>NC_073642.1:3750000-5000000 GCF_029407905.1 Bubalus kerabau | reverse complement strand
CAGAACAAGTGCAAAATGAGAAAGGGGCAGAAAGAATACCTGAAGAAATAATGGCCAAAAATGTCTTCATTTAATCAGAAATATCAACATCAAAGTTAAAAAAACTCCAACTAGGATAAACTTAAAGCGATCCACACTAAGACACCTTATCATCTAACTGCTGAAAGCCAAAGATGAAGAGAGAATTTTGAAAGCAGCAAGGTCGAAGTAACTCATCTTGCCCCGGATATCCTAACTGAGGTTAACAATTGATTTCCATCAGAAACCATGGAAGTCAGAGGCAGTGAAGGGACATGTTCAAAGTGCTGTAAGAAACTAAGTGTCCTTCAAAACTGAAGGAGATATTAAGATATCCCAGATAAACACAAGCTGAGGGCATTCACTGTTGATAGAGCTGTTCTATTATAAACACTAAAAGTAGTCCTTTAAGTGAAAACAAAAGAGCGCTAGGAGTAACTGTGAGTCACGTGAAAAAACGAGGAACATCAGTGCTGATACAGACACAGGTAAACAAAACATAAAAGCCAGTATTAGTTTTATTTTTGGTTCATAACCTCTCTATGATTATTTTAAAGGCAATGCATAAAATGGTAATTATAAATCCACATTACTGGGTACTCTCTATTTAAAGATGCAATTTGTGACGGTAACAACATAAGAGGAGGGTAGAACTGTAGGATCAAACTTTTATATACTGTTGAAACTAAGTCAGTGTCAATTTGAATTAGATTGTCATAAATGTAGAGGCTAATACAAGTCCCCAGAGTAACCTTTAAGAAAATGACTAAAAAATATACAGTAAGAGAAGTGAGATAGAACTGAAATAGTGTGTTATAAAAAAAAATAACTAAATACCAAAGAAAGCAATAATGGAAGAGCTGAGGAACTAAACAAAAATTAAGGCATAAAGAAAGCAAATAAACTTAATCACTTCTTTAAAGACCCTATCCCTGAATACAGTCACATGCTGAGGTACTGAGGATTAGGATTTCAACATATGAATTTGGAAGGACACAGTTCAGCCTGTGACAACATCCCTTACTACATTATTTTGAGTCCTTCCTTGTCAGTAATTATATGAAATCTAAATGAAAACAAACACTTCAATTAAAAGGAAGAGATGAGTAGAATCGATAAAGAAATAGAACTAACTATATACTGTCCAAAAGGGATTCACTTTAGTTCCAAAAATGTTAACAGTAATTGAAAGTGAATGGATGGGAAAAAACAAACATAGCCAAAAGACAGCTCAAGGTAAAAATTTTTACAAGAGATGAAGAAGGACCCTATATAATGACAAAAACCTCAATCAGTTAAGAATATATAGAAATTATAAACAAAAATGAATCTCAAAAATATATGAGGCACAAACTGACAAAATTCAGGAAAAATAGACAGTTTTACAATACTTGGAGATCTCAATATCCCACTTTCAGTAATGTTAAAAAAACCAGAGAGATTGATGACAGGGAAGTAGAGGGTTTAAACTACACTATAACCCTAGTAGACCTACCAGGCTTATACAGAGAACTTCATCCAACAGTAGCCCTCTTTTCAAAGGAACACACAACACTGTCCAAGATAGACCACACGAACAGCCACAAAACAAGTCGCAAAAAATTTCAAACTACTGAAATCATACAGAGCATTTCCCCTGACAGCAATGGAATGAAACTAGGAATCAGTAACTGAAGAAAAATGGAAAATTTCTCAAATATGTGAAAATTAAATAATACAGTCCTAAATAACAAATGGATCAAATTATAAATAAAAGAAATGAGATAAAACTTTGAGATGAATGGAAACAAAAACACAGCATTTGAAAACTTACGGGATGCATTAAAAAGAGTGCTCAGAGTGAAACTCAGAGCTGCAAATAGTCTGCATTTAAAAAAAAGAAAGATTTCAAATCAATAACCCAATTTTACATATTAAAGAACCAGAAAAAGAAGACCTAAGTAGACCCAGAGCTAACTGAAGAAATGAAATAATAAAAACTGGCTAAGTGAAACAGAAAATACAAAAGCCTCAGCTTTTCTCACAGAGAAGCCAAAGGGTGCACTGTGCAGTGACTGAGGCCCACAGCGCCAGTCTTCCCCACCACAGATGCTGTAGTTTTCCATGCCTGAATCTCTTCTTCCAGAATTCTAAATGCTGTGAATAATGGACATTAGAGCAGGATTTATTATGTTATCTAACACATTTTAATAACCCAGAATCTTTCAAATGATGACCACATCCTTCTTTGGGGAGCTGACAGAAAGGGTTGGTGTTGGAGCACGCGGGTAAGTAGACGAGACACTTGCTAAACTAGCAGATGCTTGACAGCTGAGCGCCATCTGAGTGGTGGCTGCAGCCTCCTTTAAGCAAGGATTGGGTTAGATTTTCTGTTGGCCTCACTGAACAGTGGGGATTTCTTTGTCTAGACTTAAGAGACTCAGTGATTTTCTTCCTAGATTGTTCATGGAAAGAGAGTCTGGAGACCCTTCCTCCTGGGGGCTTTGTTTTTTGCTAAGGACACAAAGAAGAATCTAAGGCCTTTACCTGATGCAAGAAAGCTTATTAACAGAAAGGAAAGAAAGAGCAGGCCACAGAGTCCAACACAACTGAGTGACTGAGCACACACAGAGAAAGAACAGGGAGAACACCTTAAGAGTGAACTGCGCCAGGCAAAGGGAGGCAAATGGCCCTGCAGAGCTGGGGTGCAGAGCTTTTAATGCAGGGTTATTTGCATAGTCCACGGGGGTCACTGATTGACAGCTGCATGTTATACAACAGGATGCTCTCCCGTACATGCACTTCCAATAATTCAGTCTGTTATAATTAGATGTATTTATTCATGGCATATTTATGAGCAGTTAATAAGTCCAACGGCTGCCAAAGGTTACTTTAGTCGGTATAGTGTGAGGCCCGCACATGTGCTAGAGTAGGGAAAGTCCTGCCAGTTGGCCACAAGGGTTCTTCCGGTCCCCTGACTATCTCTGGAGCACTGTATTGGGGGTGGGGCTGGTAAATTACCTGGAGGGATTAGGCGGAGATGGAAGGTTAGCTGAAGGGGCTGCCTCTCCTCGCTCTCTGCTAACTTCCTATCAAGACTGCCCATCAGTATCTTTCCTCTCAATTTCCATGAGTGTGCCCATCACTCTCTTCTTTTCACTTCACATTTCAGAATGCTCTACTGTCTACTCTGGCAACTCATTTTGTGACAGTCTAGCATTTCCAGTAAGTGGCCAGACAAATATTTTGGAACTGTGTGGAGTTTCTGTGAATCAGGAAGAGTTTCAGGTTTTTCTATCATTTAAATGTCTGAGCTGAAGCCTACCAGTCCCCAAGTGTCATCAACTTAGGGAAAGTGCATTACTTTTAGAAAACAGTATGATAAAATGTGCCCAGAAAGTCCCTTTCTGGATTAGTTTTTATCCCCAGCACACAGTGAATAGCCTATAAGTAAAATGCTGACTGGTCTTCAGGATGCAAGTTTGTAGAGCAGAGAATGAGATACGTGTAGCACAGAAGCTGAGCATAAAATAGGAAAAGTGACAAGAGGTTCTGCCTGTCATTAGCAGACTTATCATAAAAGACGTATGCATTCTGAAACTCTAGATTTTACCAGTGAGTAACTTGTACTTCTCCAGGTTTGTACGGAATTGAGAGTGCAGTAAGGAAGTGTGCATAGTGGGTTGGGATGGTTTGTACGGAGCTGTAGCTTTCCATTGATGTCTGGGTGTGTTTGCTAAGAGAGCCAAAGCAAAATGTCACAGATTCAAGGGCAAAAACCACAGTAATAAATTTTCTCACAGATCTGGAGGCTGGAAGTGTGAGACCAAAGCCAGGCTGGTGTCTCCTGAAGTCTCTCTCCTCGGCTTACAGATGCCTTCTTCTCCCGTGTCCTCACAGCCTCTGTGTCTACCTGTGTGCCCATCTCTTCTTATAAAGACACCAGTCACAGTGGGGCAGGATCCATTCTAAAGACCTCTGTTTAACTTAATTACCTCTTTAAAGGACCTATCTTCAAAACCAGCCACATTCTGAGGAATCGGGGCTTAGGGCTTTAACACATAAACTTGGCAGGAAAGACACAATTTCTCCCACAACAATAACGAAATCACTTGCTTCTTACCTGCAACACCCTCCCCCACCTTTCTGATTTAACAAAAATTATGGCATACAGACTAAAACAATAAGGATATCTACCTGAATTTGTGAATTTGGATCACTGAAAAGTGACTTTATAAAGAGGGTGAAGATTTGGCATTTGTGAGACATTATGTTTCATTTCATATGCCTTTTATGAGATCTTCTGAACAGTTATTTTATGGCTGCTTTGCAGAGACACCAAGACATTTTTGGTTCATTTGGGGCCAACATTAATGCACATACCCAGAAACACCTCAGAGCCTAGGCAATCTGTTTCAAATAGCCTTTCTACTCTTGTGTGAATCAAGAGAAGGAGACCCCAGAAGTGCTGGGTTCTGAGCAAATTCAAGATCGAGGAATGGCCAAGGGTGGGAAGGATGTAAATGGACAACTCTGGAGGAAAAAACGTGTGATGAAAGGGAGGTGGTTGGGGGCCCCTCCATCCCTTCATAGGAAAGCCTAAGCAGGGTCTGCTTGGCTTTCACGGAGACCCTGACCAGCCTGGCTGACAACTAAATGAGTTTCTCCTCTGCCCAGTAAAAAAAAAAAAAGCTTTTGAAATGCTGTGAAAAAGCTTTTTTCACTTGTGTTTACAAAAACCCTAGAACACGGGTACTATTTTTATACCCATTTACAAATGAAGTTACAAAATCTCTCCCATGTCGCACAGTTAGTGGCACAGTTAGGATTCCAACCCAAGTGGAATAGTTCCAGAGTCTGCACACAAGTTGGCGTCAAGTCAGGAATTTGCAAGTTAGTTAACAAGCTCTGTATCCCTAACAAGAGACACTCAGTGCTTCAAATTGTCTTGGCTTCTGTATTCAGAAGGACTCCCTGAGAGCCAGGAGCCAACCAAGTGTCAAGGCAGCATTCCAGTGGAGGTGAAGGGCCCACGTGGCCGAGCGGGCAGGGCAGGACAGGAGGAATAGGCAGCCCCTGGTAGCCAGGGCTGAAAAAAACCCAACAAAACACTAGGGAAGCAGTTGCTATTTGGGAAGAATTCTGGGCCACATTTCAGACCTTGACAGATGAGCCTGAGGGGATGTCCTATAGGTCATCATTGTGTGTTCAACACGGGACCACACAAGATGAAATCAAGGCCTGTGTTTTACAGAACATCAGCAAATAGACAGGCTGGGCCATGGAAACAGAAAAATTTTCAGAGAGGAAACCTGGGAATAAGAAGACGAAGTACCCAAGGGCCTGATGCTCTGCTGGCCAGGCTGTCCCTGGGTCTGTGTGGCTTTAAAAGGTACCAAGTCTCAATTCAGCTCTACAGAAAAGGGGGGAATATACACCTAACATCTCTAAAGGAGAGCACACGTACCTCCAATGGCTAAAATAACAGGTATTAGCATCTTCTTAATGTGGGGTCCGTCTAGTCAAGGCTATGGTTTTTCCAGTGGTCATGTATGGATATGAGAGTTGGACTGTGAAGAAAGCTGAACGCTGAAGAATTGATGCTTTTGAACTGTGGTGTTGGAGAAGACTCTTGAGAGTCCCTTGGACTGCAAGGAGATTCAACCAGTCCATTCTGAAGGAGATCAGCCCTGGGATTTCTTTGGAAGCAATGATGCTAAAGCTGAAACTCCAGTACTTTAGCCACCTCATGTGAAGAGTTGACTCATTGCAAAAGACTCTGATGCTGGGAGGGATTGGGGGCAGGAGGAGAAGGGGACAACAGAGGATGAGATGGCTGGATGGCATCACCGACTCGATGGACATGACTCTGAGTGAACTCCGGGAGTTGGTGATGGACAGGGAGGCCTGGTGTGCTTCGATCCATGGGGTCGCAAAGAGTTGGACACAACTGAACGACTGAACTGAACTAAACTGAATGTGGGAGGAAAGGAAGAGTCTGATGAGCACAGGGCCCAGGGAAGCACAGGTTTATACAGAGAAGGACAGTGAATGCCTGCAGAGGGGGATCATGCACCAGCGTCCAGAGGCCAAGGGATTAAGCTGAAGGCCAGTGAGGGGAAGTGGGTCTCACCGGGTTCATCCTCAACAATCAGGGACCGGCTTTTATAAACATGTGACAGACAGAGGGCAACAGCTTAGAGCTGCGCACTCGGCATGCTGCTGATGTGCTGCAGAGAGCAGCGGTCCCTACTCCAAGGCATCTGAGAAAGGAGGAGAAGGCTGGCCAGTCGAGGGGTCAGGAGAGATTCTGCTTCTTGGCCTAGAATTCCCAGGGGCCCAAAGTAGAAGGAACTAGCCTTGTATACAGAGAATCATTCCTTGCCCGCCTTTTACTCTTCTGAGATATCATCACACATTTTTAATACTATTTCACTTGGACACCTAGTTCCATATTTTTGCATGTTTTTGTCCCTATGTCTAGAGCACGCTTGCAAATCTCCCCCTCAACCCACACAGCCATGCCCCTCCCCCCAACTCAGCTCAGTCTTCCATCACTCCCTCTGTTAACCCTGCCTCCTGCCCACCAGCCCAAGGCAGGTCCCCATGAACCTGTTCCCAAATACGCCTGCCTCCATGTCCATGATATCCAGGGTACGGATGGCATTTATGTGCCATCTAAACTGGAGCTGGCCTGTCAGTCAGTCTGTCTCCCGCCCTCCACCCTGTGAGCTCTTCACTGAACCATCTTTTTCTCCCCTCTTGCTCCAACCCTTCATCAACTGAGAGAAAAAGGGGAGAAAAGGATGCTTCAGTGAAGAGCTCACAGGGTGAAGGGCAGGAGACAGACTGGTGGACAGGTCGACTCCAGTGATCGCTGCTTACTTATTTAAATTAACACACAGGGAGATGAGCGAAACCGACCTTCATCTTGCCTCCCCCTCCTGTTTAATAGTTTAATAATACACTTTAAGCTGGAAGACTAAGGCTCATCCCCTCACCGCCTCCCACACACCCACACAAGCTCACATGTTGCTCTAACTCTGGCACTGACAGCCTCTGTAGCATCCTTCCACAAGCTCAGTCTCGCACCAGGAAAACAGAGAGTAGGGGAGGAGGAGGAGAATGACCTCCAGATGCCTGTACAACTGTCCATTTTCCAGCTGGGGGATGAGTACAGCTTGTGCGCTTGGTGGGCAGGGATCACTCTGCATGCAGGGGTGGGGAGGCCAGCAGAATCCCACCGGGACAGCTCTGTCGTCTGCCGTCCCTTCAGACCTGCTGCTCAGGGTGTGGCCTCTGCTGATCAGCACCCCGGGAAAGGGTTTAACAACCTGTTGAAAGTCAAACCAAAATGTCGAGCAATCACATCTTCGCGTGCAGCCTCAGAACCACACGATCTGAGTGTAATGAAAATGGAATTCAGCCTTCCTCTGACCCTTGCAGGAAACCCTGGTGCCCTTCAGCTGTCTTCATGCATGCATTCCTTCACACTGTGACCTCGGAACAGCGCTGCTTTGCAAGACAAATCTGGGGATCATTGCTGACACTTGTCATGCACGTATCTCTCCATTTCAATTCCACCAGCAAGTCCTGTCAGTTCTCCTCTAAAATGACTGTTTCACCTCATTTCTTTGGTTTTGTCTCCCAAAGATCTGTCCTCATCTCCTGCCCGATTTGGCAAACCCCCTAAGAGCACTGTGTGATTCCACTCGGAAGTCTGATTCCTCTAAGCCCTGTTCTTTTTGCAAGACAGCAGATACCTAAGCTTAAACCTCTGCACTTCACTCCCTGCTTCAGCCTTTCCTCCACTCCTTAAAATGCTGGTTCAGGACACCAAGCCAGTGCCACCTTGTCCTTCTGGCCGCAATTGCACAGTGACTTAGAGAAGCCTTTCCTGGGCCCACCCCCAATCTAAAGGGCCTTTCCTGTTATTCTCTCCCATGTCCTTTTTCTTCTCTGTTTTAATACTAACAGAAAATAACATTTTCTAGGTTTACATTTAAAAGTGTGAGCTTCCAGGGTGGCTCAGTGTTCAAGAATCCACTTGCAATGCAGGAGACACAGGAGACATGGGTTAGGTCCCTGGGTCTGGGAAGATGCCCTGGAGGAGGGCATGGCCATCCACTCCAGTATTCTTGCCTGGAGAATCCCATGGACAGAGCAGCCTGGCGGGCTACAGTCTATGGGGTCGCAAAGAGTCAGAAACAACTAAGCACACACACATTACTGACCTTATTAGTACTGTCTGAAGCACTGTGGGGAAGAAATTGGATTCAGTTGAAAAAAATAGGTTCAATAATAAAAACCAGATCTGCAATGTTTATTATTTTTTGTTGGATGCCTTTAAAAATATTTAGAATCTATTTGCTTTTTCGTATGTTTAAATGCTTTTTTTAAAGTCAGTTTATTAAAAGAGGAGTGACATCATCATATTGAAGGCCCAGTCCCTTTCCCTCCACAAAGATCAATGGCTGAATTGCTCTTCATGAATAAAAACAGCTCTGAGAGATCTGGAGCCCACACTCCACTTCTTAGGAGACAAAGATTTGGGTGAGCGATCAGGTTCTACAGCTGTTCTCAACACTTTGCAGAGGTCCTATTTCACTTACATGCAATGAAGACTGGCCAAACTGATGTATGACATGGCTAGAAACAGGAAGAAAAGCAGGGGCTACTAGGAGCAGCCACATAGCAGAATGACCGTGTCTCACACTGGCCTGCTCACCAGCAAAAGTGAGGAAAGTGAAGGCAGCGCGGCCACCGTCAAAATCCTGCAGACCTCTCCAGCTTTCACCCCAGAGGCGCCTCACTGACACCAGCCATCTGAGTCTTTCCCCAGTCCCTCTCCTGTGTCCCCACCACAGCCTGGGCACCACACCAGCAGCCAGCCCAGGCCTCTGCATCTGCATGAGTCGCCACTGAAGCCCACCACCATGTACACACTGAGGCCAGCCCACCCAGCAGGCCTGTGAACACTGTCAGCCCCCACTACAGTGAGGCCACAGGGGAGCACACCAGAGCCAGGGCCCCACCACAGCCGGTGGCCCGGACTGGGCCCTGTCTTCTGCCCCTGACTTATGCCACTGCACTCCCCTGCAGCTGGCCCCTTCTTTCCCGCTGCGTGCCACCATGCCCCCAGCCTGGCCGTCATGCCACACCCATGGCATGATCCAGCAATCACTAGTGCACATTCAGGACATTCAGGGCCCCGTGGTTGGCCTGCCCCTCCATCATTACCTACGTGTCTGCAGCTGGCCCCTGCAGCTGAGCGTGTGCATACCACCAGCTCTGGCAACCACCACAATCGTCAAGTCCTTTTCCAACAACAATTACTTGATGTAAATGTAAACGATTGAATTTTCCAATCAAAAGGTACAAAACACTTGGATGGACAGAGAAACATGACCCAGTCATACGTGGCCTATGAGAGACTTGTATTAACTTTAAGGGCACAAACTGGCTCAATGTGAAGGCATAGAAAAAGATATTCCATGAAAATGGAAACTGAAAGGAAGCAGAGATAACTGTACTTATACCAGAAAAAACAGACTTTAAACCAAAACTGTAAGAAGAAATAAACAAGGTCATTATATAACGATAATAGCTGAATCCATCAACATGATATAACAATCCTGAAAATATATGCTCCCAATATCAGAACACCTAAATATACTGACCAAATACTAATAGACCTGAAGGGAGAAATAGACAGTATAATAATAGTAAGGAACTTCAATACCCCACTTGGAACAACACCATTGCTTCAACTTTCGCTATCCAGACAGGAAATGAATAAGGAAAGTTGGACTAGAAATATACTTTAGACCAATGGACCTGACAGCCACATACAGAACATAGCACCCAAGAGCAGCAGGGCACACACTCTTTCATGATGCACATGGAACACTCTCCAGGACAGGACACAAAGTCTTAGCACACTTGAGAAGACTGAAATCACGCCAAGTGTCTTTCTGCTCATGATGGTATGAAACTGGAGATCAACAACAGGAAGAAAACTGGGAAACTCATGAGTATATAGAAATTAAATAACACTCTCTTCAGTGACCAAAGGTCAAAGAAGAAATCAAAAGGAGGGTCAAAAATATCCTAAGCAAATGAAAATGTAAATATAACACACAAAATCTGACAGGCTTTCTAACAGGTTTCATCAGTCTATATTTCTGTTTTTGTGCCAGTACCATACTGTCTGGATGACTATAGCTTTGCAGTATAGTCTGAAGGCAGGAAAGTTGACACATCCACCTCCATTCTTCTTTTGCAAAATTGCTTTGGATGTTAGGGGTCTTTTGTGTTTCCACACAAGTTATGAAATCATTTGTTCTAGTTCCGTGAAAAATACCCTTAGTAGTTTGACAGGTATTGCACAGAATTTATACATTGCTTTAGGTAGTAGAGTCATTTTCACAATATTTATTTTTTTTCAACTCAAGAACATGGTGTATCTCTCCATCTGTGTGTGTTGTCTTTGATTTCTTTCACCAGTGTTTTATAGTTTTTTTTGTTTTTTTTTTGTTTGTTTGTTTTTTTGCATACAGGTCTTTTGTCTCTTTAAATAGGTTTTAAAGTGAAAGTGTTAGTTGCTCAGTCATGTCTGATTCTTTGTGACCCCCATGGACTGAGTATGCCAGGTTCCTCTATCCATGGGATTCTCCAAGCAAGAATACTGGAGTGGGTAGCCATGCCCTTCTCCAGGGGATCTTCTCAAGCCAGGGATCAAACCCAGGTCTCCTGCATTTCATGCAGATTCTTTACCAACTGCTCCTAGGTACTTTAATCTTTTTGTTGGAATGGTGAATGGGATTGTTTCTAGAAGTTCTCTTCCTAATTTTTTAGTGTTAGTGTACAAGAATGCAATGGATTTCTGTGTATTACTATTAAATCCTGAGACTTTACTATATGGAAAAGTTCAGAGATAAACCCATGCACCTATAGGCAAATGATATTTAACAAAGGAGGCAAGATTATACAATGGAGAAAAGACAGTCTCTTCAATAAGTGGTGCTGGGGAAAATGGATAGCTACATGTGAAAGAATGAAATTAGAACACTTCCTAATACCATATATAAAAACAAACTCAAAATGGATTAAAGACTTATATATAATACCAGAAACTATAAAACTCTTAGAGGAAAATATAGTCAAAACACCCTTTGAAATAAAGCACAAATGATCTCTGACCCACATTCTAGAGTAATAGAAATAAAACAAAAAATAAATAAATGGGACCTAATTAAACATAGGGAGAAGGCAATGGCACCCCACTCCAGTACTGTTGCCCGGAAAATCCCATGGATGGGGGAGCCTGGTAGGCTGCAGTCCATGGGGTCGCTAAGAGTCAGACATGACTGAGTGACTTCACTTTCACTTTCCACTTTCATGCATTGGAGAAGGAAATGGCAACCCACTCCAGTGTTCTTGCCTGGAGAATCCCATGGACGGAGAAGCCTGGTAGGCTGCAGTCCATGGGGTCACACGGAGTCGGACACGACTGAAGCGACTTGGCAGGCAGCAATTAAACATAAAAGCTTTTGCACAGTGAAGCAAATTATAAACAGGGTGAAAAAGACAACCCTTGGAATGGGAGAAAATAATAGCAAATGAAACAACTGACAAAGGATTAATCTCCAAAATATGCATGCAGGAAATGCAACTCAACACCAGAATAAAAAAAAAAAAACACACAATCAAAAGGTGGGCAGAAGACCTAAACAGACATTTCTACAAAGAAGACATACAAATCACTAATAAACACATGAAAAGGTGTTCAACATTGTTAATTATTAGAGAAATGCAAATCAAAAGTACAATGAGGTATTGTACCCCACACTGGGCAGAATGGCCATTATCAAAAAATCCACAAATAATAAATGCTGGACAGGGTTCGGAGAAAAGGGAACTCTCATACTACTGGTGGTAATGTAAGCTGATACAGCCACTGTAGAGAAGAGTAAGGAGATTTCTTAAAAAACTAGGAATAAAACTACCAGACGACCCAGAAATCTCATGAATGAGCATATGCCTTGAGGAAACCATAACTGAAAAAGACACATATACCCCAATGTTCATCACAGCACTATTTAAAATAGCTAGGACATGGAAGCAACCTAGATATCCACTGACATATGAATGGATAAAGGTGTGATACCTATATATAATGGATTATTACTGAGCTATAAAAAGGAACACATTTGAGTCAGTTCTAATGAAGCAGATAAACCTAGATCCTATTATACAGAGTGAAGTAAGCCAGAAAGAAAAACATATCATACATTAATGCATATATATATATGGAGTCTATATATAATCTATGCATATATATATATATATATATATATGGAATCTATAAAGATGGCACTGATGAATCTATCTGTAGAGCAGCAGAGGAGACACAGGCATAGAGCATAGACTTGTGGACACAGCAGGGGAAGCAGAGGGCAGGACCAACTGAGAGTAGCACTGAGACACACACATTACCATAGGGAAAACAGACGGTCCACGAGCTTTGCTATATGACACAGGGAGCTCAAGCCGCTGCTCTGTGATGACTGAGAGTGGTGGGGCGGGGCAGGAGGTGGAAGGGAGGTGCAAGAGGAAAGGCACATATGTATATCTAACACTGATTCATGCTGATGTATGGCAGAGACCAACACAATTTTGTAAAGCAGTTATCCTCCAATTAAAAATAAATTAAAAAAAAAATCCTATGGGATGCTGCAAAAGCAATGCTAGGAGGAAAGCATGCAAATGCCTCAACTAGAAAAAAGAAATATCTCAAATAAACACCCTAACTCTATACCTCAAGGAACTAGATAAAAAACAAAGTAAGCCCAAAGTTTGCAGAAGAATGAAATAATAAAGATCAGAGCAGAAATATTAAAAGGACAGACCAGGAAATAACAAGGATTAACAGAACTAATGGGTTTTATTTTTAAATGAGGGGAAAATTGAGAAACCTTTAGCTAGCCTAAGAATAAAATAGAAAAGACTCAAATAAAACCAGAGATGAAAGAGAAAATTTTATAACTAATATCACAAAATACAAAGAATCAAAAAACTACTATAAACAAATATATGCCAAAAATTGAATAACTTAGAAGAGCTGTATAAATTCTCAGAAACATACAACCTTCCTAGACTATTATAGGAAAAATAAAAAGTATGAACAGATGAAAAATTAGCAAGAAAATTTAATCATTATGGAAAATCTTCCAACAAAGAAAAGTGTTAAGACCAGATGGTTTCACTGATGGATGCTACCAAACAGTGAAAGAACAATGAAAACAATCTTTCTCAAACTCTTCCAAAAAACTGAAGAGGAAAGAACACTCCCAAATTCATTTCACAAGGTCAGCATCACCTTGATACCAAAGCCAGACAAGGACACTATTACGAAAACTACAGACAATGTCCTGGATTAATCTAGATGCAAAAATTCATAACAAAATATTAGCAAACCAAATTCAACAGCATATTAAAAGGAGCATACATTATAATCAAGTGGGATTTATTCCAGAGATGCAAGGAATTATTAAATATGATACATCACATAAACACTTTAACCACTTGATGCAAAGAGCCAACTCATTGGAAAAGACCGTGATTCTGGGAAAGATTGAGGGCAGGAGGAGAAGAGGGTGAGAGAGGATGAGATAGTTGGATGGCATCACTGGTTCAATGGACATAAGTTTGAGAAATCTCTGGGAGATAGTGAGGGACAGGGAAGACTGGTGTGCTGAAATCCACAGGGTTGCAAAGAGTTGGACATGACTGAGTGACTGAACAACAACAATCACGTAAATAGAATAAAAGATAAGGATCTTGCAATTAACTCAATAGAAGTATTCACTGAAAATGAATTAATCCTTTCATGATAAAAATAAGATCCTATCACGATAAAAACATTTAACAATTTCAGTATACAGTATGTCTCAATGTAATAAAGTGAATATATGACAAGACTGGGGCTTGGCAGGTGGCGCTAATGGTAAAGAACCTGCTTGCCAGTGCTTGAGACGTAAGAGGCCTGGGTTTGATCCCTGAGTCAGAAAGATCCCCTGGAAGAGGGCATGGCAGCCCACTCCAGTATCCTTGCCTGGAGAATCCCATAGACAGAGAACCATAGGATTGCAAAGAATCAGGCACAACTGAAGTGACTTAGCACATGTATGTGACAAGACCACGGCTAGCCTCACACTCAACAGAGAAAGACTAAAAGTCTTTTCCTCTAATATTAGGGATAAGACAAGAATACTCTCTCTCACCACTCTAATTTGACATAGTTACTGCACATCCTATACAGAACAATCTGGCAAGAAAAAGAAATAAAAGGTGCCACATTGGAAAGAATGAAAATTGTGTTTATGTGCAGATGATATGATCTTATATACAGAGACCTAAAAACTCCATCAAAAACTTATTGAAACTAATCAATGAATTCAGTAAAGTTGCAAGACACAAAAATCACAAGCAAAAATCAGCTATAATTCTACACATTAATGACAAAATATCTGAAAAATAAAAACATCTCATTTTGAATAGCACAAAAAACAATAAAATACTTAGGAATAAATTTAACCAAGAAGGTGAAAGTTCTTTTCACTGAAAAGAACATGATTTTGAAGAAAGAAATTAAAAAAGACACAAACAAATGGAAAATTTTCACATTCATGATTCAGAAAAATCAATATTGTTAAAATGTCCATATTACCCAATTGTCTATATATTCAATGTAATCCTTTTTAAAATTTGAAAAAGTCATTTTTCACAGAGATACAAAAACAATCCTAAAATTTGTATAAAACCACAAAAGACACTGAATAGCTAGAGCAATCCTGAGAAAGATGAACAAAGCTGGAGGCATCATGGTTCCAGATTTCAATTATACTACAAAGCTATAGTAATCAAAGCAGTATGGCATTGCCTTAAAAATAGAAACATGGACCAATGGAACAGAACTGAGAGTCCAGAAATAAACCTTCTAACATATAGTTGATTAATGTTTCACATGGGAGCTAAAAATACTCACATTAGCAAAAGAATAATCTCTTTAATACCTAGTGTTGGGAAAACTGGATAAACACGTGCAGAAGAACGAAATCAGAGCCATATCTCACACTAGTCATAAAAATTAACTCAAAACAGATCAATGACTTGGGCACAAAACCTGAAAAGAAAAAACTGTTAGGAAAAAACATAGGGGAAAAGCTCCTTGACATTGGCCTTGGCAACCCTTTTTTGGATATAACAACAAAAGCAAACAAAGAAACAGACAAACTAAAATGCTTCTGCACATCCAAAGAAATAATCATCAAAGTGAAAGCACAGCCTATAAAATGGGAGAAAATATTTGCAAATCATATATCTGATAAGGGTTTACTTTCCAAAAAACATAAAGAACTCATACAACTCAATAGCAAAAAAAAAAAAAAAGAAAAAAATCCAACTTTTAAAATGGGCAGAGGAACTGAAAAGACATTCTCCCAATGAAGACAAACAGATGGCCAACAGGTACATGAAAAGATGCTCAACAACTAGTTGCCATGGAAACACAAATCAAAACAACAATGAGATACCACCTTACATCTGTCAAAATGGCTATCATGAAAAAGATAAGAGATAAAATGTTTGGAGAGGGTGTGGAAAAAAGGGAGTCCTCCTATCCTGATAGTGGGTATGTAACTTGGTGTAGCCACTACAGAAAAAGAAGAAGATAAGTTCCTCAGAAAACTAAAAATTGAACTACCATATGATCCAGCAATCTAACTTTGGGGAATAATTCCAATGAAAACTAACTACAAGAGATACTTGCACTATCTGCAATCCTTATTGCAGGATTTTTCACAAATCCTGTTATAAAAAAAAAAAGAGAAGTTATAAAAACAATCTAAGTATTCATCTCTGGATGACTGGATAAAGAGAATGTGATATATACTCATATTTACACATCCAAGAGAATATTATTCAGTCATGAGAAAGACAATTCTTCTATTTGCAACAACTTGGATGAACCTTCAAGGCATTATGTCAGACAGAAAAAAGCAAATATTGTATGAATTAAAACTCCAAACTTCCAGAAATGAGAGTAGACTGGTGGTGATCAGGGCTGGAGGGTGGGTGAATTGGGGAGATATTGGTAAAAAGGTACAAACTTCTAGTTAAGAATGAATCAGTTCTAGGTATCTAGAGTGGAAGGATGGTGATTATAGTTGTAATACTGCATGACATATTTGAAAGTTGCTAAGAGAGTAGACCTAAAATGTTCTCACCACAAAAAAAAGATATGGTAATTATGTGACACAACAGGTGTTGCTAACATGGTGGTGGTCATCGTGTTGCAACGCATAAGGCATCAAGTCAACATGCTGTACGGCTTGACCTTACACAGCACTATATGTCAATTATTCTGTTAAAACTAGAAAAAATATATATTTGTCTATATAAAAAGTTATAAAAATATTGTACCATAAATGCTTTAACTTTTTCAAAGCTATTCTAAAATTTTACTGAAGTCTGAGGATTCTCGGCATCCTCTGTCATCCCTTCTTTGTATGTTTTATAGCAGAAAGTTGGCTAATGCTGGCCACAGTGCTGTGTGCAACCATCAGGGCCAATGGAAAAATACGACCCCTGGAAAACATTTCAGCTCTGTTGGATTAGGCTGGGTTTCCACCTGAACTTTCTGTGATGATATGAATGGCCTATATTTGTGCTGTCTGATACTGAAGCCCTACTTCACACTAGCTACTGACCACTTAAAATATGGCCAGTATGACGTAGAAGCTGAATTTTCCATTTTAGTTAACCTTAAAATTAACAACAAGATGCACTGGCTACTGTATGAGAAAGTACAATTACAGGAAAAACAAAACCCAAAACTCATGATCCCACACCCCTTGGGAAACATTTTCAGCAGCGAGGACTCGGTGTCTTCATTCTTCTCCATAAACATCAGACACAGAAACCCTCAGGGCATTATCCACATAACTAAAAGATCTCTCTGATTTATGTGATATGCAAGGTACTTCTCTGACATTTATGAAGTGAAAAGTGGCAGTGTTAGTCACTCGGTTGTGTCTGACTCTGTGACCCCGTGGACTGTAGCCGGCCAGGCTCCTCTGTCCACGGGATTCTCCAGGTAAGAATACCAGAGTGGGTTGCCATTTCCTTCTCCAGGGGATGTTCTCGACCCAGGGATCCAACCCTGGTCTGCTGCATTGCAGGCGGATTCTTCGCCATCTGACAGATTATGCATGAGATGAGATTATGCACAGGTTACGTCTGAGATGAGACCACCAATTACAGCGTCCTAGAAGGACCCTTCATGTTTCCCCAGGTGAGGAGATGGAAGCACTTCTTCAGGAGCCCTTCAGCTCTAGAGTCAGCACCCTGGCATCCCAGTGGCATGGCAGGAGGTACAGGCCAGCTGTGTGCCAGCGAGGGTGTGGTGCTAGGACGGGCTTCCTGGCTGTGAGAAACCTCAGGCCAGTCGCAGACTCACCAACTGCATCTCACAGCAACACTGCTCAGAGATGCAGCACTTTACTCTCCCTGAATGAGTTTCAGGGCGACCAGAACTTCCCTCTTGTGTCTCACACAAGGCACTCCTGAGCCCATTCCCCCTAAATGCAAGTGCATAGGGCGCCACCTGGTGGAGACTTTTCACACAGGTCGGACGAACAGCATGCATACACTACTGCTGTGTGTTTCTTAGACACTGTGTTAAAGTAGGTATAGGTGGGTGAGTTGGGCATTCGAACTCTATTGATGGGCTAATTCCTGTGTATTCATTTTCATCTGCTTCATTTGCCTCATCTATGAACAGGGATAATGATGGTACCAAGTTGTTAGGGTGATTTGAGGATTAGATGAATTTATATTTCTAAAATATTTGGCACATAAAAAAGGCTACATACTTTTTTTGAAAGCAATTAGCAGCCCAGGTCAAGAGGTGTTCTCCATTCAACATTACTTAGGGCCTGGGCCTTACCTTTGTGAGGCTGGTAATGGGGTCTAGGACCAAGTTACCAGCCAGCAGCTGCCTGGGGTTTGCAGCCCACTGCCTCCCACCCACTGCCTTCAAAGAGAGGCCATAGTGATTCCTCAAGACTGTGGGAGCTGTGGCCTGAGCTTAAGGTCCCTGCCTGGACAGGGAAGCCCGAGACTCCAGCCCACAAGAGCACAGTGGAAGGAGCCTAGAAGGGAGTGCCTGACAGCCTTTGTTGGTTCAGAACCTAAGAAGACAAAAACGTGCTGGAGTTGTCCATCTGCAAAGGATGACGTAATCCAATCTAATGGTCTAAAAATCAACACTAACTGCAGTGAATTGACCCAGGATAATCACGTTCCAGTCACATTTTCAAACCAAGTAGCCAAGAAACCTGTAGTAAGATGGCCTCATGTGGCCCCAAAGTACAATTTGTTAGCCACACATAAACTTGAATCTGTATAAAACTGGCAGACACCCAAGCACAGAGCATGTCTGTGGAAATTTTCTAGGTCTCCCTTCCAAATCTGTCAAACTAAGGCCTGAGCCGTGATGTAGGCGAGATTAAGGAAGGTGTTTTGTTCACCATGGCTTGTGTGTGTGTGTCAATCACTCAGTCGTGTCCGACTCATTGTGACCCCATGGACTGCAGCCCACCAGGCTCCTCTGTCTATGGGATTCTCCAGGCAAGAATACTGGAGTGGGTTGCCATTTCCTTCTCCAGTCATTATGGTTTACTCTTCACAAAGGTAAACTCCTCTTGAGGGCCAGGAGCCAGGCCTCTAGAGTCCACGGACTGTAAGAAATCACAGAGAATCATGCATGATCAAGATATAGGCCATTCCCCAAAGATGCTCCGAAGTTCAACAGGGATGTCAGATGCAGGTGGCCAACGCTCCAGGCAAGATTACTTAGGGGCTGTGAGCGGGGGACTCTGAGATAAGCCAGGGCCAGTGAGCTGGAGAATAGGTGGCTTTGGGGGGTCATCTGGGGAAGTCTGGGGCCCAGTGCTAGGGGAAAACAAGGGAATTTGAAGGTGCACACTGACAGGAAGACAGAGGTGGGAGTGGAGCTATGCAGCCAGGTGCCCAGGCCCTCATTCAGGAGTAAAGGTCGTCTTTGGTCAAGTCAGTTCACAAGCTGCTCTGTGGGACGCGTTTCCCAAAGGGAAAGAAGAAGGCTGGTGTGAGTATAAGTCTCAGACTCACTGGGACACATGGACTTGTCTATCGCTGATCGCATCCCATGCAGCACAAAGGAGTGCTGCTTTGTTTTCAGTTCCACAGGTGAAACGTCAGCGAGGAAGTAACAGGGACCACCCCTCCTCCCCTGTTGGAGGGAGTGAATGTGGTAGAGTTTTTAGAGAGTAACATGGAAACATGTACTGAAAGGCTTATCTTTTGACCAATACCTGGAATTTATGCAATGGATAGAATTATGTGCTTGCAGCAAGGAGATCCAACCAGTCTATCCTAAAGGAGATCAGTCCTGGGTGGGTGTTCATTGGAAGGACTGATGTTGAAGCTGGAACTCCAATACTTTGGCCACCTGATGCAAAGAGCTGACTCATTGGAAAAGACCCTGATGCTGGGAAAAGATTGAGGGCAGGAGGAGAAGGGGACGACAGAGGATGAGATGGTTGGATGGCATCACCGACTCAATGGACATGGGTTTGGGTGGACTCCGGGAGTTGGTGATGGACATGGAGGCCTGGTGTGCTCCGGTTCATGGAGTCGCAAAGAGTCGGACATGACTGAGCGACTGAACTGAACTGATTACAGTGTTTATCATAAAGTAAAAAAAATTAAAATGACATGCATTTCTTTAGAGACTATATAATGACAGGATACCGACCTGATGGATGTAATGGATCACAAACTTGAGAACAATGTTTAATGAGGGGAAAAGGTGCTCAATATACTTTATCATAAAGCTATTTACAAAACAATTTTCAGAGAATGAGACCACTCAAAATCTGTAGGAGAGTATGTGTGGAGACATGCAGATATACACACGTGTATGCAGGTGTGCTCACACATGTGGACACGTATATGCGATACAGACCAAACCGTTAACATTGATTTTCTTTGGTCTCGGTGTCATAAGTATATTCCATATTTGGTGATTTGCCTTGTTTTACAAATATTTAAATAATACATTGATTCTAATCATTAAAATAAATGTTAGCTTAAAAATGTCAAGATCTGACCAATATATCTACTGGTGTCATGAAGGACACTGGTTTACATGTAGGGATGTAGACACTCTTAAACACATACCAGTGCTTAGTTACAAACTTCTAGTTATATATGTATGATCTCCTTCAAATATATTACCCACAAATCAAACATATGTAACGTGTATATAATCTCATTCAAGTAAGTTCAGTTCAGTTCAGTTCGGTCACTCAGTCGTGTCTGGCTCTTTGCGACCCCATGAATCGCAGCACGCCAGGCCTCCCTGTCCATCACCAACTCCCGGAGTTCACTCAGACTCACGTCCATCGAGTCAGTGATGCCATCCAGCCATCTCATACTCTGTCGTCCCCTTCTCCTCCTGCCCCCAATCCCTCCCAGCATCAGGGTCTTTTCCAGCGAGTCAACTCTTCCCATGAGGTGGCCAAAGTCCTGGACTTTCAGCTTTACCATCATACTCAACAGTCGCTGCCAATCACTATGCAAAAATGTGACTGCGTTGCCTCCCAGTGGCCATTCAAGGAATAGCTGTACATATGATGATCTCAAACTGACATCTCAGAGCCTGCAGGTACACTGTACTGAAAGAAAGAAATAAACAATAACAAACAATGGTTCTAAGAGATTAAAGTAAAACGGCCAAGTGTTCATGACCACTAAATGATCAAGTCAAGATCTGAACTTAAGTGAAGGAATTTTATCCATCTGAATTGTGCGTGCCTTTTAATATTACCTTAAATGATTTCTGGAGCATGGTGGGGATGTTATATAAACGCATCCCTCCCATGTACAATAATCGCTATAGAGTTACTTTTCAGAAGTTGGTAACAGTAGTTCTCAAATATTTCTCAATATGTATCTCAGGTTAAAAGTGTAGGATGTGAACCCTAATTTCTTCTTCATGTTCATGTTTCATCTTTTTTATTAGATCCAAAGTCTGAATAAAAATTTTTAAATACAATTTTAGTTGAAAAAATGTGCAGAATTTTTATATTTTTCCCAGTGTTTGGTATCGTAAGTAACATGGTAGTAGAAACCTTTGTGCATAAACCTTAGTCCTTACTCCTAGTTATTTCCTTAAGATGGACATTACATAGAAATTACTGGGTCAAAGTATATCACTGCTTTTATAAGATTTGGTGGGAGTGACCAAAGTGCTAGACAGAAAGGCTGTACTTCTAAAGGCCCAGTGACGGGGTGAGGCCTGGATGGGGCTCTGCTGTGTCCAGTTAATTATGATTGTCATCTCACCATCTCTGCTAAATCTGTAGACTAAAATGCTATCAAATTATAGCTATAGATCCATCGTACTATAATTCCTAATGCTTTCAAGTGTAGCTAGTTCTACTTTCCACATGTTGTATAAGACTGAAAAAGAAAACTGGTTATCAACTTTGCAACTCATTAGCAGCAGGCTTCCTCTGCATAAATAAGGATAAATCACTGCTAAGTTGCTCTGGTTCTCACCACTTCCTTCTGGGCATGACACTTTCCTAAAGGTAAGAAGGCCATTACGTGTCTAATAATGCTGCATCCCTCCGATTTCCAAATGTGGTGGCTTAAACAAGGAAACTGCTCATACCAGAACCCAAATTCCTGCTGCCACCACCCCCTTCATAGCTGTGACCTTGGGCTGATTACCAAACATTTCTAGCCTCTGCCTATTTGTTGGTTAGTGGAAATGCTGTCCCCTGGCTGGGAGGTCTGAAGTGCTGTGTGTATTGGGGATGTTTTTGGTATACAGACACTTGGTAAAAGGACCCTCTGCTGCCTCCTCCCCTTCTGGACAAGAGGCTTCTCTCACACCCTGTCCATGCAACTGTGCCCAAGACGAAGGCATCCCATCGTCTTAGGTGATGGACCGAACTGACCCCTGCAGGACGGGAGCCAGGTGTGAATCAAGGATAAGAATCTATGCAGACTGGGGTATGTCTAACCTAGGGACAGAACACAGATGCCCGGCAGGCCCACCCAGGGCCCCCTCTAGGGGGAACCCCAGCACCGGCCAGGATGCGGGACTCGTCTCCACACTACTCCCTGCTCACAGACTGAGCACAGTGCTCTGTCTCACTGCCCAGCCTTCCTTCCCACAGAACGACGACCGAGGACCGAACGTCAGCCCTCGAGATATTCCCCCGCTTTCCTTCCCACAGCACGAAGACCGAGGACTGAACGTCAGCCCTTAAGATATTCCCCAGCCTTCCTTCCCACGGCACGACAACCGAGGACTAAACGTCAGCCCTCGAGATACTCCCCAGCCTTCCATCCCATAGTACGACGACCGAGGACTGAACGTCAGTCCTCGAGATATTCCTCAGCTTTCCACATGCTTTCTGCATGGGGAAGGCATTGATGTGATGCTCACAACTCCTATCTCCATCTATGGGTGAAACACCTTCCAGATCAATGTAGGGAAAAAGGAAGAGTAAAGACTGGAACAAAACACCAAGGTGTGTGTGCAGATCACTGATCAGAATCCTTATTGAGCTGGTATAAGAAAAATCACGGCCGGTTGTCAAGCAGCTTTGGGACACAATAGGCCAAAGCGTTCCTCAGAATTACGTTAGGACATGCAGTCTTTGAAGATGACTGTATTCACATTATTTTCCACTACAATTATCTTTTTAAATATAAAGTTTATTGTGAAGAATTATAACTAAGAAAATATCTATAACAGCTACCTAAATGAATGTACCTTTTTTAAAACTTGGCTTTTGTGTTTTTTTCTTTACTTTTCTCTTTTTAATTAATTTAAAAATATCTTCTAAAGGCTACTTAGACCCATCATGCATGGAAACTGAAAAGCTATAAAGGAGTCTTTCTCACTGGTCAATGTATTGATTTATTCAGATGCAATGAATAATTCAGAATTTTCAAAAAAATGACTAATGATCATTTTAAATGACAAATGCTAAAATTTAACCTCAGTGCTGGAAATGTTATCAAACCACACAACAAATAGACTTTTAAAACTTCAAAATACTGCACAATCGCAACAAAAAAGGGGTCTCCTTAGACTTTTAAAATAAAATCTCTGTTAAATTTTCCCTAACTTACATTACCACTCTTCTAAAGATGCCCTTGATCTTGAATCAAATAAACAAGTATAGATAAATACTATGAACTCATAGTAGCCCAAAGAAATAATCTACATGGACATCAGTATGGGCAAGTCAGAAGGTAAAAAGCACCCATCTCACATAGACACACACACACACACACACACAAATACGACAAACCCTCAAACTAGCCAGCTTCGGCACGGCAGGGCCCGCCGGCGGCACTCACCGCATGGTGTACAGCAGCGTGCCGTCGTCCTCCAGACGCAGCAGCTTGTTGGGCGTGGTCATGTTGTGGGCGATGGACTTCTTCCCGTTGTGGAAGAACGTGTCTGGAGTCCAGATTTTGCTGGCGAGGAGATTGTTGAGCGGAAGGCGCTGCATGGGCCCTTTAAACCGAAGCCTTTCGTCTTTCCAGCTTTGTCGGAAAAACACGTCGATGGTGTATTCCTAGCACAAAGGGAGGCAAGGCTCGTTAGGGCAGCCCTGGGCCGGTGCCGTAAGGTCTTAGAGTGGTCCGGGCCGGGCCGCAAGCGCACTCACCATCTCTGTGTCAGACACGGGCCCGAAGCTGGTGACGTAGATGTCCGTTCTCACCTGAGTGATACGCTCTGAAACACAGACACAGGTTCCTCGCCAGGGCCTCAGCTCACAGTTCAGAGGGACATAACTCAGGGCACAGTAAAATGGGGTCAGGGAGCCTACGTGGACTGTTCTGGTCAAAGACGCAGAGAGGGTCAACCCATGGTTTAAGCAAATGGCCCTGATAAAAAATGCCAATAATGAAGAAGAACTAAACATTTTCCTCTGGGAATGGATTTGCTAGGGGGTCCCTCCTCACTTAACGGAGCAGGTTCAAATATACACGCCCTGCACACACCTGAAACGCATGGGATTCCCACACAAAGTCAAGCCAGCTGTACCCTGAAAGCATATTTTACTACTCGTTTAGTTTTATCAGCTTTATAGGGTCAAAGTAAAAACTAATTACGGCTCTAGTAAAAAATTAAACCTGTAATATGCAATGTGTAAAGAAGACTTGCACTAAATAGTGGATTTCTGAAAAGGACTTGCAGAGACAGGAGGGTATGAGGTTGATGATAAAGTATTTCCTAACATAGGGTAACTTCAGCTTCAGTATCACCTAAGAAGTGGTTTCTCCTTAAGTGGACCAGAATGGATGTTACCATTATCTGGGGAGAAAAGGAGTTTTCAGGGAGACCACTTTCCCTGGCTTCTTGCATCTGGAAAATGACAACATGCAGCAGCCTTGGCAACACCACCAAGTCAAATTCCTAGCAGGGAAGCCCTTTGAGGAATTGTTTGAATCACAGCAAACGTAAGCTTGAGACTGGGTTTAAGCAGAAATGTGCCTTGGGCCCGAGGGCCTCAGGCACGGCCCACACCCACCTCCGAGCCCGGGCCTCAGTCTGTTGTCGTAACCGTCCAGCAGCCCATCCAGGATCCTGGTGAATATCGTGATGTTGTCATCGGTCTCAGCTTTTACAGAGCTGGTTGGCATTTGTGAAAAGCTTTTTAACAGAGAAACAAAAGAAGGAGTTGACTTTCTTAATTGTTTCTTACAATTTTTTCTCAAAATATAGAAACAGGGAATGATATGTTGACTTGTCTTGGAGGCAGGACATCTAAGAATGATCTCCTGTACTATCCAGGCTGTTTTGCTTACATCATCCTTATTCTTGAAGTTTAAACAGGCTTAATTCTTGAATAGCCAGTCTGAGAATGCTGGCTCTGGGCTGGTCACCCATCAAAGCAAACTCCATCCCTCCCAGACTCTGAAGAACTATTTGTGTTGATAGAGTAGCCATTTTTAAGACATAATAGTCACTGCACATGGACTGGCAGAGCCTCACCCACTTGTGGAGCATTTCAGCAGTTTGGTTCAAATACAGAGAAACTGAGCCTTCATTTTGTTAGTTACTCCACTGCAATGGGCTCTGCGGTACCGGAGGACATTAGAGCTTCTATCTAATTTGAACGTAAGATTGGTGTGCCCACATTTTCCTGCATTCTTGACTGGGAGCACCTGTGCTGTGAGCATTATGCCAGGACAGATCGCTGGTGAGGGATGGCGGTGGACTTCCACACCGTCAGCTCTGACGGCACGCTCCTCTCAGTCAGAGCACAGGCCAGCCCAGCAGGAGTTGTGAAGCCCAGGCTGAAAACCTCGACTTTACGTGATGTGGCCCCAGAGCAGAGACTCAGGGAGCACAGTGTTCTGTGACCAACATGTCAACCTACAATAAAACGCTGAGAAGAGCGGGTAGGACCTTGCAGGAGGTTCACAGGAAGAACGGTCTAATTTGTACAATTCAGCAACAAACTTACTCAGGCCTCAAAAGTCTATGTCAAAAAAAGGCGTATGCCAACAGAGCAGGTGGAAATGAGAATCGGCCCTGAGCAGATATGGGAAAAGCTAAAGAAGTTATCAGCAGGGAAATAAAGCCACAGTCCAGAAGATGATTGACACATGGGTTCCACCTCAGATGTCCATTCATTGCTACCTGTTCAGATGTGCAAATAGGAAAATGCGTGTTATTACCAAGAACTTGACCTGCCATCTGGCTCGGCTTCAAAGGGAACTCATCCTGCTGAGAGCCGGCTGTGGCTCCATGAAGTCAGCACCGGTGGTACTTGGGATGAGAACACGGGGCTCCTGGGGCCCCTCTGAAGTGTCACCATGGACCCCACTCTGCTCAGAGTAGCTGGAGTGAAAGCTGAACCTTGCCATCAGCAGGCGGTTCTCGGGGCAGCACAGATGTGTGCCTGCCCCACCCGCTTCTCGAAAATCGGTCATTTCCACCGACAGCATCTAAGAACAGATCAATCCTCTAATGGCCTAAAGTGTCTCCTTTTTGAATGAATGACTATAATGTTCTTTGGATCTAATTTTCTCATCACCATTAAAATGCATATAGTTGAAGCTCAAACAACCTAAAATTCAGTCCTGTTAAAGACTGAATTATGTACCTTTGGAGTCCACAGACACATTTTTTTTTTTCTTCTTTCCTCTGTGACTTAGTATTTTAAAATACTGAATTCCCTTTTCTCTGACATCCATTTTAGTTTCACACAGGAAGACAAAGCACTCAGCCTTGGAAACCTAATGTCAGGATGAAGGGCCTTAACACTGTCCTCCAAATTTATGAAAGAAAGTCTGTGCATGGGCCCTGCTGAGCAACAAAAGAGCAACTATTGCTCAAACTAAGTCTGGCCTCAATGTCCACTTCACATGAAGCTCTCAACGATAACCACTTTGGTTACTCAATTCTAGGTTTTGTCCAAGTGTCCAGTTTTTGGAAGGTCCCGGTTGGCTCTTTAACAGAAGAGAGATGAGAGCATACAAACTGGCAGAGAAAAGCTATCACCTGTTTGTGAAACCTAAAAAAGCCAACTCGTAGAGACAGAGAGTAACCAGGGGCTGGGGTGATGGAATTTGGGAGATGTTAAGGTTACAAACCTGCAACTAGAAAAAAAATAATTTGGGGGAATCTAATGCACAATGAAGTAATTCTAGTTAATAATACTATGTTATAAACTTCAAAGTTAATAAGAGGCTAGATCTTGTTTCCATCACAAAAAGGAAATGACTTAATAATTACATGACGTGACAGAGGTGTCAGCTAATGCTAAGGTGGTAATCACATTGCAATATATAAATGTATCAAATCAACATACTACATACCTCAAATTTATACAAAGTTACATATCAATTCTATCTTAATAAAAATATAAAAGTCACAATCAAAAAAAAAAAAGAAAAAGCATACCTTAATGTTTCAAGTACACTTTAAAAACTATTACATTATCTGTTGTGAAAATACTCTTAAATTATATTTGCTCTGAATAGCCTTGACTGTCAGGAGATAGAGACCATGGAGATGTCCATAGACCACTTAGTCCCATCATGTCTCCAGAAGCGCTGCCTCCTAGACACCCTTGCAGGAATTTCAGCATTTGCCCTCTTTTGCTATAACTGTTTCTTACATTTATCTGTGGACTTAAAAAAAAAAATAGATGCCCGGCTGGGGATTTGCCATGATTTCTTCTCTGTATTTACTGAAGGTAGGCCCTAGGACGTCGCAAACAGTTTCTTTAGAAGTCCTTAAAAATGCCTGTCAGGGCAGGCAGGAGTAGAGGGTCCTCTCATGAACAACTGGAAAGTGCTCTTCAGGAAACCATTCCTTTGTAACTGGTGGTTACAAAACGCACTGTCTTCAGAGCTATGGAGAGGAAGGCCTTCCCATACGACCGAAAGCAAATGGTGTGCCAGCACACGGGAGACTCTCAGCGTGGCCTGGTGAACTTTCTCACGCACATTAAGTTGTATAATTTTTACAGACTGCTTCTAACATACAGAGTGACTTCAGCTTGCTTTGTTCCATTTGGGCTAGGAAAACAAAACAACACACAATACGGGGCTGTGCCTTCAGTGAGCAGTTCCATGCAGTGAGCAAATCCACAAGGCCTCCAGGTGGAAACACAAGACCACCCCCCCAGCCCTCCGGGGTACAGGGAGCAGGCTTCAGCTTGCGTCTTCCCGGTTCTGAGTAAAACCAAAGAGCTCTGCCGGCCCTCAGGTCAGCTGTGACTGCATGGCCACTTCTAAGACAAGCTGAAAGCTCTGTTCTTGCGGGAAGCAGATTCTGTGAACTAAGACTACAGCCATTATTTTTGAGAACAATTTTATATAAAGTAGAAATCCTTGAAAAATTTGGTAATTTTCCCTTCAGTATCAGGATTAATAAACTAGGTTATCTGAAAATTTGAACCATTTTCTTAAAGTTAGTGCATGTTTTCTACAAATAATGCCCATGAAACAGCTGCAACATTTTCATATTACTGATGTTCCAGAAAAGGGACAATAAAGGAAATATACATCCAACCACTCATGTTAGAACATCCTCATGTTTTACATCTTCTATACAAAAGGCACAAGGACTCGATCCCTAAGCTTGAACGCTGAGCCCCACGTTCCAGGCGGAGGAGGGAAGGTGATGGTTGGGACGTGGGCAGGGACACAAATGGGACGGACGCTCAGGTGGTGAAGGACTTTCTCACACTCCGTGAATGGCCCCCGCCAGGCCTAAAGGTCTGGGTCTTTCAGGGACTTCTGACGAGGTGGAGTAGGGAACAGGCAGCCATAAAATGTGGTCCGCTAATGGGTTTATTTCACACAGAGTTTTCAGAACAAAAAATATGTATGACTTTAGAAAGGCTCAACTCTCGTAATTGTGCAAATTTCCCACCTGTCCCTGTGGTCTTAACTTCTGGTGTCTTCAGGCCATTTGAATCTGTGACTTTTGCATTAGCTTCTTCTGGATTTCTAGACCCTAGAGACTCGGCCTTAGGAGGAATGGGCACTGGTATTTTTTAAGGTCCCCAAGTGATCTTCATGTGAAGTCAGAGGGGAGAGGGACTGTCTTAAGACTAGAGAGCTAAGTCGGAAACAGGCTGCTCTGTGAACCAGCTGCCAGAGTGACTCCAAATGACCCCAGAGAGCACCTCTCTCATCACATCTTCACAGAGGTTCACTATCCCAGCAGCTCAGCTCAGCAAAGGTGTTGTGGGTGTCGCCCGTGTGCCTGGCATTGTGGCGGGAACTGTGACAATGACAAACGTGGCATCCCTAACCTTGGGATCTAAAAGAATGGGCCATGCTCCCAGAGGACTCCTGAAGAACATGATTGCTTCAGGAGTCTCATATGCAGGGCATCCTAGGACCCGAAAGTAGAGGGATCAAGCTTTGTATGAGGTCAGAAGAAAGGAAAGCAGACCTGAGCCTTCAAGCATGAAGATCAGGTCTCAAGCCAAAGGAAGGGGTCTGTGAGTAGCGGCACTAAGAAAAAAAATTGGTAGATTGGGATTGATATATATATACACATTATTATATATAAAACAGATAACTAATAAGAACCTACTGCATAGCAAGGGAAATTCTATTCAATATTCTGTGATGACCTATATGAGAGAAGAATCTATAAAAGAGTAGAAACAGTATAACTGATTCACTTTGCTGTACAGCAGAAATTAACACAACATTGTAAATCAACTATACTCAAATAAAAATTAAAAAAAAAAAAGAAAAATATTGACATTTGCAGTGGGCATGTAAGAACCCTAGTGAGAAGAGCCCTGTGTGGGGGTCAAATCACAGCATATTCATGTGACAAGCTCCACCTCCAGGATCTGGCCTGAAGGTGGTGGGAAAGCAAAGCACCTCAACAGGGGCATGTCTTTCCTTGTGGCCCCAGGCACCTTGGGGATGATGGGCTTATCAGAGGCAAGACTGGAGGTGGAGAGGGCCAGTGTTCAGGCCAAGCAGGGCTGCAGAGGTGGGATGGACAGGCCATCAGCAGGGTTTCTGACGCGAGCTGGGGAGGAATGGGGAGGGAGCAATCTGAATGCAGCAAGACAAGGATCCCAAGAAAGCTTTCTCCAAAACCAGGTATCAGGGTGAGTGAAACCTGCAGTAGAATCCATGCATTACTCTGAAAGGGGAGAGTTGTATTACGCGTCAAATCTAAGTCTTTTTGTTTCTGAGGAAACTTTACTCCAACGTAACTTTTCTATCAGTATGAATGCCTCTGCTAGTAATAATAACACTATGCGGTGGAGTCCATCTTTAAATGCGTTTCACTTTACCAAGTGATGCTTGATGATGCCTCCTTATTTCAGTATTTTAAATGGTTCAAGTTGAACAGTTACGTCATCATTTCTGGGGAAGAAAAATCTTTTGAGTCTCGTAGCACAAATGGTGCTATTGATGGCAATATGTGATGCATTTCTTGTGATCTCTGCTTATGCTGACAGTCATTTTCGATTTCCATAAAATGGTATAGATAATTGCATCTGCAGACCAGCTTTAACGTGAACTTACTTTGGGACTTGAACAGAATTGCTTTTAAGCAACAGCTTATCTGTCTTCTTGAACTGCATTTCTTTCTGCATTCTTTCTCCAGTATATTGTTACTTCTGAGAAAAGTATCTTCAGTTTATTCGCTCATTACTTTAAGCTCACTAAATAAGTACCTCTAAATGGCAGTTTTGTGATGTTTTCCTCAAATTTCCATTACACACCACTTTAGTTAACTATGTTAAAATATGTAAAAATTTTAAAATACCATGGTGGATATAACCAGACATGAAAATAAAACTTGAGTTTCCAATTAAATTGTTTCCTCTTATGATGGAAAATATGGACTGATTGGCACATGTGCTTTATGTGAATAAATTTGTGTCCATATAGCTTTATGCCAGAACTCTTAGGTGGCTTCCATGTCAAAAGTGCCCCTGATCCTGCCCATCACCTCTCCAGACAGAGCTCAAGTCCACCCCACCCTTGCACACCACTCTTCATGTAGATGCTCCACTCTTGTCCCCAAGACTGCAGCCTGGCTCAGAATCCTACAACCTGCAAGGTAGGACCCAGGTGCCTGCCTTACAGGCCACATCCCCGTCATCTGACCCCAGACTTCCGGAGACTGATTCCCTTCCTTTCCCCCAGCCATGCTGGATGCACCACAAATGTGGTTATAAAGCACACGAATCATCCCGGTGCTTATTACACGTGGGTCTCCCTCCCTCCCTAACCATTCCCATCAGTAATTACATCAGGTCTTTGAAAAGTCTCTCATTCACCCTATATTCCCTTTCAGGTATTGCTCCATCCTCAGCCTCTCGTCTGAAGAGAGGCCCTCTCACTTAAGATCTGTCTGCTCAAAGGTCTCTGCTGTCACTCTGCCCTGCTCTTGCCCCCACCTCACCCAGGATCCCAGTGAAATCCTCTGGGGCTGCTCCTCCCAGTGCCAAATCCGCGGGTCCAGTCTCACCCTCAGCTGAGCCCGTCCCCTTCTTACAGTGCAGGACACAGTCTCTTCTTATCTTCCCCCGCCTCTTCTCCTTAAACCTGGCATTTCCCAGGGCTGTCTAGAGACACTCCTTCAGTCTAAACTCAATCTCTAATTGATCTCATTCAATCTAATGGCTTAAAATACCTCTCTCAAGTTCATGTCTCCAGTCCCAAACTCTCTCTCTCTGAGTCCAGACCTGTATGCCCAATGGCCTACCTGGCCGCTTGGATATCTAACAAAGCTCACACAGGTCCAGAACTGCGCTGATAATTCTCAGCGGCCTCCTCCCCTGCTGTCTCTTCCAGCTCAACAACAGCCTATTGAACCCATCACCTTTTCAGGTGTTCATTCAGGTCCACGGCAGCCCATCAACCAATCCTGCTAGCCAAAACGCCCGTCCCCTGGGGCACTACCTTCACCTCCTGACCGCCTTTTCCTGGCCCCCCCTTTACTAAGCCTCCCCACCCAGACTCTGAGTTTACTCTCCACTTACAGCCAGAGTCAGCTTTACTGACTGCAGGTCTCAGTGGGATCAGATTTCACTCTTCAACAGCCAACTGCTAGTCCCGATGCTACCCTGCATGGCCTACAGACGATCTGACTATCCCCTTCCCATGCTGCCTCTCTGGCCCTGCCTCCCACCAACCTTCCCCATCCTCAAGCTGGCTTCTTCAGTCACCCTGCCTCTGCTGCTCCTCTCAACCGTCCGATCATCACCACCAAGACAGGCTCATTCTTCAGACATCTGCTTGAGTACATCTCCCAGCACACTCACTACCTCCTACTCTGAATTACTCTTCACAGCAATCCTTGTGACCCAATTGATAAGTACATGTTTACTTACTGCACCAGAAGGAGCCCTCCTGGAAGGCAGGCTTTGCTCTGCCCATCACAGGATCTCAGCACCTAGGACAGTGCCTGGCATGTAGGAAGGACTCAACAGACCCTGACGCAGCTGCAGGGTACCATCCTGCAGAATGCCCAAACCCCGATCCAGAACCAATAACTGTGAATGTGCGCCCTTACACAGAAGGGAGACTCTACCAATGGGACTAAGCTTGTGGACTTTGCTGTGCCCAGCCCGTGAGTCTAGCAAACCTTGGCGCTTCTTGGTCACAACACCCAGAAGGATAGTGCTAGCCTGGACTTAGCACTCCCTCCTTACCTGGCCATGTTTCAGCATTTAGCATACGTGCATTTATCCTTCACATCAACTCTGTGGCATAGGATCTGTTATTACTTTAACTTGGAGATTAGGAAACTTGAGTTGCAGGCAGGCTTAGTAACTGCTGCCACAAAAAACAGCTTCACTGTCCTGTCAAAATGATACCTACATCCCTGAAGTAGGAACTAAATTGATTATGGAGTGATGGCCCAATTTCTTCCTGTGGTTAAAAGTGAAAATGAACTGCTCCTGGGTTTCATTTATTTTTAGGTTTGCCTTTTGATCTTGATATAAATTGTTAAATAAATACAAATAAAACAGAATTTTCAATGAACTGCTAAAGTCTGTTTCATTGTCTATCTTAATTTTCCTATAAGATGGTTCCCTCTCTATTACATCATATTTCATAGTATATATTTTGTATTTGATTTTATTCAGGCTATGAAATACTATCTTTAGAGCAGTGCTATTTGAGTTCTAGGTTAGAAGATTCCAATGTACAGATTTCCCCCCATTCTATCCCTTTCTGTTGCAGCTTAAATATGCAGACATTCTGGAGAAGCTCCTGCATTGATGTTGCTAGCTCATGCCCTGGAGATGGACCCTGACTTTCCTACTTTTCAATGATGAAACTTAGACATGTTTTTCTGTATTCTATCACCTTAACTCTTTTCACCTACAGAGAGAGGATTCTGTGAAAATTAAACAGTACATTTCTTTTGAAAATGCATTCTGGAAATGAAGAAGTACTCATGTAAGCACTTATAAGTATTGTTGCTGCCACTAGAATTCTACTTTTGATTCTAATATTTTCCTTTGAAATTTCACATCAATTAAAATACGCATGTTATGCAATTGTACCTTTGTTTAAAAAATCCAAAAACCTACATTCTCCTTCTCCCCTTGAACCAAGCCAGTTACTCATCTTGGAGCTGATGGCCAGAGAAGGGCTGGCTGGCTATCCATCTAAGCTTTGCTTAGCAGTTTTAAGTTTTAAGCAGGTAATTTGGAAGTATTTTGTTTTGGTGCCTTAAAAAAATGTTGGCATTACTCTGTAGTAAGGTCTTAGTCGGGCTTTCCTGGAATGCAGAAGACCCCAGTTCAATTCTGGGTCAAGAAGATCCACTGGAGAAGAGATAGGCTACCCTTTCCAGTATTCTTGGGCTTCCCTGGTGGCTCAGATGGTAAAGAATCCACCTGCAATGCAGGACCCTTGGGTTTGACCGCTGTGTCGAAGGGAAGATCCCCTGGAGTAGGAAATGGCAACCCACCCCAATATTCTTGCTTGGAAAATCCCTATGGACAGAGGAGCCTGGTGGGTTACAGTCCATGCGGTCACAAAGAGTTGGACACAACTTAGTGACTAAGCACAGCACAGCACAGGATCTTAATCACCTGAAATGTTTACTATATGCAAGGTCTCTGGCTATCCCTGCAGCCTCCACATAAGTGCCTCATCACCTGTGAGTGTCCTATCTGCTTCACAGCACTTCTCTGTGGTTTTATAACTGTCATGATGACCATCAGTCCTAGTCTTGTGAATCTGCAGTAACAAGCAGGAAGAACTTTCCATATGGGAATTTCCCTCTTGCCATTTAAAAAGACATCATGAGTACATGAATGACTCAGAGAGAGTGCACTTTCTGCTCTAGTTAAGAGAAGAGAACTGTCCTTGAGAACGTGTATGAACAGGCCCTCTTCATGAAACCAACAGTCCCGGTTAGCATGCTTATGCAGACAGATAAAGAAGAACCTTATCTATTCCTTTTCTTAAGCTACTTCTACAAGAACCTGCCTATAATTGCCAATTATAGAATACTGTTTTCCAAAGTCTATTTGAATTATAGCTCCCATGTGATAAAATTCTAATGCATTTTTTACTTTCCAATAGATAAACCTCTAAACAGTGTTTAATATTATTAAATGAATGGAATCAGATTTTACCATATTATGGAGTTGATAATCCTCAAATTTATCCTGCAATTATCACTGATCTAATCAAGTCTGAAAAGTATGATTTTTCAGATGATGATAAAGTAACTTCAGATTAAATTATGTTTTGACCTTACATTGATGCAAACATTGTTTCTGTGCTGGCGTCTTTATATCATGTATGTGTGATTACTGGTTAAAATAACTATAATGCCTCAAATTATGCCATGCCTCTGAATGTGACATCACACAAGGCTGACAGTCAGATATGTCTCTGCTCTGTTATACACTTGACTCATGCTCTGTTATATAACTTAAAACTAACAGAAGAATTACAAAGGCTACTGAAAATGAGCTACTGGTGGCTCTGATCAAATTTAGAAAATAAAAGGGAGAAGACATGAGACTCATATTTTCAAAGCAATTTCACCGTATCTTATATAATCACCAAATACATTTTACTTATCACATAAATTTCCTGATTGCCAGATCCACATGTTTTTCACAAACAGTGTATGATTTTGTATTGCACAGAAGCACAGCATCCTGCCTCTTTCCTCTGCTCTCTGACTGAGAGCAGTTTCCTATCACTCTTTACCCTTCACCAGTTGTCTGATTTTCTTTATGCATTTACAGGTATCCACATTTCTTCCGTCCCACAATGTGCAAATTACGACCTTTCATGCTTCCCTGTTCACCTTTCTTTAGAACAAAATCACATAAACTCTTTCTTCGGAAGAAGATAACAGAGCTTACCAAGCTCTTTTTTTTCCTGTAATCTCAGAACGGAAAATTCTCTCTACCCTGATGCAGAGAATTCCTTTCAAAATTATGCCCCCTTCCTCTATAGGTCAGTCTGACTAAGACCTTCCCTGCAAACCATGTGAAGCCAAGACGAGAACCCCAGGACCACCCGGCAGGTTCCCTCTGACGAGGGCTGAGGACAGAACCCCAGCACGACCAGCATGGTAAACCCACCAGTAGCCTCTTTTCCTCTCGTCTCCCTGACTGTAAGCCAGGGCTAACGATGCTCAGCTCATAAGTGTCCTCTAAAACAGACATCGTAACAATAGGCACTTCATATTGCAACAGATATTATTTTGTCAAGATTTTAAATCAAATAAGTGTTCTGAAACTCTCTTTGCAATTTGACAAAATTATTCTTAAGTTCATTTACAGTAATAACCAAGTGAAAGGAGCCTTGTATGAAAAGGGAAATCGATAGGCCCTTGTGCCCCTAGACGTCAAGATGCCTTCTGCTGAAAACCATAACCTACTTGACTTCCCACTTTGCTACAGATCTTGATGCCCAGAAGCAAATGGACGCACAAAACCAAGAGCTAAAAGCACTCAGAGAGGCTGACGTAAAATTCCACTTACAGAAACATCTTCTAATAGAAATGAACTCAAATACTTAAAGCAATTGTAGGACGGATATGTTCACAGATATGTAGGAAAACAACACAATCGGAAACAATGCAAACACCCCTAATTAGGGATGTAGCCCATGACAAAGCATTTATGCACTGCAATACACTTGTCCATTTTACGTCATACATTTTAAGATTCTGTGGTAACAAAGTATTGGCGTGAAGAAAGCACAAAAATTACAGAACTGAAAACACAGTATGATCCCAACTGTATAAAGCTAGGCATAGAAGCAAGAGGAAGAAACACACTAGAATGGGAAGGATGATTGTATCTGTGTGGTGGAATCAAGGATATTTTCCTTTTTCACATACTGTTCTGTGTCTCATTAATTTCTGCAGTTAGTAGGTGTCATTTTAGGATGGACTATTAAACTTATATCCGACAGGTTCAAAACTTCTCCAACAACTAACTGTCAAGGAGATTCAGGGGTATTCTACTACTTGTTCTGTATTAGCTTCTAGAAACTAAGAGTTCTCTCTCTATTTTGAAGATGACATCAGAAAGTCATCAAATTGAGTAAGAAATCAAGTACAGCTGCTTCTAATGGCCAAACTCCATATGCACATTTTTTCATACTTCAGACTTTCATCCATCAGGTGAGCATAATACCTTCTTGACTATAGAATATGCAGATTCACAGAAATATCTTTGACTAAAATCTTAGGAAAAAAATACGTTTCCAATCCTAGCATATTTCTTACATCTGAAATATTGATAAATGTATTCAATATATCAGTAAGCAAACTACCTACCTAATGTATTAACTTGGAAATTTAAAATATTGTGTTTGATTTCACTTCTAAACACACTTCTCATGCAGGAGGGATGTATGCAGGATGTATGTGGGAACACTATGGTTAAATCCTAGAAGATTTAGCAGCAGGGAGAGCCCTTGAAGGGAAGACATTCACTGAACAGATAAGGAAACCAAAGGCACAAGTAGGGAAGTACCCATTCAAGACGAGCAGCAAGGTAAGAATAACAACAAACACTGTGTCCCAAGGGAACGCCCTGACTGGCTAGGAGGCTGTCCCACAGGCATGGGTAGCACACACACTCTGTCCCCTTCACGGTGCTGAGGGCCAGACACGTCTCTGATGGAGCTGGAACACAGCCCCATGCCGTCGTGTACCAGCCACACACCTGGGGATGGTCACAGACCTCTCTCTCTCTGCTTTCTCGTCTGTACAGACTTGGGAAGTCAGAAGTACAGAAAATGTCCTGAGAACAAAGAGAGAGGGTCATGGACTTTGGAGGGGCCTCCTTCCTGCCGACTCGTGGGGATGTATTGCAGAGCCACTGCGCCCTGCAGATGCCTCCATGATTCACACAAGGGCAACCTTCACCACTGATTTTCACATAAGGGGTGTTTGGTGACTTTTGTCCTAAAATTTAACTTCTTAATTACACTCCACCAACTTTAAGTTGGGGTCTCCCTGCTGGCTCAGGGGTAAAGAGCCTGCCTGCCAAGAGAGGAGACACAGGTTCAATCCCTGGGTGGGGAAGATCCCCTGAAGAAGGAAATTGCAACCCACTCCAGTATTCTTGCCTAGAGTATCCCATGGACAGAGGAGCCTCATGGGCTATAGTCCAAGGGATTGCAAAGAGTCGGATACGACTTATCGACTAAACACACCACCAACTTCAAGTTACAATCCTTGTGATTAGCCAGAGCAATTTTGGGAAGAAGAGGACAGAGTCAGCACCTCATAAGAAGTTTGTCAGGAACTTGGGTTATCACTAGTTTGATGAAAAACTATTAGAATCAGTACACTGATACTAAAGGCCAAGATGAAAGAGCTTAAAGGCACTGGTAATACCAAATGCCCTGGGGTCCTGCAGATCATCAGACACATGCAGTTTCTGGTATCTGCGTTTGCTTGAGCCTTTGGCTCAAGTCAGGACCACTGCGAGTCCTTGTCAGTGCCACCTACAGTAGGCTTGGCTTTAAAGGCAAATTCCTTTACAGAATGGAACTAAGGACAACAATCCTTAGTTTGTTTGGAACTAAGGACGACAAAGACTGTTGCCCACTGCTTTGTCCAACAAGCAATAAATGTCCTTCATGCAGGTCAGCTTTTCAATCCTGCTTTAACCTGAGTGGGAGGAAACACAGCTTACTCTGAAACCATCTTCGGCTTCCACTTCTGAAAACAATGTGCTTCTTTTCTCTGACTGACTTCAGAGACCTTACACTGGAAGCAGCCTTGCTCGGAATTAAGCGTGGGGTAAGGCAAGGACTCTTAAAACTCTATGGGACTGCAAAGGTGGCCAATGAGGGTTTGCTGATACACTGCTCAACAAAGTTTCTAAAAGGTACTTGTGCCCTGAAAATTGTAAAATCAAAGCATAGATGATAACTTACCCAAAGTGACTGGCTAAGTTCATGGAAATACAAAAGAGAAGGAGGTTTTTGATCATGATAAAGCTAGAGAACATTCCATTGTCCATTCCCAGTAAGAAAAACAGCTGAAGCAGATGAATTTGGAAGAATAGCTATTCCTTTCTCCACCTTGATCTTGAAGCTGAAAGGGGAAAAAACATAAACATGAATGTTGCCATGAAACAGTTCTAGAATCAAATCACACTGCTAACATACACAATGCATAAAGAAAGGAGCCTGGCTGTCCTTGTCCATCACAGTTCCATATCGAGAATTATCTGTGTTCACTGGCCAGTAAGTTGGGGGTGTAAAAAGAAATTACAGTAGGCTTGATTTTCACCTTTACTCAGGGTGCAGAATCATTCTCCTAATTTATCTTTCCCATGTCGCAAATTCTTTGTTTTACTTTTTCCATGTGATCAAATGACCCTCTAGTCCTATTATTAGAATCAATGCCTGAAGTTATCTAACTGTATTTTACATCTGTCAAATCCACAAGTGGAATAATTTTACCTTTCTGAAATATTTGCCACGCGTCAAAGCCAGCAAGCTACTCCTTGTTCTGCAAGGTGCTATGAGAAAGTATGTGGAAAGAGGGGAAAAAAGGCACATTTAAACAAGTCTTCTGCAAGATCACGACAATATAAGAACTGCTTATAAAAGAAGGCTGCCACTTTCTCAGCAGTCTGTCCCCATGACTAAATAACTTAGTAATCACTGCATTTTGGAAAGTCTCTCGGCTCTGGATTACATGGTGGGCCCTAATTAATGCATTTGAAATCCAAGCAGGCACAATCCCTGGGCTCTGCAACTAACCCTAGAGAAGGGATACATTTCTCAATATGCGCATAACGCAAATGGATAGACATCATAAAGGAGCACCGCGTGTTCAAAAGCAACATTTTCCCGAGGAGACCCCAGGCCAACTCCGAAAGAGAGAAACACACAACAGGTACACCTCCGAAACCAAGGCCCTCGAGTCGAGAAAGGCAGGGCGGGGATTGCCTGGGTGCGTCCAGGGGCTGCTCTCCAAACCCGGGCCGGAGTCCCGGCGGCGAGCACGCGGCGCTGCATGCGGGAAACCCGGGCGGCACCTCCTGCCGCCCTCAGCCTGGTGACAATCTGGACCAGGCTTTGAGGGAGTCGGGAGCCCCAAAGACAGGCTGTCTCCCACGGTCCCGGGACCTCCGCGGGGGCTCGCGGGCGCGGGGGTGGCACTGCAGAGCTGCAGCCTCCGCGCCCGGGGGCCCGCGGCCGGGTAGAGTCGGCCGCCCGCCCGGTCCGCAGCGGCGCGCCCAGCGCCAACCGTTTGCCCACCCTCCCCGGCTCGCTTCTGGCCCCGGCAGACCTGCCCTGCTGCCGCCCCGGGTCCTAGCGGAGCGTCCTGCCGCGCGGCGCTTTCCTCCTCGGCCCGGAGCGCGCGGTGCAGCGTCGGCTCCGTGTCTCCCGGCCTCGAGCCGCCAGCGCGACCCGCTCGCGCCCCCGCCCCCAAGTCTCGAGCCCGAGCCCGCGCCCACCCTGCAGGAAGCGCCCAGCCAGCCGCGCCTCGGAGCCCGGCGGCTGGCGGGGCCCCCGGGGGGCGTTCTCGGCCCTCGGCTCCGGTGACCGCGGCGGGAGCCTCGTGCCCCAGTTCCTACCGGCAGGTCCGTGGGTCTTGCGCCCCGGCGCCCCGTCCGGCGGCGCCGCGCTGCTCTGGACGCCCCTGCCCTCCCGCGCGGGCTGCGCCTCCGCAGTCGCCGGGGGAAAGTTTGCGCTCCCGGCCGCCCGCGGGGCCCCGCCTGCCTCCACCGCCCTCCCTGAGCCAGGTACCCTCGAGGAGAGGCATGCGGGCCGAGCCGGGGCCGCTTGCCCTCCCGCCGCCGTCCGCAGCTCCTGACCCCACGGCCCCGGTCCCGCGCGCCCGGGCTTACCCCGCGCGCCGGCCCGGGAAGGCGAGCCGTCGGCGAGGGCGCATCCTCCTCCCCCGTCTGCTCTCCCCGGCTGGCAGGCGCAGAGGCCGGTGCGGCGTCACCGCCCCATGCCGCCAGCGCGAACTTCCCCGGTGCTCCCGGGCCGAGCGCCTGGGGCGCCCCCCGCGCTCCCGCCGCCGCCCTGCGGCTCAGCTCCGCGCCCGAGGCCGCGCGCCGCCCCGCTGCAGAGCCCCTGGCGCCCCCGGCGCGCCGGGGCGCGCTCTCACCTCGCGCGAGCGCTACATGTCGGCTCCGGCTCTGAGAAACGCTCCTCTGCGGAGGCGCTCCGGTAGAGGCCGCCAGACTCTCACCAAACGCGCCCTGGCCCCGGGCCGGCTGCGAGGAAGTGGGGGCGTTCGGGGTCCCCAGCTTGGCCAGCTCTGGGACAGGCCACGTTTCTGATGAAGTTTCTTGGTAGCCTGCCGGAGTGTATCGGTGCCTCGTGTCCCTCTTTTTAGGGCTGAGATGGAAAGGGGGTGTCCAGGCAGGCGCCGAAGGCCGGGGTGCCGAGAGCTTTCCTGTCTCAGGACCAGCCCTGAGCGCCTTTCTGGCCGGGCCTAAGTCCTGCCTCAGTCCTCTACGCAGGCCCCTGTGTCTGCAGCTCCTCCTCTCTATAGGAAGAAACTGGCCTCTGAGGCTACTTTGTAAAGAATTGTAATTCATTGCTATGAGAAGTAAAGTCAGTAAAATGGATTAATTAGAATTAAACGCTTACCTAATTGCTCTGTACATTTGGGGAGGCTGGGAAGTTCCTTTCTTGACAAGAAGCCTTCTTGTCAGTGACAAGAGGACTTAGGGTCTGCAGACTTGTGAGTGGGTATCGGACTTGAATTCTGCTGTAGGGCGTTACCTCCCGCACCCACGAACACGTGAAATTTCATTATTGAGGTCATGTTCGTCTCTGCCTCAGCGTGCCTACTCTGAGTGCTGAGGCTGGCTGGCACAAATGACGCTCGGGCAGGATAGGGAAGCAAAGCAAGCACAGTTCTGGTTTTAAGATGGCAGCGTCTGATTTTCTCCGGACCGGATGCCTCTTGGCTATGAGAACACCCAGGGGGAGATGTTCAATGTTTAAATAAACCCAGCAAGAACCTGATGGACAGTGTATTATCATTTCTATGTCTTTTGTCATACTCTGACAAAAGACAAAGAAAGACTTTGAGAGTCAAGAGTCAAAATACTCTGACTGAATTGTTTACAGTCACTCTCAACAGAATAATTGTGAGAAGGGCGAATTTCTAACTCTCCAGAAAAGATCTTTAATCATTCAGTGTGTGAAGTCACACTATCCTTAGTTATGTTTAATACAACGCAGTCCAAATCTAAACTAACTGCTGGCACTTTTGCACATGCCAAAAATTCTAAGATTTTCTAAAAATAGCAGCTTCTAGATATATTTCAGAAATAGGACATAAAAATACATAAATGTTCCAAATATAAGAAAGTTATTCTGAGTATACACTTAGTCATAGTATTAAATAGCTCTGATTCCAGTGATTCTGCATGAAATATAAATTAGATAAAATGCTTATTTGAAAGGCTTTTCTGATTCTAAAATGAATAAATTGAAGACAGACATTTCTTCATTTTCTAATTACTCAAAAATCATATCACTAAGATATAGCTTATTGACAATCAAAACCATTAAATTAAAAGCAATAAAAATCTATATAATTGTAACCTACTAAGTGTTAGAATTCTAGGTTTAGAGATACCAGTGATAATTACTATTTTCCCAATATTAAACAGCATAAGGCAAATCAAAGAGTTCAAATAACTAGTGAATTTAAAGCCTTAGAGATTACCAAAGGAAATCATTTAGTAATTTTTGCAAAGAAATGTAGATAAACCAGGGATTATTTTGTATTAGTGAGAGTTACAGATACTGATTTTTAACAATAATACTTTACTGGATTCAATCAACTGTAAGAGAATTTATATTCTTTTCATGAATTATTTTTAAAATTTGCATGTTTTCCCTATCAGTCTAAAGTCAATGCATATTATTGAACACATGGAAATTATGTTTATTGAGAGCTAATCTTTAAATTTTGTTTAACTACGTGGCTTAAATACTTAATTTCTCCATGTGATGAAATGATAACCCTGTGTCTTCTCTTAATATTTATGACCATATAAAGAGCCTTAGGTTGGACCTGAAAGGATAGTAAAATAATAAGGCATACCTTATGGAAATTCACATGTTAGAAGAATATATATTAGCATTTCATAATATTTGTTTTAATATGAAATTCAGTGTTTGCCCTGGGAAATGATGGTCTATCCACTTATTTCCCGTGTGTTCTATTAGCATTTTCTCTTGTGTTGAATGACAGAAAGCAAAGTAGTCACGGTTCTGGAAAGCAGTAGAGGGCACCACAGTTCCACGTAACCTTGGGTTGGCTCAGTCTCCGTAAGAGCTTCCAAGTGAGACTAAAATAGCTGAACCTGGGGAAGCTGGGCGATGGATGGACACCCTCTATCCCACCCAGCACAGAGGCAGCACAGCGAGGCTGTTTGTGGCAGTAGGTGGAGTAGAGATGGCTAAACAAACAAAAAAAACAGTATTGCCATGAGGAAGCAGAGCTTGGTGAGAAGTTGAATGGAGAGTCTTCTAAGCTGAGAGCTGAGAGTCAATTCATTGAATTGTGTGTAATTTCGTATTTAGGAAAATTCAAGTGCAGGGTAAAGATAGCAAGAGATGAGATGAGTCGGGCACTGGAAGACAAAAACTGTGGAGCCAAGGAATCAACTTCTTGCAGGGAAGGAGTCATTGAATAGTTTCCTTGGTCAGGGAAGTATATGTTCCAGAACAGATTCCCCATAGCAGCTGTATACAGAAAAAGTGTTGGGAAGAGACAAGTTTAGGCTAAAAGCATGAATGAACATTGCAGGTCTAGTCTATGGTGGGGGGAAAGTTAATAAATGTTTTGAGTTTTTTCATTCATGGAATCATAACCGCATTGATTCACATGTACTCCAAGTGGATTTATTAGTGCTTTGCCCAAGCAAGAGGGTCTTGATTGTTAAGGAAACAAATGTCAGTTCTGACTAGAAGAAGAAACAAAATTCCTAGGAAAAGATGGCAGTTGATTTGAATTTTGAAAAAGAAATTGGACAGAAAATATCAGAAAAAGGTAAAAGCAAGAGCAGGAACAAAAGTAGGAAGGTATAGGGCACATTAAGTGATAAATGTTCCATTCACAGAAATCACACTCTCTATTTTTAGTCCATCATTGATTCCTTTTATTGTTCACTTTATTTAAATTAGAGTTATCATATTAGTTATCTGAAGGCTATATGTAGACTACAGATGCATTTAATTAGTCAGCGCTATTTTAAAATAAAGACAACTTAAAAACCAGAAGATTTCACATGAATCAATGAATAATAGATGAATTATTCTATTCATAGATTAATTGCATCTAGATGAATAGATGAATTATATCTATTCAATGCATAAATAGATTTTTGGCTTTTCTTAAAAGAAAAACAGTTAAGATCAAATTTAGCAGTAGTGGACATACATTACCACCTTCTGCGCCAGCTGTCACCCACTTATACTAGGCACGGGATCCTCAGAGCAACATGGTCTCTTCTGTTTTTACACCTAGGCTGGCTCCTTCACTTACATTAAATGGCAAATAGAAGCACATGAGTCTTTGCTTTGGATTCCATTTTCTCTTCTTTATTGGCTTGTTAGTTACATCTATTTATTTTGTTTTTATTAGTTTCTCTAAGGTTGAAAATAGAAAATTAATGCTCTAAATTAATATGCATTCATGCTAAGTCACTTCAGTCATGTCAGGCTCTACAACCCTATGGACTATAGCTTGCCAGGTTCCTCTGTCCATGGTATTCTCCAGGCTAGAATACTGGAGTGGGTTGCCATACCCTCCTCCAGGGGATCATCCCGATCCACGGATCAAATCCATGTCTCTTATGTCTCCTGCATTGGCAGGCACGTTCTCTACCACTAACACCATCTATACCTACCTGTAAGTGACAGTACGCCATTGCATGTGTAGTATATGAATCTTACACCTTTATACTTGTATATTGTTTGTTGTCCTATTTTCTGTTGTTGTCACACTTTACTTCTACATAATCAGTCAGCTTTTACTTTAACAGTCAGAAACCTACTTTTTAAATTGTGATAAAATGCACATAATATAAAATTTACATTTCGGTTCAGTCGCTCAGTCATGTCTGACTTTGCAACCCCATGGCAGCACGCCAGGCCTCCCTGTCCATCACCAACTGCCGGAGCTTGCTCAAACTCATGGCCATCAAGTCAATGATGCTATTCAAACATCTCATCCTCTTGTCCCCTTCTCCTGCCTTCAGTCTTTCCCAGCATCAGGGTCTTTTCCAATGAGTCAGTTCTTCGCATCAGGTGGACAAAGTATTGGAGCTTCAGCATCAGTCCTTCCAGTGAACACCCAGGACTGATTTCCTTTAGGATGGACTGGTTGGATCTCCTTGCAGTCCAAGGGACTCTCAAGAGTCTTCTCCAACACCACAGTTCAAAAGCATCAATTCTTCGGTGCTCAGCTTTCCTTATAGTCCAACTCTCACATCCATACATGACTACTGGAAAAACCAGAGCTTTGACTGTACAGACCTTTGTCAGCAAAGTGATGTCTCTGCTTTTTAATATGCAGTTTAAGTTTGTCATAGCTTTTCTTTCAAGGAACAAGTGTCTTTTAATTTCATGGCTGCAGTCACCATCTGCAGTGATTTTGAAGCCCAAGAAAATAAAATCTCTCACTGTTTCCATTGTTTCCTCATCTATTTGCCATGAGGTGATAGGACCAGATGCCATGATCTTAGTTTTTTGAATGTTGAGCTTTAAACCAGCTTCTTCACTCTATTCTTTCACTTTCATCAAGAAGCTCTGCAGTTCCTCTTCGCTTTCTGCCGTAAGGGTGGTGTCATCTGCATATTTGAGGTTATTGATATTTCTCATGGCAATCTTGATTCCACCTTGTGCTTCATCCAACCCAGCATTTTGCATGATATATTTTGCATATAAGATAAATAAGCAGGGTGAAAATATACAGCCTTGATTGTAATCCTTTCCCAATTTGGAACCAGTTCATTTTTCCATGTCTGCTTCTAACTGTTTCTTCTTGAACTGCATGTAAGTTTCTCAGGATGCAGGTAAGGTGGTCTGGTTTTCCCATATGTTCAAGAAGTTTCCAGTTTGTTGTGATCCACATAGTCAAAGGCTTTGGCATAGTCAGTAAAGCAGAAGTAGATGTTTTCCTGGAACTCTCTTGCTTTTTCCATGATCCAGCAGATGTTGACCATTTGATCTCTGGCTCCTCTGCCTTTTCTAAATCCAGCTTGAACATCTGGAAGATCTCAGTTCATGTACTGTTGAAGCTCATTTGGAGAATTTTGAGCATTAACTTCCTAGTGTGTGAGATGAGTGAAACTGTGCCATAGTTTGAACATTGTTTGGCACTACCTTTCTTTGGGATTGGAATGAAAACTGACCTTTTCCAGTTCTGTGGCCACTTCTGAGTTTTCCAAATGTGCTGTCATATTGACTGCAGCACTTTCACAGCATCATCTTTTAGGACTTGAAACAGCTCAGCTGGAATTCTATCACCTCCACTAGCTTTGTTTGTACTGATGCTTTCTTTCTTTTTTTTTTTTTTTTTCTACACCATTTCTTTTTTTTTTTTAATTTTATTTTATTTTTAGACTTTACATAACTGTATTAGTTTTGCCAAATATCAAAATGAATCCACCACAGGTATACATGTGTTCCCCATCCCGAACCCCCTCCCTCCTCCCTCCCCATTCCATCCCTCTGGGTCATCCCAGTGCACCAGCCCCGAGCATCCAGTATCGTGCATCGAACCTGGACTGGCAACTCGTTTCATACATGATATTATACATGTTTCAATGCCATTCTCCCAAATCTTCCCACCCTCTCCCTCTCTCACAGAGTCCATAAGACTGTTCTATACATCAGTGTCTCTTTTGCTGTCTCGTACATAGGGTTATATGCTTTCTAAAGCCCACCTGACTTCACACTCCAGGATGTGTGGCTCTAGGTGAGTGATCACACCATCATGGTTATCTGGGTCATTAAGATCTTTTTTGTATAGTTCTTCTGAGTATTCTTGCCTGGACAATCCCATAGACAGAGAAGCCTGGTAGGCTACAGTTCATGGGGTCCCAAAGAGTCGGACACGACTGAGCAACTTCACTTTCACTTTCTGAGTATTCTTGCCACCCCTTCTTAGTATCTTCTGCTTCTGTTGGTTCATATCATTTCTGTCCTTTATTTTACCCATCTCTGCATGAAATGTTTCCTTGGTATCTCTAATTTTCTTGAAGATATCTCTAAATTTTCCCATTCTGTTGTTTTCCTCTATTTCTTTGCATTGATCACTGAGGATGGTTTTCTTATCTCTCCTTGCTATTCCTTGGAACTCTGCATTCAAATGGGTATATCTTTCCTTTTCTCCTTGCCTTTCACTTCTCTTCTTTTCTCAGCTATTTGTGAGACCTCTTCAGACAACCATTTTGCCTTTTTGCATTACTTTTTCTCAGGGATGGTCTTGATCCCTGCCTCCTGTACAATGTCACGAAGCTCCATCCATAATTCTCCAGGCACTCTATCAGATCTATTCCATGAATCAGTTTGTCTCTTCCATTGTGTAATCATAAGGGATTTTGATTTAGGTCATACCTGAATGGTCTAGTGGTTTTCCCTACTTTCTTCAGTTTAAGTCTGGATTTTGTAGTAAGGATTTCATAATCTGAGCCACAGTCACCTCCCAGTCTTGTTTTTGCTGACTTCTCCATCTTTGGCTGAAAAGAATGTAATCAGTCTGATTTCAGTGTTGACCATCTGGTGATGTCCATGTGTAGAGTCATCTCTTGTGTTGTTGGAAGAGGATGTGCTCTATGACCAGTGTGTTCTCTTGGCAAAACTCTGTAATCCTTTGCCCTGCTTCATTCTGTACTCCAAGGTCAAACTTGCCTGTTACTTCAGGTATCGCTCGACTTCTACTTTTGCATTCCAGTCCCCTATGATGATAGGGCATCTTTTTTGCATGTTAGTTCTAGAAGGTCTTGTAGGTCATCATAGAACCATTCAACTTCAGCTTCTTCAGCATTAATGGTTGGATCATAGACTTGGATTACTGTGATATTGAACGGTTTGCCTTGGAAATGAATAGAGATCATTATGTCATGTTTGAGATTCCATCCAAGTACTGCATTTCAGACTCTCTTGTTGACTATGATGACTACTCCATTTCCTCTAAGGGATTCTTGCCCACAGTAGTAGATATAGTGGTCATCTGAATTAAATTCACCCATTCCAGTCCATTCGAGTTCGCTGATTTCTAAAATATTGATCTTCACTCTTGCCATCTCCTTTTTGAACACTTCCAATTTACCTTGATTCATGGACCTAACATTCCAGGTTCCTATGCAATATTGCTCTTTACAGCATCAGACTTTACTTCCATCACCAATCACATCCCCACCTGGGTGTTGCTTTTGCTTTGGCTCCATGTCTTCTTTCTTTCTGGAGTTATTTTTCCAGTCTTCTTCAGTAGCATATTGGGCACCTACCAACCTGGGGAGTTCATCTTTCAGTGTGATATCTTTTTGCCTTTTCATCCCGTCCATGGGGTTCTCAAGTCAAGAATACTGAAGTGGTTTGCCATTCCCTTCTCCAGTGGAGCACATTTTGTCTCCCCATAATAATCAACAATGTTTGTTTCTGTTTTCATTTTGTTTTTATTTAATAGGCACCTGTGAGGAGAGAGCAAATTAGTTAAGATGGTGTGTTTAGGCTCCCTCACACCATATTTTGTAAATATTGACTATGTAACAGCTGAGATCATTTATAGCATGGACCATGCACGTCATAAGGTACTCGCTTGGTCACTGATTGTATGCATGACCTCCAGGTGAGCTCTACCTAGAAAGCTGTGGCATATTACTGCTGTATCAAGGCTGTGACCATTGTGTCAGCCATGAGATGAGAGAATATAGTGTGTCTGCTGCTGCATCTGCTGGATCAACCAGGAGAGCATAAACGTGTCTGCAGTACCTAGGGCTCCTCAAGTCTTCTTTCAGCCTCGTAGATCACACCTTGCCTCCCCGGGTTCAATGAACAGTGTGGACAGTGAGATACAGAGAGACAGCACCCTACTAGGCTTGCAGAGTGTTACCTTATTGTTGCTTTGCTTTGCCTTTCCTTAATAGTAATTTTGAGTATCTATATGTGCTGGTTGCATATTTGTATATCTTCTTTCAAATGTCTTCTCAAGAACTTTGTCCCTTTTTGAAATGGGTTGTTTGACTTTTTGGTGTTGGATTATATACTGGTATTAATCCCTTGCTGCTGCTGCTGCTGCTAAGTCGCTTCAGTTGTGTCTGACTCTGTGTGACCCCATAGACGGCAGCCCACGAGGCTCCTCTGTCCCTGGGATTCTCCAGGCAAGAACACTGGAGTGGGTTGCCATTTCCTTCTCCAATGCATGAAAGTGAAAAGTGAAAGGGAAGTCACTCAGTCGTGTCTGACTCTTAGCGACTTCATGGACTGCAGCCTACCAGACTCCTCCATCCATGGGATTTTCCAGGCAAGAGTACTGGAGTGGGGTGCCATTGCCTTCTCCCATTAATCCCTTAGCAGATATATAATTTGAAAATTTTTTTTACTCTGTTGATACTGTCCTTTGATGTACAAAATTTTCATTGTGATGAAGTTCAGTTTGCCTGTTTTTTTCTTTTGTTGCCTGCGCTTTTGATGTTCAAGTAATCATTGCCAAATTCAAAGTCATGAACTTTTACCTTATGTTTTCTTCTGATAGTTTTATAGTTTTAACTCTATGTTTACATCTTTGACCCATACTGAGTTCATTTTTGTATATGTTGTTAGGTTGTAATTCAACTTCATTGTTTTGCATATGAATGTTCAATTTTCCCAGCACCGTTTTTTTTTTTTTTAAATCCTATTCTTTACCTCAGAGAATGGTCTTGGCATCCTTTAGTAAGTCATGTGACCATATATGCAAGGATTTTTCTCTAGGTTCTTTACCCTGCCTTTAATCTAGTACTTTGCTATTTTGATTATGGCAGCCTTGTAATAAGTTTACAAATCAGTAGGTGTGAGTCCTCAAATTTCATTTTTCTTTGTTTTTCTTTTTGAAGATTTTTAAGGTATTCATATTTCCTTGAGATTCATCTGAAACTGAGAAAATGTTTCTCTAATTCTGCAAAAAAATGTCATCAAGATTTTGATAGGAACAGCTTTAAATCTGTAGATTCTTTTGGATAGAATGGACATCCTAGAGATATTGAGTATTCCAATCACTGGAAGTGGAATGTTTTCCCACTTATTTAAGTCTTTAATTTCTTTCGGTAATATTATGTCGTTTGCTTGTACGTGTGTGCGTGTTCTCAGCAGTACAGTTGTGTCCAACTCTTTGAGACCCTATGAACTAACCTGCCAGGCTCTTCAGTCCATGAAATTTTCCAGGCAAGTATACTGAAGTTGGTTGCCATTTCCTACTCCAGGGGATCTTCCTGACCAGGAGATTGAACCTGCATCTCTTGCATCTCCTGCATTGGCAGTGGGTTCTTTACCACTGCACATGCTGGGGATTTATTATTGCTAGAAATAAATGAAAATGAAAACACAATATTCTTAAAACTTATAGGATGTAATGAAAGCAATGCTAAGAAGGAAAGTAACGGCTGTAAATACCTACTTTAAAAAACAATAAATATCTTAAATCAATAGACTAACTTACAGTTTAAGCAACTTAAGAAGAAGAACAAATTATACACAAAGCTAACAGAGGAAGAAAATAATAAAGATTAGAGCAGACACAAATGAAATTGAGGGGAGGAAAACAAGAGAGAGAAGCAGCACAGTCAAGAGTTGGTTCTTTGAAAAGATCAAATTTGACAGACTTTTAGGTAGTGAGAAAAAAGAGAGAGAAGACTTAAATTACTAAACTCAGGGATGAAATTGAGAGTTTGCTAGTGGTTCCCTGGAAATAAAAATGATTGGAAGAGGACACTGTAGGCTACTTTAGGTCAACAAATTGGCATAACTTAAATGAAATAAACAAATTCCTAGAAACAAAATGCTACCAGGACTGACTCATAAGGAAATAGAAAATCTGAATAGATTTTTGACTAGCAAGGAGGTTGAATCAGTAATAAAAAACTTCTCAAGAGTCTGTCAGAATGAAGTAAGTCAGAAAGAGAAAAACAAATATCATGTATAGATTCATATATCTGGAATCTAGAGAAATGGTGTAGATGAACCTATTTGCAGGGCAGCAGTAGATGCAGAGAATGGCTGTGTAGACACACTGGGGGTGGGGTGGATTGGCAGACTGGGACTGACATATATTCGCTAACATGGTATGACGGATGGCTAGTAGGAACCTGCTGTATAACACATGGAGCTAAACTTGGTGCTTTGTGGTAACCTAGATGGGTGGATGGTGGGGATGGGAGGGAGACCCAAGAGGGAGGGCTTTATGTATACAAATAGTTGATTCACCTTGCTGTACAGCAGAAGCTAACACAACATCATAAAGCAACTATACCTCAATAAATAAAAGAAAAAAAAAGAATAGAAAAGCTCAGGATCACATGGCTATATTGGTGAATTCCTAACATACACTTAAATAAAAATTAACAGCAATCATTTTCAAAATGTTCAAAAAAACTGAAGAGGAGGAAACACCTCCTAACTCCTTTTTTTTTTTTAATTTTATTTTATTTTTAAACTTAACTCCTTTTTTAAGGCTAGCTTCAGCTTTATCTTTATACCAAAGCCAGATAAAATTTTCTAAAGGAAAATAAACTACAGACCAATATGCCTTATGAAGACTCATGAAAATATCCTCAGCAACATACTAACAAGCCAAATTTAGCTGCATATCAAAATGTTTATACATGACCCATGTGTAAATGACCCATAACCATGTGGGATTTGCTCCTAGAAGGCACCCTAACCCTATATGTGAAAATCGAATAAAGTAGTACACCAAATTACCAGATTGAATAAAACAAAAAACAGAGAACCCTATTGATCATCTCAATAGACGTAAAAATGCTTTTGAAAAAATTCAACAACTTTTCCGGATAAAAACACTCAAATGAGAAATAGAAGGAAACTATCTCAAAATAATAAATTACCATTTATTAAATACTCACAGTTAATATCATACTCAGTGATAAAGGACTAGAACATTTTTTCTAAGTTTAGAACAAGATATCTCTGTGCCACCTCTATTCAATATAGCACTGGGAGTTATAGTCAGAGAAATTAAGAAAGAAAAATAAACAGAAAAAGAAAAAGTAAATTGGAAAGGAAAAAGTAAAGTTATCTCTGTTCACAGACAATATGGTCTTGTATATCACTGTTGGGTATTCAGTATATTGATGTTAGATCTAGTTGACATATTGTGTCATTTAAGTCCTCTATTTCTTTACTTATCTTTTGTCTAGTTGTTTTGTCTCTTATTGAGTAGGTACTGAAATCTCTGGTTACTATTGAAGAGCTATATCTTTCTCTCCATCATGCTATCATTTTTTTCCCCATATATTTTGATGATCTGTTATGAGGTCCATAAATGCTGATAATTATTGCATTTAACATTTCTTTTTAATTTATTCAAATTTTTAACTTGGAGGTAATTATAATTTTGTGCTAGTTTCTGCTGTACAGCAACATGAATCAGCTATAAGTATACATATATCCTCTCCCTCTTAAGCTTCGCTCCCACCCTCCAGTTCTACTACTCTAGGTCATCACAGAGCATCCAGCTGAGCTCCTGTGTTACACAGTGGCTTCTCAATAGTTATCTGTTTTATACATGGTACTACACATATATAAATTCTACTTTCTCAATTCACCCCACACTCTCCTTCCCCTGCTGTGTGCAAAAGTTAATTCTCTTCATCTCTTTTCCTGGTAAATAGACTCATCAGTAACATTTTTCTAGATTCCATTATATGTGCATTAATATATGATATTTATTTTTATTTTCTTTCTGACATACTTCACTCATGACAGAGTGCATGACAAGTTCTAGTTTCATCCACCTTAGTTGAACTGACTCATTCATTTCTTTTTATGAAATGAATTCCACTGTGTATATATATACCACAACTTCTTTATCCATTCATCTGTCAATGGCCATCTAGGTTGCTTCCATGTCCTGGCTATTGTAAATAGTGCTGCAATGAATATTGGGATGCATATGTTGTTTTGAATTATGGCTTTATCAGGGTATATGCCCAGAAGTGGACTTCTGGGTCACATGGTAGGTTTACCCCTAATTTCTTAATGAATCTCCATACTGTTCTCCATAGTGGCCGTATCAACTTACATCCCTACCAACATTGCAAGAGGGTTCCCTTTTCTCCACATCCTCTCCAGCACGTTATGTTTGTATACTTTTTAACGGTGGCCATTCTGACTGGTATGAGGTGACCGCTCATTGGCGTTTTGATTTGCATTTCTCTAATATGAGCAGTTGTCGCATCTTTTCATGTATATGTTGGCCATTTATGTGTCTTCTTTGGAGAAATGTATATTTAGGTCTTCTGCCATTGTTTGATTGGGTTTTTTATTTTTTTAATATTGAGCTGCATAATCTCCTTGTATATTTTGGAGATTAATCCTTTGTCACTTGCTTTGTTCGCAAATATTTCTCTCATTCTGAAGGTTGTCTTTTCATCCTGCTTATAGTTTCCTTTGCTGTGCAAAAGCTTTTAAGTTTAATTAGGTCCCTTTTGTTTATTGTTGTTTTTATTTCCATTGCTCTAGGAGAGGAGTCAAAGAGGGTCTTGCTGCAATTTCTGTCAGGGAGTGTGCTGCCTATGTTTTCCTGTAAGAGTTTTATGGTTTCTGGCCTTACATTTAGGTATTTAATCCATCATTAGTTTACTTCCATGCATAGTGTCATGAGTGAAGGAGAATATTCTAAATATTCTAATTTTATTCTCTTACATGCATTTGTCCAGTATTTTCAGCACCACTTATTGAAGAGTCTATGACCATTGTATATTCTTGCCTCCTTTGTCAAAGATAAGGTGACCATATGGTGTGCAGGTTGATATCTGGGCTTTCTATCTTGTTCCATTGATCTAGGTTTCTATTTTTGTGCCAGTTACCATAATGCTTTGATTAGTGTAGCTTTGTAGTATTGTGTGAAGTAAGGAAGGCTGATTCCTACAGCTCCATTTTTCTTTCTCAAGATTGCTTTGCCTACTCAGAGTCTTTTGTGTTTTCATACAGAATTGTGAACATTTTTGTTCTAGTTGTGTGAAAAATACCATTGCTAATTTGATAGGGATTGCATTGCATCTGTAGATCTCTTTGGATAGTTTAGTCATTTTCGTAATATTGATTCTTCCAATTCAGGCACATGATGTAGTTCTTCATCTGTTTGTGTCACCTTTAATTTCTTTGATCAGCTGTATAGATTTTTTTTGTATACAAGTCTTTTGTCTTCTTAGGTAGGTTTATTCCTAGATAATTTATTCTTCTTGTTGCAATGAGGAATGAGATTGTTTCCTTAATTTCTCTTTCTGATTTTTTGCTATTAGTATACAGGAATGCAGGGGATTTCTGTATATTAATTTTGTGTCCTGTGGCTTTACTAAATTCATTGATTACCTCTAGTAATTTTCTGATAATATCTTTATGATGTTCTATATATAGTATCACATTATCTGCAAACGGTGAGAGTTTTACTTCTTTTCCGATCTAGATTCCTTTCTTTTTATTCTGATTGCCATGGCTAGGACTTCCAAAATTATGTAGAATAACAGTGGTGAGAGTGGGCACCCTTGTCTTGTTCCTGATCTTAGAGGAAATGCTTTCAGTTTTTCACCATTGAGAATAATGTTTGCTGCAGGTTTGTTGTAAATAGCCTACATTATGTTCCTTCTATGCCCGTTTTCTGGAATCTTTTTCTAAATCATAAATTGGTGTTGAATTTTGTCAAAAGCTTATTTTAATCTATTGAGATGGGAAATAGATGGGGAAACAGTGTCAGACTTTATTTTTCTGGGCTCCAAAATCACTGCAGATGGTGACTGCAGCCATGAAATTAAAAGACGCTTACTCCTTGGAAGGAAAGTTATGACCAACCTAGATAGCATATTCAAAAGCAGAGACATTACTTTGCCAACAAAGGTCCATCTAGTCAAGGCTATGGTTTTTCCTATGGTCATATATGGATGTGAGAGTTGGAATGTGAAGAAGGCTGAGCACCAAAGAACTGATGCTTTTGAACTGTGGTGTTGGAGAAAACTCTTGAGAGTCCCTGGGACTGCAAGGAGATCCAACCAGTCCATCCAAAAGGAGATCAGCCCTGGGGTTTCTTTGGAGGGAATGATGCTAAAGCTGAAACTCCAGTACTTTGGCCACTTCATGTGAAGAGTTGACTCATTGGAAAAGACTCTGATGCTGGGAGGGATTGAGGGCAGGAGGAGAAGGGGACGACAGAGGATGAGATGGCTGGATGGCATCACTGACTCGATGGAGATGAGTCTGAGTGAACTCTGGGAGTTGGTGATGGACAGGGAGGCCTGGCATGCTGCGATTCATGGGGTCGCAAAGAGTCAGACACCACTGAGCGGCTGAACTGAACTGAACTGAACTGACCGAGATTATTTTATAGTTTATTATTGTTATTGTCATTTAAATTTTTTTAATTGTTTATTTATTTTTGGCTGCACTGGGTCTTCATTGCTGTGCACAGGCTTTCTCTAGCTGTGATGAGCTGGGGCTATTCTCTAGTTGTAGTACACGGACTTCTCATTGCGCTGGCCTCTCTTCTTCCAGAGCACGAGCTCTAGGGCACATGGACTTCAGTAGTTTGGGCATGTTGGCTCAGTAGTTGTGGCTCAGTAGTTGTGGCTCATAGGATTACTTGCTCCTTGGCATATGGAATCTTCCCAGATCAGGGATCAAACTTGCTCCCCTACACTGGCAAGCAGATTCGTAACCACTGTACCACCAGGGAAATCTTATCATATGCTTTTTAATTTTCAATTTGTTAATATGATGTATCACATTGATTGGTTTGCATATATGGAAGAAGACTTGCATCCCTGGGATAAATCCCACTTGGTCATTGTGTATGATCCTTTTAATTAGTCATTGGTTCTGTTTGCTAGCATTTTGTTAAGAATTTTTGCATCTATGTTCATCAGTGATATCGGCCTATAATTTTCTTTTTTGTGATATCTTTGTCTGGTTTTAGTATCAGATGATAGTGGCCTTGCAGAATAAATTTTGGAGTGCTCTTCCCTTGCAATTTTATGTAAGAGTTTGAGAAGGATAAGTGTTAGCTTTTCTCTAAACATTTGATAGACTTCACCTGTGAAGCCATCTGGCCTGAGGTTTTGTTGCTTGGAAGACTTTTTATCACAGTTTTTATTTTGATGCTTTTCATTGGTTTGTTCATATTTTTTTAATTTCTTCCTGGTTCAGTCTTGGAAGGTTGATCTTTTCTAAGAATTTATCCATTTCTTCCAGGTTGGCTATTTTATTGGCATAGACTTGCTCACAGTAGTACTTTATAGTCCTTAGTATTTATGTGATGTCAATTATAACTTCTTTTTCATTGTTTTTTTTTTTTTGCCACTTCATTTTTTAATTGAAGGATAATTGCTTTACAGGATTTTGTTGTTTTCTGTCAAACATCAACAAGAATCAGCCATAAGTACACCCATTTCCTCCCCATCCTGAACCTCCCTCCCATCTCTCCCCCAATCCCACCCTTCTAGACTGTCACAGAGCCCATGTTTGAGTTCCCTGATTCAAACAGCAAATTCTCATTGGCTATCTATTTTACATAAGGTGTTGTAAGTTTCCATGTTACTCTATCCATACATCACACCCTTTCCTTCCTCTCCTCCCCCCATTTCCATAGGTCTGTTCTCTTTCTGTTTCTCCATTGCTGCCCTGCAAATAAATTCATCAGTATCATCTTTATAGATTCAATATATATGCATCAGTAGAAGATATATATATTTCTCTTTTTAATTTACCTCACTCTGTATAATAGGCTCTTGGTATGTCCACCTCATATGACTCATTTGCCTTCCTTTTTATGGCTGACTAATATTCCATTGTGTATATGTACTACAGCTTCTTCATCCACTCATCTGTCGATGGACATCTAGGAGGCTTCCATGTTCTAGCTATTGTGAAGAGTGCTGAAATGAACTGTGGGGTATGTGTGTCTTATTCAGTTTTTGTTTCCCCAGGGTATATGTCAAGGAGTGGGATTGCTGAGTCATATGGTGATTTTATTCCTAGGTTTCAAGGAATCTCCATACCATATTCCATAGTGGCTGTATCAATTTATATTCCCAATAGCAATGCATGAGTGTTCCCTTTTCTCCACACACGCTCCAGCATTTATTGTTTTTAGACTTTTTGATGACGGCTCTTCTGACTGGTGTGAGATGGAATATCATTGTAGTTTTGATTTGCATTTATCCAATAATATTGAGCATATTTTCATGTGTTTATTAGACATCTGTATGTCTTCTTTGGAGAAATGTCTGTTTAGGTCTTTTTCCTACTTTTTGATTGGGTTGTTTATTTTTCTGATATTGAGTTGTATGAGCTACTTTTATATTTTGTAAATTAATTCTTTGTCAGTTGTTTCATTTGCTATTATTTTCTCCCATTCTGAGGGTTTTCAACTTGTTTGTAGTTTCCTTTGCTATGCAAAAGCTTTTAAGTTTAATTAGGTCTCACCTCTTTATTTTTGTTTTGATTTCCATTACTCTAGGAGGTGGATCATAGAAGATCTTTCTTTGATTTATTTCATCGAGTGTTCTGCCTATTATTTCCTCTAACAATTTTATAGTTTCTTGTCTTACATTTAGGTCTTTAATACATTTTGAATTTGTATTTATGTATGGTATTAGGAAATATTCTAATGTCCTCCTTTTGCGTGTAACTGTCTAGTTTTCCCAGCATCTCTTATTGAAGAGGCTATCTTTGCCCCACTGTATATTCTTGCCTTCTTAGTCACAACTAAGGTACCCATAGAGAGCATGGACTCTCTATCTTGTTCTATTGGTCTGTATTTCTGTGTCTTTTTTTTTTTTTTTTTTTTTGCCAGTACTGTACTGTCTTGATGACTGTAGCTTTATAGTATAGTCTGAACTCAGGAAAGTTGATTCCTCCAGCTCTATTCTTATTTCTCAACATGGCTTGGCTATTCGGAGACTTCTGTGTATCCATATGAATTGTGAAATTTTTTGTTTTAGTTCTTTGAAAAAATGAATATTGATTCATCCTACACAGGAACATGGAATATCCTTCCATCTGTTTATGTCATCTTTGATTTCTTTCATTACTGTCTTATAATTTTCTGAGTACAGTTCTTTCATCTCCTTAGGTAAGTTTATTCCTAGATATTTAATTCTTTTTGTTATAATGGTGAATGGGATTCATTCCTTAATTTCTCTTTCTGATTTTTCATTGTTAGTATATGGAAATGCAAGTGATTTCTGTGTTTTGATTTTGTATCCGGCAACTTTGCTAAATTCACCAATTAGCTCTAGTAATTTTCTGATACTATCTTTAGGGTTTTCTATGTATAGTATCATGTCATCTGCAAACAGTGAGAGCTTTACTTCTTTTCTGTTCTGAATTCCTTTTATTTCTTTTTCTTCTCTGATTGATTGCTGTAGCTAGGATTTCCAGAACTATGTGAATAACACTGGTGAAAGTGGACACCTGTATCTTGTTCCTGATCTTAGGGAGGATGCTTTCAGTTTTTCACCACTGAGAATAATGTTTGCTGTAGACTTATCATATATGGCCTTTACTATGTTGAGGTAGGTTCCTTTTATGCCCATTTGTTGAAGAGTTTTAGTCATAAATGAGTGCTGAATTTTGTCAAAGGCTTTTTGTGAACCTATTGAGATGATCATATGGTTTTTATCTTTCAATTTGTTAATATGGTGTACCACATAGATTGATTTCCATATATTGAATCCTTGCATCCCTGGAATAAACCCAACTTGATCATGGTGTATGAGCTTTTTGATGTGTTGCTGAATTCTGTTTGCTAAAATTGTGTTGAGGATTTTTGTATCTGTGTTCATCAAGGATATTACCTGTAGTTTTCTTTTTTGTGTGTTGTCTTTGTCTGGTTTTGGTATCAGGGTGATGGTGGCCTCATAGAATGAGTTTGGAAGTACTCCTTCCTCTGCAATTTTTTGGAAAGAATTTTAGAAGGATAAGCATGAGCTCTTCTCTAAATGTTTGATAGAATTCTCCCGTGAAGCCATCTGGTCCTGGGGTTTTGTTTTTTGGGAGATTTTTGATCACAGCTTCAATTTCAGTGCTTGTAATTGGGTTGTTCACAATTTCCATTTCTTCCTGGTTCAGTCTTGGAAGATTGAACTTTTCTAAGAATCTGTCCATTTCTTCCTTGTTATCTATTTTATGGCCATTATAGTTGTTCATAATAGTCTCTTATAATCCTTTGTATTTCTGCATTGTCTGTTGTAACCTCTCCTTTTTCATTTCTAATTTTGTTGATTTGATTCTTCTCTCTTTTTATCTTAATGAGTCTGGCTGAGGGTTTGTCAGTTTTTTTTATCTTCTCAAAGAGCCAGCTTTTAGTTTCATTAATCTTTACTATTGTTTCTTTCCTTTCTTTTTCATTTATTTCTGCTCGGATCTTTATGATTTTTTTCCTTCTACTAATTTTGGGAGTTTTTTGTTCTTCTTTTTCAGTTGCCTTAGGTGTAAAGTTAGGTTGTCTATTCAATGTTTTTTGTTTGTTTGTTTGTTTCTTGAGGTAGGATTTTTTTTTCCATTTTCTTTTTTTCAATTTTATTTTATTTTTTAACTTTACAATATTGTATTGGTTTTGCCATATATCGAAATGAATCTGCCACAGGTAAACATGTGTTCCCCATCCTGAACCCTCCTCCCTCCTCCCTCCCCATACCATCCCTCTGGGTCATCCCATTGCACCAGCCCCAAGCATCCAGTATCGTGCATCAAACCTGGACTGGCAACTCGTTTCATATATGATATTATACATATTTCAATGCCATTCTCCCAAATCATCACACCCTCTCCCTCTCCCACAGAGTCAATGTGAGGTGGGATTTTATTGCAATAAACTTCCCTCTTAGAACCACTTTTGCTGTATCCCATAGGTTTTGAGTTATCATGCTCTCATTGTCATTTGTTTCTAGAAATTTTTTGATTTCCCTTTTGATTTCTTCAGTAACCTGTTGGTTATTTAGAAATGTGTTTAATCTCCATGTGTTTGTGTTTCTTACAGTTTTTTTCTTGTAATTGATATCTAGTCTCATAGCATTGTGATCAGAGAAGATGCTTGATACGATTTCAATCTTCTTAAATTTCCTGAGGTTTGATTTGTGACCCAAGATGTGATCTATCCTGGAGAATGTTCCATGTGCACTTGAAGGGAAGGTGTATTCTTCTGCATTTGGATGGAATGTCCTGAAGATATCAATGAGATCCATCTCATCTAATGTATCATTTAAGATTTGTGTTTCCTTATTAATTTTCTATTTTGATGATCTGATCATTGGTGTGAATGTGGTGTTAAAGTCTCCTACTATTATTGTGTTACTGTCAGTGTCTCCGTTTATGTCTGTTAGTGTTTGTCTTACATATTGAGGTGCATCAGTTCTGCATTGTCCTATGTTGGGTACATAGATATTTACAATTGCTTTGTCTTCCTTTTGGAGTGATCCCTTGATCATTATGAAGTGTCCTTTATCTCTTGTAATCTTCTTTATTTAAAGGTCTATTTTGTCTGATGTGAGGATTGCTATTGCAGCTTTTTCTTTCCATTTGCATGGAACATATTTTTCCATCTTGTCACTTTCAGTCTGTATGTGTCTTGAGGCCTGAAGTAGGCTTCTTGTAGACAGCATATATAAGGGTCTTGTTTTTGTATCCATTTAGCCAGTCTGTGTCTTTTGGTTGGAGCATTTAATCCAACATTAATCCAGCACTTTTTAAAAAGCAGTTATTGATGTATAGTTTCCTATTGCCATTTTCTTAATTATCTGGGGTTGATTTTGTAGATCCCTTTTTTCTTCTCTTGCATTTCTTGACTATATAAGTCCCTTTAACATTTGTCATAAAGCTGGTTTGGTGGTGCTAAATTCTCTTAACTTTTGTTTGTCTCTAAAGCTTTTGATTTCTCCATCAATTTTGAATGAGATCCTTGCAGGTTAGAGTAGTCTTGGTTGTAGTTGTTTTTATTTATTTATTTATTTTTGTCTTTCAGTACTTTAAATATATCCTACTATTCCTTTCTGGCCTGCATAGTTTCTGCTGAAAGATCAATTGTTCATTCTATGAGTTTTCCATTGTATGTTTCATCTTGGTTTTCCCTTACTACTTTTAACATTCTTTCTTCGTGTTTAATTTCTGTTAGCTTGATTAGTATGTGTCTCAATGTGTTTCTCTGTGGATTTGTCCTATATGGGACGCTCTGTGCTTCTTGAACTTGACTGATTATTTCCTTTCCCATGCTGGGGGAATTTGCAACTGTGATCTCTTCAAAAATGTTCTCAGTGCCCTTATTTTTCTCTTCTTCCTCTGGGACCCCTATAACTCGAATGTTGGCATGTGTAGTATTGTTCTAGAGGTCTCTGAAGCTACCCTCAATTCTTTTTATTCTTTCTTCTCTATTCTACTGTTTAGCAGTTATTGCCACCACTCTGTCTCCCAGCTACTTACCCATCCTCTTGTTTCAGCTAATCTACTACTCGTTCTTTCTAGAGTATTTTTCATTTCAGTGGTTGTGTTCTTCATCTCTGTTTGTTTATTCTTTATTTCTTCTGTGTTCTTGTTAATTGTATTGATTGCTTCTTGCACTTTCTCCATTCCATTTTCGAGGGTTTGGAGCATCTTAACTATCATCACTCTGAATGCTTTTTCAGGTAGTTTGCCCATTTCCTCTTTGTTTATTTGATTTTATGTGTTTTTAGTTTGTCCCTTCATTTGCACAGTATTTCTCTGACTTTTATTTTTTTTACTGCTGTTTTTTAATTAATTAATTTTTTTATTGAAGGATAATTACTTTACAGAATTTTGCAACAAATTGAAAGATAAAAACCATATGATCATCTGAATAGATGCAGAAAAAGCCTGTGACAAAAATTCAGCACCTATTTAAAATTTTTTTTAACTTATTGTGTTTGAGGTTTCCTTTCTCAGGTTTTGAAGTAGAATTCCTTCTTCCTTTTGGTCTCTACCCTTGGTGGCTAAGGGTAAACTGTTCCAGCGGTTTATGTAGGCTTCTGTTGGGTGTGACTTGTGCTTGTGCACTGATGGGAGGAGGTAAGTTTTTTTTCCCTCTGACGGAAAGGGATGTATGAGGCAGTAATCCTGTTTGCTGATGATTGGAATTGTGTTTTTGTCTTGTTTTGTTATTTGGATGAGGCATCCTGCATTTGGTACTGCTGGCAGTTGGATGATGCTAGGTCTTATATACAGCTGAAGGCCTTTGTGGGAGTTCTTACTAATTAATACTCCCTGGGGTTAGGAGTTTTCCGGCAGTCTGGAGTCATGTTGTCAGTGCTCCCACTCTAAAGGCTCAGGGCTTGATCTATCACCAGGGAACTGAGATTCCACAGGTGGTTTGTTATGACATTAAAGGAAAGAAAAGCAGACACACTAAAACAAAAAACAAAAGGCAAATCCAAGATAAATGGCAAATACAAAAACAGGCAGATACTAACAAAGATAATGGCATATATACACATACATACACACACATAAACAAAACCAATACAGTCCAAAAAAAAAGAAAGAAAGTAGAAGAGATTGACCTGGAGAGCAAAGGATAGCAAAATTATATCAACCAGTAAAAGCAAAACTAACTAAAGCATAAACTGGAAAACAAAACCAAAGAATCCAGGCTAATGAACATAGTGAGAAAAGGAAGGAATAGAAAAGCAAAGTTAAATAGAGGTAGGTAAAGAATATTTATATATTTTAAAGGATAATTGCAAGAGGAAAAGAATAAAAAAGCTTAACAAAGAATATTTGTATAAAAATAATATTTTTTTAATTAAAAAAAGGATAAACCCCACAAAACTGCAAAAGTCCAAAGCAGGGGCAGAAGTATTTAAAGGAAATAAAAAGTGTGATTTAAAAAATTCACAAAAGCATACATAGATGTATTAGTACTAAAAAAATCAACAACTCTAGCAACAGAGGGGGGAAAAATGAAAAAGAAATTTTAGAAGCAATATTGAACAAGTTAAACTATAAGAATAATAAATGCTTTCCCTGGATCTCAGCTGTCAGCATCCTCACTGTGAGTCACCGGCCACCTCGCCTTCCTAGGATGCCCTCTAATACTGAGCTCATCTCTGGACCTGCTGCGGGGGCAGCTCAGACTCTAATCGTGTCCTGCTCCTGCATGTTCTTGACTCCACTGTCCACATTTGCCTGTGCTAGTGCATTTTCTTCTGTGGAAACTCTCATTGTCCTTTTACATATTCCATAGACACAAAGTCTGCCTAGTTGATGGTATGGATTTAATTTGCAGCTTGTACAGCTGGTGGGAAGGTTTTGGGTTCTCTTCCTTAGCCACGCCACCCTTGGGTTTTGATTGTGGTTTTATCTCCTCCTCTGGGTGTGAGTTGTCCACAGGGGCTTGCTCCTGAGGCTGCCCTGGAGGACTTGAGTCTGCCCCATGGAAGACCTGCTCTGGAGGTTGTGCAGCTGCTTAGGTCACAGGGGCCCTGGCAGCATCATGTACTCAGGGGAGCCAGTGGTGGGGACAGCAGGAAATATGGTGGTCTTACGGTTTTTTCTAGCCTCTGGCTTCTCTGCCCCAGTGTAGATCACGCATGGAGTTGGCATGGGAGCTTGGATCACGGGGATCCTATTAATGCTGGATATGCAGGGGTGCTCGCAGCTGTTGTTACAGGAAGTATGGTGCTATTAGGGTTTTTCTAGCTTCTGACAGCTCTAACCCAGTACGGACTGAGTGTGGAGGTGGTGCAGCTGCTTGGATTGTGTGAACACTGGTGTACCAAATGTGCAGGGACTCCAGCTGCCTCGGCCACAGGAGCCATGGACCTGTTAGAGTCTTTCTAGCCTCTAGCAGCTGGCAATCAGAGGGCCTCTTTGGCTGGTCCTTCTCTGTTGCTTGGCCTGTTCAGGCACTTACAGGGCCCCCTAGCTGGGGTCCTTCTCTTTTGTTTAGCACATCAAACACTTAAAGGTCCACCCTGGCTGGAGTTCTCTATTGCTTGGCCCTTCAGGTGCTTAAAGGACCTCCCTCTCTGGGGTCTTCGGCTGCCAGGTGCTGATGTGTGGGGAGAGAGAGACTAGAGTGCTGGCTCCACCCTCTGTGTGTGACTCAGCAGAATCGCCCTGCCTCCATTCTGCCTGGCTTTCCTTCACAAGCTTTCCCCACTGCTGTCGCCTCCCTCGGGTCCCCTAGGGCCATCTCCCCACAGTCAACAGCAGAGCTTTCCTGGGATTGCTCTCCAATCTCTATGCTCCAACTCCCAGCCACTGAGCTTTCTAGGGGAGTCGTGTCCCTGTCTGGCTGTCTAGGATTCTCTGTGTGATTCCATTCAGACTGTCACAGATAAGTTTCTTCACTCTCCAACAGCCTCAAACGCTTCATCTCTGTCCCAAACAGATGCCTCAATGTGGGGATCTGACCCCTGCTTCAGTCCCCCAACCCCCAGGTACATATCCAGTCCTACTCACTCTCCTCTTTTCTGCCTTCCTTCATTTCTCCTACTGAATTTTGTATGGTTCTGTATTTTCTCTTCCAGTGGTCAGGTACTCCTGCCTGCTCACAACTGATGTTCTACAAGATCTTCTGTGTCTGGAGGTGTATCCCTGATGTATCCATGGAGAGAGATGTGCTCCATGGCCACTACTCCTCCACCATCTTCATTGTCTTCCTCCCATTTTTTAATTAAAAAAATTTAATTGTAGTAAAATACATATAACAACAGAATTTTCATTTGGTTTTTGTATCAAGATTGTACTGGCCTCATGAAATGATTTGGGAGATTACTCCTTTTTTGTAAAAATAAAATATTTTTTGCAAGGATTTGCACATGTTTAGAAACACATGTTCCTTCACAGTTTGATAGAGTTTATATGTAAAACTGTCTTGTCCTATGCAGTTGTTGTTTTTCTTTTTCCTGAAAAATTGAAAAGTGGCACTGATTCGGCTATAGGGTTTGTACATGGCACTTATCAAATTTTCTGTTTCTTCTTAAATCAACTTACTGATTTATATTCCACTGTATTTTTCCATTTCATATAAAATTTCAAACTTATCTAGCATACATTTATTCCTGGTATCTCCTTATTTGTAGTAATGTCCTTTCACTCCTAATATTGCTGCATTTGTCCCTTCTCTGAGTTTTTCCCCTCTTTTTTTTGTAGAAATCATTTAGATATTAAATTTATTAAACTTCTCAAAGTACCAACTTTTGGCTTTATTGATACTGTTTTCTCTTTCATCCTTTTCTGTCTGACAGTTCCCCCACCCTCCAGGTGCAGATCCAGTCGTACTCACTCTCCTCTTTTTTGTCCTCCTTTGTCCTTGTATATTTTCTTTGCCAGTTGTCAGGTACTCCTGCCTGCTCTCAGCTGATGTTATAATTTGTTACTTTTGTTATCAAATTGTTTGCAGTTTTCCAAACTGTAAAATTACATTTCTCCACTTCTTTCCAACTGTACTTATAGGAAAAAGTCACTATGTTTAGCCCACATGTAAGTAACGGAGAACTATAGTCCACATCCTTAAGGGCAGACTAGCTACATAAATCATTTGGAATTCTGAATAAGAGGATTCTCTTGCTTCCTCCTTTATTTATTCAATCAATTACTTTTTATATCACTGTGTACTCAAGTACATTTATTTTAATATATATATATATATTTTATAAATTCAGTACTACTTTATTTGATCAAATTGTTCCACCTTTGGATACTGGGAGCTCTTTCAGTTGGCTTCTGTATCCTGTTAACAATTCCCCATCAATGTGGTGTGTATTTTTTCTTTTGACTACATATTTGCTTTCTGGAAATACAAGATGTTCTGGGTTCATCTTGTACAATTTCTGAACTATTGTTAACATTAGCCATTTCTCCCAGAAGCCCTTGTTCTTTTTACTGGAAAATGGCATTAGAAACCAAGACCTAGGTATTAAATGTGGTCATTGCTATGGGATGTCAAGCTTCTAGGACATCTAAGCTGAATAGTCAAAGAAATATATATGTTTATACTAACCTGTGTATATGCAGGTATGTATAGTCCTGTTCTTCCAAGGAACAAGTGTCTTTTGATTTTGTGGCTACAGTCACCATTGGCAGTGATTTTTGGAGCCCAAGAAAATAAAGTCTATCACGGTTTCCATTGTTTCCCCATCTATTTGCCATGAAGTGATGGGACCTGATGCCATTACAGTCTCCCACTGTAATGGATTGAATATTCATATCATATTCATATCAGCCCCCTCCTTCATATGCTGAAGCTCTAATGCATAATGTGGCTGTATTTGAAAATGGTACCTCTAAGGAAGTATTTAAAGTTATATGAAGTCATAAGGATGGGGCTGTGATCTGATGGGATCAATATCCTGACAAAAAGAGAAACTGGAGAGCTCACTTGCTCTTATTGTTCATATGTACACACTGAGGAAAGACCTGAGGTCATAGTAAGAAGGCAGCTACCCTCATCAGAAACCAAATCAGGGAGAATCTTCATCTTATATTTCTGGCTTCTGGAATGGTAAGAGAACAATTTTTTTTTTTCCAAGGCAATCTCATCTATGGTACATTGTTACAACAACTTAAGCTTACTTACTAATAGATCAACTTTAAACAATTGCTACATGGTAGCTTCCTCCAGCTTGCTTATCTGTAAACTTATACTCTAACAGTGAGAACATACTGGAGTGCAAAGTCAAATGGGCCTTAGAAAGCATCACTATGAACAAAGCTACTGGAAATGAGGGAATTCCAGCTGAGCTACTTCAAGTCCTAAAATATGAGGCTGTGAAAGTGCTGCACTCAATATGCCAGAAAATTTGGAAACTCAGCAGTGGCCACAGGACTGGAAAGGTCAGTTTTCATTCCAGTCCCAAAGAAAGGCAATGCCAAAGAATGTTCAAACTATTGCACAGTCGCACTCATCTCACATGCTAGCAAAGTAATGCTGAAAATTCTCCAAGCTAAGCTTCAACAGTATGTGAACTGAGAACTTCCAAATGTTCAAGCTGGATTTAGAAAAGGCAGAGGAAGCAGGGATCAAATTTCCAACATCCGTTGGATCATCAAAAAAGCAAGAGAGGTCCAGAGGAACATCGACTTCTGCTTCATTGACTACACTAAAGTATTTGTGTGGATCAGAACAAACTGTAGAAAATTCTTAAAGGGATGGGAATATCAGGGAATGCAGGTCAAGAAGCAACAGTTAGAACCGGACATGGAAAAATGGATTGGTTCCAAATTGGGAAAGGAGTATGTCAAGGCTGTATTGTCACCCTGCTTATTTAACTTCTATGCAGAGTAAATCATGTGAAATGCAGGGCTGGATGAAGCACAAGCTGGAAGCAAGATTGCTGGGAGAAATATCAATAACCGTAGATATGCAATGACACCACCCTTATGGAAGAAAGCAAAGACAAACTAAAGAGCCCCTTGATGAATGTGAAAGAATAGTGTGAAAAATCTGGCTTAAAACTCACCATTCAGAAAACTAAGATAATGGCATCAGGTCCCATCACTTTATGGCAAATAGATGGGGAAACAATGGAAACAGTGATAGACTTTATTTTCTTGGGCTCCAAAATTCACTGCAGATGGTGACTGCAGCTACAAAATCAAAAGGCACTTTTTCCTTGGAAGAACAACTATGACAATTTGACAGCATATTAAAAAACAGAGATATTACTTTGCTGACAAGGTCCATCTAGTCAAAACTATGGTTTTCCAGTAGTCACGTATGGATGTGAGATTTGGACCATAAAGAAGGCTGAGTGCTGAAGAATTGCTGCTTTTGAACTGTTGTGTTGGAGAAGACTCTTAAGAGTTCCTTGGACTGCAAGGAGATCCAACCAGTCCATCCTAAAGGAAATCAGTCCTGAATATTCGTTGGAAGGACTGATGCTGAAGCTGAAGCTCCAACACTTTGGTCACCTGATGCATAGGACTGACTCTTTAGATATCCCCTGATGCTGGAAAATATTGAAGGCAGGAGGAGAAGCGATGACAGAGAATGAGATGGATGGATGGCATCACTCACTTGATGGATTTGAGTTTGAGCAAGCTCCAGGAGTTGGTGATGGACAGGGAAGCCTGGCACGCTGCAGCCCATGCAAGGACTGCAGCAGTTGGACACGACTGAATGACTGAACTGAACTGAACTGAACCAGACAGTGAGGAACCTGGACCCTACCATTTTCTATTCACTTGATAAGTTGTTCAATCCAGTATAAATATGTAGCAACATCAAAATTATTAAGCTAGATCCCTGTGGTATAATACATAATCAACTAGATACAGTACGTATGTGCAGCTTCTTTTGTATTACATATTCTACTTATTTTTCAAGTACCTTAAGTTAGCATCTTCCCTTCTTTCCATTTGTATGGTTGTTTCAAATCACACTACACTTAGAATTTTGGTGTCACATTCCGCACTCCATCTTGGGTCCCCTCAATTTCCTAAATGATTCTTAAAATATTTGCATGTATTAAAGTTAATTTCTTATACTATAAAGTTCTATGAAAGGTAATATATCCCTTGTGAAAGTGACAGGGTTAGTCACTCAGTCGTGTTTAGTCGGTAAGTCGTATCTGACTCTTTGCAAACGCCTGTCATGCCTCTCTGTCCATGGAATTCTCTAGGCAAGAATACAGGAGTGGGTTGCCATGCCTTCCTTCAGGGCATCTTCCTGACCCAGGTATTGAACCCAGATCTCCCACATTGCAGGCAGATTCTTAACATCTGAGTTACCCAGGAAGTCCCTAAAGTTCTATAGGTTTGGACAAATACATAATGTCATGTATCTACCACTACAGTGTCATAGAGAATAAGTTGATTGCCTAAAGAATCCCCTTATTTTGTCTATCCAAACCTCCTCCTCAATCTAAACAATTAGCAACCATTGAGCTTTCACCCATCTCTGTAGTTTGCCTTTTTCAGAATGTCCTATAACTGAAATAACTGAGTAGTTATTTCATGTAGTCTTTTCATACTGGCTTTTAAATTTATCAACATGGGTAAATATTAAATATTTTTTAGGATATGATGATTTATTTCTTTTCTCCTTCTTTTAGTATTGGAGGAGAGTTCCTATTATTCCACATTATTGCCAGTAATCTTGATCTTGTCAGTTTTTAGGATTTTAGAAGGTATGTATTTGTTTCTCAACTCTTTAAAGACAGATTATATTGAGCATCTTTTTATATACTCTACTATCTGAATATCTTCTTGAGTGAGATATCTTTTCAGTTCTTTAACCTACTTCTTTAATTGGGTTGTTTTCTTATTTTTGATTTTTTTTTAAATTTTATTTTATTTTTAAACTTTACATAATTGTATTAGTTTTGCCAAATATCAAAATGAATCCGTCACAGGTATACATGTGTTCCCCATCCTGAACCCTCCTTCCTCCTCCCTCCCCATACCATCCCTCTGGGTCGTCCCAGTGCACTAGCCCCAAGCATCCAGTATCGTGCATCGAACCTGGACTCATAACTACAATACAAATTCCTTTCAAGACAGAGATTTTGCAAATATTTTCTTCCAGCCTGTGCTTTGTCTTTTAATCTCTTAAAAGTGTCTTTAATCTAATACTGCTACTGCTACTGCTAAGTCGCTTCAGTCATGTCCGACTTTATGCGACCTCATAGATGGCAGCCCACCAGGCTCCCCTGTCCCTGGGATTCTCCAGGCAAGAACACTGGAGTGGGTTGCCATTTCCTTCTCCAATGCATGAACGTGAAAAGTGAAAGTGAAGTCGCTCAGTCCTGTCCGACTCTGAGCGACCCCATGGACTGCTGCCTACTGGGCTCCTCCATCCATGGGATTTTCCAGGCAAGAGTACTGGAGTGGGGTGCCATCGCCTTCTCCACTTTAATTTAATAGATGTCTTTAATTTTAATCGAGTCTAACATCATTTTTTTCTTTCATGGATCTTGCTCTTAGTTTTATATCTAAAACCTCACTTCCAAACCCAAAGTCATAGAGGTTTTCTCCTGTTGCCTTCTAGAAACTATAGTCTTAAAATTTACATTTAGCACTATGAATCATTTTATGCAATTTTTTGGAAAAAAAGGTAAAGTGTGTGTTTAGATTTTTTTTTTTCATGTCGCTGTCCAATTGTTCAGCACCATTAGTTGAAAAATCACACTTTTTCCATTGAATTGATTTTGCTCTTAAAAAGTCTATTGACTGCTTTGTGGGAGTCTGTTTCTGGACCCCTGTTTCTGTTACAGTCATCTGTTTCTGTTGTCTTGCCATGCCATGCTGTGTTAATTTCTGTGATTTTACAGTAACTATTGAAATTGGATAATGCCAGTCCTCCGACTTTGTTCTTCTATAGTGTTGTGTTGGCCATTTTTGGACTTTTGCCATTTTATATAAATTTTAGGATCAGTTTGTCAATGTCTACAAAGTATAGTATCTACAAAATATCTTTGTGGGGGGTTTTAATTGGTATTACATTAAATCTATACATCAAATTGGGAAAAATTGATGTTTTAACAATATTGAGAGTTTCAATAATCAAGTACAGAATATCACTCCATTTGTAGACATTTTGATTTCTTCTAATACAGTTTCATAATTTTCTGCTTTTAATGAATCAATCTGGAAAGTCTTCATAACAAGGAAAAAAACTTCTGTGAGTGTGTGGTGACAGAACTTAACTACACTTATTTTGGTGATCATTTCACAGTATATACAACTATCAAATTATTGTGTTGTACATCTGAAACCAACATAGTGTTGTATGTTAATTATACTTCAATAAAAGTATAAAGTATACTTCAATAAAATTATACTTCAATAAAAAATAAAATAAAGGGACGTTTAAAAATTCATCACTATCTTGATTGTAAATCAGGAGTTTGCACAAAACCTGCTTTGTTTTATGAGCTCCAACTGTTTAATACTGTGAAAAGTTGGTGAAAATTTATGTTTTAGTGACGAAAAAGATAAGTATGATAATCTTATAGCTCAACAAAAAGTTTATAGAAGCTGAATCATGATCACTCTCTAAATACAAATCTGAAGGTCCATTATGAAAAAGCTACCCTTTTATAAATTGAAAGGGAGAAATGTGGACTAGAGCTACATTTTAGGGTCACAGTCAATTGTTTTGGGAAACTGAGGCTCAAGCTACAAATTTATCAACATTTCTGGAAGACAGTAAACTAAAGCTATGATAAAACTAGACAATGTATTGAAAAGCAGAGACATTGTTTTGCTGACAAAGGTCTGTATAGTCAAAACTATGGTTTTTCCAGTAATCATATATGAATGTGAGACAGCATAAAGGTTAAGCATGAAAGAATGGATGCTTTCAGACTGTGGTGCTGGAGAAGACTTTTTAGAGTCCCTTAGGACTGTAAGATCAAACTAGTCAATCCTAAAGGAAATCAATCCTGAACATTCATTGGGGGACTGATGCTGAAGCTCAAATACTTTGGCCCCCTGATGTGAAGAGCTGACTCATTAAAAAGACCCTCATGCTGGTGATAGACATGCCTTATGATCCAGCAATCCCACTGCTGGGCATACACACTGAGAAAACCAGAAGGGAAAGAGACACGAGTACCCCAATGTTCATCGCAGCACTGTTTATAATAGCCAGGACATGGAAGCAACCTAGATGTCCATCAGCAGATGAATGGATAAGAAAGCTGTGGTACATATACACAATGGAGTATTATTCAGCCATTAAAAAGAATACATTTGAATCAGTTCTAATGAGATGGATGAAACTGGAGCCTATTATACAGAGTGAAGTAAGCCAGAAAGAAAAACACCAATACAGTATACTAACGCATATATATGGAATTTAGAAAGATGGTAACAATAACCCTGTGTACGAGACAGCAAAAGAGACACTGATGTATAGAACAGTCTTATGGACTCTGTGGGAGAGGGAGAGGGTGGGAAGATTTGGGAGAATGGCATTGAAACATGTAAAATATCATGTATGAAACGAGTTGCCAGTCCAGGTTCGATGCACGATACTGCATGCTTGGGGCTGGTGCACTGGGACGACCCAGAGGGATGGAATGGGGAGGGAGGAGGGAGGAGGGTTCAGGATGGGGAACACATGTATACCTGTGGCGGATTCATTTTGATATTTGGCAAATCTAATACAGTTATGTAAAGTTTAAAAATAAAATAAAATTAAAAAAAAAAAAAAAAAAGACCCTCATGCTGGGAAAGCTTGAAAGCAAAAGGAGAAGGGAGTGACAGGGGATGACAGGGTTCGATAGCATCAATGGCTCAATGAACATGAGTTTGAGTAAATTCTGGGAGATAGTGGAGGACAGAGGAGCCTGGTGTGCTACAGTATATGAGGTCGCAAAGAGTCAGACACAAGGCAGCAACTGAAAAACAACAACAAGAGTAATTTAGCTTAGATTTTGGTATGTCAGGATACAACGCAAAGACACTAAAGACAAATGTCATATCTACTGCTAAAAGAAATAACACATACAAAAACAAGGATATAGAAAATTTGAAATTAAAGACTATAAAATGCTAAACTCTAAATATCAACCATAGGAAATCAGTGTAGTTATTTTAAAATCAGATAAAATTAAACTTTAAGGCAAAAATTTTGCTAGTGATTAAGATAGGTATCTTATAAATCACTAAGGAGATATAACAATTTTAATTTGTTTAGCACATTAAAAATCAGACTCAAATATATGTAAATTGTCAAAACTAAAGAGTGAAGCAGAAAAAAAGTCATCAACCATTGTGATAAATTTTCATCCAGTTTTCTCAGCAACTGGAGAAGAGCATCAGGAAAGAATCAGTAATTGTATAGAAGATCCAATAACTCAAATTTTAAAGCTGGTTAAATTACACAAACACACAAATATTCAACATCTCTTCATAGAAAGCCATAAAACATTATTAAACGATATTGATAAATACCAACTTAAATCATGGCCATTGATTGAAAGAGTGTTTGTTCTCCATCAATAAGATCAAATGGAATTTTAGCATCCCCACAAAAAATTCGGGAGATTTTCTAAAAGTGAAATTTGATATGGTGGTTCTAAAATGTGTATGTAAATGCAGAAATATGAAATTACATATGAATAAATGACACTTGTCAGGGTCAAAATTAGCCAAAATAATTTTTAAGGAGCACTGACTTTGCTGGATACTAAGATTTATGTTGAACCTGTAGTAATTTTACAAAAATCTAATGAAATGTTAATTTTCCACAGGTGGTTTATGCTATCATTGACAGGTCTTTTCGGATTTGCTATAATATTTGTGATTATTTATTTATATATTTATTTTTAATAATTGAAACACTATACTAGTTTCAAGTGTACAACAGTAATTTGATATTTGTATATATGATGAAATGATCAATCACAATAAGTTGAATTAACATCTATCACCACACATAGTTACACAATTTTAATTGCTGTTGAGTTATATGAATTCTTGGGTATGTTTTTTGGGTAGTAATCATTTTTCAGATGTATGATTTGCACATATTTTTTGCATTCAGTAGCTGGGTTTTCATTTTGTTGATTGTTGGTTTTGGTTTGCTTGTTTGTTTGGTATGCAGAAGATTTTTAGTTTAATGTATTCCCACTTTAGTTTCGCATTTGATATCAAACACAAAAATCATTACCAAGGTCGATGTCAAGGAATTTATTGCCTAAGTTTTCTTCTAGGAATTTTATGATTTCAAGTCTCACACTCAAGTATTTAATCAATTTTTAGCTAATTTTTGTGTTTCACTCTTTTTTATGAGATTGTTGAGTTAAAGAGATTGGTTTTCGCTGTTGTATATTGGCTGCATCTTATTTCTAGGCTTTATATTCTGTTCCATTAATACATGTGTCTGTTTTTAATGCCAATATTATACTTTAAAAAATTACAATGCTTTTGTAAATATATTGTGAAATCAGGGCATGTGATACCTCCACCTTTGTTTCTCAAGAGTGTTCTGGTTATTCGAGGTCTTTTGTGATTCCACACAAGTATTATGATTGTTTGTTCTAGTTCTCTAAAAAGTGCCATAAGTATTTTGATAGAGATTGTATTGAGTTTGTGGATTACTTTGGACAGTATGGAAATTTTGTCATTAATTCTTCCAATTCATAAGCATAGAGTATCTTTCGATTTAGTTGTGTCTGTGGTTACTTTTATTAACGTACTATAGCTTTCAGCACATAAAGGCCTTTCACTTCTTTGGCTTTGGAGTGCACCATGAAGCAGGGCAAAGGCTAACACAGTTCTGCCAACACGACACATTGGTCATAGCAAACACCCTCTTCCAACAACACAAGAGACAACTCTACACGTGAACATCACCAGATGGTCAGTACTGAAATACAATTTACAGTAGTCTTTCAGCCGAAGAAGGAGAAGCTCATACAGTCAGCAAAAACAATTCCTGACTTAGTATCAGATCATGAGTTCTTTATTGCAAGATTCAGGCTTAAATTGGATAAAGTAGGAAAAACCACTAGACCATTCAGGTATGACCTAAAACAAATCCCTTATGACAAATAGATTTAAGAGATTAGATCTGGTAGACAGAGTGCCTGAAGAAAACTATGGACAGAGGTTCATAACATTGTACAGGAAGTGGTAACCAAAACTATTGCCCTCCAAAAATTCGAGAAAATAAAGTGGTTGTCTGAGGAGGCTTACAAATAGCTGAGAAAAGAAGATAAGTGAAAGGCAAAGGAAAAAGGGACAGATATACCCAGCTGAATGCAGAGTTTCAGAGAATAGCAAGGAGAGACAAGAAAACCTTCTTAAGTGAACAGTGCAAAGAAAAAGAGGAAGACAATAGAATAGGAAAGACTAGAGATGCTTCAAGAAAGTTGGAGATACCGAGGGAATATTTCATGCAAAGATGGGCACAATAAAGCACAGAAATGGCAAGGACTTAATAGAAGCAGAAGAGATTAAGAAGAGGCATCAATACTACACAGAAGAACTATACAAAGAAGATGTTAATGGTTATCATGATGGTTGGTCACTCTCCTAGAGCCAGACATTCTGGAGTGTGAAGTTAAGTGGGCCTTAGGCAGCATTACTATGAACAAAGCTAGTGGAGGTGATAGAATTCCAGGGAAGCTATTTCAAATCCTAAAAGATGATGCTGTTAAACTGATGCACTCAGTATGCCACCAAATTTCTAAAACTCAGCAGTGGCCACAGGACTGGAAAAGGTCAGTTTCTATTCCCAAAGAAAGGCAATACCAAAGAATGTTCAAGCTATTGTACATTTGCACTCATTTCACATGCTAGTAAGGTAATACTCAAAGTAGTTTGAGCTAGTGTTTAGCAGTACATGAACAGAGAACTTCCAGATGTTCAAGCAGGATTTAGAAAAGGCAGAGGAACCAGAGATCAAATTGCCAACATCCATTGGATCATAGAAAAAGCAAGAGAATTCCAGAAATATATCTACTTCTGCTTCATTGACTATGCTAAAGCCTTTGACTGTATAGATCACAATAAACTGTGGACAATTCTTAAAGGGATGGGAATACTAGACCACTTTATCTGACCCCTGAGAAACTGGTATGCAGATCAAGAAACAACAGAACTGGATATGGAACAGTGGACTGGTTCACAACTGTGAAAGGAGTATATGAAGACTGTATATTGTCACTCTGATTATTTAACTTCTATGCAGAGTAATAAAAATTTCACCATTTGAAATGCCAGGCTAGATGAATCCCAAGCTGGAATCAAGATTGCTGGGAGATATAACAACCTTGATATGCAGGTGATACCACTCTAATGGCAGAAAGTGAAGAGCAACTAAAGAGCCTCTTGATGAGGGTGAAAGTGGAAAGTGAAAATGCTGGCTTAAAACTCACCATTCAAAAAACTAAGATCTTGGTATATGTTGCCGTCACTTAATGGCAAATAGAAAGAGAAAATGTGGAAACAGTGACAGACTTTATTTTCATGGCCTCCAAAATCGCTGTGGATGGTAATGACAGTCATGAAATTAAAACACATTTACCCCTTGGAAGAAAAGCTATGACAAACCCAGACAGTGTATTAAAAAGTAGAGACATCACTTTGCTGACAAAGGTGCATATAGTCAAAGCTATGGGTTTTCAAGTAGTCACGTACAAATATGAGAGTTGAACCACCAAGAAGGCTGAGTACTGAAGAACTGATACTTTCATATTGTGGTGCTGGAGAAGACTCTTGAGAGTTCCTTGGACAGCAAGGAAATCAAACCAGTCAATCCTAAAAGAAATCAACCCTGAATATTCATTGAAAGAACTGCTGCTAAAGCTGAAGTGCCAATTCTATGGCCACTTAATGTGATGAGATAACTCATTGGAAAAGACCCTCATGCTGGGAAAGACTAAGGTAGGAGGAGAAGGGAAATACAGAGGATGAGCTGTTTGAATGCTGTTACCGACTCAATGGACCTGGATTTGAGCAACTCTGCGAGGTGGTGAAGCCTGGTGTGCTGCATTCGTTGGGGTCACAAAGAGTTGGACATGACTTAGTAACTGAACAACAAAAATACATGGTTGTAAATAGGATTGTTTTTTATATTTTTCTGATAAGTTTGTTATTAGTGTATAGAAATGGTACAGGTAGTTTCATATTGATTTTGTATACTGGAACTTTATTGAATTCATCTGTTAGTTCAGTACATTTATGGAGTCTTTAAGATTTTTAATATGTGATATCATGTCATCTGCAAATAGTGACAGCTTTACTTCTTTCCAGTTTCAACGTGTTTCATTTCTTTTTTTTTTGCCTAATTGCTCTATCTAGGTCTACCAATATTATATTGAATAAAAGTGGGAAGAGTGGGCATCCTTGTCTTGCTCCTGATCTTAGAGGAAAAGCTTTCATCTTTTCACCATTGAGTATCATTACCTGTGAGTTTGTCATATATGGCTTTCATTATGTTAAGGTACATTCCTTCTACACGCATTTTGTTGAGAGTTTTTATAATATCTGAATGTTAAAATTTTTCAAATACTTTTCCTGCATCCATTGAGATGATCAATGATTTTATCCTTCTTGTTGTTAATGCGGAGTATCACATTGATGGATTTGGGGATGCTGACCTACTTTTGAGACTCTTGAATAAATCTCCCTTGATCATTCTGTATGAGCCTTTTAACGTACTATTTAATTTGGTTTGCTAATATTTTGTTTAGGATTTCTGCATATGTGTTCATCATGTATCAGTTCAGTTCAGTTCAGCTGCTCAGTCATGTCCGACTCTTTGCGACCCCATGAATTGCAGCACGCCAGGCCTGCCTGCGGAGAAGGCAATGGCAGCCCACTCCAGTATTCTTGCCTGGAAAATACCATGGATGGAGGAGCCTGGTAGGCTTCAGTCCATGGGGTCGCTAAGAGTCAGACACGGCTAAGCAACTTCACTTTCACTTTTCACTTTCATGCACTGGAGAAGGAAATGGCAACCCACTCCAGTGTTCTTGCCTGGAGAATCCCAGGGAAGAGGGAGCCTGGTGGGCTGCCGTCTATGGGGTCGCACGGAGTCGGACACGACTGACGTGACTTAGCAGTAGCAGCAGGCCTCCCTGTCCATCACCAACTCCTGGAGTTCACTCAAACTCACGTCCATTGAGTCGGTGATGCCATCCAGCCATCTCATCCTCTGTCATCCCCTTCTCCTCCTGCCTCCAATCCCTCCCAGCATCAGGCTTTTCCAATGAGTCAACTCTTTGCATGAGGTGGCCAAAGTACTGGAGTTTCAGCTTTAGCATCATTCCTTCCAAAGAAAACCCAGGACTGATCTCCTTCAGAATGGACTGGTTGGATCTCCTTGCAGTCCAAGGGACTATCAAGAGTTTTCTCCAACATCACAGTTCAAAAGCATCAATTCTTCGGCACTCAGCTTTCTTCACAGTCCAACTCTCACATCCATACATGACTACTGGAAAAACCATAGCCTTGACTGGACAGACCTTTGTTGGCAAAGTAATGTCTCTGCTTTTGAATATGCTATCTAGGTTGGTCATAACTTTCCCTCCAAGGAGTAAGCATCTTTTAATTTCATGGCTGCAACCACCATCTGCAGTGATTTTGGAGCCCACCAAAATAAAGTCTGACACTGTTTTCCACTGTTTCCCCATCTATTTCCCATGAATACTGGACTGTAATTTTCCTTTCTTGTGGTTTCTTTGTCTGGTTTTGGCATCAGCGTAAAGCTGTCATCCTGAGATAAATTGGAAGTGTTTCCACCTTTTTGTGTGTGTGTCATTTGAAAGAGTATAGAAGGACTAGTATCAGTTCTTCCTTAAATGATTGCTACAAATCACTAGTGAAGCCATTTGGTCCTGGACTTTTTCTTGTGGGAAGTTTTGAAATTACTCATGCAATATCTTTCCTAGTAACTCAGATTTTCTGTTTTTATATGATTAACTCGTGGTAGGCTGTATATTTCTAGGAATCTATTAGTTTCTTCTAGGTTGTATGATTTGTTGATGTACAATTTTTTATACTAGTCTCTTGAAAAGTGAAACTGTTAGCTGCTCATTCTTGTCTGACTCTTTGTAGCCTCGTGGACTGTAGCACACCAGGCTCCTCTGCCATGGAATTTTCAAGGCAAGAATACTGGAATGGATAGCCATTCCCTTCAACAGGTAATCTTATTGACCCAGGGGTCAAATTTAGGTCTCTTGCAGTGCAAGCAGATTCTTTCCTGTCTGAGCCACCAGGGAAACCCATCTTTTATATTTCTGTGGTATCAGTTATAACATCTCCTCCTTCATGTATGACTTTATCTGAGTCCTCTTTTTTTTCTTGGTAATTCTAGCAAAACCCTTGTCAATTTTCTTTACCTTTATAAAGAATCAGCTCTTAGTTCCATCAATCTTTTCTGCAGTTTATTTAGCCTTTATTTCATTTACTTCTGTTCTGATGTTGTTATTTCCTTTTTTCTACCAACATTGGATTGTGTTTGTTCATTTTCTAGTTCTTGACATGTAAAGTTATGTTGTTCATTTGAGGTTTTTCTAGTGTCTTGTGGTAGGTATTTATTTCATGAAATTTCCTCTTAGAACTGCTTTTGCTGCATGTTTTTATATATTGTATCTTCATTTGTCTCAAGATATTTCTTGATTTCTCCTTTGATTTCTTCATAAACTTATTGGTATTTCATTAGCATGTTGCTTAGTTTATATTATTTGTAAAAGTTCCACTTTTCTTGTCTTAATTGTTTTGCAGTTTCATACCAATGTGGTATATATATATCAGAAAATATACTTGATAGGATTTTAATGTTTTTAAATTTTTAAGTCTGGTTTAGTGTCCTAACAAGTATCTATCCTGGAGAATGTTCCATGTGATCTTGACAAGAATGTTTATTTTCTTACCTTTGAATGAAATGTTCTGTAAATATTGTTAAGTTCATCTGGTCTAGCATTTTATTTAAGGTGAATCTTTCATTATTGGTTTTCTGTCTGGATGTTGTATCAATTGTAAGAAGGATATTAAAGTTCCCTACTATTTTTGAATTACTTTCCATTTCTCTTTCTAGATCTGTTAATACTTACTTTATATACTAAGGCACACCTATTTTGGGCACAAATATTTATGTATGTTATATCATCATATGGATTGGCATTTGCATCATTATGCAATGTCCTTCTTTGTCTCTTGTTACAGTCTTTGTTTTAAAGACCATTGTCTTATGTAAGTACAGTTTTCTTTTGGTTTCAATTTGCATTTAATATCTTATCTTTTCCATCACTATATAAACTGTGTATGTCTTTATATCTGAAGTGAGTCTCTTCTAGGCAGCATATTAATAGGTCTTTTTTAAAAAAAATCCATTCAACTACCATATCCCCTTTGATTGGAGAATTTGGTTCATCTACTTTTAAAGTAATTATTGATAGGTATATACTTATGGCCAGTTTGTTAATTGTTTTCTAGCTGTTCTATAGTTCCCTATACCTTTATTTTCTTGCTCTATTTCTTTGCACTTTTACTTGATTGGAGAATTGGTTCATCTACTTTTAAAGTAATTATTGATAGGTATATACTTATGGCCAGTTTGTTAATTGTTTTCTAGCTGTTCTATAATTCCCTATACCTTTATTTTCTTGCTCTATTTCTTTGCACTTTTATGACTTTCTGTAGTGGTACACAAATTCTTTTCTTATTATTTATAATGTGTCTACTATAGGTTCTTGCTTGAAGGTTCCCAAGAGGCTTACATGTAACAACTTACATTTATACCAATCTATTTTAAGTTGATAACAATTTAAATTTGAATGTATTCTAAAGCCCTGAATTTTCACTCTCCCCCTACCAACATTTTATGTTTGTTTTGTTTTTTTAATTTTTAAAACCCAAAATATTTTTCATTGGGGTATCAGATCAGATCAGATCAGATCAGTCGCTCAGTCGTGTCCGACTCTTTGTGACCCCATGAATCGCAGCACGCTAGGCCTCCCTGTCCATCACCAACACCCAGAGTTCACTCAGACTCACATCCATTGACTCAGTGATGCCATCCAGCCATCTCATCCTCTGTCGTCCCCTTCTCCTCTTGCCCCCAATTCCTCACAGCATCAGAGTCTTTTCCAATGAGTCAACTCTTTGCATGAAGTGGCCAAAGTACTGGAGTTTCCCCATCTATTTCCCATGAAGTGATGGGACCAGATGCCATGATCTTCGCCTTCTGAATGTTGAGCTTTAAGCCAACTTTTTCACTCTCCACTTTCACTTTCATCAAGAGGGTTTTGAGTTTCTCTTCACTTTCTGCCATAAGGGTGGTGTCATCTGCATATCTGAGGTTATTGATATTTCTCCCAGCAATCTGGATTCCAGCTTGTGTTTCTTCCAGTCCAGTGTTTCTCATGATGTACTCTGCATATAAGTTAAATAAACAGGGTGACAATATATAGCCTTGACATACTCCTTTTCCTATTTGGAACCAGTCTGTTGTTCCATGTCCAGTTCTAACTGTTGCTTCCTGACCTGCATACAAATTTCTCAAGAGGCAGGTCAGGTGGTCTGGTATTTCCATCTCTTTCAGAATTTCCCACAGTTTATTGTGATCCACACAGTCAAAGGCTTTGGCATAGTCCATAAAGCAGAAATAGATGTTTTTCTGGAACTCTCTTGCTTTTTCCATAATCCACCTGATGTTGGCAATTTGATCTCTCATTCCTCTGCATTTTCTAAAACCAGCTTGAACATCTGGAAGTTCACAGTTCAAGTATTGCTGAAGTCTGGCTTGGAGAATTTTGAGCATTACTTTACTAGTGTGTGAGATGAGTGCAATTGTGTGGTAGTTAGACCATTCTTTGGCATTGCCTTTCTTTGGGATTGGAATGAAAACTGACCTTTTCCAGTCCTGTGGCCACTGCAGAATTTTCCTAATTTGCTGGCATATTGAGTGCAGCACTTTCACAGCATTATCTTTCAGGATTTGGAATAGCTCAACTGGAATTCCATCACCTCCACTAGCTTTGTTCCTAGTGATGCTTTCTAAGGCCCACTTGACTTCACATTCCAGGATGTCTGGCTCTAGGTCAGTGATCACACCATCGTGATTATCTGGGTTATGAAGATCTTTTTTGTACAGTTCTGTGTATTCTTGCCACCTCTTCTTAATATCTTCTGCTTCTGTTAGGTCCATACCATTTCTGTCCTTTATTGAGCCCATCTTTGCATGAAATGTTCTTTTGGTATCTCTGATTTTCTTGAAGAGATCTCTAGTCTTTCCCATTCTTTTGTTTTCCTCTATTTCTTTGCATTGATCACTGAAGAAGGCTTTCTTATCTCTTCTTGCTATTCTTTGGAACTCTGCATTCAGATGTTTATATCTTTCCTTTTCTCCTTTGCTTTTCACTTCTCTTCTTTTCACAGCTATTTGTAAAGCCTCCCCAGACAGCCATTTTGCTTTTTTGCATTTCTTTTCCATGGGAATGGTCTTGGTCCCTGTCTCCTGTACAATGTCACGAACTTCATTCCATAGTTCATCAGGCACTCTATCTATCAGATATAGGCCCTTAAATCTATTTCTCACTTCCACTGTATAATCATAAGGGATTTGATTTAGGTCATACCTGAATGGTCTAGTGGTTTTCCCTACTTTCTTCATTTTAAGTCTGAACTTGGCAATAAGGACTTCATGGTCTGAGCCATAGTCGGCTCCTGGTCTTGTTTTTGCTGACTGTATAGAGCTTCTCCATCTTTGGCTGCAAAGAATATAATCAATCTGATTTCGGTGTGGACCATCTGGTGATGTCCATGTATAGAGTCTTCTCTTGTGTTGTTGGAAGAGGGTGTTTGTCATGACCAGTTTATTTTCTTGGCAAAACTCTATTAGTCTTTGCCCTGCTTCATTCCGTAGTGAGTAACAATGTTGGGATAGTTTCAGGTGAACAGTGAAAGGACTCAATCATACATGTATCCACTCTTCCCAAACCCCCCTCCCATCCAGCCTGCCACAGAACATTGAGCAGTGTTTCATGAGCTGTACAATAGATTTTTGTTGGTTATGCATTTTAAATATAGCAGTATGTACATGACCTTCTCAAAGTCCTTAACTATCCCTTCCCCCCGGAAACCATGAGTTCATTTTCTAAGTCTATGAGTCTCTTTCTGTTTTGTAAGTAAGATCATTTGTATCACTTCCATTTAAATTCCACATATAAGGGATGTCATATGATATTTCTCTTTCTCTGTCTTACTTACTACACTCAGTATGACACTCTCTAGGTCCATCCACGTTGCTGCAAATGGCCTTATTTCATTCCTTTTAATGGTTGAGTGATATATATATATCATGTTTTCTTTACCCATTCCTCTGTCAATGGATATTTAACTTGTTTCCATGTCTTTGTTATTGTAAATAGTGCTGCAATGAACATTGGGGTGTATGTATCTTTTCAGGCCACATTTTTCTCTGGATATATGCTCAGGAATGGGATTGCAGTTTCATATGGTAGCTCTATTTTTATTTTTTTTAAAGGAACCTCCATATTATTCTCCCTAGTGGCTGTACTAATTTACATTCCCACCAACAGTGAAGGAGAGTTCTCTTCTCTCCACAACCTCTCCAGTATTTGTTGTTTGTGAATTTTTTGAGGATAGCCATTCTGACCAGTGTGAGATGATATCTCACTGTAGTTCTGATTTACATTTCTCTATAACTAGTGATTTTGAACATCTTTCATGTGCCTATTGGCCATCTGTATGTCCGCTTTAGAGAAATGTCTATTTAGGTCTTCTGCACATCTGGTGCTATTGTATCATAAGCTGTTTGTAAATTTTGGAGACTAAGCCCTTATCAGTCATATGATTTGCAAGTATTTTCTCACAATCTGTGGGTTGTCTTTTCATTTGTTGTGTCCTTTGCTGTGCAAAAGCTTTTGAGTTTAAGCAGGTCCCATTTGTTTATTTTTGCATTTATTTTCATTATTCGGGAGATAGATTAAGAAAGATGTTGCCTTGATTTATAGCAGAGAGTGTTCTGCCTATGCTTTTCTCTAAGAGTTTTATAGTGTCTGGGCTAGCATTTAGGTCTTTAGCCTATTTTGAGCTTATTTTTATGTATGGAGTTACGGAATGATCCAATTTCATTTTTTGCATGTGGCTGTCCAGTTCTCCCAGCACCATTTGTTGAAGAGACTGTCTTTCCAACCTAATGTATTCTTGCCTCCTTTGTCATAGATTGACTACAGGTGCATGGGTTTATTTCTGGGTTTTCTACCTGTTACATTGATGTTTATATTTGTTATGCCAGTGCCACACTGTTTTGATGACTGTAGCTTTGTAGCATAGTCTTAAGCTAGGGAGCCTGAGTCCTCCATTTCTCTTTGTCAAGGTTCTTTGGTTATTTGGGATTTTTGTGTCTCCATACACATTTTTGAGTTTTTTTTTTTTTTTTCCTTTTCTAGCTCTGTGAAAAATCCCATCGGTTGTTTGATAAAGACAGGAAAGGCAATGACAACCCACTCTAGTACTCTTGCCTGGAAAACCCCATGGGTGGAGGAGCCTGGTAGGCTGCAGTCCATGGGGTCGCTGAGGGTCAGACATGACTGAGCAACTTCACTTTCACTTTTCACTTTCATGCATTGGAGAAGGAAATGGCAACCCACTCCAGTGTTCTTGCCTGGAGAATCCCAGGGACGGGGGAGCCTGGTGGGCTGCTGTCTAACTCGCAGAGAGTTGGACACGACTGAAGCGACTTAGCAGCAGCACCGGCAGTTTGATAAAGATTGTATTGATTCTGTAGATTGCTTGGGTAGCATAGTCATTTTGACAATATTGATTCTGCCAGTCCATGAACATGGTATATCTTTCTATCTGTTTATCTCTTCAATTTTTTTCATCAGCATCTTATAGTTTTCAGAGTACAGGTCTTTTGTCTCCTTAGGTTTATTCTTAGGTATTTTATTACTTTTGATAAAAAAGGTGAACAGAATTTTACCTTTGAAATTTACCTTGAATTTCTCTTTCTCATCTTTTGTTTTTCAGTTCAGTTCAGATGTTCAGTCATCTCTGACTCTTTGCAACCCCATGGACCGCAGCATGACAGGTCTCCCTGTCCATCACCAACTCCCAGAGTCCACCCAAACCCATGTCCATTGAGTCAGTGATGCCATCCAACCAATTCATCCTCTGTCATCCCCTTCTCCTACTGCCCTCAATCTTTCCCAGAATCAGGGTCTTTTCAAATGAGTCAGCTCTTCAAATCAAGTGGCCAAAGTATTTGAGTTTCAGCTTCAGCATCAGTCCTTCCAATGAACACCCAGGGCTGATCATCCTTTTCCTTTAGGATGGACTGGTTGGATCTCTTTGCAGTCCAAGGGACTCTAAAGAGTCTTCTCAAACACCACAGTTCAAAAGCATCAATTCTTCTTGCTCAGCTTTCTTTATAGTCCAACTCTCATGTCCATATATGACCACTGGAAAAACCATAGCCTTGACTAGACGGACCTTTGTTGGCAAAGTAATGTCTCTGCTTTTGAATATGCTATCTAGGTTGGTCATAACTTTCCTTCCAAGGTGTAAGTGTCTTTTAATTTCATGGCTGCAATCACCATCACAGTGATTTTGGCGCCCAGAAAAATAGTCAGCCACTGTTTCCCCATCTATTTGCCATGAAGTGATGGCACTGGATGCCATGATCTTAGTTTTCTGAATGTTGACCTTTAAGCCAACTTTTTCACTTTCATCAAGAGGCTCTTTATTTCTTCTTCACTTTCTGCCGTAAGGGTGGTGTCATCTGCATATCTGAGGTTATTGATATTTCTCCCGGCAATCTTGATTCCAGCCTGTGCTTCCTCTAGCCCAGCATTTCTCATGATGTACTGTATAGAAGTTAAATAAGCAGGGTGACAATATACAGCCTTGATGTACTCCTTTTCCTATTTGGAAACAGTCTGTTGTTCCATGTCCAGTTCTAACTGTTGCTTCCTGACCTGCATAGAGGTTTCTCAAAAGGCAGGTCAGGTGGTCTGGTATTTCCATCTCTTTCAGAATTTTCCACAATTTATTGTGATCCACACAGTCAAAGGCTTTGGCATAGTCAATAAAGCAGAAATAGATGTTTTTCTGGAACTCTCTTGCTTTTTCGATGATCCAGTGGATGTTGGCAATTTGGTCTCTGGTTCCTCTGCCTTTTCTAAAACTAGCTTGTACCAGTGACATTTATATATTTTCTTGTTACTAATTAGTGCCCTTTTTTTTAGCTTAAAAAAAATTCCCTTTAACGTTTCTTGTAAGGCAAGTTTAGTGATTATGATCCTTTTTAGCTTTTACTTGTCTGGAAAACTCTATTGTTCAGTGATTAACTTGTGTCCAATTCTTTATGATCCCATGGACTGAAGCACACTAGGCTTCCCTGTCCTTCCCTGACCTTCTTTGACTGGAAAATTCTACCTCTCCTTCGATTCTGAATGATTACTTTGCTGGGTAGAATACTTTTGGTTAAAATCTTTTTCACTCACCTTGAATATATCATACTACTCCTTTCTCTTCTGCAAAGTTTCAGCTTAAATGTCTATTAATTTTCTTATAGTGGTTTCCTTATATAGCAAGTTATTTTTATTTTGCTGCCTTTAAGATTCTCTCTTTGTCTTTAACTTGTGATTGTTTAATTATACTGTGTTTTGGTGTGGGTCTTTTGGCACATCTTATTTGGAACACTCTGGGCTTCCTGGATCTGAATTTTTATTTTTTTCTTCAGGCTACAGAAGTTTTTAGCCATTATAGCTTCAAATAAGTTTTTTGCCAATCTGGCTCTCTTCTCTTTCTGGAACTTATTTAATGCATATGTCAATCTGCTTGTTGCTGTCTCATAAATCTCTTAAGCTATCCTTAAGCTTATTTTTTCCCCTTTCCTGCTCTGATTGGGTGAGTTCTTCTGCACCGTGTTTGAGTACATCGGCTCTTTCTTTGCTTCATCTATTCCACTGTTGCTTTACTTTATCATATTTTTCAATTCAGTTATTTTATTCTTCAGTTCTGTGGCTTCTATTTGGAACTTTAAAAATATTTCCTACCTTCTTGTTGAAGTTTTCACTATGTTTATTTATTCTTCTCCCAAATTTGGTGAGCATTTTTATTATTGTTAATTTGAAATTTTTAAAAAACTTATTTTTAATTGGAAAATAGATGCTTTACAATTTTGTGTTGGCTTCTGCTTTGCAGCAATGTGAATCAGCAATTAGTGTACCTAAATCCATCCCCTCCCTCTTGAATTTTCTTCCCACTCCCCCTACTTTGTGAACTTTTTATCAAGCTAATTACTTACCTCCATTTCATTAAGTTTGTTTTTTTCCTGAGCTTTTATCTTGTTATTGTTTTTGGAACATAGTCCTCTATTTCTTTGTTTAACCTGACTTTCTGTGTTGGTATCTATGCACTAGATGAAATAACCATTTCTCCCCATCTTCAAAGAGTGGACTTTGTGTTAGAGATGAACCTTACTAATCAGCCCTGACTTAGCACTTGGTTTTGGCTCTCAAAACTTTGTGTTTGTTCAAACAGTCTATTTTATTTTTAATAACATTTTAGCTTTTAACTATTAATACTTGTCCCAGTAATTGAGAGAATGTCAAGACCAATCAGTGTTCCAAAGGGGCAGATATTTCAGTACCTAGATCAAGGCTCATTAGAATCTAGACCCTCAGGCAGCAACTTTTAAGGAATAAAAATATATACAAGTCCTGTAAAATTTCAAAGGGCTTTCCATGTGGCTCTAGTGCCAAGGAACCTACTTACCAATGCAGGAGATGCAAGTTCGATCCCTGGTTTGGGAAGATTCCTTGGAGAATGAAATGGCAACCTACTCTACTATACTTGCATGGAAAACCCCATGGACAGAGAAGCCTGGCATGCTACAGTCCATAGGGTTGTAGAGTCAGACACAACTGAATTGACTTAGCACATGTGCACATGAGACTACAAATGTAAGTCCTACTGGCCACCAGAGCCAGGCAATTTGGAGGTGTCTCCTGGACAGTGGTCACAAAATTGCAGCTCCAGATGAGTGCATAGGCTTGTTTCTAGGAGATACCAGTGAGCTGTAGTGGGACAGAAGGAGAGTGTAAAGATGGTGTCCCTTGGCCTAGATTCTCTAAGAGCACCCCTGAAACTTCTAGATGTATGTCAAATCTGATGTGTACTCTTAAGGCCAAAACTCCAGGACTAGATCTCTTGCACAGAAAGCTATGCATGTTTCTCAGTCTGCTGTATATGCAGTGCCCTACACAGTGGTAACCTAGAAAGAACTGCCTCCAATGGTTACAGTATCATGAGACCCTGCAGGCAAGACACTGTGTCTACTACAGCCAGGTGCTCAAAGCATATCCCCTGGGCCACAGCCATAAAACCATAACAAAGAAAACAGGGTACTAGATGTGTATAAGAACTCCGCTCTAAAAGATACTGGTGCTCTGGACCAAGAAAGGGAGAGCAAAAAGATAGTGCCCATCCTCCAAGGTCTTAGAAAAGGTTTACATTCAGCCCTTAGATGTGTGATTAATTAGAAACCTGCTTCTCGGCCTGCAGCTATGATGATAAACTTCATTCACAGAAAGAAAGATTCTCTGATTCTGTTGCCTCTTGCTGTGCCCTGTGGTAGCTGTTTATGATCTCTCTCTTCATTAGTTGAAGTCCTGTGGGACCCACAAAGGTAAACCCTGTTAGTCAACAGAACCAGGTAAAGTAGAAGTGTTCCCTGGCAGCAACTGTAAAAATCGAGGCATCAAACTAGGATATAAGGCCCTTTCTGGAGGATACCAGTGAGTTAGAATAGGTCAGAGTGTCTATGTAGACTGTGACCATTAACCTCTGTTCCCTGAAATCATTTCTATACATTCTGTAAGTGTGTCAAACCAGAAATCTGCCCCTAAGTTCTGAGACAAGTTCTGAGAAGATCAAAGTTCTGAGACAAGCAGATATTGCTTGAGAAAGAAATACTTCTTTCTGAGGAAGTCTATAGTTAATGTTCTAGTCTGTTATTTGTGCAATACCCTAAGAGTGGTAATATGCCATGATTTGTCTCTCTAACTTTAACAGTCCAGGGTAACTCAGGAACATAAGCCAGCTTGTCCCATAGAGCCAGGTAGGTAATCAAGGGTAATTCCCTGGGTGACATGTAAAAAGTGGGTCACCAGATATAAAAACTGGGGCACCAGTCAATTTGATCCAAGATAGTGGAGTAGAAAGATACCGAGTTCACTTCCTCTTATGGGCACAATGAAATAACAGCTATTTACAGAAGAACTATTGATAAGACCTGAAAGTCTTTTACAACTAAAGATATAAAGAAGGAATAAAAATGAGACAAGTGAGGGGATGCAATCATGGCATAGTCAAGAACCATATGCCTGAGTGAACAACCTACAAATGGGAGGATAATCATAATTGCAGATTCTCTCCAAGGTGTGAGAGGTTTGAGCACCACATTGAAATCCCCAGCCCAGGGGTCTTATACCAGGAAGATGAAATGAGACCTCAGACCATTTGACTCTAAAGGTCAGTAGGGGTAATTTCAGGAGATCCAGAGAGCTGCAGGAAATAGAGACTCCACTCAAAAGGGCACACACAAAATCTCACATACTCTAGGACACAGGGTACAAGCAGTAATTTGAAGGATTCCTGAGTCAGAACCACCTGTTAACTTTGGAGTGAACTGAAATGGACCACAATGGGTGAATTTAATTCAGATGACCATTATAGCTATTACTGTGGAAAAGAATCCCTTAGGAGAAATGGAGTAGCCATCATAGTCAACAGAGGAGTCCAAAATGCAGTACTTGGATGCAATCTAAAAAAGAACAGAATAATCTCTATTCACTTCCTAGGCAAACTATTCAATATTACAGTAATCCAAATCTGTGCCCCAACCACTAATGCTGAAGAAGCTGAAGTTGAATGGTTCTATGAAGACCTACAAGACCTTCTAGAACTTAACACCAAAAAAAGATGTCCTTTTCATCATAGAGGACTGGACTGCAAAAGTAGGAAGTCAGGAAATACATGGAGTCAACAGGCAAGTTTGGCCTTGGAGTACAAAATGAAGAAGCGAAAAGTCTACAGAGCTTTGCCAAGAGAGCTCACTGGTCATAGCAAACACCCTCTTCCGAGATGACTCCACACATGGACATCACCAGATGGTCAATACTGAACTCAGACTGATGATATTCTTTGCAGCAGAGATAGAGAAGCTCTATACAGTCAGCAAAAACAAAACCAGGAGCTGACTATAGCTCATATCATGAACTCCTTATTTCAAAATTCAGACATAAATTGAAGGAAGTAGGGAAAGCCACTAGGAAATTCATGTATGCCCTAAACATTTATGATTTTACAGTGGAAGTGACAAATAGATTCAAGGGATTAGATCTGATAGACAGAGTCCCTAAAGAACTGTAGACAGAAGTTCATAACATTGTACAGGAGGCAGTGATCAAGACTGTCTCTCCCAAAAAAGAAATGCAAAAAGGCAAAATGGTTGTCTGAAGAGGCTGTACAAATAGCTGAGAAGAGAAGAGAAGCTAAAGGCAAGGGAGAAAAGGAAAAATATACCCATCTGAATGCAGAGTTCCAAAGAATAGCAAGGACAGATAAGAAAGCATTCTTCAGTGATCAGTGCAAAGAAATCGAGGAAAAAAATAGAATGGGAAATGCTAGAGATCTCTTCAAGAATATTAGAAATACCAAGGGAGCATTTCTTGGAAAGATGGGCACCAAAAAAAGACAGAAATGTAATGGACCTAACAGAAGCAGAAAATATTAAGAAGAGGTGGCTTCTTTTTGTATAGAAGAACTATACAAAAATGGTCTTAATGACCCAGATAGCCACAGTGGTGTGACCACACACCTACAGCCAGACATCCTGGAGTGCTAAGTCAAGTGGGCCTTAGGAAGCATCACTGAGAACAGAGCTAGTAGAGGTGATGGAATTCCAGCTGAGCTGTTTCAAATCCTAAGATGATGTTGTTAAAGTGCTGCACTCAGTATGCCAAAAAATCTGGAAAACTCGGCAGTAGCCACAAGGCTAGAAAAGGTGAGTTTTCTTTCCAATCTCAAAGAAAGACAATGTCAAAGAATGTTCAGACTACCACACAATTGTACTCATCTTCCATGGTAACAAAGTAATGTTCAAAATTCTGCAACCTAGTCTTCAACAGTAAGTGAACCGAGAATTTCCAGATGTTTATGATAGATTTAGGAAAGGCAGAGCACTAGAGATCAAATTGCCAATATCCATTGGATCACAGAAAAATCAAGAAAATTCCAGAAAATCATCTATTTCTGCTTCATTGACTGTGCTTCAGCCTTTCACTGTGTGCATCACAACAAACTGAGCAAAATTCAAGAGATGGGAATATCAGAACACCTTACTTGCCTCCTGAGAAAACTGAATGCAGATTAAGAAGCAACAGTTAGAACAGGACATGGAACAATGGACTGGTTCTAAATTGGGAAAGGAGTACATCAAGGTTGTATATTGTCAACCTGCTTATTTAACTTATATGCAGAGTACATCATGCAAAATGCCAGGGTGGATAAAGCACAAGCTGGAATCAAGATTGCCGAGAGAAATATCAATAACCTCAGATATGCAGATGACACCACCCTTATGGCAGAAAACAAAGAAGAACTCAAGAGCCTCTTGATAAAGTGAAAGAGGAGAGTGAAAAACCTGGCTTAAAACTCAGTATTCAAAACTCTAAGATTGTGGCATCTGGTCCCAATCACTTCATGGCAAATAGATGGAGAAACAATGGAAACTGTGGCACATTTATTTCCTTGAGCTTGAAAATCACTGCAGATGGTGACTGCAGCCATGAAATTAAAAGACACTTGCTCCTTGTAAGAAAAGCTATCACCAACCTAGACAGCATATTAAAAAACGGAGACTTTTTTTGCCAACAAATGTCCATCTAGTCAAAGCTATGGTTTTTCCAATAGTCATGTATGGATGTCAGAGTTGGAACATAAAGAAGGCTGAGCACCAAAAGACTGATGTTTTTGAACTTTAGTGTTGGACAATACTCTTGAGAGTCCCTTGGACTGCATGGAGATCAAATCAGTCAATCATAAAGGAAATTCAATACTGAATATTCTGAAGCTGAAGCTGAAGCTCCAATACTTCTGCCACTTTTGCAAAGAACTGAATGATTGGAAAAGACCCTGATTCTGGGAAAGATTGAAGGCCAAGGAGAAGGAGACGACAGAGGATCAGATGGTTGGATGGCATCACTTTGAGCAAGCTCTCAGAGATGGTGAAGTACAGGGAAGCCTGGCATGGTTCAGTCTATGGGGTCACAAAGAGTTGGACATGACTGAGTGACTGAACAGCAGCAGGAGAGACAGGAATGACTGAAGCTGAAGCTCCAGCATTTTGGTCATCTGTTGCAAACAGACCACTCATTGGAAAATCCATGATCTGAGAGAGATCAAGGGCAGAAGTAGAAGAGGGCATCAGAGTATGAGATGGCAATTAATATGAACTTGAGCAAACTCCAGGATATAACAATATTTCCAGAGAGACCTGGTGTGCTGCAGTTGATAAGGTCACAGAGTTGGGCATGATTGGACGACTGAACAACAAGAGAGGCAGGAAGAAACTATAGCTCACTCTGGGGTCATGTACGCAGGTGGCAGCTATTTTGGGGAACTTGTTCTACCATGTTGACACTGGTGTGGGTAAGTGCCACTTTGGAAGCCTTGCTCTTGTTTCACCCTTCCCTGGCCTGGCCCATCTGCTTGAATAGTCACCACTATTGGTATACTTCAAGTCCAGCAACTATCTTGATGGGGATACAGTCCTTCCCACCAAGTACAGATTGCCTTAATATCTCCTAAGCCTCCAATGGTTCCTGTACATGTCCCTACCCACCAAAAAGAACAGGACAGTGTCCCAGATACCGGTGTGCAGGCCCCAGACCTGGGACCCCCACGTCTGTAATACCAGAGACCGTGGGACTCAGCTTCCCATACCAGTGCACAAGAACTAGCCACAGAAGAACTAAGTGAAGTGGACATATGCAATCTACCCAATTCAAGGTTATGACTGTAATGATGATCAAAGACCTTAGGGAAAAATGGATGAACAGAGTGAGAAGTTAGAAAAGATTATCAAAGAGAAAATATAAAGAGTAATGAAACAACTGAAGAATACAATAACTGAAGTGAAAAATGCTTTAGAAGGAATCAACAGTTTATTAAATTATACAAAATGGATCAGCAATCTGGAAGAACAAGTAGTGCAAATCACTTACTGCTGCTGCTGCTGCTAAGTCGCTTCAGTCGTGTCTGACTCTGTGCGACCCCATAGACGGCAGCCCACCAGGCTCCCCTGTCCCTGGGATTCTCCAGGCAAGAACATTGGAGTGGGTTGCCATTTCCTTCTCCAATGCACGTAAGTGAAAAGTGAAAGTGAAGTCACTCAGTCGTGTCTGACTCTTTGCGACCCCTTGTGAAAGATTGTTGTTGAATCACGCAAAGACGCTGGGATTCTTGGGCCCCAGAGGAGAAGAATTCAATCCAGGGCCAGAGACGAGGCTTGATCGCTCAGAGCTTTTGTGTAATAAAGTTTTATTAAAGTATAAAGGAGATAGAGAAATCTTCTGACATAGGCATCAGAAGGGGGCAGAAAGAGTGCCCCCCTGGCTAGTCTTCAGCTGGTTGTTATATAGTCACTAGCAGTCTGTTAATAAAAGAAAGGAATGTCTTAAAACTCAGAATGGCACCAGGCCCCTCACCCATAAGATGCATTTTGGGATAATCTTGGCACCAAATGGTTCATCCTGGGCCCTAAAATGATTAACTTGAATCTTGAAGAAGGGCAGATCACCATACAAATAGTTTCATTTACATAGATTAGGGGAACAATATCTGAGTATAACATACTGGTTTGTCAAGTAGGTTCTGAGCCAAGAGGCGGAACCGACTTGAAGAGAATTTGGGGTAAATGCATAGTACATTAGCATAGCTTAAGATAAACATTTCTATGAGAGAAATGCATTGGTTTTCTCTAGGTTTGAGAATAGTTAACTTCAGGTGAAACCAGGTGTCATTATGGCAACACAGTATTTTAAGAGAAACCTCCTTTTAAATTTGTATAGAGAAGGAAAAAATATCGCTAGTTTGTTTCCTTCTGTTGCTTAAGAGAGATCAAAATGTCTGACACTTGCAGGCTATTTCCTCCCTTTGGAGACCTCTGGCCCTCCTGCCTGTTTCCCTCTCACATGGTCTGTAGCCTACCAGGCTCCTCTGTCCATGGGATTTTCCAGGCAAGAGTACTGGAGTGGGTTGCCATTGCCTTCTCCAGCAAAACACTTAAACTGAACAGAATAAAGCCAAAAAAAGAAAGAAAGAAAGAAAGAAAGAAATGGGGACAGTTTAAGAGGCTTGTGAGAAAACATCAAGTGTACTAATATTCACAGTATAGGGATTCCAGAAGGAGAAGAGAGAGCAAAAAACAAGAGAACATATATGTAGACATAGCAGTTGAAAGCTTCCCTAACACTGGAAAAGAAATTGATACCAAAGTACAGGAAATATAGAGTCCCAGACAGTATCAACCCAAAGAGGAACACACAAGGACAAATTGTAATTCAAATGGAAAAAGATAAAGAGAGATTATTAAAAGTAGCAAGAGAAAAGCAACAAGTTATCTACAAGGGAATTCCCATAAGGCCATCAGCTCTGGCTTTTCAGTAGAAACTCTGTAGACCAGAAGAAGTAGCATGACATATTTAAAATGATTAAAAGGGAAAACCTACACCCAAGAATATGCTACCTGGGAAATCTTTCATTCTGATTGATGGAAAGATCAACGGTTATATAAACAAGTAAAAGCTAAAAGAATTAAACACCATCAATCCATCTTTACAAAAAATGTTAAAGGGACTTCTCTAAGCAAAAAAATGTCACAACTAGAAACATAAAAGTTACAAAAGTGAACAGTTCATTGGTAAAAGGAAACATACAGTAAAGTTAATAAATCAGGCAATAAGAAAGTTAAAGACAGAAGTAGTAAAATCAATTAGATCTGCCTAAATACGAAAAATCAAAGGTGCAAGATATGTCAAAACAGTAGTTTTTTGTGACTGGAAGTTAAAAAGCGGGGTTGTTAAAGTACATTTGAAATTAAGTGATTGGCAACTTTAAATTGCCAATATAAACACACACACACACACACACACACACACACATATATGACAAACACATAACCCCAAACCCATAATAGTTAAACAAGAAAAAACAGAAAGGAATCCAAACACAACACTAAAGATAACCACCAAATTACAAGAGAAGAGAATAATACAAATAATAAAAGAATAAAAATAAAAATAAAAAACTAAAAAAAAACCCCCAACTTCCAAACAATTAGCAAAATGGTAATTAGTTCATACTTATCAAAAATTACTTTAAATGTAAATGGATTAAATACTCTAATCAAAGGGCATAAGGTGACTGAATTGATTTAAAAAAAAAGAACTTTGTATCAGCTGCCTACAAGAAATTCACTTCAGATCTAAAGACACAGATTGAAAGTGAGGGGATGGAAAAGGATACTTCATACAAATGGAAATCAAAAGAAAGGTAGAGTAACAATACTTCTGTCAGACAAAATAAATCTTAAAACAAAGACTATAATAGGGGAGAAGTAGGATGTTACATAATGATCAAAGGATCAAATCAAGAAGAAGAAGATATAACAATTGTTATTATTGGTGTTGCTGTTCAGTTGCTAAGACATGTCTGACTCTTTGCGACCCCATGAACTGCACCCAACATAGGTGCACCTAAGTACATACAGCAAATATTAACAGTATTAAGGGAAAAATGGACAGTAACACAATTATACATTTACACACCACTAGTGCTAGTGCTTAAGAACCTGCCTGTCATTGCAGGAGACATAAGAGATGCAGGTTCAATCCCTGAGTCAGGAAGATACCTTGGAGGAGAGCATGGCAATCCCTCCAGTATTCTTGCCTGGAGAATCCCGTGATCAGAGGAAACTGATGGGCCACAGTCCATAGGGTTGCAAAGAGTCAGAAATTACTGAAGCAATTTAGCACGCACGCATGCACATCAATGAATACATCATCCAGACATAAAATTGGTAAGAAAACATTGGCTTTGAAAGACACATCAGAGCCAGTGGACTTAATAGATGCAGAGAACATTCTATCCCCAAAGAGAAGATTACACATTCTTTCAAGTGCATATGGAACATTCTCCAGGATAGATCACATACTAGGCCACATAACAATCCTTGGTAAATTTTTAAAAATTAAAATCATGTCAAGCATCTTTTCTGATCACAATAATGTGAAACTAGAAACCACAAGAAAATACTGCAAAAAATCACAAATACATGAGGGCTGAAAAATATGCTACTAAACAACCAATAGATCAAAGAAGAAATTTTAAAATACCTGGAGAAAAATAAAAAGATGACAATCCAACAATTATGGACACAGCAAAAGCAGTTCTAAGAGGGAAAGTTATAGTGATACAAGCCTACCTCAGGAACAAGAAAAACCTCAAACAACCTAGCCTAACACCTAAAGGAATAAAAAGCCAACCAAACCCACATTTGGTAGGAGGAAATAAGTCATAAAGATCAGAGCAGAAATATATGACATAAAGACTTAAAAAAATAAAAAGACCAATGAAACTGAGACCTGGTTCTTTCAATAAATAAATAAAACTGATTAATCCTTAGACATACTGATCAACTAAAAAAATAGAGATGACTCAAATCAGTTCATTCAGAAATAAGAAAGGACAACACCAAAGAAATAAATGAATAGTAAGAGATTACCACAAACAACTCTACATCATAAAATTGACAACTGAAAGGAAATTGGCAAATACTTGATTAAAGACTGAATCAGGAAGAAATAGAAAGTATGAACAGACCAATCAATTCAATCACTGGTTGTGAAATTGAATCAGTAACTAAAACTCCTAGCAAATCTAAGTCCAGGACCAGATGGCTTAACAGCTGAATTCTGCAAAACATTTAAATAATAATTAACACCTATCCTTCTCAAATTATTCCAAAAAATTACAGATGAAGGACCATTTCCTAACACATTCTATCAAGCCAGTATCACCCTGATTTCAAAACCAGAAAACAAGATCACAAAAAAGAGAATTACACACCTCTATCACTGAGGAACATAGATGCAAAATCCTCAACAAAATATTAGCAATTCAAATCCAGCAATATATTAAAAGGATTACACACCTTGATGAAGTGGGGTTTATCCTTGACATGTAAGGCATTTTCAGTATTTGAAAATCAATATTATAACTCATCACACTAACAAATTAAAGAATAAAAATAATATGACCACCTCAATGCTGCTGCTGCTGCTAAGTCACGTCAGTCGTGTCTGACTCTGTGTGACCCCACAGACAGCAGCCCACCTGGCTCCTCTGTCCCTGGGATTCTCCAGGCAAGAATACTAGAATGGGTTGCCATTTCCTTCTCCAATGCATACATGCATGCTAAGTCGCTTGAGTCGTGTCCAACTCTGTGGGACCCCACAGACAGCAGCCCACTAAGCTCCTCTCTCCATGGGATTCTCTAGGCAAGAATACTGGAGTGGGTTGCCATTTCCTTCTCCGACCACCTCAATAGATGCAGAAAAAGTTTTGATAAGATTCAACACCCATTTATGTATTTATCATTTTTGATTGATTTATTTATTTTAATTGGAGAATTATTACTTTACAATATTGTGGTGATTTTTGCCATACATCAACATGAATCAGCCACAGGTGCACATGTGTCCCCCACATCTTGAACCCCCCCCTCCTACCTCCCTCCCCACCATATCTCTCTAGGTTGTCCCAGAGCACTGGCTTTGAGTGTCCTGCTTCATGCATCAAACATTCACTGCTCATCTAGTTTTATATGTTTCAATGCTATTGGTAATATACATGGTGAATATACACGATTCAACACTACTCTTTCATGTCATCCCACCCTCACCTTCTCCCACATAATTTAAAAGTCTCTTCTTTACATCTGAGTCTCTTTGCTGCCTTGCATATGGGATTGTCATTACCATCTTTCTAAATTCCATATATATGCATTAATATATTGCATTAGTGTTTATCTTTCTAACTTACTTCACTCTGTATAATAGGCTCCAGTTTCATCTACTTCATTGGAACTGACTCAAATGTGTTCTTTTTTTTTTTTCAATATATATACCTGAGTAGTATTCCATTGTGTATATGTACCACAACTTCCTTATCCATTCCTCTGCCTATGAACATCTAGATTGCTTCCATGTCCTAGCTATTGTAAGCAATGCCACAATGAACACTGGGGTACATGTGTCTCTTTCAAGTCTGGTTTTCTTGCTGTGTATGCCCAGGAGAGGGATTGCTGAGTTTTATGGTAGTTCTATTTTGAGTTTTTAAAGACATCTCCACATAGTTCTCCAGGTGGCTGTGCCAGTTTGCACTGCCACCCATAGTGTAAGAGGGGTTCTCCATACCCTCTCCAGCATTTTGTTTGCAGAATTTTTGATGGTGGCCATTCTGACGAGCAGGAAATTGTATCTCATTGTAGTTTTGATTTCCGTTTCTCTAATAATAATTGATATCAAGCATCTTTTCATGTATATTAGCCATGTGTGTGTCTTCTTTGGAGAAATATCTGTTCTTTTTGATTGGGTTGTCATTTTTCTGGTATTGAGCTGGATGAGCTGCTTGTATATTTGGAGGTTAATTCTTTGTCAGTTGTTTCACTTGCTATTATCTTCTCCCAATCTGAAGGCTGCCTTTTCAACTTGCTTACACATTTCTTCATTGTGAAAAAGCTTTTAAGTTTAATTAGGTCTCATTTGTTTATTTTTCTTTTTATTTCCATTATTCTGGGAGGTGTGTCATAGAGGATCTTGCTGCAATTTATGTTAGAGAGTGTTCTGTATATGTTTTCCTCTTGGAGTTTTATAATTTCTGGTCTTAAGTTTAGATCTTTAATCAATTTTGAGTTTATTTTTGTGTATGGTGTTAGAAAGTGTTCTAGTTTCATTCTTTTACAGGTGGTTGACCAGTTTTGTCAGCACCACTTGCTAAAGAGATTGTCTTTTCTCCATTTTTGCCTCTTTTGTCAAAGATAAGGTGTTCATAGGTGCTTTATGCCCAGGACTGTAGCTTTGTAGTATAGTCTGAAGTCAGGCAGGTTGATTCCTCCAGTTCCATTCTTCTTTCTCAAGATTACTTTGGCTCTTTGAGGTTTTTTGTTTCTATACTAATTGTGAATTTTTTGTTCCAGTTCTGTGAAAAATACCATTGGTAGCTTGATAGGCATTGCCTTGAGTCTATAGATTGCTTTGGGTAGTATACTCATTTTCACTATACTGATTCTTCCAATCCATGGAGATGGTAAATTTCTCCATCTATTTGGGTCATCCTTGATTTCTTTCATCAGTGTTTTATAGTTTTCTTTATATGGGTTTTTTCTTTATATAGGTCTTTTGTTTCTTTAGGTAAATTTATTCCTAAGTATTTTATTCTTTTCTTTGCAATGGTGAATGGGATTGTTTCCTTAATTTCTCTTTCTGTTTTTTTCATGGTTGGTCTATAGAAATGCAAGAGATTTCTGTGTATTAATTTTATATCCTGCAACTTTACTATATTCATTGATTAGCTCTAGGAATTTTCTGGTGGTGTCTTCAGGGTTTTCTATGTAGAGGATCATTTCATCTGCAAACAGTGAGAGTTTTACTTCTTCTTTTCCAATTTGGGTTCCTTTTATTTCTTTTTCTGCTCTGATTGCTCTGGTCAAAACTTCCAAAACTATGTTGAATAGTAGTGGTGAAAGTGGACACCCTTGTCTTGTTTCTGATTTTAGAGGAAATGCTTTCCATTTTTTTCCATTGAAGATAATGTTTGCTGTGAGTTTGTTATATATGGCTTTTATTATGTTGAGTATGTTCCTTCTATTCCTGCTTTCTGGAGAGTTTTTAATCATAAATGAGTGTTGAATTTTGTCAAAGACTTTGTCTGCATCTGTTGAGATAATCATATGGTTTTTATCTTTCAATTTGTTAATATGGTGTATCACATTGATTAATTTGTGAATAATGAAGAATCCTTGAATCCAAGGAATAAAGTCCGGCCTGGTTATAATGTATGATCTTTTTAATATGTTGTTGGATTCTTTTTGCTAGAATTTTGTTCAGGATTTTTCATTTATGTTCATCAGAGTTATTGGACTGTAGTTTTCTTTCTTTGTGACATCTTTGTTTGGTTTTGGTATTAGGGTGATGGTGGCCTCATAGAATGAGTTTGGGAATTTACCTTCCTTGGCAATTTTCTGAAAGAAGTTGAGTAGGGTGAATGTTAGCTCTTTTCTAAACTTTTGGTAGAATTCACTTGTGAAGCCATCTGGTCCTGGGCTTTTGTTTTTTGGAAGATTTTTTTTATTACAGTTTTGCATTTTTTCAGAAAAAATTTTATTTTATTTTTAAACTTTACATAATTGTATTAGTTTTGCCAAATATCAAAATGAATCCACCACAGGTATACAGGTGTTCCCCATCCTAAACCCTCCTCCCTCCTCCCTCCCCATACCATCCCTCTGGGTCGTCCCAGTGCACCAGCCCCAAGCATCCAGTATCGTGCATCGAACCTGGACTGGCAGTTTTGATTTCTGTGCTTGTGATTGATCTGTTCAGTTTTTCTATTTCTTTCTGCTTCAGTTTTGGTATGTTATACTTTTCTAAGAATTTGTCCATTTCTTCCAAGTTGCCCATTTAATTGGCTGATAGTAGTCTCTTCTGATCCTTTGTATTTCTGTGTTGTCTGTTATGATTTCTCCATTTTCATTTCTAATTTTATTGATCAATTCTTCTTCCTTTTCTTTTTAATGAGTATGACTAAAGATTTGTCTATTCTATTGATCTTCTCAAAGAACCAACTTTTAGCTTGTTGATATTTGCTATAGTCCCCTCTGTTTCTTTTTCAATTCTTTTTGCTCTGATTTCATGATAACCTTCCTGCTACTAACTTTGGGTTTTTGGGTTTTTTTTCCTAGTTGATTTAGGTGTAAATTTAGATTGTTTTTTGATGTTTCTCTTGCTTCTTAAATTAGGTTTGTATTGCTTATAATCTCCCTCTTAGCACTGTTTTTGCTGAATCCCATAGGTTTGGGGTTGTTGTGTCTCCATTTTCATTTGTTTCTATGCATATTTTGAATTCCTTTCTGATTTCATCTTGGATCTGTTTGTTATTCAGAAGAGTGTAGTTTAACCTCCATATGTTTGTGTTTTTTATAGTCTTTTTTTTTTTTTTTTTCTCTCCTGTTCAGTTCAGTTGCTCAGTCATGTCCAACTCTTTGTGACCCCATGGACTGTAGCATGCCCGGCTTCCCTGTCCATCAACAACACCCAGAGCTTACTCAAACTCGTGTCCATTGAGTCGGTGATGCCAGTTCCATCTCATCCTTTGTCATCCCCTTCTCCAACCTTCAATCATTCCCAGCATCAGGATCTTTTCCAGTCAGTCATTTCTTAGTGTCGGTGGCCAGATTATTGGAGTTTCAGTTTCAGCATCAGTCCTTCCAAAGAATATTCAGGACTGATTTCCTTTAGGATTGACTAGTTGGATCTCCTTGTATTCCAAGGGGCGCTCAAGAGTCTTCTCCAACAACATGGTTCAAAACCATCAATTCTTAAGTGCTCAGATTTCCTTATAGTCCAAGTCTCACATCCATACATGACTACTGGAAAAAACATAGCTTTGAATAGACAGAAGATTGTTGGCAAAATAATGTCTCTGCTTTTTTTTTTCCTGTTCACTTCAGTTCAGTTCAGTTCTGTTCACTCGCTCGGTCATGTCCGACTCTTTAAGACCCCATGAATTGCAGCACGCCAGGCCACCCTGTCCATCACCAACTCCCAGAGTTTACTCAAACTCATGTCCATTGAGTTGATGATGCCATCCAGCCATCTCATCCTCTGTCGTCCCCTTCTCCTTCTGCCCCCAATCCCTCCCAGAATCAGGGTCTTTTCCAATGAATCAACTCTTCGCATGAGGTGGCCAAAGTATTGGAGTTTCAGCTTTAGCATAAGTCCTTCCAATGAACACCCAGGACTGATCTCCTGTAGGATGGACTAGTTGGATCCCCTTGCAGTCTGAGGGACTCTGAAGAGTCTTCTCCAACACCACAGTTCAAAAGCATCAATTCGGTGCTCAGATTTTTCCACAGTCCAACTCTCACATCCATACATGACCACTGGTAAAACAATAGCCTTGACTAGACAGACCTTTGTTGGCAAAGTAATGTCTCTGCTTTTTAATATGCTGTCTAGGTTGGTCATAACTTTCCTTCCAAGGAGTAAGTGTCTTTTAATTTCATGGCTGAAATCACCATCTTCAGTGATTTTGGAGCCCAGAAAAATAAAGTCTAACACTGTTTCCACTGTTTCCCCATCTATTTCCCATGAAGTGATGGCACCAGATGCCATGATCTTCGTTTTCTGAATGTTGAGCTATAAGCCAACTTTTTCACTCTCCTCTTTCACTCTCATCAAGAGGCTTTTTAGTTCCTCTTCACTTTCTGCCATAAGGGTGGTGTCATCTGCATATCTGAGGTTATTGATATTTCTCCCAGCAATCTTGATTCCAGCCTGTGCTGCTTCCAGCCCAGAGTTTCTCATGATATACTCTGCATATAAGTTAAATAAACAGGGTGACAATATACAGACTTGATGTACTCCTTCACCTATTTGGAACCAGTCTGTTGTTCCATGTCCAGTTCTAACTCTTCTTTCCTGACCTGCATATAGGTTTCTCAAGAAGGCAGGTCAGGTGGTCTGGTATTTCCATCTCTTTCAGAATTTTCCACAGTTTATTGTGATCCACAACAGTCAAAGGCTTTGGCCTAGTCAATAAAGCAGAAATAGATGTTTTTCTGGAACTCTCTTTTTCAATGATCCAGTGGATGTTGGCAATTTGATCTCTGGTTCCTCTGCCTTTGCTAAAACCAGCTTGCACATCAGGAAGTTCACAGTTCACGTTTTGCTGAAGCCTGGCTTGGAAAATTTTGAGCATTACTTAACTAGCATGTGAGATGAGTGCAATTGTGTGGTAGTTTCAGCATTCTTTGGCATTGCCTTTCTTTGGGATTGGAATGAAAACGGACCTTTTCCAGTCCTGTGGCCACTGCTGAGTTTTCCAAATTTGCTGGCATATTGAGTGCAGCACTTTCACAGCATTATCTTTCAGGATTTGAAAGAGCTCAACTGGAATTCCATCACCTCCACTGGCTTTGTTCGTAGTGATGCTCTCTAAGGACCACTTGACTTCACATTCCAGGATGTCTAGCTCTAGGTGAGTGATCCCACCATCATGATTATCTTGGTTGTGAAGCTCTTTTTTGTACAGTTCTTCTGTGTATTCTTGCCACCTCTTCTTAATATCTTCTGCTTCTGTTAGGTTCATACCATTTCTGTCTGTTATTTTGCCTGTTGCTGCATGAAATATTCCCTTGGTATCTCTAATTTTCTTGAAGAGATCTCTAGCTTTTCCCATTCTGTTGTTTTCCTCTATTTCTTTGCATTGATTGCTTAGGAAGGCTTTATTTTATCTCTTTCCTAGTCTTTGAATCTCTGCATACAGATGGGTGTGTCTTCCCTTTCCTCCTTTTCCTTTAGCTTCTCTGTTTTTCTTAGCTATTTGTAAGACCTTGTCAAACAACCATTTTACCTTTTTGCATTTCTTTTCTTGGGGATGGTCTTGAACACTGCCTCCTGTACAATGTCATGAACCTCCATCCATATTCAGGCACTTTGTTTATCAGATATAATGCCTTAAATCTATTTATCATTCCCACTGTATAATCGTGAGGGATTTGATTTAGTTCATACCTGAATGATCTAGTGGTTTCCCTACTTTCTTCAATTTAAGTATGAATTTTGCAATAAGAAGTTTATGATCTGAGCCACAGTCAGCTCCATCTTGTTTTTTTCTGACTGTATAGAGCTTCTCCATATTTGGCTGCGAAGAATATAATCAGTCTGATTTTGGTTTTGACCATTTGCTTATGTCCATGCATAGAGACTTCTCTTGTGTTGTTGGAAAAGGGTGTTTGCTATGACCAGTGCATTCTCTTGGCAAAACTCTGTTAGCCTTTGCCCTGCTTCATTTTGTGCTCCAAGGCCAAATTTGCCTGTTACTTTAGGTATCTCTTGAATTTATACTTTTGCATTCCAGTCATCTATGATGAAAAGGGCGTTTTTGGGGGGTGTTAGTTCTACAAGGTCTTGTAGGTCTCCATTTAACTGTTCAACTTCAGCTTCTTCAGCATTACTAGTTGGTGCATAGCCTTGGATTACTGTGATATTGAATTGTTTGCTTTGGAAATGAACAGAGATCATTCTGTCATTTTTGAGATTGTACCCAAGTACTGTATTTTGGACTCTTTTGTTAACTACAAGGGCTACTCCATTTCTTCTAAGGGATTCTTTCCCACAGTAGTAGATATTATGGTCATTTGAATTAAATTCACCCATTCCATTCTGTTTTAGTTGACAGATTCCTAAAATGTTGATGTTCACTCTTGCCATCTCCTGTTTGACCTCTTCCAATTTACCTTGATTCTTGGACCTAACATTCTAGGTTCCTATGAAATATTATTTTTTCCATCACCAGTCACATCCATAGCTGGGCATTGTTTTCACTTTGGCTCCATCTTTTCATTCTTTTTGGAGTTATTTCTTCATTCTTCTCCAGTAGCATACTGGGCACATACTTACCTGGGGAGTTCATTTTTACTGTCATATCTTTTTGCCTATTCATACTGTTCATGGGGTTCTCAAGGCAAGAATACTGAAGTGGTTTGCCATTCCCTTCTCCAATGGAGAAGAGATACCAAGGGAACATTTCATGCAAAGATGGGCTCGGTAAAGGACAGATATGGTAGGGACCTAACAGAAGCAGACGATATTAAGAAGAGATGGCAAGAATACACAGAAGAACTGTACAAAAAAGATCTTCACAACCAAGATAATCATGATGGTGTGATCACTTACCTAGAGCCAGACATCCTGGAATGTGAAGATATATATCTTCTGCTTCTGTTAGATGCCTACAATTTCTGTCTGTTATTATGCCCATTGTTGCATGAAATGTTCCCTTGGTATCTCTAATTTTCTTGTAGAGATCTCTAGTTTTTCCCATTCTGTTGTTTTCCTCTATTTCTTTGCTTTGATCGCTGAGCAAGGCTTTCTTATCTCTCCTTGCTGTTCTTTGTAACTCTGCATTCAGATGCTTATATCTTTCCTTTTCTCCTTTACTTTTCCCTTCTCTTCTTTTCACAGCTATTTGTAAGGCCTCCTCAGACAGCCATTTTTATTTTTTGCATTTCTTTTCCATGGGGATGGTCTTGATCCCTGTATCCTGTACAATGTAATGAACCTCCATCCTTAGTTCATCAGGTACTCTGTCTATCAGATCTAGTCCCTTAAATCTATTTCTTGCTTCCATAGGTTTTATACTACTCCATTAATTTTCATTTTTATAGACTACTATTACCTTTCTTAAAAAATACCCTATTTTATAAAACAGATTCCATAGATGGGGCAACAGTGGAAACAGTGTCAGACTTAATTTTTTGTGGCTCTGAAATCACTGCAGATTGTGATTGCAGCCAGGAAATTAAAAGATGCTTACTCCTTGGAAGGAAAGTTATAACCAGCCTAGATAGCATATTCAAAAGCAGAGATGTTACTTTGCCAACAAAGTTCTGTCTAGTCAAGGGTATGGTTTCTCCAGTAATCATGTATGGATGTGACACTTGGACAGTAAAGAAAGCTGAGCGCCAAAGAATTGATGCTTTTGAACTGTGGTGTTGGAGAAGACTCTTGAGAGTCCCTTGGACTGCAAGGAGATCCAACTAGTCCATCCTAAAGGAGATCAGTCCTGGGTGTTCATTGGAAGGACTGATGCTGCTGAAACTCCAATACTTTGGCCACCTCATGCAAAGAGTTGACTCGTTGGAAAAGACCCTGATACTAGGAGGGATTGGTGGCAGGAGGAGAAAGGGACAACAGAGAATGAGATGGCTGGATGATATCACTGGCTCGATGCACATGTATTTGGGTGAACTCTGGGAGTTGGTGATGGACATGGAGGCCTGGCGTGCTGCGATTCATGGGATCTCAAAGAGTCAGACACAACTGAGTGACTGAACTGAACTGAAAGAACTGAATTTTTTTAAGTTATTAAATTTTTAAAATAACTTAAAATTAAAAAGTGATAATAGTAAAAATATACCTAGGAATTTCTCTGGAGCTGTTGTGGGCAGTGTGGGGTCAGTTCAGTGTCAGTCCCTTGTTTTGGCTTTTATTTTTCTCCAGGTCTATAGTTGCTCCTCAAATGCACAGTCACAGAATTAACTGCAGGTTTTTAATCTGTTGCACTTATCACTTCTGGTGTGGTTCCCCCTTCTTTTTTATTTTGTATTCCTCTGTTTGCAGTCTCTTCAGTGTCTAATTTCTGCCCTGCCATGAGTGGGCAATGGTGGCCACTTATTTAGGTTCACTTGTTCAGTTATGTTGTGTAGAGGGAGGGACACTACAAAAAAATACCTCTGGCATGTGTGGGGAGCTCACAGCGGATGGACGACACTGTGTTTGCCACAGGCTGTCTGGGGAGGCCTTACAAATAGCTGTGAAAACAAGAGAAGCGAAAAGCAAAGGAGAAAAGGAAAGATATAAGCATCTGAATGCAGAGTTCCAAAGAATAGCAAGAAGAGATAAGAAAGCCTTCTTCAGCGATCAATGCAAAGAAATAGAGGAAAACAAAAGAATGGGAAAGACTAGAGATCTCTTCAAGAAAATTAGAGATACCAAGGGAATATTTCATGCAAAGAAGGGCTCGATAAAGGACAGAAATGGTATGGACCTAACAGAAGCAGAAGATATTAAGAAGAGGTGGCAAGAATACACAGAAGAACTGTACAGAAAAGATCTTCACAACCCAGATAATCACGATGGTATAACCACTGACCTAGAGCCAGACATCCTGGAACATGAAGTCAAGTGGGCCTTAGAGAGCATCACTACGAACAAAGCTAGTGGAGGTGATGGAATTCCAGTTGAGCTCTTTCAAATCCTGAAAGATGATGCTGTGAAAGTGCTGCACTCAATATGCCAGCAAATTTGGAAAACTCAGCAGTGGCCACAGGACTGGAAAAGGTCTGTTTTCATTCCAATCCCAAAGAAAGGCAATGCCAAAGAATGCTCAAACTACCGCACAATTGCACTCATCTCACATGCTAGTAAAGTAATGCTCAAAATTCTCCAAACCAGGCTTCAGCAATATGTGAACCATGAACATCCTAATGTTCAAGCTGGTTTTAGAAAAGGCAGAGGAACCAGAGATCAAATTGCCAACATCCGGTGGATCATGGAAAAAGCAAGAGAGTTCCAGAAAAACATCAATTTCTGTTTTATTGACTATGCCAAAGCCTTTGACTGGATCACAATAAACTCTGGAAAATTCTGAAAGAGATGGGATTACCAGAGCACCTGATCTGCCTCTTGATAAATTTGTATGCCGGTCAGGAAGCAACAGTTAGAACTGGACATGGAACAACAGACTGGTTCCAAATAGGAAAAGGAGTACGTTCAGGCTGTATATTATCACCCTGCTTATTTAACTTCTATGCAGAGTGCATCATGAGAAATGCTGGGCTGGAAAAAGCACAAACTGGAATCAAGATTGCTGGGAGAAATATCAATAACCTCAGATATGCAGATGACACCACCCTTATGGCAGAAAGTGAAGAGGAACTGAAAAGCTTCTTGATGAAAGTGAAAGTGGAGAGTGAAAAAGTTGGCTTACAGCTCAACATTTAGAAAACTAAGATCATGGTATCCGGTCCCATCACTTCATGGCAAATAGATGGGGAAACAGTGGAAACAGTGTCAGACTATTTTTCTGGGCTCCAAAATCACTGCAGATGGTGATTTCAGCCATGAAATTAAAAGACACTTACTCCTTGGAAGGAAAGTTATGACCAACCTAGATAGCATATTCAAAAGCAGAGACATTACTTTGCCAACAAAGGTTCGTCTAGTCAAGGCTATGGTTTTTTCTGTGGTCATGTATGGATGTGAGAGTTGGACTGTGAAGAAGGCTGAACGCCAAAGAATTGATGCTTTTGAACTGTGGTGTTGGAGAAGACTCTTGAGAGTCCCTTGGACTGCAAGGAGATCCAACCAGTCCAATTCTGAAGGAGATCAGCCCTGGGTTTTCTTTGGAAGGAATGATTCTAAAGCTGAAACTGGAGTACTTTGGCCACCTCATGAGAAGAGTTGACTCATTGGAAAAGACCCTGATGCTGGGAGGGATTGGGGGCAGGAGGAGAAGGGGATGACAGAGGATGAGATGGCTGGATGGCATCACTGACTCGATGGACGTGAGTCTGAGTGAACTCCAGGAGTTGGTGATGGACAGGGAGGCCTGGCGTGCTGCGATTCATGGGGTCACAAAGAGTCGGACACGACTGAGCCACTGAACTGAACTGAATGTGGCATGTGCTTCCTGGGTCCACACTGCTCAGGTTCCAGGGTACTCTGCAAGGATACTGTCCCAAGTGGACCCTGCATTTCATGCACTTCCTAGGTCTAAGCTTCCAAAGTTCCTGGATGCTCTGCAAGAGCACAGACCCAGATGATATGGCCTGTGTGTTTTGTGCCCTTCCCAGGTCCAGCCATTCAGGTGACCAGGTGCTTAGCAAGTGCACTGTCCCAGGTGGGCCTTACATCTTATGCACATCCCTGGTCCTGGCCTCTTGGTTTTCCGGGTGTGCCCCAAGGGCACAAACCCAGGTCTTCTGTGTGTCTCCTCTGGGGAACTGATCTCAGGCTGTGACACTCCTGGCAGATGTGAACCATCAGGATCCCAGGACGATGTGGTTAGCAACCAGCAGCCTGCTCACAGTTTGATGGAAGATGCGGTCTCTGGTTCGAGACTGCTGCAGCCCCTTGATTTCTGGCTCTGGCTGTTGCACACCTGCCTCTCTGCCTCTGGGGAGGGCGGAACCCTAAACAGCAGCTGGCTTGCTGTCCTTTGGTATTTGCTAGGGTACAATAGTTTGTTCTGAAAGCATGTCAGGGGTCACCATGAGGCTTTATAGCCTTTCCCAGGACAGGTTCCCCCCCCCTTTTTTTTGTCTCACTAGTGATCCCATAATTTGGGTTGCTGTGTCACCTTAGCCCCCTCAGATTGTCCTAAGGGCATTCAAGCCTGGTCCTTACCCTAAGAATCAGTGATGCAGCCCACGCCTCCCTGTCCAGTTCCCACTCGCTGCTGGCAGACTTGAGTGTCTGTGCTGTTTCTCCACTGGTAGTTGTGGTTAGGCACATATCCTGTTTTTGTTTTTTTTTTTTCCCCCCAGTTATGTTGCCCTCTGAGATTCCAAAGCTCCCCACTGACACACCTATGTAGGGTTTCCTACTGTGTGGAAATTTGTCCTTCTTCACAACTCCCTCCCCAGAATGGATCTCCATCCCTAAATACTTTTTCTCTGTTTTCATCTTTTATATATTGTCCTACCTCCTTTCAAAGAGATTGGGCTGCCTTTCTGGGTGCCTGATGTCCTCCACCAGCATTCAGAAGTTGTTTTGTGGAAGTTGCTCAATATTCAAATGATCTTTTGATGAATCTGTGGGGTAGATAATGGTCTCCCCGTCCCATTCCTCTTACATCTTGAGACAGCTTTATTTATTTTTTTAAAAATTATTTATTTTTTATTAAAGTATAGTTGATTTGCAATATTGTATTAATTTCTGATGTACAGCAAAGTGATTCAATTATACATATATATGTATATTCTTTTTTATATTATTTTCTATTATGGTTTATCACAGGATATTGAATATCATGTGCTATAAGTAGGACACTATTTATCTATTCTATATATAATAGTTTGCATCAGCTCACTCAAGTTCCAAATCTATCCCTTCCCCACTTCCTATCCCCCTGGCAACCACAAGTCTGTTCTCTATGTCTATAAGCCTATTTCTGTTTCATAGTTAGGTTCATTTGTATCATAATTTAGATTCCAGGGATGTGATATCATATGGTTTTTGTCTTCCTCTTAATCCATCCATGTTACTGCAAATGGCATTATTTCATATACATATACATATAGCATCTTCTTTATCTGTCATTGGATAGGTCATTGCTGTGTCTTGGCTACTGTGAATAGTGCTGCTAGGAAAATAGGGGTGCTTGTATCTTTTTGCATTATAGTTTTGTCTGGATAGACACCCAGGAATGGGATGGCTGAATCATATGGCAACTCTATCTTTAGTTTTCTGAGGAAACTCCATATTGTTTTCCCTAGTAGGTGCACCAACTTACACTCCTAACAGAGTGTAAGAAGATGCCCTTCTTACCACACCTTCTGCAGTATTTGTTATTTGTTGACTTTTAAATGATGGTCATTTTGACCAGTGTGAGGTGATACCTCATTGTAGTTTTGATTTGCATTTCTCTAATAATTAACAATGTTGAGCATCTTTTCACGTGCCTGTTGGGCATCTGTATTCAAATCTATTTATGATAGAAACTCTCAACAAAATGAGTATAGAAGGAACATACCTGAACAAAATAAGGCCATACAATGTAAGCCCACAGCTAGCATGATACTCAACAGTGAAAAGTTGAAAGCATTTCCTCTAGGATCAGGAACAAGACAGGGATGCTCACTCTCACTACTTTTATTCAACAGAGTATTGGAAATCCTAGGCACAGCAATCATATAAGAAAAATGAATAAAAGGAATCCAAGTTGGAAAGGAAGAAGGAAAACTCACTATGTGTACATAGCATGATCTATACATAGAACAATGAACTGGGTAAAGTTGCAGGATATAAAATTAATGCAGACTATATTACAAAGCTACTATCAAGACAATATGGTACTGGCATAGAAATGGAAATATAGATCAATGGAACAAGATGGAATTCCCAGAGATAAACCCACATCTAAAGTCACCTAATCTATGACAAAGGAGGCAAGAATATACAATGGAGAAAAGACAGCCTCTTCAGCAAATGGTGCTGAGAAAACTGGACTACCACAAGTAAAGAATGAAATTAGAGCACTCCCTAACACCATATACAAAAATAAACTCAAAATGGATTAAAAACCTGAATGTAAAATCAGACACTATAAAACTCTTAGAGAAAACATAAGCAGAACAATTTTTGACATAAATGCAGCAAGATCTTTTTTGACCCACCACCGAGATTTTTGGAAATAAAAACAAAAATAAACAAATGGGGCCTAAATAAACTTAAAATCTTTTGCACAGCAAAGGAAACCATACAAAAGATGAAAAGACAACCTCCATAATGGGAAATAATAATTCCAAATGAAGCAACTGACAAAGGATTAATCTCCAAAATATACAAGTAGCTCATGGAGCTCAATATCAAATAAAACAAAACAAAACAAACACCCAATCAAAAAATGAAAACTTAGAATGACATTTCTCCAAGGAAGGCATACAGATGGCCAAAAAAAAAAAAAAAGAAAGAAAGAAAAGATGCTGAACACTGCTCATTACTGCTGCTGCTGTTGCTGCTAAGTCGCTTCAGTCGTGTCCAACTCTGTGCGACCCCATAGACGGCAGCCCACCGGGCTCCCCCATCCCTGGGATTCTCCAGGCAGGAACACTGGAGTGGGTTGCCATTTCCTTCTCCAGTGAATGAAAGTGAAAAGTGAAAGTGAAGTCGCTCAGTCGTGTCCGACTCCTAGCGACCCCATGGACTGCAGCCCACCAGGCCCCTCCGTCCATGGGATTTTCCAGGCAAGAGTACTGGAGTGGGGTGCCATTGCCTTCTCTGCATTACTAGAGAAATGCAAATCAAAACTACAATGAGATATCACTTCATACTGGTCAGAATGGTCATCATCAAAATATCTACAAACAATAAATGCTGAAAGCGTGTGGTAAAAGGGGACCCCCTCATGTGCTACTGGTTGGAGTACAAATTGATAAAGCCACTACAGAAAACAGTATGGGGGTTTCTTAAAAAACTAAAAGTAGACCTACCATATGACTCAGTAATCCCATTACTGGGCATATATCAGATAAAATCATAAATTCAGAAAGATACATGCGCTCCAGTATTCAGAGCAGTACTATTAATAATAGCCAGGACATGGTAGCAACCTAAATGCCCATCAATGGAAGAATGGGTAAAAATGTGGTACATATGTACAATGGAGTATTGCTCAGCCATAAAAAAAGAACAAATTTGAGTCAGTTCTAGTGAGGTGGATGACTTAGAGCCTGTTATCACAGAATGAAGTAAGTCAGAAAGAGAAAAATATAGTATGTTAAACATATATATAGAATCTGGAAAAAATGGTACTCATGGACCTATTTCTAGGGAAGGAATAGAGATGAAGATATAAAAAATGGACTTTTGGGCCCAGTGAAGGAAGGAGAGAGTGGGAAGAATGGAGAAAATAGCATCAATATATACACACTATTTTGTTAAAATAGATGGCTTGTGAGAAGTTGCTGAATAACATAGGGTTAGGGCTGAAGTGACTTAGCAGCAACAGCAGCAGCAGGGCCCAGCCTGGCGCTCTGTGATGACCTAGAGGGGTGGGGTGGGGGAGGGGAGGGAGGCTTGAGAGGAAGGGGATATATGTATAATTATGGCTGATTTGTGTTGTTGTAAAGCAGAAACCAACATTGTAAAGCAATTTTTCCCCAATTAAAAAATATATTGGTCTTCCCACATGCCGCTAGTAGTATAGAACCCACCTGTCAATGCAGATAGATGTAAGAGACGTGGGTTCTGTCTCTGGATTGAGAAGCTCCCCTAGAGGAGGACACAGCAATCCAATCCAGTATTCTTGCCTGAATAATTCCATGCACAGAGGAGCTGGGTGGGCTATGGTCTATAGGGTCACAAAGAGTCAGACAAGACTAAAGCAATTTAGCACGCACACATGCACAAAAAGTAAATTAAAAAAATATTATACATGGCCCACAAAAAAAGGACAAAATAATGCCATTTGCAGAGACATGGGGGACCTAGAGACTGTTCTATATTGAGTGAAGTAAGTCAGAAAGAGAAAAACAAATATAGTATATTATGCATATATGTGGAATCTAGAAAAATGGTATAGATGATTTTATTTGCAAAGCAGAAATAGACATAAAGGTAGAAAACAATTATATGGATACCAAAGAGGAAAGGTGGGGGATGGAAGGAATTGGAAAATTGGAACTGGCACATATATACTATTGATACTACATATAAGATAGATAACTAGTGAGAACATACTGCATAGCACAGGAAACACCACTTAATGCACTGTGGTCACCCAAATGGGTAGAAAGTCCAAAGGGAAGAGGATATATGTATGTGTATGGCTGTGTAGTGTGATGATATATGTATATTCATTTTGCTGTAGAGTAGAAACTAACACAACTTTGTAAAGCAACTATACTCCAATAAAAATGTATTAAAAAATATTCAGTGTTCATAGAAGCATTATTTACAATAGCCAAGATGTGGAAGCAAGCTAAATACCCATCAATAGATGAATGGATGTGAATTATACATGAAGAAGATGTGAATTATATGTACAAGTGTGTACTGTGTTCATGAGTGCTAAGTTGCTTCAGTCGTGTCTGACTCTGTGCAACCCTGTGGACTATAGACCACCAGGCTCCTCTGTCCATAGGATTCTCCAGGCAAGAATACTGGAGTGGATTGCCGTGCCCTCCTCACAATAGAATATTGCTCGGACATGAAAAAGAGTGGGATTTTGCCATTTACAACAACATGGATGGACTTAGAGGATATTATGCTTAGTGACATAAATCAGACAGACAAAGTCAAACACTGCATGTTCTCTCTTATATGTAGAACATGAAAAATAAAAGAATGAGTGTAACAAACAGAAACAGATCTAGAGAATGAACTAATGATTATCAGTGGGCAAGGAAAGTGGGGGCCTGGTAAGGGGATCAAGAGGTACAAACCACTATGTATAAAATAGATAAGCTATGAGAATTTATCTTGTAGAGCTGAGGGGATATAGAGAATATTTTATGATAACTTTTAATGGAATAATAGTTTAGAAAAATTTTGATCCACTATGCTGTATACCTGAAAGTAAAATAATATTATAAATCAACTATACCTCAATTATCACACGGGATTGGATGTGTAGAGAAGCTCTCTTCTGAGACATACAGGTGCCTGGAGCACTGCAGAGGGAAAGTGAAGATAGCTCTCATTCCCTAAAGTAAGGCAGAGGAGGAGTGCAAAGATGGTAGTATCTACTGAACAAAGGAAAAAATAGAAATTTTAAAAAGGAAGGGGAATAAAATGAAAAAGAAAATGGTTCCAACTGACTGTAGCAGAGGGAGAGCAGGAAAATGGCACATGCTAGCTTTTGACGCTGGGGACGGTCCTAGCAGGTCCCTGCAATTCAGACCAATGCTTTAAAATTAGGAAATGAGTCGCTTTCACGTAAAGTCTCAGAGCTTTTCAAGAGCTCAATTTACCACAGCCTGCAGATTTCTTGGGCTTGAGCCCTGTTAGTCTTCACATACAGGTGTTTTAGGGGCTTGTATCTCAGGTGTCTGACTCAAGAGTTGGGGTGTCTGTTGTGGGGTGCAAGCCCTTCTCTCCTCAGGAAGAAGTGTCAGGTTTGTGGTTCCCTCCTGACTGTGGGCTCTGTTGCTGTGGTTGGGGGTTATGGTTAGACTGTGTCTCAGCCTTTCCCACTTACTTTAATGTGGTGAGTTCCCTCTCATTTGTCTGATGTGAAGAGGTAGCTCTGACAGTTTTAGTTTTTGTTTTTGTTTTTTTTTTTCAGAAGAAGTTGTTGCATATGTAGCTGTAGGATCTGTGCGTCCATGGGAGAAGATGAGCTCAGGATATTCTCACATCACCATCTCGAACCAGACCCTCAATGGTAGTATAAATAGTAGAGTATCAACACAAGAACAGAAACAAATGAAAACAGAGATATACAATCCCTTGTATGACAAAGGGGTGCTGCGGTGTAGTGAAGAAAGGATGGTCTTTCAAGAAGCTTTGCAAAGGAGATGGGAGCCTTGAAGATGAGGAGTGTAGTGGCTGACCATCAGAAGTTGACAATGCCTTATTGACAGCCATCACTGAAGCTGATCCTCTTAAACAACTACATGGGAAGTTGCCAAAGAACTCAACATTGACCATTCTACATACTCAACATTAACCATTCAAATTTGGCATTTGAAGCAAATTGAAAAGATGAAGAAGCTTGATAAGTGGGTGCCTCATGAGCTGGCCACAAAATAAAAAATATCGTTGTTCTGAAGCGTCATTGTCTCTTATTCTATGCAAAAACAATGAACCATTTCTCTATCAGACTGTGAGGTGCAATAAAAAGTGGATTTTATACATCAATCAGTGATAACCAGATCAGTGGTTGGACTGAGAAAAAGCTCCAAAACACTTCCTAAAACCAAACTTGCACCCCTCCCAAAAAAACGGCCATGGTCACTGTTTGGTGGTCTCCTACTGGTCTGATCCACTACCGCTTTCTGAATTCTGGCAAGACCATTACATCTGAGAAGTATGCTCACCAAGCCAATGAGATGCACGAAAACTGCACCACCTGCAGCCAGCACTGGTAAGCAGAGTGGGCCCAGTTCTTCTCCACGACTCCCAACCACATGCTGAACAACCTCTTCTACAGTTGAACAAATTCAGTTATGAAGTTTTGCCTCATCCACCATATTCACCTGACCTCTTGCCAACAAACTATCACTTCTTCAAGCATGTCGACAGCTTGTTGCAGGGAATATGCTTCCACAACCTGCAGGATGTAGAAAATGCTTTCTAAGAGTTCCTCGAATCTTGAAGCACAGATTTTTATGCTATAGGAATAAATAAATTTACATTTTTATTGGAAAAAATGCGTTGATTGTAATGGTTCCTATTTTGATTAATAAAGATGTGTTTGAGCCTAGTTATAATGATTTAAAATTCAGGGTCCAAAACCACAATTCCTTTTGCACCAACCTAATATAATGTGCAAATAAAGATAAAACACTTTGGGAGAAAGCAGACTGTGACCAATATTCCCATAGTCTACTCCTGCCCTGAGTCAAAGCAATGGCCTGAGATCAGTAAACAAGTCTTTCCTTGGCTCTGCCTCTGTTCATAAGCACCAGTGCCCACACCCGGGGAAACTTTCATTGGTCCTCACCAGTGAAAGCTTCTGCTATTTTACACTCCTCCTTCCTGGCTTCCCCAGTGCCCTCCAATTATACCATCTTGCATCACTACCAGTGCTGATTGCTGTACAGAACAACCTGCCTTATTTTCAGTTCAAATTCTATTAAAACATGGCTCTGCAAGGTTTATGCTTTCTTTGACATGCTTTGCATGTTTACATTCAATATACTTAGCCTTGTGACTATAGAGATCAAGTCCAAGGGTACTCCTTGAGACCATGATGATTCTGTGATTGGCATCCTCTCTCTCCTTGAAATTTTGTTGCTGAGACCTCAGCTCTCTTTGCATTGCAATGACATACTTCATGGAATCCCTGTTCTCCAGATTAAATAAGTTTTCAGCAGACCCTTCCTGGCCAGAGCTTTAACTATGCCCAGATTTGTAGCCTAGAGAAATCAAGAATTAGATTTCATTTAATACTTCTTTGTATAAATATTCCTGTGATATTATGAGAAATAAGGCAATTACTAGTTACAGATTTACAGAAAAATATGACACCAAATAAATATTTTTGAGTCAAAAATTGAAAAAGTGAACATAAATAAACAGAATTCTGTGGTCCAGTTAGTCTTCAGACAAAGGAAAAAATTGTCATTCTTTTATGCATAATGAGAAGTGAATTGAAAACAAAAACCAAGAATTCCCTGATGGGCCTGTGGTGAGGACTCCATGCTTTCATGGTGAGGGCCTGGTTTCAATCCCTTGTCGGGGAACTAAGATCCTGAAACAGCAACAAAAGAAAAGAAAAAAAAAATTGAACTAAATATGCAGTAAGAAAATTCATTCTGTATAAAACCTACAGGGTAAAAGTGGTCCTTTTTGCTCTTCTTTTTTTTTTTTTTTAATACAAGCATTTATTCAATTAATTATAAAACAGTATAAAAAGGGATGTACAATCACACCAAAGTTCATCCAGAATACCTCTTTATAAATTATGAGACTGATAACGCTAACAAGGCACCTGCTTCTTTATAAATTAGTGCTACTTGTTCATTTTATAATGAGATTAAGCCTGCACATGTGTTAACTTCAGATGTGAGTCTGTTCTTGGTGGTTCAGAAGTTTACATGATTTCGGATGTCGTTAATTTGCTTCACCATTTCTCTTATGTGCTCACCCTCCTCCTTCAGGATGGACTGAATGCATTTTCACTGGTAGGCGCTGAGAGTAATGGTGGGCTTTTGAGGACTCAGTACCTTTTCCATCTTTCGTTGTTGATAGTCTTTTTTCATAGTAACCTGTTTGATGGCATTGCCCAAATGTCTAAGTTGATCAGGTATCAGCTGTAATTCTTTCTTCATGTCTCTCTCACTGTCAGAGAGAACTGGGAGCTGAGAGTGAAAACTGTGAAGTACTTTTTTCATCCTGTTCATGATGTCTTCCTGTTTTTCCTCGGCTTCCTCGTATTTGTCGGCTAAGCGCTCAGCCATTTCCCGTAGACTTTTCCTCTCCTCTCGACAATAATTGAGATCTTCTAATTGTTTCTTTTTTTGGTCACATAACAACTTGACCCTCCGCTGAATCCCCTCCTTTGCCAGGTCCTGTTTTAGAATGTACTGTTCTCTGAACACCTGGGTGGCTCTGCTGATGAGCTGAAGACATTCTTTGGGAGGAGGAGCCATATCTTTTTCAGATGATTTCAAAAATGCTGGATTTGCAACACTACGTTGCAAAATGCTTCTAATATGCTTTTCAAAGGAATCCGGAGTTTCAGCCAGAATACGAAGGGGAGACTCTGCTACTTCAACATCCTCTCGGGTACAAAGCAGGGGAGGAGACGCTGGATGGACTGTGCTCAGTAAAGGCCTGATGAGGCATTCGTAGGTACTGGTGATGCAGATCATCGTTGGCCCCAGGATGTCAGGGACAATCCAGAATCCTCGAATCGGAGCTGGCTGCCTGCACGGCAGTGGCTTTGTACAAAAAATGTGTTCTATAAAGCATTTCTGTTCTGTAGCCAGTTCCTGTAAACTGTCCTTATCTTCTTCATCTGACCCAAGAAACTTGTGAAGTTTATGAATCCAAGTTAGCCCCACACTGTGTGCACCAGCTTCATGAGTGCAGTGGTATCTTGAAGGACACTTGGGATCTCTGTGAAGTTTGATTGGACAAGAAAAGTCAGAATCAAAGGGCTCATCCTCTCCAGATGCCAGTTTCAGGGCAAGCTCCAACTCAACACACTCAAACACATACAGAGATGGAATGAGGTCAGCCCTGGAATCCCAGGACTTTTCTGATGTTTGGTCATCTTCTTCTTCCCCCTCCAGCACAACACAGTGATACAGCATTCCTGATTCAGTAGCAATCACCAGGATGTTAGGGTCACATGGTAAGCAGAGCACAGCACAAGCATCGTAGCCATAGTTATCTTCAGCAGCAGGATGCATGGGCAACGGGCCCAACAGCTTGCCCACACTCCCAGGGCTGTGCAACAGACTAATGTATGTAAGGAAAGTCTCCCCATTCTCATATAAGATGTACAGAGGGTAAGCTGCTACTTCTTCTTTGCCTTTTTGTCCAAATATGTGCTTCGGGACTGCTGACAATGGCCCAAAGTCAAATGCAACTGCTGTCTCTCCCAGAGATGCAGTGTAGGCCCTTCCTTTGTTGAGTATTAGACTTTCCTCTTCTGCTTCTGAAAGTACAATGACCTTGGTCGGTGTCTGGGGCTCACGCAAAGAGTAAATTCTTATGACATTGTCTGACGTTAACAGCACTATGTGGGGCTCTAGCATCTCGCTCGGATACCAAGCAGCATGCTTCAGAGTCAGAGAGGTGGAACTGGTGAAAAATCTCTCAGCAACGGGAGTGGTACTACAATTCACTGTTGATTTTCCACCTTCAAATTCAGAATTCTTTCCCCATCTTTTAGGTAATTCTAATATCATAAGTCCTTTTATTCCTATAAGTGCTACATGATGTTGTGTTGGGCTTAACAAGACTTGATAGATTTCAAACAGGGGTGGATTTATGCAAAGCATTATACTTTTTTGAAAATTTAATTGTTATTGAATTATTATTGAATAATGTCCAAGTTGAAATAGTACACACTTTGAAGTGTCCTGGTATGACCTCAGCTGGCATGATCAGTAGGATTCATTTTTCAGCCAAGAGTTTTTACATTTCTAAGACCATCTACCTCCTCAGATCCTTTGTTTTGGAGAGTGAAGGAGGAGAAGCAGCAAAAAAGTCATGCTGGAAGAGGCAGTGGAGGACTGACGGACTTTCTTCACCTTATTTCATTAGAAAATGCTTCTGTGACAAAGCCCTGTCTTGATGTTGCTCAGCTAAGACTCACATTGCCCCATCTACAACAGAGTTCAGACCTTTGCTTCCTGAGAATAGTTCTGTACCTTATTTTTAATTTAATTACATTTTGGAAGTAGATCATTTTAGTCTTATTTATAGCCTTATTTTTCTGTTGACAATTGTGTTCAAAAGTTTTTCAGACTAGTCCTTGCCCATCAAAATGAAAAATTCTGCAAAGATTTCCAAATGCAAACAATTTTACAATTCCAAGACATTTTTCTCAGTTAAGGAGACAAATACTTAGCTTTCAAAATCGTTTTATCAATAAGCAATATGGGAGTAACAAATCATTATCTCAGTTACCAAGAAGATAATGTATTTGGAAGGTTCTGACAAGTAAGTTTCTAAGAAGGAATTGAACAACTGGCACCTATCATTAATAGTACCATGTCCGTTACTAAAAAACAATGGGCCTTATTCACACACACTCACACACATGCATGCGTAAGTAAGAGGCTTTGTGCACAACATAATTACCTAATTGCAGATCAGACGATCACAACCACAGGATAAAATAGTATGAAATAAGGTGCCAATAATGCAGTAGTAACAGCAAAGCTAAAGGAGATAAACAAAAGAAGGATTGAGGTTGATACAGTGGCCAGCTAGACTGCATGAGAGCATTTTAGATTGCTTTAGTTAACAATACTATAGAAACTATGAAGAATCTAAGAAAGGCATAGCTGTAGCCCCAGTGACTAAAATTTCAGGGCCGTAACGAGAAGGAAGAGGGTTTTTGCCTGAGGCGAACATGCTGTTAATAATCACATGGGACACACAAGCATTATGTTTGTCCATTGAACTAAATATTTATTTAAAGAAATTGCATTTAATACTTGATTACACCACATTTTTTAAAGACATCATCATCACTGAAAATTCAGGAAAAGGAATATAATAAAATCATTAAGTATTTTATTTAAAAAGTATTGAAGGATTTTGAATAATTTTGAAGCAAATATTGGTAATGGAATCCTTTCCATAGCCTAAAGTAAATGTCATTTAAATATTAAGTATTTAATATTTTATTTATTTAATATTTAATATTTAATATTTATTACCCCTCAGAACTTTAGTAAAGGTCAAGATTTTGTTTTTCACTCTCATTTTTCAGTTGAAAAATTACCTCACTCAAGAGCCCTCTATGATGTGTTAATATATTTGAATAAACAGGTTTAAGGAGTTGAAAGCCTCAATGGAGTAAGAAAGACTGAAAAGTGACTTGGCAAGCAGGCGGGCATATGTTCTACGAGCAGCTTGCAGACAATTTGCCTGGATGGACAAATAGGACTTTGTCCTCCAAATATTGAACATATGAGCTCTGACCATTGATAGCTGAAATGGCAACCCACTCCAGTATTCTTGCCTGGAGAGTCCCATGGACAGAGGAGCCTGGCAGGCTGAAGTCCATGGAGTCTCAAAGAATCTGACACAACTGAGCAACTAACACTTTCACTTTTCTGATCACAGAGCTGCAGATAAAGAGGTAGAGTCCAGTGTTTTGGCACTGTCCCCCACCCCGCACTGTTGCAAGCCCCTCCTCCCTTGGATGAAGTGATTCCCATGGAACTGAAGAGATCAGTGACCTTTTTGCACCTTGGATTTTGTCTATTTATTTTTTTCCTTCTGGGAACCAGGCACTGAAGAGTAGGACATTCAAAATAACCAATATACTGAAAAAATTATAAAGCAACTGCACATGACTAAGGAGAGGCACAGACTAAGAAAAATCTGAGAAGGTGTTATATTTACACTTCAGGCTGAAATATAGCACAGAGATATCCCAAAACAATACAAAATAAAAACAAAAAAATCAAACCCTGGGTGAGCGGGAGGGTCTTATTTTGTAGAAGTTGTTATTCAGTCATTCAGTCGGGTCCGACTCTTTGTAATCCTATGGACTGCAGCACAACAGGCTTCCCTGTTCTTCACCATCTCCCAAAGCTTGCTCAAACTCATGTCCATCGCGTTGGTGATGCCATCCAACCATCTCATTCTCTGTCGTCCCCTTCTCCTCCCGCCTTCAATCTTTCCCAGCATCAGGGTCTTTTCCAATAAGTTGGCTTTTCCCATCAGGTGGCCAAAGTATTGGAACTTCAGCTTCAGTATCAGTCCTACCAGTGAATATTCAGGACTGATTTCCTTTAGGATTGACTGGCTTGATCTCCTGGTAGTCCATGGAACTCTCAAGAGTCTTCTGCAACACCACAGTCCAAAAGCATCAGTTCTTCAGTGCTCAGCCTTCTTTATGGTCCAACTGTCACATACATAACTACTGGAAAAACCACAGCTTTGACTATATACATCTTTGTGGGCAAAGTAATGTCTCTGCTTTTTAACATGCTATCTAGGTTGGTCATAGATTTTCTTCAAAGGAGCAAGCATCTTTTGACTTCATGGCTGCAGTCACCATCTGCAGTGATTTTGGAGCCCCAAAAATAAAGTCAGCCACTGTTTCCACTGTTTCCCCATTTATTTGCCATGCAGTGATGGGGCCAGATGCCATGATCTTCATTTTTGAATGTTGAGCTTTAGGACGACTTTCTCACTCTCCTCTTTCACTTTCATCAAGAGGCTCTTTAGTTCCTCTTTGCATTCTGCCATAAGGGTGGTGCCATCTGCAGATATGAGGTCATTGATATTTCTCCTGGCAATCTTGATTCCAGCTTGTGCTTCATCCGGTCCACCATTTCTCATGAAGTACTCTGCATGTAAGTTAAATAAGCAGGCTGACAATATACAGCCTTGACTTACTCCTTTCCCAATTTGGAGCCAGTCTGTTGTTCCATTTCAGGTTCTAACTGTTACTTCTTGACCTGCATACAGATTTCTCAGGAGGGAGATAAGGTGGTCTGTTTTTCCCATCTCTTTAAGAATTTTCCACAGTTTGTTGTGATCCACTCAGTCAAAGGCTTTAGGGTGGTCAATGAAGCAGAAGTAGATATTTTTCTGGAACTCTCTTTCTTTTTCAATATTCAAATGGATATTGGCAATTGAACTCTGGTTCCTCTCCCTTTTCTAAATCCATCTTGAATATCTGGTTCTTGGTTCATATACTATTGAAGCCTGGTTTGGAGAATTTTGAGCATTACTTTCTAGTATGTGAGATGATTGTAATTATGTGGTAGTTTGAACATTCTTTGGCGTTGCTTTCTTTAGGATTGGAATGAAAACTGACCTTTTCCAGGCCTGTGGCCAATGCTGAATTTTCCAAATTTTCTGGCATATTGAGTGCAGCACATTAACAGCACCATCTTTGAGGATTTGAAATAGCTCAACTGGAATTTCATCACCTCCACTAGCTTTGTTTGTAGTGATGATTCCTAAGACCCACTTGATTTCACATTCCAAGATATCTGGCTACAGGCGAGTGATCGCACGATCATAGTTATCTGGGTCATTAAGAACTACACAATGGAATATTGAAACTGAATTCCACCTCTGAACCCCATTTCAGTTCAGTTCAGTTCAGTTGCTCAGTTGTGTCCGACTCTTTACAACCCCATGGACTGCAGCACACCAGGCCTCCCTGTCCATCATCAACTCCTGGAGTTTTCTCAAACTCATGTCCAATGAGTCAGTGATGCCATCCAACCATCTCATCCTCTATCGTTCCCTTTTACTCCTGCTTTCAGTCTTTCCCTACATCAGGGTCTTTTCTAATGAGTCAGTTCTTTGCATCAGGTGGCCAAAGTATTGGAGTTTCAGCTTCACCATCAGTCGTTCCAATGAATATTCAGGACTGATTTCCTTTAGGATTGACTGGTTGGATCTCCTTGAAGTCCAAGGGACTCTCAAGAGTCTTCTCCAACACCATAATTCAAAAGCACCAATTATTCAACACTCAACTTTCTTTATAGTCCGACTCTTACATCCATACATGACTACTGGAAAAACCATACATTTGACTAGAAAGACCTTGGCTGGCAAAGTAATGTCTTTGCTTTTTATTTTTTTTTTTATTTTTTTAATTTTATTTTATTTTTAAACTTTACATAACTATTAGTTTTGCCAAATATCAAAATGAATCCGCCACAGGTATACATGTGTTTGCTTTTTAATAAGCTGTCTAGGTTGGTCATAACTTTTCTTCCAAGGAGCAAGCATCTTTTAATTTCATGGCTGCAGTCACCATCTGCTGTGATTTTGGAGCCCAAAAGTATAAACTCTGTCATTGTTTCCCCATCTATTTGCCATGAAGTGATGGAACCAGATGCCATGATCTTAGTTTTCTGAATGTTGAGGTTTAAGACAACTTTTTTACTCTCCTCTTTCACTTTCATCAAAAGGCTCTTTAGTTTTCCTTCACTTTCTGTCATAAAGGTCATGTCATCTGCATATCTGAGGTTATTGATATTTCTCCCAGCAATCTTGCTTCCAGCTTGTGCTTTATCCAGTCCAGTTTTTCTCATGATGTACTCTGCATATAAGTTAAATAAGCAGGGTGACAATATACAGCCTTCACATACTCCTTTCTGGATTTGGAACCACTCTGTTGTTCCATGTCTAGTTCTAACTGTTGCTTCTTGACCTGCATGCAGATTTCTCAAGAGGCAGGTCAGGTGGTCTGGTATTCCCATCTCTTGAGGAATTTTTCACAGTTTGTTGTGATCCACACAGTCAAAGGCTTTGTCATAGTCACAAAGCAGAATTAGATGTTTTTCTGAAACTCTCTTGCTTTTTCGACTATATAACGGATGTTGGCAATTTGACCTCTGGTTCCTCTGCCTTTTCTAAATCCAGCTTGAAGATCCGGAATTTCACAGTTCACATACTGTTGAAGCTTGGCTTGGAAAATTTTGAGCATTACTTTGCTAGTGTGTGAGATGAGTGCAATTGTGTAGTAGTTAGAGCATTCTTTGGCATTGCCTTTCTTTGGGTCTGGAATGAAAATTGACCTTTGCCAGGCCTGTGGCCACTGCTGAGTTTTCCAAATTTGCTGGCATATTGAGAGCAGCACTTTCACAGCATCATCTTTTAGGATTTGAAATAGCTTATATGGAATTCTATCACTTCGACTAGCTTTGTTTGTAGTGATGCTTCCTAAGGCCCGCTTGACTTCACATTCCAGGGTATCTGGCTCTAGGTGAGTTATTACACCATCTTGATTATCTGGGTCGTGAATATCTTTCTCTAGTTCTGTGTATTCTTGCCACCTCTTCTTAATGTCTTCTGCTTCTGTTAGGTCCATACCATTTCTGTTCTTTACTGTGCCCATAGTTGCGTGAAAAGTTCCCTTGGTATCTCTAATTTTCTTGAAGAGATCTCTTGTAGTTCCCATTCTATTGTTTTCCTCTATTACTTTGCATTGATCACTGAGGAAGGGTTTCTTATCTCTTTGCTATTCTTTGGGACTTCGCATTCAAATTGATATATCTTTCCTTTTCTCCTTTGCCTTTCGCTTCTCTTCTTTTCATAACTGTTTGTAAGGCCTCCTCAGACAATTATTTTGCCTTTTTGCATTTGTTTCTCTTGGGAATGGTCTTGATCACTGCCTCCTGTAAAATGTCATGAACCTCTGTCCATAGTTCTTCAGGCACTCTGTCTATCAGATCTAATCCCTTGAATCCATTTGTCACTTCCACTGTATAGTCGTAAAAGGTTTGATTTATAGCTGGATGGTCTAGTGGTTTTCCCTACCTTCTTCAATTTAAGCCTGAATTTGGCAATAAGGGGTTCACGATCTGAACCATAGTCAGCTCCTGGTCTTGTTTTTGCTGACTGTATAGAGCTTCTCTATTTTTGGCTGCAAAGAATATACTCAATATGATTTCAGTGTCGACCATCTGGTGATGTCCATGTGTAGAGTCTGTGTTGTTGGAAGATGGTGTTTGCTATGACCAGTGCGTTCTCTTGGCAAAACTTGTTAGCCTTTGCCCTGCTTCATTCTGTACTCCATGGCCAAATTTGACCATTACTCCAGGTATTTCTTGACTTCCTACTTTTGCATTCCAGTCCCCTATAATGAAAAGGACATCTTTTTTGGATATTAGTTCTAAAGGGTCTTCTAGGTCATCATAGAACCGTTCAACTTCAGCTTCTTCAGCATTACTGCTCCAGCCATAGACCTGGATTACTGTGATATTGAATGGTTTGCCTTAGAAACGAATAGAGCTCATTCTGTCGTTTTTGAGATTGCACCCAAGTACTGCATTTCGGACTCTTGTTGACTATTATGGCTACTCCATTTCTTCTAAGGGATTCTTGCCCACAGTAGTAGATGTAATGGTCATCTGAGTTAAATTCACCCATTGCAGTCCATTTTAGTTCGCTGATTCCTAAAATGTCAATGTTCACTCTTGCCGTCTCCTGTTTGACCACTTCCAACTTTCCTTGATTCACGGACCTAACATTTCATGTTCCTATGTAATATTGCTCTTTATAGCATCAGAGTTTACTTCCATCACCAGTCACATCCACAACTGGGTGTTGCTTTTGCTTTGGCTCCGTCTTTTCATTCTTTCTGGAGTTAGTTCTCCACTGATCTCCAGGAGTACATTGGGCACCTCCTGAACTGGGGAGTTCCTCTTTCAGTGTCCTGTCTTTTTGCCTTTTCATACTGTTCATGGGGTTCTCAAGGCAAGAATACTGAAGTGGTTTGCCATTCCCTTCTCCAATGGATTATGTTTTGTCTGTACCCCAATATTGAACTAAATCTTGAAGACAGTGTTTTGGGTTAAGTAGAAAATAACAGCTGTATTGCTTTGCTGACAGAGAGCGCCACAGCTGGCTGAGGGGAAGAGTTGTGAAGAGTCTCATTGTCTAGGGCAGGGTTGCTGATAATGATCATGGTTCTTGCATGGCCACATTTATTCAATCCAGAGATCATCTGGTGTCAGGTGGTAATCTGAAAACTGTGACCTTTTCAGGAATGAGGAGTGCTTCATCAAGTAGGTAACATCTTCCACTTATTGGGGGTTTTAGTTCAACAAGAGTTCAGGGACACTGTAATGTATATCCCTTGAGGGGGAACCAAGACCCTGCCCCCAAAGCTGTACAATTGTTTCTTGACTTCTCCTCTTTTGTTTCTGCATCCCCTTCCTTTCCTGACTAGCAGCTGTTTGAATCTGCTCTTTGGAACTCAAAGAAGTGGAAACAGAAAGGCTTTTGTGCTCAGGAGCCCCACTGGGTCCTACTTGGTTTCAACATTTCTCATTCTTAAAAATAGTGAAATCATCCTATTTGCAACACTGTGGATGAATCTAGGGAGTATTTTGCTAAGTGAAATTTGTCAGACAAAGACCAATACTGAACAGTCCCCTTTATATGTGGAATATGAATAACAAAACAAATCAAACCGACCAAAACCAGACTCCTAGATGTAGAGAACAAAAAGGTGTTTGCTAGAAGGAAGTGGGGTGGGGGATGGGTGAAATACATTAAAAATCAAAATTAAAAAAAAATGTTTTGTGCATCAAAGTATACCCCCAAGACAATGAAAATGCAACTCATTGAATGGGAGAAAATATCTGCATATCAAATAACTGGTTTAGGATCTAGCATCCAGAATATATAAAGAACAATTAAGATTCAACAATAAAAAGATGAATAACCTAGTTTTTTAAATGGGTTAAGGATTGGAATAGGCATTTCTTCAAAGAATTAATACAAATGCCAACAAACACAGAAAGCCTCTCAACATAATAATGTTGAGAGTCTTTAGGGAAATACAGCCCAGCAACAGATATATATTTTGTATATCTTAGAGTACCACTTCCATATATTTATGCTAGTGGAAAGAAAACTTATATTCACACAAAATCCTGTACAAGAATGTTTATAGTAGCTTTATTCTTGCTTGCCTAGGATGAAAATGACCCAGATATCCTTCAGCAGATGAATGGATAAACAATCTGTAGTATGTCCAAAAAATGTAACATTACTCTGTTACAAACAGCAATTTTTTTTAACATATACTGAGTCTTTTAAAAAAGTATTTATTTTATTTTTGGCAGTGATGGATATCCATTGCTGCATGGACTTTGGTTGTATATAGCGAGGGCTATTCTCTAGTTGTGGGGTGCTGGCTTCTCCTTGCAGCGGTTTCTCTTATTGTGGAGCACGGGCTCTCGGGCATGTAGGCTTCAGTAAGTTGTGGCTCCTGGGCTCTAGAGCACAGGCGTAGTAGTTGTGGAACACAGACTTAGTTCTTCCATGGCATTTGGGATCAAACTTGTATCTCCTGCATTGGCAGGTGGATTCTTTATCACTGAGCCATCAGAGAAACCCCTGAGCAGTGATGTTATATTTCGTACAATGTGGATGAATCCATAATGAATTTTGCTAAGTGAAAGAAACCAAATCTAAAAGAATATATTTTGCTTCTTTCAATTTAAATGACTGTTTGGAAGAGGCATCAGAAAACAGATCTGTGGTTGCCTGGGGTTGGAGGTGCGGAAGGGGTTGACAATAACAAATTTTAGGGGCAATTTAATTGTTCTATATGATACTTAGTTGGTGGATATTATGCATTTATTAAAAACCATAGAACTGTACACCATAAAGAATGAATTTTATTCCAAAATGTTAAAAATCAACCAGGATTTTGATGAAAGCATGGATTGAATGTAGACCATAACAAATGAATCTACCTCCATTATAAATAAATGGCATATTTACAGTTAAAGAGGCGGGAAAGAAAGGAGCATGTTCCTTCACTGGCTGCACAGATTGACTCAGGTGTGAGGCCTCTCTGACTGGATGAGACTTTCTTAAGTCTCCTTCAGGATGAAAACGTGTACATATGTGAAGCCTGGGGTGCTTCATTCACTTTTCCCCAGGAGGATAGTTAGCCTGAGAAGAGATACATTTGAATGGGGATGGACTTGAGGGTCCCACACTCCCTGTTCCAGGGTCCTGATCAAATGTGTCTTCCACCTACGCTACTTACACTCTCTTTAGGTAAATAATTATTTAATTCTCCTTTTTTCTTCAAACATATTTTGCTAATAGTAATCCAAAATCATCTTCTCAGAAATACTTTCCATATGCCATTCTGAGGAATTTACTTAAGCATGTGCTTCTGTAAAAGTGGTGAGTAAAACAAGGAAAAAAAAAAGAAAAGAAGCTTGAGGGCTTCCCTGGTGGCTCAGACAGTAAAGTGTCTGCCTGTAATGCAGGAGACCCGTGTTCGATCCCTGGGTTCGGAAAATCCCTTGGAGAAGGAAATGGTAACCCACTCCAGTACTCTTGCCTGGAAAACCCCACGAACAGAGGAGCCTGGTAGGCTACAGCCCATGGGGTTGCAAAGAGCTGGACACAACTGAGTGAATTCACTTTCACTTTGAGGTTCAGAGAGGTGTGTAGCCCAAGAATGCATGACAGCAAGTCCTGTGGTCACAGCTTTGTAGCAGGCATGGAAAGCAGCCAGTCTCGGAGCAAGAGGGAACTATCCAGCCAAAGTAGAATGTCTTGGATTAGATATACCTTGGGGTTTCAGAATGGTTATGGATTAGATATACCTTAGGGTTTCAGAATGGTTAAAACATATAAAGACAGGATAATATTTATTAGGAGGCAAACATTTTGCAGAAGATACCTAAAAACTTCGTGGATTTGCATTGGCAAAGACCCTCACCTAATCCAGCCCCAAGCAAGGGGATATACCTTCTAAACAGAAGTCTACCTCCTTTGAATTTATGGGCACTTGAAGACCCTGAAACACCTAGCTTCACCCTTCAAGTGGAAGAAACACTGTTTTGTCATCAGGTGACCTCTGGCTGCAGCCCATGAGAAAACACTGTCACCCTGGGCCCAAGGTCTCATCCTTCAGTGACAGGACCCTACACCCCCAGATCTCAGGCTGCTCCAGGACCCAGGAGGAAGAGAAAGGAGCTTACTCACAACCAAGTGTGTTCACATCCTGAACTGGAAGTTATGAGGTGATTGAGGGGGTTACAGGGATGCTATGGATTGTCTGCGTTGGGCAGACTGGGTCTTGGGATAGAAAATTAATTTGAATTAAATAGATAAAACTACAGGTTTGTACACCGGGATTTTCTGTGACTGTAAGATTCATATGGACTACATCTGTAATAGATGCCAACTAAGTTTCTAAAAAGAAAAGCAAAAAGGATCATTAAAAGAGGGTGGCTTGGAGGGTGCAGATGAGGTAGAGCTGGAAACCAGGGGTGACCGCCTTTCACAGATGAAGATGGAGAGCAACACATGCTTTTGAAAAATGTGTGGTGAGAAGCACTACATGCACTCCATCAGTCACAGAAATTTCCTTGGCCATAGGCTGTAACTTTGATTTTACAACACATATTTCCATAGCAAAATTAATTTTGTAGCTTCCTCTGTGGCATGAGGATTACTTGCTGTGCTAGACTTTTGTCAAATGGCAGTCTCCACTCATATTGGAATTGATGGCATTAGGGGCTTTGTTTTGCAGAGAAATTCAATTTGCGAGCCATTTACTCCAAAGATATTTTTTTCTTAGCTAAAGAAAGAAAAGTTTCTTACTCCTGAGAATATTAAGAAAGTTTCAGGGTCAGGAAAAAATGTCAAATGAGGCAGGACAGAACTGTACTATTGAAGAGAATTCTGGACCATCCTCTGAGGCTCTTTCTTTCCCTAATCATTATTGTTTGACATTGGTGAGGGCCTTCCCAGGTGACACAGTGGTAAAGAACCTGCCTGCCAATGCAGGAGATGCAAGAGATTCGGGTTCCATCCCTGAGTCAGAAGATCCCCTGGAGGAGGAAAGGGCAACCCAGTCCAGTGTTTTCACTTGGAGAACCCCATGGATTGCTAAGGACTCCACCAGCACTGAGAAGAATAAACAGCAGCATGACTAACATACTTGCTTTAGACTACATTTATTTTTTATATAATTGTTATATAACTGATATCCTCCTAATTGTTTGAATTTTGTTTAAAAGAGGAGAGTTTTCAAAATTTCTGAAAGACATTTTCTAGTAATAGATTTGTTTTTTTTCAGTTTATCTATAATTTATAGTTGTGTGTGTGTGTTAGTTACGCAGTTGTGTCCAACTCTTTGCGACCCCATGGACTGTAGCTCTCCAGGCTCCTCCATCCATGGGATTTTTCAAGCAAGAATACTGGAATGGTTGCCATTTCCTTCTCCAGGGAATCTTCTCAACTCAGGGACTCACACATTGCAGGCAAACTCTTTACTGCCTGAGCCACTTCCTTATTATTAAATAGTATATGCTTTTGGAAGCTACAGAGAACTAAAAAATTAGTTCACTATTGCAGCACTCAGGATTATTTATTATTTAAGTTTTGGTCTATTTACAAAAGCCAACACATGTAAGATTTGTATTACGGTGTCCCTTACTGTCATGTGAGAATTTTCTTTTGTCATTAAAGGTTTTTCAAGTAGGTGCTTACTATTCTTTCTTTGTAGGGCTGTTACCGTATTTTATTTAACAATTTCTTTACTGTTAGATACTTAGACTATTTGCAGTATTTTGCTCGTTAAAGTATTTAGATCAATACACTTGGTAAGCTAGACTTTATTGTAACCAGAAGTCAGCTGAGGCTCTTTCCTAAGGACAGATTCCCATATCTGTAATTATTGATTCAGAGTGCATGAAATTTCTTGAGAGTCAAGTACACATATGAAAATTACTAACATTTAACACTGAAATGCATTAGAAGACTCATTTTACACAATGCTTGACAATATTAATTAATTTTCTTTTTCAAATTGGTTCCAAAATATCTCATTATTTTAATTTATATTTGCATCAAAATGTACTTATAAAATTCTTTGTCATGTTCAGTTTTTAAAACTTTTGGATACTCATTTAGTTGGTAATTTCTATTGCTTTTTTTTCTCAAAAGATCTTTTTCCACTTCAAAACTCAAGTAATAATTAACAATTTTTCTTCTAAAATGTTTATAGCTTAACTTTTTAAAATAAACTTTTGGTTTGAGATAAATTTGCATTCACATGTAGCTGTAAGAATGCAGAGAAATCTCAAGTACCTTTTACCCACTTGCCCTCATAGGTAATACATTGTAAAAGTATATTAAGTATCACAAACAAGATGGTGATACTTGACATGGTCAAGACACAACATTTGCTTCACCACAAGGTCCCTCACATTTCCCACTTGAACTCATATATCTCATGAGTTCAAGTCCCATGTGGGAACTCAAGGTCCCACCCCACCTCTCCTTAAACTCTGGAAAGCACCAATCCATTCTATCATCTTATCATTTCAACAATGTTATATAAATGGAGTAATCCAGTAAGTGTTCTTTCAGGATGACCTTTCTTCATCCAGTATATTACTCCAGAGTTTTATCAGACAGAGTGTATCAATAGTTTTGTTCCTTTCCATGGCGGAGCAGTACTCCATGACATGGATTAACAAAATTATTTGAAGTTATTTGAAAAGATTCAAATTATCTGAATCATTTATTGAAGGGCACCTGTACCATTCCATAAAGGCTCCCATGAACAAAGCTGCTTCCCTGATAGCAAGGTCTTCTCTGATAGGTTGGTTGGTAAAGAACCCGCCCACAATCCAGGACACCCGGGTTCAATCCCTGGGTTGGGAAGATCCCCTAGTGAAGGGAAAGGCTACCCACTCCAGTATTCTGGCCTAGAGAATTCCATGGACTGTGTAGTCCATGGGGTCACAAAGAGTCAGACACGACTGAGCGACTTTCACTTTCATCAGGACCATTCAATATAGGCTCCCATGAACAAAGCTGCTACATACTATTGTGCACAGACCCTTGTGTGAACATAAATTTAGATTTCTGTGAAATAAATTCCAGGAATACAATTGGCATGTTGGGGCTCCCAGGTGGCTCGGTGGTAAAGAATCTGCCTGCTAATGCAGGAGACACAGGAGATTCGGGTTCAGTCCTTGGATTGGTGCAATCAGTATCCTTGCTTGGAAGACTCCATGGATAGAGGAGCTGGCGAGCTATAGTCCATGGGGTCGCAGAGTTAGACATGACTGAGCATAGCACATAGTACTTGCATGCTTAGATTTTCTCATAACTGTTTCCTAGAGTGACCACATTTTGATCAGAAATTGGTAAGTGATCAAGTTTCTCTGCATCCATGCCAGTGTTTGATATTATTAGATTTTTAAACTTCTACTTCATAAGAGCCTCCATGGCCCCTGCTGTGGAAGCGTTGATTGAGTCTTAACCACTGGACTGCCAGTGAAGTTCCACCTGTTTTTTTTTTTTTTTTCTTAATTTTAGAGTTTCTAATTGTTGTTCACCATCATCATAATATGGTTTTAATTTGCATTTCTCTGATGGTTAACTTTGTTGCACACCTCTTCCTATAGCTCTATATCCTATCTGTCTGTATACCCTATTTGCTGAAGTGACTATCTTTTGCTCAGTTTTAATTGAGTTGTTTGATTCCTTAATTTTGAGAGTTAAGAATTTTGTGAAGAGTTAAGAATTTTAAAAGTTCTCTATATATTCTGGATTTAAGTCCTTTCTGTCTGTGTCACTGACAAATATTTTTTGCAAATATGTAATTGTCACTTCATTTTTTAAAGCATTCTATTTCTTAAAATAATGCTTACATTTTTATTAAGTACAATTTGTCATTCTATAATGTACTGTGCTTTTGGTGCCATGTCTAGAAAGTCTCTGCCTAGTCTCAGGTAATGAAGATTATTTCCTATATTTTTTCTTAAGCTTCTAAAATGGACAATTATATATATATGAGAACCTAGGCATATGAAACATTTTGAGATAGTTTTTGGTTTTTTTGGTTAGGTATGAAGTTAAGATTGAAGTTTAATTGGTTTATTACAATCCTAAAAATGCACCTCATATTTAATCTAAAATATTTCTCATTTAATTCTTGGAAATTTGTTCTCATTTTATCAAATAACTTATTTCTTGATCTAATTTTTTTCTCTACTTCTGATACCTCCTCTTATCCAGAGGTTGGCACCTGTATCTATGTATTCCATTTATCTTTGCTATTCTTTTACACTATTATCTCCTTATCTTTAAGCTCTGCCTTTGAAAGTCCTCCAGTACTATCTTCTAGCTCACTAACTTTTTTATTCAGCCATAAACATTTTATTCATTCCTTTAAATGTATTCTTTCTTAAAATAGTTATGTTTCAAAATTAACATTTTACCAAATTCTTTTTTTATCTTGTTCCTTTTCCATGATACTAGTGTTCTCTTGACTCTTTGAGATTTTCATTTTTCTAAAGTTATTTTTTTTTACTGTGAAATTTTCCATCTTTTTCAATAATCTCACTTCATGTGGAAATGCTGTCTGACTTTTCCTCCTTAATCCTGTACTGCTGAGCTAAGTAAGAGACGCTGGGAAAGGCTTGTCCTTCCACGTCACTGACACGTACTTTTTACTATCGGGTATTGTATTGTTCTACTGCCTTACATTATGGTTTTATCTCCATTGTTTACTTAATTTATTTTTATTTTCAGTGACACTTTCAGCATGTGGATTACAGTGCTTTTTCCATAGCAATCAATATATAATTATTATTTTATATTGCTTTCTGTTGCTACTGCTGCTGCTAAGTCACTTCAGTCATGTCCGACTCTGTGCGACCCCATAGATGGCAGCCCACCAGGCTCCTCTGTCCCTGGGATTCTCCAGGCAAGAATACTGGAGTGGGTTGCCATTTCCTTCTCCAATTCATGAAAGTGAAAAGTGAAAGTGAAATCACTCAGTCGTGTCTGACTCATCGCGACCCCATGGACTGCAGCCTACTAGGCTCCTTCGTCCATGGGATCTTCCAGGCAAGAGGACTGGAGTGGGGTGCCAGTGCCTTCTCCTATATTGTTTTCATTTTCCTACAAATTTCATGGTAAACTTCCACCATGACTCAGATTTCAATGAAAATTCATTTCCTCAAAGAAGCTTTTCTTGCCATCCTTTGTAATATGGCTTCTCTCAAGTCATTTTCTGTTGTATTAATATCATTTTGTTCTATTTTTATCACTGCACATACCACTATTAGAATTTGTTATTTTTTATTGTTTGTTTTCTGTCTCTAATAAAATTTAAGCAGTGGTTTGATAACTATTTAAGTTTATCTAATGTAATGTGTATTGTTTTTAAAATGTGTTCATATTTCTTTAAGTGTTATTTCTTGAAATTTACCAAAAAGGTAGTGGAGGTATTTCATCATCAAATAGATAAATTTAAGAACAGACTTAATGAAGGAATTTCAGATCTTAGCAATAAGTTTGAAGCTTATATTTTATCCTTCTTTTTTTTTTTTAGGAATGCAGTCAAAGAACACAGAAAATTTTACACCATTTATGAAACCAGGTGAGTCCATGATATCTTCAATTTATCTATTAAATGCTTCTACATTTCACCAATGATATAAGGGTTAATAATCACTGCAATTTATGCTATGATTTATCTTGCTCTATTTATTTTGTGTTTGAAGCCCAAAATTATTATAAAGCATGCACTAAAACTAAACAACAACAACAATAATAATGAAATAATGTCACCGTAATTCACCTTTTGTAATTGTGCTATAATTTTAAATAAAATTTTCTTTGAATTCTAATAAGGTTTCTAGCCTTCTAGGGATTTTAGCACTAAGAAGCATCCAAATTTAAAATAGAGTGTTTAAACACTGGAAGGAACTTCAAACATCATCATTTTGCATATTTTGAAAGGTGGCCCCAATAGATTAGAGTTGCCTAAGATCACACAGTGATTGAGAAGCACAGTTAGGGAAATAAAACATATTGCTTACTTTCATCATCATGCTTTTAGATTGCTCCACATTGCCTGGGGAAAATAATCCCTAACATTTTTATGAAAATAAAAGCGTGCTCGTCAGGCTGATACTCTCTTGGAAAGAAATGGGCTCTAACAACAGCATTTTCCAGCAAATCTTTTGAAGACAGATAATTAATGGTACTTAATAAGAAAGCCTTCCTCAGTGATCAATGCAAAGAAATAGAGGAAAACAATAGAGTGGGAAAGACTAGAGATCTCCTCAAGAAAATTAGACATACCAAGGGAATATTTCATGCAAAGATGGGCACAATAAAGGACAGAAACAGTATGGATCTAACAAGCAGAAGATATTAAGAAGAGGGAGCAAGAATACACAGAAGAACTAAACAAAAAAGATCTTAATGACCCAGATAACTGCAATTCTGTGATCACTCACCTAGAGCCAGACATCCTGTAGTCCAAAGTCAGGTGGGCCTTAGGAAGCATCACTACAAACAAAGCTAGTGGAGGTTATAGAATTACAGCTGAACTATTTCAAATCCTAAAAGATGGTGCTGTTAAAGTGCTGCATTCAATATACCAGCAAATTTGGAAAACTCAGCAGCGGCCACAGGGCTGGAAAAGGTCAGTTTAATTCCAATCCCAAAGAAAGGCAATGTCAAAGAATGTTCAAAGTGCCACACAAATGTACTCATCTCACATGCTACCAAAGTAATGCTCAAAATTCTTCAAGCCAGGCTTCAATAGTATGTGAACCAAGAACTTCCATATGTTCAAGCTAGATTTTAAAAAGGCGGAGGAACCAGAGATCAAATTGCAAACATCTGTTGGATCATCAAAAAAACAAGAGAGTTCCAGAAAAAAACATCTACTTCTGCTTTATTGACTACACCAAAGCCTTTGACTGTGTCGATCACAACAAACTGTGGACAATTCTTCAAGAGATGGTGATACCAGACCACCTGACCTGCCTCCTGAGAAATCTATATTCAGATCAAGAAGCTCAGAACTGGACATGGCAGAACAGACCAGTTCCAAACTGGGAAAGGAGTTCATCAAGGCTGTATACTGTCACCCTGCTTATTTAACTTAAATGCAGAGTACATCTTGCAAAATGCCTATCTGGATGAAACACATGTTGGAATCAAGACTGCTGGGAGAAATATCAGTAAATTCAGATATGGAGATCACAACACCCTTATGGCAGAAAGCAAAGAGGAACTAAAGAGCCTCTTAATGAAGGTGAAAGAGGACAGTGAAAAGGCTGACTTAAAGCTCAACATTCAAAAAACAAAGATCATGGCATCTGGTCCTCTCACTTCATGGCAAATAGATGAAGAAACAATGGAAACAGGGAGAGACCTTATTTTCTTGGGCTCCAAAATCACTGCAGATGGTAACTGCAGCCACAAAATCAAAAGACATTTGTTCCTTGGAAGAACAGCTATGACAAATTAGACAACATATTAAAAAGCAGAGATATTACTTTGCAAACAAAGGTTCATCTAGTCAAAGCTATGGTTTTTTCCAGTAGTCATGTATGGATGTGAGAGTTGGACCATAAAGACAGCTAAGCACCGATGAATTGATGCTTTTGGACTGTGGTGTTGGAGAAGACTCTTGAGAGTCCCTTGGACTGACAGGAGATCCAAACAGTCCATCCTAAAGGAAATCAATCCTGAATATTCACTGGAAGGACTGATGCTGAAGCTGAAACTCCAATACTTTGGCCACCTGATGTGAAGAACTGACTCATTAGCAAAGACCCTGATGCTGGGAAAGATTGAAGGCAGGAGGAGAAGGGGACAACAGAGGATGAGATGGTTGGATTGCATCACTGTCTCAGTGGATATGAGTTTGAGCAAACTCTGGGAATTGATGATGGACAGGGAAGCTTGGGGTGCTGCAGTCCATGGAGTCGCAAAGAGTTGGACATGACTGAGCCATTGAACTGAACTGAACTGAATCATCTGATGAATTCTTGTTTATTTTTAAAAATTCAGCTATAACATAACTTCACAATTAAAACTTTTTTTTTTTTTATCAACCACCTCCAACTTCCAAACTCAGTCAGCAATCCAGGCAATGTTCTTCCTCTGGGCCTACTGTTTGTTAATGGGTAAAGCGTTTCTGGGCTTCCCAGGTGGCACTAGTGGTAAAGAACCTGCCTGGCAATGAAGGACACATAAGACATGTGGATTTGATCCCTGAGTTGGGAAGATCCCCTGGAGGAGGGCATGGCCACCCACTTCAGTATTCTTGCCTGGAGAATCCCATGGACAGAGGAGTCTGGCAGGCTACAGTCCACAGGGTCGCAAAAATTAGGACAAGACTGAAGCGACTTAGCACACACACAAAACTTTTCTGAGTAAGAGACTAATTAATTCTTCCTTCCTTTCTTCCTTCCTTCCTTCTTTCCTTCCTGCAGGTGTCCTTGGCCTGCAGCAGCTTAAAGCAGAGTTTCTGTTCCCAGCCAGAGACTGAGGTTGGGCTGCAGAAGTTGAGAGTGCTGAATCCTGGCTACTAAACTAGTGGCCAGTGACAAGGCCCTGGTCTTCTGGCTTTGCAGAAAAGAGTTCCCACAAAGATGGGAAAAGTATTGAAACAAGTAAAGTGTTTATTAGAAGGAAAAAGAGTATGTGTGGATAGACACACAGGCAGACTCTGAGATTTGTGCCCACGTGGTGGTTTAAATTGCTTACATGGGGCATTTCTTCCAGGTTTCCTTTGGCCAATCATTTTGATTTGCCTGGTTCTGAGTCTGTATTTGGTTTATTTTAGGGTCCTCCTTTGGGTGCATGTGTATCTCTTAGCCAAGATGGAGTCCAGTGAAGAATCCTATGGTTTGCTAGACATCACTCCCCTTTTGACCTCCAAGGAACTTTTTAGCTGAGAAGGTCTCTTTGACTTTGAGACTGATAAATATATGGTCTCTTATCTTTTTATCTGGGCAGGGCTCAGCCTCTCCTATCTTGGAGTATCAGGCCACAGGGAGTGAACTCGCTTCTTGGTCTGGGGTCCATCTATCTCCTGCCTCACCTTCATATACCCATATTCTAAGTACTGTAATTTTAACTACAATAGTTGTTCAATAATTTTGGTGCGTGTGTGTTAGTCGCTCAGTCGTGTCTAACTCTTTGCGACCCCTCGTACTGTAGCCCGCCAGGCTTCTCTGTCCATGGAATTCTCTAGGCAAGAATACTGGAGTGGATTGCCAGTCCCTTCTCCAGCGGATCTTCCTGACCCAGAGATCAAACCCTGGGCTCCTGCACTGCAGGCAGATTCTTTACCATTTGAGCTACAATTGGTAGACGTAATAATTTAGTATTAAATATCATTTCAGTTTATTATTTATCACATATATATAATTTTATTTACTCATTAAAATGTTTTCTTAGGACAAAATTTTAAAAGCAGAATTGCACGATGAAAGAGCAGGTACATTTAAAACTTTAATTTTTTGTATAAGTCTGTACTGCTGCTGCTGTTGCTAAGTCGCTTCAGTCGTGTCCGACTCTGTGCGACCCCAGAGATGGCAGCTCACCAGGCTCCCCCGTCCCTGGGATTCTCCAGGCAAGAACACTGGAGTGGGTTGCCATTTCCTTCTCCAGATAAGTCTGTACAGAAGTTTGATAAATTGTAAGCATAGAGCATAAGTAAACACATTCACAAGTAAAGTGATCAGATTGGGAAACAGAACATCAGAGTCATTAAGCTGTACACTTGAAGCTAATATATCTGTATTCTTCCTCTTTATAGTATGGATTAATTGCCGTGCCAATATGACTGCTTCATTTTTAGGCAGTTAATTTGCTGGCAGGGGGGTACCAAAGTGACTAGGCAACAACCACAGCTTTATGTTTAATGAAGTTTTTACTATGTCCACTTGTGGAAGTGTCTCTGGAAGTCAGGACATGTAGTTGCACAGTGCTGATCCATCTTTATAATAAACTATTAACAAAAGTCTATAGCTTATATTATAGTTTCCTGTTGGTTCTCTAAAGTCTATGGGTTTTGAAAAACCTATAATGACATGTATCCATCATTACAGTTTCATACAGAGGAGTTTCAATGCCCTAAAAATCCCTTTTCCACCTGTTTATTCCTCCCTACCATCTGGATCCTTTGGTAAGAGTATGTTTGGATTTATAAGAAACCATCACACTGTCTTCCAAAGTAGCTGTACTGTTTTTCATTTCAACCCGCAAAGAATGAGAATTCCTGTTGCTCCACATTCTTTCCGGAGAAGGCAATGGCACCCCACTCCAGTACTCTTGCCTGGAAAATCCCACGGACAGAGGAGCCTGGTAGGCTGCAGTCCATGGGGTCGCTAAGAGTCGGACACGACTGAGCGACTTCACTTTCACTTTTCACTTTCCTGCATTGGAGAAGGCAATGGCAACCCACTCCAGTGTTCTTGTCTGGAGAATCCCAGGGATGGGGGAGCCTGGTGGGCTGCCGTCTATGGGGTCACACAGAGTCAGACATGACTGAAGCGACTTAGCAGCAGCCACATTCTTTCTAGCATTTGTTGTGTTCAGTGCTTTAGATGAAGGCATTCTAATAGTTACACAGTAGTGCCTCATTTTAATTAATTTCATACATCCCCTTGATGACATATGATTTTGAATATCTTTCTATATACTTATTTGTCATCTGCACAACCTCTATAATTAAACATCTTTTTGGATCTCTTGCTTAATTTTTAATTGGGTTGTTTGTTTCCTTATTGTTGAGTTTTAAGTGTTCTTTGTATAGCTAGATACCAGTACTCTGTCAAATATGTGTTTTGCCAGTTTGTGGATAATCTTTTCATTTTCTTAACAGTGTTTTTTGATTTTGTTTTTTTTTTTTTTTTGTAAGGGCAAAAGTTTTTAATTAATCAAGTCTAACATCAATTTTTTTCTTTCATGAGTTATGATTTTTATATTGTGTTTAATATCTAAATATGTCAAGACTAAACTCAAAGTTACCTGGTTTCCCTCCTATGCTGTCTTCTAGAAGTTTTAAGACTTTACATTTCACATTTAACTCTATGATCCATTGCAAGCTTATTTTTGTGAAAGGTATAAAATCTTTGTATTTTTTGGCATATAGATACTGAATTGTTTCAATGTCATTTGTTGAAAAGGGCATCCTTTTTTCACTGAATTGCCTTTCCTCTTTTCTCCCAGAGAATTGATTATATTTGTGTATTTCTGCATTATATATTCTGTTCCATAGATCTGTATGTCTATTCTTCTGTCATATCCACACGGTCTTCATTACTGTAGACTTACAGTTACACTTGAAGTAAGCTCACATTTATCCTCTCATTTTTTTCTTCAATATTGTGTTGGCTATCCTGGGATTTTTGCCCTATGTACAAGCTTTAGAATCAGTTATTCAACATCTACAAAATGATTTTCTGAGATTGTGATTGTGGGTGAATTGAATCCATAGATCAAGATGGGAAGAATTGACATCTTGACAATATTGAGTTTTCCTATTCATGCACATAGACTTTATTTTTTAATTTAAACTTTTGATTTCCTGCATCAGGATTGTAGTTTTATAGTTTTCCTCATACAGATCTTGTATATATTTTGTTAGGTTTATATTTAAGTATCTCAGTTTTTATGCTAATAACCTAACAGTCTTTTACCTATGCTAAATTTTGGTTATCATATAAATTAGAATAGGCATTCTTTCATTAGTGTCTAACAAGAATTATTTTTCATATCCAAGACAATTATTGTTATCATCAATTTAAACCTTATATATATTTAACCCCACAAATTATAATAGTATAAGAATAAGTATAGTAGTATAAGTACTAGTAATATTACTTTACTAATAGTATAATCGGTGATCAAGACCATCCTCAAAAAAGAAATGCAAAAAGGCAGTATGGTTGACTGAGAAGTCCTTACAAATAGCTGAGAAAAGAAGTGAAACTAAAGGCAAAGGGGAAAAGGAAAGATATACCCATCTGAAAGCAGAATTCCAAAGAATAGCAAGGAGAGATAGGGAAGCCTTCCTCAGCGATCAATGCAAAGAAAGAGGAAAACAATAGAATGAGAAATTTGGAAAACTTCCCAAATTTTTAGTAGTCTCTGGGAGTTGGTGATGGACAGGGAAGTCTGGCATGTTGCAGTCCATGGGGTCACAGAGAGTCGGACACGACTGAGCGACTAAACTGATGTCTTTTGCTCTCTTCTTTGCCTTTCCCATACTTGTGCTTTGTTCTGTTTATTTCCAAGTTAACATCTTCCAGGTAATGATTCCTCTCTCCCATTGTATCTCCTCTGTTGTTATATTTTCCATTTCTGGAAATTCCATTTAATTCTCTTATATTGATTTCAATTATCTGAAGTGTTAATATTTCCCTGTCTTGTCATCTATTTCTTAAGCATCTAGTAACTCCAATATCTGGATCACTATGCTTATGTTTTTATTGTTTTCTGATGGTTCTAGATCTTTATATGCCTTTTAAATTTGATTAAATGCCAGATGTATTTTAAAATGTAAAAGCTCTGCATCAGCACTGTTCAATAGAAGTTTCTGTGAATAAAAAAATATTCTTAAATAAAAAGAATAAAGTAGGATAAAAAGCAAAAAAAAAAAAAAAAAGTTCTATATGTGTGCTGTGCAGGATGATCGCTGCTAGCCAGATGCAGTTTTTGAGCACTTGAAATTGAACTAATGCGACTGATGAAGTAATATTCCATTTACTTTTAATAAATGTAAATAGCCACATGTGGCTTGTGACCAACATAATGAACAGCAAAGCTCTAGATAAAGTTCCTTGCCTGGCATTGTGTATTTAAAGTGGCAAAGTTCTCTATTTTGATATTTCTTCCACTAGAAAGGATATTCTTCAGCTCCTTGTGAGTAGCTAGAGTAGAAGCAGATCACTGTAATGAAACCAGGCATAAGGTGTGTTTCACTAAGTTGTTGCTCTATTTCTGGTTCACCCTTCCTTTTAGTTTGCAGTTCTCAGGGGTCCAAAATGAAAGTCTATGTGTATTTTTTTTTTAATGTGTTTTACCTCAACCTCTCCATTCTGGCTGGCTCTGTGCTCCAATTTTTATCTTTTCAGACCAAAGAGAGTGCTGGTAGCTCTACTTAGCTTTCTAATCGGCTATTATCTACTTACACTCAGCTCCTCTGCCTCTTGCTTCTCCTGTGCAGCTGAGGAACTGGTGAATGCCTTAGGACAATAACAGGTCAAAGTATTGGAATCACTTTTCTGTGTTTCTCTTATTTTCCGGGGACCTCTCATGTCTTGATACTTTGGTAACTCTGAACCTTAATTTTTAACCTCCTTAGTCTTGTGAGATGTCTGAAATCTCTTTTCAGCTTCTCTGCCTCATAGCAGCCGCTTTCTGTTCAACTTCACAGCCTCAGCCCCTACGTAGCTTATGAATCATTAATTGGGCTGCCTTAGAAGCAGACCCCGGATAAGTGTTAATGTAAAAATGATTTATTTGGGAAGTCCAGGACACTGGTAGTGCCATGGGGAAGTGATATAGAGAAGGGAAAGCATAAAAGTCATTAAGCCAGTTACCATAGTGGACACCTGAGGCTGAGTGCTTCAGGGAAAGCCTCAAAAATGGTGCAAAACACATATCTCAGATATACTGTACCCAGCAGCTGAGAAAGCTGAAATGTTTTTCTACCAACTCCCAAGGGCTGCTTAAGGGAGGGAGGTGGAGTCTGCAATATGTCCTCCCCACAGTATATAGCTTGACACCATTTGGGGCAATATTCTGAGCTTCCAGAAAAAACAGGTCATCAGACTTGGAAACACAAACAGTGGCAATTGGACGTCTGCTGTAGGAAACCAAATGGTGATGAAAGGAGCAACAAACATGCTTAGAAAGTCACGCTCACCTCAGTGAATCTGTTTTCTTGCCAGGATATTGGTCCCTCAGAATTCTGGCTACCTTAGTAGCTCTTTAATACCCTCTCATATATATATATATATTTTTTTTTAATCTATTTTTCCTGATTGTTCTAAGTAGGGGGATTGGTCTCCCAAAAGCTAGTCAGTCATAGCCTAGCCAAAAGTCTAGGCTATTATGTTCTGGACACACTAAAAAGTATGTTACTGAATGATTTAGGTGTCTGGTCACTATAATATTTTTTTATTGATTTGGAAGGTGGATAACTGTTATTCAGTTTGTACCCTTGCAATAGCACTCTTTTAGTCCCTGTATCTTCAGTTTTCCTGATACCCGGCTTTCTTCTCGTCCATATTAATGGTGTTATGGGAAGTCAACAAGATGCTCCAATACAGGGAGGGAATTAGAGGGCTTCTTTGACATTAAAAAAAAACAAACAAAAAAACTCACCTGCTTTAATGCATTTTATAAAGAACAATGTATATATGCGGGCTATACTGAATTATTTTTACTTTTGTATGTTTGATCAGAAATGGGTAGTGACAACTCCATCCTTAATTCACAGTCCTTGAATTTGCTGCTTGTCTGCCTTCATGCTAGCCCTTAACCATCCACAGAAACTCTGTTTTGAGTCCCTGATTGGCATCCTATTGCTGGGCATGCACTGTGCTGGTAGCATTGTGTCGGATGCTGAGCAGCCTTCTTGGGGAACAGGGTAGTGGCTGAGTGGCAAGGGTTAGTGACAAGTGAAGATGTACATTGACACTTGTCACTCACTGCAGAACTCAGCTATGATGAGGAAATGCTTCATGGAGCGTAAGAGCTGACACCAAAAGCAGTACCAGAAAGAGAAAGTGAATTCTCAGCAAGTCAGAGACCAGGATCCTTCAACAGCAGGGCACTACTCTGGTCTGAAATCAAGCCTGGGAATACTGGATTCTGCAAACCTAAACAACATGGATGAGGGGGAAACCTTCCTCTTAGCATTTGCCATTTTGTTTTCAAAGTAATTCTATCAGTGAATTGTGCAGAAAGATGATATTAAAGAAGCTTACTCTCTTTAATCTTTCATGTGTAATCACTTATGTAAAATAACACGCAAATATAGAGCAAAACCATTTTAACTGGAAATAACATACATTCAGTGTATCACTCCAATAAGGAAATGAGTTACCACTGGATCCATGTTTGTTGAAAATTGTTTGACTTTTTTTCAAAAAAGAACCTCAAATAAACTGGTACAAACTGAATAACAGTTATCCACCTTCCAAATCAATAAAAAGATATTTTAGTGACCAGACTCATAAATCATTCAGTAAAATACTTTTTAGTGTGTCCAGAACATAATAGCCTAGACTTTCACTCTCAGCTATGACTGACTAACTTTTGGGACACCAATCCCCCTACCTAGAACAATTAGGAAAAATAGATCAAAATAGAAAAAAAAAAAAAACAAAAAGCAAAACACGAGAGGGTATTTAAAAGCTATTAAAGTAGCCAGAATTCGAGGGACCAATATCCTGGCAAGAAAACAGATTCGCTGAGCTGAGCGTGACTTTCTACAGCATGTTTGTTGCTCCATTCATCAGCCATTGGGTTTCCTACAGCGGACGTCCAATTGCCGGCGTTTGTGTTTGGCACCCACTGGTCCCTCTGCCTGTTGTCACTTTTACTCAAGACAGAGAGACCAGTGGCTGCCAAATTCCATAGGATGTGATCTTTAAACTAGCTTCTCCCAGGACAGAAGCCAATTTCAGAGGAACCGAACTAAGACCTGTAAGCAGAATACTTAATGAGCAGCTCTGAACTGAAATGGAATATTTAGAGAATTAGTATAGTTTTCAGTGAGCAAATCCAAATAAATTCTGAACTAGTACTGAATTTCCTTACATGCAATGCAATCTATCTTTGCCTCTGCAGAAGTATCTGCATGCATTGTAGAACACCTATCAACATAAAGGTGAATTTTCTATCTGCTACGACACAATTCAATCTAATTTTACTTATAGCAGAAATGAGGTATAATATGACTTCAGAACACATTGTTTAGATTGAATGAGTCAAAATCTGACATAGACTTTTGTAGTTAATGTTACTTTGGAAAAAAAATATAGCGATGGATGTTGTTGTTCAGTCGCTAAGCCATATCCGATTCTTTGCAACCACATGGACTGCAGCATGCCAGACTTCCCTATCCTGCACTATCTCCCAGAGTTTGCTCAAACTCAGGTCCTCTTTATTTCCAGCATCAGGGTCTTTTCCAATGGGTCTGCTGTTTTCATCAGGTGGCCAGTATATTTGAGGTTCAGCTTCAGCATCAGTCTTTCCAGTGAATATTCAGGGTTGATTTCCTTTAGGACTGACTGGTTTGATCTTGCTGTTCAAGGGATTATCAAGACTCTTATCTAGCATCACAATTCAGAGACATCAGTTCTTCAGTATTTAGCCTTCTTTATGATCTACCTCTCACATCTATACATGATTACTGGAAAAATCATAGTTTTGAGTATATGGACCTTTGTAGACAGAGTGATGTCTCCATTTTTTAATATGCTGTCTAGGTTTGTCATAGTTTTCCTTCCATGGAGCAAGCATCTTTTAATTCCATGGCTGCAATGATTTTTGGAGGCCAAGAAAATAAAATCTGTCACTGTTTCCACTTTTCCCCCTTCAATTTGCTATGAAGTGATGGGATTGAATGCCATGATTTAAATTTCTTTTATGTTGAGTTTAAGCCAACTTTTTCACTCTCCTCTTTCACCTGCATCAAGAAGCTCTTTAGTTCTTAACTTTTTCTCATTAGAGTGGTATCACCTGCATATCTAAGGTTGTTGATATTTCCCCTGGTAATCTTTACTCCAGCTTGTGATTCATACAACCTGACATTTTGCATGATGTACTCTGAATATAAGTTAAACAAGCAGGGTGACAATATACAGCCTTATCATACTCCTTTCCCAGTTTTGAACCAGTCCATTGTTCCATGTCTGGTACTAACTGTTGTTTTTTGACCTGCATACGGATTTCTCAGGAGACAGGTAAGGTGGTCTGGTATTCCTATCTCTTTAAGAATTTTCCAGTTTTTGTAATCCATACAGAGGTATTAGTATAGTCAGTGAAGCAGAAATAGACGTTTTTCTCAACTCCCTTGCTTTCTCTATGATCCAACAAATGTTGTCAATTTGATCTCTGGTTCCTTTGCCTTTTCTAAACCCAGCTTGCACATCTGGAAGTTTTCAGTTCGTGTACTGCTGAAGTCTAGGTTGAAGGATTTTAAGCATAACCTTACTATCATGAGAAATGAGTGCAATTATATATGGCAGTTTAAATATTCTTTAGCATTGCCCTTCTTTGGGATTGGAATGAAAACTGACCATCTCCAGTCCTGTGGCCCCTGCTGTTTTCCAAATTTGTTTACATGTTGAATGCAGTACTTTAGCAGTATCATCATTTAGAATCTTAAATAGCTGAGCTGGTGGTAGTTATAAATACTACCTTAGACTTCCAAAGGAAGTTTGTTTTTAAGCTCCTACTATATAGTTCTCATAAAGGAGTACATCAAAGGCTGTATATTATCACCCTTCTTATTTAACTTATGTGCAGAGTACATCCTGAGAAGTGCCAGGCTGGATGAAGCACAAATTGGAATCAATATTGCCAGGAGAAATATCAATAACCTCAGATATGCAGATGACACCACCCTAATGGCAGAAAGTGAAGAAGAACTAAAGAGCCTCTTGATGAAAATGAGAGAGGAAAGTGAAAAAGCTGGCCTAAAGCTCAACATTCAGAAAACGAAGCTCACGGCATCCGGTCCCATCACTTCATGGCAAATAGATGGGGAAACAATGGAAACAGTGACAGGCTTTATTTTGGGGAGTTCCAAAATCACTGCCGATGGTGACTACAGCCATGAAATTAAAAGACACTTGCTCTTTGGAAGAAAAGCTCTGATAAACCTACACAGCATATTAAAAAGCAGAGACATTACTTTGCTGACAAAGGTCCGTCTAGTCAAAGCTACGGTTTTTCCAGTAGTCATGTATAGGTGTGAGAGCTCCACTATAAAGACAGCTGAGCGCCGAAGAATTGATGCCTTTGAACTGTGGTGTTGGAGAAGACTCTTGAGAGTCTCTTGGACTGCCAGGAGTTCAAATCCATCAATCCTAAAGGAAATCAGTCCTGAATATTCATTGAATGGACTGATGTTGAAGCTGAAGCTCCAATATTTTGGCCTCCTGATGTGAAGAACTGACTCATTGGAAAAGACCTTGATACTGGGAAAGATTGAAGACAGGAGGAGAAGGGGACGACAGAGGATTAAATAGTTGGATGGCATCACTGACTCGATGGATGAGAGTTTGAGCAAGCTCTGAGAGTTGATGATGGACAGGGAAGCCTGGTGTGCTGCAGTCATGGGGTTGAAAAGAGCTGGACATAACTGAGTCACTGAACTGAACTGATGTAGTTCTCATATGGTTCATGTTGACATCAATGGTAACAATAGGACTAATACTGTGAAGGAACCACCAGTATTTGTGGTCCTTTTGGCCTCAGGCAGAATCCAATGAAGATCCCCTGTATTTATCAAGGCTCCTTGTAAATACCTATGAAGATGGGCAGCACAGTGGTACACTCTCTTCTCATTATGTGAATGAAACTTGGCGCTTATCTATTAATGCCATACTTTTGATAATTTGATGTCACCAAATCCTAGAATAAGAACACTTGGAGTTATTCTCAAACAAGAATGCTGGGGCACTGAGAAGGTAGCCTCAGCTCCATTCATGTCATTTGTGTGTTTAAAAAACTATGAGAAAATTCAGATGAATGTTTGATCTCAATCTTAAAGGCGTATATTTTATGCAAAATGTTTGCCTAGCTAAAAAGTTTGTAGGAAAATGTTCAGATTAAGCAAAAATTTTGCAATTATCATCATTTTTTAAATTGACTTTTCCCTATTATCTGTCCAACTGTAAATTTTGTACTAAAAAGTTTGAAAACTTCTTTATATTTTATATATTAAGAGCATTAGTCACAAAGATGTAAGTTGTTTTGTAGTCTCACTGGCGGTCTCCCCACATCTCTTGGTCTGTATCATCTCAGGAATGTAGGGGAACACTGGAGGGAGAGGGTCCCACACAATGACATCTAGGGCTATGTGAATAGCAGTTAATCTATACATTCCGCCCAAGGGCTTTAATAGGCTCAGAGGTGAAATCCCTGAGAGGTGAAACGAACAAGGAGGCAGCTATCCTCACCCAAGTTTCTGCTTGCAGGTGATTTCCAGATTTCCAGACCTTGGTACAATAAAGAGAGCTTGATAGTCTTGCTGAGTTGAGCAACAGGGATGGGAGTTCTGAGAGGCTAAGGTGACTATAACTTGGAGACAAGAGTCTGAAAGCAGAGGCATATATATATATATATATATATATATATATATCAGATCAGTCACTCAGTCGTGTCCGACTCTTTGCGACCCCATGAATCGCAGCACACCAGGCCTCCCTGTCCCTCACCAACTCCCGGAGTTCACTGAGACTCACGTCCATCAAGTCAGTGATGCCATCCAGCCATCTCATCCTCTGTTGTCCCCTTCTCCTTCTGCCCCCAATCCCTCCCAGCATCAGAGTCTTTTCCAATGAGTCAACTCTTCGCATGAGGTGGCCAAAGAAAGTACTGGAGTTTCAGCTTTAGCATCATTCCTTCCAAAGAAATCCCAGGGCTGATCTCCTTCAGAATGGATAGAGATGTGGATAGGGATCCATTTGAGTCTTTGGTTGAACATCATTCTGCATATCCATAGGGTAAAACTCCTTAGGGTGGACAGAGAAAAATTTGCAGAAATTACTACCACCTCAAAGCAATCCTCAGCGATCACACAGAGCCAAGAATCATTTGACTACCCGATATCCAGAGTGGAGAAAACTTGAATACACAAGATATTCTGTCGACTCCAGAAAGATAATGTCTTAGTAATTGAGCTAAATTGAATCTAGGAGAAAATCTACCCTGCTGCTGCTAAGTCACTTCAGTCGTGTCCGACTCTGTGTGACCCCATAGATGGCAGCCCACCAGGCTCCCCTGTCCCTGGGATTCTCCAGGCAAGAACACTGGAGTGGGTTGCCGTTTTCTTCTCCAATGCATGAAAGTGAAGCGTGAAAGTGAATTCTCTCAGTCTTGTCCAACCCTCAGTGACCCCATGGACTGCAGCCTTCCAGGTGCCTCCATCCATGGGATTTTCCAGGCTAGAGTACTGGAGTGGGGTGACATTGCCTTCTCCGAAATATTTCTTTGAGCCCCTTTTTTTTGAAGGGGGGAGACAAGAATACTGGAGTGGGTTACCATTCCCTTCTCCAGGATAGCTTCCTGACCCAGGGATTGAACCCGGATCTCCTGCATTGTAAGCAGTACCCTCTGAGCCACCCTAGATCCATCATTTAATCATAACAAAGCTAGAACTCAAAAATGAAAAATTCTCAATGTAGTATTTGTTATGTGTGAATTATACCTTAATAGAAATTGACTTTATAGAAAGAAGTAAAGTATTTCTTTATATTTTTTCTCAACAGATAAAAAATTGTTAAAATTTAATACTAGCTGAGTTTAAATATTAGCAATCTGGTATTAGGAGATAGATATGTTCCTAAACTTGATAGTTGATCATATATTTCTATGAACATCACAGTTAATAATGAAGCATTAGACACATTCCCATTAAGTAATTAATACCTCCTATCAGCATTCATATTTAATAGAATACTAGAATTCCTAACTAGCACAGTAACATAATAGAATGAAAGAAAGCCCACAAGACATAAAACAAAAAATTAAAGATCTCATTTTTCACACATAATCACTGTGTACATACAAAGTCACATATTAATAATAGCAAAGCAAGGATTCACACTCAAGAGTCTAACTCCAGAATATTTAAATTCTTCAGCAACAATTTATTAGGAAATATTTAGCAACAATTCATTAGCAACAACTTATTAGGAAATATAATCTTTTTGAAGCTACAAAACCCTACCAAGTTTGTGTTGAGGAACTACTAAGAAATACAGTTTATTAAGCAAGCATGAAAATCTTGAGTAAAAGATTATAATTTTATTAAAAGGCTTAAAGTAAGACCTAAAAAAATCATAATATGTATTCATAGATGGCAATACTAAAGCTGTTTTTCTCCTCAAAATGAACTATAAAGTCAAGTTAATAGGGACCTTTGTGAAACCTGACCTAGCAACAGCAAAGTTTCTATGGAGAGCCTCAGAACCAGGAAAAGATAATGGAAGAAGAGGAGCTCCATCCTACCCCACGTCAGGTGTGGTAAATAGAAATGTGGCATGGGGAAGGCGAATCAGCCAAAGGACCAGGCTGGAAATACTGAAAATGAAGGAGCAAGAATATATGAACAGAGAGCAGTGGTATTACAAATCAGAGTTTGGTCTTAGCAACACATGATGCTAGTGACATGCATACGGAAAACAATAAAACTAGATCTATATCGTACACCATATTCAAAATTAATATCGGAGGAACCAAAGACAGAAAAATGAGGAAAAATTTACTTAAATCTTAAATAGAACAAAATACAGGGGAATATCTTGATAGTGGTCAAAGACATGAATTTGTTAAACTGCTGCTGCTGCTGCTGCTAGGTCGCTTGGTTGTGTCCCCATAGACGGCAGCCCACCAGGCTCCCCTGTCCCTGGGACTCTCCAGGCAGGAACGCTGGAGTGGGTTGCCATTTCCTTCTAGACACACATGAAAAGCACAAATTAAAACACAAAGGATGGATTAATTTGAATTTAATATTTATTTAAATTAAATCAAAATTAATTTATGATAAATTTAAAGTTCATAAAACATTTAAACATTTTATATGAAAACATTATAACAAACACAAAAAGCAAACCCTACAATGAAAGAAAAAATGTGCCACTTTTACTAACAAATAAATAATAGTGTCCAGTATACATTAAAAAAATTATTTTATCCATTGCCCTAAAGGGCAATAGATATGCATAATGAGTTCAGAATTTAAGAAAACATCCTAACAGCTAAAAAGTATATAAAATAATTAAAATTTGATAACAATATAGTAAGTGCAAATTGAGCAGTAATGTATTATATGTTCATAAACATACCTTAGAAATTAATAATTCTTATATACCTAGAGTGATATTGATATGGGGAAACAAAAAAATCTTATACAGAGCTGGTGAGAGTATAAATACATAAATGCAGAGATACCCAAAGTGATTCCATTTCTAAACAAATTTATATGTAGGATGTTTATTTCAGTTCAGTCCCTCAGTTGTGTGCAACTCTTTGAGACCCCATGAACTGCAGGATGCCAGGCTTCCCTGTCCACCACCAGCTCCTGGGCCTTGCTCAGATTCATGTACATCAAGTCAGCGATGCCATCCAACCATCTCATCCTCTGTCGTCCTCTTCTCCTTTTTCCAGGCATCAGGGTATTTTTCAATGAGTCAGTTGTTCGCATCAAGTGGCCAAAGTATTGGAGCTTCAGCTTCAGCATCAGTACTTCCAATGAACGTTGAGGTCTGATTTCCTTTAAGATGGACTGGTTGGATCTCCTTGCTGTCCAAGAGACTCTCAAGAGTCTTCTCCAACACCACAGTTCAAAAGCATCAATTCTTTGGTGGTCAGCTTTCTTTATAGTCGAACTCTCACATCCATACATGACTACTGGAAAAACCATAGCTTTGACTGTATGGACTTTTGTCAGCAAAGTAATGTCTCTGCTTTTTAATATTCTGTCTATATTGGTCATAGCTTTTCTTCCAAGGGGCAAGTGTTTTTTAATTTCATGGCAGCAGTCACCATCTGCAGTAATTTTGGAGCCCCCCAAAATAAAGTCTGTCACTGTTTCCATTGTTTCCCCATCTATTGCCATGAAGTGATGGGACTGGATACCATGATTTTAGTTTTCTGAATGTTGACTTTTAAGCCAGCTTTTACACTCTCCTCTTTCACTTTCATCCAGTGGCTCTTCGGTTCCTCTTTGCTTTCTGCCATAAGGGTGGTGTCATCTGCATATCTGAGGTTATTGATATGAGAAATATTTCTCCTGGCAATCTTGATTCCAGCTTGTGCTCCATCCAACCTGGCCTTTCATATGATGTACTCTGTATATAAGTTAAATAAGCAAGGTGACAATACACAACCTTGATGTTCTCCTTTCTCAATTTGGAACCTGTCCAGTCTTCCATGTTTGGTTCTAATTATTGCTTCCTGACCTGCATACAGATTTCTCAGGAGGCAGGTAAGGGGGTCAGGTATTCCCATCTCTTTAACAATTTCCCAGTTTGTTGTGATCCATATAGTCAAAAGCATTGGCATAGTCAATAAAGCAGAAGTAGATGTTTTTCTGGAACTCTTTTGCTTTTTGATGATCTAGTGGATGTTGGCAATCTGATCTCTGTTTCCTCTGCCTTTTCTAAATCCAGTTTGAACATGTGGAAGTTCATGATTCACGTACTGTTGAAGCCTGGCTTGGAGAATTTTGAGCATTACTTTGCTAGCATGTGAGATGAGTGCAATTGCACAGTAGCTTGAACATTCTTTGGCATTGTTTTTGTTAGGATTGGGATGAAAACTGACCTTTTCCAGTCTGTGGCCACTGCTGAGTTTTCCAAATTGGCTGGCATATTGAGTGCAGCACTTTAACAGCATTCATCATTTAAGATTTGAAATAGCTCAGCTGGAATCCCATCACCTCCACTAGCTTTGTTTGTAGTGATGATTCCTAAGGCCCACTTGACTTTGGACTACAGGATGTCTGGCTCTATGTTAGTGATCACACCATCATAGTTATCTGGGTCATGAAGATCTTTTTTGTATAGTTCTTCTGTGTGTTCTTGCCACCTTTTCTTAACGTCTTCTGCTTCTCCTAGGTCCATACCATTTCTGTCCTTTAATTGTTCCCATCTTTAAATGAAATGTTTCCTTGGTATCTCTAATTTTCTTGGGGCAATCTCTAGTCTTTCCCATTCTATTGTTTTCCTCTATTTCTTTGCATTGATCACTTATGAAGGCTTTCTTATCTCTCCTTGCTATTCTTTGGAACTCTGCATTCAGATGGGTATGTCTCTCGTTTCTCCTTTACCTTTAGCTTCAGCAGTATTTAATAGTGAAAATAGTGAATGAATTTTATTTTAAAAAGTTAAACTTTCTTCTGTAAGTAAATGATAAATAAAATATGGGGAAACATGAACACTTCCTAGACAGAAATGTTACATGCCATTTTATTTCCTTTCTTGTAGTTTTTTTCCTCTTAAAAGTTAAAAATTGCAGCTAGCTTTATTACAAGTGGTTTTATAGTTTTCATAGTTATAGTTAGTACCATGGTTCTTCCAAATAAAAAAATACAAATATATCAAAGAATTATGGGTAAATGAAAGACAATTCCCAAATAACAGACGAATAGGGTATGAACATAAGGAGAAATGTGTATGTAAACTGAAACTGTCAGTCCCTCATTTGTGTCTGACTCTTGGCGACCCCATGGACTATAGCTCGCCAGGCTCCTCTGTCCATCGGATTCTCCAGGCCAGAATACTGGAGTGGGAAGCTGTTCCCTTCTCCAGGGGAATCTTCCTAACCCAGGGATCGAACCCAGGTCTCTCACATTGCAGGCAGATTCTTTATCATCTGAGCCACCATGGAAGCCCAAGTATGTAATAAACATGTAATAACAAATAAATAAGTGAATAAATAAAAATGTAAATAATGTTTCAATAAAAAATTTAAACTACAATTAAAGTCTTAGTGAACTCAATCTGCATGACATTTTAATTCAGGGTAAGTGAATCTTCGGAGAAGGCAATGGCAACCCACTCCAGTACTCTTGCCTGGAAAATCCCATGGACGGAGAGCCTGGTAGGCTGCAGTCCATGGGGTCACTAAGAGTCGGGCCTGACTGAGCGACTTCACTTTCACTTTCACTTTCATGCATTGGAGAAGAAAAAGGCAACCCACTCCAGTGTTCTTGCCTGGAGAATCCCAGGGACAGAGGAGCCTAGTGGGCTGCCGTCTATGGGGTCCCACAGAGTCGGACACGACTGAAGCGACTTAGCAGCAGCAGCAAGTGAATCTTGGTTCTTATTTTATCCTCTGAAAGTTAGAAATCTTGCCTTCTTGGTAGAATTTTATATTGGGATGGTATAATTATATTAAATAATCATAAACTAAACTGGAAGGAAAAGTAGTTTATATACTTTTTACTTCAATGGCAACTCTAATCAATATTAAGTGGCACACATTTATTAAGTCCTACTTTCAGTCCCTTGGTGGTAAGATACCTCCTAATATATTCTTCGACAAGAAACTTGGGGTTTATTGGCTTCTAAACTCATGTGAAAATGGAATAACATGCACCTTTTCTCCTTTTTATGTATTGTATTATAAATCATTCAAGAAGATGTTTGAGAATACTTGGGCAACAACAAGAGTGTACAAAAGTAAAGCCTTATTCTTCATACACATGCTTCCTTCCTCTCCTGTGACTCTATACTTTCACCATCTCTGCAAACACAGAGTTTCCCAGATAAGAAATGGGCCACAGGAAGTGTCTAGAGCCTCTTGTTGGGTTCAAATATGTGGTGGCCAGAATTCACATGGAAGGCAAAAATGGGAGACAGGTTAAAGTTTCTCCCCTAGAGTCATATTTATCATTTGTATAATTTTTAAATTATACAAAGGCTAAATAAGGAAAGGAGATCCAACCAGTCCATCCTAAAGGAGATCACTCCTGGGTGTTCATTGGAAGGACTGATGTTGAAGCTGAAAGTCCAATATTTGGCTCCCTGATGTGAAGAGCTGACTCATTTGAAAAGACCCTGATGCTGGGAAAGACTGAAGGCAGGAGGAGAAGGGGACGACAGAGGATGAGATAGTTGGATGGCATCACCGACTCAATAGACGTGGATTTGGGTAGACTCTGGGAGTTGGTGATGGACAGGGAGGCCTGGCATGCTGCAGTTCATGGGGTCACAAAGAGGCGGACACGACTGAGCGACTGAACTGAACTGAACTGAAATAAGGAAAAGATTATATAAAAGGATATAGGGGATCTATATACATTGTTAATTATTGGTTTCAGTATACAATATTTGCATTTCATTTCTTCTCTTTCAATCACCAGCAAAATGATGTATGTTTTAACGTTTTATCATGCTGTAATCACTGACGAAAAATGCATGATAACTACTATAGTGACACCAAATAGTCATATTGCTGTGGAAATCTTTGGATTGTTCATATTTGATTGTCATTCCCTAAGACAAAATGATCACTGTCAGTGCATTAATAACATGTGATTTAAGGATCTCACTTGGAATTATGCTACTTTATAAACATGTAAGAAGAGAATTCCCTGGTGGTGCAGTGGTTAGGAATCTGGGCTTTCACTGCTGGAGGTGCAGGTTCAATCCCTAGTCCTATAACCAAGATCCTGAAAACCACACAGTGTGGTCAAGAAAAAAAAAGTTGCTATCTTTAGACATATAAACACATTTAAATCTTGGTTTTAAATTTTAAAAATGAGACTTCTGATCTCAGCCCTGACATGCAAAGGAGCTTGGAAGCACTCACTGCCATACTTGCAAGAGGAAAAATTTGAACAAAGTGAAAAGTAACAGCTTCTTTTGGACACATCAGAGAACTGAGGTAACACAGCAAGCCGCTTCAGACTGAAAATACAGGAGAATATGGAGAGAAACAGCTGAGGTATACTTTCAATAGCAGAAGCCATTGTCCAGGCAGGAATGCTGGAGTGGGTTGCCATTTCCTTCTCTGGGGGAGTCTTCCCAACCCAGGGATCGAAACTCCTGTGGCTCCTGCCTTGCAGGCAGAGTTTTTACCACTGAGCTACCTGGGAAGCCTTTGAGCTGTATGTAGGGGATCTCTAATATTCTATTCTAAAGTGCCTCGTAATAGCTCTGGTACATAGTAAACACTCAGTAAATATTTATGGACCGATTGAGTTTGATTTCTATTCCCAACTATGAGTCTTGCAACTTCTGTAACCCTGGACCTTCTTGCACCTTCTAAACTTCCGTTTCCTCTTATGGAAGAAAAAAAAAAAGAGGTATCAATATTTACTTCCCAGGATTGTTGTAATAGTTAAGTGTTCATGCATTAAAATAGCCAGCCCAGAACATGGTGTGTTCCCCAGACCCCTCACTTCATTATTTAGTAAAGTTCTTTTCAAGCACTCTTTCTCTTTCTTATTACCTAAACATTTAGTTGTGTTCAGGAGACAATATGAATGTTTATTAAACTGAAATTATATTCCTTTGTAGACCATACTTGGAATGTTTTAGCAAAAAGTGATTGTATGTCTGTTGGACTTTGGTTTGAATCTTGTCTTTAGTGTTGTGACTTTAAGGAAGTTATTTAGCCTCTCTGTAAGGTATTGTGAGCCTAAAATGAGACAGCCTTGTCTAATTCAATGAAACTATCAGCCAAAGCCATGCGCTGCTGCTGCTGCTAAGTCGCTTCAGTCGTGTCCGACTCTGCAACCCCATAGACAGCAGCCTACCAGGCTCCTCTGCCCCTGGGATTCTCCAGGCAAGAATACTGGAGTGGGTTGCCATTTCCTTCTCCAATGCATGCATGCATGCTAAGTCGCTTCAGTCGTGTCCGACTGTGTGACCCTATGGACAGCAGCCCACCAGGCTCCTCTGTCCACAGGATTCTCTAGGCAAGAATACTGGAGTGGGTTGCCATTTTTTAGGGCCACAAAAAACGAACAGGTCATGGTGGAGAGTTCTGACAAAATGTGGTCCACTGGAGAAGGGAATGGCAAACCACTTCAGTATTCTTGCCTGGAGAATCCCATGTACAGTATGAAAAGTCAAAGATATGACACTAAAAGATGAACTCCCCAGGTTAGGAGGTGCCCAATATGTTACTGGAGAAGAGTGGAGAAATAACTCCAGAAAGAATGAGGAGACGGAGCCAAAGCGAAAACAATGCCCAGTTGTGGATGTGACTGGTGATGGAGTAAAGTCTGATGCTGTAAAGAACAATATTGCACAGACCTGGAATGTTAGGTCCAAGAATCAAGGTAAATTAGAAGTGGTTAAATAGGGGATGGTAAGAGTGAACATCAACATTTTAGAAATCAGTGAACTAAAATGCACTGGAATGGGCAAATTTAATTCAGAAGACCATGATATCTACTACTGCAGATAAGAATCCCTTAGAAGAAGTTGAGTAGCCCTCATAGTCAGCAAAGGGTCCAAAATGCAGTATTGGGTGCAATCTCAAAAATGACAGAATGATCTCTGTTCATTTCCAAGGCAAGCCATTCAGTATTACAGTAATCCAAGTCTATGCCCCAAGCAGTAATGCTGAAGAAGCTGAATTTGAATGGTTCTATGAAGATCTACAGGAACTTCTAGAAATAACACCCCCAAAAGATGTCCTTTTCAATATAGGTGACTGGAATGCAAAAGTAGGACGTCAAGAGATACCTGGCATAACTGGCAAGTTTGGCCTTGAAGTACAAAATGAAGCAGGGCAAAGGCTAACAGAATTTTGCCAAGAGAATGCACTGGTCATAGCAAACACCTTTTTCCAACAACACAAGAGAAGATTCTACACATGGACATTGCCAGATGGTCAATACTGAAGGCAGATTGATTATATTGTTTGCAGTCAAAGATGGAGAAGCTCTATACAGTTAGCAAAAACAAGACAGGGAGCTGACTGTGGCTCAGATCATGAACTCCTTATTGCTAAATTCAGACAAACTGAAGAAAGAAGGGAAAACTACTAGAACATTCAGGTATGACCTAAATCAAATCCCTCAGGATTATACAGTGGAAGTGACAAATAGATTCAAGGATTAGATCTGATACACCAAGTGCCTGAAGAACTACAGATGGAGGTTTGTGACATTGTACAGGAGGCAGTGATCAAGACCACCCTCCCAAAAAAAGAAATGCAAAAAGGCAAAATGTTTGTCTGAAGAGGCCTTACAAATAGCTGGGAAAAGAAGAGAAGCTAAAGGCAAAGGGAAAAGGAAAGATATACCTATTTGAATGCAGAGTTCCAAAGAATAGCAAGGAGAGATAAGAAAGCCTTTGTCAGGGATCAGTGCAAAGAAATAGAGGAAAACAATAGAATGGGAAAGACTAGAGATCTCTTAAGAAAAGTAGAGATACCAACAGAACATTTCATGCAAAGATGGGCACAATAAAGGACAGAAATGGTATGGACTTAACAGAAGCAGAAGGCATTAAGAAGAGGAGGGAAGAATACACAGAGTTCAGTTCAGTTGCTCAGTCATGTCCAACTCTGCAACCCCATGAATCGCAGCACGCCAGGGTTCCCTGTCCATTACCAACTCCCGGAGTTCACTCAAACTCATGTCCATTGAGTCAGTGATGCCATCCAGCCATCTCATCCTCTGTCATCCCCTTCTCCTCCTGCCCCCAATCCCTCTCAGCATCAGGATCTTTTCCAATGAGTCAACTCTTCGCATGAGATGGCCAAAGTATTGGAGTTTCAGCTTTAGCATCAGTCCTTCCAATGAACACCCAGGACTGATCTCCTTTAGAATGGACTGGTTGGAACTCCTTGCAGTCCAAGGGGTTCTCAAGAGTCTTCTCCAACACCACAGTTCAAAAACATCAATTCTTTGGTGCTCAGCCTTCTTTATGGTCCAACTCTCACATCCATACATGATTAATGAAAAAATCATAGCTCTGACTATATGGACTTTTGTTGGCAAAGTGATGTCTTTACTTTTTAATACACTGCCTAAGTTTGTCATAGCTTAAGGATCCTTAAAAGTTATCCTAGTCTGTTTAAAACCACCTTATTATGAACAAAATGACATTCATCTCCCTTTTATTCTGACATGAAAATTTACCCATTGTGTGACTCCTAAAACCTGAAACCTTTTTCTCTTTCTGTAGAAAATAAATGAAAGCAAGAATTGCATCAAATTTTTCCTTCCAATTTGGCTAATATGTTAGCACCATCTAGTAAAAGTATGAAAGTACTCTTGGTTTCAGGAATCCTGACAAGAGAATAGAAGGATGGAGTTAAGTGGGATTTTGTTTTCATTCAACCCTACAGAAGGCTGTTGGGGAAGCTGAGACAAGAAGGCAGCCAGGGGTTGCTTGTCCAACTTTTGTATCTTGACTATACCAGTGTATGCCTATCACAATGTTTCTCTTAGATTTTTGTCTCCACATTAGAAAATGACTGCATTTTCTTCTTTTTTTTTTTATTGGAATATACTTATTTTACAATGCTGTGCTGGTTTCTTTTGTACAAAAAAGTGGATCAGCCATATGTACATAAATATCCCCTCCCTCTTGAGCTTCCCTCCTAGCCCATTTCCCATCTCAACCCTCTAAGTCATCAGAGAGGACCTAGCTGAGCTCCCTGTACTGCGTAGGAGCTTCCTGCCAGCTCTCTAGTTTACACGTGGTGGTGTTTGTATATCAGTTCAACTCTCTCAATTTGTCCTGCCCTTTCTGTCTCCCTCTGTGCCCACAAGCCTCTTCTCTACATCTATGTCTGCATTCCTGCCCTGTAAATAGGCTCATCAGGACCATTTCCCCCCCCTAGATTCCATATATATATGTTGATACATAATATTTGTTTTTTGTTTTCTGACTTACTTCACTCCGCGTGATAGGCTCTAGGTTCATCCACATCACTATATATGACTCAATTTTGTTCCTTTCTATGGCTGGGTAATATTCCAGTGGGCTTCCCAAATGGCTCAGTGGTAAAGAATCAGCCTGCCAATGCAGGAGACATACGTGTTGCAGGTTCAATCCCTGGTTTGGAAAGATCCCCTGGAGGAGGAAATCTATTCCACTCCAGTATTCTTGCCCAGATAACCCCATGGAAAGAGGAGCCTGGTGGGCTATAGTCCATGGGACTGCAGGAGTTGAAAATGACTGTATGACTGAGTGCGCATGCACACACACACACACACACACACACAATATTCCAGTGTGGCTTTCCAGGTGGTATAGTGGTAAAGAATCTATATACCACATCTTGTTTATCCATTCATCTGTTGATGGATATCTAGGTTGCTTCCATGTCCTAGCTATTGTATATAGTGCTACAATGAACATTGGGGTACACGTGTATTTTTCTTGACTTGTGATTTTTCTCAGTGTATGTGCCCAGTAGTGGCATTGCTGTGTCATATGGTAGGTCTATGTTTAGTCTTTTAAGAAACCTCCATATTGTTCTCTACAGTAGCTGCATCAATTTACATTCCCTCCAATAGTGTAAGAGCTTCTCTGGTGGCTCAGTATGTAAAGAATCCATCTGCTACAGTCCATGGGGTTGCAAAAGAGTTGGACATGACTTAGTGACTAAACAACAGCAGTGTAAGAGGGTTTCCTTTTCTCCACATCCTTCCAGCATCTATCTTTTGTAGGTTTTTTTGATGATAGACATTCTGATCAGTGTGAGGTGATACCTCACTTTTGACTTGCATTTCTCTACTAATGAGGGATGTTGAGCATCTTTTCATGTGTTTATTGGCCATATGCATGTCTTCTTTGGAGAGATGTCCATTTTTTGATTGGATTATTTATTTTTTGGATATTGAGCTCCATGAGTTGTTCATATATCTTGGAGATTAATCCTTTGTCTGTTGCTTCATTTGCAAATATTTTCTCCCATTCTGAGGGTTGTCTTTTCACCTTGTTTATAGCTTCTTTTGCTGTGCAAAAGCTTTTAAGTTTAATTAGGCCTCATTTATTTATTTTTATTTTTATTTTCATTACTCTAGGAGGTGGGTCAAAAAAGATCTTGCTGTGGCTTTCATCAAAGTGTGTTTTCCCAATGTTTTCCTCTAAGAGTTTTATACTGCCTGGTTTTACATTCAGGTCTTTAATCTAATTGAGTTTATTTTTGTGCATGGTGTTAGGGAGTGTTCTAATTTCATTCTTTCACATATGGCTGTCCAGATTTCCCAGCACAACTTATTGAAGAGGTTTTCTTTTCTCCATTGTATATTTTTGCTTCCTTTGTCATGGATTAAGTGATCATAAGTGTGTATGTAGGTTTATCTCTAGACTTTCTATCCTGTACCACTGGTATATATTTCTGTTTTTATGCCAGTACTATACTGGAAAAAGACTGCATTTTAGGTGACAATTTTAATAATTTACCAGTGGGTTTATGAAGTACCCGTGCTCACAAGAAAATATATCCTAAGGCAAAATGAAGTGCTATTGCTTTTCTAGGGTGGGTAATACTGCTGAGAAAAGGAGTGAAGGTAAAGGAGATCCAGGCCTGCAAGGAGAGGGAAAGAAAGGAGTTACTATGTTATCTCAGGACATTTCATAGGGAGAAATAGAGGGTGAATCATTTATTCCCCTGGTTCCCATCTTTCATTCATCTAAGGTCCACCACATGGATGGTTAACTCTGCCGCCATTTCAGATTGCACATTTGCAAGTACTGAGTAGGTCCTGTTACACTTGGACCTCTTTGTTGAGAAGCCTGAAGGTGCAAGGTAAGAGAAAAGCAATGTGGACAGGTGGTGAGGGGTGTGAACATGTTCCCATGTAAAGCTGATCGTGGATCCTGTAGTACTGCACGGTGAAGCAGCAGCTAGGATGATAAATATGGTCAAGAGGCTCAGAGACTGGTTGAAGCCAAGATCTGAGGTGGTACGTGGTTGGATGATAATAACACTTGCAATGTGGTTTTCAAGCTTTAGAACATGTCAAATAATATTAATAGAAAGGGGGATCACTCTTGCTATGTTGTTGGCTTTTCTTAAGCACCCTATTCTCACTGTTTATTTTCTATAGCTATAATCCCCAATGGGGCATTCCTCTAAAAGAGGTACATGTAAACAGCAAAAACAGACTGAAACATGAATATGGAGGGATACAGATACAGATCTAATTAATATTCCTGATCATTCCATTGTACATGAACAGGACACAGAATACAAAGTATTTTGTATCTATTTTGTATCTATTCAGAAAACTAGATTTTTTTTCAGAAAATAATTAGGAGGCTAAGTTTATCTCTTGTGTATGTTAGTTGCTCAGTTGTGTCCAACTCTTTGTAGCCCACCAGGCTCCTCTGTCCATGGAATTCACCAGCTTAGAATACTGGAGTGGGTAGCCAGTTCCTTCTCCAGGGGATCTTCCTAACTCAGGGATGGAACCCAGGTATCCTATATTGCAGGTGGATTTTTATACCATCTAAGCCACCAGAAAAGCCCAACTTTATCTCTTAACCTATCTTAATACCAACCTTTCAGGAAATTGCTGATTTTTATAAAAGGCAATATATTTAAAATTAATTCCAGAAACATGCCAACTTGAGATCCAAGGTCTAGATTTAGATATTTACCTATATAATGTCTTGACAATAGAAAAGAAAATCATAAGCTTTGTAGAAAAAAAAAAATACAGAAAAGCAGCATTATGTCTTGGAATGGCCCGAGGAAGTCTATCAAACAACGAATGGACTTGATTTGCAGGTTTTGCTGCACAAAGTATTCCACAAGTAGGAATGTGTAATCATCTTCCTCAATATTAGAAGTCTGAAGCACACAGTTCTTAAAGAAAAATGTACAACCTATGACCCTGGGGGAGCAAACATCACTCAGGAACACAGTGGTGATACACAGGGCAGGGTGGACCGTGGTGTTTATCTGTCTGTTTCTTGGCCAAGGTGCTGGAGGTCTTCTAAAATGAGAACCAGAGGGTTTGGTCCGGTCATGGAGAACACGAGGTTACTAGTCTGATATTAAGAACCACGGACAGCTCCGGGCTGCACCAGAGAAGGCATCTTATTTTTTCATTCCTCGGAATGATAGTCCAGGGTCTCCATGTCTAATGCGGACTCCAGCTTCTGATAATAAAGCAAGCCTGCTTATTTGGGCTTCTCTTTAACACTCATTTAAGTGTATTTATGTGAGTAGGTAGGGAGTGCTCACATGGAATGTTCAGGCGGTGAGAGTGAGAGAAATAGTTGAAGGAACCAGTTTAAGAAAATGGCTTTATATTGCATAAATAATTAATCCGGCCGCCTTGCAAGCGGCTGGATGGGTCAGGCGGGAAAGCCCGTGGGTGGGGGCGGAGGCGGGGATCCCCGTATCGCCGTTAGATGTTCAGTGACTGCGGGGGAGAGCGGATCCCACCCGTGTCGGGTCAGAGGCGCCGCGCCATGTGCTCTGGGCTCCCGGCCATCCTGCTGCCCATATGGCTCTCCTGGACCCTGGGGACGCGAGGCTCGGAGCCCCGCAGGTGAGGCAGGGGCTTCCTCGGGCCCGGCGTCCTGCCTCCCGCGCTGCAGCGCAGGTCTGCGGGCAGAGGCGTTCCGCAGCCACCGCGGGCTCGGCCTGCACCGCCGCCGGACGGGGGTCGCGGTCAAAGGGCCAGGCCAGGGAGCAGGCTGAGGGGGGACGTCTCGGGAGGATTGGAGAGCGTCTCCTTCGCTGTTGCTGCCCGCGTCGCCGTCGCCGACCGTACCCTCCTTCGCGGGCGGCTGGAGGCCCAGCGGAGCTGGCGGCGCGGCCCACACCTGGCGCTGCCCGGTGCCGCGCGGTCGCGGCTGCAGCCCGCGCGCCGTGCCGGCAAAGCCCCGGGTCACGCTCCGCAGCCAGCGAGGCGGCGGGGACGCTGGGCGCCGGGGCCCCGCGGGCGCGGGAGCAGTGGCCCGGCTGGGCGCGCTGCGCGGCGGCCCGCGCGCCCCGCCCCGGCCCTTGCCGCGCGCCCGCGCCCGCGCTCCTCCCCGCGCGCGCGCCTCCCCGGCCCTCCCCCTGCGCCCTCCTCCGCTCGGGGCCAGCGCGGCGGCGGCGGCGGCGGCGGCGGCAGCAGGAGCAGCCCCGGCTGCGGGTCGCGACGGCGGCGGGGCGCCCCCTCCCCCGTGCCGGGGCGCGGCGGAGGGATGTGGGGCTTTGCGGGAGGAAGGTTTTTCGGCATCTTCTCGGCCCCGGTGTTGGTGGCGGTGGTGTGCTGCGCGCAGAGGTAGGGTCGTGGCTTGCTTGCCGGGAAGCGGGCCGGGCGGCTGGCAGGGTGCGCGGGTGTGCGCGCCGGGCACGGGCGGGCGAGCCGCCGCCTGACCCGGTTCTCTCTGCCCCCCTCCACCCCTCCCGCAGCGTGAACGATCCTGGGAACATGTCCTTTGTGAAGGAGACGGTGGACAAGCTGCTGAAAGGCTACGACATTCGCCTGAGACCGGACTTCGGAGGTAAGTAGGCTGTGCGCTGCCGCTGCAGGCTGCGCGACCCCCCGCGCTGGGGGCCTGGGCGGAGGAGGGAGGCGGGGGCCGCTGCCGCCGAGCTGCGGCCGCGCGGGGAGGGCTCGGCCGGCGCCCCCTCCTCGGCGGCTCTCGGGCCCCGGGGCCGCCGCAGCCCGTGCCCGAGCCTGGCTCACAGCCGTATCGTGCACTTTCCGCAGGTCCCCCGGTCTGCGTGGGGATGAACATCGACATCGCCAGCATAGACATGGTTTCCGAAGTCAACATGGTGAGTGCCTGCCCTCCCTGGGCCCAAGCCCCTGCCCCGACGCGTGCGCCCGCCGGCGGGCTCGGGACCAGGCTGGAGGCCTTCGCTGCCGGGCCGAGCTGACCGGGCGGGTGACCGGAGCGGTCCTCGCCGCGCCGGCCTCCGCCTGCCCGCGCGCCTTTATCCGCGCGCCTGTGCGCACTGGGCAGTCGTCGGCTCGGAGCCGCGCGGAGGGCGCGCCTTCCTGCGGTGGTAAGGGGTCCGGGCTCACCGGAGCGGGCCCCCTCGCCGCCCGCGAGCTCCCGGCCCGTCCCGCGGTCGGCCCCCCGGTGCCCAGGCCGCCCGGGGTCGTCTCGCCTCCTTAGCAACAGGCGCCGGGGAGCGGGGGAGGAGAGCGCAGTTGCGGGGGAGCTTGTGTTCTGGGTGAGGGGGACTCAAGGGTTGCTTCCTTGTGGAGCAGGTCCTGGCCGCTGGAGAGCGCGGAGGGCGGTGGTCGGCTTGTCTTGCGCTGTCTCGGGTCCGTTTCCTCTGAGTCCAGTGGCTTTTCCGAGGGTGGGCTCGCGACACGGAACCCGGACCCAATCCGCCGGGCTCTGTCGGAGGTGCTGACGGTGCTGGAGGGTCTGGCGGGCCGTCTCTGCAGGGAGAGTGGAAAGCTAGGGAACCAAGTGTCACTTAGGGCTGTGTTAATGCGAGGAAATTCTGTGTTCTGACCTGTGGAAAGTGGAGGTCCCTGTCTGTCCAGAGGTGTGAAGTGGGTGTCACAGGCTTCCTCAGGAACCTTGACGACAACATGGAATAAGGAGAAAAACGACCCCTTTCATTTTTTGATTGAACTGGAATACTAGGGGTTTTTGAAAACAGGTTTCGTTTTCTGAGTGACACTTTAGAAATTGTGAGGATGAGAATTTGGAAAAAAAAATGTTTTTTTTTGGAAGAAATCATTTAGCAACGTTTCTTTCTAAAATATAGCACCAAGAATATAATGAGCCATGAGGTAGACTCCATGGATTTCTCAAGTCTGGTGGACATCAGAGTCACATGGGCGAACTTGTTTTGAATGCTTACTACCTGGCTGTGATTCTGATTCAGTGGTGTGAAGTACAATCTTGGGGGTCTTTATTTAAAACTAGTGCTTCAGATGTTTTTTTTCCAAGCAGATGTTTTATGGACAGTTTTTTTGAGAAGCATTCTAATAACATAGAAATGTGGATGGTTACCAATAAACTAAAATCATAATTTTAAATAGATGTTTAGCAAGATATATTTAAAGGCATACACTAGTATGGATTTTGTAGGAAGAAATCTTTGACTACACGAAACTACTGTTAATTTTTTACTCTTAACCTAAAGGTTTAAAATTATGATGTGTGATTTAAAAAGTACTTTTCTTTCAATGTATATCACTAAGGACATTTATATTCAAGTATGAACAATAAATAAACATAAATAAATAAGTTATTAATAATAAAAGCATGAGGAAGAAACAGAGACTTTATATATATTACACTAAAAACATCACATTTATTTTACTTTTTCAAATTTTTGAAAAATTATTCTGTCAAAAGTATGTCTTATGACCTTAAGGAAACAAGTTAATATATTCAAGATATACTCTGTAATCTGTGATTTCCTTAATTGGGAACTTCATATTCTATAGAGAAGAAAGTTTTGTATAGACGTTAATAGACTATTTAGTGGATTTTTATGTCAAAAATTATTATATTGGATGTCAAATAATGAAGAAAACATACTGATGTGACACTTTTAAGAACTCTGTACAGTGTTAAAACAGCCAGGGAATAGAGAATGTCTTGTTGCAAATCATTACACATTTCCTGTGAATGAATTTTTAAACTTAGCTATCCAGTTGTTTAGACATCATGCTGATATTTAGCACCTTTAAAAACTTCATGCACTATGAACTGAAATGTCCCAGTTTTCTCTGAACCCAGTAATAGAAAGATAAATTGAGGATACAAGCCATTATATTGAATAATCTTCAAGTGCCTATATCAAAGCCAGTAATTATGCATAATGTACCATAGCATACTTGTATGCCTTTTGTTTTGAGTTTTTATGATGTTGATTTTTGTGGTTCTCTCTATATAAGTTTATGGTAAAGAAAAATTGGGAATTGGTGAAATTGGAAATTGAAGGCCATTGGATAGATGGACTAACTGGCATCTGAAATATCTTCCACAAGTGGATTGGTAAAAATATCCACTAGAAAAACCTGATTTCCTATAACTCATGATCAGGATTATAGCTCATAGTCATAGCTGCTATATTTGATCTATTTTTTACTGAAGGAACTTCAAATATATAGCAATTAATTAAGTATCATTTTGGAGGTGACATTTTATAGGGAAAAAACTTAGTATGTGAGCATAAGATTAAACCCATGTTTTTAATCACGTTGCTTAAAAACAATGCATTATATTTGTGAGCTTCCTTAATTGCCTTACTAGTTACCCAAAACTTAAGTGTTGTTAGGTTATGAAAAAAGAAAGGGGCATGCCCTAAGAGAAAGAGGGAAGGAGGCAGAAAGAGGGAGGGGAGAGAGAGAGACTGAGAGGACTTCTGACGGGGAAAGCCTTCTGAAAGAACTTATGAAGTGATACTTAAGTTGGGTGGGTGACTAGAGGGAATAGAATTGTGACTGGCATAGACAGAGGAGGATATTCTGGATTAGAGAAGAAATTGGCAAAGCTATGGATGGATAGATCAGCAGGACAGGAAATTGTGAAGGAGAGACTCAAAAGATGAAATTGGAAAAGTAGGACAAACCCCTGCTCACCTATGCCCTTCTCTGCCTTGCCAAGGATTTCAGATGCTAATTAATTTTCAAGAATTAAGGAGCCTGTAAAGATTATTAAGCAGATGACTGACATGATTTAAGTTGTGGTTTAAGATGAATATTGTGACAAAGATGTTAATTTAGATGGAGTGAGAAGAGCAAAGTTAGCAAGAAAATTCAGGGTAAATGATCATGGACGCTTCCTTGAAACTGTTCTCAAATTTTCATAGATATGCTTTTGAAAACATATTTAGTGAAATAAAGATCCATTAATGTCTGAAATAAGGATATGTAAAGCATGTATATCTCAAGGTGGGACAGATGTGCTCTTGTTAGTGGACACTTTGAGGGTGAACATGAAGCAAATAGTTACTTTTCTCTTTAAACAGTTGCAAAACAGTCTTTATCTACTGATGGTCATATAGGTAATGCCTCCAAAGAATGCCTCTAACCTCAAAGAATTAAATAAATAGATACATTATACATATACATGTATATATCATTATGCATTTTGGTGTTTTATATTAACAATCAAAATGAATTTTAGTATTTAACATTGTTTTGCTATAACATGTTTCACTGATAATGGAGATATTTTGTATTTCCATTTTTCTTAAGCTTCTAATTTTTCTTTTTGTGTACTTTATTTAAAATTGACATATAGTTAATTTGCAATCTTGTTAGTTTCTAGTGTACAGCAAAGTGACTCAGTGATAAACATATACATATGCACATATATATTCTTTTTCAGATTCTTTTCCATTATAGGTTATTACAAGATACTGAATTTAGTTGCATGTGCTATATAGTAGATCCTTATTGTTTACCTATTTTAATATAGTAGTGTGTGTGTTAATCCCAAACTCCTAATTTTCCACTTCTTTCTTTTTTTAATTAGCTTATTTGACAGCAGTCAAACAAAAAACCGTTTTCTTTTACATAACTTCCCTTGTTCTCCTAGCTCTTGTTTTGAATGTTCAGATAATCTTTTAAAACTAAGCATGGTTAACTAATTGTTGAGATTTGGTTTACATATTTATTTAAGTGAGATTGTACATATGAAAGTATACTGTCTACTGAAAAGTTTTATGTGCATGTGTTATAATTCTGGTGTTAAAATTTTAGCACTGGTCCAAGTGTGAAATAAACCTGTTGAATCAATAGGTGGAGGGATAAGTGGACACAATTATTGAAAATATAGGAAATGTAAGGGAATATTAAAATATAAAACTAGAAAAGTTTAATTAAAAAAATGTTTTTTTTACTGAAAGAGGGTGAAGTAGTTCTGGAACTCTTTAAAAATCATTCAGATAATAAGGACAGTATTTTAAAGTAGTCAAATGAGTTCTTTTTGAATTTGAATTACTAGAATAAGCCATTGTTTGATTTATTAATTCAGAAAGAAACTATACATTCTCAATTTCTACTTAATTAAAGTATTGAGGATATTGGGCTTCCTTGGTGGCTCAGTGGTTAAGAATCAGCCTGCTAAGGCAGGAGACGTGGGTTCGATCCCTGGGTTGGGAAGATCCCCCTGAGAAGGAAATGGCAACCCACTCCAGTATTCTTGCCTGGGAAATCCCATGGATAGAGGAGCTTGGTGTGTCCATGGAGTCACAAAAGAATCAGACATGACTTAGCTACTGATCCACAAATATTACATAAAACTAGATTCAAACTCTAGTAATAAAAAGGCTAATGTTCTATGATTTAACTTGTACTTTATTTTCTGCACTTAATTCATCTATTAAAATTGAGGTGAAAGTTGATTAGTCGTGTCTGACTCTTTGCAACCCCACGGACTATATAGTTCATGAAAATGTAACTACAGAATTGTTTTTTCTGATTTTATGCATATAAACAATAAACTGTTACCTTTTTTTAGTTGTGACTTCCTTTCAGGTGACATATAATCTGCTGTGTTTAGTTATTATGAGAGGTATATTTGTCCCTTATGCTTGTTGTAGTGTATTCCTTCCTCATTGATTGCATTTTCCTTTTCAAAAATGTCTCAGTGTAAAATGAGTATGGTACGTAAGAGCATGGTTTTGGAACATCCCAGCAAGCAGCTTCGGTGCTGCCTCACTGTAAAACGGGTGCAGTTGACTTTTGTGCACAACACAGAAGCATTTGCTCTCACTTTTGTCTTTTCCTGTTTTCAGAAGAGTGGGCAAAGGAGAAGGTCACCTTGGTTTGAGAGAGCTGGGATTAGCTGGAGAATTCAGCTTTTAGGCCGTTTTGATCAAATTTATGTTAATCAACTCCCCTCCCTGTGCAGCAGAGTCTAGAGTTGCTCTGCCCTTGAGGCACCCAGTGTCCAACACCTGGCCAGGTCCTCAGGCAGGGAAGCTGAGTCCCAGGAGTCCAGCTGTTGTGCTGCAAAGAGCCTAATGGGATTGGGAGTTTCAGGTTGTTTCTAGATTTATGGGAACATCTAGCCTTAGGCAAGTGCCTTAATACTCAGTAATGCAGTCTCTGGCTTCTCAGATGCCCGTGGCACAAAAATGCCTGGGTGATAGCACAAAGGGCTTAGCTCTACATAGAAAATTGAGGTAAAGATACCCACACAATCACAGCCAAACACACACATATTAGAAAACTGTCCTTTTCAGATTTCTTCAGAGAGGCTCTGGCTTAGTTCAGAGTTAGCATATGAATTGTTACTCGCATTTGAATTGTTACTAGCATTTTAAATGTTGGAAATGTGCTAATGCTCCTGTTACCTCTTAAGCTGAGGGATGACTCAGCAGAAAGGAAGAAGTGTTTCTCTGACCCAATTGGGTTTGAAAAACCACTTACATGAAAGACACTCCAGGGGTAAGGTCCAGTGAGCATGTTGGCGTTTGGTTCCAGGTTGCTGCATTTAGGAGGTAAGAGTGTTTACTGAGGACATTACTTCTCCCTGGAAGTATGTTTCGTGCCTAAGTTATGATTAAACATCAATGCTGGGGCACTGACAAGGAAGCATATAATGAACTTAAGAGATGGATGAGAATAGCGCTTATATAATAAGCTCTTTATGAAAGGAGGTTTCTGTTTAACATTAGAAAGAATTGATATGGGAGGCAAAGGGGGTGCTTTTTGTCTTTCCCCTCAGGGAGGCTGTAAAGCTTCTGTTGCTACATCTCAGAAAATGAATCTTCTGCACGTTGCCTTGTCGTGAGCAGCCTCTTCTGGAGCCTTTGCCAGGCTCAGTAGATCCTCTGTTGTGTTGCACATAGAAGTAAGTACTTGGTTTGAATTAATGGCACAAATCTGTTTATTTGTATATTAAAAACTTTATTATTTTTGCCAATAAAGCAGTATGAATTCAACATCTGATTTTGTAAATCTGTCATCTTGTAAGAGCTCTTCTTTCCTTCCATTGGTAGCAGAATCTTTCTTTCTCCTGTGGGTTCTGTGTCATAACACTCTTGTTCAGTTGCTGAGTCGTGACTAACTCTTTGATCTCATGGACTACAGCATGCCAGGTTCTCTGTCCTCCACTATCTCCTGAAGTGTCATATCATATATACTCTCATCGTGCTTGAAGCCTACTAAACATTTGGTTTAAATACATCAAGCCTATTGACCATTGGGAATCTTTAAAATTTTCTTGTGATGCATATTGAGGTATAACTTAGGGAGATGACAGCTAACAACAGCTTTATGTCATTTTGCAGTTGATGAAATGTTTCAGATATTTTGCATATTTGACCATCAAACCTGATGATCGGCTTAGTGAAATATATCTTATGGTAGATGTTACTCTCATCTCCATTGTTCAGGTGAGAAAATAGCCTTAGGAACAGCACTGAGGTACTATTGATACAAAGCTGGGACTTGATCCTGTTTCTTTCTACCTTGTTGTGCTACAGAGCAATTAAAAAATGCTTTCTTAGGGCCTTATAAGATTTAACCTTTTCCCATGACCTTCATTGCCATCTAAAGTGGATCTTCCAGTTTACTTCTCCGTGCTCTCCTAGTCTTTCCTTTTATCACTAGCAAGTGATGATTACTATCCAGTGATTGCTATCAAGTGAGTATGATTCTGGTGTGCTTGTTTGTTTAGAGGCTTTCTTCCCCTTTTTTCCTCCCCCCTTGAGACTGTAAATCTCATGAGGCAGATCTGTGTGTCTAAGAACACCCTTTCATAGTGCAAAACCAAAATCTAACAGTTGCTATATAAATAGATACTAGTGTCTATTAGAAATTGATTGAAAGGAAAATCTATGAGTGAAGAATGAATGAAAGAATAGATATAAAAGTACATGAATAAATAGGTAGGTGGCTTTCCAATGAAATATTTTTATAACCCAGAATTTGGGCTCGTGACCAAGAAGAACCTTTTACAGGCTAAATATGATATATGTAGTTTTTATTTTAGGGGACTTAATTTAATCAGAATTTGTATAATTGTATACAGTATAGTGGTAGTGCTAGTGGTAAAGAGCCCGCCTGCCAATGCAGGAGATGTAAGAGGTGTGGGTTGGCTCCCTGGGTCAGGAGGAGCCCCTGCAGGACGGCATGGCAACCCACTCCAGTGTTCTTGCCTGGAGAATCCCTTGGACAGAGGAGCCTGGTGGGCTGCAGTCCATGGGTCTCAACTGAAGACACAGAGTCGGATACGATTGAAGAGGCTTAGCATACAGGCATAGCACCTTCAGCGGTCACGTATTTTACAGCGTTTAGCCCCTCACTGGAGAGCTTTCACACTGATCTCAGTGTGGAGAGGAGGGAAGAGATTGTGGTGGCCCTGTGATGTATCGCCTGTGTAAGGGTTAATGGGGGTATTTCAAACACTAATCACTGGTGCCTTTGTTACACTCAGTTTTGTGTCTAATTGGAAGTATACGCGACTTGAGCTTTCCTATATGATAGGCAAGTTTTGGTGGTTCTTCCTAATACAGAGGTTCATTAAGCTCTGCATTCCCTTTCTGATGGCTGTTCAGTGCAGTGTAGCTGCGGTGGTTTTCATTTGTTTGCTAGCTTTTCAGCACAGTTTACTTCTGGGCCGTTTATGCCAGCCATTAAGAAGACTCTTCTAGCAGCAAAATTTGGAAGACTAGGACTGAAATAGGTTTCATCTCTTGGCAATTTGTTCAGTCCTGTCAATTCAAGAGGGCTCATGATGGAGAGCTTGCCTCCAATCTCTGTGGTGGGAGATGTAGAATTCTCTTATTCCGTGGTTACCAGGAGACTATAATAAGAAATAGAAGCCATTTGTAAGTGTTAACTCATGTATCCCTTTTTGCATTTTTCTGCAGAAGCATTGATATAATTAACAAAAACCTTAGCATGCATGGAACTAACATTTCAGATGAATAGGAGTACGATTAAGATATGAGAATGCCACAGCTCTTTAAAAGTTCTAATTTGTGCTTTTCCAATCAGTCTGAGAGAGGGTATGGATTCTATTGATTACATCATCATATTTTACTTAAGTTCTACAATGAAAGAATTCCTTTTATCTAAAATATTTACTAAGTCATGCTATGATTCATGACATGAAGTACATTTGTTTTGAGTTGACTTTAATGGATAGCAAAATCTACTGTTTTAAAGGTACATGACTCTGATTGTGTTTGATACATATGTATAAAGTGTTAGCTGCTGCTGTTGCTGCTGCTGCTGCTAAGTTGCTCAGTCATGCCCGACTCTTAGTGACCCCATGGACTGGAGCCTACCAGGCTTCTCCGTCCATGGGATTTTCCAGGCAAGAGTACTGGAGTAGGGTGCCATTTCCTTCTCCGAAAGTGTTAGCTACTTAGTTCAATATCACATCACTCTTCTTTTAAAATTTAATTTTTTCGAATTAGACTTTACAACTGTTAACTTTAATGAGTAGAAGGAACAAGTTTTCTGGGTCACCCATCATTACAAGTTGTTTGTGTGTGTGAATCTGTGAATCTGTGCAAACCAAAAATTGTTTTAAGAGAGACAACAATTTGAATAATTCACTGTAATACCATTGAATTTTTTTTCCCAATCATGAGGACTCTAAAAATCCATCTGAGAGATGTCTGTATATCAGCTTGAAAGACTAGACTAGTCACCAGGGGCAGTGCCTGTTATGTAGAATGCGCTTGGTGAATACTTGTTAAATACATTTGTGTAACACATGACCCTTGTGGTAAAACTGTATCTGCTGTTTGTTTTATTGGAGAGGTTCCCTTATTTGGGTGTCAAGCACATAGAGGGCTTCCCAGGTTGCGCAGTGGTAAAGAGTCTGCTTGCCAATGCAGAAGACTCAAGACACACTAGTTCCATCCTTGGGTCAGGAAGATCCCCTGAGAAGGAAATGACAACCCACTCAAGTATTCTTATCTGGAAAATCCATGGACAGAGAAGCCTGGTGGGCTTGGGGTTACAAAGATTTGGACACAACTGAGTGTGCACACAACTGTGCACAAGTGCATGAAATTAACCATAGCTTTACACATATGAATTCCTGTGAACTTGTCGCAGAAAAGACATCCAAATCCCAGTAAGCAGTGCCATTCCTATGGTCTAGAATAGTGGTTCCAAAGGTGTAGAACAAGAAGCCTTCTGTGGTGTTGGAGTGATTGCAGGAGCTGACACAAATTCACGCCTGCCCAGCACAATTTCTCACCATTGTTGTATACCATGTCTTGCCTTTCCAAAGCAGTGTGCATATTTGACGGAGAAGGCAATGGCACCCCACTCCAGCACTCTTGCCTGGAAAATCCCATGGACAGAGGAGCCTGGTAGGCTGCAGTCCGTGGGGTTGCTAAGAGTCAGACATGACTGAACGACTTCACTTTCACTTTTCACTTTCATGCATTGGAGAAGGAAATGGCAACCCACTCCAGTGTTCTTGCCTGAAGAAGCCCAGGGACGGGGGAGCCTGGTGGGCTGCGGTCCATGGGGCCGCACAGAGTCGGACACGACTGAAGCAACTTAGCAGCAGCAGCAGCAGCAGTGCATATTTGAAAGAGGTTGGGAGTAACTGAATGTATGAAGAGCAGCATTGATTGTGCTATATTCCTTTTTATGCTGTTAAACATTCTGCAGATAATTCTCACCCTCTGTGTGAGGATGTAGTTGATTGTGCCATTGAATGAGTTTTCATGTCTGAATTTTCCTTTGTTTTGGCCCTGGGCACCAAAATTCCCTATGAGAATGTAATTCCTTGTGGTATGGGGTAAAATAATGGTTGCTTAAGAGAACACATGTGTACCCATGACTGATTCATGTTGATGTACAGCAAAAACCATCACAATATTGTAAAGTAATTATCCTCCAATTAAATAATTAAAAAAAGAACATTGTTGTATACAATGTGCATATGTGCCCCATAATCAGTGTTTCTGCTCGAATAATATTGGAAATTATGTTGGAGATGTAAAACAGGTTTCTTTACTGCAGGAACTGTCAAGCCCTTTAATATGTCAATGATTTTGTAAATCTTCATGAGAGGGGTGAAGAGTTCGGCATTTAAAATACATGTTTAGGGATTTCTTTGTGAGGGGATGATGGACCTTATTACTAGTTCATGAAGTTTTCTGTAGAACATAGTTTAGGAAATGTGGGCCTAACCCATGGAATTAGAATGATTTTTAATACAGCCAGTCCCCAGGAATGTTAACTGAGAAAATTACTGCATTAATAAAGCCTCTTTTTGTGACCTGTCCAAACCACAGAGAAGACACAATTTTGATAACAAAAATTCTACTAGTGCATATGAGAATGGGTAATATTTTATGAAAATGAACATTAAACATCTCTTACAATTAGATTGATAAAAAACAGAGATTTTCTTCTGTAATAATATTGTCTGTCATACTGAAGGAAGATATGTTTCAAGCCTCCTTGTTTTCTCGTATTATAAGAGTAAATGATACAGAAACAGACGTAGTTGTGTTGAGTAAGTATATTAGTCACCCGGTTGTGTCTGACTCTTTGTGACTGTAGCCCACCAGACTCCTCTGTCCATGGAATTCTCCAGGCAAGAATACTGGAGTGGACAGCCTTTCCCTCCTCCAGGGGATCTTCATGACCCAGGGATCGAACCCAGGTCTCCTGCATTGCAGGTGGATTCTTTACCATCTGCAAAAAAGACTCTTGAGCGAACAACAGTAAGTTAATTTTGAGAACAAAATATGTCTCCTTGAGGCTGATGGGCTTGACAGGTGCTTTCTTGGAAGGCTAGAGATTCCTTCTTGGGGCTGTGGCAGGGAAAACAGGCAGGGTTGTGATTCTCAGACTAGGGAGGGTTGACATGTATTTTTGAATATATCATGTTGCATAAACATTTATTATAGTCTGTAATATATATTATGTATAATGAAATTATATAGTATACTGTATATATTATATAATTTATGTTATTCATTTATATGAAAAATAAGATTTTCTTTGGTTGAAAGGTTCTGGTTATATATTTAACATCCCCTTGAGTAAGACATGTTTAAAATTCCCTGTATGACTAATTCTCTATACTTCTATGAAGAGTTTGTCCATTTTCATGAATAGTCAGTGACAATAGCCCAGAGGCAAATGCATCTTCTGGACTGTTCCAGAACCACAGGAATAAAAGAGGCCAGTATTGCTTTGCAGCACTGTGGAGGCCCCACTGGGGATCTGGGCTTGGCTGGTGGTAATGGGTGCGGAAACCAAAGTAGATTCAGAAAGGTGAAGAGATGCAAAAGTGTTAATTGATTGTAAGTGTCATGGGTTTCATTTGTTTGCTTGTTTGTTTCTGGCATTTAGAATCACAGGGAGCTGGTTTAAAAAATTGTTTTGGAAATATTATATATCTATGGATTCTTTTCTCCTAAGCCACGCTTTATTTATCGTTATACAGTATTGCCCCAAAGCTTGTGTTTATGATTGAAAAACTAGTCTCAAACCTTGAGATTTTACTTTATTATTGTGTACTCTTTGGGATTTTAATTATCTGGGTAATTTCCTCAATACTCCTGGCTATTTTACCTTTAGAGGCTGTGGGGGTCTAATTTGCAAAATTGCCCTGGGCAGTAGAAAAGAGTTGGTTAGAATTCTCAGATTCTAGAAGGGTTTCTGTTAACTTTGGTAAGTCATTAGACTCAATTGTTTTCAAGCTGATCATTTTTTTTAAAACAAGTATGTTAAAAGAGATTCTCTAAGTTGCCTTCTAGCCCTGATTTCTGAGTCTGTGAACAGTTGAAAACGTGAGACTTTGATTTGCCTTACAGAGACCACTGCTTCTTGTCATTTGATACTGCATGTGGTTTAACTGGGTGTCCAAGTGGTGGTCATCTGGCAGCTTGCAGCCATACAGTCAAAGTGTGGCCCATTTTCCCCAAGTCACCTGTGCTGTGCACTGCGAGCCTGGGACGTGTTGTCCATAAACAGTAGGATTTACAGTCTGCACTCAGGCTCCTTAATTTTTGGGTTTCAAACGTGCTTATGTTCACTATTTGGGTTGAATTTATAGTTAATAATTTATAAGCGAAAAGTGTAGCTGGCTGTTAAGATGTTTTTTGCATACATGCTCAGTTGCTAAGGGGCTTCCCTTGTGGTTCAGCTAGTAAAGAACCTACCTGCAATGCAGTGAGACCTGGGTTCGATCCCTGGGTTGGGAAGATCCCTGGGTTGAGAAGGGAAAGGCTACCCACTCTGGTATTCTGGCCTGGAGAATTCCATGGACTGTATAGTCCATGGGGTCACAATGAGTCTGACACAACTGAGTGACTTTCACTTTCACTTCAGCTGCTGGGTCCTGTCTGACCTCTTTGACTGTCAGGATCCTCTGCCCATGGGATTTTCCAGGCAAGACATACTGGAGTGGGTAGTCATTCCCTTTCTCAGGGGATCTTCCTACCCAGGGCTCAACCCATGTCTCCTGCTTGGCAGGCAGATTCTTTTACTACTGAGCCACCTGGGAAGTCCCTTAAAATGCTTCATTTGTATCCAAAGAATGACCTTTCCATTATCACCTAAGAAAAATAACTCAATATGGAAATATCACTTAATGCTAAAGTAAAAGTAAAGTAAAATAAGTTTCTTCAGTCATGTCCAACTCTTTGTGACCCTATGAACCTGTTGCCAGCCAGGCTCCTCTGTCCATGGAATTCTCCAGGCAAGAATACTGGAGTGGGTTCCGATTCCCTTCTCCAGGGGATCTTCCTGACCCAGGGATTGAACCTGCATCTTCTGCTTTGGCAGGCAGATTCTTTACTGCTGAGCCACCAGGGGAGCCTCTTGATTCCTTGCCTTACATAAAACAAAATTATTTATACATAAAATCCAAGCAAGAAAACTTGTGTGGATATAGGGACAAAGACTTGGGCTTGCCTGGACTACAGATTGCAAAATGAGATGTGTTTAATTTTATTATGAAAGAGTAAAAATGTGGACGTGCCAATTATTATGTAACTAGGAAATTACCTATTTAGATTATATAGATCAAAATGTATAATGTGACTCAAACTTGGATGTAATCAATAACCAAAAAAATTAGTAATTTTCAAAGTGTTTACTTCATATTTGATTACCATAGGTGAAATCCTGCTGATAATGGATTGTAGGATCTGGTTGGTAGGTGGTTTAGTCTCTAAGGCGTGTCCAATTCTCGCAACTCCATGGACTGTAGCCTGCCAAGCTCCTCTGTTCATGGGATTCTCCAGGCAAGAATATTGGAGTGGGTTACCATTTCCTTCTCCAAGTATCTGGTTAGAAGAAGTTATAGCACAGTAAAGATGGTAAGTAACTGATTTTCTAACTTAGCACTTTGAAATAGTTTATCGTAGCCCCACACATAGATGTTCCTCAGAGTTTTTGTTTTTATTCTCTTTCTGTCCCAGAATAAGAGGGGCATGGCAGCTAGTCTGGACTAGCAAAGGTCAGGCATTAAGAGGGGGACACTGGTCTAACTGTAACTGCTCCTTGGGTTGCACCATCTCTGAGGACCAGCAGGGGACGCAGGTCCTGGGCACCAGCTGGTTCACTGAGATTAGGGAGGAAAGGTCAAATAAGGGGGTTTGACGCTCTTCCTTGTCTCTTGGCTGCCAACCTGCATGGTATCTTCCCTGATGAGGTAAGAAATGGGAATCTTACCTCCTGTTTTTCTCTCCATTTATCTTTCTGGAATTTTGACTGAAAATTTTCTATACGCCAAGCATCAAATGAGCTCAGTAATTTTTCTCCTTTTAGCTTTCTGTTTTTAAAACCATTAAGGACAATCCTCTTTATTTCCTCCAGCTTAATTCAGAGAAAAATAGAATGAAATTTGTTAAACAAAGGCTGACAGGAAAGCAAGCACCTACTAATTGCCATCCAATTTCCTGATATTCCAAGCTTTGCCCAAGATTATGCAATAATGTGCAGATAGAAAATCAGAATTTGCTCACGCTACAGTATTAATAGATACTGTCAGTTACCCAGAGGAAGGACTCACACATCAGTTTCACATGTTACTGAACTATATTCTGTGTCAGATAAGTGTGAGTACTTCTAGATCACACTTCTGTAGAGATTTACGAGACTATCTACATTATAATGGGAACGGTGAGAACAGTAATCATGACAAAACCCTAAAATATAAGAGAAACGTGCTAGAATTCTAGCACACTGACTATTGAGCCTGTTACGATGGTAGAAAAGGGAAGTGTCAGGGACCCATTTTTGTATGTATGACAGAACAATATTTTGATGCTTCAGAGAGACGTGCTGTATCTAATTGACACTTACTCTAATAGGTTAGTCCAGAATTCAGTTCAGTTCAGTCGCTCAGTCACGTCCAGCTCTTTGTGAACCCATGGCTCTTTGCGACCCCACAGGCTGCAGCGTGCCAGGCCTCCCTGTCCATCACCAACTGCTGGAGCTTGCTCAAACTCATGTGCCTGGAGTCAGTGATGCCATCCAACCATCTCATCCTCTGTCATCCCCTTCTCCTCCTGCCCTCAATCTTTCCCAGCATCAGGGTCTTTTCCAGTGAGTCAGTTCTTTGCATCAAGTGGCCAAAGTATTAGAGCTTCAGCTTCAGCATCAGTCCTTCCAATGCATATTCAGGACTGATTTCCTCTAGGATGGACTGGTTGGATCTCCTTGCAGTCCAAGGGACTCTCAAGAGCCTTCTCCAACACCACGGTTCAAAATCAATTCTTTGGCGCTCAGCTTTCTTTATAGTCTGACTCTCACATCCGTACAAGACTACTGGAAAAACCAGTCCAGAATTAGCTGTATATTATAGATTTTGAAAGTTCCAGGCTATCAAAGCATCTTGCATTTGTAAGTTAACTATGGAACTAACTGGGGAGAGGCAATGCAGTGAATGTTTCCTTTTTTAATTGTCAAAATAATCGATATTACTTAATAATTCCTTTTGTTTTGTCTTTCATGACTTTTTGGTCCACCTGTGCTGTGCTGATGAGCATATTCTTGTGCGGTCACCTTCACTCTAAATACTTCAGGTTTAAGAGTACAACTGCTCTCATCCGCTTTGAAACCCTCAGCAGCACAGATCCAAATGACAGTAGTTTGGGCTTTTCCACGTGTCTCGAGTTTAGCATGCCTGTTCACATGTTGCCTCTGTCATTTCAGACTTGAAGCTCTGGCAAGCTGTCACTGCCATTGAAGTTGTGCAGAAACTCAGGAAGAGAGGGTGCTTGCCGGGAGTCCAGGAGTGAGTCAGACAGTACTCGTCAGCCTGTGCCAGATATGGGGGTCGGTGATGGTGAAGGTGGGGATGAGAAAAGAGGAGATGCTGAGAGTGTTCTGGAAAGCAGTTTGGAGGAGAGTGAATAGGACTAGACGGCACGGAAAAGACATAAGGGAGCTACAGATGGGATTGAAATGGTAAAAGTGTGACAAGAAACTGGATGTTGTTTTTTTCTCTTGAAATGATCAAGATACTGGGACATTTGGCCATATGTAATTAAAAAGCAGATACATGCCAGTTTATACTGTGCAAAATTAAATTGTTTACTTCTGTTCTTCTTATATTTTCCTTTGAAAAAAGTGGAACTACTGGGAGTGTTTGCGTCCCTAAAGTGGAGCCCATCATCCTCCTGGGGGGAGCCACCTACGGTACAGAGTCACTAAGAGGTTTTACAGCCTGAGCAGAACAAGTTCTGAAACCCAAGGTGTTAGCAGAGCTGCAGGCCTTAGCAGATACTCTGATAAATGTTCTCTTTAAGTGTGACAGGAGGCAAGTAGGAAGGAGAATCTTTAAGTGAGAAGGAAGGCAGAAATTCTCCCTTATCCAGCTGTGAACTTTGTAAATGATCACAACACCCATGGAGTTTTCTATATAACATGTGACTTTGTGTTAGCATGCCGTGTTCTTAACATTGGGTGCAGGAATGTTCTCTGACTTTATATTGTGAAAAGAAGGCTGGGGACAGCAGTGTGCCTGCCTGTTGAGAATTTAGGTACTCACTGCACCTTTACTGAGCCACCTTGACTCTGTACCATAGGTGGCTGCCCCTAGGAGGATGATGAGCTCCACTTTAGAGACGCAAACACTCCCAGTAGTTCCACTTTTTTCAAAGGAAAACATAAGAAGAACAGAAGTAAATAAAAGTGTCCATTGTTTTCCAAAATAAAAAAAAAAAATTCCCCACTATGAAAATTTAGAACAGATAGAAAAATACATTTGGATGTATTTTTTTCTTTTTTTTTCACGCACATGTAATATAAATGTGTATTTTACATACTATATGGGTAAGTTTTTATCATTCTTTTGCATGTAACTTTATGTTACAGACACTTCCATACTGAACATATTTTACAGATACTTTAAGAACTATATGCTATTTTCTTGCGTGAAAGTGAAGTCACTCAATCGTGTCCAACTCTTAGCGACCCCATGGACTGCAGCCTACCAGGCTCCTCCGGCCATGGGATTCTCCAGGAAAGAGTACTGGAGTGGGGTGGCAGTGTATAATTAATATTATCCTATTATATGTTTAGCTGCTTGTTCTGATACACTAAATGGTGTTTTGATGAATATCCTTGTGTGTAAATTATTATGCATATTTTTCTTGAGAAATATTTCAGTAGGAGGATTACTGAGTCAGATAGTATGAATATTTTTAGGTGTTTGATACACATAACCAAGTAGCTTTAAAGAAATGATCTGTTTGTTTGGGATCCACTGAGTTGCCTAAAAACTGTTTTATATTTAATATTCTAGAATAAGTGTATCTTTTGGTTAATGGAAAGAGAACAATAGCTTATAAAATTGAGTTAAACCCCAAAACTATTCTTCACTTTACCATGACTCCAGCACAGTCTCATCTAACAAGAAAAATATATCATTAATTTGGCTTTATATAAAAACTGACTTTATCTTAATTTTATATTTGGTATTCTAATAAATATATAAGGAACATCACAACTTCAGGTCACTGTTTTGAATGAAACAGAATAAATTATAGTTCCCCAAATAACTTTTATATTTGAGTACTAAAATTATCAGAAATCAAGCCTAAGACACTGTAAAAAAGTTATTTTCGGGGGCTTTGAGGTCAGAGTTGACCATTTTTATATCAGTTCACTCTCTCAGTCATGTCCGACCCTTTGTGACCCCATGGACTGCAGCACACCATGCTTCCCTGTCCATCACCAACTCCCAGAGCTTACTCAAATTCTTCTCCATTGAGTCAGTGATGGACATGACTCGGAGATCCAAGCATCTCCTGCCTTCAGTCTTTCCCAGCATCAGGGTCTTTTCCAATGAGTGAGTTCTTCATATCAGGAGGCCAAAGTTTTGGAGTTTCAGCATTAGCATCAATCCTTCCAATGAATATTCAGGACTCATTTCCTTTAGGATTGACTGGTTGGATCTTCTTGCAGTCCAGGGGACTCTCGAGAGTCTTCTCCAACACCACAGTCCAAAAGCATCAATTCTTTGGTGCTCACCTTTCTTTATAGTCCAACTCTCACATCCATACATGACTACTGGAAAAACCAAAACTTTGACTAGACTACTTTGTTGGCAAAGTAATGTCTCTGCTTTTTATTATGCTGTCTAGGTTTGTCGTAGCTTTTCTTCCAAGGAGCAAGTGTTTTTTAATTTCATGGCTGCAGTCACCATCTGCAGTAATTTTGGAGCCCAGAAAAATAAAGTCAGCCACTGTTTCCATTGTTTCCCCATCTATTTGCCATGAAGTGATGGGACCAGATGCATGATCTTAGTTTTCTGAATGTTGAGATCTAAGCCAACTTTTTCACTCTTCTCTTTCACATTCATCAAGAGACTCTAGTTCTTCTTTGCTTTCTGCCCTAAGAGTGGTGTCATCTGAGTATCCGAGGTTATTGACATTTCTCCTGGCAATCTTGATTCCAGCTGTGCTTCATCCAACCCAGCATTTCTCACGATGTACTCTGCGTATAAATTAAATAAGCAGGGTGACAATATACAGCCTTGACGTACTCCTTTTCCGATTTGGAACCAGTGTGTTGTTTCATGTCCAGTTCTAACTGCTGCCTCTTGACCCACATACAGGTTTCTCAAGAGGCAGGTCAGGTGGTCTGGTATTCCCATCTCTTGAAGAATTTTCCACAGTTTGTTGTGATCCACACAGTTAAAGGCTTTGGCACAATCAATAAAACAGAAGTAGATATTTTTCTGAAACTCTCTTGCTTCTTTGATGAGCCAATGGATGTTGGCAATTTGATCTGTGGTTCCCCTGCCTTTTCTAAATCCAGCTTGAATTTCTGGAAGTTCACAATTTATGTACTATTGAAGCCTGGTTTAGAGAATTTTGAGCATTAATTTGCTAGTGTGTGAAATGCATGCAATTGTGTGATAGTTTGAGCATTCTTTGGCATTGGAATGAAAACTGACTTTTTCCACTCTGTGGCCATAGCTGAGTTTTCCAAATTTGCTGACATATTGAGTGCAGCACTTTATCAGCATTATCTTTGAGGATTTGAAGTAGCTCAACTGGAATTACATTACCTCCACAAACTTTATTAGTAATGATCCTTCCTAAGGCCCAGTTGACTTTGGACTCCAGGATGTCTGGTTCTAGGTGAGTGATCACACCATTGTGGTTATCTGGGTCATGAAGATCTTTTTTTTTTTTTAATAGTTCTTTTGTGTAATCTTGCCACCTGTTCTTAATATCTTCTGCTTCTGTTAGGTCCATACCATTTCTTTCCATTTTTGTGCCCATCTTTGCATGAAATATTCCTTTGGTATATCTGATTTTCTTGAAGTGATCTTTAGTCTTTCCCACTCTATTGTTTTCCTCTACTTCTTTGCTTTGATCACTGAGGAAGGCTTTCTTATCTCTCCTTGCTGTTCTTTGGAACTGTGTATTCACATGGGTATATCTTTCCTTTTCTCCTGTGCCTTTCACTTCTCTTCTTTTCTCAGCTATTTGTAAGGCCTCCTCAGACAACCATTTTGCCTTTTTGCATTTCTTTTTCTTGGGGATGGTCTTGATCCCTGGCTCCTGAACATTATCATGAACCTCTGTCCATAGTTCTTCAAGTACTCTGTATATCAGATCTAATTCCTTGAATCTATTTGTCACTTCCACTGTATAATCATAAGGGATTTGATTTAGGTCATATCTGAATGGTCTAGTGGTTTTCCCTTCTTTCTTCAATTTAAGTCCAAATTTTGCAATAAAGAGTTCATGATCTGAGCCAGTCAACTCCTGGTCTTGATTTTGCTGAGTATATAAAGCTTCTCTATCTTTGGCTGCAAAGAATATAATCAATCTGATTTCGGTATTGACCATCTGGTGATGTCCATGTGTAGAGTTTTCTCTTGTGTTGTTGGAAGAGGGTGTTTGCTATGATCAGTGTGTTCTTTTGGCAAAACTGTTTGTCTTTGACCTGCTTCATTTTGTACTACAAGGCCAAATTTGCCTGTTACTCTAAGGTATCTCTGGACTTCCTGCTTTTGCATTCCAGTCCCCTATAATGAAAAGGACTTCTTTTTAATGTGTTAGTTCTAGAAGTTCTTATAGGTCTTTATAGAACCATTCAACTTCAGCTTCTTCAGCATTACTGGTTGGAACATAGACTTGGATTACTGTGATATTGAGTGGTTTGCTTTGGAAACTAACAGAGATCATTCTTTTGTTTTGAGAGTTCACCAAAGTACTGCATTTTGGACTCTTTTGTTGACTATGATGACTACTCCGTTTCTTCTAAGAGATTCCTGCCCACAGTAGTATATATAATGGTAATCTGAGTTAATTTGCCCGTTCCATTGCATTTTAGTTCACTGATTCCTAAAATATCGTGTTCACTCTTGCCATTTCCTGTTTGACCACTTCCAATTTATCTTGATTCATCAACCTAACATTCCAGGTTCTTATACTATATTGTTCTTTACAGCATCAGACTTTACTTTTGTACATCAGACTTTACCTCCATTTTTATATGGATGCCCAGATTTTACCAATACATTTCAAATACAGTGTAGCCCCATATTTAATCTCTATAACTGAGGAGCACTTTGGTCCTTTTGATGTTTGAGTGTGTGGGGCCCTTTTGATGTTTGAGTGTGTGGGGCCTCTGGCTGTGTACGTGTAGGGAAGTCCTGGGTCCTGGCGTGGGCAGGTCTTGTGTGTCAGGAGTGCAGTGAGGCTGACATGATGGCTGCATCTGGTAAACTTGAGGTTTTGTTTAATGAAGTATTAACTTACTTTGCCTACTTGAGTAACATTTCAGGTGACTGTTTTCTGTAGTTAATGCGGAAAAAATCAGATTATTATTTCATTTGATCCAAAGTTTGGTCTGCTGATGCAGAGAAAAAAAATTAAGTGATGGTTAACATTTAATTGGAAGGTAGTTTAAATCTAAATTTATTTTGGATTTTTCCATATTGTTTATGAGATGAATGGGTAACCATTTTCCTCACCAACCTATTTTGAATCCTGCTGTCATGCTCGGAAATAGCATCTCAGTGAAAACCATTCAGGAACACTATCATTTTATAAAAATTTTCACCTACCCCTGAGTTTTATTTTTTTAATCTTTTCTTTTTTTAAAAAAACTTCAAGATCACACTTTTGCCATCTGCTTTTGAGAAGACTCGTTTCACTGTCACTTGTCTTTCCCAGTCTCCTGCCTGTCAACAGTTTTAATTTCATTCATCCTGTCCTTAAGCATTGATTCTACCTTACCTTCTAGATGCCAAAGAAATCTATTTGAAGTTTCTCCAGCCCTTTGACATCATGGTTGTGTTTAGCCCTTGCCCAGCTTTCAAAATGATGTTGGTCACCCAACTAGGAGAAATGGTCTCTGACTACAAGAAGTCTCCCAATAATTTTATTATTTAACATTCATCGTCTTCACCATGCAGAGCATTCTGTCTCTTCTTAAGGCCTCCCCTCTCACTTCCCATCTTTCCTCGCAGTTGAGCTCAAATGAGAAGATTATAGTATGGGTTTACTTCCTCCTCTTTGGCAGGATGCATGGGCTCTGCCCACATGTCTTTCTCAGAGGAAGGCGTCTCTCCTCCTATCAGAAGTTATTCTTGCTCTCTGTGCTCTGCATTTTGGCTTTTCCTGTGCCCACATTCACTGTTTGCTTTGCAACATATCTTCCTCTCCATTAGGTTCTTTCTTGTAGTCTTTAATGGGAAAAAGAAAGAATCTGTATTTAAAAGAGACACTCTAAGCTTCCCATAACTGTGCGGCCCCTAACTGCTGAATTCTGTTTTACAGTCATTTTCCTTGACTGTATGTCTCTGGGATGAGTATCAACCTGTAGCCCTTGTCTCTATCCTTGCTGGTGAGTGCTGGGGACTGTGTGTAAAAGGGGTAATTAAGAATCACTCTGTGGCATGTCAAATCTTGGTTGCCAGCCTCCTGAATTGTGATTTTCCACCTTGTCACTCAATCCTGAAGATAATTTTCATCTCTTTCCTCTTTCTCTAGTGTCTAATTATTCATGGTGTTGCACAGTAATTTTGATAATGTATTGAAGACTCCCTTTTTCACATGACACTAGTTTGGAGCCCTCAAATGTAGGGATCTGTGATCTGTCTTAAATCTATGATTATCCTCTCTTCTTGTTCCACTTGTGTTGTATGACCACTTGGTCCTTCTTGTCCTTTTTTAGGATGGGAGCCCTCAATGACTCCAGAGTGCCTCTGGGTGTGGTAGAGTGGGGTACCTGGAGTTAATGCCCACTGTGGCTGGGATGCTAAGATTAAGAACTAGTTCCAAGGTCTAGGGAAAAGAGCCTGTGGGCTGTGTCAGTGGACATCTTCTGAGCTCCAAGAAAAGAGACTGGAGCAGATTTGAGGTTCTCAGTACATATCAGAGCCTTCACCATTTGGTTTGTACAAGGGGTGATTTTAGGGTTCTTTCTGAGAAAGTGCAAGAACAAAAGAAGTGGTAGCACTGGATGACTGTGATGGGTTTGGACTTGACACTGGTGCCTCCCAGAATCTAAGAGCAGAGCTCTTCCTGTGATAAGGTCAATCAGCCCTATGTTTGCCCAACTTCAGATTATTTTAATCCTTAGTACAGTGTTAACATATTTCTTTTTCTGTTGCTTTTCTGTTGGTCTCAAGTTTTTTCACTTGTAGACATCCTTCCTTGACCATAGTATATATCCTTTTACTTCCATATATTCCATACTACCAGCCATAAATAGATGTGTTGAAGATGAGTATTGATAGTGATCCTGTTCTATTCATAGACACGGCCAGAGGAAGACAAAGATCTATTCTCTCCAAGGAGACCATCACTATAAAGAAAGCTGTGGGGCAAATATGGAACCATTTAAAACACTCTTAACAGAGAGCACCCAATGAGTAATTGTGGGAATAATTGTGAAATTGTGAGAGATGGCAGGACACAGTCCATGGATTTGTATCCCCTAAAGTCACTGTTTTTACCCTGGATAAACTACATGATTATAAAGGAGAATCTCAGAAAGAAGGAGTGGGTATTAAGAGTTTCTTGGTCTGCTGGTAAAGTGACAGACACTGTGTTGTTTGAATTATGGAAAATACTTCAAAGCATGCTTTTTATACAGAAAATTATATTTCTTAGGGGGAGCAGGGGTGCTGTCTTGGCTAAAAGCCCTTATTTAATATGTACTTTCTCTTCTTGCCAAGTACCAATTAGAAGTCAGGTTGCATAGCCTATCAGTTAATTAGAGATGGAGATAAGACTTTCTGAGTGTGGTTCAAAAGCACAGTTTTTATTCATAAAATAATAAAAATATGAAATTAGCTAGAAAAGGAACAAATTGGACAATTTAAAACCTAGAGAAGTGGTTGTGAAATTAGTGCAATAACCAAATTTCATTTATTGGGATGCTGAATCAACAGTGGCACAGACACTTAAGATAGGCAGTAATGAATTAGATATATTGTGTGATTTTTTTTTTCCAGAGAGCTTGGATAATATTGGGAAATGATGAAAATTTGGAGCCAAACATCAGATTCCAAATTAAGAGGAGAAGGTGGACAGGTGGTTAGTTTAAGATCCTTTATCTCATGACCTTCTATGTCTAGAGAGCTCTTTTACACTGAAGGGAATCTGATCACTACTCTGTTATTACTTCTGGGCCTTGTTCCAGGAATTGGAAACCATAGACTCTGAAACAATGTACCTTTCCATCTGCAATTGTTCTGGATAAATTCCAGTGCATTTCTAGCTTGAATTTCCACATTGTTGCCAATGTTGTCAGTTGATATTTAAAAGGTTATTGTTGTTGCTGTTGCTGTTTAGTTGTTCAGTTGTGTCCCACTCTTTGGGACCTCATGGACTGTAGCCTACCAGGCTATGTGGGATATTCTAGGCAAGAATACTGGAGTGGGTTGCCATTTCCTTCTCTAGGGTATATTCCAGACCCAGGGATTGAACCTGCATCTCCTGCTTGGCAGGTGGATTCTTTACCACTGAGTCATCTGGGAAGCCCAAAAGGTTATGATATTTTAAATATTTGATTAACATAAATTGTAAACTGGTTTGTTAAGGAAAGGAAGGAATCCCATGAATTCTGGATAGCTTTATCATAAAAAAATTTTTTTTAATTTGCTAAAATGAAAAATACAAATGCTCAGATTTTGGAAAACTCTTACAAAAATGCATCATATAGCTTTCAACATTAGTAGTTCATGACTTTTCCATAGTCTAGAAAGATTTTGAAAAACTATAGAGACTTCCCCTATTCCCAGATGCTAATTGCATATTATAAAACGTAATTTTAGAGGAAAAAAAGAACAAAGTGCTTCATTATTATCAGTAGAACTTAAGAAAAAAAGTTGATCTATCATAATATCTGAAATAAACAAGCTTTGGGAAACTTTATTGTTCTCTGAGCAATTTCATATAGAAAACATTTGAAAGGCAGTGTCTAGGCAATGAATGGGGTCTAAGGCTTTAGTGTTCTTCTACTGTTAATTGAGGTCTTGGGTTTGAATGAATAATCTACATCCATAGATTATTGAAAATTTCATGTTAGGAAGTAGTTTCAAGTTCTTTTTTCACTGGACCTCTTCCAGAGTTACTGATGAGTAGCAAATGGAAGATTTGGAATTCTAGCTCCTTCTATTTCCTTGCCTTCCTTCTGGTGGAAGTGTTAATAAGCAAGAATGCAACTAAAAGGTGTGAAAACAGAAAGGAAGAATTAAATGAAGCTTTTCTTAAAACCCTCTGAACAGATTTCTAATTCCAGCCAAGATGGAGTAATCTTCCCTCATTCCTCCTGGCCTTCCCACTTACAAATAAAAAGTTCTGTTGTAACACAAAAAGCAAACATGGGAAGATTCTAAAGGTTGAAAGAAGGTCAGTTGCCTGTGGACCTTGGGACATGGCAGTGACTTGGTGTTGTTATCCCTAGGTCTTCTTTTTGCCTTTCATTTGTTCCAGAGAGTGTATTGGAAAGCCTACTGCCTAAAACTACCAACAAACACAGAGAAAAGTAACTCCAAAAAAAGCTTCTTAGCCAGATGATCAGGAAAAGCATTGCTTACCAGAAACAGAAACTTTTTGATAATACATGCTCAATTTCAGCCAAACACTAGTCAAAAACTACATACCTCCCTCCCCATGGTTTCAGCACAAACAGGTTTCAGTCAAACAGGGAGCTAATTTTCTACCCACTACCAAGTAAAATGGGTGGATGAGCTCCTAGGATACAGAAGAACTAAACATCACCTCAGTCAACAGGATCTGTTTGACATTTGTTGTTGTTGTTCAGTCACTAAGTTGTGTCCAGTTCTTTGCAACCCCATGGACTGTAGCACACCAGGCTTCCCTGTTTTTCAGTATCTCCCAAAGTTTGCTCAGATTAAAGTCCATTGAGTCAATGAAATTAAAAGACGCCTACTCCTTGGAAGGAGGGTTATGACCAACCTAGATAGCATATGAAAAAGCAGAGACATTACTTTGCCAACAAAGATCCGTCTAGTCAAGGCTATGGTTTTTCCAGTGGTCATGTATGGATGTGAGAGTTGGACTGGGAAGAAAGCTGAGCACCGAAGAATTGATGCTTTTGAACTGTGGTGTTGGAGAAGACTCTTGAGAGTCCCTTGGACTGCAAGGAGATCCAACCAGCCCATTCTAAGGAAGATCAGTCCTGAGTGTTCTTTGGAAGGAATGATGCTAAAGCTGAAACTCCAGGACTTTGGCCACCTCATGCAAAGAGTTGACTCATTTGAAAAGACTCTGATGCTGGGAGGGATTGGGGGCAGGAGGAGAAGGGGACAACAGAGGATGAGATGGCTGAATGGCATTGCCATTCAGTCGAGGGATGTGAGTTTGAGTGAACTCCAGGAGTTGGTGATGGACAGGGAGGCCTGGTGTGCTGCAATTCATGGGGTTGCAAAGAGTCCGACATGAATGAGCAACTGAACTGAACTGACTGACTGAGTCAATGATGCTTTCTAACTATCTCATCCTCTACTGCCCCCTTCTCCTCCTGCCTTTAATCTTTCCTAGCATCAGGGTCTTTTCCAATGAGTCATCTCTTTGCATCATGTGGCCAAAGTGTTGAAGCTTCAGCTTCAGCATCAGTCCTTCCAGTGAATATTCAAGACTGATTTCCTTTAGGATTGACTGGTTGGATCTCCTTGCAGTCCAAGGGACTGTCAGGAGTGTTCTCAGGTCCCATCAGTTCATGGCAAATAGAAGGAGGAAAAGTGGAAGCGGTGAAATTTTATTTTCTTGGGCTCCAGAATCACTGCAGATGGTGACTGCAGCCATGAAATTGAAAGACACTTGCTCCTTGGAAGGAAAGCTATGACAAACCTAGAAAGCATATTAAAAAGTAAAGAAATCACTTTGCTGACAAAGGTCCATATAGTCAAAGCTATGTTTTTTCCAGTAGCCATGTATGGATAAGAGAGTTGGGCCATAAAGAAGGCTGAGAACCAAAGAATTGATTGGCATTTAAGGAACACTTTACCCAACCACAGCAGAATACAGATTCTTTTCAAGTGCCCACCGAGTATTCCACAGTATAAATTATGTTCTGAGTCATAAGGCAAACCTCAACATATTTAAAAGCATTCATATCATGTAGTTTTCTAACCACAACAGAATCAAACTAGGAATCAGTGCAGAAAAACAACAGGAAAATCTCCAAATACCTGGAAATTAAACAGTAAACTGTTAAATAGTCCACAAGTCCAAGAAGGTGTCTCAGAGGAAATAAAAACATACATAATACTGAATGACAGTAAGAATGCAGCCTATCAAAATTTGTGTGACACAGTTAAAGCACTGCTGAGATGAAAAGTTGTAGCACTAAATGCTTACTTTAAAGAAGGGAGGGCTTTCAATTCTAAGTCCTTAAAAGCAAGAAGAGACATATCAAAGTAAACCCAAACCAAGCAGATGTACAAGCAGATGTGAAAATAAGAGTAAAAATAAATGAAATTGAAAATAAGAAAATAGTAGAGAAAAACTGATCATATATGAAGTTGAATTTTCCAAAAATTGATTAAATTGCTAAATTGTGGATAGGAATAACAGGAAAAGACAAATCACCGATGTCAAGAATGAAACGGGAATTATCATTCCATATCTTGCACTCATTTAAAGGAAAATGAGGGAATAGTACAAACGAACAACTTTACACAATTAAGTTCAACAACCTAACAAAAAAAGACCAGTTTTTAAAAATCATAAATTACTGAAACATACCCAAGTGAATTAGATAAGTTGAATATTTCATTAGTGACTAAAGAAATTGAATTTGTAATTGGAAGTTCTCAAACAAGAAATCTCTGGGCCCAAATAATTTTGCTGGAGAATTGTAGAGTACATTTAAAGAAGAATTAAATTCTAGAGTACACAGTCTCCTCTAGAAAACAGAAGAGGCGGGAACAGGTCCTGACTCATTTTATAAAGCTGTTATTGCCCTGATATCAACCCAGAGAAAGACAGCACACAGGGAGAAACCAAAAAAGTAAAGCTCTCAAGAACACTGTCACAAAAATTCTGAGCAAGATATTTATATTCCAAGTCCAACAATGTATGAAAGGAATTCTACACCATGTCCACGTGTCATTCTAGGTAAATAAATGGTGGGCTCAGTGATCACAAGTCAATCCGTAATTCCATATCAAGAGGCTAAATAAGAAAAAAAAATCACATGCTATATCAATAGAGACAGAAGAGGCACTCGAAAAATACAACATTCACTCATGATAAAAATTTTCAGCAAATTAAGAGTAGAAAATTTCCTTCATCTGTAAAGAGAATATACCAAAAACTGTAGCTGTCATTGTGCTTACTGGTGAAGGACTTCTCCCCCCTCTGAAATCAGGAATAAAGCAAAGACTTCACTTTGCTTCATAGGAAATGAAGCAAAGACACTCTCACCTTTCTTCTGCTGCTCAATTCAGCAAAGCAAGAAAGAAAAGGAGAGGGCATACGGACTGAAAGGGGAGAGTCGGTGTAGATGGCACCGAGGTAGATGGTCGGTGACACCATTGTGTAGACAATCCCAGGGAATCTACATAGAAAGTCCTAGCCCTAATAAGTTCTAGGTCTTAGGGTACAAGATCAGCATGAAAATCAGTCCGATAACTATATAGTAATAGCAGACACGGAAACTGAGATTAAAATAAAAACATTCAAACTCACTTCCAAGAAAATGAAATACTTTGGTATAAACTTCATAAAACAGTCATAGAACCTGTATGTGGAAAATTATAAAGTACTGAAAAGAAACAAAAGTGAAAGTGAAAATTGCTCAGTCGTGTCTGACTCTGCGACCCCATGGACTGGAATTCTCCAGGCCAGAAGACTGGAGTGGGTAGCCTTTCCCGTCTCCAGGGGATCTTCCCAACCCAGGGATCAAACCCAGGTCTCCTGCATTGCAGGTGGATTCTTTACCAGCTGAGCCACAAGGGAAGCCCAAAAGAAATAAAAGACCTGAATAAATGGAGAAATCTGTTTGATAAATTGGAAGACTCGTCATAGTAAAACTTTAATTCAAATTGATGTGTAAGTTTTATGCAATTCCTATCAAAATCCCAGTAAGATATTTGTTGACATAGATAAATTTATTTTAAACAATACATGGAAAAGCACAGGGGCAAGGAGAGCTAATCAAATTATCTTCAAAAAGAAGAAAACAGTGAGAGAGCAACACCCTCTAGAATATTTGTGATAATTATATAACCATAACTCAGTGGGTTTTGGTGGAAGGATAGACATATTGATCACTGAATAGAATAGTGAATATGAAAATAGACCCACACACATAGGCCGAAGTGATATTTAACAAAGGTTCAAAAGCAACTTTGTAGAAGAAGGTTGTTCTTTCCAACAATGATGATGGAGCAGTTGAACTTCAACCTAAACCTCAGACATATATAAACATTTACACAAAATGGACTTTAGAAGAAGACATAGAACATCTTTAGGACCTAGGTTTAGGGAAAGAGGTTTTAGACTTGACATCAAAGGCATGATTCATGAAAGGAAAAGTTGGTAAGTTGGACCTCACCAAAATTAAAATATTTGCTCTGCAAAAGATTCTGTGAAGAAGAAAGAAGGACAGGTTGTATACTCAAAGAAAATTTCTGCAAACTATATTTGACAAAAGACTTGGATCTAGACTATATAAATTAGAAATTAGTAAAATAGGCAAAAGAGATAACGCACAGGCCATAAAATAAACACATGAATAGATGTTCACTATGTAAACATCTATCAGGATGACTATAATGAAAGTGACAGCATCCAATACTGGCTGGAAAGTGTGAAGAAGCTGGAGCACTCATATCGCTTGTGGGACTGCAAAGTAGTATAGTCACTACAGAAAATAAGTTGTCGGTTTATGGTCAGTTAAATATGCAGTTATGACACAACCCAGCAATTGTATTCTTTGGCATTTATCCAAGAAGAAAGAAAACCTGTCACTCAAAAAGCTGTTAATGAATATTCATTGCAGCTTAATATGTAATAGCCCCAAATTGGAAACATAACCAAATCCTTGAGTGGGTGAATAGTTCAACAAATGTGGTCCATCCACACCTTGGAATATTACTCAGCAATAAAAAGGAATGAATTGTTTATACACACAAGTTGGATGAATCTCATGGAATTATGCATTTGGATAAAGCCTAATCTCTAAAGGTCATGTGCTATCTGGTTCTATTTATCTAACGGTTTTAAAACAAACAGTAGAGAAAGAGGACAGATTAGTGGTTGTTAGTGGTTACAGAGGGAGAAGGAAGGGTGGTGGGTGCAGTTATAACTGGGGACGGGAGGGTGGTGTGTGATGGAACACATTTGTATCTTGACTGTGGTTACACAGATCTCCACCTGTGCTACAATTTCAGATAACTATAACCACCACACCCTGTCCCCACAATACATGCAGACATAAATGAGTGCATGTGAGCATGGTGAAATCTCAGTGAGCTCTGTGGATTGTACTCATGTCAATTTCCTGGTTTTGATAGTACACCACAATTATGCTAGAGATAACCATCAGAGAATGCAATGGCAACCCACTCCAGTACTCTTGCCTGGAAAATCCCATGGACGGAGGAGCCTGGTAGGCTGCAGTCCATGGGGTCTCGAAGAGTCGGACACGACTGAGCGACTTCACTTTCACTTTTCACTTTCATGCATTGGAGAAGGAAATGGCAACCCACTCCAGTGTTCTTGCCTGGAGAATCCCAGGGACGGGGGAGCCTGGTGGGCTGCCGTCTATGGGGTCGCACAGAGTCAGACACGACTCAAGCGACTTAGCAGCAGCAGCAGCAACGATTGGAGGAAACTGGGTGAAAGGTACATGGTGCTTCCTTGTTCATTTTTTTTCAATATCCTATAAATCTATAATTATTTCAAATAAAAATCAATTCTGAAGACTGTGTGTATATGTATATATATATGTAAATGTGTAAATATATATTTTGTTATTGTTGTTGTTCAGTCATTAAGTCACGTCTGACTCTTCGCGACCCCATGGACTGCAGCATGCCAGGCTTCCCTATCCTTTACTACTTACCAGAGTTTGCTCAGATTCACATCCATTGAGTCATCAATGTTGTCTAACCATCTCATCCTCTGCTTCCCCCTTCTCCTTTTGCCTTCAATCTTTCCCAGCATCAGGGTCTTTTCCAATGAGTCAGCTCTTCGCATCAGGTGGCCAGATTATTGCAGGTTCAGCTTCAGTATCGGTCCTTCCAATGAATATTCAGAGTTGATTTCCTTTAGGATTGACTGGTTTGATCTCCTTGCAGTCCAAGGGATTCTCAAGAGTCTTCTCCAGCACCATGATTCAAAAGCATCAGGACTCACCCTTCTTTATGGTCCATCTCTCACATCCATACATGACTACTAGAAAAAACATAGCTTTGACTATACAGACCTTCGTCAGCAAAGTGATGTCTCTGCTTTTTAATATGCTGTCTAGGTTTGGCTTCCCTGGTGGCTCAAAGGTTAAAGCGTCTGCCTGCAATGCGGGAGACCTGGGTTCGATCCCTGGGTTGGGAAGATCCCCTGGAGAAGGAAATGGCAACCCACTCTAGTATTCTTGCCTGGAGAATCCCCTGGACGGAGGAGCATGGTGGGCTACAGTCCACGGGGTCGCAAAGAGTCAGACATGACTGAGCGACTTCACTTCACTTCAGGTTTGTCATAGCTTTCCTTACAAGGAGCAAGCATCTAATTTAATGACTGCAGTCACCATCCACAGTGATTTTGGAGCCCAGGAAAATAAAATCTATCACTGATTCCATTTTTTTCCCTTCAGTTCAGTTCAGTTCAGTCGCTCAGTAGTGTCCGACTCTTTGCGACCCCATGAATCACAGCACGCCAGGCCTCCCTGTCCATCACCAACTCCCGGAGTTCACCCAAACTCATGTGCATCAAGTCAGTGATGCCATCCAGCCATTTCATCCTGTTGTCCCCTTCTCCTCCTGCCCCCAATCCCTCCCAGCAACAGAATCTTTTCCAATGAGTCAACTCTTCGCATGAGGTGGCCAAAGTATTGGAGTTTTAGCCTCAGCATCAGTCCTTCCAAAGAACACCCAGGACTGGTTTCCTTTAGGATGGACTGGTTGGACCCTTTATGTAAGTATAAATAATAAGTGAAATGTTTTTTGAGAATGTATCTTGAGAGTTGATAATATGTGTTTCAAAGTCGTGAGCTTGATACTAGTTATTCAGGTTTTAATCAACGTTTCTGTTATTACTGAGTTAGTTGAAAATAATTTCTACTGTAGCTGATAATTGTATTTATTTCTGTAAGGAAGCATAGTTTAAAGTTAAAAAGAAGGAAAAAGAAATGGGAGTTACAAAAGTAGTCAACTGTCCATACAGCTTATCTAATTTTCCTAATCAAATATCTGAGAATTTTCATGCTTAAATGCACTTTCTAGGCAAGGTCCTGATCTGCAGTACATTAAATGGAGAAGAGCAGGCCGACTGTGCTATTATTATGTGCCTCATTTAGAAACACTCACCTGTGTAGAATCCTTTTTCTTTAGATTGTGCTAAGCTTTGCTGGTTATTTCAGTGGGAGACAATCTCAGGCACGTGGGAAGGGGGATTAAGCACATTGGGCTTCACTTTTGGTGACTAGCACCTGTTCTTCCCCCCAAGTTGCCCAGTTTGTAAATGTAACCCCCCTCCTCCTTAGTGGGAAGGGTTGAGAAGAGGCCTTGTTTCACAGACGCCTGAGATGTGTTCAGGGAGGAGTGCTCGGTGCATCCGTACTCCTCTTGGTGTCTGTGTGCTTGGGTGTCATCTCCGCTGACAATCCGCTCGCTTGTTAACGGCAGCAGTGGACATGTTTCAGGGTAGAAGTTTACGGGAGGACTGAGTTGGCAAAGAGTCACTGTCTTGCCAGAATAGGGCCTTTTCCTATTAAGACTGTCTTGCTGTATTTTGCTTAGTAATGAAACATAGAAAAATCAATGCAATCTTCACTTTTCCTACAATTTTTAAGTTTTTTGTTCTAGTTTGGAATATTCATGGAGCTAATACAATCTTATAGGAACACCAAGTTACACACCAACAGGCATCTTTCTGAATCAGAAAACATTTATAATAATACCAGTAATCAAGGACTTGCAATTGTAACAGGTAAAGATTACACAGATAAACTTTAACAGCCATCTGCCATGGAAGGAAGCTGAGAGTGTAATTTCTCCAAGCCACATACCTTTCATGTAGCCAGGTGTGAACCCCCAAACCTGAAATCTTTCTACTATGAAACAGAATGGCTTTCGGGATACAAAACCTTGGGTTAAGGGTTGTGGGAGGATGGAAATGGAGAGGGGAGGGAAGAGGAAAGTGTATCCATTCCATGTGTACCATCTATTTTTGAGGAAAATAAAGTTCAATTACAATGTAATGGTGTGATGGAAAGGCTTAATAGTTTATAAATGTTAGTCCTGCTCAAATTAATATGTAATTAAAATGGAATCTCAATTATGATCTGAATTTTAGGTAAGAATGTGATAAACTGATAAATTTCATGTAGCAGAATAAATGGGTGGTAATAACAATAAGAAATAACAAATTGGGAGAAAAAATTAATTATGAGAACTTTCTTTACCAGGTATTTAAAAAGGTAAATTGCAGTAAGGATGATGTAGTAAGTCAATGGAAGAGAAAGTCCAGTAGAAGACACATTCATATATGGGAAAATGATGTTTCAAACCAGAGCCAAATGGTTTGCTATGAAAAGTGTTAGATACTTGGTTTTCAGCCTCATGCCATTTATAAAATATCTGCCTTATAAAGGCTTGCTGCTGCTGCTGCTAAGTCACTTCAGTCGTGTCTAACTCTGTGCAACCCCATAGATGGCAGCCCACCAGGCTCCCCCATCCCTGGGATTCTCCAGGCAAGAACACTGGAGTGGGTTGCCATTTCCTTCTCCAATGCATGAAAGTGAAAAGTGAAAGTGAAGTCACTCGGTCGTGTCCGACTCTTCTCGACCCCATGGACTGCAGCCTACCAGGCTCCTCCGTCCATGGGATTTTCTAGGCAAGAGTACTGGAGTGGGGTGCCATCGCCTTCTCCGTATAAAGGCTTTCACATGTTTAAAAACTTGGGTAGGAGGAAAGCTGCGTGGCCGACAACGGGAAGATAGGGTGGATCTCTGTATTTATTCCTGAAGTTGTCATATCATGGCTGAAAATGACACAGACAGAATCCAGACTGAGAAACTCCTAAAAAGAGTACAGGAACTGGAGCAGGAGGTAAAACGACTTAAAAAAGAACAGGCCAACAATAAGGACTCAAACATTAGAGAGAATTCTTCAGGAGCTGGGGGAAAAGCTAAGCGTGCCTTTGATTTCAGTGCTCACGGTCAAAGACATGTAGCTCTAAAGATCGCCTACCTGGGCTGGGGATATCAGGGCTTTGCCAGTCAGGAAAACACAAGCAATACAATTGAAGAGAAACTGTTTGAGGCTCTAACCAAGACTCGACTGGTAGAAAACAGGCAGACATCCAACTATCACCGGTGTGGGCGAACAGACAAAGGAGTCAGTGCCTTTGGACAGGAATGGAGAAGCCAGAGGTTATTGATGAACTGCTGAACATAGAGAAGAATCCCCAGAAGCCTCAATATAGTATGGCTGTGGAATTTCCTTTAGTCTTGTATGACTGTAAGTTTGAAAATATTAAGTGGATCTATGACCGGGAAGTTCAGGAATTCAATGTTACCCACCTTCAGCAACTTTGGGCTAATCATGCTGTGAAAACTCAGATGTTGTATAGTATGCTACAAGGCCTGGACTCTGTTGCACTACCCTGTGGAACAGGACCAAAGATGGATGGAATGATAGAATGGAGAAATGTTAAGCCCTCTGTCACAAAGCAGACCAGTGCCTTTGTAGAAGGAGTGAAAATGCGCACTTATAAGCCCCTAATGGATCGTCCTAAATGCCAAGGATTAGAATCCCGGATCCAGCATTTTGTACGTAGGGGACGCATTGAACACCCACATTTATTCCATGAGGAAGAAACAAAAGCCAAAAGGGACTATAGTGACACACTAGAGGAAGAAAATACTGTTTTTGAGAAACCAACGAAGAGAATTTGTGTTGATACAGAACTTAAAAGCATCATTTAACCACAGAAAACTCAACAAGATCTAGGAGGCAACAAAACACCATTAGGCTAAAGAAGTCTTTCTTGAACAAGAAAAAGTTTAAACATTCCTTCATTCCTGTCCAGAAGAACTAGAGGTGGGAGAAGCAAGAAGATATTTTTAAATGGACATATATTTACATACACCTGGAAACCTGTGCCTTGTGTTCAAATTCATTAAAACCAGAATCCACAAGTTAAAAAAAAAAAAAAAAAAAAACAAACTTGGGTAAATATAGGCATATATTTGGACTGTATTTGTGAATTTAAGTTATAAGCCCAGGGTAGAGAAGTTTCTTGCTTTTAGTTTTTAAGCAGTACCTCAAGATAGATCAGACACTTAAGAGGAAAGAGTTAAAACTAAACATTGGGTTTTATGGCCAGTACACATGGCGCATGGTAAATATTCATTGTAGTTAAAGGACTCCCAGAGTTAGGAGACGTCAGAGAGCTAGTTTTGGTAAATGACTCAACAGACAGACAAGCTATAGAAGAAATGTGGTGGAGAGGCAGGCAGTTTGGGTAACATGCTTAGGGAATCACCGGGAAGCAGGAGGGACATATCATTAATCCAGCATTACTAAGGCTGTAGGAAAGAGCACTTCTGACGGAGCTCTAGATAAGGACCATCTGACATGAAATAGCGCATTTTGAAACTTGCATACTTTTAGCTAAGAAGTTGCATCGTGAGTGTTTTCCTCTGGAAGCGTTTGTGTACTCATTACAATATTTGCACCATTCTTTATAACAGTGAGAAACTGAGAAGGAACTAAATGCCTCAGTAGAGGAGGCTGGTTAAATAAGGGTAGATACTTTCAGACGGTTGAGGCTTGTGAGACCTCTCAAAGAATGAGGTGAATGTATACACACGATGTGGTCCACAAATATTTGCAAAACTGTGTGTGGTATGAACATAAATTTGGAAGAAATATGTCTATATTTGGATGTGGTCTCGAAGGATATTCATCAATTATACTGTGTTTTATTGAACTTTTTTGGAGAATGTTAGGGAGATTGGATTATAGGTTATTTTAATTTATACATATATATATATATTTAGTTTTATGGCTAAATGACTTATCTTTTCTATGTAGAGATTAGAATTACTGGACAGCAGACTGTGGGATCTTGTGTCTCAGTATTGGGTAACAGGTCTTGTGCCCAGTGGAATGGCTGTAATATTTGTTCTCCTTCCTTCTCTGATAAGAATACATGGAAATCACTGAAATCAAGTATTCATGTGTTACAGGGAATTCAGGTCAGTTCACCCAAGGCTTATGTAATTTTCATTCTGACCTTAAACTTGGGACTACAAGGAATAAAAGACAAATAAAGTAGCAAGAGGTCTTCCCTGGTGGTCCAGTGGTTAAGAATCTGCCTTGCAATGCAAGGGACAAAGGTTCAATACCTGGTCTGGGAAGGTCCCACATGCTGTGGGGCAAGCTCTGGAGCTACAACTCCTGAGCACCCTAGAGCCGTGCCCTGCAACAGATGAAGCCATTGCACTGCAGCCGGAGAGTGGCCCCAGCTCTCTGCAGCTAGAGAAAGCCGTGCACAGAATGGGATACCCAGCCCAGCACCCCCCCCCCAAATCTTTAACACAAGTGGGCCAGGAACTTCTTTAAAGTGCTGGTTTCCACACACCCACCCAGACTTCAGCCCTATGAAGTAAGTGCTGTCCTCATGCCATTTCACAGGTGAAGACCCTGAGGTATCCGTGAGATTTTTATTGCTGCAGGCCCATAACCAGCTGGGGTTCAAATGGGAGTCTGTGCTCCTGACCTTGACTGTTTGCTTCTCACACTACTTCCACCTTCCAGGAACGCACATATGCATGTCCAGGAATCAGAGGACGTTTCTAATAGCTTCTCATCCAACTGGGAGGCTTTGAGAGGGGAAAAGGGCATTGCTAGTAGCCATTCTGGGACCAACAGAAGTGAGCCAGGGCTGCCTTGGAAAAGTGGGCCTGCTGATCGCTGTCACCCAGTGAGGTGTGTCTCAGGGCTCAGGTCAGAAAGTGCCCTCCTCCCAGAGATTCAGAAGAGGAAGAGGAGAGCCTGGTTGCAGGTAGAGGAGGGACTGTGTGGGGTCCCCCGAGGTACCAGGAGGTTGTCCTGGCACAGGGCACACAGAGTGGGAGGGGCGGCCTGGGTGCCACAGAGAAGAGGGAAACAGACCTTGTGAAGGGACACCCTTCCTCTCTTCCTACTGCCGGAACCGTGGCTCTGTCCTCAGGGCCCCACTGCTCCAATAATCTGCTTGTGGATCTTTTGGTCCTTGTAAGGCCAGTGTGCCTTCCACATTTGTGGTAACTTACTTATGGAGTTGGTGATGGACAGGGAGGCCTGGCGTGCTGTGGTTGTGGGGTTGCAAAGAGTCGGACGCGACTGAGTGACTGAACTGAACTGACTCACTAGCTTACTCAGCCAGGGTGTACTGGTCACATCTACTCTTGCTGGGGCCTGAGCTGGTGTGCACGGTCCACGTTCGTGGCTCACTCGAGTGTGTCTGCTGCTGGGGAGCAAAGGCCTCAGTGCAGAATCTTTGGCTGGCAGCTTGAGCCCAGAGCCTGGCATTACTGAGGTGGTGAGTGCAGGGGGAAAGAGTCACTTGGTCAGTCCCAGGAAACTACCGAATGCTGTCTGAGTGAGGAAGCGAGGATACCAAAAGCGACCTGCAGGAAGTTTATTTTATTGGCACGGTGATTCAAAACAGGAAATTCCTGGAGACAGAGACAGGTGAGCCTCCTGTGCAGGTATGGCAGCAGGGTCTATATTCAGATGAAGAGCTGGAAGATTGTTCTCGTGTGCATCCCCTTCTATTTTCTGAAGACAAAGAATAGACCTTATTTTAACCTCGGTTTCCCTTTTCTATTTTATAAATGTCTCTTAATCTTTTCCTAATGAATTCCAGTATTTCACTGTTATCAACTTGTGGTCTACACACATCAAGCATGTATCAATAATATTGAGAAGGATGTGTCTGTGAGAAAAGGAGGCTCCATCTTGCCTGTTGCTCCCATAGAAAGTGAATGAATTAATGCATTAATTTACTCAACAGATATTGACTGAACACCTGCTGCACCCTTGAGAGATTTCTGATTCTCCAGCAAAATGTTGAAACAATCAAATACTGTAAATAAGGAATTTCTGTCAATAAGGATAAAACTATCTTGATTTTAAAAAGAGGCAGCCCTTCCTTCTGCTTGCTGTTTCTGACACAGACACACACAAGAGAACACTGTGCACAGAATCACACTTGGTCGTGTGCCCTGGTTGTTTTCAGCACCAGCCTGTAGGGCTTTCTGTAGGCACCATTCTTACTGGGTGTGACCCATCTGGGGAGATGGCCCAGGGGAGCCCTCTGCTGCCCATTGTCAGCACGGGGCATGGAGCGGCTGGGCCACCCAGGCCACTTTGTCACTGTTGTGACCCCAGATTTGAGCTCCTGCCTTTGACAAGACCTTTCATGGTTGTTGTTAAAATTAAATGTCATGCAAAGAATATTGTGCTCAGTACGTCTTAGATCCTTCCACCCACATTGTTCTTCTCCCTTCACTGTCACATGAGAAACAACTCCCTCTCCTACTCTATCATTCAATTTTTTGTATATTATTAGTATGTGACTCGGGTAAAACTGTCTAATCCTCAGCATGCAGTAGCCTGGGAAGCTTCAGAGGCAGAGCCCTAGGCCCTTCTGAGGCAGCCCCTCTCTTGATTGTGTCTGCTCAGTTGCTCTGTCTGGGAGGAAATTCCAAGGTGGGGATGGGGGCAGAGTGTGGACCCTGTCCTGGGGTGAAGGCAGACGTGCTGAGAGGCGCTGGTGGGCACCAGGGGCTGTCAGCCATTCAGCGCTCCCTAAACTGGGTGCACTGCAAGCTTGGAGTTACCTCCCTACTAATATGGTGCATACCGTTTATTGAGTGTGAAGCTCATTGAGTATGAAATTACAGCCTAAAAGGGAATATAATCTCACTGAGAACAAGGGGGCAGAGATAAGAGCATAGTTGGTGAAATATTAACAGATTTGTACAATATGTGAGCAGACCCTTTGAAAAGCTGATATCTTGGGTTATTTCTCTTTCAACAGTCTACCACAAAGAAATATTCAGAAATGTAGACAAGGACTCATACCACATCTTAGTTTTAATAGCACAAAAAGCAAAAATGAACTCAGTGTTCAATGATCAAAAATGAACTCAGTGTTCAATGATCAATGTGTAAATCAAATTGAAAATTGAAATCACTCAGTTGTGTCTGACTCTTTTTGACCCAATGGGCTGTAGCCTACCAGGTTCCTCCATCCATGGGATTTTCCAGGCAAGAGTACTGGAGTAGGTTGCCATTTCCTTCTCCAGGGGTTCTTCCCAACCCAGGGATCTAACCCAGGTCTCCCGCATTGCAGGCAGATGCTTTACTGTCTGAGCCATTAGGAAAGCTGTGTAAATAAATGTTGGTACAAATTTGAAATAGTAGAACATTCAGTTTAGTCACTCAGTTGTGTCCAACTCTTTGTGACCCCATGGGCTGCAGCACACCAGGCTTCCCTGTCCATTACCAACTCCTGGAGCTTGCTCAAACTCATGTCCATCAAGTCGGTGATGCCATCCAACGATCTCATCCTCTGTCATCCCCTTCTCCTCGTGCTTTCAGTCTTTCCCAGCATCAGGGTCTTTTCCAATGAGTCAGTTCTTCGCATCAGGTGGTCAAAGTATTGGAGGTTCAGCTTCAGCATCAGTCCTTCCAGTGAACATTCAGGACTGATTTCCTTTAGGCTTGACTGGTTTGGTCTCCCTGCTGTCCAAGGGATTCTCCAAAGTCTCTCTAATACCACAGTTCAAAAGCATCAATTCTTTGGGGGCCCAGCTTTCTTTATGATCCAACTCTCACGTCCATGTTGCTGTAGTTTAGTCACTCAGTTGTGTCTGACTCTTTGTGACCCCATGGGATTCTCTAGGCAAGAATACTGGAGTGGGTTGCCATTTCTTTCTCTCTCATCCATACATGACTACTGAAATAAAAGCTTTGACTAGATGACCTTTGTTGGCAAAGTAATATCTCTGCTTTTTAATATGCTGTTTAGATTGGTCATAGCTTTTCTTCCAAGGAGCAAGCATCTTTTAATTTCATGGCTGCAGCCACCATCTGCAGTAATTTTGGAGCCCAAGAAAATTAAGTCTCTCCCTGTTTCCATTGTTTCCCCATCTATTTGCCATGAAGTGATGGGACCAGATGCCATGATCTTAGTATTTGAATGTTGAGCTTTAAACCAGCTTTTTCACTCTCCTCTTTCACTTTCATCAAGAGGCTCCTCAGTTCCTCTTCATTTTCAGCTATGAGTGTGGTGTCATCTGCATATCTGAGGTTATTGATATTTCTCCTAGTAATCTTGATTCCCGCTTGTGATTCAGCCAGCACAGCATTTTGCATGATATACTCTGCATATAAGTTAAATAACCAGGGCAACAGTATACACCTTTGATGTACTCCTTTCCCAGTTTGGAACCAGCCCATGTTTCCATGTCAGGTTCTAACTGTTACTTCTTGACCTGCATACAGATTTCTCAGGAGGCAGGTAAGGTGGTCTGGGTTTGCCATCTCTTGAAGAATTTTCCACAGTTAGTTGTGATCCACGCAGTCAAAGGCTTTAGTGTAGTCAATGAAGCAGTTGTTTTTCTGGAACTCTCTTGCTTTTCGATCCAATGGATGTTGGCAATTTGATCTCTGGTTCCTCTGCCTTTTCTAAATCCAGCTTGAACATCTGGAAGTTCTTGGTTTATGTACTGCTGAAGCCTCACTTGGAGAATTTTGAGCATTACTTTGCTAGTGTGTGAGATGAGTGCAATTATGCAATAATTTGAACATTCTTTAGCATTGCCTTTCTTTGAGATTGGAATGAAAACTGACCTTTTCTAGTCCTGTGGTCACTTGTAAGTTTTCCATATTTGAGTGCAGCACTTTAATAGCATCATCTTTGAGGATTTAAAATAGCTCAGCTGGAATTCCATCAGCTCCATTGGCTTTGTTCATAGTGATGCTTCTTAAGGCCCACTTGACTTTGCATTCTAGGATGTCTGGCTAAAGGTGAGTGATCACACCATCGTGGTTATCTGGGTCATTAAGATCTTCTTTGTATAGTTCTGTGTATTCTTGGTTCCTCTTCTTAACATCTTCTGCTTCTGTTGGGTACATACTGTTTCTGTACTTTACTGAGCCCATCTTTGCATGAAATATTCCTTTGGTATCTCTAATTGTTTTGATGAGATCTCTAGTCTCTTCCATTCTATTGATTTCCTCTATTTCTTTTCATTGAACACTGAGGAAGGCTATCTTACCTCTCCTTATTAGTCTTTGGAATGCTGTATTCAGATGGATATATCTTTCCTTTTCTCCTTTGCCTTTCACTTCTCTTCTTTTCTCAGCTATTCATAAGACCTCCTCAGACAACCATTTTGCCTTTTTGCATTTCTTCTTCTTGTGGAGGGTTTTAATCACTGCCTCCTTATGATTTATGAACCTCTGTTCATAGTTCTTCAGGCATTCTGTCTGTAAGATCTAATCCCTTGAATCTATTTGTCACTTCCACTGTATAATAAAAATTGTTGTTGTTAAGTTACTAAGTTGTGTCTGACTCTTTTGTGACCCCAGGGACTGTAGCCCACCAGGCTCCCCTGTCCATTGAATTTTCCAGGCAAAATACTGGAGTGGGCTGCCATTTGCTTCTCCAGGAGACCTTCCCATCTCAGGGTTCGAACCTGCGTCTCTTGCATTCACACGTGGCTTCTTTACCCCTGAGCCACCAGGGAAGCCCAGTAGTAAAAATAAATGTTTTAAAAAACCATGTCCTCATGGGATAGTGTTTGTATAATATCAAGTAAAAACTGGAATATGAAATTGTTTGAACAGAATAATCCCACTTTTAGGAGACTATCTGTCTACATTCTGAAGTAAATCAAAGTATTGATGTTAGCGAGTATATGAGAACTGACCAAAATAATCTCTTCCTGCTGGCTTACAGAATTCATCTGTTTTCAATTTGTATCTTGATGAAAATATTTACATTGATCTAGCCAAAGAAATATAAAGCCAAAAAAACTATGAAGAAAGCTGAATGCCAAAGAATTGATGCTTTTGAACTGTGGTGTTGGAGAAGACTCTTCAGAGTCCCATGGACAGCAAGGAGATCCAACCACTCCATCCTAAAGGAAATCAGTCCTGAATATTCATTGGAAGGACTGATGCTGAAGCTGAAGCTCCAATACTTTGGGCACCTGATGCAAAGAACTGACTCACTGGAAAAGACCCTGATGCTGGGAAAGACTGAAGGTGGGAGGAGAAGGGGACGACAGAAGTTGAGATGGTTGGATGGCATCACTGACTTGATGGACATGAGTTGGAGTAAACTCCGGGAATTGGTGATGGACAGGGAAGCCTGGTGTACTGCAGTCCATGGGGTCGCAAAGAGTCGGACATGGCTGAAAAACTGAACTGAACTGAACTGAGGCAAAGAAATGAAATGTATTTCTATTTGAAAACATGGAATGACCAATCTTGCTCTGCTCATATTTTCCATATCCAGTGTGTTTTGCGTGGCGCCTTCTTCCCCTAGACTGTTGTGTCGCCACTGCATTCCAGGCCCAGTCTTTTGAAGTGGACAGTGGAAATCACACAGACATGGATTATTTTTACAGTCAAGCGTTCTACAAGGAAGCAATGCCCGTGGCCTCAGCCGTGTTAATGGAGATAAACGTTCAGGGTTTCTCTGCTGCTCTGGGAGTCAGCACATGAGCGTGACCTAGCGCATCAGAAGGCAGTGACAGCTTCGGCAGGCCTGATGGTCACACAGGAGGCTAAGTGAGGAAATCAAGAGGGTCAGACCCGAAGGGAAATGGGGGCATATTGCCGGTTGTTTTCCTTCCTGGAAGATGCACTCTCTCCAGACCTGACCTGGCGAACATCGGTGAGCATGTCTGTGTGGGGGGTGTCCCAGGCACTCAGCGTCCCCAGGCCCTTCGTCCCTGCAGGCTGAGGCCTGTTGTCATCGTGTTGTCTGGTCCTTTGGTCAGTATTCGCTGAGTACCTGCTACCTGCCATCCTCGCAGGAGCGCCCGTCATGTGATGTCCGACTGGAAGTACACGCTAACTGGTTAATTCCTTCACTTTTGGTCTCAAAGCTGCGCTGTGCTCCTGACCCACCACCCTCAGCTGAAGGCCTTTCCCTGGAGGAATCGGCCCGCCTCCCGGAGACAGAGTGAAAATGGCAGGGTGCCTTCATCACGCTCTGGGTGAAAGATGCCGGGTAGAAATGTGTAACTAACAATTTTAGAGGGAATAGTCCTCCACATAGCAGTTCCTGTCATGTTTTATTATTTTCCTTCCCAATAAACTGTTGGTAAAGGAAATTCCATTATACCTTACTTTAAAACAAAGTACAAGAGCTGCCTTACAATTTTATCATGTGGTTGGATAGTGTATTTCCCTGATGCTTCATACTCATAAAGAAATAATTTTCTGTGATTCCGCTAAGGATACTGACTTATGTAAGTAGCTTCTATTTTGAAGGGTTTTCAAACATGATGGACGCTTTTGTGTTAGTGAATAATTATATCTGACTATCTACTGATGAATCTATCAGAAGTTAATATTTCCTTCACTTCAGTTCAGTTCAGTTGTGTCTGACTCTTTGCGACCCCATGGACTGCAGCACTCCAGGCCTCCTGGTCCATCACCAACTCCCAGAGTTTACTCAAATTCATGTCTACTGAGTCTGTGATGCCATCTAACCATCTCATCCTCTGTTGTCCCCTTCTTCTCCTGCCTTCAGTCTTTCCCAGCATCAGGGTCTTTTCAAATGAGTTGGTTCTTCACATCAGGTGGCCAAAGTATTGGAGTTTCAGCTTCAGCATCAGTGCTTCCAATGAACACCCAGGACTGTTCTCTTTTAAGATGGGCTGGTTGGATCTGCTTGCAGTCCAAGGGACTCTCAAGAATCTTCTCCAACACCACAGTTTAAAAGCATCATTTCTTTGGTGCTCAGCTTTCTTTATAGTCCAACTCTCACATCCACAGATGACTACTGTTGACCTCCTTCCCGACACATGAATGTTATTAATTACCCATTCTAGCCCCTTAAGGTGCATCTCTGTAAGAACAGCCCTAAATGGTATACTGACTTATTCCCCTGCTCACAGCTCTCCTGCTCGTGTCTTCTGTGTTTGTTTGTTTACTGAATTTTCACATCAACTCTTTGGAGTTTGTATTATTGTATGCAATGTTTCATGCAGGTATTGAAATACAGATTGTCAAGAATATCAATATAGGGAGAAAAATGATGTGATATTATGAGCTCTGTTCTCCTTTCTTAGTTGTTTCATAGGTAGGTGTAGAAACAGTCCTCATGCTGGCCTGGCCTGCATGTTCTTTGAATGCACATGTGGCTTTTGTCTACCCTGTTTCCCATGTGTGTCCCCAGAAGGAACCAATGAGTTTAAAATATGCCCCTGTCTAAACTCCAGAGGGAAGTTTAGCAAAGCTAAAAGGGGTTTTATTCAAGTTGAGAATTCAACAACAGTATTGTTCTGGTGAGAGTTGTATATAGTGAAAAATCATTCTTTAACTGGTGGGAAGAAGTCTTGAAAACTTGAGTTGAAATGAAAGGCTTGCTGTAGTAAGTAGTGCTTATTTGTATGTGTCTACTGGTTTGTTTTCTGTTATTTACCTTTTGATTTATTATTGTTTGATGATTGCCTTCATTTTTTATTTAATAGGTCACATATTTCCTGCAAATAACTACATTTTTGAAACAAGCAGAATCATGAAATCAGTGTTGATCACAAACATAACTTATGGATGAAAATAGTATTATTGATTGGTTAAAAAGTTTAAAAAGAGAGGTTGCATCATTCATATTAGTGTTGTTGAAATTAAAGTAATAGCTAAAAGGATGATGCCAGTATGACTAAATGTTGAACCCAAATTTTATATATGATTGTTTTGACAAGAGTTATTTGCCAGTTTCTTTTTTAAGAGGGGTACATGTGTGAATTCATTTGTTGCTTACAAAGGTCATTTGAGGAAAATATATTAATATTAACCCTTTAAGACTTTTATTTTATTCAAATATAGTTGATTTACAATGTTAATTTCTGCTGTATAGCAAAGTGGTTCAGTCATGCATACATTCTTTTCATATTCTTTTCCATTATGTTTAATCACGGGATGGTGAATGCAGTTCCCTGTGCTGTACAGTAAGACCTTGTTGTTTATCCATTCTCTGTATAATAGTTTGCATCTGCTACCCCAGACTCCCAACCCTCCCTTCTCCGCCATCCCCAGCCCCTGGCAACCACAAGCCTGTTTCCTAAGTCTGTGAGACTGTTTCATAGTTAAGTTTTGTTGTGTCGTATTTTAGATTCCACATATAAATGGTATCATATGGTGTTTGTCTTTCTCTACCTGACTTACTTCACTTGGTATGTTGGTTTCTAGGTCAATCCATGTTGCTTCAGATGGCATTATTTCACTCTTTTTCATGGCCGAGTAGTATTCCATTGCACATACATACCGCATCTTCATCTGTCTGTGAACGCTTAGGTTGCTTCCATATCTTGGCTATTGTGAATAGTGCTGCTATGAACATAGGTATACTTGTATCTTTTTGAATTAACAGACTTTTTCTGGATATGTGCCCAAGAGTGGAATTGCTGGATCATATCGTAGTTCTATTTTTAGTTTTTTGAGGAAACTCCATACTGTTTTTCGTAGTGGTTACACCAATTTACATTCCCGCCAATAATGTAAGAAGGTTTCTTTCTCTCCATATCCTCTCCAGTGTTTGTTATTTGTAGACATCTTAATAATGGCCATTCTGACCAGTGTGTGGTGGTGACTCATTGTAGTTTTGACTTGTGTTTCTCTAATATTTACAGATGTTGAACATCTTTTCAAGTGCCAGTTGGAGAAATATCTGTTTAGGTCCTCTGCCCATTTTTCGCTTTGTTTTTTTTTTTTTTTTTTTTTTTTTTTTTGGTATTAACTCTTATTTTATTGATGAGGAGATAGAGGTGCAATTGGGTTGAGTAATTTTTGCTATGTCATACAGCCAGGAAAATGTAAATGAAAGATGGAGAGGGTAAAACTTTTGCTTGAGGAAAAAAAGCAGAAACAGACCTGTTTTTGGCCCAAGGGGTTGTGGGGAGAAAGGAGATATTGAGAAAGGGGGAAGTATCCCACTTATGCACAGGGCACTTTGGGGCATGTCACTGAAGGCTTTAGAAACCGCCTTCTTCTGCCCTGATGCTTTTTCTGCAGGAGTCATGCACAACAGCTTCAGGACTTTAAGAGCCCTGGACATTAGCTTGGTGCCTTTGTCCAGTGGGGCTTGGGAGGATAGAGCAAGGTGATGGTCGAGGGTGTGCTGTCCTGTTCTCTGGTCTCCCTGGGTCTGTGTGCCCTCAGGATGACAGTGGGGAGGAGGGCCCTCTCGACAGGGATGGTGGGCAGGACTGTGAGACTGGGAGCTCCAGACTTCTTGTCTGCTTGTCACTTCTGAAGGCCAGTTGTAGGAAATTATGCTCTGCAGTCTCTAGACTGAGGAGTAGAGTGTTCTGAACACGTTGCGGCTGGGGCCACAGAGAAGGCAGAGACCCAGTACTGTCCCATGTCTGCCCCCCACACTGAGAAGGCAGGAACTTCCCATGCTTTCCCATCACTATCCCCCCACCCCACTGGGGAGACAGGAACCCCATGCTGTCCCATCACTGCCTCCCACTCCACTGAGAAGGCAGGGACCTCATGCTGTCCCATCACTGGCCTTAGTCCTCTACTGCTAAGCCACCAGATGCCATCTTGGAGAGGATCTGGAAAAGCAGGTCAGATCCAAAAGACTAGAATAGATTAAAAAAAAAAGTATAAATATGTATTTTAGAGGTAAATTATTAAATCAGATTTGTTTTACTCATGTATTCTCAGTGTTAGCTATACCCAAAGTGTGAACCTTCTTGAGGCTAATCACGCAGAAAGCTACATTTTCACTGCACATTTCAGTGTCATATGAGCAAATTTATAAAACCAGATGTGTTTAAATTGCTTGACACAAAACCTGGTCTATATAAGGGGCTAAAATGAAGTCACCTGCCGGTGTGATATGGGCTCATATATCTAGGAAGGGTCAGAGATATTCTGAAAAGTGGCACACAGATGGAAACAGAGTTCTTTAAATTTGAAAGATCAGAAACAGTCCTAAAGCACTGGTGTGGTGAGATCTGAAATTAATTAATGGTGACTCTTCTAGAGTCCCTTGGACTGCAAGGAGATCCAGCCAGTCCATCCTACAGGAGATGAGTCCTGGGTGTTCATTGGAAGGACTGATGCTGAAGCTGAAACTCCAATTCTTTGGCCACCTCATGTGAAGAGTTGACTCATTTGAAAAGACCCTGATGCTGGGGAAGATTGAGGGCAGGAGGAGAAGGGGAGGACAGAGGATGAGATGGTTGGATGGCATCACAGACTCAGTAGATGTGAATTTGAGTAAACTCTGGGAGTTGGTGATGGACCAGGAGGCCTGGTGTGCTGCAGTCCATGGGGTCGCAAAGAGTTGGACATGACTGAGCGACTGAACTGAACTTCTAGATTACTGTGTTGTTGTTGTTATTGTTGTTTAGTTACTAAGTTGTGTCCAACTCTTTGCAACCCCGTGGGCTGTAGCCCTGCCAGGCTCTTCTGTCCATGGGATTTCCTAGGCAAGCATACTGGAGTGGTTTGCCATTTCCTCCTCCAGGGTATCTTCCTAACCCAGGGATTGAATCCATGTCTCCTGCATTGGCAGGCAAATTCTTTATTCCTGAACCACTTGGAAAGGCCTTTTTGGAAATTTTTGGTTATATAAACTAGTCTGTCCCTTACGAGTATCTTGCATTGCCAATATGCTCAGCGTGGCCAAGACTAACCTGCTCACAAAATCCATGGACTCTTCTTTCCCTGACCTGCAGTAAACTGCATTCCCCAGCCTCTCGTGGAGTCAGGTGTGATTTTGTGCTCGAGTCCCTTGGAAGTGAGCCCCTTCCAGCCGTGGCTGATATACACCCTGTGAACTGGATGCTGGATGAAGACAGTGCCCAGACTCACCTTGGAAGCTGTGTGTTGAAGGAGACAGAGTCTCCATATACTTGGGGACCCAAATGAGTTGAAAGGACCACTTGTGTAGCTATTACATATGAAGAATTAAGTTTTGATGGTGTTTGGGTCTGGGATCTTATTGATACAACTAACCTAACTAATTAGTCTAATCTGATATAAGCAAGATACAGTAAACTATTTGACAGAGCACCCCTCAGCTTTTCCCTCATAAGAGTGTCTCTCTTTTCTATTTAAGTCTTATCTTTAGGTATGTGATTGAGGAGGGTAAGAATTAATCTGGGTAACTTTGAAAAACTATTTTAACAATAGCCTCTAAGGCAGTAAGAACCCTACTCAGATTGTATTTTAGTTAGTATAAATACTGTACTTTAGTGTTTCACAGGTATATGGTTTAGAATTTCTGACATGATGTATATTATAATTTTGAACAAATAAGTAAGTATATTGTAGATAATGAAAGGCAGATTTCTCATTGTCAGAGAGTAGAATGACAAATAAGGATGCAGACGACTAGAATGAACCCTGCCATCTGTGAACCCTTGGGTTTTTAAATATATGTATACACAGAGAGAGATATATGGGAATGGATACAGATGAGTGGGAAGTGGTTATGTGTACATAGACTTGGATGTCCCAGGCCTGTCCACTGGTGCCCAGGAGACAGTGATACTTCAGCAGCAATGACCACACCTAACTTCCAAAAATCTTGTTTTTTAAATACTCTCCAGTAAAAACCAGTACTCCTTGAACTGATTGCAGAGCTGGTGCAGGAAAAGAATGAGACAAGCCTAAACTATCTTTCTGTATTGGAGAGTAAGGCAGTGTTGAAAAGTGATGGGACTTGATTGAAAAAATATAGGAACCAAGTTGAAGGGTCTTCCAATGACTGTGTCTGGGACAATTTGAGCAAGAAAGAAGGATAAGACTGGATATAACTTGGAGAATAAAAGTAACCCACAGAAGGAGGAATCCATGAGTTCACACAGGTACAGATAAGTAATTCAGTGAATAAAAATGTAAATAAGCAAATAAGGAAGGAAGGTAGCACTCCACCATGGTACAGATGGATTTGGAGAATCACCATTTAATAGGCATCATAGCAACAACTGGTTCAGGCAAGAGTGACCTCTGTGTGCTAAAATTAGTGGGTGAAGTTTTGATGGGAAACAGTATTTGCCTAGTTTCAAAGTATCTCCCTATAAGATATGTATTAATTACCAGAGGAAGTGATAGTGAGTTTCCCATGTAGAAAACTCTGCAGACATCAGCTTAACCAAGTGATGGAAGTCACCTTTACAGCTTTGGCACAGACAGACATCCCACATCTGATTCGAGGCACGGAGAGGGACAGCTTGTTGCTTCTGTGATGTTCTTACCCCAGACACAGAGCTTAAACCGAATCATGAGGACACATCAGACAAATCCAAAATGTAGATAGTCTGCAAGATACCTTGCCAGCACTCCTCAGAATACTCAAGGAGTATGGGCAACAAAAGATTGGCAGAGGGTTTAAGATTCCAGAGACTAAGGGGCGAAGACAACAAAATACAACGTGTGATCCTGATTTGGATCTGGTCCCAGAAAGGGACATTAGTGGATCTGTAGGTGAAATGTGAGTAAGGTCTGTAAGTGAGAATCCCATTGTTGATTTCCTGGTTTTGACCAATTTACTCTGGTCTTGTATGATATTAACAGAGGAAGCGGGGAAGATGTTATATGGGAATATGTCTGTACTACTTTTGCAATGTTGTCGGTCTGAAATTATTCACAACATAGAGAAATTAGAAATAATTCACATGTAAGCGTCATTACCCATTGCTTGCTGTGAAGTGAAGGCTGTCTTTTACTTTTGAGGCATAAACTTATTTGAACGTCTTGCATGGTACCTGGGAAGACAGCTGAAGTTACAGCCACTTACACTTTCCCAGGAAAATATATAATCCATTGGAACATTTTCCTACAAGAATCTAGACTTACTTGCTTGTGTTCCATGTGCCTCTCCCTAAGAACCAGTTCATTCTACAGAAACATTCTGTCAAATATTTGCACCAGGCACAGCTCTGTAAGGAACAGGGGTGAATAAGGAATGGCATTTGTCCTCAAGGAGGTTACCTGTTACTAGTGACATTTGGCAGGTTACAGCCAACTTAATTGCATGTGTTTTATACTACCTGTGCTGAGATAGCCCAGAAGGGAGTAGGGGGAACCACTGATGTTACCAGATTCATTTTGCAAGCAGAAAAGAAAGGATTGAAGAGCAAGTGACATTTCAGAAAGACGGGCAGAGTGTTCCCTAGGAGAATATTATTCTCAGTCAAGAGCTCTGCATAAGTAAAGGAAAACAAATATGAAAGCTTGGCTTGTTGGAGAACAGCTAGAACAGAATGGTGAACATATGAACTGTGGCCGCAGAGAACATGTGAAGGAAACAAAAACAGAAGAAGTGTCTCCAGATTACAGATGTGCTCCTAAGGAATCTGCTCGTTCCTTGTGGATAAAGAGTTTGTTTCTGAAAAGAAATGCAGGGAGGAACACTGATACAGTAGTTTGATACCGGTTTCTTTTCTCTTTGGAAATAACCAGTTGAGCTTTGGGAGTTGTGGGTGCTGGATTGCCTAATGGGCAGGAAGAGAGAGAGGGAGGCAGTGATAACCTTGGTTCCCAAAGTCACAGGGACAGCAACCATGGCTGGAGGCCAGGTGTGTGTCCATATTGGCTGACTCCATGCCCCAGGGGTGTTTAGCTCTGTGTCTGATGCACAGGCACTGTCTCCATGTGTGTAGAGACAATTACTTGCTTAAATTAAACCTGAGAAGCTCATTCTTTGCAAAATTACAGCTGATGAATGCCAGAACTCGATATTTCTTAGAGTAGATTGTAGTCTGCTGTGCCCCCCTTTGCCTGCCAAAGCAATGAAGCTATCCTTGTCTACTTCACCCAAAATTCTGTCTCTGAGATTCAGTTCGGCACCAGTGTACAGATAAGCTGAGCTTTCTGCATCATTATCAGGCTGTAGAATAATAAAAAATGCCTGCAGCAAAGAAGGATACAACATTCCAAAGGCTCAAATTATTTTATCATGGAAAAGGTACATGATATGTATAGGCCTATTCAAAGCACACATAAATTTATATTGTGACCTTGATAATATTAGTGTCAGAGATTTCTTCTGCAAACTGAGTAGGGTTTTCCTTTGAGTTTTCTCTGATTTGTGTGACCCCTTCCTCTTCTTATCAATGTGCTTATCCTGGGCAGAACTTGAAATGTTCTCAATGGAAATACTAAGGCCCTTTTGGGTGACATTTTGGAAGCTACTCTGAAAGTCTCAGGGTTGAGTTTTTGTATTTTTATTAAAATGAAGTCACTTTCCTGGGAGATGAATGCTAAAATCTAAAGTAATACAAAGCTATGATAATATGAGGCAAAGCAGTGGGCAGAAAAAGGAGTGGGGGGAGACTCTAGAAGGTGGGGGTCCAGTGAGGCCAGGCCAGTTCTGACACACACAGGCAGAGAATCAAAGACAAGCCTTTTAGAACCAAGGACTGCATTTGAATGGGTGGCAGCAGAAATCCCCAGTTCTCTAGTGAGTCATTGTATTTCTAAAGGAATAACTTTGCATTGGGCTTCAGTTTCCTCCTCTATAAAAGCAAAAGGGTTACCCAGATGATGGGTAAAGATGCTGCCAGCCTTGAAATTCAGATATTAGGGCTGAATGTTAAAGTTCAGTGAACAAATTCCCTTCCAGTTTTCCTCTTCAACCCAGATCACATGTTAGAAGTGAAAGTGAGAAGCCAGTTTCAATTTTGAGCCACATCTCATCTTGTTTTATTTTCCACCTGAGAGCCTCTTTCACAAAATCTGTATGTGATTCCGGAGGATAACCAACCGGAAGCCTCAGACTTCCTGATCTTTGAGTCTCCATGAAACAGGAAAGGGGAGAGTGCAACCTTTAAAAGAATGATATAGCCATTAAGGACACTACATAAACTGGTTAGAACCACTGAGGTCCAGGTTGGCAGACAGTCACCTTCCACTAGAACTTGTGCCTCATTATACACACATTGTTAATACATCAGCTGAATGACACACTCACAGGTGCCACAACAGCTCTGAGGCTGACCATGAAAGGTCCAAAAGTAGGCGGTGGCCCAATTCCTGGAACTCCCTGCCCCTTTTCCAGAAGAGCTGGAATAATTCTCACACCCATGAGCCTATGGTATTACCCAGCCCATAAAAACTAATCACTCATGCCTCTTGCCTTCTGAGATGGCCCACACTCCATCTGTGGAATGTGTTTCTCTCTCACTTTCTGAGACAGACCAAATTCTGTCTATGGCATGTTTAATCTCTCTGAATAAACCTACTTTCACTTTATTCTGGCTAGCTCTTGAATTCCTTCCTGCTTGAAGTCAAGGACCCTCACTTGGTGCCCCATCCCAGGGACTCACCAGAGACCTGGGATGTGACTGTCCTCTAACACCCTATTTTTTTTCTGCAACACCATGTTCTCAAATTGTCTCTTATAAATGAGTAATTCAAATAGTCACCCAGAGATTTCAATAAAGTGGCTCTTAACTCTCTGTTTTGTGGGCTATGTAGTTCCACAAACTGTCTTAGAACTGAACCCTAGCAGTTTATCCCCTGATAGGGGATAGCATTTATCCCCTCTGAAAACCCAGTATGAAAAGGCAGAAAGATATGACACTGAAAGATGAACCCTCCAGGTTAGTAGGTGTCCAGTAAGCAACTGGAAAAGAGCTGAGAAATACCTTCAGAAGGAATGAAGAGGCTGAGCCTAAGCAGAAACATTGCCCAGTAGTGGATATGTCTAGTGGTTAAAGTAAAATCCGATGCTATAAAGAACAATATTGCACAGGAACCTGAAATGTTAGTTCCATGAATCCAGGTAAATCGAAAGTAGTCAAACAGGAGATGGCAAGAGTGAACATCAACATTTTAGGATTCAGTGAACTAAAATGAACAGGAATGGGTGAATTTAATTCAGATGACCATTACATCTACTACTGTGGATAAGAATCCCTTAGAAGAAATGGAGTAGCCCTCATAGTCAACAAGGGGTCTGTGTGCAATCTCAAAAATGACAGAATGATCTCTGTTCATTTCCAAGGCAAACCATCCAGTATCACAATAATCCAAGTCTATGCCCCAAACACTAATGCTGAAGAAGCTGAAGTTGAATGGTTCTATGAAGACCTACAAGACCTTCTAGAACTAACACCAAAAAATGATGTCCCTTTCATCATAGAGGACTGGAATGTAAAAGTAGGAAGTCAAGAGATACCTGGAATAACAGGCAAATTTGGCCTTAGAGTACAGAATGAGGCAGGGCAAAGGCTAACAGAATTTTGCCAAGAGAACATACTGGTCATAGCAAAACCCTCTTCTAACAACACAAGAGATGGCCCTACACATGGACATTACCAGATGGTCAATACCGACATCAGATTGATTATATTCTTTGCAGCCAAAAATGGAGAAGCTCTATGCAGTCAGCAAAAACTAGACCTCCCTGGAGCTGACTGTGGTTCGGATTATGAACTCCTTATTGTAGAATTCAGGATTTAATTGAAGAAAGTAGGGAAAACTACTAGGCCTTTCAGCTATGACCTAAATCAAATCCCTTATCATTATACAGTAGAAGTGACAAATGGATTCAAGGGATTAGATCTGATAGACAGAATGCCTAAAGAGCTATGAACAGAGGTTCATGATGTTCTACAGGAGGTGGTGATCAAAATCACCCCTGAGAAAAAGAAATGCAAAAAGGCAAAATGGTTGTCTGAGGAAGCCTTACTAATAGCTGAGCAAAGAAGAGAAGCAAAAGGCAAAGGGGAAAAGGAAGGATATATATGTCTGAATGCAGAGTTCCAAAGAATAGCAAGGAGTGATAAGAAAGCCTTCCTAAGTGAACAATGCGGAAAAATCTAGAAAAACAGTAGAATGGGAAAGACTAGAGATCTCTTAAAAAAATTGAAAATACCAAGGGAATATTTCATGCAAAGATGGGCACAATAAAGGGCAAAAACAGTATGGACACAAGAAAAGCAGAAAATATTAGGAAGAGGCAGCAAGAATACACAGAACCGTACAAAAGAGGTCTTAATGACTCAGATAATCATGATGGTGTGATCACTCACCTAGAGCAAGACATCCTGGAATGTGAAGTCAAGTAGACCTTAGGAAGCATTCAGTTCAGTTCAGTTCAGTTCAATCGCTTAGTCGTGTCTGACTCTTTGCGACCATGTGAATCGCAGCATGCCAGGCCTCCCTGTCCATCACCAACTCCCGGAGTTCACTCAGACTCACATCCATCGAGTCAGTGATGCCATCCAGCCATCTCATCCTCTGCCGTCCCCTTCTCCTCTTGCCCCCAATCCCTCCCAGCATCAGAGTCTTTTCCAATAAGTCAACTCTTCGCATGAGGTGGCCAAAGTATTGGAGTTTCAGCTTCAGCATCAGTCCTTCCAGTGAACACCCAGGACTGATCTCCTTTAGAATGGACTGGTTGGATCTCTTTGCAGTCCAAGGGACTCTCAAGGGTTTTCTCCAACACCACAGTTCAAAAGCATCAATTCTTCGGTGCTCTGCTTTCTTCACAGTCCAACTCTCACATCCACACATGACCACTGGAAAAACCATAGCCTTGACTAGATGGACCTTTGTTGGCAACGTAATGTCTCTGCTTTTTAATATGCTATCTAGGTTGGTCATAACTTTCCTTCCAAGGAGTAAGCGTCTTTTTAATTTCATGGCTGCAATCACCATCTGCAGTGATTTTGGAGCCCCCAAAAATAAAGCCTGACACTGTTTCCACTGTTTCCCCATCTATTTCCCATGAAGTGATGGGACCAGATGCCATGATCTTAGTTTTCTGAATGTTGAGCTTTAAGCATTACTACGAACCAAACTAGTAGAGGTAATGGAATTCCAGTTGAGCTATTTCAGATTCTAAAAGATGATGCTGTTAAAGTGCTGAATTAAGTATGTCAGCGAATTTGGAAGACTCCACAGTGGCCACAGGACTGGCAAAGGTCAGTTATCATTCCAATCCCAAAGAAGAGCAATGCCAAAGAATGTTCCGACTACCACACCTCCTGAGAAACATGTATGTACGTCAAGAAGAAACAATTAGAAATGGAAATGTAACAGTGGACTGGTTCAAATTTGGGAAAGGAGTACATCAAAGCTGTATTCATTGCCCCGGTTATTTAACTTCTATGCAGAGTCCATCTGGAGAAGGTAGTGGCAACCCACTCTAGTACTCTTGCCTGGAAAAATCCCATGGATGGAGGAGCCTGGCAGGCTGCAGTCCATGGGGTCGCTAGGAGTCGGATACGACTGAGCAACTTCACTTTCACTTTTCACTTTCATGCATTGAAGAAGGAAATGGTAACCCACTCCAATGTTCTTGCCTGGAGAATCCCAGGGATGAGGGAGCCTGGTGGGCTGCCGTCTATGGGGTTGCACAGAATCCGACACAATTGAAGTGACTTAGAAGCAGCAGCAGCAGAGTCCATCATGTGAAAGGCCAGGCTGCATGAAGCTCAAGCTGGAATCAAGATTGCTGGGAGACATATAAATAATCTCAGATATGCAGATGTCCTCACCACCCTAATGGCAGAAAGCGAAGAGGAACTAAAGAGCCTCTTGTTGAAGATGAAAGAGGGGAATGAAAAAGCTGGCTTAAACCTCAGCATTCAAAAAACGAAGATACTAGCATTTGGTTCCATCACTTCATGGCAAATAGATGGGGGAAAAATGAAAACAGTGACAGACACTACTTTCTTGGCTCCAAAATCACTGCAGACTGTGACTGCAGCCATTAAATTAAAAGAGGCTTAATCCTTGGAAGAAAAGCTATGACAAACCTAGACAGCATATAAAAAGCAGAGACATCACTTTGTTGACAAAGGATCATTTTGTCAAAGCTATAGTTTTTCCAGTGATCTTGTACAGATATGAGAGGTGGACCATAAAGAAGACTGAGCACCAAAGAATTGATACATTTAAGTTGTAGTGATGTAGAAGACTCTTGAGAGTCCCTGAGACTAAGGTACTCCTATAAAATCTTCCAGGTCATGGATGGTGCAGCCAAAATCTGTCAGTTTGGCTCTTTCTTGGTGTCTCATTGGACTCATGAGGATCCTTGAGTAGTCAGGCTGAGGAGCAGGGTTGCTGCGAACACTGGGGGTGGGGACCCTCAAGCAACTTTCAAGAGGGTTAGTTTTTCTGACCTCACTGCTGAATCCAGTATCTCCAGGCATCCATTTGCTGAAAAGCTACAGGTGTCCACGAGGCCTCCAGAAAGCTGGTGGAGACTTCTTGGTGAAAGGAGAATGAAGGCCTTGCAAAACGAGGTGTTTGATCTTTGTTCAACATTTCAAATGTTGGTATGTTTTTAAAATTTTTCCTGGTGACATCTGATTTGAAGCCCACTTTTGAGTCTTTATTTGACTCAATGATGAAATTGAAATTCTGTGAATGCTTTGTGATAAGAGAAAGCAAATAGTATCTTTGAAATATCAGGAGGATTTGACTCACTGGATTTATAGTTTTCATGTTTCAGTCTTAGGTTTCATCTCCATTTCCCAGCTTCTATTTCAGTTTCCAATTTGAGGAATCTTATCTTCCTTTTGAAATAACTAGAGAATTTTGTGGGACTGCATACTTAGCTATCTGTGTATAAAATGGTTCGGAAAAAATGTAAAAAATTCATGAATCAGGGAACTCATTCTTGGGAAAAAATATTTGTGGTTTAAGGGAAACCTGATACTTTTGGGGGAAGGAGAGGAAAGGAGATTGAACAATTACTATTTTTAAAAAATATTTCTCTGTGGGTCTCTCAATACTCTGAACTCAATGTCAGCTACCTTTTGGTCTCTGAGTCACAGCACCCTGAGTCTCTGTCACACAGTTATTTAAGATCCCACATTACACAATGCATGTGAGTGAAGGTGATCTGACAGCCAGGAGATGGGCAGTGAGTGATGGCAGCTGGTACTGGGTACAGGAAGTGCAGAGTCTGATGATTTATCAGGTTTGGGGATTGTTGATTTGGGTTATGGTATTAGTTATCAGGTTAGGTTTTGCTTTTAATCCTTCCCCTTCTTCTTCTAACCATCCTCATTTCTTGAACTGGTTTGTGAGATCAATAATGAGGACTTGCCTTTCTGCAAATAGCTATGTTCAGACTGGTTACCTGATGTATCTCGTGACTGAAACAGCTGTCATTTTGGGGCAATAAGATGCAGTATGTTCACCCCATCAGGCAAGTTAAAACATGGTGTTTTGAAAGATAGTAAATATTCTTTACCTAATGTTGTCACTCTTTAAAGACTGGAATATGTTAAATTTGGATTTTATATACCAGTGTTGCAAAATGGAACCTATTAAAGTGTGAATAAAATTTATATGAACAGTTTTAATAATTATCGACAGTTGCTTGAATCGCTATGCCATGGGTTTTCATAGAATGGTTTCATCCCTGATTAGAAGTGTGAAATTGGAAGAAAGCACGTTCAGTGTGTTGGGGGTTGCCAACCTGAGTTCCTGGAAAGGGTCTGGTACTCATCTGTGGGTGCGGCTGTCCTAGAGAAGTCCACCCTGAGCCGCTTGTTCCTCAGCCCCCTCTGTGGTTCAGCCAGCTCCTCACCCATCGCGGTGCCGCCGCCATGTAACCAAAGCAAAGACCATGGGCTGCTGTGCCGGCGGCGGAATAATTAGAATCCAGAGCCAGTGGTGTGTGCAGGCAGGACGCAGGAAGAACCACGTGCCAGGTATAGGACGGGGTCCACAGTGATGGAAGGACGGCCCTCGGTGTGCTCTGGAACAGACAGTGCATTAGAGGCGCTCTCTATTAATAGCATCATAGCCTTGCTGCATCAGGATCATCGTCCCACCTGCTTTTCAATCCACCTCCACTGTAACCTGCGGTGCTGCACGTGGCTGCACATTCAGGGGGAGATGGTCAGCCTGGGGCATTTAGTTGCCGAAAGCCATTCAGCGGTTTGTATCCTCCGGGGCTCTGGAAGGAAAATCAATCACAATCTTAGTTTTGAAGATGAGACTTTTCTGTTTCCTTCTGACAGTAAGGGTATCGGTCAGCTCCTGTGTAGCAAGAGTTGGATGGATTTCTGTTGCTGCTGCTGCTGCTAAGGCACTTCAGTCGTGTCTGACTCTGTGCGACCCCATAGACGGATTTCTGTTAGGTGTGGGGAATTCCTGTAAGGCTGTTTCTCATTCTATTTGAAAAACAGCCTCTGTTTTCACAGTGGCTGCGAAAGAACACATTTTGTGTTCTTACCATGGTGTCCCCCTGCGTATTTTGCTTTTAGCATCTGGAACAGGACACAACTCTGGACGTTTATAAATAGCCATCTCTGGAATGTCAGGGTCACATTCTGTAGATTATAAATGATTAGTAATAGAGCACAACTGTATGCCATGAACCTTTCTAATAGTTTACAGACAAAGGACCCATTTTGCACACAAGGTAACAGATGATATTCATGCAATGAGGACATCAGAGTAATCTACTTGCTGTTAGTATTAATATATTTCATATTATCACAGTACCAGTGCACCGACCCAAGTACATTAACAATATTTTCCAACATTTCACTGTCAAGAACATATGCTGTATGCTCAGGACAGGTAAGAGAATTGAGCTTATAATAGCGATTGTTTCACCATTTGGTCAGCATAACCATTAGTGGGAAATCATGTCATCCTAGTTCCTGACTTGGCACTTAATGACTTATTTCCCACATGTGGCTTCTTTGTGAGAGTCTTATTACATCTTGTGGGCTTTCTTGCCTTTGTCTTCTGGGATGTAGCACATCCCACACTTGGCTGCAGGAAAATCCTCTCTGACCATCGTGTCGGTTGTCCTGTTCTCTGCTCGGTTCTTAGCGTAGCTTCTGAGGACTGTTCATGCTCAAAGCTGACTTTGCAGTGTAGGGGATGAAAACTTTTCCCTTCTTATCTTCTGAGTTCTGTGGCTGGCCTAATAATTAAATTGACGTAAGACAGGTTAATGGGAGAAAGACAAATTTAATTTCATATGTATACAATTCCCACAAAGAAATGAGACTCAAAACCAGCCAGATGATCGAGGCTTATGTACCATCTGAGCTGAGGAAAGCGGTAGGGCTCTGAGGCTTCAAAGGGAAAGAGGGCTTTCACTGGGAGAGGAGAAGAACCAGGTTTGGTAAACAGAGTTGCCCTGCATGCAGATAAGTCTTGCAGAGGAAAAAGTTATCTCTGGTGGTAGCTGTCTTCTTGTTACTGGCTCCCTTCTAATTTCTTCTAGGTGGTTAAAGGGGAGGCAAAACCCTTTTCCTGAGACTTCTGGGTTTTGACTGCCTTCAGTTCAAAATAATCCACTGGCCAAAGTAGCATATTCTGGGTTGGTTTTTCTGAATCCTCACAGCAGCTCAGAGGGGGTGGCTTCAAATAATTGTTTTTTCTACCCTTCCTCAGACCTTGCTGACCTCCTGTCTCCCTGTTGGTCAGTCCAAGTCCCCCACATTCTGCCCTGCCTGTGTCCATCAGTGGCTGGCCCTGGAGTGTGGTGGTTTCTCCCTCAGCTATATGCGCCTCATCTTTCAGGTCTCTCACACTTGGTCTCCTCCACCCGCTCTCTGCTCTCTCATCTGTACACTTTTAGCTCATCTAAATTTAACCAGGACTCTCTTCTTATACCTAACTGCTGTGTTCAGTTCAGTCACTCAGTGGTGTCTGACTCTTTGCAATCCCATAGATTGCAGCACGCAGGCCTCCCAGTCCATCACCAACTCCCAGAGCTTATTCAAACTCACGTCCATGGAGTTGGTGAGGCTATCCAACCATCTCATCCTCTGTCGTCCCCTTCTTCTGCCTTCAATCTTTCCCAGCATCAGGGTCTTTTCCAATGAGTCAGCTCTTCGCATCAGGTGGCCAAAGTATTGGAGTTTCAGCTTCAGCATCAGTTCTTCCAATGAATATTCAGGAGTGATCTCCTTTAGGATGGACTGGTTAGATCTCCTTGCAGTCCAAGGGACTCTCAAGAGTCTTCTCCAACACCACAGTTCAAAAGCATCAATTCTTTGGCACTCAGCTTTCTTTATAGTCCAACTCTCACATCCATACATGACTACTGGAAAAACCATAGCTTTGACTAGACGGACCTGTGTCAGCAAAGTGATGTCTCTGCTTTTTAATAGGCTGTGTGGTTTTGTACTTTTTCACATGCTGCTTTTGGGAGATGTGTTTTATTTCACCTTGAGGCAGGTGTGTTCTCAGTCTTGTCCTTTCTCTGTTCTTGGTGTGTTCTCTAAGATCTTGCTTTTCTACATGGTTTCAGATTTGTCTTTGTTGTGATGGGCTCAGTATCCTGGATACTTAAGTCTCTATCCTCTTTTTTATCCTAACTGCCACTGTTTTAATTCAACATCTTGCCATTTGTTACTTGAATTTTTATAGTAATTTCCTAACTGGCTTCCTTGGTTCTGATCTTACCATTGATCCTCTATTCTGACAATATGATATTCCTTTAATGCAAATCTTATAACTTGCTTAAAAATATTTGCTAGAAGTATGCCTGTCTTGCTTCTCTCATAAGAGCCTCATCCACAATATTCAGTGCAAATATTTTCTCTACAAAGCCCCTCTGGCTTTCACAGATCCTTTCTTTCATGGTCTCATAGCCTCTGCTCCATTTTTGTTAAAATATTTATCATGTGTGTGCTCTCATGCATTTCCATGCTTCTTTCTCCCTGACATTAAAAGTGCCTCTCGGATGGAAACCACATCCGCCTCTTTCTTGGCATTTCTAACACCTGGCCCATCTCCCAGAGTAGAGCTGTAGCGTAAGCACCGATTCTGAAATGTGAATCCTCTTTCCTCTCTGAACTTGCGCCCCCACCCTCTCTCCTCACAGACTCACTGAGGGAAGGATGGGTGGCAGTCTGAGGATCCTTTTTATTCTCATGCAGAGATCTGGCCTCAACAATTTTGATCAACGGTGAACCTATCATTCTCATCCTCCCAGACAACTCTTGCTGATGACTCCACCTCTCTCGGTCTCTGTGCTTGGTACTGATATTCTGTCTCAATGCCTTTGTTCTTATTTTCTACTTGTTTTAACTTGGGTTAAAAGACAGATGTTACCAGAAAGGGGGCGAACCTTTTTTCTTCCCAACTGCAGTTGGAACATTTCTTTGGGCACAGGACATGCTAAATGAATGCTTGGTGAAGCAGAGAATGTGTTAGCGAACCATCCTGTTTTGTAAAATAAAAAGGAGCAAGGAAAAAAGCCATAAATGATTATTATCTGGCTTTGTGAAAAACAAAAACTAAGTATGAACTTCCACGGAAAGTTTTCTAGGCTTTTTTCTTTTTTTTAACACTTCCCTATGAAGAACTCTGATGTGGAGATCTAATGAATAATTAAGCTCTGTGTTTCTGAGTGGCTTCTTACTACACAGTGGATGTTTCTTCAGGGGCAGTGCCTGGCTCTCTTTTTGAGCTGAGACCCCATGGGGTATGAAGGTGGTTAGAGCCCGAGTGGCATCTGAAGCATTTAAATTTTTAAAATTATTTATATATATATATATATATATTTTGGCTGTGCTGGGTCTTCATTGCTGTGTGGGCTTTTTCTCTAGTTGTGGCGAGCGGGGTCAATTCTAAAGTTGTGGTGTGCAGGCTTCTCATGGAAGGCTTCTCTGCTTCTTGCTGAGCATGGGCTCTCGGGTATGTGGGCTTCAGTAGTTGTGCGTCCTGGGCTCTAGAGTACAGGCTCAATAGTTGTGATGCACAGGATTGGTTGCTCTGCAGCATGTGGGATCCTCCAGAATCAGGGATTGAACTCATGTCTCCTGCATTGGCAGGAGGATTATTTACCAGTGAGCTTTCAGGGAATCCGTGAAGCATTTTTTTTATTGAAATACACTGACATTGAGTATGGTAGGGTGGTTTTTAAAACATTTTCTTTTTTTAAAAAAACATTTTCTTGTATTTTATATCTCACTTTCTCATCCTTTTTTTGGTGTGTTTTTAATAACTCCATTGAGAATATAATTGACCTAATAATGGCATTTATTTAAATTATGCCTCTTGATGAGTTCTGACTTGTATATACTTGAGGAACTATGACCAAAATTAAGGAAATGAAGATGTCCATCACCCTCCAAAGTTTCTTTGGGCACCTTGGTAATGGGCTCCCTCCACGTTTGCATTCCCATGCCCTGTCTGCACTGATGGGCACTTTCTGGAGTGTTATATACATAAATCATATAGTGTGTACTCTAATTTGTCCGCATTTTATTCCTTTTTTTAGTTTTTGAGATTTATACATAGTAAAGTGTGTGTCTATAGTTTCTTCTGTTTATTATTGAATAGTATTGGTGTATCCAATACAATTTGGATATTCAAACTGTGAGTTGTAAATTCAATTGGTATATCCAATTGAATTGAATATACCAGAGTGCTTTTGTTCATTCATCTGTTGATGGCTGTTTTGGCTCTTTGCACATTTGAGTATTACCCAAAGAAGTCTGCTGTGCACATTCATGTACAAGTCTTTGTGTTCTCATATGCTTTCACTTCTCATGGGTAAATACCTGGGGGCATATTTTCTGGAACTTATGGTAGGTGTACATTTAACTTCTTCTGAAATAACCAGAATATTTCTCAACAGTGGTAGTGCTGATATATTCCCACTGGCAACATGAGTGTTCTAGTTCCTCTTATCTCTGGCAGCACTCTGTATGGTCAGTCATTTTAATGTCAGCCATCCTACTAGACGTGCAGTGTGTTTTTGTGTGCATGTCTCTAATGACAAATGATGGTGACCATGTGTTTATGTGGTAATTTTCTAGATAGGTATCATCCTGGTGAGGCATCTGTTCAGATGTCTTGCTTATTATCTTGTTGGGATGTTTATTTTCTTATTACTGAGTTTAGAGAGTTCCCTATATAACATGGTTTTAAGTTCTTTATCAGATGTATGCTTTCAAATGTTTTGCCTTGACTTGTGTATCTTTCAGTGTGTCTCTTTTCATCCTCTTTTCAGTGATGATGATGGCATCATCAACTCAATGGACATTCGTTTCAGCAAACTCCAGGAAACCTGGCGTGCTGCATCCTGGGTTGCAAGGATTTGGACACAGTTTAGAAACTGAGCTACAGTTCAGTTGCTCAGTCATGTCCTGCTCTTTGTGACCCCATGGACTGCAGCACACCAGGCTTCCCTGTCCATCCCCAACTCCTGGAGTTTTCTCAAACACATGTCCATCGAGTTGGTGATTCCATCCAACCATCTCATTCTCTGTTGTTCCCTTCTACTCCTGCCTTCGATCTTCCCCAGCATCAGGGTCTTTTCCAATGAGTCAGTTCTTCGCATCAACTGGCCAAAGTATTGGAGTTTCAGCTTCAACATCAGTCCTTCCAATGAACATTCAGGGCTGATTTTCTTTAGGATGGACTGGTTGGATCTCCTTGCAGTCCAAGGGACTCTCAAGAGTCTTCTCCAGCACCACAGTTCAAAAGCATCAGTTCTTCAGTGCTCAACTTTCTTTATAGTCCAACTCTCACATTCATACATGACTATTAGAAAAACCATAGCTTTGACTGGATGGACCTTCGTTGGCAAAGTAATGTCTCTGCTTTTTAATATGCTGTCTAGGATGGTGATAGCTTTTCTTCCACAGAGGAAGCATCTTTTAACTTCATGGCTGCAGTCACCATCTGCAGTGATTTTGGAGACCCCAAAATAAAGTCTATCACTGTTTCCATTGTTTCCCCATCTATTTGCCATGAAGTGATGGGACCGGATGCCATGATCTTAGTTTTCTGAATGTTGAGTTTTAAGCCAACTTTTTCACTCTCCTCTTTCTCTTTCATCGAGACGGTCTTTAGTTCTTTACTTTCTGCCTTAAAGGTGGTGCCATCTGCATATCTGAGGTTATCGATATTTCTCCTGGCAATCTGGATTCCAGCTTGTGCTTCATCCTGCCTGGCATTTCTCAATATGTATTCTGCACATAAGTTAAATAAGCAGGGTGACAATATACAGCCTTGACATACACCTTTCCCGATTTGGAACCAGTCTGTTGTTTCATGTCTAGTTCTAACTGTTACTTCTTGACCTGCATATAGATTTCACAGGAGGCAGATCAGGTGGTCTGATATTTCCATCTCTTTAAGAAATTACCACAGTTTGTTGTGATCCACATAGTTAAAGGCTTTGGTAAAATCAATAAAGCAGAAGTACATGATTTTCTGGGACTCTTTTGCTTTTTCAATGATCCAGTGGATGTTGACAACTGGATCTCTGGTTCCTCTGCCTTTTCTAAATCCAACTTGAATATCTGGAATTTCTCAGGTCACAAACTGTTGAAGCCTGGCTTGGAGAATTTTGAGCATTACTTTGCTAGTGTGTGAGATGAGTGCAATTGTGCGGTAGTTTGAACTCTCTTTGGCATTGCCTTTCTTTGGGATTGAAATGAAAACTGACCTTTTCCAGTCCTGTGGCCACTGCTGAGTTTTCCAAATTTGCTGGCATATTGAGTGCAGCACTTTCACAGCATCATCTTTCAGGATTTGAAATAGCTCAACTGGAATTCCATCACCTCTACTCACTTTGTTCTTGGTGAAGCTTCCTAAGGCCCACTTGACTTCGCATTCCAGGATGTCTGGCTCTAGGTGAGTGATCACACCATCGTGGTTATCTGGGTCATGAAGATATTTTTTGTATAGTTCTGTATATTCTTGCCACCTCTTCTTCTTATCTTCTGCTTGAGCTATAACAACAATCCTATAGTTATAATCCCATATTTTTGATAAGTTTTTTCTCTCCTGAATTACCTTTTTATGTTTGTCAAAATCGGTTGTGTTTGAGTTCCCTGAGTCATACTGCAGATTCCCATTGGCTATCTATTTTACATATGGTAATGTATATGTTTCCATATTACTCTCTTCTTACATTCCACCCCCTCCTCCCTCCCACCCCATATCCAAGAATCTATTTTCTTTGTGTCTCCATTGCCGCCCTGCAAATGGGTTCATAAGTAGTGTCTTTCTAAATTCCATGTATATGCCTTAGTATACGATACTTGTTTTTCTCTTTCTGATTTACTTCATTCTGTATAATAGGCTCTAGGTTCATGTACCTCATTAGAACTGACTCAAATGCATTCCTTTTTATGTCTAAGTAACATTCTATTGTGTAAATGTACCACAGCTTATTTATCCATTCATCTGTCAGTGGGCATCTCTCTTGTTTCCTTGTCGTGAAAGTGAAAGTCGCTCAATAGTATCCAACTCTTTGTGACCCCATGAACTAAACCGTCTATGGAATTCTCCAGGCCAGAATATTGGAGTTGGTAGCCTTTCCCTTCTTTAGGAGATCTTCCCAATCCAAGGATCGAAGCCAGGTCTCCCGCATTGCAGGCTGATTCTTTACCATGTGAACCACCAGGGAAGCCCAAGAATACTAGAGTGGGTAGCCTATCCCTTCACCAGCAGATCTTCCTGACCCAGGAATTGAACTGGGGTCTCCTGCATTGCAGGCAGATTCTTTATCAACTGAGCTATCAGGGAAGCCCTAGCTATTGTAAATAGGGCTGCAATGAACACTGGAATACATGTGTCTTTTTCAATTTTGGCTTCACAGGGTATATGCCTAGAAGAGGGATTTCTGGGTCGTATGGTGGTTTTATTCCTAGTTTTTAAAAATTAATTTATTTTTAATTGAAGGACAATTGCTTTACAAAATATTTTGGTTTCTGCCAATTATCAACATGAATTAGCCATAAGTGTACATATATCCCCTCCCTCTTGAACCTCTCTCCCATCACCTTCCCCATCCCACCCCTTTAAGGTGTTACAGAGCCCCTGTTTGAGTTCCTTGAGTCATACAGCAAATTCCTGTAGGCTATCTATTTTACATATGGTAATGTTAGTTTCCACGTAACTCTCTCCATACATCTCACTGTCTCCTTCCTCCCCACAACCCCGTGTCCTTAAGTTTGTTGCCTATATCTCTGTCTCCATTGGTGCCCTGCAAATAATTTCATCAGTACCATCTTTCTAGATTCCACATATATGTGTTAGTATACAGTATTTATCTTTCTCTTTCTAACTTGCCTCACTCTGTGTAATAGGCTCTAGGTTCATCCAACTCATTAGAACTGACTCAAATACATTTCTTTTAATGGCTGAATATTATTCATTGTATATATGTACTGCAGGTTCTTTATCCATTCATCTGTCAATGGACATCTAGGTTGCTTCCATGTTCTAGCTATTGTAAATAGTGCTTCAGTGAACATTGGGGTACACGTGTCTTTTTCAGTTTTGGTTTCCTCAGGGCATATGCCTAATAGTCGGATTGCTGGGTCATGTGGTAGTTTTATTCCCAGCTTTTTAAGGAGTCTCCAAACTGTCTTCCGTAGTGGCTGTGTCAATTTACATTCCCATCAACAGTGCAATAGGGTTCCCTTTTCTCCACACCCTCTCTGGCATTTATTTTTTGTAGATTTTTTGATAATGGCCATTCTGACTGGAGTGAGGTGATCTCATTGTGGTTTTAATTTGCACTTTTCAAATAATGAGTGTTGTTCAGCATCTTTTCATGTATTTATTAGCCATCTGTATGGCTTCTTTGAAGAAATGTCTGTTTAGGTCTTTTTCCTACTTTTTGATTGGGCTGTTTGTTTTTCTGGTATTGAGTTGTATGAGCTGCTTGTATATTTTGGAAATTAATCCTTTGTCCATTGTTTCATTTGCTATTACTTTCTTCCCTTCTGATGGTTGTTTTTTCACCTTCTTTATAGTTTCATTTGCTGTGCAAAAGCTTTTAAATATAATTATGTCCCACTTGTTTAGTTTTGCTTTTATTTCCATTACTCTAGGAAGTGGGCTGTGGAGAATCCTGCAGTGATTTATGTCATTGAGTGTTCTGCCTGTGTTTTCCTCTAAGAGTTTTATAGTTTTCTGGTTTTACATTTAGGTCTTTAATCCATTTTGAGTTTATCTTTGTGTATGGTGTGAGGAAGTGTTCTAATTTCATTCTTTTACATGTAGGTGTCCAGTTTTCACAGCAGCACTAATTGAAGAGGCTATTTTTGATCCAATGTATATTTTTGCCTCCTTTGTCAAAAATAATGTACCTGTGGGTGCGTTGGTTTGTCTCTGGGCTTTCTATCTTGTTTCTTTGATTTATATTGCTGTTTTTGTGCCAGTACCATGCTGCCTTGAGAAACAGCCTGCTGCTGCTGCTGCTAAGTCGCTTCAGTTGTGTCCGACTCTGTGCGACCCCATAGACGGCAGCCCACCAGGCTTCCCGTCCCTGGGATTGTCCAGGCAAGAACACTGGAGTGGGTTGCCATTTCCTTCTCCAATGCATGAAAGTGAAAAGTCAAAGTGAAGTTGTTCAGTCGTGTCTGACTCTAGCGACCCCATGGACTGTAGCCTACCAGGCTCCTTCGTCCATGGGATTTTCTAGGCAAAAGTACTGGAGTGGGGTGCCATTGCCTTCTCCATGAGAAACAGCCTAGAGGAGTGGAATGAGGAGGGAGGGAGAGGGAGACTCAAGAGGGAGGTGACATAGTTATACCCATGGGTGATTCATGTTGATGTTTAGCAGAAACTAACACAAGAGTGTTAAGCACTTATTCTTCAATTAAAAATAAATAAATTTAATTATAAAAAAGAAATTGTACATATATACAATGGAATATTACTTAGCCATAAGAAGGATGAAATAATGCCATTTGCAGCAACATGGATGGGCTTAGACATTGTCACAGTGAATGAAGTAAGTCAAACAGAGAAAGAGAAATATTTTATGATATCCCTTATAAGCAGAACCTTTACATATTGTATAAATGAACTTATTTACAAAATAGAAATAGAGCCACAGATGTAGAAAACAATCTTATGGTTACTGGGGGAAAGGAGGTGCAATAAATTGGGAGATTGGGATTGACATATACATACTACTGTATATAAAACAGATAACTAATAAGGACCTGCTGCTGCTGCTGCTGCTGCTAAGTCGCTTCAGTCGTGTCCGACTCTGTGTGACCCCATAGACGGCAGCCCACCAGGCTCCCCTGTCCCCGGGATTCTCCAGGCAAGGACACTGGAGTGGGTTGCCATTTCCTTCTCCAATGCATGAAAGTGAAAAGTGAAAGTGAAGTCGCTCAAGTCGTGTCCAACTCTCAGTGACCCCGTAGACTGCAGCCTACCAGGCCAGGCTTCTCCATCCATGGGATTTTCCAGGCAGGAGCACTGGAGTGGGGTGCCATTGCCTTCTCCGTAATAAGGACCTACTCTATAGCATATAACAGAGGGAACTCTCCTTGATACTCTGTAATGATGTATATGAGAAAAGGATCTAAAAAAGGGTGGATATGTACACCTGAATCACTTTCCTGTACAGCAGAAATTAACACATTGTAAATCGAGTGTACTCCAGTAAAAATTAAAATAGATAAGTAGGCAAATAGATAAATAAAAAGAATTTGAAGAAAAATACAGTTGTGTTTGGGTCTATTTCTGGATAGTCTATTGTATTTCACTGCTCTTTTGTCCATCTTTATGACGATTCCACATTATCGCAATTGCTTTGATTGTTGTAATAATTTTTGAAATGAGGTAGTATTTAATGACTTTGTTCTTTTTCAAATGTTCTTTTAGCTTTGCTAGACCTTTAGTGTTTCTGTATGAATTTTACAATGTGTTTATCAGTTTCTACAGAGATGCTGAGATTTTTGACTGGAATTGCTTTGAGTGTGCAGATTCTTTGGAGAAGGACTAATGGATAAGGGCTAATATTAGCCATGTTCAGTTTTCCAACCAATGCACAGTTGCATATCGAGCCATTTATTTAGGTTTTAAAACTATTCTTTCACCAATGTTTAGTAGTTTCCATTGTTCAGAGCTTTCACATCTTTTGTCATATTCATCTGTTTCTTATTTTTGGATGCTCTCATTGATGTAGATATTTTAGCTGTAATTTCCAATTGATTGTTGCTCAATGTAGACATAAAACTGGTTTCTGTGTATTGGTCTTGTATCCTGCAGTTTTTTTTTAACACTTATTTGTTAGTTCTAGTAGCTTTTTTGTAGAGCTTGGATTTTTCTACAGAGAGAATCATGTTATCTGCAAATAAAGACAGTGTTACCTTATCCTTTCCAATCTAAATACTTTTTATTTCTTTTTCTTGACTTACTACACTGAGTAGGATCTCTTGTTCAGTGTTGGGAAGTGGTGAGAATACTGTCTTGGTTTATTCCTGACTTTAGAAGGATAGAGTTGGTCTTTTTACCATTAGTCATGATGTTTATATTAGGTATTCATAGATGCTGTTTATTAGATTGAAGTTCTTCTCTACTGATAGTTTGTGGAGTTTTTTCAATAAAGAATGGATGTTGAAATTTGTTAAAAATTGTTTCCTCTTTATCTATTGGGATGATAATATGATTTTTCTTTTGTTAATATGTTGGATTACATTGATCAGTTTAAAAATATTAAACTTACCTTGGATTGCTGAGGTAAGCTCAACTTGGTCAAGGCGTATTATATTTTATATGTAATTGAATTTGATTTGTGAAAAATTTGGTTGAAAATTTCACATGAAATTTCAGCATGGATATTGATCTGCAGTTTTCTATTCTTATGATTTCTCTGTCAGATTTGGGTATCAGGGTAATTTTGACCTCAGAAATAAGCTGGGAATCATGCTCCTCTTGTTAGTTTTCTGGAAGAGTTTACATAGAATTCATATTAATCCTTCCTTTTATGTTTGGTAGAATTTAGAATTGAACCAACAATCTTTGTGGTGAAGTTTTTTAACTGAAATTTTGATTTCCTCAATAGGTGTAGGGTTTTTCATGTTATCTGTTGTTTCTTGAGTAAGTGTTGATAGTGGTGTCTTTGAAAAATTTGACCATTTCATCTGAGTTGTGGATGTATCAGCATGACTTTGTTGATGAAATTCCCTTATTTTTTTAAACATGTGTAGACCCTGAAATGATGTCAAATACTTATTTTACTTCTTAAGGAGTCAGCTTTTGATTTCATTGATTTTTCTATTTTGTTTTGGTTTCCTATTTCATTGATTTCTAGTTTAATCTTTATTATTCTCTTTCTTCTACTTACTTTGGCTCTCACTTGATCTTTCTTTTGCCCAGTTTTATAAGGTAAGAGCAAAGGAAATTGATTTGAAAACTTATTTTCTAAAAAAGATCTTCAGTGGCATAGTTTTTAAAGTCTTCCTTAATAGCCCCCAGAATTCTAATATGGTATGTTTTCATTTTCATTCAGTTCAAAAAGCTTTATTATACTTTTTATTTTTATTTTTTTCCCTCCATAGTTTCTGTTGCTATGTCTTCTATCTCACTAGTTTTCTTCTGCAGTGTCTAGGCTGCAGTTATTCCCATCTACATATTTGTAACCTTGGATATAGTTATTTTCATTTCTGAAAGTTAAGTCCTTTTTATGTCCTGATGGTGGTTTAGTCGCTAAGTTGGGTCCAACTCTTGCAACCCCATGGACTGTAGTCTGCCAGGCTCCTCTGTCTGTGGGATTCTCCAGGCAAGAATAGTGGAGTGGGTTGCCATATCCTTCTCCAGGGGATCTTCCCAACCCAGGAATCAAACCCAGGTCTCCGCTACTGCAGGCAGATTCCTTACTGACTGAGCTGTGAGGAAAGCCATTTTATGTCCTACATGTCTCTTGAGTTTTTGTGTTATACAGTAGAGTTATGATAACTTTTTAAATGTCTTTTTCATACAATCCTAAGATTTTTTTTTTTTTAAGTTCTGAGTCTGTCCCCTTTTGAATCATTGATACTTCCTCATTATGGGTTGTAAATATTTTCATGCCCAGTAATCATTGTTTGGAATCAAGACATTATAAATTTTAACTTGCTGAGTGCTTGATATTTTTGTCTTTCTGTAACTATTCTTGGGCTTTGTTCTGGGACACAGTTAAATTCTTTGGAAACTGCTTTATCCTTCAGAGTCTTGTTTTTACTGTTGATTAGGCAGAAGTGGAGCATTGTTCAGTCTAGGTTTAGTTATTCCCCCTTATTGAGGAAAGGCCTTGTGAGTGCTCACCTCATGCACCATTGAATCTTGTTCTGATGGAGTAGTCATTGCTCTTTCCTAACTCTGGAATTTAAAAAGAAACTCATTCCTAGTTGCTTTTTGCATGCATGGTAAGTGTCTGACTATGCATGACCCCATGGACTGTAGCCTGCCAGGTTTCTCTGTTCGTTGGTTTCTCCATGGAAGAATACTGGACTGGGTTGCCATGCCCTCCTCCAAGGGATCTTCCCTACCCAGGGATTGAACCAGTGCTTCTTAAGTCTTCTGCATTGGCGGTGTGGCCTAGTGGTAGCACTAGGACCACCTGGGAGTCCCAAGTTCATTTGTAAACCACCAGCCCATCCTAAAGGAGATCAGCCCTGGGTGTTCTTTGGAAGGACTGATGCTAAAGCTGAAAGTCCAGTCCTTTGGCCACCTCATGCAAAGAGCTCACTCTGATGCTTGGAGGGATTGGGGGCAGGAGGAGAAGGGACAACAGAGGATGAGATGGCTGGATGGCATCACCCACTCGATGGACATGAGTTTGAGTGAACTCCAGGAGTTGGTGATGGACAGGGAGGCCTGGCGTGCTGCGATTCATGGGGTCACAAAGAGTCAGACACAACTGAGCGACTGAAATGAACTGAACTGAACTGAATGTTCATCTGAATATTTATATTTCTGCTTCACAACTGGCTTTTGAATCTGTTTTTCCTCATTCTATGATTTAGATATATTAACTTAATGTAAACTCAGAAACTCATCACACTGTATGAAAAAGGACATTCTTTTTCTGTCGTTTTATTAAGATTTCAGTTGTTTAATCTGAATTTGGCAGTTATGTTACTGTTGTAGAGGTTCAGTACAGCTCATTCAAAGGTAAATGTTACGATTTTTGTTATGGTGGTGTGGTTGTTGAATCAGATTTACTATGTCAGCTTTTTTTTTCATAGTTCTCAAAACTAATGTTTTGACAGATGAAGTGGTCTGATGGCTGAGTGTTGGGAGAATAAGCATGCATCTGTTGAACACTAGTGAAGTGGGAGTTTTGGGGGAGATTGGAGAAAGGCAATAATGAGCTTTAAAGAGGGAGAATTAGCCCCATAAATATATTTTCCCCCTCCCATTAGGCTATTTATTCACCTTTCTCTTCCCTTTCCTTTCATTCTTCTTCTATTTTACTTCCTCTTAACTATATATATTTTTCATCAATTAAATTTTTTTTCTGTATTATGTTTTTATCTTTTTGGACAAGACTTTTAAGCCTTTTTCTTACTGTGGATTGCTTCTCACTATGCTTTTATATGCAGAGAACAGTCTCCCATAAATGTGTTATAATTGTGAATTGAATTCTAATAGATTTCACTCTGACATTCACAGCCAGGTTGTAAAAGAAATGAAAAAAAAAATGTAATAGTTAATAAATACTTTTTTTAAACCAAGAAACAAGCTGAAACATTCCCTGTGCTTACCTTTGTGAACTGTATGGGTACCTACTCTAGAGTTTTCTCCCTGTTTCTAATTCCAAGAGGCAAATAGGGTAATGACATTAGTCATGTCAATCCATCTGCCCCTTTTTCCTTCTGAGGTATAATCAGTTGACATTTCTTTGGCAGTCAGGGAGGCTAACCTGGCAGCCTGCTTTACATCTGTCTTTTCTGCAGATTGCATGGGCACTGTTTCATCCTCTTTGCTGGGCATGATTCACAGAAATTTGCTTAGCGATGTGCCGGGACTCTTTGTCGCTGCTAAGGTAATGAGGGAGGTGGGGTGAAGGAAATGCCAGATGATTTCTAAGTCCTTTCCTAAGTCTGTCATTCAAAGAAAAATGAAAGCATTTGACATTACCTACCTTGATCAGGTTTTGGAGATAGAAATGTGAGGAGAGCATTGCTACTTGGTCCTCAAGGAGCTTGTATTTCCAACCAGTTTTCTTTAGCTAATGTTTGTGTGATTTATTGTCAGTCACTTGAAAAGTACTTGCCATGGAAGTGGAGTGAGATAGTCCAGTCTCTGTTTGCAGCCCAGGGGAATAGAAGGAACTTTCTTTTATGCCCTCTCTGAAACTCTAGTTAGGGGGAGTGGAGAGTAATGAAGTGCAAGTGAAAGCCAGTATGTTTGCCCCCTGTTTCCTGCTTTGTTGGAGGTCCGGCTTCTCTGTAGGATTTGAGAGGTGCATGGGAAATTGTGCTAGACAACCAGATCTGGGTGGACATACAGAGGGGAGTGATGCTATGTTTACACTCAGGCATTGAAAAGTTAGTTGGTTACTGAGCAGATCATGCTCTATAGACTTTGCATCTTTCCCAAGACTTTCATTCTTAGGCAAAAGTCTAATAGTGTGATTTTTAAAAAGAAGCATATGTAACTAATGTTTCTTTCCAGGGAACTCAAAGGATAATTACATGATTTTAATAATAATAAATGCTTACACTTTTAGAATGACCATTACTTATCCTATTTAAATAGGATAATATAGTTCTTTAGAAGATTTTTCCCAAACTTGTGCTTACAAATAATTAAATTTTTAGAATTAAGCTTCCTATATAGTTAGCACTCTGAAGAATCTATGGGGATCTGAAAACTGCAAGGCCAGCTGCTTCCAAAAAAGCCTTGTATGTTACAAGGAGTTTAAAAAATGTATGCAAGTTTGCATAGGAATGTGTTTTAAGCAAATGTTTTGTTGTGCTATCTCTTTTTCAGTCCCCCAAATTTGGTTTTATTACTTATGTAATAAACATTTCCTCAAATTCATTACATGTTGGCCAGTTTCTGGGCTGCAATATTGCATTGTCAGAGACAGTTCAATAGACCTTCAGCAGATACTCCATGTGCAGGCTTTTAAAAAAATGTTTTGACATTGTTCCACCATCAGTGGTGGTCAGGTCCTCTTGATTTACTGTGAACTCTGGCGGGACCCTCTGTAATGGTCTGACTTGTCCCAGAGCAGTGTGGGTCTGCAGGTTGCTGGAGAGTTAAGAGTTAGATTGCTTAGAGCCTTGCAAAGACAAGTCCCCAGGTCAATCCAGGTAGTGGCTGATCCAGGGCCAAGATGAGAGTCCATTCTGACTCAGTATGTGTGTTGTCTATTACCCTACATGATTGAACCCACAACAGAGTCCAAAGAAGGCACCATTTACTTTATCAGGGTGTATTAGCCTGTGGAAAGGAGTTTGGACAGTGAGAGAAGAAGGGATGTCCATAACTTAGACTCCTAAAGATTTGCTGTGGGAAGAAACCTCCAATAGTAGAAAATTTCCACTTTAGGGAGAAATAATATAAGCTAATACACTATTGCATTTCATTTTTGTTTTTGTTTTGTGGTTCTTTACATAGAATTTACTTCTTACTTTCTTACTTAAACTACCATGAAAGCAAAGATTATCAACATTTTTAATAAGTACGAACATTTTTAATAAGTACCATGAAAAGAAAATTGCCTTTCAGTGCCTGAAGATGGGTTCCTTGTATTTTCTGTCTCAGAATCAAACTCTGCTGTTAGGTTCTAGGACACAGGATGGTTTATGTATTTCCCTTATCTATAAGCTATAATCCCCAATTCTATTGCTTTGAACAAAATATTATCTGTTAGATCCATTAAGAATAAGAAAATTAAGACTTTGATTCACTTATTCTTTCTTCCTTTATTTGTGTAGATCGAAGTTTCTGACCTATATCAATTTTTCTTCTCTGAAGAACTTCTGATACTTTTTGCAAATCAGTTCTGTTGGCAACAAATTCCCTCCATTTATGTTTGTCTGAGAAAGTCTGTGTCTCTTTCCTTTTAAAGGATAATTTTCACTAGATGAAGAATTCTAGGTTAGTGGTTTGTTTCTTTCACCAATTTAAATATTTCACTCCATTTTAGTCTTGTTTTCGTGGTCTCTTAAGTAGTCTGGTGTTATTCTTATCCTTGTTCTTCTATAGGTAAGGTGTCTTTCCTCTGACTTTTTTATTTATCTTCCCATAGTCTGAATTTTAATAGGGCATGCCTAAGTGTAAATATATACCTGTTTTTTTTTTTTCCTATTTTTTCTGCTTTGTGTTCTCTGAGCTTTTTATATTTGTGATTTGGTGTCTGGTACTAACTTTGGAAAATTCTCAGCTATGATTTAATATTTTATTTCTTTCCCACTACATATATTTTGTACATTTTGTAATTTTCTCACAGTTCTGAGGGCTTCCCTTGTGGCTCAGCTCGTAAAGAATCCACTTGTATTGTGAGAGACCTGGTTTCGATGCCTGGGTTGGCAACATTCCCCTGGAGAAGGGAAAGGCTACCCACACCAGTATTCTGGCCTGGAGAATTCCATAGACTGTATAGTCCATGGAGTCCCAAGGAGTCAGACACGACTGAACAACTTCCACTTTCATGTTCTCAGTTCTTAAATAGTCTGTTTTGTTTCTTTCATTCTTCTCCTCTTGGCTTTTCAGTTTGAGATGTCTCTGCTGACATCTTTGAGCTCAGTGATTCTTTCCTCAACTCTGTCTAGTCTACTAATGAACCCATCAAAAGCATTCTTTCTGTTGTTTTTAGTTTCTAGCATTTTGTTTCTAATATTTAAGCTTATGTTACCCATCTTTTCTTGCATATTTTCCCTTTGGAATTTGCACTTTTCCCTTGGGAATCCTTAGCATATTAGTCATAGTTATTTAAAACTTCCAGTGAGGTAATTCTCAAATCTCTGAGTTTGATTCTAATGCTTGCTTTGTCTCTTCACACTGTGTTTTTGGCCTTTAACGCATCTTGTAATTTCTTGTTGTAAGCTAGATGTGATGTGTTAGATAAAGGGAGCTAAGGTAAACTGGCTTGTAGTGTGAGGTATTATGTTTATCTGGTTAGGGATTAAGCTATGTTTAGTCTTTGCTTTTACCACCATTTTGGCAGAAAGCAAAGAGCACTAAAGAGCTTATTGATGAAAGTGAAAGGGGAGAGGGAAAAAGCTGGCTTAAAACTCAACATTCAAAAAAACTAAGATCATGGCATCCAGGCCCATCACTTCATAGCAAATAGATGGGGAAAAATGTAAACAGTGACAGACTTTATTTTCTTGGGCTCCAAAATCACTGCAGATGGTGACTGCAGCCATGAAATTAAAAGACACTTGCTCCTTGGAAGAAAAGCTATGACAAACCTAGATAGCATATTAAAAAACAGAGACATTACTTCACTGACAAAGATCCCAATAGTCAAAGCTAGGTTTATTTCCAGTAGTCATGTATGGATGTGAGAGTTGGACTATAAAGAAGACTGAGCACCGAAAAATTGATGCTTTTGAACTGTAGTTTTGGATAAAACTCTTGAGACTCCCTTGGACTGCAGGGAGATCAAACCAGTTAATCCTAAAGGAAATCAACCCTGAATATTTGTAGGAAGGTCTGATGCTAAAACTGAAGCTCCAGTACTTTGGCCACCTGATGCAAAGAGCTGACTTATTAGAAAAGACCCTGATGCTGGGAAAGATTGAAGGTAGGAGAAGGGGACAACAGAGGATGAGATGGTTGGATGGCCTCATTGATTCAATGGACTTGAGTTTTCACATGCTCCGGGAGATACTGAAGGACGAGGAAGCCTGGCGTGCTGCAGTCCTTGGGATCGCAAAGAGTTGGACATGACTGAGCAACTGAGCAATAACTCTTTGCTATAGCTTTTGGAGGCTAAAATTTCACTGGTATCTGTGTTTTTGTCTGTTTGGGTTGCCTTAGAGACTCCTTAGATTCAGTTTCAGCTGTTCAGTTCTTTGAGTGTCTTTTGTTCTTTTAGATCTTTGAGTCTGTCATTGATATGTAAGTCCTGCTGGTGTGATGAGGAGGTGTGGGATGAAAGAATCATGCCACAATCCTGTGATCCTGTGTTAGTCTTTTAGTGGCCTGTTCCTTTGGGCTGTGACTTTCTTAAGTACTTCTCAGCCTTTTTCTCCATCTTATGTGAGACAGGGAGGCTGGAGGGGCTAGAATTGAGTATTTTACCTTCCCTCACTTTGGCTAGGTTCTGGTAAAACAGTTTTCCTTGAGGACAAGCCTTTGTTAAGGGGGACAGGAGAACTCTGCATGTTTCAAAATGGTTTCTATTCCCCTCACCTTCCTAAAAGCACAAGGGAATTCTTCTGTAGTCTTCATTCTGAGGGCGTGATGGGGTTCTTGTTGGTAAAAACTCACAAAGTGTGGGAGCCCTCCTAAGAGTGGGTCTCCAAAAGTTTTTAACGCTCAGGGTAGTCTATGCCAAAGCTCTAGCAGTTAGAGCTTTGTTGCTGGCTTTACCTTGTTTCTGGCTTCAGTAGTAGCTTCTACTTCCATGAGCTGTGCTTCTCTGTCTCTATCTTTCTGTCTCTTCAGTTATCAAGCTCTCACATGAATCTAAGAACTTTTGAATTCAGTGTGGTCACCTTTTTTTTTCCTATTGTGAGAACGGGAAGGAAAACTTCTAAGCTCTTTAATGTTGGAGTGGATACCAAAACCTCTCTGTAGGTTCTACAGTCTCCTCCCCTAGGAGTGCAAAACACAAAACTTGTGTTGTAGGCGTGTGACTCCGGTGGACCTCCCCTTTCCTCACCGACAAGGGCACCAGAAACACATGTGTATTTAGCATGATCCAAACAAGAGAAATGAACTTTTATTTGCTTTTGTGTTTTCTCTTCCTATTTCAGTTTTCTTGGCAATGTTTGGAACACAAGGTCAGCTTGGAGTTCTAAGTCTACCTCTGCCACTAATCAGCTGGGTGAACTGAAGCAACTTAATAATCAGTCTGTGCTTTTGGTTTCCTCACCTGGCGGGAACGGTTACTGATACATGTGTTCTCCTGATTGGTATGAGGGTCAAAAAAGAAATAAAAACCTGTATATTGATATTTTTTAAAAATGAGAAATCAGGCTGTGAATTTCTCTGTGCTGATTTAATTTGGCAGCTGTAACTATCATGGCAGAATGCTGCAATGCTGCAATGTGACACTTTACTTCAACTACCAGTCCTCATTAGGATTCCCAGTCTTGTCTTGTCAAGGAGAGCAAATTTTTACCTCTGAGAAGTGAAGTGAAATGAAGTCACTCAGTCATGTCTGACTCTTTGTGACCCCATGGACTGTAGCCCACCAGGCTCCTCCCTCCATGGGATTCTCCAGGCAACAGTACTGGAGTGGTGTGCCATTTCCTTCTCCAGGGGATCTTCCCGACCCAGGGATTGAACCCAGGTCTCCCGCATTGCAGGCAGACGGTTTAACCTCTGAGCTACCAGGGAAGCCTAACTATCATGGCATTAGCCCTTAAAACATTTGAAAGATATGTGCATTGGGAAACAAGCAGACTTCCTTGTGCAGTCCTAATCTTCTTAGTCTCCCTTTGTTGTACAAATTCTCCTGTGACCTAATAGTTCTGCTTAAGGTTATGGTCTAAATCCTTTGCTCCACAGGGAAGACTTTAACAGAAAAATGGAAAGAAAAAAAAAAAATTAACATTAGTCAAAACTGGAGACATTAGAAATGGGTTAAAAATATGTGCGATTTCTTACTTTGATGATGCATAGTTGTGAGTCGCAAAGCACCTTAGTGTGTGTGCATTTATATTTTACCAGTTTCAAAGCAGTGTAGATAATAATATGGAAAAGATCTTCAATTATTTTTTCTATGCCTTCATTGAAAAAGCTGTTGTCCTTATTACATGAAAACCTGGTGACTAAAGTGAACAGGCATGTGTTCTTACGAGTGTTATCTTCTCATTGGTGTTAAAATGTATTTCATTTGGATATCCTTACCCTACATAACCATCTCCATGTATAATGCAGAACATAAGCCTTCAGTTGCTTCAAATGCAAAAGTAGGGAATTATCAGTCATAAATTAATGCCATACTGCTCAGAGCTATTGCTCTGAGCTAGGGCTAAACATTCTTCTGAGTTGACTGTATTCTTGGAGGGATAGAAGACAATGTTTGGATTATAGGGATTTTTTTTTTCACCAAATACTTTTCCCTAAATATTTCATAGAAATGTAGAGCAGAGCTTGGTGATGTTTAGGCGTGGAAACTATTATATTTGAAAAGATGTTTGCTTTTCTGTCACTTGATCCTTTGCTCCATCAGCTTAAAATGTGGGTTGTGTGCAGTTGCCACTGTTTTCGATGAGGCCGTGGGCTTGTGTGGGGCAGTGAATAGCCTGGCATGCATAGCATGAGGTCTGGTGAGGGCCCAGTGAAGCATCCTTCTGTCACACCCCCGTTGAGCAAATGGCAGTGTTCTCTAATAAATCAAAAGTGGAATTTTAAAAATGGAGATGTCAGGCAGTATATACTTAATATGATCCATTAATATGACATGTCAATTTTTCATGGAAAAAAATGCTTCCTCAGATAGTAGTGTTCTGTTTCATTTCGGTGGTAAACTTGTGATAGGAACAGTGAATCCTTAGGTCTTCATGGCCTCTGAGAATAGAAATCAATGGTCACGTTAGCCAACAAGGAAAGGTCTTTAATTCACCATTATAACCTTCCTCCAGCTTTCTGTCCACTTGGCCTCTTATTTCTCATTAGTGTTAAAATGTACTTCAGTTGGATATTCTCCCACACGCACTGTGATAAACCAGACAGAGGTTGTCTCCGAAAGGAAGGCAAGGGGTCAACTTGGGACTTGAGGTCAGCCACTTGGAACTGAGGAGGATATTCAAGCAGAGGTTGGAGGTTGGAACAGAATGATCTCCTGATTTATTACCAACTCTCATTTTTTATAATTATATTCTCGTTAGCCCAGTTTGCTCTGGACTCACTCACAACAAACTACTGGGAAGAATCAGTAAGTTCTAATTGTAGCTGCTTGGACTGACACATAACATTAGGCAGATAAGTAACTTATTTCTTGTAATTCTTTTTCCTAGAGTTTCAGTCATTAAACCATCTGCTTGGCTTGCCTGTATGTAGAGTGATATAGTGCATGGAAGTGACCCCTGTGGGCTCAGAGGCGTCCTGGGCCCTGTTTTGGGGATCCATCTGTGTGAACCCCACACATCCCTTTCACTTTCTCTGGTTTTGGCTTTTGTCTTCCTTTCCCCCTCTTTGCCTTCCTCATGTGCTCTTTCCTTCCCTGTTAGGAACATGTGTAATTAAATCATCCCTTGCCCTGTGTTGTCATAAAACTCATACCAAAGACAAAGAAGGGGGAAAAAGATACCAGTGACAGAGGACAACACAGGCTGTGTGAGAAAATAGAAAAAGAAAAAAAAAAGGGGCAGAGTGAAAAAGGCCAAAGTCTTAGGATCTCAGTACCTGAGGAAGTGTTTGTTATCTAACTAGTGCTAAAACATTTCTGGAGAGAGAGGGAAGGGAGGGAGAAGGGGTAAACAGTGGAAGGGGAAGCAAAGACACTGAGAAAAGGCAGAAGGCAAACAGAAGAGGGGTTGGATGATGCTGGAGACTGCGTGGTCAGAACTCTGGGTTATTTCTGATGTGTGAAAATGAGAGGGCTTGTGTGATGCCCCTCACCAGAGGTCAAAATGCTCATCCCCCTGTGCTTGTCTCCCAGGAAAGTTTGGTCAACATTGTGTCCCAGGGTTTATGCTGATACCAGCAGGCCAGTGCCAGGCTCAAAGGATGATTTGTACTTGGCTCAAGCAGTAACCTTATTATTCCTCAAGAAATTACTTTCTTTCCTTACTTGCCTAGAATGAAGTGATTAGCTTTTCTTCCAATTGATTGTCCCCAGGGCTTTGTAGCTGCTTTTGTACAAGAATTTCAGTTGATGCTCTCACTTTCCACAGGAATATTGTGAGAACAAATGGGAGTTGAAATCTCTGTGAACTTTTTCAAAGAAAGAAAATTCTAGGAGTGTGATTCCTACTTTAGAATGTGATAAGAAAATGAGGCTTAAATAAACCTGAAAATAAAGAAGCAACTGAAGTCTTATTACATGCTTGTGCTTTAAAGTCTTTGTCAGCAGTTTAGCTATATCCTAAAGTAATGGGACTTAGTTCATGATATCTAGACAGTTTAAATTGTCGTGTAAACCTTTTTAGGATTCTTTGAGTATTAAAATGTTCAGCATCAGTGGCCAACCACCCGTGGTTACTTTCACATATCATCAGAATTTTTCAGCTCCTTGAAAGTGACAGGTGTAATTCCCAACCCATTGAACACATACAATGAACATGGCTCACTACAGATTTTAACCAATTTGACTAAAATCTGGACTGAAATATGAAATAACTTAGAAGCTCAGTCAGGCTTTCCAGATTGTGACTGGTAAAGAACCCGCCTGCCAATGCGGAAGAAGTAAGAGACGTGGGTTCTATCCCTGGGCTGGAAAGATTCCCTGGAGAAGGAAATGGCAACCCACTCCAGTATTCTTGCCTGGAAAATCCCATGGACAGAGGACCCTGGCAGGCTACAGTCCTTGGGGTTACAAAGAGCCAGACGCGACTGAAGTGACTTAGCATGTACACAGAAGCTCAGTCACGGAAACTCTGTAATTGACATCAGCGGCACACCTATGGCACACACAGTCTGTTAAGAACTTCAGAAGTGTCTTCCACTTCTCTGATTGTCTGAAACCCATTTCTGAAAGAAACATAAAATGAAAACAAACAGCAACAGCAAAGTCCAGCATGGGCATGGAGTCTTAGAAACTTAGTCTGCAAAAGGATATGGGAGACAGCTGCTCGTGTTGCACCTCCTATCAGACTGAGGTTTGCAGGGGAGTGACTGGCTTGGGGGCATACACAGCTTGCATTTCTAGCAATTCAGTGCATGTGACAGGCAGGCATTCATCCTGCCCGGCTCCTTGACCATGCAGATAATATTAGCCCTGTGCCAAGATTTGCAGGGGAAAAATGTATTGAATGCATTTATCTTTGTCTTTAAACTATGAGCTGTGTTTGTTTTAGTTTATGAGAATTAAATTGCCAATTCTGAGTTTTTCACTCAAATGACCAGTCTTGTGGTTATTAGTAATTAGAGACATTTCATTGCCAATTTTAGTTTCTTTTATTTCTTATCTAAAGATGACATGTCATAAAGTCTGCATGTCCTCCTCAGTAGTGGATTGGAGACAAAAAAAAAATGTTGTAAAGATGAAAGTGATTTTGAGATTCAGCAACTTGTAACCTAATAAATATTAAATAATATGTGTTTATTCTAGGTAATTATTTGGTTTGAAGCAGAGCTTCTTTTTAAATATACATTCTCTAATGATGTGAAAAGAATATTCATCATGGAAATAGTTATTAAAATTCAATGAGCAGATGCAATTAGACAGGACCAGACATCCTATACGGCAGCAGAGGCAAATCTGTATGGAAAATGTAGTACATGCTACATTTTAATCTTGTCTGTCAGACTATTGATTAAACGAAAAACAAAAAAAGAAATAGGATGTGATGGTTGTCAATATTTTATGTCGTATAATTTCCCATCATTCTTCGAAAAAATTGGGAGGGAAGAGAAAAGGGTCATAAGGGAGGTTGGAAAGAGAGAAAATGCCACTATTAAAGGAGAGACGGTGACACGGTGCTCCAGGGCATGCTTGCCTGGGACATGACACTTGAACTTTTTCTGGTAGTACTCTTTATTTATTTTTTCTTTTATATATAAGAGTTGCTTCTGTTAGCAGTTAGCCGATTGTATGAGTGAATTCATTTAGTAAAACCCTTTGAAATTTGAAAATCTTCCCTGAATTCTAAATCCTACATGCACATATATAATCTTGTTCTTTCAAAAGGTGGCATTGATACATTTCTTGTGAAATGTCTTCAAAGTAAATGATGAAAGTTAAGGGCAAGGTGAGTGCCGTGGCACAGCGGGGCAGTCACACACCCAGGAGCCTTCGCCTTCAGGCACACAGCCCAGCTCCGTGGTCCTGCTGGACCCCATGGGGTGAAACTGCACAGTGCCCCAGGAGCAGGAGAGCTGCCTAGTCATCACGTTTATGCCTCTGTTGCTGAGGTCATTGTTTTCGCCTCAGCACTTTCTCAGATGCAGTACTGTGGAGAAAAGAACTTCCACTCAGTGGAGAAGTATAACACTCTGGGCAGAGCTTTATGACTTCTGATGGACAGCAGCTCCTTGGTGGTAGGCAGACAAAGCATCCTGAGTCCAGGAATGTTATGTGTTAGAGCCTTAGTGACGTGGGGCTTGTGCTGTTTCAGCACTTTTCCTGGGACATTGCCAGGGCATTGCTGATATCTTAACTTTATGAAAATCCTGTCCTTTTTTCCAAAATAGCTGATGGTTCTTTTTTGTAACATTCAACCATATTTTAGGAACATGAGAATCACCATGCTGCTACTGCTGCTAAGTCACTTCAGTCGTGTCTGACTCTGTGTGACCCCATAGATGGCAGCCCCCCAGGCTCCCCTGTCCCTGGGATTCTCCAGGCAAGAACACTGGAGTGGGTTGCCATTTCCTCCTCCAGTGCATGAAAGTGAAAAGTGAAAGTGAAGTTGCTCAGTCGTGTCCGACTCTTTGCAACCCCATGGACTGCAGCCTACGAGGCTCCTCCATCCATGGGATTTTCCAGGCAAGAGTACTGGAGTGGGGTGCCACCGCCTTCTCTGAGAACCACCATACTTACTGAGAAATGGTGGGTGCAGCCAAATATCTCAGCCGATAGCCAACATTTGTGAATCTTTCATAGCAATGATGTCAACAAGTTAGAAGTCTATTCCTGTTAATCTTGAGCTTCCTTTAATAATATATTCTACATAAATTATTTCAGAAATTTATTTTGATTATTCTCAAAGCTATTTACTTGTTTCATTCTGAATTATCTCTTGAGATAACGTCACCTATTCATTACCTAATAGAACTTATTATTTTTCCTAAATTAGTATGTCTTTTAAACTCCTACTCAGAGGTAACACATAGTCAAGTATTTTCAGAATGTAGAAAACAAACTGAAATTCATTTTTCCCTTGCAAAATATGCTCCTGTGTACTTGGAGCATAACTGTCTGTCTTCCACCATCCCCTATTCAAAAATCACTCATGTGGCTATTCCTTTATCATTTCCATTATCCCATCAGGATCGATTAACTTCTGAGTCTCAAGTTTCTATCATATTAGCTGCTTCCTTTGGCTTCCCTCGAAGAAGATCCTGAATCCAAGTGTAAGTGCTTTTAAATGGTAAGGGCCTTGAAAGCTGTGAGAGGAGGGGGGCAGTGATTTAGGGTGGGAAAGGCAGCCCACAAGTTTTATTAATTCACCAACCACTGAGACTGACTGGAGCTCAATTCCATGGAAAATGGTGGGAAAATCATAAAACACACACTTTAGCATTACCTCATCCAGGAGAAATGGAAGATGCACCGTGTAAGTGAGGTCCTGACAGTTGTCTATAGTAAGGTTGCTGTAAGGAATAGATGCATCGTCATGTGGGAAATGCTTTGAGACAATAGGGCCTGGCACGTGGGAAGGCACTTGATATCTGCTAGTGATTTTGATGATTTACTCTGAAGCCTTATGATAGCTGTTTCTAAGAGCAGTACCTGTTTACTGAATGCCAGCTGTAGGCTGATACTCCATTCCATCCTAGGATAACCCAGTGGCTGGCTCCATGGCCTCACTGAGCCTGTGTTAAGGGGAGATGAGCATGTGAAGAGCACAGAGACCAGCAGGAGGGGGCCCAGCATTCTGAGAGTGAAGACTCATGTGGACCCAGGCTCAGAAGAAGGGCCATTCAGGGCTTCCCAGGAAAGGCAGAGCACTGAGCCTGGCCAGGCTGTAGAAGAGCACGCAAGGGCTGAGAAGACTTAGAACAAATGTGGAAGTGTAGGGAAAATGGCTGTTGTCATTGAGCAGCAAATTGGGAAGGCTGAAGAAAAGGGGCATACCACCTGGGCCATAACCGAACCCTGTGCTCACAAGGGGCTTCACACCTGGTTTTACTGCTTAGCTCTCACTATCTTGAAATTCTTCATAATTTTTGAACAGTTTTTCAATTTTAAATAGGCCCTGTGAGTTGTGTTGCCGGTCCTACAGAAGAGTGTTAAGTCTGGGACAGATTATTGAAGGTCTTACACACCATGTGTGATGGTCAACTTTGTGTGTCAACATGACTGGGTCGCAGAGTGCCCAGATACTTGGTCAGACATTATTCTGGGTGTGTCTGTGAGGGTGTTTCTGGTTGAGATTAACGTTTGAATCCGAAGACTCAGTAAAACAGAGAGCTCTCCCCAATGTGGGTGGGCCTCATTCTATCAGTGTAAGGCCTGACCTCATTTGAGTTGGAGGGGATATATCCTGCCAGACAGTTGGCTCTTCTTAGTTCTCATCCTGCTGACCATCAGACTGGGACTAACTGTGTCATCAGCTCTCTTGTGTTGCCAGCTATATCATCACGGGAGCCAATTTTTTACAGTCCCTCTCTGTCTGTTTCTGTCTGCATGTCCATCTGTTGCTTCTGTTTCTCCAGAGAACCCGAAGACATCTGCAAAAGTGCTTGTAGTTTTCTCACTAAAAGTTGAACTATTTCAGTGTTTTTGATACAGGAAAGTGACATGTACCCTAGATAAAAATCCATAGCACAGGGAAGATGGATTAAACCAAGAAGAGGCTAGTGCATTTGTCCAGAAGAGAGATGATGAGGGTCTGCATTTAAATAAAGAGATGGGAAAGGAAAGGAAAGCAGCTGGTAAATCATCTGCTGTGCAAACTTAAGACAACTGAATTAACTAAGAAGGCGAAGAATTAAAGACAGCTCCACTAAGAAAATGTAAGATCCCAGAGTCCTAGTGCTTCTGTGTGCCCACATTTGAAAATTTCCTTTTTACCTCAGTCTTATTTATTCCCATCACCTGCGTGGCCTCCAGTGGCATTTTCTTATTCCTACTGCGTGTCCACCCAGCATCCAGATATGGGTGGCAGTGTGTGGGCATTGTCCCATTTTCCATCCTACTGGATGGATCAAAACTTGCATGTTGATTTCTGACTGCAGAAAGCATTAAGGTCTTCAGAATTTCTAGCTTCCTTTCCTACAATGCAAAGTGAAATCTTGGAATCGTTCTTTAGTAACTACATTAACGTAGACTTCCAAACACTGAAGTGCTACCCACTGCATCGTTTACCCCTAAATCTCACTCTCAAAAGTTCTGCTGTGGTTATTTCTACTAACTGGACATTTTACTACCCATGATAGCTCAGGAGCGTCTGTGAACTTGGAAATGGATTTGTGCCCTCCTCCTCGGTCATTTACGAAACTGTCAACAGCAATGTCCATGTCTCCCTAGAGAGTTTTTCGCCTTTACATGTCTCTATTCAGAGACATGCAGCATTGTCTCTAAGTCGTCTTTTCCATCAGCCAATCCGCTACTCATGAGTGCATAATTTTATATGATCTTATAGTGGCTTGCATTTGTTTTATTTGGTTGCATTTGATGGAGAGAGCTGTAAAAATTTTTTCCCCAAGTCTAAATATGTTGTGTGTGTTGCATTTACTCTTTTTTCAGGTATCCTCTCCCATGATAACTGTTTTCCTATACAGAGGTCAGCAGATAGTTATCCATCTCATTGATATATTTATTCCACAAAAACTATAAAGTTTTGCCCATATGTCAGGAGCACCCTCATTTCCCCTCCCCACCAGCAAGGAACAAGACCCAAGTGGTAGGGCGGTTCTGAACCTGGGTGGGACTTCCTTAGCCCTGTTGAATATTGACATTCAGCTGTCTAGAGGAAGTTCTGGCTCACATATGCTCTTCATGTTTTCATTATTTTATGATAGGCATTGGCATGCTTTCATTACTAAGTCATGTCCAACTCTTGTGACCCTGTGAACTGTAGCCTGTCAGGCCCCTCTGTTCGTGGGATTCTCCAGGCAAGAATACTCAAGTGGGTTGACATTTCCTTCTTTAGGAATCTTTCCAACCCAGGGATTGAACCTGGGTCTCCTGCACTGCTGGAAGATTCTTAACCGAGTGAGCTACGAGGGATGGCATCTCAACAGAAGAGTCCTTAGAAACCATCTCCCAGTTGTGGCTATGTGGATTTGGCAGTATTTCTGAGGTCGGCTGGCACCACACTGACCTGGGAGCCCCTTTTGAAGCTGAGGCAGCAAGTCTGGACCCCTGATACTTGACCTTTTCCTGAAGTTGTTCCCAGCACTCAGGGTCCTGCTGAGTCAGTCGTCTTGGTGTTCAGGCTGCAGTGTGGTGTCTCAGGTGGGTTGCTCACTGGGGCTGTGGGACAGCCTGCCATGTCCCTGGCTCGCAGAGAGCCACGGGTGGCCTGTGGGCTGTCCACAGGTAGTGACAGTCCTGGACTGAAGGGTCCTGCCCACCTCAAATCTAACAGTACCCTCAGGGATGTAATTCTGACTTAGTACACAGCCGTTGCTGTGTGACATACACCGAAGTACAGGATGGGACCTGCTCCGGGTTTCCCTGCTAGTTAGGGGCAAAGCTGGAACCCAGACCTCACCCTGCAGCTTCGTGTTCCTGTGGGCAGTTTTTGGAACATGAAATATATGTTTCTTCATTTAGGTGGGAACTGGGAGTCATCTGGGAGGCAGTCAGTATTAGGAGGTCACATCGTAGGTCAGGTTTTCCTGCTTTTGTCCCAGGCCCTGCCCACATTCTGAGGCCCTGCTCCCTTGTAAGAATTTATCTGCTTTCTGCCAGCCAGTAATGGGGAGGCTTATGGGAATCCACCTAGGCATTTTCTTCAAAATATAGGGAAATGGTCAGTTTTACTGTGAGTGGGAAGAGGCAAGAGGGTAAGGAAACACTCATTCCAAAATTTAATACAAACCTTGAGAACATTGTTAGTATGAAGGTGGTGGGGGGCTTTCATATACTACAGTTGAGTCACTACTGCTTGAGCAATAGGAGAGGAATGTAGAAGCCAGAGATTAGACTTTAGCATCATACGTTATATAGACAAACCTGAGGGTGAAATATTTGAGCCAGTGATTTAGTAAGTCTTCCCAAGGCGAGAGCACAAGAACTCAGAAAGTATTCAGGCAAAACCAAAGTGAGGCTGCAAGTAATTTTGATGGTAGATATTTCTCCACGTGCTGTGATCACTTTAAAACAAATGTTCATTTACTTCATTAGAAATCTGTTTTCCAAGTTGCAAGGCCTGGGAGTGTCTGACACTAATTAGAACCAACATAAACTTATGGTTTCTGTTCGGTAATGTGGAACATTACCTGTATCCTGACACTTGAAAACGCTGGAATGGCCGAGACAAAAGGACTGCCTTAGATATCTGACTTCACATATGCCCAGTGTGGATGCAAAAGAAGTGGAATCACTTTGCTGGTCAGATGTGACAACTTAGATCTGATAATATGCTCACATTTCCCATATGGGGAGTCAGAATATCACTTGGGATATTATTTTATTTTTAACAATCTGATTTTGAGGAGAAATGGGCATTTAAAAGCATATATTGATTTTTTTCCCTTATAGAAGAGATGGAAGGCAAATATATCCTCCTATCACCTTAATTCATTTAGGGTGCATGCATCTTAAAAGTCTAATTTCTGGACCAAATGATGGATGAATCTAGGATGATTGGATTCAGGTAAGGCTAATATTAGAAATGCTGATGGTTGGCTGGTTGGTTGATTTCAATTGCCTCCAAAAGATTTAAGGCAGCTTGCAAAAATACATAATGAACAATGCAGTTTTTAAAGGAGATTTGAAATTAGGTATAAAGCAAAAGCAAGGGTAGACAATGATGTGAAGCCAAGGGGGAGGCTGATTGTAAACCCACGTGTATTCATGGTACCTCAGGTACAGGAGGAAGGACAGGCCATTTGGCTGTGGTCTTCGTAACCCACAGCACAGAGAAGACGGCCCAGCCATTCAGTGAGAGTGTGGTTTCCTGGAGGCCTGAGGAAACCCTCTGTGGCCCCATGAAGAGGCCAGCCTGCTGCATTGCCACAGCTCCCGGCCCTGGGTTCTGAAACAGGAAATCCTGTCCTTGTGACATTGATCACCCTGACCACATCTTGAACATTCCTCATGTCCAGCTGTAGGGAAGGTTTGCGTCAGTAGCTAACCAGGGTCAGCTGCTAGTACATGGTTTGTTCTCCACTGCGTTTGACCTCTAAGACTTTGCTTTTAACCACCATGCTGTAAATGAAGAAAGATGCAGGACATTTTAGTCTGGAAGGGAAGCAGCCTCTCTGCTTGACATATTCAATGGGAAGCTTGGGTTGACCTACGAGTGACTTTCTCTCTAAAGTAGAATTGGATCATTGCATCTGGCAGGATGGGTCCCATGACAGGGTTGTTTCATGCTGTGTGGCTCTGGGGTGTGTTTTGGGCGGCCCTCGACAGATGGCTCTTCCCAGGGAGGGTTTAGTTCCGTTGAAGTGCTCGGAAGGTAGCAGGAATGATAAAGTGCCTGAAAGCTATGTCTTAGGACTTTCTCTTGAGAAACAGAACCAATAGGAGGTATACAGACAGAGAAATTTAAGTAACTGGCCTGTGTGATCGCAGAGATGGCAAGTCTAAAATCTGTAGGTAGGCAGGAGCTGAGACCCACAGAAAGGGTGATGCTGCAACTTGAGTCCCAAGGCCTTCTGGAGGCAGTTCGCCCTCTCTGGGGTCTTCTGTCCTTTCTTTTAAGGCTTTAAATGATTTCATGAGGCCTGCCCACATTATGGGGGGTCCTCTGCTTTACTCAAGTCTGCTGATTGAAATGTTGATCTCATCTGATAAATACTTTCACTGCAACATCAAGACGTGTTTGACCACAAATCTGGGCAGCTTAGCCTAGTTGAAACAGAATCGGCCATCACACCATGTTATCAAAGGAATGGAGGGGAAAGGCTAAGGTTACCCCATAGAATGAAGATGGGCTGGCTGCTAGGGCAGGGCTTGTTTATTGCACACGTTTGAGCTGCATCTTAGTGACGGGAGCTCTGTTTGTGCCCTGGTGCTCTGGAGAGAATAACCAGGCGAGAGGGGAGCTGACGACAGGAGCAGATGTTCTGAGGTCAGAGAGGGCTCTCTGCCTTGGGCCCTGGACAGGGTGCTGTCCCCAGTGTGGGAAGCCTTCTGGAAGCAGTGAGATTGGGTCTGGGCTCTTGTAGAGGGAACTGTTTGTGGCTCTGGGTGAGAATCCAGATCCAGTTCTACTGTTTGAGAATGTTTTGTTTGAGATTTTGTGGTTTTCAAAAATTCAACAATGTCTTTCCAAGTCTTTCCAAAACAAACGGAATCAGTGTGCCAAAAATGCAAAGATAAATGGCCACACCTGGATTTGAAAATGGCAAGTTGTGGTGAGTTGGGGGCAAACAGGGTGAATGTACAAGGGATGCGACATCATCTGGCGGTATGGTTAACCAGATCAGAGTGAGGTTCTGATGCGTACCTGTGAATTCTCAAGAGCCAGGGAGTGTGATTCTCACTGTTTTATTCTGAAAGTTCAGAGATGGTATTTTAGAAATGTGATGTCAGCCAGTGCTTATCCTAATGAGGTCAAAAAATGAGATTGCAGTGGACAGTGACACCACAGTGAGTAAGGGGCTTAGAAGCAGTCACCACAAAGCAGGGAACTTTTCCAGGTGAAAGAGTTTATGTGTTCATTTTGTTGTTCAGACTGTGTGACAAGATCAGTAATCACCCCATGTCCTGTGCGGTGGCATTGGTTTCATTGCTGAGGATGCAGAGATCCTGGCCTCCGTACAGGTCCTCCATGTGGGCTTCTGCATCAGTGGAGAAAGCAACCTTAGCAGAACTGCCCTCTGCATCGAGCTGAGGCTTATGCCATTATTCCTGTGAACTCACACCAGTATTTCATGGGTTTCCACTTGGGGAAATTCTATAAACCCTATGCCTTTCTGGTTCTTGCTCTTAGCCTCAGCAAAGTGCAGTTCCATTTCAGAGAGAGAACCTCGACTGCCCAAGTGCCCTGGTACTGGTCCTGTGCTTCCAGGAACCAGAGCTCCGGCAAAGCCATTTCCCCAGAGTGCATACCCTCGCACTGCTGTGGGACCCACTGTTCGTCAGTATTTCCCTTTCTTTCTCTCTCCCTTCCCCCAGCTGTCTGTCTCTCTTGTTCTTTCCTTCTGAAATAAAATGAGGGTCTGGAGAAACCTGGGTAAAATGTTGCCATGGCCTCTCCATTCTGCAGTCAGTTAACACCCTGAGATTTTAATGCTGGCTACGATCACATTCCCAAGAACCTGAATGGGGTAACAAACTGTGAGCCACATAATTTAAAACAAGAAACTGTCAGTAGACTAAGCCTAGAAGTCCATTTGGCCAACTGGTTCTCTCCATGTGTTCAGCCTTCCAAGAAGCCAGGTCATAATGAGACCGTTGCTTTGGTGGATAAAGCAATCAAAATAATTGAGTGGGTCTTGTGGTAAAGTTTTATGAGAGGCTGAATGAATGTTTGCGAGGACTGTCCGCTGCAGGGATGGCTTTGCTAACCCCTGTGTAACTCTGCTCTCAGTGTTTCCCAAATGGCTCACTGGTAAAAAGTCCACTTGCAATGCAGGAGACATGGGTTTGACCCTTGGGTTAGGAAAATTCCCTGGAGGAGGAAATGCCAACCCACTCCAGTATTCTTGCCTAGAGAATCCATGGACAATGGAGCATGACAAGCTACAGTCCATGGGGTCTCAAAGAGTTGGACTTGACTGACTGAGCCTGCACACGCAGCTCTGCTCGCACTTTTGTTTTGGACTGTGCTTTCCTTGGTGCAAGACCTCTTTTGTCAATTACCTTTGGATATGTTAATAGCACCAGCTGATCAAATTGCTAGTATGCTCTGTGAGAGCAAACGCTAGAAAATACATTCTTGACCTACCCATGAACTGATGGTAGTTTAGGTGGTAGATACTTTTCCTGATGCCTTAGTAACCCTCCATGTGCTCATGTCTGGATGAAAGTTGAAGTGGTTCGTGAGTCAACACTTTTTAAAAATTTTATGTGTTTATTTTTGGCTGTGCTGGGTCTTCTCTGCTGTGAGGGCTTGTCTTTAGTTGTTGCGACCGGGGCCGACTCTCCCTTTGTGGTGCGTGGGCTTCTCACTGCGGTGGCCTCTCTTGTTGTCGAGCACAGCCTCCAGGGTGCGCAAGCTTCAGTAGTTGAAGCCTGTGAGCTCAGTAGTGCGGCTCCTGGGCTCTAGAGCACAGGATCAGTAGTTGCGGCACATGGGCTTAATTGCCCTGGGGCATGTGGGACCTTCCCAGACCGGGATCGAACCTGTGTCTTCTTAACACCAAACCACCAGGGAAACCCATGAGTCAACTTTAAAGTAAATAAGCAAGATTCACAGCATAGAGATAGTTAATAAAAACATGATACTCTATATTAATGTGCCATTTCCATTTTGGTTCACTTTAATAGAAATTGTTATTTTCCTTCTTTGGAATAAGGAAAGAAAACTGTTCTACCTTCCCTTCCTTCTTCCAGACCCCAGGAAATTGGGTGGGTATTTTGACTTACAGTTTGAGCCCTGGGATTCAGGTAAGCACATAAGTGGTATCTCCAAAGTTTGGGGGAGAAAGCCCTTTTCCCTGGGCTGTGGAATGATTTGGAAGAGGCCAGAGCCCATGGCTTCATGTTTCGGGGTATTTTCCTCTATCCCAGAAAGTACATTTTTAGGGAAGGATGTCTATGATAAATGTACTGTTACTAAGATGTCAGTGAATGAAAACACATAAAAGTTATCATTTCTAAATAAATAAGCAGTGTTTGTATTATCCCTTCTATGGATGTTTGAATTTAAATAGTCCATGTTTGAAATAAGCTAAAACAATGGGATTCTAACTGGGGACTTGGAACATCTTGCAGCTAGGTGGTGTGCATGGTGGGGATATTTTGAGGGCAGGATAATGTTTCTATCCCTGAGATCACGCTGTTTCCTACCAAGCACTTTGAAGTAAACGTCTTCACTTTTACAGGTTTTAGGTGAGGCTGCAGATAAAGTAATCTAGAGGCCGAAGAAGCAATTAGGCTAAAATGAATGACTATTATTCCTGCATCACTGGCCCAGTTAGGGAAGAGTCCTTCCCAGAGCAGGGTGGACATATAGTACCACCATGTGTGCCCAAGGAGGCAAGCCTAACTGGAATGAGCATAAGCCTATTATCTAGTTAATATTATTTAGGTACAAAATGTATCTTTAATCAAAGTCACTGTAATTTTAAAAATATTTCTAAGAGAAAAAAAAACATCCATTAGAAGAAAAATGTTTAAATGTAGTGTTTGGTATAATGTGGGGGGCTTTCCCTGGTGGCTCAGACAGTAATGAATCTGCCTGCAATGTGGGAGACCTGGGTTCGATCCCTGGATTGGGAAGATCCCCTGGAGAAGAGAAAGGCTACCCACTCCATTATTCTTGCCTGGAGAATTCCATGGAAAGAGGAGCCTGGCAGGTTACAGTCCAAGGGGTTGCAAAGAGTCAGACACAACTGAGTGATTAACACTTTCACTTGGTATAATGTGGAAATCTTAAACATTTGTTTCATCATTTAATTGTTATTTGATTAATGCTAGTTGTGCCTACATCTATTAGTAAGGCATAAACTTGAAATGTAAATGATGATATTAGCAAGTTTTATTTATTTTAACTTGTTATAGATGTTCAAGCATGAAGAATTGGGAGGGTATGCCTAAGAAGTTGAAATTCAAGATACTAAGATGAAATAGCTCACCAAGAATAAGTTTCTTTTATGTTTATTTTAATTGAGCTTAAAACCCATTTCTGGTAAAGAATGGTAGGGGTCGGGGTGTGTGTGCACACGTGCACATGTGTGCATTCAGCCACAGTGCTCTGTGTCTCTGTGGTCTGTCCAGTAGTTTTAGTTCTACCAGGTTCTGTGTGGTTGCAGGGTTGCCTCTGCCAGTTCCAGGCAGGTGACTTTGTGGGAGCCTGTCCACTCTGGTTTCATCAGATGGACAGATAGTGGCAGTGAATCAGGGTCCACCATCACAGGCAGACCAGAAACAGAGGCAGAATTGAAAGGAGAGCAGTGAAACCTGGGAGGAACTTTAGAAAGTGGATTTCATGTAACTCAGTGAACTGTAGTCTCAAAGAGAACTGAAAGTTTGTTAAAGCAGAATGGATGGCAGCTGTTGTTAGAGTTCATTACTTAACAATACTGGCAGCTTTCAGAGGTCGGCTCCATGTTCATGTCTCACAGTGACTCTGTAAGTGGTGTAGTTAATTATGTTTTTCTCAAAGATGCTTTCCATACTATCTCTGCTTATGTGGACTTCTTGTGAAACACACATTCACCCTGCCACCCCCCGCCCCGACCCCACACACACAAAGAGGCACAGAGGAGACAGCGGAGGAGGTAGAGGGGTTCAGAGCTGCTTCCTGATGAGCAGCATCTTCCTGGAGGCCCAGGGTGGTGGTGAACTGAAGTAATCTGGGCACAGCTTCTTAGGAAACAACCTGCTGCTCTTGAATAGGGCAGGGCACTGAATCAAATCGAAGCTTTGGTTTTATAAGCTGCAAGGATCTGCAACAGTTTTGTTGTTGTTGTTGTTGATGTTGTTCAGAACATTGGGAAAAAGAAATTGTGGTGCCATGAGAAAGCAAGTCCTCATCTCAGCTGAACCCAGGGGTCTCCATTGTAATTTAATATTCAGTGCCTCATTAAGAGACCCAGGGACTCCTGAGACTTCTGAAACCACAAGTAATTATTTCACGGGAAGGTTTGATAAATTGGATCCTGCCTATTCCAGTGAGAAGGAAGGCAGAGTTGTAAACAGAACACTGTTAACTCTTTGAGGCAACTTGGTTCCTTTTAATATGTTACACCCTTGAAACAGTAAGTGGTCTAAAAGCCAGCCCACCTATTCTTTTATGCAGGAGAGTAGTATTGGTCCTGTAACCCTTGCCTTTCTGTCTTCCAGTGAAATCCTTGCCCATAATTTTGCAGCTATGCCCTGGTTCTAATTTCACTATTTTAGGTTCATAATTGATAAGATACTAAAACATGAACTCCCCAGGTTGGTAGTTGCCAAATATGCTACTGGAGAAGAGTAGAGAAATAGCTCCAAAAATAATGAATCGGTGCAGCCAAAGCAAAAAACAACAGCCAGTGGTGTATATGACTGGTAATGGAAGTAAAATCCCATGCTGAAAAGAACAATATTGCATAGGAACTAGGAATGTTAGGTCCATGAATTAAGGTAAATTGGAAGTGGTCAAACAGAAGATGGCAACAGTGAACATTGACATTTTAGGAATCAGTGAACCAAAATGGACTGGAATAGGCAAATTTAAATCACCATTATATATAATACATATATATGTTTATATAAATAAATAAATAAATGACCATTATATCTACTACTGTGGGCAAGAATCCCTCAGAAGAAATGGAGTAGCTCTTGTAGTCAAGAAAAGAGTCCAAAATGCAGTACTAGGGTGCAGTCTCAAAAACAGCAGAATGATCTCTGTTCATTTCCAAGCCAAACAATTCATTGTCACAGTAATCGAAGTCTATGCCCCAACTCCTAATGCCCGAGAAGCTGAATTGAATGGTTCTCTGAAGACCTACAAGACCTTCTAGAAGTAACACCAAAAAAAGATGTCCTTTTCATCATAGGGGACTGGAATGCAAAAGTAGTAAGTCAAGAGATACCTGGAGTAACAGGCAAGTTTGTCCTTGGAGTATAAAATGAAACAGGACAAAGGTAACAGAGTTTTGTTAAGAGAACGCACTGGCCATGACAAAAACTCTTTTCTAATAACACAAGTGATGACTCTACACGTGGGCATCACCAAATGGTCAATATAGAAATCAGACTGACTTTATTCTTTGCAGCCAAAGATGGAGAAGCTCTATACAGTCAGAAAAATCAAGACCGTGAGCTGACTGTGGCTCACATCATGAACTCCTTATTGCAAAATCTCAGACTTAAATTGTAGAAAGTAGGGAAAACCACTGGAACATTCAGGTATGACCTCAGTCAATTCCCTTATGATTATACAGTGGAAGTGACAAATATATTCAAGGGATTAGATCTGATAGAGTGCCTGAAGAACTTTGGATGGAGGGTCAAAGCATTCTACAGGAGGTTGTAACCAAAACCATCTCCAAGAAAAGAAATGCAAAAAGCAAAATGGTTGTCTGAGTAGGAGGCCTTTCAAATAGCTGAGAAAAGAAGAGAAACAAAAGGCAAAGGAGAGAGAGAAAAAAAATCTATATATCTGCATTCAAATATATATATCTGAATGCAGAGTTCCAAAAAATAGCAAGGAGAGGTAAGAACACCTTCCTAAGTGAACAATGCAAAGAAATAGAGGAAAATAATAGAAAAAGACTAGAGATCTCTTCAAGAAAATTAGAGATACCTTGGGAATTTTTCATGTGAAGATGGGCACAATAAAGGACAGAAATGGTATGGACCTAATGAAGTAGAAAATATTAAGAAGAGGTGGCAAGAATACACAGAAGAACTCTTCAAAAATGATCTTAATGTCCCAGATAACCATGATTGTGTGATCACTCACCTAGAGCCAGACATGATGAAGTGTGAAGTCAAGTGGGCCTTAGGAAGCATTACTATGACCAAAGCTAGTGGAGGTGATGGAATTCCAGCTGAGCTATTTCAAATCCTAAAAGATGATGCTGTGAAAGTACTGTACTCAGTATTCTAGCAAATTAGGAATACTCAGCTGTGGCCACAGGACTGGAAAAGATCAGTTTTCATTCCAATCCCAAAGAAAGACAATGTCAAAGAATGTTCAAAATTACCACACAATTGCACTCATCTCACACACTAGCAAAGTAATGCTGAAAATTCTCCAAACTAGGCTTCAACAGTATGTGAACTGAGAACTTCCAGATGTCCAAACTGGATTTAGAAAAGGCAGAGGAATGAGATCAAATTGCCAGCATCCAAAGGATTATAGAAAAAGCAAAGGAATTCCAGAAAAACATCTACTTCTGCCTTATTGACTATGCCAAAGCCTTTGACTGTGTGGATCACAACAAACTGTGGAAAATTCTTAAAGAGATGAAAGGTTGCTGCAACAAGCTGTGAACAACACTGGGATTTGTGGCCTGTGGAGTGAGAGGAATTTGATGTGGGGACAATGACAAGGCTTGTCGCTCAGAGCGTTTTGGGTAATAAAGTTTTATTAAACTATAAAAGAGATAGAGAAAGCTTTGGACATAGACATTAGAAGGGGATTGAAAGAGTGCCTCCTTGCTAGTTTTAGCACGTAGTTATAAACCTATTAACAAGCTGCTGATTAGAGAAAGGAAATGCTCAAAACTCAGAGAGTTGCACCAGACCCCCCTCTCTTGCAAAATGCAAAACATGCATTTTGAGGTATCAGTGGCACAAGGTGAGTCATCCCTGGCCATAAAACAGTTGGCATGAAATCTTAAAGAATGGGACACCAGAGCACCTTACCTGCCTCCTGACAAATCTGTATGCAGGTCAAGAAGGAATGATTAGAACCGGATATGGAGCAATGGACTGGTTGAAAATAGGAAAACAAGTATGTCACCCTTTTTATTTAACTTCTATGCATAGTACATCATGCTAAATGCTGGGCTGGATGAAGCATAAGCTGGAATCAAGATTGCCAGGAGAAATATCAGTAACCTCAGATATGCAGATGATACCATCCTTATGGCGGAAAGTGAAGAAGAGCTAAAGAGCCTCTTGATGAGGGTGGAAGAAGAGAGTGAAAAAACTGGCTTAAAACTCAACACTCAAAAAATAAAGATAATGGCATCCAGTCCCATCACTTCATGGCCAATAATGGGGAAACAATGGAAACAGTAACAGATTTTATTTTTTTTGGCTCCAAAATCACTGCAGATGGTGACTCCAGCCATGAAATTAAAGGATGGTTGCTTCTTGGGAGAAAAGCTATGAGAAACCTAGACAGCATATTAAAAAGCAGAGACATTACTTGACCAACAAAGGTTTGTCTAGTCAAAGCTATGGTTTTTCCAGTAGTCATGTATGGATGTGAGCGTTGGACCATAAAGAAGGCTGTTGGCCAAAGAATTGATGATTTTGAACTGTGGTGTTGGAGAAGACTCTTGAGAGTCCTTTGGACTGCAAGGATATCAAATCAGTAAATCCTAAAGGAAATCCGCCCTGAGTATTCATTGGAAGGACTGATGCTGAAGCTGAAGCTCCAGTACTTTGGCCACCTGATGTGAAGAACTGACTCATTGGAAAAGACCCTGATGCTGGGCAAGATCGAAGGTTGGAAGAGAAGGGGATGACAGAGGATAAGTTTGTTGGATGGCGTCACTGACATGATGGACATGAGTTTGAGCAAGCTTCAGTTGTGGTTATGGACAGGGAAGTCTGGTGTGCTGCAGTCCATGGGATTGCAAAGAGTCGGACATGACTGAGTAACTGATCTGAACTGCACTTATTATCTGGTTCTAATTTCACTATTTTAGGTCCTTAATTGAGCACATTTTGTTATTTCTCTGCTCAAAGTCATCTCCCCAAAGAGGCCTCATCACATCTGTGTCCACTTTCTAGGACTCGTTTTCTTCACAACACTTTAACAGTCTCCATTACTGCATTATAGGTGTATGGACTTTTAGTTTATTAGTTCACAGTCTCCGTCCCAGAAGAGCTGAAAAATACTCCTTTCTGCCATGCTCACAGGATCTGAAACATGTCTTAGGAAATACTATCAAACAAAAATGGTAAACTGAATTAATGATTAGTGGAATTAGTATATTAATGTACTCACTCCTGAAATCTGATTTGGCTTTTGCCGCCAGGTAATGTATTTATAAGTGTGTGTCATTGGGAGAGGACTTGGAGAAAACTATTGTAAAGGCAAAAAATAAAATAGGGAAAGAAATATGCTTTAATTGGAGTTTTCCCTGAAATGGGTCATTAATTAACTTGTCACGTTCTGTCTTCTGTCCCAAGAAGTAAAGCTCTGGACAGAGTGTGTAACACTTTGGTGCACTTCTAGATTGATTCCTGTGTTCCGGGTGTCTACTAAGAAGAGTGTGTGGCAGCACACGCCCTTCTGCTATGGTCTTGACGTAAGGCACAACGCTGTCTGATTTGCTCTGACTGAGGATACTTCCTGTGACCTTCATAGCCTCTGCTTCTCTCCATACCCATCTGAGTAGGGTTTGTGCTGCTGCTTTTCCTGAGAATCAAAGAATAATTCTCTCCTCCAGTGGTGTATAAGGCCGTATGAAATGAAGCCGCATTTTAGGTGAACAGATAAGACTATAATTAATAGAGATAAACTAGACTTAGCTGTAAGAACTCACTTCCCTAAGAGACAACGTGAAGAGAATAAATATACTGAAGCCTGGAATCTGCTACTTGTTCTTCTGATGGTTTAAAAGAACTTTGTCACCAATTTGCTTGCACCCACCCAAGGAAAAAGAAAAAAACACAATTACAATTTGAACTTTTTTTTCTGGCAATATTATGGATGTTGTGTTTGAGAAGTTAATTGAATGTAAATGTCCTAATCTGGGGCCCACCTAATTTTTTCCAAAATAAGTTAGAATTAATCTCAGGGAGAGCTGCCCCAGGAGGGCACCACAGGAGGTCAGTTTTCAGCTTGTTTATGATGTAATATGATTTTTGCTTAAAATACAAATTCCATAATTTTATGTATTTTTGATATGCAAATATGACAAGCACTTAAAATTCTTTTGTGTGTGAAATGGAGTTTAAGACACCATCAACTAATTGTTGAATTCTAAGAGAAACTCCTTTTCTCTTTTCTCTTGAGTGTTATTCTCTCTTCTTTCAGAGAGAATTTTATCATTTCTCCTCCTATTACATGTTTTTCATGTTTTCCTAAACATCGTTGATCATGATCTTGGGCCAGGGATTCTTCCTATTGTGAAAACTTCATCTTGTAAAATGGAGGGTTATGCCAAGATAAAATTAAGTGGTATTGGACAGCCTATATATAAAGCATCCAAAGAAAAGGAGGAAAGGAAAAAGTACAGAAAAGGAGAAAAAAAGGTACAGAAAAGGAGAAAAAGGTTAGTAAAAGACAAGATGAAGGATAATTATTCCAAGTTTTTCTTGGTGTATCCATCCTGCCCACAGTGGAAACATTTGTCAATGTGTATCAAAGTGAATTAAGAAATGTGTAGATGTGAAAATGAAAACTAACATTTTCCCTTAGACAAAATTCAAACCTTTTAGAGAGTCACTGTGAAAGCAAACAAAAATCCTGACAAAGGATCTGCTCAGAACACGTGCCCCCGTCCCAGTGGCAAGGGGCTTGGGGGGTTGGGGGCTGCAGGGATGGGGAGAACTGAACATCTTCCCAAAACCCATTTTAGCTTTTTAGTAGTAAAAAGTAAATTAAAAACATGTCAACCATGAAACTGATGAAACACAATAAAGCCATTCTAGATTCTAGCCATAAAATCAGCCTAAATAAGAAATGTATAATTCTTTAATATGACTTATTTATAAAGCACCCCCAGCATTTGTGAATCTCTTTTACACAATCTGCTGATCTCTCGATGAGTGTTTAAAGCACCCTAAAAACAGCAAAGAAAAGGAGCAGCCCTCACTGAGAGGGTCTTTGCAGCAGTATTGTTTCGGTCTTTAAAGTCAGAAGAATGTGTCCATGATTCAGTATTAGTCTGGCACATCCTTGCCTCCCAGGAAAAACACAGAGATGACCTTTGAAGCCTCTTGATATGGCATTTTCCCTTAAATTTATTTGAAAAATGAATCTGGATTTTACTATGAATTTGTGAGATGTTTGTATAGCATACTGAGTTCTGTTTATTTCAAACAGTGTAGTGATAGAATTTTTTCTATTTTTAAAATTTTATTTATTTTTAATTGAAGGATAATTGATTTATAATATGTTCTTGATTTCTGCCAAACATCAAAATGAATCAGCTATTGATAGATATACGTATGTTTCCTCCCTCTTGAACCTCCCTCCCACCTCTCACTCCATCTACCCATCTAGGTTGTTACAGAACCCCAGTTTGAGTTCCCTGAGTCATACGGCAAATTCACACTAGCTGTCTATTTTATATGGTAGCATATATGTTTCCATGCTTCTTGCTCCATTTGTTTCATACTCTCCTGTCCACACCTGTGTCTGTAAGTCCATTCTCTGTGTCTGTGTCTCTATTGCTGCCCTGTAAATAGGATCATCAGCACCATCTTTCTACATTCCATATATATTAATTAATATACAATATTTTCTCTCTCTTTCTGACTTACTTCACTCTGTATAATAGGCTCTAGTTTTATCCACCTCATTAGAACTGACTCAAATGTGTTCTTTTTTATGGCCGAGTAAAACAATGCAAATAAATAGAGAAAAACAATAAAATGGGAAAGACTAGAGATCTCCTCAAGAAAATTGGAGATACCAAGGGAATGTTTCATGCAAAGATGGGCACAATAAAGGTCAGAAATGGCAAAGACCTAACAGAAGCAGAAGATATTAAGAAGATGTATAAAGAGTACCCAGAAGAACTATACATAAAAGATCTTAATGACCCAGATAACCATCATGGTGTGGTCACTCACCTAGAGCAAGACATCCTGGAGTGTGAAGTCAAGTGGGCCTTAGGAAGAATAACTGAACAAAGCTAGTGGAGGTGATGGAATTCCAGTTGAGCTATTTCAAATCCTAAAAGACGATGCTGTTAAAGTGGTGCACTCAATATGCCAGCAAGTTTGGAAAACTCAGCAGTGGCCACAGGAGTGGAAAAGATCAGTTTTCATTCCAATACAAAGAATGTTCAAACTACTGCACAACTGAGCTCATCTCACATGCTAGCAAGGTAATGCTCAAAATCCTTCAACCTAGGCTTCAACAGTATGTGAACCAAGAACTTCCAGATGGACAAGCTGCATTTAGAAAAGGCAGAGGGATAAAATTGTCAACATCCATTGGATTATAGAAACAGCAAGGGAATTCCAGAAAAAACTTCTGCGTCATTGACTAAACTAAAGTCTTTGTGTGGATCACAACAAACTGTGGAAAATTCTTAAAGAGTTGGGAATACTGAAAGGTTGCTGCTATGAGCCATGAACAACACCAGAATTCGTGGGCTCTGGAGAAGAGGAATTCGATCTGCAGCCAGTGATGAGGCTTGTTTGCTCAGAGTTTTTTTGTGTAACAGTTTTATTAAAGTATAAAAGAGATAGAGAAAGCTTCAGACATAGACATCAGTGTCCCCTTGCTAGTTTTTAGCAAGGAGTTATATGCCTATTAGCGAGCTACTAATTAGAGAAAGGAAATGCCTCAAAACTGAGGGAGTTGCACCAGGCCCCTCACCCACAACATGCATTCTGAGATAGCATTGACAAGGTGAGCCATTTCTGGCCATAAAACAATTGACCTGAATCTTGAAGAAAGGCAGATTTCTAAGCACATAATAGTTCATTAACGTATCTTAAGAAAACATCTGCATGAGATAAATGCATTGATTAGCTCAGGGTTTGAGAGATGAAGTTAAGCTCAGGCTGAACCTTGACAGCACAGGATTAGAAGAGAAAAGAGAAAAAAAATTGTATACCGCTTGCAGTTTATTTCCTCCTGCCACTTGGGGACCTGTGGCCTCCCTGCTGAGGCTATTAACACTCTCAATACCAGACTGCCTCACCTACCTCCTGAGAAATCTGTATTCAGGTCAAGAAGCAACAGTTAGAACCAGACTTGGAACAACAGATTGGTTCCAAATTGGGAAAGGAGTACGTCAAGGCTATGTATTGCCACTCTGCTTATTTAATTTATATGGAGATTACATCATGGGAAATGCCAGGCTGGATGAATCCCAAGCTGGAATAAAGATTGCTGGGAGAAATATCAGCAACCTCAGATATGCAGATGATACCACCCTAGGGGCTTCCCTGGTGGCTCAGAGGTTAAAGCTTCTGCCTGGAATGCGGGAGACTGGGTTCCATCTCTGGGTTGGGAAGATCCCCTGGAGAAGGAAATGGCACCCCACTCCACTACTCTTGCCTGGAGAATCCCATGGAGGGAGGAGCCTGGTAGGCTACAGTCCATGGGGTCTCAAAGAGTCGGACATGAAAGAGCACTCACTTCACTCTCACTTTAATGGCAGAAAATGAAGAGGAACTGAAGAGCCTCTTGATGAAGGTGAAAGAGGAGAGTGGAAAAGCTGACTTAAAACTCATCATTCAAAAAACTAACATCATGGCGTGTGGTCCCGTCACTTCACAGCTTATAGATGGGCGAAAAGTGGAAACAGTAGCAGACTTTATTTTCTTAGTCTCCAAAATCACTGTGGACGGTGACTGCAGCTATGAAATAAAGCAGAGACATTAATTTGCCAACAAAGGTCCATATAGTTAAAGCTGTGATTTTTCCGGTAGTCATGTACGGATGTGAGAGTTGGACCATTAAGAAGGCTGAGTGCCAAAGAACTCAGCTGATGCTTTCCACTTGTGTGCTGGGAAAGACTCTTAAAAGTCCCTTGGACAGCAAAGAGATCAATCCGGTCAATCCTAAAGGCAGTCAACCCTGAATATTCATTGGAAGGACTGATGCTGAAGCTGTAGCTCTAATGCTTTGGCCACCTGATCGAAGAGCTAACTTATTGGAAAAGACCCTGAAACTGGGAAGGAGTGAGGACAGGAGGAGAAGGGGATGATAGAGGATGAGATGGTTGGATGCCATCATTTACTCAATGGACATGAGTTTGAGCAAACTCAGGGAGATATTGAAGGACAGCAAAGCCTGGTATGCTGCAGTCCATGGGATCGCAAAAAGTTGGATATGACTAAGCAAGTGAACTACAAAATCACAAAATTGTGTGTTGGAAATCAAAACAAACTTAATCTTTCTGCCCCACTTAAAATCTTTTAAAAAAGATTAGGTATTTAAAAGTGAAGTTACATTAGATTGGAAGTTTTAAAATCATATTTTATGATAACTTGCAGAAGTCTACTTGCTGCTGCTGCTGCTGCTAAGTCACTTCAGTCGTGTCCAACTCTGTGCGACCCCATAGACTGCAGCCCACCAGGCTCCCCCATCCCTGGGATTCTCCAGGAAAGAACACTGGAGTGAGTTGCCATTTCCTTCTCCAATGCATGAAAGTGAAAAGTGAAAGTGAAGTCGCTCAGTCATGTCCGACTCTTAGCGACCCTGTGGACTGCAGCCTTCCAGGCTCCTCCATCCATGGGATTAACTTACCTAGGAACTCTCTAATGAGGGGAGTGTTGTGCTACAGGAGAGTCTGAACGTTACCCTGCTTCCAAATGTAGCATAAAACTCCAATAACACCTTGATTTCATACTGAACGTAAAGTCGCTTCAGTCCCGTATGTGTTCTTCTGGACTCTGGTTAGCCTCAGCTGTGTGGCTTTGGCTTTGGGCATCTGTCCTGCTCTGGGCTCTGTTCCTCTGGCACAGGGTGAGGAGATGCAGCAGAGGCTGAGCAGCCGTCTCAGGAAGCACTGAGTTGGGTTTGGACATTCGCGCCATTGGTGCGTCCTCCGGCTCCAGGACACTCTGGAATGAGTGGCCACTGAACTGAGGAAAGGAGTCATGGGAAAGGAGAGAATCCGGATGAGGGACTGAGGATCTCAGGACATATCAGAACTCTTATAGGGACACTGTGTTGTGAGGTGGTAGGAAAGATGACACAGAGGGTATGAAAAAAGAGGAGAAGTCTTGGTCCAAGGTTTAAGGAGATAAAATGTCCAAGTGACAGGAATTTTCATGTCTCAGTAATAATATGGAGGGGAATACAAGTTTGAAATAAACAGAATGCTCTGTAGAAAGTCTTGGAACAAGGCCATGACCACTGCCTTCTCCAAGGAGAGACAGTTTGTGGTTTCTCAGTAATTAGGGAGAAAGTAAAAGTGAAGTCGCTCAGTCGTGTCCGACTCTTTGTGACCCCATGGACTGTAGCCCACCAGGCTCCTCCGTCCATGGGATTTTCCAGGCAAAAGTATTGGAGTGGGTTGCTGTTTCCTTCTCCAGGGGATGTTCCTGACCCAGTGATTGAACCCAGGTCTCCTGCACTGTAGGCAGATGCGTTACCATCTGAGCCACCAGGGAAGTCACATGATAATAACCTTTATTGAACACTTGCCCATGGCAGACAGTGAAGGAGGTGCTTTGAATGGGTTATGTAGTTTAATGCTCACAGTAAATCAGTGAGGAAGATACATCTATGATCCCCAATAAACAAATGAGGAAACTGAAATTTGAGGAAGCCACCTACTTAGGGAATGTACAGCCAGGACTTGAATCCACTTTGAGAATCACTGTCTTAGACCACTGCACAAAGAATTTAAAAAAGACTGTTTAAATGGTTAGTAGAGGTTGCGTTTTTAATATTAAAGACACTATATTGTGGATTTAAAAATTTGTAATAAACCTGATGAAATTATACCTTTTTTTTTTTTAAGGAGGAATAATGCAGTGTAAAGCAGCTAGTGGTGATACCCTGTCCTGGGGGTTCACACATTCCTGGAGTAGCTGTGATGTGTGTCAGGAATTTACCATCCTGACAGTGAGCAAGTGGGGCCTTTGTGCTCCATCTGGCCACTGCATACGTCAGAACACTTAGGACACGAGGAGGCAGGTGAAAGGCCTGGCCTGTGACGTGCCCTGGGGCCTCCTCGAGACGGACAGACTGCTGTAAACATTCCCAGTCTCTTAAAACCCTGGGAGCTGGTTCTGCCTAGCGGGTTACTCCCCTGACTCTGGCTCATACCTTACCTCTCTTCTGACCTAGTGTGCAACCTGCAGCTCTGATCCTCTAGCTTTCTTCCCTTAAAAAATAGACATAGTAATACATGATGTTTTAGGAGGCTGATGTGATGGGACAGTCATGAAGCAGAGCAATGTGCCTTCAGTAAAAACTATCCCCTTATTTTCACACCGGAAGCGTCTAATATCCACAAATGGTGACCTGGGGAGAGGACCAAAGCTTGTGTTCTAATCCTGCCAAGGTCATTTTCAAAGGAAGTGAGCTATTCTTGACCTCCCAGGGAGAGGGCAGAGATGTGTGTTCTGAACTGGAGGTGGCTGGACTGCAAGTAGTGAGCCCTTGTCCTCTTGTGTGCTGCTTTCTGAGTTACGAAGTAACCAGCCCTGTGTTTCTTATTCCTGACATATCTTCCCTTTGAGGGCAGCCTGGCATCTGAATCTTTTCTAGGACCATGGAATGCTGTCCCTGGCAAAACCTTTTCTCCTTCAGGGGAGGAGGGCACCCTCAGCTTAGGGTCCCATGGATGACTCAACCCCATATGTGACTCCAGTCCCACAGGTATTTCAAGTCTAAGAAATCCCCAAGAAGATACTGGGTTGCCTCCTTAGTTACTGCCTCCTGGTCCCATCTTTGACATGTAAAATGATCAATGATGTAAATACTTTTCAGGCCATCTGTGGCTTGCAGACCATTTTACCTCCTTGCACATTTGCTGGTTGCTTCTGAATTGCTTTCTGTAGAAAAGCAAGCGGCCATGACCAGCCTGTTATGTTAGCGCACCCTTCAGTCTCCCCTTCTTCTGCGAGCCTGAGTGCCTTCAGCCGTGCACATGTGAGAAGCCCAGTGTGCTGCTGGTGATTGGAGGACACATCACCTCCAACAACCTGACTTTTCAAAAAGAATCCCGGTAAAAATATTCAGTTCTTGCTCCTGTCTGCCAAGTAATAGAAATAAACTACTCAGCTGGTGCCTTAAAAATTGTTTGACCGTAAGAAATGTGGTACTTGGGTGACATGGAGGAGTCATCCTTCTTTCTGAATGATTCATTTTCTCCTGAAACCTAAAAATAGCATCAGGCTTGGAGAGAGGATTGAGGAGCTACACAGAGGCCACTTTCCAGGGCTGTTGTCCTTATGTAAGCATGTTTTCTGTTAAGCCGTGGCTTCAGTCTGAAAAGCAACACTGTGTGTGTGTGTGTGTGTGTGTGTGCGCGCGTGTGGGCATGCGTGCACTTGATGAAATAACAATCTTGAGGTCAGAGAGTTTCAACTTTGAATTAAGTAGAAGGGTGTTGTATTCATGCACTGCTTATCACAGTGATTTACTCTGCCTGTGATGCTCTAACATTTTAACACAAGCACATGTCTGTTGTTATTCTCATCCAATGCAAATAAATGTTTTATGTATTTTAGTGTATACAACTTTGTGATTTATCCTATTGCTGTTCATATAAAGTAGCTCACTGGCACTTTGAAAAAGAAATAAATCTTGTGTAGCAGCCAGAGGAAGTTTTGAAGATTAGGAAATTATGGCCCAGAAACACTAAAGGACTTGTTAGAAGTCTCCAGCCTCTTCAGGTGGGTGTTTGCATGAGTGGAAAAAGTCCTCTTTGATCTCACACCTTCCCCTTCCAATACCAAACTATTTCCTATTTTTCCTTTTGTTATGTGGGAGAGATGGAAGGTCACTATAGGTGAAATATAGGGAAGCTATCAAAATGCTGTTGCTCCTGCTGCTAAGTCGCTTCAGTCGTGTCCGCCTCTGTGCGACCCCATAGACAGCAGCCCACCAGGCTCCCCTGTCCCTGGGATTCTCCAGGCAAGAACACTGGAGTGGGTTGCCATTTCCTTCTCCAATGCATGCGAGTAAAAAGGGAAAGTGAAGCCGCTCAGTCGTGTCTGACTCTTAGTGACCCCATGGAGGCTCCACCAGGCTCCTTCATCCATGGGATTTTCCAGGCAAGAGTACTGGAGTGGCATGCCTTGCATGAAAGCATTCAATTTACTACTACAAGTACTACTACTCAAAAGATACCTTTAGTCTTCTGATCTTAGTTAATTTTATATGTACATCCTAACTCTCAGTAGCAGTTTGACTAACCTATTCTACCTTTACAATTTTGTGTTATGCTTCTGTTTATGAAATGAGAGTACTTAATTCCATGATATGTTAAGATTTCTTCCCACACTGAGTGGTACACTACCCCAATTAAACAAATTTATAAATTAAGAATTTTTTCTGGCTAAGATGGAGCAGCCCCTTTCTTCAAGTTCCTGTCTCTTGCAACCAAAGCATCAAACATAACAGTGTAAAGCTCGGAAAGACATGAAAGGCAGAGAAAGGAAACAGATGGCCTTTGACCTTCGGGCTGGCTAGCGACATGGTGGCGAGTTCCTTGGGTTTTTCTGTCTCCTGTATGTCTGGGTATAGCGCAGGAGAAGGGTACAGCCTGGAAGCACCAACAGAGACCCAAGTCTGTTCCCCAGGCAGAGGACCAGCTCCCAGATGATGAGCAAGCTGCCTCTCCACCCCTCACTTGCAGAGCAAACTGAGCACTCCTTGCCTGGATGCTGCGGATGGGCTCAGTAAAGATCTGCCCCACATTTCCCCAGTGGGGTTGCTATCAGCAAACTCAAAGATCGAGAAGAGAGAGTGTTAGTCACTCGGTTGTGTGTCCAACTCTAAGACCCCATGGACTGTAGCCCACCAGGCTCTTCTGTCCATGGAATTCTCCGGGCAGTAAAACTGGAATGGGTAGCCATTCCCTTCTCCAGAGGATCTTCCTGACCCAGGGATCAAACTTGGGTCTCCTGCATTGCAGGCAGATCCTATACCATCTGAGTCACCAGGGAAGCCCCAAACAGGGAGTTAAACCTGCACTCTGACCCAGGAGCAACCAGGGTGAGGGGCTGATACCTGCTGCTTCAGTAGGACCTGAACATTTGTCCCCATGGAGTAGTGGCAGGACTGAACAGGAGCTGTAAGGTGGGACTGACGCTCTGCTTGCTACCCCCAGACATTAGCTAAGCCTTCATCTCAATTGAACAACATTTCTACTGAATCTATTATAAAAATGCTTCGATGTGAAGTTATATAGCAGATACAGAAATACTCAAAGGAAAACTGTAGAACTGAAAAATACAATAAATGAAATAAAAATATCACACTAGATGGGAGGTTGGAGATGGCAGAGAGTGAAATCAATGAACTGAAAGAGAAATAAATAGGTATTACTTAGTCTAATAATAGAGAAAAATAGAATTAAAAAAACAGAATTTGGTGATACAAATATCAGATCTCCAGAAAAAATGAGAAAGGATGTGGGGCTGAAAAATTAAAAAAAAAAAAAAAAAAGTCGCTGAAAATTTCACCAAATTTGGCAAAAAGCATACACCTACAGATTCGGGAAGCTTTGTAAATCATGACTAGATAAACCCAAAGAAGTTTTTGCCAAAAACTGTCTTATTCAAATTTCTGGGGGGAAAAAAGTCTTGAAAGCAGCCAGAGAAAAATGAAACTTTACCGACAGGAATATAACCTTTGAATGACAATGAATTTTTCATTTGAAACCACTGAAGACGGAAGGATATGGCACAACATTTTTCAAGTGCTAAAGGAAATGTCAACTGCTTTAGTTCTATATCCAATAAAAATATCCTTTAGGAATGAAGATGAAGATACTCTAAAGTAAAGAAGATATTCTAAAGATAAATTTTAATAAGAGAATCCCCAGGAGACCTAACCACAAAAAAATACCTAAAAGAAGTTCTCTACACAAAGAAGAAATGGAAGCAGATGGAGCCTGATGCATCAGGAAGATAGAATAATGGATGGAGTAAATCAATGGCAAATGTAACAGATTTTTCTTCTCGAGGTTTTAAAACTGTGTTTGAAGATTGAAGCAAAGACTATAACATCATCTGATCTGGTGTTCAATGAATGTAGAGAAAATTCTTAAGATATTTCTATTTTAGAAGGTGGAAGAGTAAAAGGACCTGAATAGATGTTTACACTTGCTCAAAAAAGCTAAAATACTGATGCATGTTATTGGGTTGGCCAGAAAGTTCGTTCAGTGTCGTCCGTGTGATGGTTGTAGCAGTGCTTAGTTGTCTTTGACTTCATTCAAAACAATTTTGTTAGATTGTACTGTGACAGCTATCATGTCAATGTGCATTAAAAAAAAAAAGCCATCAAAATTGGTGAATTTTGCGTAGCCATTTTAATATTAAAGATAGAAGAAAAAGCAACATTTTCTATGTATTAGGCTTTATTATCTCAAGAAAGGTAAAAATACAACTGAAATGCAAAAAAAAAAAAAAAAAAAAGATTTGTGCAGTATATGAAGAAGCTGCTGTGACTGACTGAACGTGTCAAAAGTGGTGTGTGAAGCTTTTGCTGGAGATTTCTTGCTGGATGGTGCTCCACAGTCGGGTAGACCAGATGACATGGATGGTGATCAAATAGAGACATTGAAAGTGAAAGTGTTAGTTGCTCAGTGGTGTCTGACTCTTTGGGACCCCGTGGACTGTAGCCCACCAGGCTCCTCTGTCCATGGAATTCTCCAGGCAAGAATACTGGAGTGGGTAGCAATTCCCTTCTCCAGGGAGGGAATTCCATTCTTCCTGACCCTGGTATCAAACCTGGGTCTATTGCATTACAGGCAGATTCTTTACCATCTCAACTAACAGGCAAGCCCCAGTAGAGACATTAACTGAGAACAATTCACTGTATACCATGTGGGAGATAGCTGATATACTCAAAATATCCAAATCCAGCCTTGAAAATCATTTGCACCAGCTTGGTTGTGTTAATCTCTTTGATGTTTGGTTCCACATAAATTAAGCAAAAAATATCTTCTTGGCTTTATTTTTCCACACACAATTCTCTACAGACATGTAACAAAAATGTTCCATTTTTAAAAGAGATTATACTGGGCAATGAAAAGTATATACTGTACAATAATGTGAAACGAAAGAGATCGTGGGGCAAGTGAAATGAACCACCACACCAACCACACCAAAGACTGATCTTCATGTGAAAAGATGATTTTGTGTGTGTGGTGGAACTGGAAAGCAGTCCTCTACTCTGAACTCCTGGAAAAACCAATTAATTCCAACAAGTACAGCAATAAAAGGCAGCACTCAACGAAACGTGTCTGGAAATAATCAACAGAAAACGCATAATCTTCCATCAGGATAACACAAAACTGCGTTTCCTGATGACCAGGCAGAAACTGTTACAGCTTGGCTGGGAAGTTCTGATTCATCTGGTGTACTCACCAGGCGTTGCACTTTCGGATTTCCATTTATTTCTATCTTTACAAAATTTTCTTAATGGAAAACAAAATCAATTCCCTGGAAGACTGTAAAAAGTACCTGGAACAGTCCTTTGCTGAAAAAGATAAAAAGTTTTGGGAAGATGGAGTTATAAAGTTACTTGAAAATGGCAGAAGGTAGTGGAACAAGCAGTGAATATGTTGTTCAATAAAGTTCTTGGTAAAAATGAAAAAAGTGTCTTTTACTGTTTCTTAAAGAGCCAGAGGGACCTTTTGGCCACCGCAAATACTTATGTATGTGAAAAATTCTAAGCACTGAATTGCTAATACTGAGAGAAGTGATCAAAACATGATAGATAAATCAAAGTAGACTTCTAAAACATAAGACATAAGATGGAAGAGAAGGAAAATAGGAATAAAGAACAGAACAAACAAATGGAAGACAAGAAATAAATTGACAGACTTTGCCTATCAATATTTATCTGAAATATGAAAAGCGTAAACATAAGACAAGGATTGTCCAAGTGGATTAAAAACGTAATCCAAATATGGTATATAGTTTCTACAAGAAGCTCACATTGGACACAACTGTGTAGGTAGGTTGAAGGTAAAATGATAGGAAAAAAAGTATCATGCAATGGGTGGAGAGAGAGGAATAAATTGGAAATGTGTAATTGAGAAAACTACACTACTATATATAAAATACGTAACTAATAAAGACATACTTTACAGACAGGGAACTCTTCTCAATACTCTGTAATGATCTATATGGGAAAAGAGTCTAAAAAACAGTGTATATGTGTATATGTATAACTGGTACACTTTGCTGTATAGCAGAAACTAAAAATATTTAGAGTGAGCTATAGTCTAGTTTGGAGAAGGCAATGGTAACCCACTCCAGTACTCTTGCCTGGAAAATCCCATGGACAGAGGAGCCTGGTTGGCTGCAGTCCATGGGGTCACTAAGAGTTGGACACGACTGAGTGACTTCACTTATAGTCTAGTCAAGAGTGTACTCTAGTATCCTCTAGGAGGAGGAGAGGGGGATGACAGAGGACGAGATGGTTGGATGGCATCACCGACTCAATGGACATGAGTTTGAGCAAGCTCTGGGAGATGGTGATAGACAGGGAAGCCTGGTGTGCTGTTCCATGGAGACACAAAGAGTCGGACACGACTGAACGACTGAACTGAGCTGAAACTTTAGTAAAAATTTTTAAAATTCACAAAACTGTTATAATATATGTGTGTGTGTATATATATATACACACATTAATTTTATTTAATTTTATTAATTTTTAATGATACACCTTTTTTTTATAGGTTTATGTGTTCATTGCTTTAGTGCTCTGACATGTGCAACTTTTGCCACCCTATGGAGTGTAGGCTCCTTTCTCCATAGGATTCTCCAGGCAAGAATCCTGGACTGGGGTGCCATTTCCTCCTCCAGGGGATCTTCCCGACCCAGCGATTGAACCTGCATATCCTGCATTAGCAGGCAGATTCTTTATCACTAGTGCCACCTGGGAAGCCCATAAGCTTATGTTTACCATTTACTTACTCTAAAGTCTATTTTTCTTCCAGTTTTATTGAGATATATTTGACATATAGCTCTGTGTGTGTGTGTGTGTGTGTGTGTGTGTGTATAGTCTATAACAATGATTTGACTTACATGCAGCATGGGATGATTACCACAGTAAGTTTAGTAAATATTCCATCATCTCATATAGATACAAAATAAAAGAAAAATATTAGTTTCCTTCTGATGAGAACTCTTCAGATTTTACTCTCTTAACAGCTTCCATTTATAACATAGAACAAACAAATGGGAGCTAATCAAACTTACAGGGTTTCACACAGCAAAAGAAACCATAAACATAATAAAAAGACAATCTATGGACTGGCAGAAAATGTTTGCAAATGGTGCGACTGAGAAGAGCTTAGTTTCCAAAATATACGAACAGCTCATATTACTCAATAACAACAACAACAAAAATAAAGAACCCAACTGAAAAATGGGCAGAAGATCTAAATAGGCATCTCTTCAAATAAGAAATACACATGGCCAGTTGACACATGAAAAGGTGCTCAACATTACTAATTATTAGAGAAATGAAAATCAAAACGAAGGTACTACCTCACACTGGTCAGTATGGCCATGATTAAAAAGTCTACAAATAACAAATGCTGGAGACAGTGTGGAGAAAAGGGTGCCCTTGGGATTGTAAGTTGTTTCAGCCACTATGGAAAACTCTGGAGGTTCCTCAGAAAACTGTTAATAAAAGTAGAATTACCATATGATCCATCAATCCCACTCTGGGCATATATCCAGATAAAACTATAATTGAAAAAGAATACATGCACCCCTATTGTGAGTAGTTCATAGCAGCACTATTCACAATAGTTAATCATGGAAGTAACCTAAATGTTCATGACAGATGAATGGATAAGGAAGATGGGGTACATATATACAATGGGATACTACTTACCCTTTAAAAAGAGCGAAATAGTGCTGCTGTTTGCAGCAACATGGATGAAACTAGAGATGATCATACTAAGTAAGTCAAAAAGAGAAAGACAAATACCATATGATATCACTTATATGTGGAACTTAAAATATGATACAAATGAACCTGTCTGAAACAGAAACAATCTTATGTATATATATTATCTTCTTTATCTTGGTTATTATGAAATATGCTACAAAAAACATAAGATCGTATATATTTTTATACAAGTCTTGGAGTCTGTTGTGTTCTTTGGAAAAATACACAAGAGTGGAATTATGGGATGATATGGTGGTTCTGTTTCTAACTTTTTGAGGAACCTCAATACTATTTTCCACAGTGACTGCACGGATGTAGATGTATATTCTTACCAGTAGTGTCCAAAGGTTCCCCTTTATTCATATCCTCTTCAATGGTGATTGTAGTCTTTCAGTAATAGCCATTCTGATAGATGTGATGTGATGTCTCACTGTGCCGTTGATTTCCATTTCCCGAATGATTAATGGTGCTGAACATCTTTTCATGTGTCTGCTGGCCATCTGTATGTCCACTTTGAAAATAAAATGTCTCCTTGGGTCCCCTGTCCATTTTATAACTGGTCTGTTTCTCTTTTCGATGGTGAGTTGCATGAGTTATTTGTATATTTTGGATATTAACACCTTAGATATGTCATTTACAAATATCTTACCTCATTCAGCAGCCTGCCTTTTTGTTTTGTTAATAGTTTCCGTTGCTGTCCAAAAACTTTTTAGTTTGACATAGTCCCTTTTTTTTTTTTTTTTTTTGCTCTTGTTTCCCTTCCCTGATGGGAAGAATAACCAAAAAATATTTAAAGATTGGTATCAGAGCATAATGTCTATATTTTATTCTAGGAGTTTTATGGTTTCAGATGTTACATTTATGTCTTTAATCCATTTTGAGTTTATTTTCATATATGCTATGAGAAAATGTTCTAATTTCTTCCTTGATCCAGTTTTCTAAGAACCTTTTGTTGAAAAGACAACTTTTGCCCATTGTTTATCATTTCCTTTACTGTAGATTAATTGCCCATGTAAGTTCATCTCTAAGCTGTTTATTCTGTTCATTGATATCTGTGTCTGTTTTTGTGCCAGTACCATACTGTTTGATGACGGTAGCTTTGTAGTCATGATACCTCCAGCTTTATTATGTTTTCTCAATTGGAGAGAAAAGCTATTTGAGTATATGTGTTCTCAATAAAATTTTAGAATTTTTTGTTCTATATCTCTGAAAAATGTCACTTGTATTTTGATATGGATTGCATTGAATCTGTAAATTGCCTTGGGAAGTATGGTCATTTTAATTGTTAATTTTTCTAATCCATGAGCACAGCGTATTTTTCCATTTGCTCGTGTTTTCAGTTTTTCTTATGTGTGTTACAGTTTTCTGAGGACAGGTGTTTTGCTTCCTTTAGTTAGATTTATTTCTGTTTATTCTTTTTGATGCAATTGTAAAAGGAATTATTTTCTTAATTTCTCTCTCTGATAGTTCCCTGTTATTGTATGGAAACACAACTGATTTCTGTATTGTCCAATTTGTATCCTACAACTTTAGTGAATTCATTTTTGGTCAAATTCACTTTTGGTGTCTTTTTTGTTGTAAAGTTACTCAGTCATGTCCAACTCTTTGCGACCCCGTGGACTGCAGCATGCCAGGCTTCCCTGTCCTTCACCATCTCCCAGATCTTGCTCAAACTCTTGTCTACTGAGTTGGTGATGCCATCCAACCATCTCATCCTCTGTCGTTCCCTTCTCCTCTTGCCCTCAATCTTTCCCAGCATCAGGGTCTTTTCAAATGAGTCAGCTCTTCACATCAGGCCAAAGTATTGGAGCTTCAGCTTCAGCATCAGTCCTTCCAATGAATACTCAGGGTTGATTTCCTTTAGGATGGACTGGGTTTGATCTCCTTGCAGTCCAAGGGACTCTCCAGACTCTTCTCCAACACCACAGTTCAAAAGCATCAATTCTTTGGTGATCAGCCTTCTTTATGGTCCAAGTCTCACATCCATACATGACTATTGGAAAAACTATAGCTTTGACTATATTCTATTCAGTTCAGTCACTCCATTGTGTCCGACTCTTTGCAACCCCATGGACTGCAGCACACCCAGGCCTCCCTGTCCATCACCAAATCCTGGAGCTTTGACTATATTCTATTCAGTTCAGTCACTCCATTGTGTCCGACTCTTTGCGACCCCATGGACTGCAGCACACCCAGGCCTCCCTGTCCATCACCAACTCCTGGAGCTTGCTCAAACTCATGTCCATCAAGTCAGTGATGCCACCCAACCATCTCATCCTCTGTTATCCCCTTCTCCTCCTGCCTTCAATGTTTCCCAGCATCAGGCTTTTTTCCAATGAGGCAATTCTTCCCATTAGGTGGCCAAATATTGGAGTTTCAGCTAGAGCATCAGTCGTTTTATTTCTTTATCTTGTCTGATTGATGTGGCTAGGACTTCACCAGACCTGCATGATCTAGGCATGTCCGTGTGTGCTCTGTGTGCCCGTCTTCTGTGGTGTGCTGACTCGTGTGGAAGTGAAAAATCCAACCCTGTTGGGAGGCTGTTAGCCACTATGGGGTGGTGCTGGGTCCCAGGGCTGCTTAGCTGTGGAGGCCTGGGATAGGCTGATAGTGGGTGAGGCTGGGTTCCCATGAAGCTAGTTTCTTGAGTGGAAGGGTGGAGTTCTGGGACTTGGGCCAACCACCTGGTAGGTTGAGTTGGTCCTGGTCATAATAGTCCAAAAGGAGGACTCCAAAATGGCATTTGCCAGCACCAATGTTCTAGTGGTAGAACAAGCTCCCCAGTGTCTGTGTCCCCAGGGGTAGTCACAGGTACTTCCTGCCTCTCTGGGAGGCCAAGATCAGCAAGCAGGTTTGACCCAGGCTTCTTTCAGATTACTGCCTTGGTACTAGGTGTCGGAGCATTTGAAATTTTGTGTGCATCCTTTAAAATTGTTGTCTCTATTTCCTAAATCTCTCCAGCTCTCCCACTTGCAAGCACCACTGGCCTTCAAACAAGTGGTTCTGTGAACTTGTCTTCCTGGTGCAGGATCCCTGGGCTGGGCAGCCTGATGTGGGACTCAGACCCTTGGATTGTAGGGATGAACCTCTGCTGTAGTGATTAGCACAACCTCCTGGTTGTGGGTTGTCTTCTAAGGAGTGTGGGTCTTGGCTACACAGTGTCTCTGTCCCTCCTGCCTGTTTTGTTGTGGTTCCTTTTTTATATCTTTAAGTTGGGCAAAATCTCTTCTTCTAGTCTTTTGGTTGTTCTCATTGGTAGTTACTCTGTAAATAGTTGTAATTTTGATGTGCCCATGGGAGAAGGTGAGCTCCTCTGTCTAGGTTGCTCCCCTATGCAAGTAATAATTATTTAAAAAGCATAAGACTATATCAGATAAAGTAGATGAAAGAACAAAGAAAATTCAAACATTACATAACAATTAAAAGTTCAGTCTATCAAGAAGATACAGCAATCTCAAATGTGCATGCACTAAAAATGTAGAATCTGTTAATTCAGTCTCTCAGTCATGTTGACTCTTTGCGACCCCATGGACTGCAGCATGCCAGGCTTCCCTATCCATCACGAACTCCCGGAGTTTACTCAGACTCATGTCCTTCGAGTCGGTGATGTCATCCAACCATCTCATCCTCTGTCATCCCCTTCTCCTCCTGCCTTCAATCTCTCCTAGCATCAGTGTCTTTTCCAATGAGTTAGTTCTTTGCATCAGGTGGCCAAAGTACTGGAGTTTCAGCTTCAGCATCAGTCCTTCGCAATGAATATTCAGGACGAGTTTCCTTTAGGATAGACTGGTTAGATCTCCTTGCAGTCCAAGGGACTCTCAAGAGTCTTCTCCAACACCACAGTTCAAAAGCATCAATTCTTTGGCACTCAGCTTCCTTTATAGTGCAACTCTCACATCCGTACATGACTACTGGAAAAACCATAGTTTTGACTTAGGGACCTTTGTTGGCAAAGTAGTGTCTCTGCTTTTTAATATGCTGTCTAGGTTGGTCATAGCTTTTCTTCCACGGAGCAAGCGTCTTTTAATTTCATGGCTGCAATCACCATCTGCAGTGATTTTGGAGCTCCCAAAAATAAAGTCTGTCACTGTTTGCCCATCTGTTTGCCATGAAGTGATGGGGCTGGATGCCATGATCTTAGTTTTCTGATTGTTGAATTTTAAGCCAACTTTTTCACTCTCCTCTTCACTATCATCAAGAGGCTCTTTAGTTCTTCTTCACTTTCTGCCTTAAGGGTGGTGTCATCTGCATATCTGAGATCATTGATATTTCTCCTAGCAATCTTGATTCCAGCTTGTGCTTCATCCAGCCCAGTGTTTCTCATGATGTATTCTGCATATGTTAAATAAACAAGGTGACAAAATACAGCCTTGACGTATTCCTTTCCCAATTTGGAATCCATCTGCTGTTCCATGTCCAGTTCTAACTATTGCTTCTTGACCTGCATACAGATTTCTTAGGAGGCATGAGAAAAAGATGGAATATGTGAGTCCAAACTAATACAGCTGGAAGGAGAAATAGACAAATCTATAGTCCATGGGGTCGCAAGAGTCAGGCTCGACTTAACGTCTAAACTACCACCACCACAGTTCGGACTTGTAACCCTAACACCCACTCTCAGTGACTTCTAGGACAACTAGACAGAAAACCATGTAATGTTCCTAAAAATAACAAATTTATAAAATTGGAGAATACATCAGTGTCTGCTGGGGTTATGACTGGAAGGGGTAAGGTTGATATAGCTATAAGGAGTTCTTGAGGGACTTCTGTATCTGGATTGTGGTGGTTATTATACAAATCTACATGTATAAGATTGCTTGGAAATACACACTCACAAATGCTTGATGTAAAAGTGGTGAAATCTGATTAAAGTATGCATATTTTACCAGGGTCAATTTCCTGTTTTTGATATTGTATTTGAATTATGTAAGATGGTAGCATTTGGCAGAACTGGTTGTAGTGTCTCTGGAACCTCTGTGTATTTTTTCCAGCTTCCTGTGAATCTGTAATTACTTCAAAATAAGTTTAAAACAAATAAATGAAGAATGCTGACACCATTGTATGCCCATGGGTTTACTGGAATTGCATCTGTACTTGCATTTATCCTTTTGTTGTCTTCACGTAAATGTATTCCTCTTTCTTGACCTGATTTGGATTGGGGTTGTAATCACTCTGCCCCTGAAATATGTTCATCTGTGTTGTGGATTGAAAGTATATGCCCTTCTGTTGTGATTGCAGAGTCCACGGGGCATCTGGGACCTGAGGCTGATGCTCTCCCTGCCCATCTGCAGAGAGACACCATGGCAACGGTGCTGGGCATAGTAATTAGGCCTAATTCTTGTCAGGTTTACTCCTAGCATCAGAAGCTAAAAATAGGGCCATTTATTTCCCAGTGCAGGTGTAGCATCTGGGGCGACTCTGACTCTGAAAGGGGAGCCAAGCCCAGAAAGGGAGACCTCTGGTTAGATACATCTACTGATGGATGTGACTGTGGATGAATATATCCACTTGGATAAAAAAATTTTATATATCCATACAAACAGGAAGTTAACCATTTATATATGCTTAGCTTCTTTTTGCTATGATGATTGAATTCTCTTGGCAAAACTGTTAGCCTTTGCCTTGCTTCATTTGTACTCCAATGCCGAACTGGCCTGTTACTCCAGGTATCTCTTGACTTCCTACTTTTGCATTCCAGTCCCCTAGGATGAAAAGGGCATCTTTTTTGGTGTTAGTCTAGAAGGTTATGTGGGTTATCATAGAACCATTCAACTTCATCTTCTTTGGTGTACGTGGTTGGGCATAGATAGACGTGGATTACTGTGATATTGAATGGTTTGCCTTGGAAAAGAACAAGAGCATTCTGTCATTTTTATGTTGCACTCAAGTACAACAACTCTTGTTGACTACGAGGGCTACTTCATTAAAGCAGGACAAAGGCTAACAAGAGTTTTGCCAAGAGAACACACTGGTCATAGCAAACACCCTCTTCCAACAACGCAAGAGATGACTCTACACGTGGACATCACCAGATGATGAATACCAAAATCGGATTGATTATATACTTTGCAGCCAAAGATGGAGAAGCTCTGTAAAGTCAGCAAAAACAAGACAGGGAGATGCCTGTGGCTCAGGTCATGAATTCTGTATTGCAAATTTAAGACTTAAATTGAAGAATGTAGGGAATACCACTAGGCTATTCGGGTATGACCTAAATCAAATCCCTTATGATTATACAATGGAAGTGACAGATAGATTCAAGGGATTAGGTGCGATAGATAGAATGCCTGAGGAACTATGAACGGAGGTTTGTAACATTGTACAGAAGGCAGTGAACAAGATCATCCCCAAGAAAAAGAAATGCAAAAAGGCAAAATGGTTGTCTGAGGAGGCCTTACAAATAGCTGAGAAAAGAAGACAAGCTAAAGGCAAAAGAGAAAAGAATTATATTCCCATCTGAATGAAGAGTTCCAAAGAATAGCGAGGAGCGATAAGAAAGCCTTCTTAAGTGAACAGTGCAGAGAGATGGAGGAAAACAATAGAATGGGAAAGACTAGAGATCTCTTCAGGAAAATTAGAGATATCAAGGGAACATTTCATGCAAAGATGGGCTCAATAAAGGACGAAATGATAGGGACCTAATGGAAGCAGAAGATATTAAGAAGAGGTGTCAAGAATACACAGAAGAACTATACAAAAAAGGTCTTAATGACCCAGATAACTGTGATGGTGTAGTCACTCTCCTAGAGACAGATATCCTGGAGTGTGAAGTCAAGTGGGTCTTAGAGAGCATTACTAAGAACAAATTTAGTGGAGGTGATGAAATTCCAGCTGAGCTATTTCAAATCCTGAAAGGTGATGCTGTTACAGTGCTGTACTCAATATGCCAGCAAATTTGGAAAACTCAGCAGTGGCCACAGGACTGGTCAAGATCAGTCTTCATTCCAGTCCCAAGAAAGGGCAATGCCAAAGAATGTTTAAACTACTGAAAAATTGCACTCATTTCACATGCTAGCAAGGTAATACTGAAAATCCTTCAAGCGAGGCTTTAACAGTATGTGAATGACAACTTCCAGGTGTACAAGCTGGATTTAGAAAAGGCAAAGGATCCAGAGATCAAATTGCCAACATCCAATGGACCATGGGAAAAAGAAGGGGATTCCAGAAAAGCATCTACTTCTGCTTCATTGACTATACTAGAGCCTTTGACTGTGTGGATCACAACAAACTGTGGAAAATTCTTCAAGAGATGGGAATACCAGACCACCTAACCTGCCTCCTGAGAAACCTGTATGCAAGTCACAAAGCAACAGTTAGAACCAGATATGGAACAACAAACTGGTTCAAAATTGGGAGAGGAGTATGTCAAGCCTGTATATTGTCAGCCTGCTCGTATAACTTATATGCAGAATACATCAGGGGAAATGCCAGTCTCAGTGAAGCCCAAGCTGGAATCAAGATTGCTGGGAGAAATATTAATAACCTTAGCTATGCAGATGACACCACCCTAAGTCAGAAAGTGAAGAGGAACTAAAGAGCCTCTTGATGAAAGTGAAAGAGAAGAGTGAAAAAGCTGGCCAAAAACTCAGCATTCAAAAAATTAAGATCATAGCATATGGTCCCATCACTTCATGGCAAATAGATAGGGAAAGAGTGGAAACAGTGGCAGATTTTATTTTATTGGGTTCCCAAATCACTGTTGATTGTGACTACAGCCATGAAATTAAAAGACTTGCTCCTTGGAAGAAAAGCTATGACAAACCTGGAGAACGTATTAAAATCAGAGACATCACTTTGCCCACAAAGGTTGGTAGAGTCAAAGCTATGGTTTTTTCCAGTAGTCGTGTATGGATGTGGTAGTTTGACCATAAAGAAGGCTGAGTGGGGAAGAACTGATGCTTTTGAATGGTTGTATAGGAGAAGAATCTCGAGAGTCCCTTGGACAGCAAGGAGACAAGCCAGGCAATTCTAAAGGAAATCAGTCCTGGATATTCATTGGAAGGACTGATGCTGAAGCTCCAGTTCTCTGGCCACCTGATGGGAAGAGCTGACTCACCAGAAAAGACCCTGGTGCTGGTAAAGCTTGGGGGCAGTAGGAGAAGGCTGCAACAGAGAATGAGATGTTTGGATGATATCATCGGCTCAGTGAACATGAGTTTGTGCAAATTCCAGGAGATAATGAAGGACAAGTAAGCCTGGCGTACAAGTAGTGCCTTGTGTTACAAAGAGTTGTAACTCTTTTTTAGTGCTGTCTTTGATAGCAGATAGTCTTTGAAAATTGTAGTATTAGTGCTTTTCTATAGTAATGGAAATGGGACTTCTCTGGGTGCTCAGTGACAAACAGTCCACATGCCAATGCAGGATACACAGGAGATGTGGGTTCATTCCCTGGGTTGGAAAGATTCCCCTAGAAAAGGAAATGGCAGCCCACTCCAGTATTCCTGCCTGGGAAATCCAATGACAGAGGATTCTACTAAGGTCCAGTCCATGGGGTTACAAAGAGTCTTGGGGAGATTTAGTGACAGAGCATGCATATGGTAATAGAAATGTGTATTCCTCTTGTGAAATGTTGATAAAGATTAAAAGATGTAAGTAAATCATCTGGGAGATGTATTTCTACTGAGTGTACTTCTTTTTATGTACATCACAAGTTCTAAAGCTTCTGCTCATAAAAATGGGCCATGTTTTGATAATTATTAAAGATGACTTTGATTAAAATTAAGAAACATTGGAGATGAATGACTACATACACTGTTGATTTAAAACATAAATGTTGTCATAAAGGAGACATGGTTTGCAGGTATATAATCATCAGTTTCCTAACTTGGCTGAATTAACTTGAAACTCAGCATCTACTATGTAACAAAATGTTTTTCATGTACTTTGTGGCAGTCACGTTACACATAAGATTTGAAAAGTATATTAAGACATTAGCATCAAAGTTCAGTTCAGTCACTCAGTCGTGTCTGACTCTATGACCCCATGGACTGCAGCACATCAGACTTCCCTGTCCATCACCAACTCCCAGAGCTTGTTCAAACTCATGTCCATCGAGTTGGTGATGCCATCCAACTATCTCATCCTCTGTCGTCCATCCCCTTTTCTTCCTGCCTTCAATCTTTCCCAGCATCAGGGTCTTTTCCAATGAGTCAGTTCTTCGCATCAGGTGGACAAAGTACTGGAGTTGCAGCTTCAGCATCAGTCCTTCCAATGAATATTCAGGACTGATTTCCTCTAAGTTTGACTGGTTGGATCTCCTAGAACCAAAGTAGCTAAGTACCTTCCCCACCAATACTTTGGCAGAACCTGTGGGGTACATTTCAGGGTGTTGCATGCAAGTCCGGGCTCACCCCTTGCATCCCTCTCCATCCTGATGACTGAGCAGTGCCTTTCCCTTTGGTATTTGTCCTGTCATCCTGGAGTGGCCCTCTTCCATCCCCACCCTCAACTTCTCTGCATTCTGCGTGCATTTTCCTCACATACCTTGGGCATGTGAGCCTTTCTTCTTTATTGCCTTGCTGACTCTCTAAGAATATGTGCGCTGTTTCCATCTGCATTGCCCGAGTGACTTACAGTGTGCCCTGCCCAGAATCAGTGTTCAGTAAACATTGCTGACTGACCATGAGTAGGATAACCTGTATGGATGTCTAGAGGGCTCTTGTGTACAGGTGCTCAGGATGAAAAAGAAACCTTAATTTGGTTTGGATCTCATGTATCATTTTACTCTATGTCTTACTTACAATGTATCAGGATGATTCAAACAGTTATGTGTGTATGTGTTTTCTCCTGAGCATGTCACTGCTTGAGGATTCATCTGATGATCAAGAACTACAAGTTTCCTTAATTGTGATCATCTTAGACTACTCAGTCTACCTGATTTTTACCTGCAGTAATTGTCAATAAGGCAATATTCCTCTAAATGTTTTTAGAGTTCCTGGCTATTCATGTAGAGTGGTGGTGTTACTGAAAGGTATGTGTGGGGGGTCTGGCTGCTAGCCGCTTAAAAGCCAGCAAACAGGCCAGGTTGGCGGAAAGGAAAGTTTGGTTTATTTCAGATGCTGGCAACCGGGGGGGGTGGGGGGGGTGGGGGGGGGTGGGTGACAGTGACGACGTCTCTCTAGAAGCCGACTCCCTCCCCACCGACAGGCAGGGAGTGAGAGAGTTTATAGAACACAGTTAGGGGGAAGGTTACTTGCAGAAACAGCACAGTCATCTCTACCAGTCATCTTCAAATTGGTCATCAGTGGTCTGACTAGCATCATCTTGGTTGTTTTAAGTACAGTTAATCTTTAGATCTGGGGTGCATTTGTTCCTTTCTTTGCAATCAATTCTTGGAATTGTGGCAACTCAAGTCCTGGTATAGTCTGGTAGTTATGTGTGTAGTTATGTAGTTAACTTCTCCACCTGGGGTTTTAGTATCTATAAGATAGCTCACAGTATGTGGCTCAGAATATTATCTACAGCCCTTGAGAAGGAACTAAAGGTCCTTGACTATGCTTACTGACTACATTATTGTTATTTAGTCTCTTTAGACTGTTTTCCCTTGTTTCAGCCTTTCTCGCTTCTCTGATTAAACTGATTCTTTGATTACAGTTTTCCACAGGCAAAAGGCAGGCAGAGGACGTGGTCAGGCGGCCAGGATCATACTCCACTGCTCTTTTCAGTGGCAATGGCGTTTCATCTTGACCTTGGGACAGGTGTGCACGGTGGGTGTGACAGTCTTTGGTTCACTTTGCAAGTTACGAAACTGATGCTCACAGGAGTGGTGACTTCTGTGGCTAGAGAAGGCTGAACTAGATGTAGAACTCAGGTGGTCTCAGTACGGGGTGCTTTCCTCCAAATGCAGAATTCGACTGCTGCTTGGAATGTGGCCCGATGTTGAGAATAGTTCTTACTGTCATAGCATTTTGAGTAGTTGCCAGCTGATTTGCATTCTAAATTTGGCAACTATTAACTCTGATATATTTATCCTCTTTATAGAAGTTCAGAAGAGAGAGATGATAAAATTGACTAGGGATTTCAGAACTCCCTCACCATCTGAGATCAGGTCGCTGTCACTACAATATAGCAAAACCGTTTATTACAAATATTCAGTTACTATGGACATAATCCCGTGTCTTGCAATCAGCTCGATGTTGGGAGGGTCTGAGTTCGGCCCATGTATTCATATGTATCCCTCCTGAGGGTCAAGTCTCCTGTCAGTTGCCGCTCCCTGTAGTGTGCAGTTTAAAGGGATTCCCTCATCTTTCCCCACAAAGCTGACAAAAGACACTGCTGCCCCTCCTCTCACTCTCCTGAATGCAGGCTGATACCTGTGGCCATGGCACCTTCCTACTGGGGGGTACCGAGTTATGTGTAAAAACGCATGGTGCTTTCTTTGCTAATGAACCATTCTCTTGACAAAGAGGATTTATTCCTCCCTCATTTCCAGCTTCCTTTTTCTACTTTTCTTTATTCAAACTAGGAGGTGACCACCATGGAAGATGTGACACGTGAATTAGCTTTGTTCACATTAGGTTTGAAGATGATCAGCATTTCACTTCCCCATCATCATGATACTGAAATTGTTATTACTTTATTTATTTTTGGCTGTTAAATTTTCTTTTTTTTTAATTTTTATTTTATTTTGGCACCTAGTTGATTAACAGTGTTGTGTTAGATTCAGGCGTACAGCAAAGTAATTCAGTTTTACATATACATGGCTCCTTTGTCATATCATTTTCCCATTTAGGTTATTACAGAGTATTGAGCAGAGTTTTCTGTGCTATACAGTAGATCCCCGTTGGTTATTTGTATTGCAGCACTTCATTTTTCAAACAGAAAACGAGCCTTAAACAAACCAAAGAATAGTGTTTCTTTTGAAACATGTAACAGTGAACCCTTCAGATCACTCCATCCCTTCAGATCACTCCATCTAGCAGTGCTCCTCCCAGACTCAGCTTTCCCCAAATCTCAGGCTTTTAAAAGCATAAGTCCCACTCCACAAGTCTTAAGAGTGAAGTCTAATGGAAATTTATTTGGCTAAATGGAAAAGTAAAAATATATTTCAGGGGCAGAAATGGAATTGCTTATAGGAACAGTTGAATAAGTTTATTTTATTGTAGTTATTCTCACCAATGACTTGCTGTAAAAGTGGGGATCCTGTGACTTTCTGTATTGTTGAATTCTACTTTTGAGTGTTTCATTTCAATTGGCAACATAGCACTCCTGGGGATGTTTGAGATTAAAACAGCTAATTTCCATTTGACTGCCAATCAATATGGGGAGAAGAAGTCTTAGCATTAGTTCAGAGATGTGTCAGTACCTACAGAGGCAACATGATGACATGTAAGGAATATGGACTTTGGAGTGACAGATGCACATTGGTTTGAGCATTTATTATTGCTATATTGTAAGTAAGTTAAAAATGCTTCTTGATACTCAGGTATCTATGAACTAGAAATGATTACCTTCTGTTCCTCATATATTTGCTGTGAACATTTAATGAGCTCACCGTAAGTAACTAACAGTATCTGGGACGTACCATGTTGTCATTAATAGTCCCTTTTCTGACGGATAGCTCACTGTCTTCATCCGGGGTTTTACTCACAGTTGGATCTATGAGTGGCTAGCTTGTTATCTAACATCCATCTCCAGTTTTTCCCAGACAGGTCTCAATTACTAAATTAAGGCAAGTTATTAAGAGGCTGGATTTCATTGTCAAAATCACTTTGGATTACATTCCACAATTAAATTCAAGTTGGAGGATTACACACCATTACCAGTTCTCTCTGAAATCTGAAAAGTGGCCACTCACCATTGGATAATAATACCTCCACGGGGAGGACTGCTCCGCTAAATAAGGCACTAAGCAAAACATGCCTGTCCACAGAGGACAGAAGGCAAACTACAGATGAGGTCCAGCTGCTGGTCATAAGCCCACTCCTGCCCGCAGCAAACTCAGCACTGCTACTGTGGGTTCAGATGAAGTCATTGCTTCCCAAAGATCACAGTGGAAAAGCTTAAGAATATACTAAAGGCTATGTATGTATGTGTGTGTACTCAGTTGTATCTGACTCTTTGCAATCCCACGGACTGTAGCCCGCCAGACTCTTCTGTCTATAGAATTATCCTGGCAAGAATTCTGGAGTGGGTTGTCATTTCCTCCTCCAGGGGATCTTCCTGACCCAGGGATCAAACCCATATCACTTATGTCTCCTGCACTGGCAGCAGGTTCTTTACTGCCAACACCACCTGGGAAGCCCCACTAAAGGGTATATAAATCCCCCAAATAGTGGGTGGTATTTTCCTTCTATCTAAATACAAAAGGGAGGGTGTTGCTTCCTGCTCTGAGACCAGAGCTCTTGAGTACCAGTGTTTGTTATTATCAGTGTTTGTCCTAACACATCCAGTGCTGGAACCCAGGTCACAAGGATCTCAAAGCCTAGATGATTCTTCTGAAAATCCTGTGTTTTCAGTCGGTAAAGAATCTGCCTGCAATGCAGGAGACCTAGGTTCGATCCATGGGTCAGGAAGATCTTTTGGAGAAGGAAATGGCAACCCACCCCAATATTCTTGCCTGGAGAATCCTATGCATACAGGAACCTGGTGGTCTAAACCCTGGTAGTCCATGGGGTCACAAGAGTTGGGCACGACTTAGTGACTAATCCAACAACCATGCTTAAGGTACTTAAAGAAAGCATGTTAAGTTTGCAGCAAACATAATCATGCCTCTGAGATTTTCTAAGAGATCTGCTTTTATGAGTCATTTAATTATTATAGACAATATTTGCTGCTTAAATTTAGGAAGAATGAACTGAGGTTTCTTCTTATACTAAAGCCGTGGCATGATTTATACTTTTGGAGTTGAAAGTGACAGGAGAGGTAGAAAACTAGCTCCCTTATTTTTAGACGAGGAAGCTACGGCCCCAGTGGGTGAGTCACTTAGTGATGGCAGAGTGGACGCTAAGCTCAGGCTGTCTCCTGAACCACACTGCTGCAGAGGAGGCAGACTTCAACAGGCTGCTTGTATTTGATGTCTGCGGAAACATGCATGTCAAAAAGATGAAAGGAAGACACCACAATGGAAGACTGACTTGCCAAGATATGTCAGTTAGAGGTTTAATAACTGTAATAGACAAAGAGTGTCATGATAAAAATAATCCCAAATCTGAAGAGAAATCTTGGCAAAGGACACATTTTGTCTACTAGCAGGAGAAGAAATACAGGTGATATAACTTACATACAATTGATAAAATCAAAAGTTTCAAATGAAAACAGTATTGAGCTTTATTTGGCTTCTGTATATGAAACCAACTGTGAATGCAGGTACCTGTGGTGAGGCCAGGCTTCCCAGCATGGGTGCTACAGGTACATGGGCACCCATGCCTGGTGGTCTTCTCCATGTGAGCATAACTGGACGGTGGACGTTCACTTCCAGTGTGTACCTCACGAAACAGTCAATAGACTGGAAACTTATCTTTGTGTCTATGAAGGTATTCATCACCATATCATTTATAACACTCCATAATAGGGGAGCAGGTTCAATAAATTATGATACATCCATATAATAGTTTCTGAATGTAATAAAGTAATCTTCGAAGAATGTTGAAAGTTGAAATGTTACTGAATATCAGTTTGTATTTCAAAGCACAATGAGGCCAAACAAACCGAAATGTCAGGGTTTGGGACAGGGCCAAGCAAGGAGATGGGTGGCTTGTGCTTAAAACACCTCACACTCCCTGAAGGGTTTCAGAAAGCATTTTTGAAAGTGAAATGAAGGCGGGGCATCACAGGATACATGATCAACTCCTGCACAATTCTGATTGATTAATATTGGAGACAACAAGGCATTGTCACAGAGGTTAACATGATCAGTCCTTAGGCACCAGAAGGTCTAGGGGTTCATGATCATCAAGTAGTTAGTTTCCTTCCATTTGGTTGTGGTTTTAGCATTTGTAAAACAACTGAGGAACTGCACATCATGTACTATTATCTGGGTAGTTCAGAGAGGAGCTACAGCAGAGGATATGGGGGACGTATGTCTCAGAAAGGTCCATAGTGTTCTGCTTGGCAGAAAGATGTTCAGAATGCAGTTTGATACAAAATGACACACATAAAACAAAATTCAATACAAACATGATCCCAGTTATATTAAATTAATCGCATGTTCACGGCATAATCATAAGACAGTACACCCAACTGTGGTGATGGGGCGGGGGGGGGGTTGTCTTCTGAATTTTTTCTACTGTTCTACAGCAAATAGAGATTATTTTTATAACTAGAAAGAGGAATATACTTATTTTAAAGTAATTTACAAAGTTAAATTAAAATTGAACCCATTTTAGTACTATCTTCAAACTAGGCTTCAGCAGTACATGAACTGAGAACTTTCAGATCTACAAGCTGGGTTTAGAAAAGGCAGAGGAACCAGAGATTAAATTACCAACATTCACTGGATCATGGAGAAAACAAGGGAATTCCAGAAAAACATCTGCTTCTTTGACTACACTAAAGCCTTTGATTGTGTGGATTCTAACTGTGGACAATTCTTAAAGAGATGGGAATACCAGACCACTTTTCCTGTCTCCTGAAACACCTGTGTGTGTGTCAAGAATCAATAGTTAGTACAGGACATGGAACAACTGACTGGTTGAAAATTGGGAAAGGAGTATGTCAAGGCTGTATAGTGTCACCATGCTTATTTAACTGATATGCAGAGTACATCTTGTGAAATGCTGGGCTGGATGAATCCCAAGCTAGAATCAAGATTGACAGGAGAAATATCAACAACCTCAGACATGTGGATGATACCACTCTAATGGCAGAAAGTGAAGAGGAACTAAAGAGCCTCTTGATGAGGGTGAAAGAGAGTGAAAAAGCTGGCTTGAAACTCAACATTAAAAAAATAAGATCATGACATTTGTTCCCATCACTTCGTGGCAAATAGAAGGGGAAAAAGTGGACACAGTGACAGATTTTATTGGGCTCCACAATCACTGTGGATGGTGACTGCAGCCATGAAATTAAAACACACTTGCTCCTTGGAAGGACAGCTATCTCACCAGTTTCCTGTGTCCATGGGATTTCCCAGGCAAGAATACTAGAGTGAGTTTCCATTCCCTTCTCAAAGGGATCTTCCTGACTCAGGGATCAAACCACAGTCTCCTGCATAGCAGGCAGATTCTTTAATACCATCTAAGCCACCAGGGAAGCCCCTGTAATAAGCCTAGACAGCATATTAAAAAGCAGAGACATCACTTTTCCAGCAAAGGTCCGTACTGTCAAAGCTGTGCTTTTTCCACTTGCCATGTATGGATGTGAGAGTTGAATCATAAAGAAAGCTGAGCACTGGGGAACTGATACTTTTGAATTGTGTTGGAGAGGACTCTTGAGAGTCCCTTGGACAGCAAGATCAAACCAGCCAATCCTAAAAGAAATAAACCCTAAATATTCATTGGAAGGACTGATGCTGAATCTGAAGCTCCAGTACTTAGGCCACCTGATGTGAAGAGCCAACTCCCTGGAAAAAGAGCATGATCCTGGGAAAGACTGAAGACAGAAGGAGAAGGGGCAGCGGAGGATGAAATGGTTGGATGGCATCACCGACTGAATGGACATGAATTTGAGCAAAGTCCAGGGGATCGTGGAGGACAGAAGAGTCTGGCGAGCTGCAGTCCGTGGGGTCGCAAAGAGTTGGACATGACTTAGTGACTGAACAACATCAACAGTGAACTGATTAGCCATAAAATTTAAAATGTTGGGGATATCAAACCCTGTATGTTCATGGTACATCTGCAGATCACATTAAATGACTCCCTCATACCTCTTAATTTGGAGGTGTTATTTGCATCTGGGATCTATTGCTTGAACATTCAAGCAGTTTATTAGTTCTAGTAAATGTTATAGTCATGATCTGCTTGAATATTTTTCCAAGCTGCTTACCAAATTTTCCATAATCCTTGAAAAGGGGAACTTACTTGATTATTCAGATACCACAATTTATTCCTTCTCAATTTCTACTTACTTCTTGTATATAAAATATAGACTGATGACTAACATTAATTCAGTGTACCAAGAACCTTTCATAAGGGGTTTTATGTCGTCCTGATGTGGTCCTGTTTTTAAAGTTGAGGAAAGGCAGGAACAAGAGGTTTATTCTTCGGGCTGTGTCTCCTTCCCTCTCGTGCTTCATGTCATTCATTTCCGAGTTTCTGTATCCCAGACCCAGAATAAATCAATATAAAATAATATTTTAATTGTCACTGTGCAGTGATTTGATTTGGCCTTCATTTAGGATCCAACCCAGAGGTCTAGGAAATTGTGAAGCTAAGTGCCTTGGATTTTCAACTATCGATTGGAGATGAGCTAGGCTAGGCTAATGTTCACCTTTCCGTTGACGATTGCCAAAAAATGTTTATGGCTTCCATTTATAGTTTCATTAATATACTTACATTTAATATATTTAATGTATTTATGTTAGATATAAATTTATGTTTTTGCAGGATTATGGGCAATACCATAAGTGAAAATTCTGGTTACTTTTTCTTTTTTTTTATATGGATCATTTTCTTTGTCTCTGGGAAAGTACCAGTCAAGAGAGTAGTAACACTGTAAAAATTATTTCCATTTATAATCTACTTTCCGTTATTTCCCTTAGCAGCTCAAATGGGCTGTAATTACCAACATTTCTTTAATTGGAAACCACCAATAGAGGGGATTTTTAAATCTTTTTGCATAGTTCTGAATACATTTAAATCATTTCACAAGTCAGTACACCCTCTGATTTTTATGAACAATAGTAGAATACAGAGGGCTAATACTCAACCTGATGTTAAAGGAACTATTTTCATTTATTGCTCAAGACAGGGGGATCTTCTGACAGGTCATTTCTTCCCTTACATTATCATACAAAAGCAGTATACAGATGTCAGTAAAATTAGATGAAGTGCAAAGCCCTATTTGCTGTTTAGGTTTTTAATTAAATGCACTGATTATAGAAAAATAACATTCACTTTGTTGCCAGAACTGCTCCAGGTCTTTGCTCAAAACCTGCCAACTCCTATCTTTAGCAGAGGTTAACAAATCTTTGAATGGAACAAATCTTTAAGTTAAAAGGTTCAGAGATAAGAAGGGACACTACAACCCCCCAACACCCCCCTAGAAACCCCCAAAACCAGATGGAACAAGCTTGGACCAAGATAGCCATGAATCTGGCCTCCAACAGACCCTGAGTCTCGTTATACACTGATCTTTACTCCCCTGGCATGTTAAACAACACACCTCCCGGTGTCCAGGGCAGGGCAGTAAGGACCACAGAAAGATCGAAAGGGAGTGACCCCCCCATTTCCTCAAGCCCTGAATCTTCCCTGGTAGATCAATGTTTATGCCTCCCCATCTCAGCCTCACTCCCCCTGCCTTTGTCTTCAGTTTTTAAAATTAAATCCTGATCTGTGAACTTAGTTCCCATTTCTCCATGCTTTGGCCAGTGCCTGAAGCTTGTGTTTTATCCATCTTAGCTTTGGTTTCCTTATTTAGCTGCTCAGACTCCAAAGGAGAAAGGATATTCCCCTGTTGACATAACTCCCATGGGTTGGGGGGAGCAGTTACCGTCAGGTTCTAGTTTTCAGGTTGGAATCCATGTCTTATTTATTATTACTTTTTTTGTGGCTGCAGCTTCCTCATCAATTGTCCTAAAAATTGACAGTGCCTCCTCACAGAACTGATTTGTGTGTACATGGAGTTGATGTCCGGAGAAGGCAATGGCACCCCACTCAAGTACTCTTGCCTGGAAAATCCCATGGACAGAGGAGGCTGGTGGGCTGCAGTCCATGGGGTCACTAAGAGTTAGACACGACTGAGCGACTTCACTTTCACTTTTCACTTTTATGCATTGGAGAAGGAAATGGCAACCCACTCCAGTGTTCTTGCCTGGAGAGTCCCAGGGGCGGGGGAGCCTGGTGGGCTGCCGTCTATGGGGCCGCACAGAGTCAGACACAACTGAAGCGACTTGGCAGCAGCAGCAGCAGCAGCAGCAGCAGGAGTTGATGTCTGTGATGCTAAGAAAGCTATTGGATCCTTTCCTTCTGCAGATTAATTTTGTGACCTGGCTCTCCTTTGAAATTCACTCCTTTGTGATGAGATGTGCTGCAGTCATTTAAAATGCAAATTATCATAGCTGGGTAACAGAAAAATGCACTTCCAAGGGTCCAGGTAGATTTGGGAAAATTCTCAAGGGCTGGGAGTTGGTGGGGGTGGGGGGTGGAAATGACTAAGGCCTAGGAAAGAAACAGGCAGTACCTGAGAAACAGCCTCTCGGGGGATGATCCACTGGTGAACTGTGCTGCCTGGGGGTGACTGCAACAGGCTGGGCAAGGCCAGGCCGGGGCCCCCATCCTGCAGGTGGGCTCGCTCGAAACCAAGCCCCCATCAGCAGCACTAGGAACAGGGCACCTAGGGATCACCTGCCTGAAATAGAGCAAGGGAACGGATGCTCCTGGGATGAAACAGTGAGGCAAAGAACAGGCAAATACAATGGCTCTAGAGAAAACCATGTATAAAGAACAAGTGACAGTTTTCACACTTGGATCTGATTTATCAGATAATATATTTGGCTTGTTGCAAGCCCTCTGGCTCTCCCCTGGGTTTTGAAGCTCCTTTGCTGGATATCAAGTTGTAAGCAGATTTGCCAGGCTTTGCTGACAGAGCATGCTCACTGTGATCGCCCGAGACAGGCTTCTCTGATGGTAAGGTGGAAGGACCCAGGGCTGGAGCCAGAATAGGGGTCTACCTGGCAGGTGTTACTGAGGCCTCAGTTTCCCCAAAATAAGTACACTGAGCAGAGACTAAGAGTAATTACAGTTCTGATGCTGTTATAGAGGAATGATTTAATCATCTGCAATATTCTGATTTTTGTTGCATGAAGAGTTATTTGGAAAATACCAATGCTCACTTTGCAGAACAAGGGAAAATGGTTCTCCTGCTCTTTCTTTCTTTCTTTTTAGCCTCTGCAAAGTCCTTTCAGGATTTTGATGTAGTAGGAGTCAGTACTCGTGAAATATCAGTCAACATGGTTTACAGCAATTTTGCTAAGTTATACTTGTTTGAGGGATGTTAGTTTTCAAGTGGAATGATCATTATTTGTTTTTAACCTGCATGTTCTAATTGGGCATACTGAATATGGTTCCTCTTTAAGAACTCTGACTCTCAAAGGATTTTAAATGACTCAGTAATCTTCCTATAAATTGCTGAAGCAAAGAATCTTTTTGTTCTGAATATCTTCATCCTTGATAAATATAAAATGCTTCACTATTAAATAGATGTTCTGTTGGATAAAACTTTGAGGAGATATAGTATTGCCTCCCACTTTTGAAGTAAATCAAATTATTCTTTGGGGATAATAGAGCAAGGGATGAAACAATTCCTTTGTTATAAAAACACATTATAAAATATTGTTTTTATGACAATACCTTTATATTTTCTTGGTAGGTGAATTTCAAAAGTGGATTTTCAAAGGTGAATTTGTTCCCCTCAGCATGGACTTTTCCATAATATCCCAGGCTTTGGTAAGGAAAATGATATGACTAAATAACAGTTAAACACGAATCTTAGGTGTTTGAGAATTGGGGGTTGCTAGAGGGAGACTGCAGTACCTAGTGTAAGGGAGAAAAAAATTCTTTTTTCTCTATCCAACTTAGAGTCATTGTCTGGGGCTCTGCAAATTAGCCTGGCAAAAGACAGATTAGCAAAAGGAAAACAAGCAAAGGTGCTTTAAATCTCAGCGATGAGTAACTCAAAAGGGTGGTTGGAATTGGGGCTATAGTATCTTAACAAAAGAACAATTTGTAGAGAAATTTTTTTGCATTTGATTAGATTTTATTTCTCAGAAAGGCAGCATTCATTCTGATTTGTCTAACAGCTTACATAATCATGGTGTTTTAAGAAATGTTCATCAAGAAGTTTCATCTTCATCTATAAAAGTTAGGCTGTGTTGTTGAATACAGTCAAGACTGTAAGCTTATACATTAAGCCCATCAGATGAGATAAGGGAAAGGGGTTCTAGGATGGCAGGTTGTAGGCAAACTTGAGGGAAACTCATGGCAGATAAGGGCTAGCTAGATGGTTTCTTGGCACCATCTTACCTCCGTGATAAGACTGACTCTGGTTCTGAGAGTGGGGGGAGCTGGACACCTTCGCAAGGGAGCTGTGTATTCTTTCTGTTGTCAGGTGAGTAGGAACTCCTCCTCTGGCCCAGTGTGAGTCAACATAGGGGCAGGACTACCCTGGGCCCAGGAAGGGCGGTGAGGCAGGTCAGGGGACACAGGCTCGGGTGGATGTGCCCTGGGCCTAAGACTGGAGTTTCGACCTCAGTCTTGGTCTCCCTTACTGCCTTGGTTTCCTCCAGGAAGGAGGCAGTTCCCCAATACTAGGACAGTCTGCAGATGGAGAGAGCCTTCCCCATGTCCAGAGTTGTGGGAGAACACCCGTGGACAGAAGTGTCCGAGACCCAGTATGCTGACAGCTCCTGGAGCCCTGAGAGCACAGCGTTCTGCGGGGTTTATGCCCCTGGGAATTCCCTCTACTTCTGCTTTTTCTTCAGTTTCTGCTAAGCTATTTTCCTTCATCATCTGGAAATCCTCCTCCTTACCTTCACCTTCAAATCCAGACCTGTGAGCCACTTCTCTTTGCCCTCCCTGCCCTTCAGTCTCCTGCCAGCCTTTTCCTCTGGTCTCGGGGCTGGCCAGCTCACTCAGAGTAAGCGCCCCAGCTTTGCTGTGGCTTCCCAAGCTCACACGATCCGTCTCACGTCCTGAGTCTGCACCCTCCTGCCCTCTCTGCAGATTCACTGACTCCTGTCTTCTTAGCCGGTCCAGTGCACGCAGCTCTGTGCCTGCCGGGGCCCCTCACCTGGCCTCAGCATTCTGCCTGGACCTTCCCCCCAGTCCCTCCTGAGGGCCTGTCATTTCATGGCTGATCTTTCCTTCATTGTCTGCTTTTCAGAGGGCTTCTCTGTCCACTCCATCACAGTGGCATTCTTGTCCACCATTGCTCTCTGTTCCTTCAGTCCACTTGGTTTTCCTTGAAGCCCTTGCCGTGGCTCATAGTTTTTAATTTGTCTCCAGTTGTCCCTGTGCCCCCAGTGAGTTCTGCTTGGCCTGTGTGTGCCTCTCTGGGAGCAGCAGCTGATCAACGGGAAGTGTGTCTTCTGCGTTACGTGTCATCACTTTTCTTTAAAGATTGCATTTATACCTTCTTAACTCATTTCTGTCTGGCTCTCCTGGATGTAAGTAACCACTTTTTTCCATTTTATTGCCCCTTCTCTGACACTCAGGCTGACCAAATGTCTTGCAGACATTCATGGGTTCAGTGTCCTCGGTTGCCTTGTAGTTTACACTGTCCAGCTGGACCATGTCCCCTTCTTTGTTTCCACTACAACCGAGCTCCAGGGCAACTTTTTCAGATTTCCCCACTGATGCAGGGCCAATCCTTTGTTGTCGAATTGCCTCCCTTCCTCAGGAGTTTCTCAGTGTGCCTGAAAATGCTGAGATGCACCACGATGCCTCGCCAGGGGAGAGCCCTGACTTCATCTTTGAGTGGAAGGATCTGAGGATGTTTGCAGCTCAAGGGAAGCAGTCAGCAGAGAGGAGGCGTGGAAGCTACCAGAGAAGGGATCAGGAACGGAGGGCCTGATATTCCTGCCTCCGGGTCTTCTTCAGCAGTGACTGCCGCTCTCTCTCACCCTACTTCCATGCTTAGTGTGGAGGGGGACAGCTTGCGGACGAGCCAGTGTCCTCTATTCAGCCCCCATGCTTTGCTTCCGCTTCTCCTTCACTCCTCATTCGCTCTACCAAACCACTCTGCTGTTTCTTCAGGCTCAGTCTGAGGTTCTGCGTGCCTGTCCACAGATACACGCCCTACTCAGCCCCCATCTCCTCTGGCCTGCATCACCCTTTCTCAGAGCACTTTTTCTTTCCTGCCTCATCCTGTATTTATGTGTTTCCTCTCACAAATGCACCTTGATGATCAGATCAGATCAGATCAGTCGCTCAGTCGTGTCCGACTCTTTTCGACCCCATGAATCGCAGCATGCCAGGCCTCCCTGTCCATCACCAACTCCTGGAGTTCACTCAGGCTCACGTCCATCGAGTCAGTGATGCCATCCAGCCATCTCGTCCTCTGTCGTCCCCTTCTCCTCTTGCCCCCAATCCCTCCCAGCATCAGAGTCTTTTCCAATGAGTCAACTCTTCGCATGAGGTGGCCAAAGTACTGGAGTTTCAGCTTTAGCATCATTCCTTCCAAAGAAATCCCAGGGATGATCTCTTTTAGAATGGACTGGTTGGATCTCCTTGCAGTTCAAGGGACTCTCAAGAGTCTTCTCCAACACCACAGTTCAAAAGCATCAATTCTTCAACGCTCAGCCTTCTTCACAGTCCAACTCTCACATCCATACATGACCACAGGAAAAACCATAGCCTTGACTAGATGAACCTTTGTTGAGCCACTAAATTGTTTACTTCAAAATCCAGCTTGATTTCTGCCTCCTCTCTGGAGCATTTGAAACTACCCATGCCCACACTGTTGTGTTTTGCTGACCTTTCAAAACTTATTAAAATTTTTTTCATCTTCAGGACATATTTATTTTGTAATTGGGAGTTATCACCCTTTGATCACCATCATGCATTTCATCCCCCACCCCCATAACTTGGCATTCACCATTCTGTTCTCTGTATCTATGAGCTTTTTTGGTTTTGTTTTGTACATTCTACATAGATGTGAGATCATATAGTATCTGCCTTTCTGTGTCTGATTTATTTCACTTAGTATAATGCTTTCAAAGTTCATCCATGTTGTCACAAATGGCAAAGTTTCATTCTTTTTAATGGCTGATTTATATCTATATACACACACACACACATACATACATACATCTTTATATGTTCCATCTATCAGTGAACACTTAGATTGTTTTCCACGTGTTGACTACCGTAAATACTGTTACAGTACCCATGGAGAAGGGAATGGCAACCCACTCCAGTATTCTTGCCTGGAGAATCCCGTGGACAGAGGAGGTTGGAGGGCCACAGTCCATGGGGTCGCAAAGAGTCGGACACAACGGAGCAACCAACGTGAATGGACGCATGGGGCTGTGGATTTCTTTTCCAGTTCGTGGTTTCATTTTCTTTGGATAGTTACCCACAAGCTGATGGAGCTTGATTTCTGCCTCTTCTCTGGAACATTTAGAACTACCCATCCCCACACAGTTTCTGTCTCTTCTTGACCTTTCAAAATTCATTTTAAACAAAATCATGAATGACTCCCTTCTTCAACACTGCTCCTAGTCTTCTTAAATATTTCAGATATTTAAGACTGTCACCCCATGCACTTGTGAGCTCAAGGATGGATGGGCAGTAAATGGCAGCCCTCAATACGTGGTAATGCAAAGACTTGTCTTACACGATTAATTTATTCATGAGTGTAAATTGTTACAGAAAGTATAGTAAGCAACCTCTAGAATTTGGTATTTTAGTTCTTAAATATCTTTACAAGAATCCACTATAAAACCAGAGTAGATGGTTAAAATGCAATTGATGATGCTAGAAACCTAGGAAATGTTGAATCTGTGTCTATGTTTATGTATATTCCTGGTGACAATTTTGTTGAAAAGGGAAATGGTATGTAAATTGATTTCATATAAAGTGGTTCTCTGGTACATAAAGGGAGGCGGGGACACATGAGGAAGTAGAGGTCTGTATGGTTCTGCTCAAATAAGTAACTGAACTGTGAGATTTGGTAAGGGAGCTCGGGAGACAAACAGAGCCATCCTCCACAAATTACACAGCCTTAAAGATGCTGAATTGCTCCTGAATATTATGTGGTTGTGGATCAGAGCAATAAGGATTCTATTTGGGAACATGCTTTGGAACAACCATGGCTTGATTGAGGAGATGTGACCCTTTCTCCTGATTGTATTTTGAAGTGTTTAGATAGGTTGGGTGTATGTTGTAGATGTTTGATTTGTTCATTCAGTCCTGTGTTTTAAGTGACAGAACACTTGACTTTAAATTCATTATTTTGTATACATTAACAGACCCTTTAATCTCCTCTGAGTTCCCTCTTAGTAACATCTCAATATCTGTTTTAGACTGAAAACAGTGATCTTGAGTCTACTGAAAACAGTGATCTTGAGTCTTCTGAAACACTGCCTTATGGAGGCTATCCACAGAAATATTTTAGTTTATAATCAATAAATGAGCAATATTATACGAAAGTCTTTTAAAACATTATATGCATTGTGACTTAGATATCTTATTTTGTTGAATATAGAAAAAGGGGAACCTGTTTTTAAGTACTAACTTAAAAAAAGAAATGATGTGTTTTCATTTGTATGGAATCAGAAAAAAATGTACATGTATTTATTACTTTATTCATTCTCTTCTCCTCCCAGCGCTGGGATTTTGCATGGCAGATAAGTTGTTTGGGGCCCTGATAGAGGCTATGGGTGCCTGTGTCCTAGAAAGCTTGGTATGTGGATCTGACAGCTACAAGCTCAGTGGAATGAGTCCGAAGGTTACAGTGAAAAGACATTGCTGCTGTTACACAGATGAACAGTTTTACAGTTGGCAAAAGCTGTGGAAGGAAGTCACATGCAAGGAGCTTTAGTGAGCCCAGGGAGCCCCTCATGCGGCAGGTACCTTGTGCAGATCCTGCAAGCCTATTTACCTCAGCCTTGGTTGACATCTGCCCAGGTGTATCATCCTTGTGAAGGAGACTGTGTCTAACTTTTAAATGCATTTTTCATAAAAACTTTCTGCTAATTCCACCCATGGCAGTGGTTGGCGTTCCACCACTCAGGCAGAGGAAGGTGTGGGCTCTGGAGGGGGACTGAGTGCCCAGTGTGTGCACCTCTGAGTGGGATGCCAGCTGAGGGGCGCAGAGCAGGGGCAGGAGACCCAAGGAGGGGCGTAAGGTGCCTGAGGAAGATCTGGGAGCACTTGGGAGGTGATGACCTGAGCTGGGGCCTCTCTACTTCTAGGTGACATCAGTTTCCCTGTGGGACAGGGACCCAGCAGTGGGAGAAGGTCAGTTTGGCACCCAGTGGCCCATGCCCATGAGGCTCCTGAGGGCCCCGCAGAGCCTTAGCCACTGGGACCCGGAGGAGTGAGGCCAGGTGCCCGTGTAGGTGTCAGGCCCCTACTCGCCAGCTCCAGATACACGTGCCTGCTGATTCACAAGGAACGCTATGATGCGGTACGGGTGCTCTGCTGGTTGAATTTCTGGCTGGCCCAGTGAGGAGGCTGAGCACAAGTCCTTCCATGACAAGCTGTCACTTCTCTCTGGTTCTCAGTGTTTGACTGTGACACAAAATGGGTCAATTGTAGGATGACTGATAACAGAATCCCAGAATTCCAGGAGGAATGCATCCCCATCAATGCACTGCCTTCCTGACATGTCCTCCCCTCCTTTTTTGATCAAAAAGATTTGTTTTGAATATTGAATTAAAAAATTCATACCTATGAGGTGCATTGCAGAAATTTAGGTACAACAGCTGATGACTCTCGGGGCTCTGCACTCTGCTGCCTCCCTCTCTCCAATGCAGTGAGGGGGAAAAAATTGCCCAATTGCATTCTGGCAATTTGGAATTGGGAAAACTGGAAGTAAGTGAACTTCAGCTCATCCTTGGAATGGGAAAACTCTTAAGAATTCCTTCATATGTTTGTATGAAAAGAAACTGAAAATGAAAGTTGCTGAGTCGTGTCCAGCTCCTTGCGACCACATGAACTATAGCCTGCCCAGCTTCTCTGTCCATGGGATTCTCCAGACCATAATACTGGAGTGGGTAGCCGTTCCCTTCTCCAGGGGATATTCCCAACCCAGGGATCCAACCCACCTCAGGGATTGAACCCAGGTCTCCTGCACTGAAGGTGGATTCATTACCATCTGAGCCACAGGGAAGTCCTAAGTTTGTATAGGAGAGTTGAAGAACTAAAAATATATTCCTTAATCCCTGTTTGTTGAGAACAGTTGCAAATATATCCAGGTCTATGGATTGGTTTTATTCATTTCTTTAGGAAGATGTAAGAAAGAATTGCATTGTAAATATTTTTGCATTATTAATTTTTTATATCAGAACATATAAAAGATTGAAAACAATTATTTCAAGAAGAAAAAAGCAAGTCAGAATGGTTATGTTTACTCAAGATCCAAATAACCCCTTTGTTTTTCAAAGATTATCATATAATTTCAAATTCAAGGGGTAGTGTATATATTTGGTTTAATATAAACTGGCCAGTAATAAATAACTTAAATATGTAAGCCAGGTGATTTCAGATCATTAATACTAACAAAACATTAAATAGTGTGTTTGACTGAAGTAAAATAGATTAATATGGATATTAGCTTAGACAAATGAGCTTGTCTGTTTATGTGGCGTATGTGAGAGAATCGGGCAGACCAGACAGTACTCTCCTGACTCTTCTTTCCTAGTGATGCTTAGTTTCCTCTAAAGAGGGTAGCTTCCATACTTAGAAATATAAAACTTACCACAGAGAATGCCTTTTTCTTGTTCATCTATAATATACACTTGAAAGATAAAACAAGTGCAGTGAGTGCTCACATGTGCCTAGCAGGATAAAGTAATAAGTCACTTACTGGGAAATTTGGAAACTTAAGAGCCAGTCAGAGGATTGAGGAGAAATACAAAAATGTGCCCCTAGTTACTTACATTTCATCCAGAGTAATCGAGGAGTACAGACAGCACTGATGGTGACTGCGGTCTGGGTGGGAACGTGAAGCCTGCTCCCTCAGACTGTGAGACTGCAGGCAAGACACGGCATGGTGCATTTGTGAAACACCTGCCTAACCAACCTCATAGGCGAAAATAAGAATCAGATCAAATGGAAAATAGAGAAGTGTTTGGAGAAAATGCAGAATCTGCTAAAAATAGGAAGAACATAATTAAATGATAATGATTCTGGTTATAGAAAAGATGGTGTAACAAGGATAGGATTTACCATTTCTTCTGAAACAAGCAAATATTTTTGTGTCCTTTATTACCACAAAAACCAAAAAATTAAGTATGCAAGACAATATTGTAATGTCAAGACACTGGATGTCAGAGAATAAAAGACTGTAATTCCAAGAGATGAGAAACAAAGGAGGGAGCCCTCTGGTTGCTTCTGATTGCTGCCTTGAGGACCTGCAGGATGTGATACAGGGGTGAGAACCTAGGCAGAGCCTGGAGGCAGAGCACAGAGAAGATCACGGTGGCTAGAGTTCTGCACTGCACAGTTCCAGTGAGGAGAGAGCTGTGCAGAGAGAAGCCCAGAAATCTACAGACAGTCTCCCTCAAACATTCAACAGAGTGTTTAAAATAGTGTGTGCATGTGAAACTACCTGAGCCTAGAGGAGGGGCAGCCTAAAAGGAGCCTTCCAGCTCACTTAGGGCTAGGAGCTGCCTGTTGCAAGCCAGACTGGAAATCTCATGGTTATGGTGTGTCATACTGTTAATGGGGTTCTTGCAGTGGGGCTGGTGCACTGGGACGACCCAGAGGGATGGTATGGGGAGGGAGGAGGGAGGAGGGTTCAGGATGGGGAACACATGTATACCTGTGGCAGATTCATTTTGATATATGGCAAAACCAATACAATATTGTAAAGTTAAATAAAATAAAATAAAAGAAATAGAAAAAAACAGGAAAAAAAAAAAAAAGAATACCAGGATGGTTTGCCATTTTCTCCTCCAGTGGACCACATTTTTTCAGAATTCTCCACTATGACTCTTCTATCTTGGGTGGCCCTGCATGGCATGGTTCATAGCTTCATTGAGTTATGCAAACCCCTTCACCATGACAAGGCTGTGATCCATGAAGGAATCATGGATCCCTTGCTCCTTGGTAGGAAAGTAATGAGGAACCTAGACAGCATATTAAAAAACCAAGATATCGCTTTGGCAACAAAGGTCCCAATAGTCAAAGCTGTGGTTTTTCTAGTAGTCATTTATGGATGTGTGAGCTGGACTATAAAGAAGACTGAGTGCCAAAGAATTGATGCTTTTGAATTGTGTTGAAGACTCTCAGACTTGGAGAGTCCCTTGGACTGCAAGGAGATCAAACCAATCAATCCTAAAGGAAGTCAGCCCTGAATATTCATTGGAAGAACTGGTGCTGTAGCTGAAACTCCAATACTTTGGCCACCTGAAGCAAAGAGCCGACTCATTGGAAAAGACCCTGATGCTGGGAAAAATTGAAGCCAAAAGGAGAAGGGGGTGTTAGAGGATGAGATGATTAGCTGCTGCTGCTGCTAAGTCGCTTCAGTTGTGTCCAACTCTCTGTGACCCATAGACAACAGCCCAATAGGCTCCCCCGTCCCTGGGATTCTCCATGCAAGAACACTGGAGTGGGTTGCCATTTCCTTCTCCAGTGCATGAAAGTGAAAAGTGAAAGTGAAGTCTCTCAGTCGAGTCTGACTCTTAGGACCCCATGGACTGCAGCGTACCAGGCTCCTCCATCCATGGGATTCCCCAGGCAAGAGTACTGGAGTGGGCTGCCATTGCGTTCTCCAAGATGATTAGATAGAATCACTGACTCAATGGATACGGATTTGAGCAAACTTTGGAAGATAATGAAGAACAGGGAAGCTTGGCTTGCTGCAGTTCATGGGGTTGCAAAGAGTCAGACATGACTTAGCAACTGAACATGAACGGACGTGGTGTGGAACAGTACCATCATGTCGATGAGGGTTTCATTTCAGCAGTGTTGACTGGTTAGGCACAGAATGAACCCAACTCTGGTCTCATCTAAAAAATAATAAAAGCAAGATTCAGAAGGCTCAGCCTTTTTCCATATAACTAAACAGCATTCCAGAACAAAGATCAAGGACTTTCATAGGAAAACAAAAATGCCCAGCACCCAGAAAGGTAATATTTTTAATGTCTGGAATAAAATCAGTTTAAAACCTAAAAATAAGAGCCATAACACAGAGTAAAACTAATCCATCAAAATTGAGGTAGATGTTAGAATCAGCACACTAGTACATTAAAATAGTTCTTTTAAGACTCTAGTTCTGACCAAGGTGGAACAGCCCTGTTTCTCTCAGGTTGTCCTCACCACAACAAGAAGTCCCTAGATGGTAATACAATAAACACACCCAGGAAGACTCTGAAAGATAGAAGGAAGAGCCTGGGCTGCTAGAGGTCATCACTGAGACAGAAGAAGATGATGGGAGTAAAGGCTCGTGGCTGCTCTGCTACTTGTTATTCCCCGTACTGTGCCAGTGGGGCCCCTAAGCTCTTAGAGAACCAAGCTTCCATGTCCACTCTATAGCAATAAAGCAGAGGGAGGAGCCCTCTACTTGCCTTGTGCCTAGTGTCCTTTGGGTCATTTCAGGACTCTGACCTTATACCCCATCTCACCCGTGATGAGGTGGTGTGAGTCCAATTCCTACTTCCTCCAGGAAGGTTTTAGTGAGACCAAGGAGGGAGCTGAATGTCTACTATGATCCATCCTTGATGAGGCAATGTGACCTTTGTAGGGATGCTATAGGTAGGACCAGTAGGAATCTGAACATTCACACTCACTTGGACCTCAAGCTACGTGCGGACTGGTTGCTAAAAAAAAAAAAAAAAAAAAAAAAAAAAGATGTTATGAGATCCAGACTCTCCTAACATAATAAACTAAATATCTAGGGTATAATGGAAAAATAACTCATCATTCTGATAATCAGGACAATCACAGCTTAAATAAGAAAAGATAATCAATAGATGCCAATACTGAGACAGATAGCATAGTGAAATGAGTTGAAAAGAATTTCAGAGCTGCTATTATAAAAGTGCTTCAGGGAGCAATGACAAACACTATAAAACAACTGAGAAAATAGTCTAACCAAAGAAATACATGATTAAAATGTAGAAATTATATAAATAGCAAGCATAATAACTGAAATGTTATTATATATAGCTGATGGCTCAGTTGTAGAGTGGGAATGACAAAGATGGAATCAGTGAATCTGATGATAATTCAACAAAATTTTTCTAGTTTTAGCCACTAAGAAAAACTGTACTAGAAAAAAGATTGAGCAGCATCTTAGGGGCCTGTGAGACAATGACAGGAGATGACAGTGTATCACTGGATTTGCAGAAGAGGAGAGGAGGGAAACTGAAATTTCTTGATGGTGTAATTCTGTAACTATAACTTCCCAGATTTGGCAAAAGGTGTAAATATACAGATTCAAGAAGCCAGACCAACCCTAGATAGAATAATCCCAAAGAAATCCATGCACGTAATTAAACTCCTGAAAACTAGAGATAATAAATCTAGAAGCAGTTGCAGAGGAATGTCATATTACTTAGAGAGGAACATCAATTTGAATGACAGTGGTTTTCTTATATGAAAGAGTTTAGGTCAGTAGGAAGTGGTACAATAATTTTCAGGTGCTCAAAGAAACATTGTAAACTGTGAATCTTATACCCAGTGAAAATATCCTTTAGTAGTGAAGGAGAAATAAATACATTCTCAGACAAAGAAAATCAAAGAGAATTTGCTGCTAGCAAGCCTATCCCTTGAGAATGATTAAAGGAAGTTCTTGAAATAAAAATAAAATAATAACAGAAGTCATGAAAATTTAGAAGGAAGAGAACATAGACTATCCCGTTAGTTATTAGTGTCTTAAATCATATTAGATGGCTGAAGCCAAAAATTGTAAATCATTTCATATGATGTTCAATGCATGTAGATAAAATACTGAGGAAAATTATGTTTTAAAAGCTGGAGAATGAAGACAGTTAAACTAAAGTTTCTACACTCTGCCTGAGGTGGTAAAATGTTGACACCGGTAGACTGTGACAGTTACATTTATGTATTAATATGAGAACAACTATTAGCAAAATAATACAAAGTGATATTCTCAGAAATGTTACAAGTAAATCAATATGGAGTCCTAAAAAATTCAAATAACTCAAAGGAGAATAAAATAGAGAAACAGGAAATATAGAGAAACAAATAACAAAATGGCAGATTTAAGCTTTAACATAACAATAATTGCTTTAAATGTAAATATTCTTGAATAAACCAATTGAAGGACAGAAATTGACTTGTTGGATTTTTTAAAAAATATATGGTTCATTACTATGGATGGTCTATACAGGAAACTCACTTCACATAAGTCACATTGCTAGACTGACACATGTAGGATGCAGCTAAAGCAGTGGTAAAAGTGAAATTTAGAACACTGACGCTTACATCACAACAGCATGTAAACTCCTAATTCAGGAAACTTAAAAAAAGTGTATAAATTAGAAAAAAAAAACAAACAAGCAGAAGGAAAGGAATAGTAAAAGTAGGAGCAAAAATCAATGAAATAGAGAATAAGAAATAGAGAAAAAAAAATAGAAAGCTATCTCTTTGAAAAAAATCAATTAATTTGGTAATTTAGTTGGTCAACAAGACTGACCAAGATACAAAGGAGAAGGCACACACCATCAATATCATAAATGAAAAGGAAATCACTATAGATCCTGCTACTGTTAAAAGGATGATAGGGAGTAATCATTTCATGACAAATAGATGGGGAAACAGTGGAAACAATGGCTGACTTTATTTTTCTGGGCTCCAAAATCACTGCAGATGGTGATTGCAGCCATGAAATTAAAAGACGCTTACTCCTTGGAAGGAAAGTTATGACCAACCTAGACAGCATATTGAAAAGCAGAGACATTACTTTGTCAACAAAGGTCCATCTAGTTAAGGCTATGTTTTTTCCAGTGGTCACATATGGATGTGAGAGTTGGATCATAAAGAAAGCTGAGCGCCAAAGAATTGATGCTTTTGAACTGTGGTATTGGAGAAGATTGTTGAGAGTCCCTTGGACTGCAAGGAGATCCAACCAGTCCATCCTAAAGGAGATCAGTCCTGGGTGTTCACTGGAAGGACTGATGTTGAAGCTGAAACTCCAATACTTTGGCCACCTGATGCGAAGAGCTGACTCATTTGAAAAGACCCTGATGCTGGGAAAGATTGAGGGCAGGAGGAGAAAGGGGACAACAGAGGATGAGATGGCTGGATGGCATCATCAACTCAATGGACATGGGTTTGGGTGGACTCCAGGAGTTGGTGATGGACAGGGAGGCCTGGCATGCTGTGGTTCATGGGTCGCAGAGTCGGACACAACTGAGCAACTGAACTGATCTGAACTGAAGGGAATAATACAAGCAACTTTACATTCCTTAAAAAAAAGAAACGACAAAAACTCAGCTGATGTAAAATACACAACCCATTAACTAATATAACTAATGAAAAATTAATGACTAATGAAACTATAACTAATGAAACAATGTGTAGTAAAGAGTACATGCCCCAGTACTCTTAATAATGACTAATAATACAATTAATGAAAGATAAATAACTAATGAAACTATAATTAATGAAACTTAATGTTTAGTAAAGAGTACATGCCCCAGTTGTCAGGTCCAGATGCTTTTGAGGAGTCTACCAAACTTTAAAGAAAAATTAACATCACTTATATGCAATCTCTTCCAGAAAACAGAAGGGGAAGGAACATACCTAGTTCATTCCCAACTAATTTTATGAGACTAGAATTGTCTTGATACCCAAACCAGAAAAAGTGTGTGTATGTGAGACAGAGAGGGAAAGAAATGGAAAATCAGACACCAATATCTCTCATGAACTTTCATGTGAACAGTCTTATGGACTCTGTGGGAGAGGGAGAGGGTGGGAAGATTTGGGAGAATGACATTGAAGCATGTAAAATATCATGTATGAAATGAGTTGCCAGTCCAGGTTCGATGCATGATACTGGATGCTTGGGGCTGGTGCACTGGGATGATCCAGAGGGATGGAATGGGGAGGGAGGAGGGAAGAGGGTTCAGGATGGGGAACACATGTATACCTGTCGTGGATTCATTTTGATATTTGGCAAATCTAATACAGTTATGTAAAGTTTAAAAATAAAATAAAATTAAAAAAAAAAAAGAAATAGTAACACACGAAAAATATTTTTACCAATATTTAATAATGCAAAATAAAACAATAATTACAATAAAAAATAAAATGAGAAAAAAAAAAAAAAGAAATTCTCAAGGAAATACTAGCCAATTTAATCCAGCAGTATATAAAAAAGTTTAGACCACACAATGAAGTAGGATTTATGCAAGGCTGGTTTAATATTTTAAAATAAATCAGTGTAATCTGCCGTATCAACAGGGTTTAGAAGAAAAGGCATAACATCATATAATCTGTGAAAAATAATTTGATAAAATTCTACTCTTATTCATGATAAATCTTTCAGCCAACTAGGTATTAAGGGGAAATTCTTAACTAAAGAGAATCTATAAAATACTGAAGGTAACATCATATTTACATTTAGTAAGGATTGAATGCTTTCCTGTTAATTTCAGGAATAAGTAAAAGACACAAAGTCCTACTGTTTTACAACATTGTATTGAAAGATCTAGCCACTGCAATAAAATAATAAAAGGAAAGTTATATGGATTGGAAAGGACAAAGTAAAACTGTCCATATTTGAAAATGACATGATTCTTTATATAGACGATCCCAAGGAATCTATAAAAATTCTGTTAAGAACCAAGAAGTGAGTTTGGCAGGTACAGGACACAACATTCAAAGTCAATCTCATTTCTGTACATTTACTAACATATGGAAACTGAAAATAGAATAAGAATGCCCTTTGGATTTTGTTACTCCAAAAAAAGAATATTTCAGTTCAGTTCAGTTCAGTTCAGTCACTCAGTCGCGTCCGACTCTTTGCGACCCCATAGACCGTAGCACACTAGGCCTCCCTGTCCATCACCAACTCCGGAGTCCACCCAAACCCATGTCCATTGAATCCTTGATGCCATCCAACCATCTCTGTCGTCCCCTTTCTCCTCCTGCCCTCAATCTTTCCCAGCATCAGGGTCTTTTCAAATGAGTCAGCTCTTCGCATCATGTGGACAAAGTATTGGAGTTTCAGCTTCAACATCAGTCCTTCCAGTGAACACCCAGGACTGATCCCCTTTAGGATGGATTGGTTGGATTTCCTTGCAGTCCATGGGACTCTCAAGAGTCTTCTCCAACACCACAGTTTAAAAGCATCAATTCTTCGGCGCTCAGTTTTCTTTATGGTCCAACTCTCACATCCATACATGACCACTGGAAAAACCATAGCCTTGACTAGACAGACTTTTGTTGGCAAAGTAATGTCTCTGCTTTTCAATATGCTGTCTAGGTTGGTCATAACTTTCCTTCCAAGGAGTAAGCGTCTTTTAATTTCATGGCTGCAATCACCATCTGCAGTGATTTTGGAGCCCAAAACAATTAAGTCTGACACTGTTTCCCCTGTTTCCCCATCTATTTGCCATGAAGTGATGGGACCAGATGCCATGATCTTAGTTTTCTGAATGTTGAGCTTTAAGCCAACTTTTTCACTCTCCTCTTTCACTTTCATCAAGAGGCTTTTTAGTTCTTCACTTTCTGCCATAAGGGTGGTGTCATCTGCATATCTCAGGTTATTGATATTTCTCCCAGCAATCTTGATTCCAGCTTGTGCTTCTTCCAGCCCAGCATTTCTGATGATGTACTCTGCATATAAGTTAAATAAGCAGGGGGACAATATACAGCCTTGACGTACTCCTTTTCCTATTTGGAACCAGTCAGTTGTTCCATGTCCAGTTCTAACTGTTGCTTCCTGACCTGCCTACAGGTTTCTCAAGAGGCAGGTCAGGTGGTCTGGTATTCCCATCTCTTTCAGAATTTTCCACAGTTTATTGTGATTCACACAGTCAAAGGCTTTGGCATAGTCAATGAAGCAGAAATAGATGTTTTTCTGGAACTCTCTTGCTTTTTCCATGATTCAGCGGATGTTGGCAATTTGATGTCTGGTTCCTCTGCCTTTTCTAAAACCAGCTTGAACATCTGGAAGTTCACGGTTCACGTATTGCTGAAGCCTGGCTTGGAGAATTTTGAGCATTACTTTACTAGTGTGTGAGATGAGTGCAATTGTGCAGTAGTTTAAGCATGTTTGGCATTGCCTTTCTTTGGGATTGGAATGAAAACTGACTTTTTCTTGTCCTATGGCACTGCTGAGCTTGCAAATTTGCTGACATATTGAGTGCCACACTTTCACAGTATCATCTTTTAGGATTTGAAATAGCTCAACTGGAATTCCATCAGCTCCACTAGCTTTGTTCGTAGTGATGCTTCCTAAGGCCCACTTGACTTCACATTTCAGGATGTCTGGCTCTAGGTGAGTGCTCATACCATCATGATTATCTGGGTCATGAAGATCTTTTTTGTACAGTTCTTCTGTGTATTCTTGCCACCTGTTCTTAATATCTTCTAACAAAACACATATAGGATCTTTTGCTGAAAATTCCAAAATGCTGATGAATGAAATGAAAGATGATTTAAATAAATGGAAAGGATTCATGAATTAGTTAATATAGTGAATTTGAAAACCACATTCATGCTATTCTATAATTTTAAAACAATTCTCATCAAAATCACAGAAAGATATTTTTTAGACCTAGGTAAACATAGTAAAATTTATAGGAAAGACAAAGGCCTTTCTTGAAAAAGGAAATGATGTGGTAGAATTACTTTACCTGATATTTAGGTCTACCACACAACACAATAACTGGGACTGTGTGGTATTGGCAGAGGAATTAACACACAGATCTTTGACAGAGTAGAGAACCCAGAGACAGACCACACGAAGTGTCTGACTTTCTTCACAAAGATAAAAAAGAATTCAATGGAAGATGGATAGCTTTTTTCAACACATGGTGCTGGAGCAATTGAATATCCATAAACTAAATTAAGAAGTTTACTTAAATACCATGCCTTCTACAAACATTATCTCACATTTCACGTTCACAGATTTAAATGTGAAAGTGTAAAACTTTAGAAAGAAGCGAAGGAGAAAGTCTTCAGATACAGAGCTAAACAAAAGTTCTTATATTTGAGACCAAAGTATAGTCCATAAAAGGAAAAAAAAATGAATTGGGGCTCATCAAAATTCAAAATTTTGCTCAGTGAAAGACTCTGTAAAGAGGATGATGCTATAAACTGTCGACCTAGAGAAAAACATTGCTATGCAAATATATAGAAAAGTATTAGTGTGTGTGCCTAATAAAATATCTCATGACAGAATGGGGAAAAGACATGAACAGCCATTTCAGTGAAGAGCATATATAGATTGCAAATGAGCCCATAATAAAATGTTTACCAGTTAGGGAAAGGCAAATTAAAACCAAAATGAGATATTACTATACCCATATCAGAATGGCTAAAAAGAAAAATAATGGTAGCTGCAAATGCTAGCAAGGACAAGGAGAAACTGGATCACATGTACGTTTCTGGTGGGAATGTAAAATGATATAGCCACTCTGTAAAATAATTTTGAAGTTTCTTGTAATAAAAACTAAACATACACTTAACATTTAACCTAGCAATTACATTTTGGGGCATTTACTTCAGAGGAATGAAAAATTACATTCACAAAGAAACCAGTTGATAGCAGCTTTATCCATCATAGCTTTAAAAAGTAGGAACAACTAGAATGTACTTCAGTGAGAATATAATTAAATAAATTCTGATATAACCATACTTTGGAGTGCTCAGTTCAGTTCAGTAGCTCAGTTGTGTCTGACTCTTTGCGACCCTGTGGACTGCAGCACTCTGGGCCTCTCTGTCCATCACCAACTCCCGGAGCTTGCTCAAACTCACGTCCATCAAGTCGGTGAGGCCATCCAACCATCTCATCCTATGTTGTCCCCTTCTTCTCCCACCTTCAATCTTTCCCTGCATCAGGGTCTTTTCTAATGAGTCAGTTCTTTGCATCAGGCGGCCAAAGTATTGGAGTTTCAGATTCAACATCAGTCCTTCCAATGAATTTTCAGGACTGATTTCTTTTAGGATGGACTGGTTGTATCTCCTTGCTGTCCAAGGAACTCTAAAGAGTCTTCTCCAACACCACAGTTCAAAAGCATCAATTCTTCGGTGCTCAGCTTTCTTTATAGTCCAACTCTCACATCCATATGTGACCACTGGAAAAACCATAGCCTTGACTAGACGGACCTTTGTTGGCAAAGTAATGTCTCTGCTTTTTAATATGCTGTCTAGGTTGGTCATAACTTTTCTTCCGAAGACCAAGTATCTTTTAATTTCATGGCTTCAGTCACCATGTGCAGTGATTTTGGAGCCCCCCAAAATAAAGTCTGTCACTGTTTCCATTGTTTCCCCATCTATTTGCCATGAAGTGATGGGACTAGATGTCATGATCTTAGTTTTCTGAATGTTGAGTTTTAAGCCAACTTTTTCACTCTCCTCTTTCACTTTCCTCAAGAGGCTCTTTAGTTCTTCTTTACTTTGTGCCATAAGGATGGTGTCATCTGCATATCTGAATTATTGATAATTCTCTGGCAGTCTTGATTCCAGCTTATGCTCCATCCAGCCCAGTGTTTCTCATGATGTACTCTGCATATAAGTTAAATAAGCATGGTGACAATATACAGACTTGACGTGCTCGTTTCCCGATTTGGAACCCTCCATTGTTTCATGTCCAGTTCTAACTGTTGCTTCTTGACCTGCATACAGATTTAGCAATTAAAAGGAGGACTCAATTGCCATGCACGTTTTTGATGGATCTCATTGGAATCAGTCTAAGTGAGAAATATTTATCTCAAAAGATTACATACTGCATGAGTCTACTCTGTTTATGTAATATTCTCTATTTGACAAGATTATAGATTTGGAGGACAGATTACTGAATGACAGGAAACAGGGGATTGAAGCAGGGAAAGCTATCAAGGGCTTGATGTGAGACATCCTTGTGTGATGAAAGTAAGGTATACTAGATATTTACTGGAAGCAAAATAAAGATACTAAAGTATCTTTACTCTGTAAGTGTTAATATCCTGGTTGTGAAATTATATCATAGTTTTGACAAATGTGACAATCATGGGAGACTGTATACAGGGTGGGAGCAAGATCACAAAGGGGAATGATAAAGCACTTGGAGGTTTCAGATAAGGTCATTTGATGGTGAATACATATCTATATATGCCAAAACTCATCAAACTAAACATTTTTATTATATGTCGGTTATACCTCAAGTGAAACACTTTAAAGAGTCTCAATGTCACAGACCTCATTATGGACTCCAAGTCTCAAGAAAGGAGGTGAGTCATGAGACATTTGTAGTTATTAAAAGAAGTTTGTTGACATAAACTCTAAAAGTTTATTTTGTGGCTACTGCTTGTTTGGGCTGATTGAGACTTTGCAGAATTTTGGCAGTGAATCTGTTTGTTGCCTCTTGATTTTGCCATTCTTCATGCATTCCTATGTGAGCCCTTGGCCCCGTAGAGGTCACTTTTACTTGCTGGAAGTGCTCTCTTTCATCACAGGAATATTCATTAAACTTGAATATTTATATTCGTTTCCCTTTCCTCCCTGGAGGAGGGCATGGCAACCCACTCCAGTATTCTTGACCAGAAAATCCTGTGGACAGAAGAGCCTGGCGGGCTAGGGACATGACTAAAGCAACTGAGCAACTTTCTATCCCCAAGTCTTCCTTACCTTGTGAGCAATGTGGGAGGGCATTTGAGTCATTTTTTAATCTGTGTTGGTTTTAAGTTACTGTGGCCTGTTGTGCTGTTTGTCTGAATATAATTAGGGTGGATTCCTAGCCACATCCTTGCACTTAACTTTGAAATACACTGAGACCTATCCCTCTTGCTTTGAGAAAAATTATGGCCACAGTTTCTTCACATGGATGCTGCAGACATTCAGACTCTGTGAATGGGGAACATCTTGGAACAGCAAGAATAGGGAGTTTGGATAGTGAGGTTCAGTTCTGACTCTGGTAGTGACTGACTGGGCCACCCTGAGCAAGTTATGTGACCATCATAGTTGATTTTCTCTTTTGCAAATGAGGATAATAATAAGGCTCACCTTGCAAACTTATAAAAACTAAAAATAATATATAAAATGGCTCATAAATCAATAAATGAGATCATTCTGGAAACAGTGGGAAAGGGGAGCTTTAATGAAAAAGGAATCTATACCATTTCCGTTTCAGCTCTCCTCTTCTATTTGCATATCATTTCTGTGACCTCCTATAACCACCCCCACCCCATTCTTGGAGCTGCAAGCACCACCTGCTCAACATTAATTCAGATTTATCAGTCCCTGGGATTTCTGACCTGATTGAAGCAATTCTCCCCTGATTTCCAATCCTCGGGTATGTCCCCCGACTTGATCCTTATCTGACGTGACCCCTCCTGAAGGGCCTTTATCCTGAAGAGTATGATGTGCCTGCTGCTCTGCCTTCTTTGTCAAGCAAGATGAGTTATTGATATTTTAGCAGAGGTGAAAATTGTTCGTCAGACAAATTGTGTGCCAGACACAAAGATGACATCTTGACTTGCAGGTCTAACTTGGAGCTTTTCTGGGGGCATCTGAGAATGTGGAATTCTTCCAGGTTCATCTTGTAACCAGTGACATACCTGGGACACCACCTAAAATATGACATGAAGCTGAGACTGTTGCTCCTATGAGTATCATTTGAATCCAACACATATTTCTTGACCACTGTGCTGCTGCTGCTGCTAAGTCGCTTCAGTCGTGTCTGACTCTGTGCGACCCCATAGACGGCAGCCCACCAGGCTCCCCCATCCCTGGGATTCTCCAGGCAAGAACACTGGAGTGGGTCGCCATTTCCTTCTTCAATGCATGAAAGTGAAAAGTGAAAGTGAAGTCGCTCAGTCGTGTCCGACTCTCAGCGACCCCATGGACTGCAGCCTACCAGGCTCCTCCATCCATGGGATTTTCCAGCCAAGAGTACTGGAGTGGGGTGCCATTGCCTTCTCCGACCACTGTGCTAGGTGCTTCCTAAAAAGATAATACACAGTTACTTCCTAGAGGAACTCACAGTTCAGGGACTCCTCAAACAGATGAGCTCAAAAGGATGTTGCAAATGCAGTAATCACAATGAGCACAGGGTGTTTCCTGCTTCTAGAAAGGGAAGTAAGAAAAGAGGTCCTTGAGTCCAACCTGGATTTTGGGAAAGCTATCCTGGAGTGAAGATGCTGGTTTACTTCAGGACAGTTGGGAGATGCAGAGGAACAAACTGGGTCTCTGGTAGGGTGGACAGCAAGAGCTGAGGTACATACCTCATTCAAACTGCCCTGTTCACCACCAGCTGGGCAAGGAGTCCAAAACCATGGGCTGCCAGAGGTGACAACAGTGTCCTAACCGAAGTGGAGATTTAGGGATGACCTTGAAGAGACGGTAGGGCACACAGGAGAAATGGGAGTTAGCCATGGAAGGAGTTAAGCCAGGAGCCATTCCTGCAGAAGGCAGAGTACAATGACGGTTTTGAGTAGAAAAGAAGGTGGGCTTTCAGAAACATGCAGCAGGTACAAACATGGAGCTGGGTCAACAAGGAACTATGAAAGGGTTCTAAGAAAAACTGCTTCAACTTTTGTTTGAGCAAGCTCATGGTGATGTGGTGTGGGGGGTAGATGTGATTTCAGGCAGTGAATTGAAGTGCTCTGGGAGTGGTCCATGTGAACGGGCCTGTGGAGACGGAGTACGGGAAGGAAGGACTCGACTGGATTAAACGAAGGAGGAGGACTGCTCGGGGGAATTAGCTGTTTGAGATTGTCCTTGAAGCTAGTGCGTTCCACTGACTAAAATGGTTAACTAACGAAAATAGTTAACTCAGGAGGGCAAGCAGTCGTGTCATTTTGGTGAAGGTGTTCTAAGTGTATCTAACTCCTCCAAACATGTATCTTTGAATCTGTTGTGGGTGGGAAGGCCAGCTCTCCGAAGAGGTTGGTGTGGACTTGCTATAAGTATCTGTTAATAGGGGGTGGTGTGGGGCTGTGCGTGGGTGACCCAGGCACAGCCTCGGGGACACAGTGTACTTGGGCAGTATCCGTCTTTAAAGCACTTGTGGAGATGGGACCTTTGAGAGGAGGTGGAGAGGTGATGCAGAGAGGTCACAGAGACCGATGGAGAGCAGATACTGGGAGTGCGTAGTCAGCCGTAAAACGCATCCTAGAGGACCAGTGAGGGGATGGCAGAAACACACTCTGTGGACTTGGGGCTGTGAAGTCCTTGGTCTCTGGGGAGGAGGGTAGAGGAGGCCAGACTCAAGCTGTGCAGGTGTGAGAAATAAGTGAGGAAGATGCAGGCTGGCACCCTAGAGCGAGAGGCCCAGGCCTTTCCCGCCAGCACGGAAGCGTGCTTCAGGAGGCTGTCTTGCTCCCCGGCCGTTCTAAGCAGAACACCAGCCCACTGACAACGCCGCAGCAGGATGCACGTCTGAGGATAAGGCCGGATGTGGCCTGTTCTTGGTCACCGTTGGGGTCACTGGCCCTTTGCGCCTCATTCTCATTCTGCCTTGCGGCTCTGGCCTGCTGACAGCTCGCAGCCTCAGGCGAGGTCACCTGGCCTGGTTGATTTCCACCCAGCCATCTGAAGCCCCTTGCTGGGACAGCAGTGCCCATTCACAGCCCAGCATCCTCCATAATGACTCTGTGGTTGGAGAGTCTGACTCTGTGGTTGGAGTTCTCTCCACCCACACTGACTCTCTTTCCTCTTGCTTGTGCTCTGGGCTCCTTTCCAGCCCCAGCCTCCCTTTCCTCTGCCCGTGTGATGTGATCCCGGGCAGCCACCTCCAAGTGCAAAGCTTACTCTGAGGGACTGCACGGGGTCTCTCCCAGGAGACCAAGGCTGCTTTGATTCAAGAGTTGGCTCAGACACGTGGGCCTCTGGACCTCTTGCATGTGGATTGGCTGTGCCCTGTAGTTTGTCTGCCTATGTGCTCCAGATGATGAGATCTATCTTTACTGCAGAAAGAGGTCCTGGTGAACTGGGAAAAGATCCTTCCACAGTTGTTGAATTAATATGACTGTGAGAATAGCTGCTCAGAAAAGAGTCTTTTTTCATTCCCAGGCAGGGCCTTAATTCTTTACCAGTATGACAACTAAACTAGCCACCGATGATATTGATTTCATGTACTAACTTCATGTTTGGATATTTGAGAACTATCAATAAACAGCAAAGTTAGCATCAAATCACCTCTTTAATTACTTCAGCTATGAAATTAAGAAAAACTTCTAAATCAATCTGTAAGTAGATTCTAGAAAATATATATTCATAAATCTATATTTATTTGTTTACATGTATATATGTGAACAACATATATGTATGTATTTATGTGTGTGAATATATACTTATGTAAAATGTATATATAAATAAATATATATATCAGTTCAGTTCAGTCACTCAGTTGTGTCCGACTCTGTGACCCTATAAATTGCAGCACGCCAGGCTTCCCTGTCCATCACCAACTCCCAGAGTTTACTCAAACATGTCCACTGAATCAGTGATGCCATCCAGCCATCTCATCCTCTGCGTCACCATCTCCTCCTGCCCCCAATCCCTCCCAGCATCAGGGTCTTTTCCAGTGAGTCAACTCTTCACATGAGGTGGCCAAAGTACTGGAGTTTCAGCTTTAGCATCAGTCCTTCCAGTGAACACCCAGGACTGATCTCCTTTAGGATGGACTGGTTACATCTCCGTGGAGTCCAAGGGACTTTCAAGAGTCTTCTCCAACACCACAATTCAAAAGCATCAATTCTTTGGCGCTTAGCTTTCTTTACAGTCCAACTTTCACATCCATACATGATCACTGGAAAAACCATAGCCTTGACTAGACGGATCTTTGTTGGCAAAGTAATGTCTCTGCTTTTCAATATGCTGTCTAGGTTGGTCATAACTTTCCTTCCAAGGAGTAAGCGTCTTTTAATTTCATGGCTGCAGTCACCATCTGCAGTGATTTTGGAGCCCCAAAAAATAAAGTCTGACACTGTTTCCACTGTTTCACCATCTATTTGCCATGAAGTGATGGGACCAGATGCCATGATCTTAGTTTTCTGAATGTTGAGCTTCAAGCCAACTTTTTCACTGTCCACTTTCACTTTCATCAAAAGGCTTTTTAGTTCCTCTTCACTTTCTGCCATAAGGGTGGTGTCATCTGCATATCTGAGGTTATTGATATTTCTCCCGGCAATCTTCATTCCAGCTTGTGTTTCTTCCAGCCCAGCGTTTCTCATGGTGTACTCTGCATATAAGTTAAATAAGCAGGATGACAATATACAGCCTTGATGTACTCCTTTTCCTATTTGGAACCAGTCTGTTGTTCCATGTCCAGTTCTAACTGTTGCTTCCTAACTTGCATACAGGTTTCTCAAGAGGCAGGTCAGGTGGTCTGGTATTTCCATCTCTTGAAGACTTTTCCACAGTTTATTGTGATTCACACAGTCAAAGGCTTTGGCATAGTCAATAAAGCAGAAACATGTTTTTCTGAAACTCTCTTGCTTTTACAATGATCCAGAGGATGTTGGTAATTTGATCTGTGGTTCCTCTGCCTTTCCTAAAACCAGCTTGAACATCTGGAAGTTCACAGTTCACATATTGCTGAAACCTGGCTTGGAGATACCATATATATTATAACCATAGTGTCATATAGTATATAAAATATAAATCTATATTACATATTAAAATTTCATATAAACAAATATGCTTATATGTTGTATTAATATACAAGCATATATAGTGTTATATAATTATGTATAGTATTTTACGTAGCATATATATTGTGTATTTTATTATACATTATAATATATATCAATTTTTATATTATATACTTATATGTACATATGTGTTTATGCATATATTCCATTACAAAAGCATGTTACAGGTTTATTTGGAAGGTACTTAATATTTTTATATAAAATATATATTACATATAAATGTGTTCCATATGTGTGTACCTACATACACAGATATATGTATCAAAAGTAACATGCTTTTTGATGCGTATATCCCCTGGTGTGTTGTGACCATGTGTCAAATTGGACAGCACAAAATCAAGGACTGTTAAGGCAGCTCATTGTCAAGGCAGTCAGTGCATCTCAAGGATTACGTAAGCTCTTTGCCCATTATAGCTCCCTTTACTGTGTGTCTTACTTGCCCTCTCTATCTTATATTTCATTATTGGAATTAACAGAATTGGAATTAACAGACTAAAGGCGTGCAGTATGCGCTTCCTGTTTGTAAGCCAGTTTTCTAAGCACTTAGCATGTATTACGCTCACAGCATCCATGTGAAGATGTCAGTGTTACTCCTATCCAGCATCATCTCCCTCCCCTTCTAATTTGTTCATGGAATTCCAGTTTTGTTCATTCCTTTCCCTTGGATGAAGAGATTGTCTTCACCTCAAGTGTAAATTCTGAAGTAATGGCACCTCATTCCTGTCATTGGTGTTTGGTTAGGTGGAGACCACAGAATCCAGTTTTGATGAAAGGAGTGAGCAGTCCGAAGGGTGGCCTGGAAAGTCTGTCTGTCTTTCTAACATGAGTCATGAAGCAGATACCGTACTCTACAGGAAGCTGTGGTGTGTCCTGTGTGGTGTGAGGGCTGGCTCTCCATGACCGCATCGGCAGCCAAGGGATGCTAGCCTGAGGCAACTTAGGGGAAAAAATGATCCCAGGTCTTTCCATGCTATCCCTGAGCCTTAGTGGCCCACTGAGGCTCAGTAATAGCATGCAAAGACATCTACTTTGAGCTTTCTTCAAGGCTTCTTATGGAGGTGTATCACTTAGCTTTTGCCACTATTATGCTGCATAACAATCTGCCTAAAATGCAGTGGCTGCATTGTACAGAATGAAATAATGCCATTTCCAGCAACATGAATGGACCTAGAGGTTATTGTACTAAATGAAATAAGTCAGAGAAGGGTAGATATCATATGGTACCACTTATATGTAAAATCTAAAATAAATGATACTGATCAAATCATTTACAAAAGAGAAATAGACTCACAGACATAGAGAACAAATTTATGGTTGCCAAAAGGGAAAGGTAGGGGTGAGAGATAAATTAGGAATTTGGACTAACATATACACACTGCTGTATATAAAATAGATAATCAACAAGGACCTACTCTATAGTGCAGGGAACTATACTCAATGTCTTGTGATAGCCTATAATGGAAAAGAATGTTAAAAATAATATATATATATATATATATATATATATATATATATATAATTGGATCAGAGGATCCAGATGTATGGAGGGGCAAAAAAGTGGGAGCAGCCACACAGTGTACCAAGGTTGCCGTTTTCCTAATTGTGTAAGCCAGTAGAGGTAGGTTTTAATGTGTCTTGCGTCTGGAGATATCCAATATATTTTGCTATATACTTGAAACTAACACAGCATTGTGAATTAGCTATACTTTGATTGTTAAAAATGTTGAAATACAGTGGCTCTAAACTACAATAATTTTTTCAACTTTGCATGTCTGTGGGTTCTGGCATGTTGACTGATCAAGACTGTGCCTAGGTGGGCTTGGCGCCAGGCACAAATTGGGTGCAGATTTATATCGGGTATCTTTCATCCTGTGGGCAAGTGTACTTACTGGGACACGGGAGGACAGGGGTTCATGGGAGCAGGCCCAGCCATTCACACACATCTTTGCTACACCATGTCCCTGGTGTCACACTGGCCAAAGCAAGCCATGCACAAGCCCACCATCCACTGGCAGATGAAGCCTGATGAAAGCCTGCAGAGTCACATGACAGAGGATCCATATGTAGGGAGGGGTGAAAAAGTGGGAACAGCCGCACAGTGTAACAAGGGTTGCCGTTTTCCTAGTTGTGTAAGCCAGTGGAGGTATGTTTTAATGTGTTTTGTGGCTGGAGGCATCCAAATAAAGGTAGATTTTTCAAGTTTCCTGACTTATAGGTGAGACATGTGATCTAAATCCAGAGCCCAGGCTCTTGGAGCTATGTTGAGTAAATACAGGATTTAGCAGTTCTAGGAGAGTGGCCAGGAGTTCTTTAGGATTATATATTGAGTCCATTTGCATAGATTGTCTCCCCAAGTTGACTTCTTAAGTATCACTTTGAGCAATAAGGAAAAAGTCATTTTAAGGAAGAGAGGAAATGAGGAAGAGAAAGTAATAGGATAAAAGAAGCAGATACACAGACTGGGAAACGCTGTAAGGAAATGTATAGAAGAAAGGAAGTGAAGTCTCTCGGTCCCGTCCAGCTCTTTGCAATCCCATGGACCATAGCCCGCCAGGCTCTTCCATCCATGGGATTTCCCAGGCAAGAATACTGGAGGGGGTTGCCATTTCCTTCTCTAGGGGATCTTTCTGACCCAAGGATCAAACCTGGGTCTCCCGCACTGCAGGCAGACTCTTTACCATCTGAGTCACCAGGGAAGCCCTAAGGAAATACATGAGCCATGCTAAATTAGTGGTTCAGAGATTAACAAGGGATTACAAAATTCAATAAAACAACCCCTTTCCCCCTCTTGAAACCAGTTAAGAAAGAGATAAAGTCAACAGGGTAGAATCAAAATATCAGGTTTATTACTGCTGAGACCTGGCATGAAGAATATGTCTTTCAGTTTCAGGAATGTGTCATGGTTTCCTCACATTCCTCCCAGCCATAGCAGCGCTGGGAAGCTGCAGGCTTAGAAGCTGGTTTCAAAGAAGGGAGGACAAGGGGCTGTGCCCATGCTTATTCTGTTCTAATCTACCCATGAATTACCGTGGTGATGAATGACTGCCTAGCATTAGTCTCTTCCCACCATAGTTTTATATGGTGTCTAGTGTGAGTCTGCCTAGTGTGAGTCCCAAGGGAGAAAAGGCTTGTATGGGAATAAATGAAAAACTGAAAACTCAGTTTAAACCTGAATGTGGTGATGGTGCTCAGTTGTGTCTGACTCTTTGTGACCTCATGGACTGTATGTAGCCCACCAGGCTCCTCTGTGCAGGCAAGAATACTGTAGTGGGTTACCATTTCCTCCTCCAGGGATCTTTCTGACCCAGGGATTGAAACTGCATCACCTATGTCTCTTGCATTGTTAGGCTGATTCTTTACCACTGTGCCACCTGGAAAGCCAAACCGTGTGTATCTTTTAAGAAATAAGTGATTGGGAGTTAATAAACAGTAGGGGTGATTTTAAGAAGTCCTGTAATAATGGCGGGGCTTCCCAGGTGGCTCAGTGTGTAAAGAATCCTCCTGCAATGCAGGAGACACACGAGAGACAAGAGTCCTGTCCCTGGGTCAGGAGGATCCTATGGAGGAGGGAATGGCAGTCAACTCTAGTATCGTGGCCTGGAGAATTCCGTGGACAGAGGAGCCTGGAGGGCTACAGTCCATGGGATCACAAAGAGTCAGACATGACTGAAGTAACTGAGCATGCACGCATGTAATAATGACAGTATTTTAAGAAAATAAACATGAATACAACATGAATATATCACCTAGGCTTCATATAGGTAAAGGCTTTGGATAACTCATTTGGAACCATGAGAACAGTTAGCTATGCTGGAAATGCAGGACACTACTCTGCAGTCTTGGAGCAGGGACTCTGGCGTCTCTTCCTGTTCTCTCTTCTCTTCCACCTTCTCCCTCAATCCCCTGTATCTTCAGGCCTGACCTCTCCCTCCTCCCAGGTTCGGCCCCTCCCTTAACTTCACTCCCTCCAGCCCTTCCTTCCCTTACTGTCCGGTAGGGTCTAAGGCCATGGCTTTGGGGCTGGGGCTACTTGGCTCTGCCTTTTAATTGCTTAGGATTAAGCAGATTCATTAACCCAGGCCTCAGATTTCCTTGAGAGTTGGTATGACAACAGTATGAGCTTTGGAAAGTAACTGAAGTGATGAGTGTCCCAGAAATGTGCAGTCTTGGTGGTGTTATTATTCCAAGTTCATCACTGTTAGACTGCTGAGGGTAGCTGAAAAAAGCCACAAAATCCTGCTGACTGGCTCCATGACAAATGTATAGTTTCAGTCTCTGTTGGATCCTCCAAACTGCTCAGCATTTTGTTTTGGTTTTGTGCCCAGTTATCTCTAAAGATAGAACTGGGCTATTTTATCTTGCTAATAAAATAGCCCCTTATAGAAAAGTTGGAACTAATAAAACATTATCAAAAGTCCATGATCCCAGCCTCTCAGCAATATCTATATTCTGATATTTCCCCATTTTTGTATATTTTTGGTGTATTAGCTATCTCTATATACCTACCTATTGATTCATCTATCTCTGTGTGTATGTAAGGTGTACATGTATGTATGTCTCTGTCTCTATATGTATTCATTCCTGTTGATTGATCCATCTCTATATCTCTGCATGTATGTATATACATATCTATCTATATATATATTTATTGCTATATGTATGTATCTATATTTTTCATACACACTCACATTATATCTTTTTCCTTCTGTGGACTAAGGACATTTCCCTTTCTCCTCATCAGCTTTCCTGTAGCAGCTGTTGGGGAATCTCACTCTTCAATCCACCTGCTTTCATGCTTCTCATCTTGCCAAATGGTCCCTGAGAAGGTACAGAGAGAGAAGTTGAGGGTTCTGCTGCCGCCCTGCCATCCAGACTCTTGTGTCTTCTCCTGCCTCTTAGCTCTTTTGCTATGCTCTGTTGTCATGCTTTCTTTCTCCAGGACATAGCTCCCATCTTTCTCTGGTACCTGCCATCAATTGTCTTCGTTCTGAAGGATCTTCCCTCCTTTCCACCCACCAGCACAGTCCTTCCCTTTCTGCCTAGAGAGAAACCATGATCTCTGTCCATCCTTACCTGCCAGGGTGCGTTTGGACTTCTGCCTAGCTGTTCTGCAGAAGCTGCTATCATTGGGGTTGTCCGTGTTCTCTGGGTTCCCCACACCCATGGTCTCTTTTCAAATCACGTGGCCAACCCCCCACAAGTTACACCTCCTGGCTTTCCTGCTGCTTTCTAAAGCTTTCTTCTTTATACTTTTTAACTGATTGATTATTTGCTGCCCCTTTCTTAGGGATCAGAAAGCTCTCCTGCCACACCCTCTCTTTAGTTATTTCATCCACGTCAGAGTCTCTCCCTGCTTTACTGTTTTAAGCTCTAGAATCTTTCGTCCATGTCATATTAACTGTGCCTCACCACCTTGCCCCACTGGCACTTCCAAATTTCTGTGACCAAGACAGAATGTCCTTACAGTGGAATATTGTTGTTGTTATTGTTGTTTAGTCACTAAGTCATGTCTGACTCTTATGACCCCATGGATTGCAGCCAGTCAGGCTCCTGTGTCCATGGGATTTCCCAGGCAAGAATACTGGAGTGGGTTGCCATTTCCTTCTCCAGGGGATCTTCTCAACTGAGGGATTGGGTCTTCATTTCCTGCATTGGCAGATGGATTCTTTATCACTGAGCCATCAGGGAAGTATTATTCTGCTGTAAAAAAGGAAAGAGCTCTTTCCTTTTTTTACACTTGCTATAACATGGATGAGCCTGAAGGACATTATACTGAGTAAAATAAGCCGGTCACTAAAGAATACATGCTGTATGCTTCCATTTATAGGAGGTCCCTAGAGGAGTCAGACTCATAGAAACAGAAAGCAGAATGGTATTTGCTAGAGGCTGGGGGAGGTGGGAATGGGGAGTTGTGTCTGAAGTGTTTTGTGAGATGAAAAGAGTTCTGGAGATGCGGGTGGTGATGGTTCCACAACAGTGTGAATATATTTAATGCTACTGAACTCGAAAATAGATCAGCTGGTAAAATTTTTTCCTACTTTATTCAGATATAATTGGCATATAACATTGTATCAGTTTAAAGTATATATTTTGATAATTTGATACATGTATATATTGTGAAGTTAAGCTGGTAAATTTTGTGTTAATTGTATTATAACGTGATTTTAAGAAAACAACACAGAACCTCTTTTTTTCCCACTTCTGTTTTTTTTTTTTTCCCAATATCTTTTCCTGTAATTGATTTCTAATCTCATAGCATTGTGGTCAGAAAAGATGCTTGATATGATTTCAATATTCTTAAATTTACTAAGACTTGATTTGTGCTGCTTTTCAGGTTGAATGTCCTATAAATATCAATTAAGCATCTCTGGTCTAATGTATCCTTTAAGGCTTCTGTTTTTTTATTAATTTTCTGTCTGGATGACCTGTCTATTGGGATAATTGGGGTGTTAAGTCCCCCACTATTATTGTGTTACTATTGATTTCTCCATTTATGGCTGTTAACATTTGCTTCAGGTATTGAGGTGTTCCTATGTTAGGGGCATAAATATTTATAGTTATATCTTCTTCTTGGATGGATCCTTTGATCATTATGTAGTCTTTTTCCTTGCCTCTTATAACTGTCTTTATTTTAAAGTTTATTTTGTCTCATACAAGCATTGCTACTCCAACTTTCTTTTGATTTCTATTTTCATGGAATACCTTTCTCCATCCCCTCACTTTCAGTCTGTATGTGTCCTTAGGTCTGAAATCAGTCTCTTGTAGATAGCATACATGTGTGTCTTGCTTTTGTATCCATTCAGCCAGTCTATGTCTTTTGGTTAGAGCATTTAATCCATTTATACTTAAGGTAATTATCAATACGTATATCCCCATTGCCATTTTCTTAATTGTTTTGGGTTTGTTTTGTAGGTCTTTTTTCTTTCCTCCCTCTTTTGTTCTCTTGTGTTTCTTACCTAGAGAAATTTCTTTGGTGTTTGCTGTAAAGCTGGTTTGGTGGTGCTGAATTCTCTTAGCTTTTGCTTATCTATAAAGATTTTGATTTCTCTGTTGGATCTGAATGAGAGCCTTGTTGGATAGAGTATTCTTGGTTATAGGTTTTTCCTTTTTATCACTTTAAATATATCTTGTTGGGCTTACCTGGTAGCTCAGCTGGTCAGGAATCTGCTTGCAATGCAGGAGACCTTGGTTTGATTCCTGGGTCAGGAAGATCCCCTGGAGAAGGGATAGGCTACCCACTCCAGTATTCTGGCCTGGAGAATTCCATGGACTGTATAGGGCATTAGGTATAGGTTTTTTGCTTTTGTCTGAGCTTCCTGGACTTGAGTGACTATTTCCTTTCCCATGTTAGGGAAGTTTTCACCTATAATCTCTTCAGATATTTTCTCAGGTTCTTTCTCTTTTTCTTCTTCTTCTGGGACCCGTATAACTCAAATGTTGTTGCATTTAATGTTGTCCCAGAGATCACTGAGGCTGTCCTTGTTTCTTTTCATTATTTTTTCTATATTCTGTTCTGTGGCAGAGATTTCCACCATTCTGTCTTCCAGGTCGCATATCTGTTCTACTGGTTATTCTGTTATTTTAGTGTATTTTTCATTCTGGTTACTGTCTCGTTCATCTCTGTTGGGTCTTCAGTTCGTCAAGGTCCTCATTAAACTTTTTGTATGTAGTCTAGATCTGTGCCTCAATTCTTTCTCCAGGATCTTACTTAGATCATCTTTACTATCATTATTCTGAATTCTTTTTCAGATAAATTGTTTATCTCCTCTTCATTTAGTTGTTCTTGTACATTTTTATCTTGGTCCCTCATCTGCAACATATTTTTTTGTCACCTCATTTTGTTGAACTTACCATGTTTGTGTTCTCCTTTCCACAGGCTACAGGGTCATAGTTGCTTTTGCTTCTGGTGTCTGCTTCCCGGTGGTTGAGGCTGGTCCAGAGGCCTGTGCCGTTTTCCCCTTGTTAGGGGGTTTGGCTTGTGTGGTGACCACAGCCTGCCTGGGATGTTGAGTGAGACATCCTTTTGCTTTGTGATTGTCACTGCCCTGTCAGGGGCTCGTCTGCAGTCTAGTTGTTGGAATAGTGGCCCCAGAACTGTTTCTTAGCTACAGTTCTGATCTGTGGTGCAATGTAGACAGGGCTGAAGGATTCCCGGTGGACAGAAGCCACTCTGTTTTCCTCCTCTGGAGCCGTTACCTGTGAACATGCTCTGTCGTGCCCCTCCCACTGTTATGTGAGCTCACAAAGCGTGCTGTTACTGGCACTGCTCTCACTGTCACGTAAATGTGGGTCTGCTGGCACTCGGCCCTGGTGACTCTCGGGTGCTTTCACCAGGCCCACTGGCACAGGTCCACTGAGGTCAGGTTCCAGGCCTGTAGCAGTCATGCACCTGGACCTGCTGTGGGATCCTCCTCATCTGATTTACCCGACTCATGAGTGCCGAAGCCTCAGTTGGCCTCTGTGTTGAATAAGCAGCTGCCTGATCTCCCCAGCTTGCGCCGTGAGAGGCAGCTGTGCTCCTGGGTTCCTTCATCCAGCCCCACTGCTGGCCCCCCAGCACAGTGTGTCCTGATGTCCCTACAGCCTCGTTGCTCCTTACTGGGTCTCGGACTCCTGTCTGCCCTGTCCCGCCTGTGCTGCTGGAGAGGGCCCAGCCTCTGCACCTGCACTTCTCTGTACCAGGAGTGAGTGCCCTGTCTCCTTTCTTTGATAAGCAAATTTATACAAACATAATTTGCATATAAAATAGACTCAAATGAATTTTAAACCTAAATGTAGGAGCTAAAAGTATAAAACATACAGAGAAAAAAGCCCATAGGACTAAATCTTCCTGATCTTGGGTTCAGTAAGGATTTCTTGAATGTGATATAAAAAGTCCAAGTGATAAAAAGAAAGCATTGATAATTTGTACTTTGTCAAAATTTAAAACTGGCACTCTTTGAAATACTATGACAAGATTGAAAAACAATCCACAGCAAGGTAAAAAGTATTTGCAAAGCATATACCTGGCATAGAACTTATACTGGGACTACATAAAGAATTTTTACATCTTAATGAGAAGAAGAAAAACAAATTTTTAGACATTGGCAAAGATTCTGAACAAATCTCTCTTAATGGTGTTAAGGAATGGCCTATAATCCAAAAAACACATCAAAAACCAGTCAGCATCATCAGTCTTTCAGTTCAGTCACTTAGTCGTGTCTGACTCTTTGCAACCCCATGAATCGCAGCACGCCAGGCCTCCCTGTCCATCACCAACTCCCGGAATTCACTCAGACTCACGTCCATCGAGTCAGTGATGCCATCCAGCCATCTCATCCTCTGTCGTCCCCTTCTCCTCTTGCCCCCAATCCCTCCCAGCATCAGAGTCTTTTCCAATGAGTCAACTCTTCGCATGAGGTGGCCAAAGTACTGGAGTTTCAGTTTTAGCATCATTCCTTCCAAAGAAATCCCAGGGCTGATCACCTTCAGAATGGGAAATGCAAATTAAAACCACAATGACATGCTCTTCTGTATATACTAGTATATAATTTTTAAAAAGAAAATAGCAAATGTTTGCAAGAATGTGGAGAAATTGGTACATTGGTGCCCTCCTGCATTGCCAGGGTGACTGTAAACTGATGTGGCCACTTTGGAGAAACAGTTGGATAGTTTCCCATGTCAGTTACCATATGACCCAACAGTTTTACTGCAAGATTTGTACCCAAGAGAAATGAAAATATCTGTCCACAGAAGCCTTGTGCATGAGTGATCATCGCAGCCCTCATCATAATACACCAGAAGTGGGAATAACCCAAACATTCACTGATAAATGCCTAAACAAACTGATTTATTCATACTTGTGACACATATTTGCACTGAAAAGGAAGGAAGCACTGATAAGTGCTACACATGCTGCTGCTGCTGCTGCTAAGTCGCTTCAGTCATGTCCGACTCTGTGCGACCCCATAGACGGCAGCCCACCAGGCTCCCCGTCCCTGGGATTGTCCAGGCAAGAACACTGGAGTGGGTTGCCATTTCCTTCTCCAATGCATGAAAGTGAAAAGTGAAAGTGAAGTTGCTCAGTCGTGCCCGACTCTTAGCGACCCCATGGACTGCAGCCCACCAGGCTCTTCCATCCACGGGATCCTCCTCAAAAACATCATGAAGAGTAAAAGAAGCCTGGCACAAAATACTGCACATCACATGGCTCCATTTACATAAAATGTCCAGAACAGGCACATCTATAGAGATGTTAGATGAGTGCTTGCTTAGGATTCTAGACTGTGAACAGAGAGCCACTATACATGGGCACATGATTTCTTTTGGGAATGACAGATCTGCTCTGTAATTAGGCTGTGGGAGAAGGAAATGGCAACCCACTCCAGTGTTCTTGCCTGGAGAGTCCCAGGGACGGGGGAGCCTGGTGGGCTGCCATCTATGGGATCGCACAGAGTCGGACACGACTGAAGTGACTTAGCAGCAGCAACAGCACTTTGTGGATTTACTTAAAACTGTTTAATTTTCCCCAAAACAAGTGCACTTTTGGTAGGTAAATTATATCTCACTTAAAACTATTAATATAGATTTCATTATTTGGTTGAGTAATATTGAAATGACTTTCCTGGTGGCTCAAGTGGTAAAGCGTCTGCCTACAATGCAGGAGTCTTCAGTTCAATCCCTGGGTCACGAAGATCTTCCGGAGAAGGAAATGGCAACCCACCCTAGTATTCTTGCTTGGAAAATCCTGTGGACGGAGGAGCCTGGTAGGCTACAGTCCATGGGGTTGCAAAGAGTGTGGAAATAATTTTTGAAGAAATTCTTAATGAAAATATCAGGCATGTAAAGGTGGTTTAATTTCTGTTACCAAGTAATTATCTTTGGGTACACACTCATGCACGCATGCATGCGCGCGCGCGCGCGCGCACACACACACACACCAGAACAGAAGGACAGAGAGTCTGTGTCTTAGAAGAGGAACATGGGTGATTGTTTTTCTTGTTCTCATAAGTTTATGTTTTACTAGAGAAATAAAGAAATAGAAAAACAAAATGCAACAATTCTCATTATTCACAGTAGTTACCTTCTATAAAGTTGCCACAAACACTTAATTAGTGAATACTGAATCATTGATCCTAAAGGAAATAGAGGATGGGTACCTACAAACTTCCAGTCATAACACTTTGCTGTAGACTTGAGACTAACACAGCATTATTATCATCTATACCCCAATATAAAATAAAAATTTAAAAAATACAAGCACACATAAAGCAAGGTTATGTAGTTCTTATTTTATGAGAATATTGTGGCCAAGGGTGAGTTTTGATTGCAGATATTAGAGGTGTTCTAATTTTTTTTTTCTTTTTAGCTCATTTGCTAGCTTTACTATAAATCTGTAGAATAAAGATGTCTTAGAAATACCATCAAAGCTGATGAGATAGGATTGCCTGTCATTATTGGCCTGCCTCCTACTTAGTGTGCGCTCCCCACCCACTCTGTACAAATCATGATGGAGATGCTGTTATCTTATCACCTAAATTTCTCCCAAACACATTTGCTTCTTTCTTTTTTTTTTTTTTTGGTGTGGGGAGTATTTTATTTAAAAATGTATTTAAAAGAACCAGGGAATATTTACCTTTTCCTCCCTACATAACATTGTGTAAGTTTAGGTTGTACAGTGTGATGGTTTGATATACATATATAGGGAAATGTTTACCACAATTTTGACAAAGTACAAATTATCAATGTTTTTGTTTCACCTCACATAGTTACCGTTCTCTTGTTGTGGTGGTGAGACTATTAAAACTCTACTCTCATAACAATTTTCATGTATATAATGCAGTGATATTAACTGTTATTTGTTATAATCACCATGCTGTACATTAGATCCCTGGAACTTATTCATCTTGTAACTGGAAGTTTTTACCCTTGGACCAACATCTCCCTATTTGTTCCATCCCTCAGCCCCTGGCAACATCAATCTGCTGTCTCTTTCTGTGAGTTCAGAGATTTTATATTCCATGTGTAACTGAGGCCATATCGTATTTGTCTTTCTCTGTCTTAAATTATTTCACTTAGCAAAGTGCTATCAAGGTCCATGATGTTGTTGCAAATGGCAGGATTTCATTCTTTTATGGCTGAGTAATATTCGTGTGTGTGTGTGTACATGTGTTCATGTGTATGTGTGAGTGCCAAATTTTCTTTATCCATTCATCTTGGATACTTAAGTTGTTTCCGTATCTTGGCTGTTATAAATAATGCTGCCATGAACATCAGGGTGCAGATACCTCTTTGAAATAGTGATTTCATCTTCTTCAGGTGTATACCCAGAAGTGAGATTGCTTGATTATATGGTAGTTCTGTTTTTAACTTTTTGAGGCACTTTCATACTGTTCTCAATTGTGACTGTACCATTTTACATTCCACAAACAGAGTTCCCTTTCTCCACATCCTTGCCAGCATTTGTTACTTCATTTTTTTTAATAGTAGATATTCTAACAGCGTTCACAATTTTCTGTTGCCATCACCACCACTCTTCATGGACTGTGGCAGTAGGTTAGTCTGGTGGGCTGCCGTTACAAAGTACCACAGGCCAGGTGGCTTAAATAACAGTAGTGTATTATCTCTCTTGTCTCATAGTTCCAGAGGCCGGAAGTCCAAGAATAAGGTGTCAGGAGGGTTGGTTCCTTCTGGGAACTGTTAGGGAGAACGTGTTCCAGGCCCTGGCCCCAGCTCCACATGGTTTGCTGGCAGTCTGGTGTTCTCTGGCTTGCAGAAGCATCCTCAATCTGCCTTCATGGTCCCTGCTGTTCCCCCTGTGCCGTGTCTGCATCCCAGGCTCCTCTTTTTATAAGGGCACTGGTCATATTAGACACTGAGAGTGTCTTGTTTGCCTTTGAATTCCCTCTCCCATGCGTGGGCAGTGGCATACAGGAATAGTTGTTGGATAAATACATTAAAAAGTAACAAAGGAGTGAGAAAGTTAGTACCTTGGAGTCCATACTGAGTCACCCACAGGACTACTTCCAGGTAAGCACTTGTGTTGTGAACTTCCGCAGCACACACACTTCTTGTTAGGCCCAGGGGGTGTGTCCTGGTTCCCATGTTGGTTCCAGCATGTCCACATGCTCGGCGGGAGTGTAACGGCAACGGCGCTCACCTCGGCGTAATGTGATGCACTTCAAAGACACATGGGAGGAAAACTGTTCCTGCCTTCTTTGGCTGAGTCCTACAGCTGCTATTTTTGGAGTTGGCTCCAATGATTGTTTCTGTGCTTAAGGATTTAGGGTTGCTTGGTGGATGTGTTCACAATGGGCCAGCTGTCTCTGATTAAAGAGGAGAAAGGGAAAGATGGACCTTTGAAAATTTTTGATGAGAGAAAAGATGGAGCTTGAAAACAGACTCTAAATAAAAATTTCTTATAGACTGAATCCACAACAAATATTTAGTTTTAAGATTTGCTGAGGCAAATGTAATAAATAAATGAATATAAAACAATGAATGAATGAACACAGTGACTGAATAAGTCTGTGAACTGATTTAATAAACGCTTGTCCACTGACTGATAATCTTTCTTGCAAATAGCCCACAATATTTGAAAATTACATATTGGTATAGCTATCTATAGGGTTTCCCAGGTGGTAAAGAACCTGCCTGCCAGTACAGGAGATATGAGAGATGCAGGTTCAATCCCTGGTTCAGGAAGACCCGCTGGAAGAGGGCACGGCAACCCACTGCAGTACTCTTGCCTGGAAAACCCCCAGAGAGCCTGCAGGAGTACCATCCATGGGGTCACAAAGAGTGGGACACGACTGAGTGATTTAGCACACACACAGCGATCTGTTACTGCTTTGGGGATGTATGTATATACATGTAGGTAGACATAGGATAGCGGTGAGGCTGTTTTTGGTGTGAGAGTAATCCAAGGTGACCTTCATGCTTCTCATTCTTTTTGTGTGCATCTTGCTGTCGGGTATCCTCTGTCAGCCAGGCAGGCCAGGGTCACCTGGCACCAGTGCATTCATAAACCAGAGGATGGGCAGGATGGGAAAATCATCACCCACTCCTGGGCTCTTCAGGTGGGCTCCCAGGCTGTGCTGATAAATCTCACCAGACAGATCCGGTGGCTTTGATCATGAGTAGTTGAGGAGCAAAAGTATAATTCCAGAAACCTTAATTTGTATTCTACGGAACATGCTGACCCTATACCCTAGTGCCCTTTTCCTTTGGTGTAATCTTTGAAACTCAGCTCTGCCAGTCAATTTTCTTTCTTCCCTCCTCTCTTACTCTCATTTGGCCAGACCCAGAGGGAAGGCACCTCTGAGGAGTGAGGTCTCTGGATGGCTCAGTCAGGCCTAGTCCACGGAACCTCCTGACACCCACTGCGGTTCTGGGAAGTCATCCTATGCGGAGACCAAATTCAGATGTTAATTATCCAGCTCCTGCCCTCACTGGACGGCAGTCAGACCGTCACAGCAGTCGTGTGTAAAGGTACACTTGGTAATGGACTGAGAAGTAAATCGAAGAGTCTTTTACAGATGTCTGGGGCCACAGCACTGTTATGTTTAACTTGGTGCAGATGATTTCTTTAGGTCATAGGGTTAAATTTTGAGCCAGAACATAGCAGGAGAAAACTGAAAAGAGTGGAGCTTTTGCGACATCACACCCTATACACTTTAAGTGACAATTTCACAGCTTTAAAGGTGAATGTAAAGCAAGTGGATCATAACTGATTAAATTACCAGCTGTTAATTATATTGCCAGCTATAAATTATAAACTCTAATTCTGATTAACACAGCAGCTAATTGATTGACATCTTTGGCTGTGTTATAACTGAATTTGGCACACACAGTCCCAAACTCATGGGAAGGAAAAAATGTCTCTATAGGCTGCGTAACATAGTGGATGAATCCTAGCTTTGTGATTCCCAAGAAAGCCCGCAAAAGAATGAGAAACATAAAGGATACTTAGAATTATTGTCTCACACTAAAAATAGTCTAGCTGCTCTCCGACAAGAGCAAGTCACATATGGAAAACCTGTATTTTAATAGCCAACATTACTCACAAAATCAGGAAAATGTACAATTAACTTGACAGTTGGATGTTCTAACCAGTGCCTTGGTAAATAGGAACCTTTTGCTACTTTAAATCACCATCTGGCTGCTACATGAAAGTTTGCTTTCAAGGGCTGGTCCACAGCTCTGTGTTATGACTCCTTCAGATGCATTTGAATATGAATAGTGTCAGATATTCTATTTAAGAAGACCACACTTCCAGAGGAGAGAGAGCACTTGCTTTTTGCAGGCAGTGTTCTTCCTTAGGAATACTTTAAAAGCTCTTATTTATTTACCAACTTCCAAAGCAAAGCATGGGCATTTTGAAAATAAAAATCATCCTTTCGTAATTCCTGTTGGCTCCATAAACACTTCACCTTTTCTTCGTGAAATCTAACTCTTACACATGCATGCCTGGAATGCATGAAGGAGCATTGAAAGGAAATAATTAGAAACATCTGTTTACATTTACCAGGAGCAAATATTAAAGGAATTAAAATAAATATAATCATCACAGCTTAAAAAACTCAGTATAGGAGAATGTCTGAATGCCACGAGAGTGCCCCAGTGCTGTGTAAACACACTGTATGAATGCACACTGGGTGAAGATACTATATGACATAAAAAGACCTTTCATTAAATGATATAAACAGCAAGCAGAGTTAACATGTACTAAGTAAGTGTTTGGTAATATTCTTTTCTATTGTGAATTTACTGAACAGCTCGCCAGTGTGGTGTTTGGAGGAAACGGCACCTGTTTGGTTGGTGGCGCCGTTATTTACGGCATCAGGGCCTGAAACAGGCAGGACGTCCACCCTCTCAGGCAGCCCTCAGACACCCACGCTGCAGCCCTGTCCACGACGTGTGGTACCAGGGCCCTGACCCACATCTCCTTGTTGTCATGCCAGCCGTTGCCATGGAGTTACTGGGCTTTGTTCAGAGCTTCTTGAAGTGGTTTGCTGAGAGCCCATCCTGGCACCCACCGGAATCTGAGAGCAAGTGGGAAGATTGTGTTCTTGCAGTTTGCCCAGCACAGACGCTGCTCTTCACGGCAGTGCGGGGCAGGAGCCATCCACATGCTGGCTTTTGGTACACACATGCCTACTTTCCAAATATAGCAGTAGACTTTCCTGATTTTAATGGAGTTAAAAAGCTCAATATAATTTTAAGTCAAAATAATGATCAGAATATGAACTCCTGGTGTGAAGACTAGTGACATACAAAAATAAGAATTGCACAAAGGACCTTTTTTAAATTATCAGTGCTGGGTCTTACCTCCTGCAGTTCTGATCCAGTGCAGATGGAGTGGGCCCTGGAACTGGATGGGGCACAATGAAAGAGAAGGAATAAAGATGACAAATTACTACCAGATGTGCAGGTAGATACGGAGAAAGCTGAGCTCACCTGGGTGAGTGGAGGCAGGAGAAGGTGGCAGGGATGAGCTGAGGCAGGTGAGCCTTGAGAACTGAATAGAAGGGGCCTGTCCCGGAGCCCCGAGCCCACAGCCGGTGCCTTGGAACAGCCAGAGAGGGTCTCAGAGGCCAGGCAGTGTTCAGACGACCTCAACCCTGAGGCTAGCTCCCTAAATAGAGTCCAATATGGCACCCCACTCCAGTACTCTTGTCTGGAAAATCCCATGGATGGAGGAGCCTGGTGGGCTGCAGTCCATGGGGTCGCAAAGAGTCGGACACGACTGGGCGACTTCACTTTCACTTTTCACTTTCACACATTGGAGGAGGAAATGGAAACCCACTCCAGTGTTCTTGCCTGGAGAATCCCAGGGACGGGGGAGCCTGGTGGGCTGCCGTCTATGGGGTCGCACAGAGTCGGACACGACTGAAGCAACTTAGCAGCAGCAGCAGCAAGGGCAAAAGAGTGCCCTCTGGAGCTCGTGGAGCTGCCTTGCTGGGACCATGCTGGAGATGGAAGCAAATCTCAGGTGACTGATGAAGGGATGTGAGGTCTTCTGTGTTCAGCACTGTGGGTGACTAGCAATTCTAAAGAACTATGAATAAAACCATTAGGAAAGCTTAATAAATCATAATAAATATCATTTAAATATTCACATAATTCACAGAAAAATGCGAAAGCCCCAGGAACCACAAAAAGGGACAGAAATTCTTATTTGGAGAGAAAGCTGAGGATGACGGTGTTGTAAGGTGCACTTGAAAACCATAGCCTTGGGGTCATTTGACCTAAGAAAACATCTGCTCTGAGAATTTGTATTGTGTAACTGTACTAATCTTGATTTGGGGATTGACTTAGAACTGCAGAGAAATTCTCACTGAAAGTGATCCACAGTTATCAACCAGTCTGGACCACTGGGAGAAAGTACCTGCAGATCTTTTATAAACAGACACACTGGCAACCCAGGTTATGTAGGCCTTCTGCTTGTTGTTCAGCGAGTGTTTCTGAAATCTCTCTTATGTGCTAGCCATAGCACTGTGTTGGGAATAGATGAGTGAACAAAAGAGGTGAACTTTCCTCTCCTCATTCAGCCTACATTCTAGCATGGGAGAAAGGAAGTTCAGTTCAGTTCAGTCACTCAATTCTGTCTGACTCTTTGCAATGCCATGGACTGCATCCCAGGCCTCCCTGTCCATCACCAACTCCCAGAGCTTGTTCAAACTCACGTCCATTGAGTCGGCGATGCCGTCCAACCATCTCATCCTCTGTTGTCCCCTTCTTTTCCTGCCTTCAATCTTTCCCAACATCAGGATCTTGTCTAATGAGTCAGTAGTTCGCATCAGGTGGCCAAAGTATTGGAACTTCATCTTCAGCATCGGTCCTTCCAATGAATATTCAGGACTGATTTCTTCTAGGAATGACTGGTTTCATCTCCTTGCAGTCCAAGGGACTCTCAAGAGTGTTTTCCAGCACCATAGTTCAAAAGCATCAGTTCTTTGGTGCTTATCTTTCTTTATGGTACAACTCTCACATCCATATATGATCACTGGAAAAACCATAGCTTTGAATAGACAGACATTTGCCAACAAAGAAATTTCTCTGCTTTTTAATATGCTGTCTAGGTTGGTCATAGATTTTCTTCCAATTTAGTTCAGTTGCTCAGTCGTGTATGACTCTTTGCAACCCCATGAACTGCAGCATGCCAGGCTTCCCTGTCCATCACCAACTCCTGGAGTCCACCCAAACCCATGTCCATTGAGTTGGCGATGTCATCCAACCATCTCATCCTCCGCCATTCCCTTTCCTCCAGCCCTCAATCTTTCCCAGTATCAGGGTCTTTTCAAATGAGTCAGCTCTTCGCATCATGTGGACAAAGTATTGGAGTTTCAGCTTCAACATCAGTCCCTCCAGTGAACACCCAGGACTGATCTCCTTTAGAATGGACTGGTTGGATCTCCTTGCAGTCCAAGGGACTCTCAAGAGTGTCTCCAACACCACAGTGCAAAAGCCTTAATTCTTTGGCACTCAGCTTTCTTTATAATCCAACTCTCACATCCATACATGACTACTGGAAAAACCATAGCCTTGACTAGATGGACCTTAGTTGACAAAGTAAGGTCTCTGCTTTTTAATATACTCTCTAGGGTGGTCATAACTTTCCTTCCAAGGAGTAAGTGTCTGTTAATTTCATAGCTGCAGTAACCATCTGCAGTGATTTTGGAGCCCAAGAAAAATAAAGTCAGCCACTGTTTCCACTGTTTCCCCATCTATTTCCCATGAGGTGTTGGGACTGGATGCCATTATCTTCGTTTTCTAAATGTTGAGCTTTAAGCCAACTGTTTCACTGTCCTCTTTCATGTTCATCAAGAGGCTCTTTAGTTCTTCTTCACTTTCTGCCATAAGGGTGGTGTCATCTGCATATCTGAGGTTATTGATATTTCCCCTGGCAATCTTGATTCCAGCTTGTGCTTCAGCCAGCCCAGCATTTCTCATGATGTACTCCGCATATAAGTTAAATAATCAGGGTGACAGTATAGAGCCTTGACGTACTCCTTTTCCTATTTGGAACCAGTCTGTTGTTCCATGTCCAGTTCTAACTGTTGCTTCCTGACCTGCATACAGATTTCTCAAGAGGCAGGTCAGGTGGTCTGGTATTCCCATCTCTATCAGAATTTTCCACAGTTGATTGTGATCCACACAGTCAAAGGCTTTGGCATAGTCAATAAAGCAGAAATAGATGTTTTTCTGGAACTGTCTTGCTTTTTCCATGATCCAGTGGATGTTGACAATTTGATGTCTGGTTCCTCTGCCTTTTCTAAAACCATCTTGAACATCTGGAAGTTCACAGTTCACAAATTGCTGAAGACTATCTTGAGGAATTTTGAGCATCACTTTACTAGCGTGTGAGATGAGTGCAATTGTGCGGTAGTTTGAGCATTCTTTGGCATTGCCTTTCTTTGGGATTGGAAGGAAAATCGACCTTTTCCAGTCCTGTGACCACTGCTGAGTTTTCCAAATGTGCTGTCATATTGAGTGCAGCACTTTCACAGCATCATCTTTTAGCAGTAGGTGCCCAGTATGCTACTGGAGATCAGTGGAGAAATAACTCCAGAAAGAATGAAGGGATGGAGCCAAAGCAACACCACCACCTAGTTGTGGATGGGGCTGGTGATGGAGGCAAGATCCAATGCTGTAAAGAGCAATATTGCATAGGAGCCTGCAATGTTATGTCCATCAATCAAGGCAAATTGGAAGTGGTCAAACAGGAGATGGTAAGAGTGAACATTGACATTCTAGGAATCAGCGAACTAAGATGGACTGGAATGGGTGAGTTTAACTCAAATGACCATTATATCTATGCTGTGGGCAGGAATCCCTTAGAAGAAATGGAGTAGCCATCATAGTGAACAGAAGAGTCCAAAATGCAGTACTTGGATGCAATCTCAAAAATGACAGAATGATCTCTGTTCGTTTCCAAGGGAAACAATTCAGTATCATGGTAATCCAAGCCTATGCTCCAACCATTAATGTTGACGAAGCTGAAGTTGAACAGTTCTATGAAGACTTACAAGACCTTCTAGAACTAACACCCAGAAAAGATGTCCTTTTCATTATAGGGGACTGGAATGCCAAAGTAGCAAGTCAAGAAACACCTGGAGTAACAGGCAAATTTGGTCTTGGAGTACACAATGAAGCAGAACAAAGGCTAACAGAGTTCTGCCAAGAGAATGCACTGGTCATAGCAAACATCCTCTTCCAGCAACACAAGAGAAGACTCTACACATGTACATCACCAGATGGTCAACACCGAAATCAGATTGATTATATCCTTTGCAACCAAAAATGTAGAAGTTCTATACTGTCAGCAAAAACAAGACCGGGAGCTGACTGTGGCTCAGATCATGAACTCCTTATTGCCAAATTCAGACTTAAATTTAGGAAAGCGGGGAAAACCACTAGACCATTCAGGTATAAGCTAAATCAAATCCATTATGACTATACAGTGGAAGTGAGAAATAGATTTGAGGGACTAGATCTGATAGAGTGCTTGATGAACTATGGACAGAGGTTTGTGACATTGTACAGGAGGCAGGGAGCAAGACCATCCTAAAAGAATAAAAAAGAAATGCACAAAAAAAGATTTTCTTCCAAGGAGCAAACATTTTTTAATTTCATGGCTGCAGTCACCATCTGCAGTGATTTTGGAGCCCAAAAAATCAAGTTTGTCACTGTTTCCATTGTTTCCCCATCTATGTGCCATGAAGTGATGGGACTGGATGCCATGATCTTAGTTTTCTGAATGTTGAGTTTTAAGCCAACTTTTTCACTCTCCTTTTTTACTTTCATCAAGAAGCTCTTCAGTTCCTCTTCGCATTTTGCCATAAGGGTGGTGTCATCTGCACATCTGAGGTTATTGATATTTCTCCCGTTAATCTTGATTCCAGCTTGTGCTTCATCCAGCCCTGCTATTTACATGATGTACTCTGCATATAAATTAAATAAGCAAGGTGACAATATATAGCCTTGGCGTACTCCTTTTCCTCTTTGGAACCAGTCTGTTGTTCCATGTCCAGTTCTAGCTGTTGCTTCTTGACCTGCATACAGATTTATCAGGAGGCAGGTAAGGTCTGGTATCTCTACAACAAATTAGTCAACATATAAAAAAGCAGCAGACTCACAGATATAGAGAACAAACTAGTGGTTGCCAGTGGGGAGAGGGAAGTGGGAAGGGGCAAGAGAGGGGTAGGAGAATAAGTGGTACAAACTATTATGTGTAAAATAAGCATCAAGAACATATTGCACAACACAGGGAATGTAGCCAATATTTTATAACTACAAATGGAGTATAACCTTTAAAATTTGTGAATCACTATGTTGTATACTTGAACATATAATAAATTAACTCTACCTCAATAAAAAAAATTGAAAAGTGGAAACAAAGTGTCATTCCTCTCCTATCTAATTGGTAGCACTTGATTTCTCCCTCTTTGGGCACTGTACTTGATTAATTGTATGATACCCTGCATCATGGTTTCTTTCTGGCTACCCAGGCTGTGATTGTAATATCCCAGAGGATGGCTTCATGTAATTCATTGCTGTGTTCCCCATCCAAATATTTCTGCTGAAATTAATATCAATTCAAAACGCTATCAAGCCAATATTTTCCAGTTATATGAAATATGGTTGTTAGAATTATGATTTGTCTATTAGCAATAACCTAATGAGTTCTGGGTAGAAACCAGAAATAGACGTGATCTCAGAAATGAACAGACGTGCTGTCTAAAAATAGCACTTCTTAGAAACTGAAAGTACTATAAAATGTATGGCATCACTAGTCTACATGTTTTGTCTTTGAGGAGGGAAAATCCAGCGTTAAATGCTGCTATAGAGATAGATGCATAAAATCAAGGACACTTGAATACCCACAGTTTAAGTTTTAGGGGTGAGGTTTCTTGGTTTATAATGGAAATATTCATTCTTTACTTTATGTTAAATATATGCCCTTCTTGAAGCATTTTTTTTTTTTTTTGCCTTGTCTGTTCTCATGAAGGAATTCAGAGGGACACTCAGTTCTGTAAAGCCAATAATGAGAACTCTATAAGCCATGTAAACCAAGAGATGACTGTGACTACTTCAGGATGTAGAATTTTTAACCTCAGGGTCATCTGCAGGCACGGTGCTCAAGCAAGGCAAAAGCGCAGAGGCTTGAGAAATGCCACACCATCAGAACATGGGCAAATCCCTCACTTCTCCCAGATGTTATATTCTCCCAGTTCAAGTATCCTTCAGATACAGAGGGGTGGAAAGCACCTTGCATGAGCAGTGTGACTGTTTCTCACAGCCAGTTCTTGGAGCTCCTTTGGATAGATGACGAATTTGAGTCATTGCATCCTTTTTATAGTTGGGCTTCCCTGGTGACTCAGACAGTGAAGAATATGCCTGCAGTGCGGGAGTCTTGGGTTCAGTTCCTGGGTTGAGAAGATTCCCTGGAGAAGGAAATGGCAACCCACGCAGTATTCTTGCCTGGAGAATTCCATGAACAGAGGAACCTGGCAGGCTACAGTCCAATGGATCGCAAAGAGCTGGACACAACTGAGCAACTAACACTTTCACTTTCATCCTCTTTATAAACCTGTTAATCAAAGATAGTTGCTAGAAAATAAAGCTCTGAATATACACACACACACGTTGCAGACTCTATATGTATATATAATTTTCTGAAGAGTTTGGTGTCTTTAATGAGTGTTATTCAGGTGAATACTCATTTAAAATAAAGGACAATATGAAACAACTCCTCCTCAGTTTATAAGCACATTCCAGAAGCTCATTCATACAGTGTTTGTGCTGAGTTAGAACATCTGTTCCCATGTGGAGTGTGAGACATCTGGTTATCTTGTATGTTTTTATGTTTAACCTGTAATATATCAGAATCTGGTATTGGACTTAGCCTACTCTAGACACCATAGGTAAGCATTCTTCTGGGGTGCAGTTTGGGAGTCCAGGAGCTCACCTCTAATCCACTGTCATGGGGACATTAGTGGAAACACTCCCCACCCTCCTACGGTTGCTGCTGACTCATAATCCAGATCTAGATATTGAAGGTATTTAGGATATAGGGTCACTAGAACCCTGTGACGGAATTAATGCTGGATTTCAGATGTGAAAGAAAGAAGAGGTTTGTGTATAGCCTCTGGTTTTGGTTTGATTGAAATAGTGGCTAGATGCTAGTAGAGAATGGGGAAGAGATTTGGAGTAGAAAGATAATGAGTTAATTTTAGACACATTGAACTCTTGGTTTGCATATGGGGCATCTGGATGGACACATTCAGAAGACACTGGATCCATTCGTGGACATCTCAGAAAAATGAAATAGGCCAGAGACTCTGATGGAGGAGGCTTCCCTGATGGCTCAGTGGTAAAGAATCTGCCTGCAATGCAGGGTCAGGATTGATCCCTGGGTCAGGAAGATCCCCTTGAGAAGCAAATGGCAATTCATTCCAGTATTCTTGCCTGGAAAATCCATGGACAGAGGAACCTGGTGGGTTACAGTCCATGGGGTCGCAACGAGTCAGGCACAACTGAACTGAGCAACAGAGCGCAGCACGACCGATGGAGGAACAAAAACTGGAGGCTGGAGTTAAGAACAGGAGATGTTTCTTGCATTGCTCCTGGTTCCTGAGTGTTTAGTTTGGGAGAATCAATTTACAATTAAAGGGGGCTGTGCACAGGACACTTGGTGAAATGTTCTTTGTATACAGAGGGGTCAATTGACTATATAATGGGGAGGGGTGGGTGGAGGTGAGTCCTAGAGCACCCGAAGGTTAGATTAGCCATAGTGGATCACGGCCCAGTAGGATGGCTGGTTTGGTATTTTTATTCGTGCTATAGCTGTTTTATAAATTTGTGTTTAAATTTGTGATTTCAGTATATTTCACAGCAGAAAAAAATATTTTATGGAAAATCTAGTGACCTGTTACATTTCAGGAAACAAACTTGCAATTTTATTTGTATATTGAGTAAAAGATGAACTTTGGGATTTTAGAAACAAAGAATGAGGTCTGCTTCTGGTAGTGCTGAGAATTCTGCACCAAATCATTAGGCTGAGTCTTTCTTGCTGGCATCTTGGGATAATAGAGCACAGTAGGTTTTTTGGGGGGATGGGAAGTTTGGTGTGTACTTGGCATGGAGCAGTCAGCTGGGAGCCCACCTAATAAAGGGGATTCTTTTGCATTGGGTGTTGAGGAGTTCTGGGGAGGATGACTGGCCCTGAAATACCTGTTATGAATCAAGCTCTATGTTAAGCTTTGTTAGCTCAGTTAATTGCTAGAGCACTTTTATAAAATGAGCATTTTTAGTTTCATTTCTCCACAAGAAGTTATTGAGGCTCAGAGGTAACACACAGGGAAAGAAGCCAACTCAGTGGTCTGAGGCATCCTGCTCCATCACCCTCTGCATAGTAGCCTTTGCTGGAAATTTATTTAGCCAAGGGCATCTCTTATATTTTCCTGGTTCTCTTCGGTTTAGGTTAAATTCTAGATTTCTTCTGATTCTACATAGGTTTTTTTTGTCCTTTGAGTGAAAATCAGTATAATCATTTTGCATTTCAGACTTACTGTACTCCAGAAAAATAGCTATGGTAACTTTTCATACATGAAAAGCAATTTTCAAAATAATTTATATCCTTTGCCAGTTTTTCATGTAGCTATAGAGGACTGGGGAACTTGTTAACTATTTTCAGCAGCCCATCCAGATTTCATCCAGAGGTGACTGGTTCATCTTCTAAATATACTTGGCATTTAGGTGGATGAATAAAAATTATAGACTATGAGCCTTTTGGTGGATGCAGTAGCTATATAAAGACCAGAAAATCTCAGTGCCCTTCCTCTGCATTCACACACTAGCTTCCTCCTAACTCCAGACTTAGTAGATATTCCTTAAATATATACTTCTTTTGCATTATTGTACACATCTTGGCTCCTTGCGTGTGCCCTCTGTGATGATGCTAATCACTTCAGAGTGTGTGTCAGGCTGACTTTCCAGATGGGTAAGTGTGCTTAAGACAGTGAAAAGGCAGACTTAAACTTGGGCATGTTGGAGTTTAAAGTGCCTTCTCTTAGTCACTTTCATTATACTCGATTTGATTTTATGAATACCCCACCAGAATGTGAGCTACCGTAAGGTACAAATGATGCCCTCCTCATCTCTGGGTCCACAGTACCTAGTAGAGTTCTCGGCCTGTGGCAGATACTGAGTGCAGGGAGGAGGAGAGGGGATCAGAAGCAGGTGTCCTGCTTTATTTTCACAGATCACCGTGTTACCAAACTCAGGTTCAGATGCTCGCTGCTCGAAAGCCAATAATTGAAATGCAAGTGTTGGTATAAAGGAAAGTTGCTTCCATCAGAGGAGCCACTAATCTGGGGAGAAAGTGGACTCGTGTTCTGAGACCAAGTCCAAAGATTCCGCTCAGCCATGACAATTTTTAAAGAGAAAGAAGGGAATCAATCTCAGTTACTCTTCATGGTAGGAGGTCAGATTCTTCATCATTTTTCTGTCGTGTGCAAACCTGCTGACTTCTCCTGATCTTCCTTCGGAAGCTTGTCTTGCCCACATGGTCTGCCTGCAGATTTGCTGAGAGGGAAGCTGGGAATAGACAGTCCATCATTTTTTAACGACATAGTTCTTCATCCTTACTCCTTTTAATTGAGGAAAGTAATCAACAGGTTAGGCAAGGCATTTTATACATTCAGTAGTTAGATTAAATGTCACCAAGTGATCTCATTTTTCTAATTAAGGCCTGAAGAAATCGGAAATGGGCAAACAGGAAAGGGGCAAAAGAGCTGCTTAGACTTGTCAGACATTATTCCATTTCTCTGGGGTTAGGGGCAAAGGTCTGTCTTCTGTAACTTTTTCATGCTGACATAGGGTGGTGTATTCTGAGTGGAAGATACTGAGAAATGTGTCTGTAGCATCTCCTTGCTGACAGTTTTAGTTGCCTGCTTATATGTATGGGCTACAATTATTTTTGATGCCCACAAAGGTATAGAGAGATGCTTCCCTTGTAGCTCAGTCAGTAAAGAATCTGCCTGCCATGCAGGAGACCTGGGTTCAATTCCTGGATCGGGAAGATGCCCTGGAGAAGGAAATAGCAACCCATTCCAGTATTCTTGCCTGGAAAATCCCATGGACAGAGGAGCCTGACGGGCTACAGTCCATAGGGTCACAAGATTCGGACATGACTTAGCAACTAAACCACCACCAAGATATAGATTATTATGAGTGCTAACGTTAATACCATTCTTTGAAGTGCTAGCCATAGACTTAGTATTGCTCAAGATGTAGCAGCTTATGTCATGGCTACAGTCTAGTCATGCAGTTAGCTTTTTCCCTCTGGTGGCAATTACAGTATCTGTACAGTGAGCCAGGAATGTGCATCAGACACTGAAAGATCCTGTGACTCTATTGTCCTGATCGTGAACAGGTTGAGCCTGCTCTTCTGTTACTCAGGGAGGCCTGGGAGATATCAGTTTTTCCACAAGCCAAAGGCAAGGGACATGGAGGGGGCCTTTGTATTATGTTGGCGGGGATGAGGGTGAATGGGGTGGCTGCGGGGTTTTGCTGGATTGTAACCACATGGATTCAACAAATGGAAACCTAGGTACCAGCAAAATCTGTTGTGGGAGGGGAGATGGATGCAGCATTGGATACTCATTTTTTGACCATTGAAAGGAATGGATTAAGATTTTCTAAATAAATTTTGTTTTAAAAAGTGCCAAGATTTCCCCAGCCTAATTTTAGTTGCAGAAATGCCTGCAAAGGAAGCCTCCACCACTGAGGGCTTATGTAAGCTTCTTGAAACAATTTCCTGTCTTTCCTGACCTAAGAACAACTTACCTGTGAGGTTTTGGTCTCATAAACTTGCTGAACCAGATGCAAATGCAGGTGTCCTGTGGCTTTCACAGCTGCAGTTAAATATTTAAATTTGGCTTGAAGATTGCCTTTCTTTCTCAGGGTTAGTAAATTTTTTCATTTCCTGTGCTGAGGAAATCTAGTCAGTTACCTAATTGCAGAATAATGAGCAGTATTTCCACTTTCAAATATGTATTCTTTTCATCTTAATGTGATAAATACCAAGAAATTTCCACAAGCAGGAAGAAATGTTGTTGTTTATCTTTTATTACAATTTATTTGAGCTGCTTGAGTTATACACCCAAGGGTTTTATTTTCTTGTTATTTGTTGTTCCTGATGCTGTTTGTATATTCTCAGGGGATTTTAGAAGGACAGACACCTATGCACAGATTCTTGGTCCTTGAATGCCTCATATTTAAGAATGCTTGTTCCCAGCCTCCTCAGACTGTATGCCTGCCCCTTTGCCCCTCCCGGCTCCAACCTCTGCTGCCTCAGCACACTGACTCCCAACCATGGGATCATGGGCTGGGCTCATGTCTTACTCAGAAATTGTGGCTTCTGACTTTTGTATGAAATGGAATTTTGTAATATGGGGTAAAACCTACCAACTCTTGTGTCATGTTTTTTCATTGAGAAAATATGACACAAATTCTAAACAAATGACTTACTCATTTATGGAGCCCTACCTAGTAGTATTTTGCTGTAAAGAATCCACCTGCAATGCAGGAGACCCCAATTCGATTCCTGGGTTGGGAGGATCTGCTGGAGAAGGGATAGGCTACCCACTCCAGTATTCTTGAGCTTCCCTTGTGGCTCAGCTGGTAAAGAATCCTCCTGCAATGCAGGAGACCTGGGTTCGATCATTGGGTTGGGAAGATCCTCTGGATTAGAGAATGGCTACCTACTCCAATATTCTGGCCTGGAGAATTCCATGGACTGTATAGGCTATGGGCTCACAAAGAGTCAAACTTGACTGAGCGACTCACTTTCACTTTGTGAAGGCAGTATAAAGCCTGCAGGGATAGGCCTAGCCTTGGACTTCAGTGTTTCATGCTGTTTGATTTAATACACGTATGTAAAAAAAGGAGAGAATGGAGAGGGCCCTGACTTCATTAAGTTATCAAAGGACTTTATGATCTCTAAGAGAAGCCCTGAGGCATGAATTGCCCTTTAATTGAATGCTTTTGTTAGTAAGATTCTTTGTAAGAAGGAGTCTTTGTTTTGAATATAATTCTTCAATATTTTTTCATGCTTATTCCAAGTCCATCATGAGCTTTTTATAACAAAGGGAGAGAAGGGCAGGGGGTGGAGGGAGAGAGAGATTCTAGACATTTTATCTTGCCTAATGATTTAAAAAATTTTTTTATTTGGAAAATTGCTTTACAATTTTGTTTTGGTTTCTGCCTCACAACAATATGAATCAGTCATGTATATAAATCCCTTCCCTTCTGAACCTCCCTCTCCTCCCACCATCCCACCCCTCTAGGTCACCACAGAGCACAAGACTGGGCTACCTGTGTTTTAGCAACTTCCCACTGTCTATTTTATACATGTATACTATACTGTATATGTCAATATATATTTATACTATATATGTCAATGCTACTTTCTCAAATCATCCCGCCCTCACCTTCCCCCGCTGTGCCCACAAGTCTGTCCTCTACTATATTCATCAGTACCATTTTTCTAGATTCTATATATATGTGTTAATATGTGATACTTGTGTTTCTCTTTCTGATTTACTTCATTCTGTATAAGAGGCTCTAGGTTCATCTACTTCCCTAAAACTGACTGAAATTTGTCCCTTTTTATGGCTAAGTATTCTATTCTAAAAATGTACCAAAACTTCCTTATCCATTCATCTGTTGATGGACCTCTAGTTGCTTTCACTTCCTGGGTATTGTAAATAATGCTGCAGTGAATATTGGGGTACATGTATCTTTTTCAATTATTGTTTCCTCAGGGTATATGCTCAGTAGTGGGATTGCTGGGTTGTATCTTAGATTTATTCCTAGCTTTTTAAGGAATCTCCATACTGTTTACCATATGACTGTATCAGTTTACATTCCCACCAACAGTGCAGAAGGGTTCCCCATTCTCCACACCCTCTGTAGCACTTACGGTTTGTAGAATTTTGGTGAAGGCCATTCTGATTGGTATGAAGTGATATCTTATTACAGTTTCGCATTTGCATTTCTCTAATGACAAGTGATGTTGAGCATCTTTTCATGTTTATTGGCCATCTTTATGTCTCCTTTGGAGAAATGTTTGTTTAGGTCTTCTGCACATTTTTTGATTGGGTTGTTTGTTTTTCTGATACTGAGCTGTATGAGTTGCTTATATATTTTGAAGATTAACCCTTTTTCAGTTGCACTATTTTCTCCCATTCTGAGGGTTTTCTTTTCATCTTGTGTATTTTTTCCTTTCCTGTGCAAAAGCTTTTATGTTTTATTAGGTCCTAATTGTTTATTTTTGTTTTTATATCCATTAATCTAGGAGGTAGTTCAGGGAGAATCTTACTGCTATTTATTTACCCAGTGATTTTAATGAGCTGTTGTGTTTGTATGCTCAGTCACTCAGTTGTGTCCACTTTTTGTGGCCCCATGGACTGTAGCCTGTCAGGATCCTCTGTCCTAGGAATTTTCCAGGCAAGAATACTGGAGTGAGTTGCCATTCCCTATGCTAGGGTATCTTCCCGACCTAGGGATCAAACCTGAGTCTCTTGTGTCTCCTGCAGTGGCAAGCGGATTCTTTACCACTAGTGCCAGCTGGGAAATCTGAATGAGCTATCATAGTTTGAACCAACTCAAACTGAAAAACTCACATTTATGCATCATACCCTAGAGAGCCCCAGTTCTCAGTGGCCTGGAGAAATCTGGATGAAGATACACTTGCATTTTCCCTGTCCCCTGTCACTGCCTGTCCTTCCTCCACTAAATCCTGTCTCCTAGGAAACTGATGCTTTTAATCAGGGCCTCCCAAGTTCCCAGTGCCAGCCTCATTCAATGGTTGGACTTGTACCTAAACAGAAAGCTGAGTGCTGTCAGGGTGGACTGTACCTGAGTCCACCTCCAGGGCTGAGGTCAAAGACCAAAAGCTTACTTCCCTACCTCTACCTTATGTTCCCTGAGGAGTCCATGATTCCTGCTTTTCCCCTCTAGCCCATTGCCATCTAGATCTCTGTGGATTCCTGGAGCTTTTACAGTCTCAAGGTCTCTTCTTTTTCTGAGAACAGACTCAAATCCAGTGCTGGCAGACTTGCCAGTCCACATAGATTTCATCTCCTCATGGCTGTGTTCTTTGATCTAGGACAGATCACTCCAAACCCGGAAACCACCCCTTGGAGGAAACAGACCTTCACAAGGCGTCTGTCTACAGAGAGCTGTGCTGAGTGTCTGCAGGATGAGGGGCTTTAGTGGTACCATAGTTCTTATTCTTCTCCTTTGAAAAAAAGTTCCTGGAGAAGGAAATGGCTTCCCACTCCAGTGTTCTGGCCTGGAGAATTCCACAGACTGTAAAGTCCATGGGGTCACAAAGATTCTGACACGACTGAGCGACTTTCACTCACCTGAAGAAAGCTACTGTACATGGCTGCACCCTCCCCTCTCAGGGACGTCTGTGCAGACCTCACCCACCGGGCTGGTTTCTCTGTGCTGCACAGAACCCCACCAGGGCTGAGAGGCTGAGTGCCATTCTAGCGGGAGACAGCCTCAACTTCAAATCCAAGTTCCCCCAGTTGCTTGTGTAACTGGGGGTGGGGAGGCAAAGTATATAAACTCTCTAAATATTTCCTTCTTCATAAGGTAATGAGAGCAGCAGCAGTCCCTGCCTTGTATTTAAATAAGATGATCTCGCACAAGGCCTGGCCCTTGTTGTCATCAAAACATGTTAGCTGCTGCTGGCAATGTGAACGGTGTTCCCTAACACCCCTCCCAGGAGTCAGCGCCGTGGCCCCACAACTGCCCAAGAGAGCAGAGGGGGTGCAATCACCTCTCCTTTATCCACCTTTATTCCTTCATCCACCTCTTCTTTCTCGACAGAAGAATGAGGTGAGATGCTGAGTATTGTCCCGCTGAAGTCCCAGCGCCCTTGCTTTCCAAGGCACAGCCATGCAGCAGATTTGCATTTAAGTGCTGCTACTTTTTATCTCTGTGTTTCCTAAGCTCTCCTACACCTCAGTCCCGTCAAGTCACTCAGCAAACACCCAAGACCAGAACTGAGCGGTGCTGCTAACGCTGTGGAGAGCAGCAGAACTCAAAATTAGACCCTGCTCTGAGCTTGCAGGCTGAGTGACAGCTGGGCTCCCAGGGCCAGCTGACACATGGCTGCGCCTCCACCCGCATGGCAGCCCACGTGAGCACCAGCTGGAAGGGAGATGGCAGAGCGGTGCTAGACTTCACGACTCGGGCGTGGGATGAGGGCTTAGAAACCAGGGGAGAAACAGATGAACCTCTTCTATTTCAAAAGAAGGCAATTCAGAGACTTATATTTAAATTGAAAATCCTTTAGCTGCTCCTGCTAATTTACCTCAATCTTGTTATGCCACCAAAACTTTGCATGCTTCACTTAAAATGCATCACCTACATTTACTGATGTCATGGTAGTGCTGGGACATGATTGTGAACTTTACAGACCCGTCCGCATCCTGAGGGTCTGCATCAAACCTACTACTTGTGGCTTGCTAACCAAGATCCCTTTTCTCTGTCTGCCCTCATCATCTCCCAACAGGATCTCCCACTCACTGAGGGCTTTGCTCATCCTCCCTGTTACCCACTGAACTCACCATTGCAAAGCTGATCTTCTTCACCCTCAGCTTGAATTTAAAACATAGGTTTCATTATTATTCAGGCATGGCAAGGCCAAGAGATAAGGAGACAGCTCTCGTTGAAAAGAGAGTTTGTCACCAGCAGACACCAAGAGGAGGGTGCATGTTAAAGCATGAGAAATCAAAAACGAAAAGACGTGGTTGATACACGTGGTTATGTCACTTGCTGCTTAGAAACCGTCAGTGTTCATTGGCTTTGGAGCCCGTGTTCGAGTTTTTCCACTTTCTGGTCACTGCTGCAGTCCAGCCTTGCCCACCACTCTATACTTTCCCCCTCTTGCATCCAATGTTCCAGCAAAACTGCACTCCTTGGGGTTTCTTATCAGTTCAGTAAAAGCAACAGTTCTTGTGTGACTTTTCATTCCCCTGCCTTGTGTCTAGCTGACCAAGGCTTCAGTACCACCTGCTTTCTGAGAATGTTTAATTGGTGGTGGGACTTTGTGTGTGTGTGTGTGTGTGTGTGTGTGTGTGTATGGGGGCTTCACACAGTTAATACCAGGCACAGACCTTTGCCATGGAAGTGAGCAGGAAAAAAATGCCTGTTTCTTCGCATCCACTCAAATGCTAACTTTCTTTCTAGTTGCAATAAAGCTTCAATAAAGGGCTTCCCTGGTGGCTCAGACAGTAAAGACTCTGCCTTCAATTCAGGAGACCTGGGTTCACTCCCTGGGTCGGGAAGATCCCCTGGAGAAAGAAATGGCAACCAACTCCAATATTCTTGCCTAGAGAAGTCCGCGGACAGAGGAGTCTGGTGGGGTACAGTCCGTGGGACCACAAAGAGTCAGTCATGACTGAGCGAGTATGAATAGAATAAAAAAATATAACAAAAAGGGCTCCTCAGGCCTTTTGCAATTTTTGCTTCCCCCTCTCTGATTTTTTATGGGCCCACTGGCTTAAACTTTCTTTTGTTTGTAGTTGTGAAGCATGTATTGGTTCTGTCTTTGACGGCACCTGGAGGGGAGTGTGGGTGTGCTTTGTCATTCTGGAGGCTCCTCTGCTCCAGCACTCTTGTGGCCAGCAACAATCAGTGACACGGGCAGCTCTGAGAACTGCCCTGTGAGGTGGCGAGAACTGGATGGGATGTCAGGAGACCCATGTATGGGAAAGATTCTTCAACTGGTTTGCCGTCTGCCCCTCACTGCCTGCACAGCGGATGTGCTCTGCCAGTGTGGAGCCCACGTGCTCCTGCCTGTAACAACAGTGATTTCTTCCTCCCTGGCTGGAGAGTTTACTGACTCCTTTGGATTTTCAGATTGGATCCTTCCACAATGCAGTTCAGGATGTCCCATGACCATGAGTGGGTTTTTAGACTTGATCACTCTGGACTTGAATAGTGATTGCCAAAAAGAATAGAATTTTAAAAATAGAATTTCCATGCTCAGCCTCTGATTTGTCTCCTCCACCCCACTTTCTTATTTCACTAACTACTTTGCAAAACAAAAACATGGGGTCACCTGCCTATTTTGCTGCTTATTTTGTGGGGGTTGCACCTAGTCTAGTGCCTCCTCCCACATCCGGCTTTAGTCCCATTTTCTCTAAGTATCTTCCTCTAGAGGTGATGACTGGGCCCGATTAGTGTGTAGTAATGGCCTTGGCAATCTAGAAGGAGAGGGAAATATGACACGTGATGCATAGAGACCTCCTGCAGAGGTCATCCTGTCCCCAACTGGTGGTTTTTTCTAGAGGATTCCATTTACAGCTGTGCGGAGGGTGGAAGGAAGGAGAGGAAGAGTCTAAACTGCTGAGAGTTTGTAGCCAGGACTGGCCTATTGTTGGCTGCTCAGGCATAGGTATGCCTGGTGGGAGGAGGAGGACCTAGGCTAATGCCTGGGTTCCCTGCCAGAACTCTAATTTTATGATGACTTTTTTTTTTTGGCTTTTATTTAGGGTGTCTCTTAAATGCCAATCTGTCTAGTCTGCTTCTTACCTAAATAAAACAGAGTGCTTTTTTTTTTTTTTTTTAATTTTATTTTATTTTTAAACTTAACATAACTGTATTAGATTTGCCAAATATCAAAATGAATCCGCCACAGGTATACATGTGTTCCCCATCCTGAACCCTCCTCCCTCCTCCCTCCCCATTCCATCCCTCTGGGTCGTCCCAGTGCACCAGCCCCAAGCATCCAGTATCGTGCATCGAACCTGGACTGGCAACTCATTTCATACATGATATTTTACATGTTTCAATGCCATTCTCCCAAATCTTCCCACCCTCTCCCTCTCCCACAGAGTCCATAAGACTTTTCTATACATCAGTGTCTCTTTTGCTGTCTCGTACACAGGGTTATTGTTACCATCTTTCTAAATTCCATATATATGCGTTAGTATACTGTATTGGTGTTTTTCTTTCTGGCTTACTTCACTCTGTATAATAGGCTCCAGTTTCATCCACCTCATTAGAACTGATTCAAATGTATTCTTTTTAATGGCTGAATAATACTCCATTGTGTATATGTACCACAGCTTTCTTATCCATTCAACTGCTGATGGACATCTAGGTTGCTTCCATGTCCTGGCTATTATAAACAGTGCTGCAATGAACATTGGGGTACTCGTGTCTCTTTCCCTTCTGGTTTTCTCCGTGTGTATGCCCAGCAGTGGGATTGCTGGATCATAAGGCAGTTCTAGTTCCAGTTTTTTAAGGAATCTCCACACTGTTCTCCATAGTGGCTGTACTAGTTTGCATTCCCACCAACAGTGTAAGAGGGTTCCCTTTTCTCCACACCCTCTCCAGCATTTATTACTTGTAGACTTTTGGATCGCAGCCATTCTGACTGGTGTGAAATGGTACCTCATAGTGGTTTTGATTTGCATTTCTCTGATAATGAGTGATGTTGAGCATCTTTTCATGTGTTTGTTAGCCATCTGTATGTCTTCTTTGGAGAAATGTCTGTTTACTTCTTTGGCCCATTTTTTGATTGGGTCATTTATTTTTCTGGAGTTGAGCTGTAGGAGTTGCTTGTATATTCTTGAGATTAGTTGTTTGTCAGTTGCTTCATTTGCTATTATCTTCTCCCATTCTGAAGGCTGTCTTTTCACCTTGCTAATAGTTTCCTTTGATGTGCAGAAGCTTTTAAGGTTAATTAGGTCCCATTTGTTTATTTTTGCTTTTATTTCCAATATTCTGGGAGGTGGGTCATAGAGGATCCTGCTGTGATGTATGTCAGAGAGTGTTTTGCCTATGTTCTCCTCTAGGAGTTTTATAGTTTCTGGTCTTATGTTTAGATCTTTAATCCATTTTGAGTTTATTTTTGTGTATGGTGTTAGAAAGTGTTCTAGTTTCATTCTTTTACAAGTGGTTGACCAGAGTTCCCAGCACCACTTGTTAAAGAGATTGTCTTTAATCCATTGTATATTCTTGCCTCCTTTGTCGAAGATAAGGTGTCCATATGTGCGTGGACTTATCTCTGGGCTTTCTATTTTGTTCCATTGATCTATATTTCTGTCTTTGTGCCAGTACCATACTGTCTTGATAACTGGCTTTGTAGTGGAGCCTGAAGTCAGGTAGGTTGATTCCTCCAGTTCCATTCTTCTTTCTCAAGATCGCTTTGGCTATTCGAGGTTTTTTGTTTTTCCATACAAATTGTGAAATTATTTGTTCTAGCTCTGTGAAGAATGTTGTTGGTAGCTTGATAGGGATTGCATTGAATCTATAGATTGCTTTGGGTAGTATACTCATTTTCACTACATTGATTCTTCCAATCCATGAACATGGTATATTTCTCCATCTGTTAGTGTCCTCTTTGATTTTTTTCACCAGTGTTTTATAGTTTTCTATGTATAGGTCTTTCGTTTCTTTAGGTAGATATATTCCTAAGTATTTTATTCTTTCCGTTGCAATGGTGAATGGAATTGTTTCCTTAATTTCTCTTTCTGTTTTCTCATTATTAGTGTATAGGAATGCAAGGGATTTCTGTGTGTTGATTTTATATCCTGCAACTTTACTATAGTCATTGATTAGTTCTAGTAATTTTCTGGTGGAGTCTTTAGGGTTTTCTATGTAGAGGATCATGTCATCTGCAAACAGTGAGAGCTTTACTTCTTCTTTTCCAATTTGGATTCCTTTTATTTCTTTTTCTGTTCTGATTGCTGTGGCCAAAACTTCCAAAACTAACAGAGTGCTTATAGACATGATGTACACCTGTTAAAACCAGTGTTTGCATTTACAAGAAAGCAACCACTGCTTCCTAACCCTGTCCGAAAATAACCCATTTCTCATGGATTCCAACCTGAATTGGGCCAGTTGTGGAGGAAACTTGCCTGTGGTTGAACACAAACTCCATTTTTCTTTTCTTTTTTCCCCCCAGGATTACACCTTGACCATGTATTTTCAACAATACTGGAGAGATAAAAGGCTCGCCTATTCTGGGATCCCTCTCAACCTCACGCTGGACAATCGAGTGGCTGACCAGCTCTGGGTGCCTGACACATATTTCTTAAATGACAAAAAGTCATTTGTGCACGGAGTGACGGTGAAGAACCGCATGATCCGCCTCCACCCTGACGGGACGGTGCTGTACGGGCTCAGGTCTGTCTGCCCTGTGGGCTGGGTTCATGGTTGCATGGCACGTTGGCCTTGAGTTTCACTGGAGTTGACTATATTAAGTGAGGCCATGTCCTCCGATTAATTAAGAGACATCCATGAAACATTCTGAACTCTGAAGAAGAAGAATCTTATAAATCTAAGATTTGGAGCATTACTGTTACTATAAAGCAAGGCTGTTTTTCAAGCAAGTGAAATTGAGATTGATTGAGAGTTGGATTGAGTTGATGTAACTGGGCTGTTAGAACAGATTCCCTCAGGACGGATTTCCCATATCATAACCACAAAGGCCTATAATTAATATCACCTTCATACTTTAGAGGCTTTCAGTAAAGTTTCCTAAAGCCATTTGCAGAGTTGAAAAAAGGTCTATGTGTGCTGACATACGGTATGGTCTCCACAGAGCTTTATGAGGTGCACCACCAATATTTACAGGGATGAGTAAATATGAGGCTTCCTGGTGAGAATAACCTCTCGCCAGGTCTCATAATGAAGTCTCGTGAATTTGGAAACCAGACCGCTTGCTCTCTGGAGCCCTGAGGATCCCTGGGCTTCCCGGGTTATCCTGGAGGCCACCAAGCCTTCCCGTGATGTTCCACCACGCTGGTTGTTCGTGGTTTTGACTTCCACTGCATGGTGACCTTAGCAATCTGTGTCTCTCATGTTGACTTAGCACTGCTTTTTGTTTTGTTTTAGAGTGAGTATGTCTGCCTCACCGTCAGGAATGGGGCATAGGTGGTTATCTTGGAGCAAAGGTTTATCTCCAAATGTTGTGACTCTTCTTTTAGCATTTAATTTATTTACGGCTGCGTAGGTCTGTGTTGTGGCACACAAACTTAGTAATTGCGGCTTGTGGGCTCTACAGCATGAGCTCAGTAGTTGTGGTGCATGGGCCTAGTTGCTCAGCAGCAAGTGGGAGCTTAGTTCCCAGGCCAGGGGTTGAACCTGGGCCCCCTGCATTGGCAGGCAGATTCTTAACCCCTAGACCACCAAGGAAGTCCCTGTTGTGAATCTTTGACTAAGACTCCAACAGGCCTAAAGAGTAATCATAATAATGTATATTTAAATCCATACCACTGTGAACTTTAGTGCTTTGGGAAGAGTAAAGGGAATTATTGAACACTGCCTTAATTGGAAAATGTTAAATGACTTCCTCAAAACACCAGTATATAGAACGAGATTTGGAATTTTAGCAAAAATCAGACTTAACTGTAAGAGAAAAAAGTGGCACAGGTCAACTAAGCCATGGTGTTACTCTAAAAAGAATCTAGATAATGTTTCCTTGGGATATTTTCAGCATTTTGTATTTTTGCCTGAAAGTGAGAGATGTGGTTGAAAAGTTTTGAAATTCTGACAAGTAAAAAAATCAGTTGTTCAAAAGATGATCCAGAGGCCATGTAAGCATACAATGGAGAGTCATGTCCTTCATTTACCTGCCCTCCCTCCCCAAAAATGTGGGTAGAAATGTGTGTGTGTGTGAGTGTGTGTGTGTGTGCATGAGAGAGTGTGTGTGTGTGTGTGTGTGTGCATGCGCATGTGTGGAGTGGGGGCAAAGCATAGGAAGCAGATATCAATGAAAACTAGGTTCAGCCTTCTTGGCTTCTTGCTGCTTGGGTTCTCTCCATTTTTATTTTTATGTTGTTTATTTTCTCATCAGGGTTAGAGTACATTTAGTGTATCTAAGAAGAAAGAGGTTTCACTCTGTTAGGACAATATCTGAGTCCACTCAGATAGCTTTAGCAAATGCCCATAGCAGACACTTATATCTCACTCTCTGGAGTCTGGGAGTTCAAGATCAAGGTGCCAGCAGCTAGTGTCCAGGGAAGGCCTGCATCTTCATTCATGCCAGGAGCCTTCTCACTGTATCTCCACCTGATGGAAGTGTTGTGGGTCACCTTTATTAGAACACCAATCCCATTCATGGGGCTCCACCCTCATGAACTAAGCCTTCACGTTCTGATACCACTTTGGGGTTCAAATATGAATTTGAGGGACCATAAACATTTGGACCATAGCAAACAAGATGATACAATATGAATGAAAGAACTGTAATTAATTTCCAAACTCCATTTGAAAGTGTTGGAATTCACACCATAAAACAGGCAAGAATAAGAAAAACCAAGAGATTAAAATTATGTAACAGCTAATACTGACTGTAAATTTTAATATAGAATTTAAATAATAATTAGTAATAAGCTATGGGATCCTTTTAATAGTAAACTTTTTACAATTATCTAGAAAAACTCTCTGGTGAAATTTACTCCAGCTGAGCTATTTAAAATCCTAAAAGATGATGCTGTTAAAGTGCTGCACTCAATATGTCAGCAAATTTGGAAAACTCAGCAGTGGCCACAGAACTGGAAAAGGCCAGTTTTCATTCCAATCCCAAAGAAGAGCAATGCTAAAGAATGTTCAAACTACTGAACAATTATACTCATTTCACATGCTAGTCAGGTTATGCTCAAAATCCTTCAAGCTAGGCTTCAGCGGTACATGAAACAAGAACTTTCAGATATACAATCTGGGTTCAGAAAAGGCAGAGGAACCAGAGGTCAAACTGCCAACATTTGTTGGATCATAGGAGAAGGCAATGGCACCCCACTCCAGTACTCTTGCCTGGAAAATCCCTTGGACGGAGGAGCCTGGTAGGCTGCAGTCCATGGGGTCGCTAAGAGTCGGATACGACTGAGCGACTTCACTTTCACTTTTCACTTTCATGCATTGGAGAAGGAAATGGCAACCCACTCCAGTGTTCTTGCCCGGAGAATCCCAGGGACCGGGGAGCCTGGTGGGCTGCCGTCGATGGGGTCACACAGAGTCGGACACGACTGAAGTGACTTAGCAGCAGCAGAGAAAGCAAGGGAACTCCGGAAAAGCATCTGTTTCACTGACCACATGAAAGCCTTTGACAGTATGGATCACAACAAACTGTGGAAAACTCTTAAAGAGATGGGAATACCAGACTACCTTACCTGTCCTCTGAAAAACCTGCATATGTGTCAGGAATCAACAGTTAGAACCTTACATGGAACAACTAACTGACTGGTTCAAAATTGGGAAAGGCGTAAGACAAAGCTGTATATTGTCACCCTTTTTGTTTAATTTATATGTAGAGGCTTCCCAGGAGGCACTAGTGGTAAAGAACCTGCCTGCCAGTGCAGGAGACATAAGAGACGTGGGTTTGATCCCTGGGTCAGGAAGATCACCTGAGTAGGAAATGGCAACCCACTCCAGTTTTATTGCCTGGGGAATCCCATGGACAGAGAAGCCTGGCAGGCTATAGTCCATGGGGTCACAAAGAGTTGGATACGACTGAAGCAACTCAGCATGCATGCATGCAGAGTACATCATGTGAAATGCCAGGCTGGATGAAGCCAAGATGGAATCAAGATTTCCAGGAGAAATACCAACAACTTCAGATTTGCAGATGACACCACCCTTATGGCAGAAAGTGAAGAGGAACTAAAGAGCCTCTTGACGAGAGTGAAAAAGCTGGCTTGAAACTCAACATTCAGAAAACTAAGATCATGGCACCTGGTCCCATCACTTCATGGCAAATAGATGGGCAGAAAGTGGAAACTGTGACAGGTTTTATTTTCTTGGGCTCCAAAATCACTGCAGATGGTGACTGCAGTCATGAAATTAAAAGACGCTCCTTGGAAGAAAAGCTGTGACCAACCTAGACTGCATATTGAAAAGCAGAGACATCACTTTACCGACAAAGGTCTGTCTAGTCAAAGCTATGGTTTTTCCAGTAGTCATGTATGGATGGATATGAGAGTTGGCCATAAAGAGTGCATTCTTGGCTGAGTGACGAAGAATTGGTGCTTTTGAACTGTGGTGCTGGAGAAGACTCTTGAGAGTCCCTTGGACTGCAAGATCAAACCAGTCAATCCCAATGGATATCAACCCTGAATATTCATTGGAACGACTTATGCTGAAGTTGAAGTTCCAATATTTTGGCAGCCTGATGCAAAGTGCCAGCTCATTGGGAAAGACTCTGATGCTGGGGAAGATTGAAGGCAAAAGAAGAGGGTGGCAGAGAATGAGATTGTTAGATAGCATCCATCTAACTGACTGACTGACTCAAATGGACAGGAATTTGAGCAAACTCTGGGATAGTGAAGGACAGGGAAGCCTGGAGTGCTGCAGAACTTGGGGTAGCAAAGAGTTGGACAGGACTTAAGGACTAAACAATAACAACAAAAGTGAAATTTACATTCATTACACATCTCAAATAGCCTCTTAAATCAGTAAATGGATTTCCAAATCATAGCTGTTTTTATTCAAGTGGGCTTTACAGGGGGCTCAGTGTTCAAGAATCTGCCTGCCAAGCAGGAGATATGAATTCCTGAATTCCTGAATCTTCCTGAGTCAGGAAGATCCCCTGGAGAAGAAAACAGCAACCCACACCAGTATTCTTGTCTGGGAAATCTCATGGACAGAGGAACCTCGTGGGCTACAGTCCACAGGATCGCAGAGTCGGACACAACTTAGCAACTGAAGAACGACAGTAGATCTCAGTATGGACTACCCTGGTGGCACAGTGGAACCAATCTGCCTGCAGTGTAAGAGATGTGGGTTCTCTTCTTGGGTTGGGAACATCCCCTGGAGAAGGAAATAGCAGCCCCCTCCAATATTCTTGCCTGGGAAAACCCATGGACAGAGGAGCCTAGTGGTCTTCAGTCCATGGGGTCACAAAAGAGTCAGACATGACTTCGTGACTCAGTAACAACAAATGTCAATACAGCCCCTAGATATTTATTTAGAACCTCATATTTTTTAAACAGTTCTTACATATGGAGCTATACAGGCTGTCAGAAAGGAAATTAAATAACAGACCATTTTCCACATGTGTATATCAGCTATAATGTGCCATCTAAATTCCTTTGAAACTGGCTAATCTAGAAATTTCTGCTTTCAGTTTAAAAAAGCTCACATAGCTATAGAAATTAATTTGAATTTGAAATAGTTTGAGTTTTTGGACAGAAGGCACATTAGTGCTTGAACATACTGATAATTTAATTAAATTCATCTAACTACATATTCAGTGTTATTCTGTGTGAACTGAAGTACCATTTATATATTCCACAAGATATTCTCAGGCATACTATATGTATTGTGTATTTTGATAACATAGTATGAATGTCACCCTGCATCCTCCCCTTGGTAGGGTTTCCTAACTTCCCTCTCTTCTCTTTTTACTGTTGTACTTTCTGGATCACGCTGGTGACACGGCAAGAAAAAGATGGCCAGTGTTTGTATCCTTTTAGCAAATAGGTCTACCAGTGCCTGGTCCTGGAGGGGGTCTGGTGCAGCTGAGAACTTGAGTGGATTAAACCCACAAGGAGGTTCGTGGAGCACTGGGCTTGTCAGTCTCCTGCTTGTAAAACACTGCTCATTAAGGCTCAACCCAACAGAGATTACTTTCCTACTGGCTGTGTCCTAAGAAGCTAGTTGACCTGTGTCCCTGGAACCTTAAGGTTGAGTTCTTCTTTTCTTTGGAGACTGGGATTGGCCTCCACCTCAAGTATCCTGCAGTTGCTCAAGCTGGTAGGTTAGTCACCATTTAGCTCCTCTGGGCTCCTTTTCCCAGATGTGTCTAGCCATCACAGCAGAAGATCATCGAGGGCTTTTGCTTTATCAAGAGCAGAAGAGGATCTCTGGCTGGGGATGAGCTCTCCATGATGTGGGTTTGTACGTCATCTCAGACTTATTCTGGGAAGTCATTAATCCATTCCTCTGATGACTCTGCAGAAGTAGTCAGTCACAAAGATGCTGGCGAGGGACCACGTTCATGTAGTGATAAAAGGTTGTTTTAAATCATGAACTCCTTTTCAATGACTCTTACAACCCCTATGTTGGCCTGATACTACCTTGAGATTACCTGCTCGGCTCAGCTGAATGAGACAGTGAATCAAACCTCTGGTACTCATCACATCACCAGATGGGGTAAGGGAATGCTCTGAATAGGGCATACATGCCATCTTAAAATAAGACATGGGCTATTGGAAAATTTCCTTTGAGGAGCCAAACCTTTTTAGGAACTAGGAGGATCTTGGCTGCCAAGAGGCTCACAAGGCTTGATCCTGTTCCTAAGACGATCTTTCTGTTTCCTTTGGTGCCAGGCTGAAGTTCTCTTGCTGTCTGTTCCTCTCCCGTCTTCCCATCTTCTTTTTCAAGTCAACCAATCACCTTATGACATTGAATATCTTACCTGCCCCACTGAGAGTACTTTGTAGTGTGATCTTTTCTTCAAGCCATGAATTTTGTGTCTTTGGACCTTTTATCCTGATGCTAGGAGTTGGTAATGATTTCATAAAATAGTACTTGACTTTCTCTGAAAAGATCCTGGGAGTCTGAGGTTGAGTCATCTTCATCAAAACAATGTAGCCATGTTGTGCCTGAGAAGCTTACTGCAAAATTTATTGGAAAATATCTTGTGAAATTCCTACTTGCTGTTGAATATGACTTGAAATTGTTAAAGTTGACATTCCTTTACTTAGAAAGTTCATGCAATGTTAAAATGAACCTAGAACTTATTTCAGGAGATTCAAATTAAGTCATCTCACTGGTTTGACTGCTATCTTTTTCCAAAACAGTATTTTATAGGGTGGTTCTGGCCAAACACCTTTTTCTCCCAGGAAAGCTGTAAGCCCACACAATTAGTAACTTCCCTGGTGGCTCATATGGTAATAAGTCTGCCTACAGTGCAGGACACCCAGGTTCAATCCCTGGGTCGGGAAGATCGCTTGGAGAAGGGAATGGCAGCCCACTCCAGTCGTCTTGGCCTGGAGAATCACATGGACAGAGGAGCCTGGCTGGCTACAGGCCATAGTGTCGCAAAGTCAGACAGGACTGAGTGAGTCACACTTTCACAGAATTAATAAGGCTCATATAATTGGAGTGCAGATGTGTTTAATTCCCAAACTCTTACTTAGTCATTGCCTCCAAATTACTTTTAGCTAAGTAAGAAACATTGATAAATTGCTTTCCAAGAGGGATTATGCCAATCTTTACTCCCACCAACAATAAATTACATGCTAGCTTTAGGGTTGTAACACCTGCTTTGAACTTCATCATTTTTTAGGCTACTGTAAATAATCTATCAATATATGTACTTCATCCCTTAAGGATGGAGAAAATCACCTGTCTCTCTTTAAATTTGGGCTCATAAAATCATCTGTTCTCCCTAATCATGTTAATTCTTCCCCTGTTTTTAAGAACACTTTCATACCTTCACTTCAGGCATCACTCCTCATTCACATTTGATGATGTTATCCTATACTTTAATTAAAAACACAGAAACGTCTTCATCTTGCCATTTACAAAGGGGCCATCCCACATGCCTGCTTCTCATTCTGTGCTTCTCTCAAAGTGGAAAGTGGGTCCCTGGGCATTTCAGGAGTCACCTTCACCTTGGCATCCTCTCCCTCTAGAGGGTTTGGCTCCTGCCATCCTAACTGCTCTTGTTTTACAACTGTCCTTCTCTCTCATCATGCTTGCAGTGTGCATACCTTCCTTCTGCTCTTCAGAAATAGTCAAGGATGTCCCTGTTTTAGGGCCTTGGCACATGCTCTTTTCTTGATCCAATATGTTGTTTCTAGATATTCGTGTTTTTAGCATCACAGTGTAAATATATTATTGAAGGCAGTTCACCTGGTCTTACTCTGGTCACCTATTCCTTTTTTATTACACTCTCTTGTTTTACTTTATTTTTATCATAGCACTTATCTATATCTGACATGAACTTGTCATTTTATTGCATTTCTAATTCCCTGACTCTGTTCCTATCCCTGATGGTGGGGAAACCACCATTAGAATATAAATTCTTTGAGAAAAGAACCTGTTTCTTGTTTATTATTACATCCCAAAATCTAGAGTAGGAAAAAGTACAGTATGAGGATTAAGCTTAATTCCAATTCTTCTTTCTGGAGTACTTTATTTTTATATTTTCTATTTAGATTCTTAATCTATCAGAATTTATCTTGGTGTACGATTGTGAGGCAGCTGTCCAGTGTTTTTACTTCTCAAATGGTTGGTTAGCTGTTTTTTGCAGTACTTACCAGTTTATTCTTCCACATGAGCTTTAGGATCATTTGCATTCTCAAAATTTCTAAAAATATAATGTGAAATGTCAGTTGGAATTATGCTCATAAATATGACTTTGAGAAGACCAAATGCTGAATGGTGGTCAGTCTTTCCTACATACCTGTGGCACGTGTGTTCTTGCATGCTTTCAGTCATGGCTTTTAGTAAAATTTTGTCATTTTATTCATAGACAATCACTCATTTCTTTCTAAGATTTTTCCTGTTTCTATAAGTGTGGAGCTGTTAGGACTGGGATCATTTTTACATTATCTTTCTAACTCATTGGTATGTGGGGAAGCTATTCATCTGTTTGTTTATGGCCGTTCTTTGTTGATACATTTGTCCACTATCATATCTATCCAGGCTAATCTCTTACTGTGTCTAATTATTTAGTAAATACTCTTGAGGATTTTAGTCTTATAATCATATTGCTTATAATGGGTTTTTAATCTTCATTTTTTATTGGTTTTACTCATGTTTCTGTTATGTTCCATTGGTTTCAACTTCCAGAAAATGAAAACCAATTGGGGATAACAGTGTGCAGCATTCCCTGGTTCTTCGTTATAGTAGGAGTGCTTCTTGCAAATCATCAGGAAGGATGATTTGCACTCTCAGTATAATGTAATTGGAACTCATTCTTTTACTTCCATTATATACAGACATACATACATACTCTCATTTTCTGGGAACTAGGTCATGAGTTGAATAACAAAATATCACCAATTTATGGAATTTATTTTCAGCAGCTCATTATAAATCAGATGGCTGACCCTCCATGGCTTTTTTACATATCAGAAATAAGAAGAGACTTTGTTAATTCAATTTCTAGATATATGATCATTTTCCTTTTTGTAGCCTATAACTGTGATGTATAATTTCCTACTGTGATCTATCCCTGAATTCCTGAGATAAATCCTATTTTATCATGGTGGGCAATACACTTAAGAAATTATTAAGTTTGCTTTGCTCATGCTTAATTTATAATTCTTGTAAAAATCTGTTGACAGCTGGTTTATTGGTGTAAATATATCTTGTGATCTAGCTAGTGCGGTTTTGTTTGTCCCCCACTATCCCCCTAAACACTGTTAAGTGAGGTATGAAGTTTTGATTTGTTGGCCACAGGCATGTGGGAGTCTAGCCACGCCCCCCCCACACCCCAACCAGGGATGGAACCCCATCCTCTGCATTGAAAGGTAGTCTTAACCACTGGACCTGTAGGGAAGTCTTGTGCCACTGTTTTAAGAATAGTCTTTTCCCATCTTTTTGTTATACAGGACTTCTTAGTTCAATGTCTAATATTAAATGCAGACTTAGAATTAATATTTTCCCTTGCATGGCCCAGCCCCATTTTAGGCTGGAAGCCTGTCATGGCAAAGGAAGGATGGTTGATTTCTCAGCATCTGTGCCTCTGCTTTTCCTCTGTCCCCTCCCAGCCTACCTTGATGACCTATATATTACCTCCTCTGGTTTTGAAGGTTTATTTGGGGGCAGGTTTGGAGGGAAAATAAATAAGAAAAATATTACTGGAACTGTACTGTTTTCTCTTGGTTTCATGCTCTTTGGACCGAGAGCATATGGGGAATTGGCTCTGTTCAGAGCTTTACTCCAGGAGGCCCCTTGACCAGCACTGGGGGTGGGGAGACTGAGCACAGGATACATTGCTATTCTATGGAGTCCCTTGGAAAAATTTCTTTAGTTCTAGGGCTGTGTCCTTCGTGGACACCTTCCATCTCTCCACCCATCCATGCAGCCCTGGTATATAGGATTCAGGAGTGCTGTAGGTCCTCCCTTTTCCTGTGGAGACCCTGGGTGAGCCCCAGGAATCTGCCTGCTTTCCTCAGATAATATCCAAGCCCTGTTCAGTCTCCACTGTCCCACCACCCGCATTCCAGGTGTGCCACATCCACAGTTCCTTCTAGAGATCAGCTGGAAGATGCTGATCTCTCTTAGGGAGGGCTGGAAACTCTACCAAGAAATCTATCCCCAATTTAGCTGCCTCTCCTCATTACTCTGACCTCTATTAACAGTCATAACTTGGACAAAGATTCCAAGAACCATGAGCCAATTCAATGAAATTCAGTAGTAAATTATCCAATGGTTAGGTGATAATGTTGGGTCTTCTCACACATTTCTCATATATATCATGTAGATTCTATTAAATATATGAATACATTAGATCTCTTTGTGTTTTGACATAATATGAATCAAGAAGATTTCTCTGTATTTATATGTTCTGTAATAAATTATATCATATGTTAAATCTCTGTTCCTAAATTGAGTTGATATTCCTGTAAGTATTTTAAAATTTATCTGTAGACATATACAGTTGACCTTTGAACACTGTGGGGAGTTTGGGGCACTGACCTTCCACACAGTTGAAAATCCACATATAACTTTTTAGTTGTCCCTCCATATCCTTGGTTAAGCATCTGCAAATTCAATCAGCTGTGGATTGTTCAGTGTGATAGTGTATATTTATTGAAAAAATTCTGCATCTAAGTGGACCTGTGTATTTCAAATCCTATTGTTCAAGGGTCAACTGTACTACACATAAAATGTTTTTGTAGATGCATGGTACTTTGAAAAGCCTCTTGAATGTCATTTTCCACCCTGGCACACATGGCTCTAATTTCTGCTATACTTATAGGTATCTGTAGATTCTCTAGATTTTCTTCTTACATCAGTCTTAAAAATTCATGTTTTTTAGGAAAATATCCTTTTTATTTAGACATTTAATTCATTAACATGCACATATGCATTACCTTCTACAATATATTGTTGCATTCCCTTCTTCATTTATAATTATGTTCAGTAGCATCAAGAAATATTTATCTATTATATATATATGTGTGTGTGTGTATATACATTTTAAAGAGCTAGCCTTTAATTTTTCATCATAATTCTGTTCATTAATTTATGCTTTACCTTTGTAAACATCCGCCTCCTCCTATTGCTTTTAAAGTTCTCTTTATTGATGAGTGATGTCAGCAAAGTAGCAGACTAAGAAACTCCAAGTTTTTATTTCTCCACAGAAACATCAAAAAAACAAGCAGAAGCTGTCTGAACCAGCTTTGTGGGAGCTCCAGAATATATTCCTGGAATATATTCCAAGGCTTATAGCAACCAACCAAATGCCAAATAAAGAAAAACCTATATTCAAAACAGTAGGAAAGTTTTGTGGCATTTTCCCCTGCCATTTCCCCATCCCTTCCCTGGTGCAGGGACAGTTTTGATCTAAAGCAAGTGGCAGCTCAGTTACAAGTTCTCTGGCACTGGAGGGAGCAGAGCAGATCTTATTTATGAACCATTATATGCATATGTTCTGTCTGGAAAATACCCAAAGGACTGAAGCAAACTCAAAACACAGAGACGAAAAGAGGCAGGTACTACTCATAAAGGCTTCAACATGTCTACAAACTCATAGATGTCTAAGGCAAGAGATACAGAGTGGAAATATAGCGTAGACCAGCTGAGGCCCAAAGGAGAAGTAGGGATGAGACACTTTGGAAAATTAGGTCATTCAAAAAACAGCCATACAGAGTCAGGATCAAGATGGCAGAAAAGTTCACCTCCCTGCATAGAAACATTGAAAATACACCTCTAAATGGAACAATTCAAACAAAACAGCTACCGAGTTCCAACAGAAGACCTCAGACATCTGAAAAGGCAAGAAAACCTCCCTGTAACTGGGTAGGACAAAAGGAAAAGGAAAAAGAAGGAATCAGGATGGGGCCTGTGCCCAGGGGAGGGATCTGTGAAGGAGGTAGATTTTCTACATCTTGGGAAGGCGCCTCACCATGGGAGAAAGTGCACTGGATGGAGGGGGAGAGCAGCAAAGGGCTCATGGAAGGCAAAATGGGGAGTAATCTTCACAGAGGATTGGCACTGCCATTCTGCATTCCTCAACTTCTCTGTTGGTGAGAATGGGGGTCAGGTGCTGAAGCTCAGACTCCAAAGCTCAGTCACAGGGAGAAGACCAGGGTTAGCTGAGGAAACAGCCTGAAAAGTTCAAGAGTTAGGATGTGGCAGCGGAGGGTGTACTAAGAAGGTGCCTGGGCTTCCAGAGAAGCAAGGCACCATTTTGGGAGGTATATGAGGAGAGAGGCGGACCACCATAAGAACTTCTTTCCCTGTGAGGACTCCCAGGCAACAGGAAACCATCTACAGAAACTCCAGAGGTGGGCAGGAGTTGCCACCACCACCATGGGCTCCAGAGGTAGCCACTGGCTGTATCTTCCAGACCCATAGGCAGAGGCCAGGTCCTGCCCCTGCTGTTCTGAAAGGGTGCAGACAGCTTCCCCCACTAGGAATCCTGCCAGTGGGTCATGGAGCCCACCCCTTGCTGACCTGGAAGGGTGCAGAAAGCTTCCCCCACTAGGAATCCTGCCAGTGGGTCATAGAACCCACCCCTTGCTGACCTGAAAGGGTGTGGAAAGGTACAGCTACTAGGAGCTCCAACAGCAGGACCCAAGACCTATCCACACTGTCCTGAGAGGGCAAGGATAGCATCTGTGACTAGAAAATCCACCAGCGAGTGCCAGAAACCTGTTCCACTGTCCCAAGAGGACACAGATAATTCCTCCAACTAGAAAATCCACCCATAGGTGCCACGACCTGCTCCACTGTCCTTGGGAGCATGCAGAAAGCTCTTGCTACTAGAAGATCCATCAGTAGGACCTGCCTTGCTGTCCTGGGAGGGTACAGATAACTTCTGCAACTAGTGAATCTGTCAGTGGGTGTTCAGACCCTTCCCTGCTGTCTTAGGAGGGCACAAATCCTCTCTCTATTAAGAAGTGAAGGGGACTGTTAAGAAGCGAATGCTGGGACCCACTCTGCAGTCCCAGGAGGACACAGGTAGCTACCCCCACTAGGAAATCTACCCCAAGGAGGGGCTGAAACCACAGCTGAGCACCCAAGGCTGGTGACTAAGGAAAAAGAGCTGAAATCTCTTCCTCAGAGTGCTGTGCACTGTGGAGTTACACCTCCATTGCAGCTTCTTAAATTCAGTTCAGTTCAGTCGCTCAGTCATGTCCAACTCTTTGTGACCCCATGAACTGCAGCTCTCCAGGCCTCCCTGTCCATCACCAACTCCCAGAGTTTACCCAAACTCATGTCCATTGAGTCAGTGATGCCATCCAACCATCTCATCCTCTGCCGTCCCCTTCTCCTCCTGCCTTCAATCTTTCCCAGCCTCAGGGTCTTTTCAAATGAGTCAGCTCTTTGCATCTGGTGTCCAAAGTATTGGAATTTCAGCTTCAACATCAGTCCTTCCAGTGAACACTCAGGACTGATCTCCTTTAGGATGGACTGGTTGGATCTCCGTGGCGTCCAAGGGACTCTCAAGAGTCTTCTCCAACACCACAGTTCAAAAGCATTAATTCTTCAGCACTCAGCTTTCTTTATACTCCAACTCTCACATTCAAACATGACTAATGGAAAAACCATAGCCTTGACTAGACGGACCTTTGTTGGCAAAGTAATGTCTCTGCTTTTCAATATGCTGTCTAGGTTGGTCATAACTTTCCTTCCAAGGAGTAAGCGTCTTTTAATTTCATGGCTGCAATCACCATCTGCAGTGATTTTGGAGCCCCCAAAAATAAAGTCTGCTACTGTTTCCCCATCTAATTGCCATGAAGTGATGGGACTGGATGCCATGATCTTAGTTTTCTGAATGTTAAGCTTTGAGCCAACTTTTTCACTCTCCTCTTTCACTTTCATCAAGAGGCTCTTTAGTTCTTCTTCACTTTCTGCCATAAGGGTGGTGTCATCTGCATATCTGAGGTTATTGATATTTCTCCTGACAATCTTGATTCCAGCTTGTGCTTCCTCCACAGAGAATGTTCTGTGTGTACTTGAGAGGAAAGTGTATTACGATGCTTTCAAATGAAGTATCCTATAAATATCAGTTAAGTCTATCTGGTCTGAATGTGTCCTTTAAGGTTTGTGTTTCCTTATTAATTTTGTGTCTGGATGACCAGAACATTGGTGTAAGTGAAGTGTTAAAATCCTCCACTATTACAGTGTTACTGTCACTTCCCCCTTTACCATTTGTCTTATATTGAGGTGCACCTATGTTGGGTACATATATATTTATAATTGATATGTCTTCTTCTTAGATTAATCCCTTGATCATTATGTGGTGTCCTTCCCTGTCTCTTTAAATTTTGACAGTCTTTAAATTTTATTTTGTCTGATATGAGTATTGGTACTCCAGCGTTCTTTTGATTCCCATTTGCATGGAATACCTTTTTTCCATCCCCTCACTTTCAGTCTGTATATGTCCTTAGGTCTGAAGTGGGTCTCTTGTAGAAGTAGCAAGCAAAAATGTCCACTCACACCAGTATTATTCAGCATAGTTTTGGAAGTTCTAGCTGCAGCAGAGAAAAAAAAAAATAAAAGGAATCCAAATTGGAAAAGATGTAAAACTAACACTGTTTGCAGATGACTTGATACTATACAGAGAAAACCCTAAAGATGCTACCAAAAAGCTAGAACTCCTCAATGAATTTGGTTAAGTCACAGGATGCAAAATTGATACTCAAAAATCTCTTGTATACACTAACAGTGAAAGATCAGAAAGAGATATTAAGAAACCAGTCTCATTTACCATTGCAACAGAAAGAATAAAATACCTAGGAGTAAGCCAACCTAAGGAGGCAAAAGACCTATACTCAGAAAACTAAGATACTATGGAAGAAATAAAAGACAACACAGACAAATGGAGCAATATATCATGTTTTCAGTTGGAAGAATCAATATTGTGAACATGACTATATTGCACAAAGCAATATACAGATTCAATGCAATACCTACCAAATTACCTATGGCACTTTTCACAAAATTAGAACAAACAAATTTTACAATTTATATGGAAACATGAAAGACCTTGAATACCCAAAGCAATCTTGAGAGAGAAAAGAGGAACTGGAAGAATCAGGTGCCCTCACATTAAAGTATACTGCAAAGCTACATGAAAACAGTATGGTTCTGGCATAATAACATAAACCAATGGAACTTGATAGAAAGCCCAGAGATTAACCAACACACTTATGATCACCTAATCTATGATAACAGAAGTAAGAATATACAGTGGAGAGAAGACAGTCTCTTCAATAAGTGGTATTGGAAAATTGGACAGCTGCGTGTAAAAGAATGAAACTAGAACATTCTCTGATACCATGCACAAAAATAAACTCAAAATGGATTATAGAACTACATATAAGGCTGAACACCATAAAATTCTTAGAAGAAAAGATCAGGAAAACATAAACCACAGCAGTATCTTTTTTGTCCCATCTCCTTGAGCAATGAAAATAAAAACTAACAGTACCTAATTAAACTTAAAAGCTTTTGCACATTAAAGGAAAACAAAGAAAACAAAAATACAATGCTGAGAATAGGGGAAAATGTTTGTAAATAAAGCAACTGACAAGAGATCAATCTCCAAAATATACAAAGCTGATTGAGCTCATTCAGCTCAATATTAAAAAAAAAAAAAAAAAACCTATTGAAAAGTGGACAGAAGATCTAAATAGACATTTCTCCAAAGAAGATATACAAATGGCCAAAAAGCACATGAAAAGAGTCTCAATATCACTACCAGAGAAATTCAAATCAAAACTGCGGTGAGATATTACCACATCGATCAGAATGGCCATTATCAAAATTACAAATAATAAATGCTGCAGTGGGTGTGGAGAAAAGGGAACCTTCTTCCACTCTTGGTGGGAATGAAATTGGTAGATCCACTATGGCAGACAGTATGGAGGTTCCCTAAAAAATTAAAAACTGAACTACCAAATGACCCAGCAATTCCACTCCTGGGCACATACCTGGAGAAAACCATAATTCAACAAGATACATGCATCCCAGTGTTCATTGTAACACTATTTACAATAGTCAGAACATGGAAGTGACCTGAATATTCATCAACAGAGAAATGGATAAAGGCAATATGGTACATATACAGAATAGAATATTAGCTATTAAAAAAAAAGAACAAAGTAATGCCATTTGCAGCAACTTGGATGAACCTAGAGATTGTCATACTGACAGTCATACTGTCAGACACAGAAAGGCAAATATATATATATATATCACTTATATGTGGAATCTAAAAAAAAGTACAAATCAACTCATTTATAAAGCAGAAGTAGAGTCACAGATGTAGAAAACAAACTTACAGTTACCAGGGAATAAGGGGGTGAGGAATAAATTGGGAGATTGAGATTGACATATTACATTACTATATATAGAATAGATAAATAATAAGAACCTGCTCTATACCACAAGAAAGTCTACTCAATAATCTCTAATGGCCTATATGAGAAGAATATCTTTTAAAAAGAGTGTATATATGTATATGTGTAACTGATACATATCACTTTGCTGTACACCTGAAATTAACACAGCACTGTAAATCAACTATATTCCAGTGAAAATGTTTAAAAAGTAGCCATGGATACAGAAGAATTTAGAAAGCCATGCATATTCCCAGGCAGGACAGATGCTCAGAAAATCCTGAGTAGACCTTAAGTTTTTGCCTTCACTGATCACTAGGCTCAGAGCCATCATACCTGAGTGGTGAAGTAATGTGCCACTGGAAGGCTGGGAGAGATAGCCGTTCTGTCTCATTTCTGTTTGGTTTTGGGTTTTTTTTTTTCTGTAGGGTTTTTGTTTTGTTTTAGTTTCTAACATTCAAAAACATCTTTGTTAAAACAATAGCTGAACATGAACTAATAAAACAGAGACTTTTCTGATTACACTTGACAAGTAATATTCTTTTTTAAAAAAAGTTTAGATGTATCTCAAAGCAAATTGACTACTAAAGTCTTAAGAAAAGACAGCAAATCCTAGGGAAGGAGAAAATCTGATTTTCAGATTTAAACATTATAATAATAAAATATCCAATTTTCAAGAAAAAAGTCACAAGATATATAGGACAACAAGACCCATTAAAAGGAACAAAATAAGTTGACAGCAGTTATTCTTGAGTAGATCCAGACACTACATGAAGACTTTATCTATCTTAATTATGCTTTAAAACGCTAAGGAAAAACACAAAAAATTAAGGAAATTGGGGAAGTGATATATGAATAAATTAAAAAATAAAGATAGGAATTATTGAAGCTGAAAAATACAATACTTGAAGTGAAGCATTCTCTAGAACTGTGTATCAGCAGATATGAACAGGCAGAATAAAAAATCAGCAAATTTGAAGATATTTGAAAGATAAAATCAGCAAATTTGTTGTGTCTGATGAACAGAAAAGGAAAAAAAAGGCTGGAGAAGGGTGACTAGAGCCTAAGGGAAGTGAGAAGCTGTCAAGTGCAGTGGAATGTGTATTGTGAGTCTCAAGAGATGAGAGTGAGAAAGAGGCAGAGAGACTATTTGGATAAATAGTGGCCAAATCTTCCCAAAATTGATGAAATACATGAACCTACAAATCCAAGAAATTCAGTGAACCCCCAAGTGGGATGAAACCAGAGGACCACACTAAGTCACAAATAATCAAAAATGGTGAACAACCACAAACAGAATCTTACCCATTAAGAGTGAAATAGCTTGTTCCAAATATGGGAGCCTCAGAGAAGATTATCAGTCAGTTCTTCATAGGAGACCTTGGAGGCCAGGCAGCAGTGGCATGATTAAATGTTTAATAAGTAGAGACAAAACTTTTCGAAAGACAATTCTGTATTTCTGAATTTTGCCAGAGTTTTCTGGCAAAACTGTCCTTCAAAAATGAGGACCAGATACAGAGCACAAACTAGTGGTTACCCCTAGGGAGAGGGAAGGGTTATGGGCAATACAGGGTAGGGGTGTAAGAGGCACACACTCTTAGGTATAAAGTAAGCTACAAGGCAATATTGTACAGCATGGGAAGTATAACCAGTATCTTATAATAATTAGAAATTGAGTATAACTTTTAAAAATTGTGAATTACTACATTGTACACCTGTAACTTACATAATATTGTACAGTAACTATACTTAAATTAAAAAAATAGAACTAATTCATAAATTTCCTGATAGACAAAACTTAAGGGTATACCTCGGAGAGGGCAATGGCACCCCGCTCCAGTGCTCTTGCCTGGAAAATCCCACAGATGGAGGAGCCTGGTGAGCTGCAGTCCATGGGGTCGCTAGGAGTCGGACACGACTGAGCAACTTCACTTTCACTTTTCACTTTCATGCATTGGAGAAGGAAATGGCAACCCACTCCTGTGTTCTTGCCTGGAGAATCCCAGGGATGGGGAGCCTGGTGGGCTGCCATCTCTGGGGTCGCACAGAGTCGGACACAACTGAAGCAACTTAGCAGCAGCAGCAGCAAGGGTATACCTGAAACTATTAGAACATTATAAATCAACTTTACTTTGATTAAAAAAAAAAAAAAAGAAAAAACAGAAGGATCAAGGAAGGAAGGAATTAAAAACAAACACCAAAGCTGAGGGACTTTATTACCACCAGACCTGCCCCAAGGCTAGAGGGAGACTTTCAGGTTAAAATGAAAGAATAGTAGACAGTAACTTGAAGTTGTATCAAGATATAAAGATATCTAGTAAGGGTAAATAAGGCTGGTATTATTTTACTTTTGTTTGTAACTTTGCTCTTTGTTTTCTACATTATTTAAAAGATGAGCATAAAAATAATTACAAATCTATATTCAGATCAGATCAGATCAGTCACTCAGTTGTGTCCGACTCTTTGCGACCTCATGAATCGCAGCACGCCAGGCCTCCCTGTCCATCACCAACTCCCGGAGTTCACTCAGACTCGTGTCCATCTAGTCAGTCACCTACTGACCTGGGGAGTTCCTCTTTCAGTATCCTAACATTTTGCCTTTTCATACTGTTCACGGGGTTCTCAAGGCAAGAATACTGAAGTGGTTTGCCATTCCCTTCTCCAGTGCACCACATTCTGTCAGATCTCTCCACCATGACCCGCCCGTCTTGGGTTGCCCCACAGGCATGGCTTAGTTTCACTGAGTTAGACAAGGCTGTGGTCCTAGTGTGATTAGATTGACTAGTTTTCTGTGAATATGGTTTCAGTGTGTCTGCCCTCTGATGCCCTCTTGCAACACCTACCATCTTACTTGGGTTTGTCTTACCTTGGGCGTGGGGTATCTCTTCACGGCTGCTCTAGCAAAGTGCAGCCATTGCTCCTTACCTTGGATGAGGGGTATCTCCTCACCACTGCCCTTCCTGACCTTCAACGTGGGATAGCTCCTCTAGGCCCTCCTGCGCCTGGGCAGCCACGGCTCCTTGGACGTGGGGTTGGTCCCAAATCTGTGTTATTAGGTGCATAATATAAAATGATGCAATTTATAATGCTAATAGCATGAAGGGTGCAAAGCACCTTTGTGGTTAAAGTAAAGCTAATGCCAATTAAAATTAGATTATTATCATTTTAAGATGTTATATATAATCCCCATGAGAAGCATAAAGAAAATAACTAAGATATACACAAAGAAAATGAGAAGGGAATCAAAACAAACAAACAAAAAAAATCAACTGAACAGAAAAGAAAACAAAGCTGGAGGAACAAAAGAATGTAAGATCTACAGAAAACAAATAGCAAAAGAGGCAGAATTAAGTCTTTGCTTATCAGTAATGACTTTAAATGCAAATAAATTAAACTCCCCATAGACGAACTAGAGACTGGCATAATGGATAAAAAATAAAACAGGATCTATCTCTCTGCTATCTATAGGAGACTCACTTTAGATCTAAAAATCTAAAGATCAGATAAATTTAAAGTGAAGGAGTGAAAAATGTACTCCATACAAATAGTAATCAGAAGAGAGCTGAAATGACTATATTAATATGGAACACATATGCTTTAAGTCAAAGATGAGTAAGAGACAAAGATGAAAATCATAGATTGATGAGTCCCTTTTCTAAGAAAATAAGATACTTATAAACTTATGTGCACCAAACATTAGAACTCCAAAAGATATGAAACAATTATTCACAGAACTGAAAGGAAAAAATGGACAGTTCTACTATGATACTAAAACTTTGCATAGGGAAACAGTGCAAAGAAGGAAATTTATACCTGGGTACACATCCATTAAAAAGAATTCAACTTTGCCTTTAGGAACTGAAAACGAGAGTAAATTAAAACCAAAATTAGCAAGAAGAATAAAAGAAGAGTAGAACAAAATAAATAAATAAAATAGAGTAATAGAACTATGTAGAAAGGTCAGTGAAACCAAAATTTGACCCATTGAAAAGATCAACAAAATAGACAAACCTTTAGTTAGATAGACTAAGAAAAAGAAAACTGAAATAGCTAAAAGCAGAAATGATAAGTGGACAATTTCTACCAATTACATAGAAATAAAAAACTTTATAAGAAAAATTATATGCCAAAAAAGTAGATAACCTAGATGAAATAGACAAATTCTTAGAAATATACAACCTACAAAAACTAAATCATGAAGAAGTAGAATATCTGAACAGGACTATAATGTAGTATTTGAGTCAGTAATCAAAGACCTCTTAACAAATAAGCCCTGTACCAAATGGCTTCACTGATGAATTGTCAGTTCAGTTCAGTCGCTCAGTCCTGTCCAACTCTTTGCAACCCCATGGACTGCAGCATGCCAGGCCTCCCTGTCCATCAGCAACTCTTCGAGCTTGCTCAACCTCATGTCCATCGAGTCGGTGATGCCATCCAACCGTCTCATCCTTTGTTGTCCCCTACTCCTCCTGCCCTCAATCTTTCCCAGCATCAGGGTCTTTTCAAATGAGTCAGTTCTTCATATCAGGTGACCGAAGTATTGGAGCTTCAGCATCAGTCCTTCCAATGAATATTCAGGGTTGATTTCCTTTAATATTGACTGATTTGATCTCCTTAGGGGACTCTCAAGAGTCTTCTCTAGCACCATAGTTCAAAAGCATTAATTCTTCAGCACTCAGCTTTCTTTATGGTCCAGATCTCACATCCATACATGACTACTGGAAAAACAATAGCTTTGACTAGATGGACCTTTGTTGGCAAAGTTATGTCTCTGCTTTTTAATGTGCTGTCTAGGTTTGTCATAGCTTTTCTTTCAAGGAGCAAGCATCTTTTAATTTTATGGCTGCTGTCACCTTCAGCAGTGATTTTGGAGCCAAAGAAAATAAAGTCTCTCACTGTTTCCATTGTTTCCCCATCTATATGCCATGAAGTGATGTACCAGATGCCATGATCTTAGTTTTCTGAATGTTGAGTTTTAAGCCAGCTTTTTCACTCTCCTCTTTCACTTTTGTCAAGAGGATCTATAGTTCCTCTTCACTTTCTGCCATAAGGGTGGTGTCATCTGCATATCTGAGGTTATTGATATTTCTCCTGGCAATCTTGATTCCAGCTTATGCTTCATCCAGCCCAGCATTATATATGATGTACTCTGCATATAAGTTTGGTGAATTCTACCAAACATGTAAAGAAGGCTTAACCCCTGTTAAAGTAAAGTTGAACTCTTCCACAAAACTAGAGAGAAAAGAATGCTTCCTTCCACATTCTGTGAGACTGACATTACCCTGATACCAAAACCAAAGATATTACATGAAAAGAAAACCACAGACCAATATCTCCTACAGATATTAATTTAAATCCTCAATAAAACACTAGAAAATTCAGCAGCATATCCTATGAGCAAAGTGGATTTTAACCATGGGATGCAAGGATGGTCCACATGGGAAGATAGCTTTAACAAAATGAAGAGTTAGAAAACACATGGTCATTTTCAACTGAAGCAGAAAAAGCACTTGACATAATTTGTTACCTTTTTGTGATAAAAATGCATGAAGAACTAGAACTAGAAGGAAACTTCCTCATGATAATGCCTATATATGAAAAACTCACAATATCCTATTCATTTGTGAATACGTAAAATGTTTCCCCATAAGATGAATAACAATTCAAGGATTCATGCTTATGCCATATTTCTTCTTACTGGAAAGTAAGAAGTAAAATTATGTGCAAATGATATAGTCTTTGTAGAGAACCTAAAGATTCCATGCAACAACCGCCCCCCCCCCACCCCAAGAACTGTTACATCTAAAAAGCAAATTTAGTAAAACTGAAAATTTCAAAATCAACATATGAAAAATCAGTTGCAAAGTGTGGGGGAGTAGGGAAGAATCTAAGAGTAAGAGTCAGAGTGAGAGGACAGGGAGCTCACGTCCTACCAGGAACACATCAGAAATACCTCTACATGTGGAACAAGTATCATGCAAAACCAGCTGGAGACTGGAAGAAGGACTCTTGTACAACCAAGACTATAAGAAAGATACACACATAATCAGGTAGGAAGGGAAGAAGAGTAATAAGGTCAGGATCTGTGCCCCTGAGAGGAGACTTCAAGGAAAAAGGACATTACATTGGCAGACACCCACCTTGGAGGGTGAGCAGCTCAAGCCACAGTCCTGGGGCCCTATGCTGGGGAGACAAGCCCCCGTGGCCGGTTGGAGGACTGCTGGGACTAACAGGAGGGTGATCAGATGCCCAAATCTCACTTGTGAGGAGCTCACACACTGGCCTGCATCCAGGGCGGGAGAGAAAGAGGTCAACTTCAGTGGCTCCTGTGTTTCCCACGACCAAAGTCACATGCCCCACGTCATGTGAGCTTTCTTGCTCCACATTTTCCATATTGCAGCATGCACTGTATTGGGGGCAGCCATGACTAGAGAAAGACTCAACCCTCGGATGCAGAAGTGACATAGTCCCAGGGCAGAGCAGCAGCCACCATTGTTGGCACTTACTCAGGAAGAGCATCAGAAGCAGCCCAGATCTCTGATGATGGCCGCATTACCAGAGCTCACCAGCCCATACACGTCAAGAGTCCACATGGGCCTTACCAGCCCTGTGGAGCTATTCTATAAGAGGATGGAGGTGGCTGAGGCCAGGTACAGTGACTGATGGTGAGGGACAAAGGGACTGACTCCCCAGGGGCAAAGGTCTTGGTGAAGGAAGAGGTAAAATCATACTCCTAAATAAAAAGAGCCAGGTCAGGTGTGACTCTTGGGGCTTCCACTCCAGTGACCTAGGATCTGACCTGGCCTCTCATAGGGCAGTGGTGACTGTTGCACAGAGGGGGAGCTCCTCCACACACCCAGTGCCAGCTCTAGTCCCTGCACCTCTGAGCCCGCCGCCTACCAAGGTGATAGCTACCAGCACGCCCCAAGGAAAAACATGCTCTGCACCCAGCTCAAATCCAGCTCTCCCATCGAAGGCATCGCACATACTCATTCTCTATAGGAATGCTTTCACATAAGAACACCCTTTTAGGACTGCAATAGGTAACTGTTTCAACTAAGTTCATAAAAGCAGAGAAAGTTAAGCAAAATGAAAAGGCATAGGAAATACTTGCTCTCAATTGAAAGAGCAAGAGAAAACCCCTGAAAAAAGAATGAAGCAGAAATGAACAATTTACCATATAAAAATTCAAAGCATTGATAATAAGATGACTAAGTAATCTAGGGAAAAGAAGAGATAAACACAGTGAAAATTAGTCTCAATTAGAAATGAATAGTTCAACAGCTGAAATAAAAAACAGAAAGGAATGAATAGCAAACTTTTAAGTGATACAGAAGAAAGCATAAGTGATCTGAAATATAGAATAATGGAAATCACCCAGTTAGAACAATAAAAAGAAACACATTAAAAACTGAAAGCATTTAAGAGATTTCTGAGGTAATATGAAGTATACCAGCATTCACATTATGGGAGTCCCACAAAGAGCAGAGAAAGAGAAGAGATTGAAAATGTGAAATGAAGAAGTGATGACTAAAAGTGATCAGATGTGAAGAAGTAAACAGACATTCAGGTACAGGAAGCACAGAGGATCTCAAACAAGAGGAAGCCCAACAGACCCAACTTAAAGGCATATAGTACTTAAAATGGCAAAAATTAAACATAGGGCAAGAATTCTAAATGCAGCTGGAGAAAAAGAGTCACTTGTAAGGGAATGCCCATAAAGCGGTCAGCTAATTTCTCTTCAGAAATGTTGTAGGCCAGAAGGAAGTGGCATGGTATATTCATGCTAAAAAGGAGATCTTGCAACTTGGGATACTCTAGCCAGCAAGATTATCATTTAGAACAGAAAGAGAAATTCTCAAGCAGACAGGCAGAAACTAAAAGAGTTTATCAACACTAAACCTACAGTAAAAGTAACGTGAAGAGTCTTCTCTAAGTGGAAAATAAGTTAGAATCTATAGGAAAGGGAAAATCACATTAGAAAAGGCAATAGTACAGTAAGAACTGAGGATCCACCACTTAAATAGAAACATTAAAAGATGAAAAATTACAAAAGTGTAATTGTATAAGTACAATAAACAGTTAAGGGGTAGACATGAAGATGTAAAATATGGCATCAAAAGCACAAAATGGGGGAGAGCAGTAAAAAATGTACATATTTCAGAATATGCTTTAACTTAAGTGACTACCTGTTTAAAACAAGTATAGTTTTATGTCAGCATATATGAACCCTTTGGTAACCTCAAATCAAAAACCCACAGTAGATACACAAAAACCAAAAAGAAAGGTACTCAAACAACTACTAAAGGAAATGATTAAACCACAAGGAAATAAGAAGAAATGAATAGAGAATAACTAAAAACAGCTAGAAACAAGCAATAAAATAGCAGTAAGTATTATATTAATGCTTTCTTTTTCATAACAACTTTATATGTCAATGGACTAAATGCTCCAATCAAAAGACACAGAGTGGGTTATTGGATTTTAAAACAGGTCCCTTTGTATGCTGCCTATAAGAGACTCTCTTCAGAGCTGAAGACGCACAGACTGAAGGTGAGGGGATGAAAGAAGATATTTCATGCAAATGCAAAGGCCAAGAAAGTAGGGGTAGCAATACTCATATCAAACAAGATAAAAGTAGGGAATTTTATAATGATAAAGGGATCAATATAAGAATAGACTGTTATTGTACAGTTGTTAACATATATGAATGCAATTCAGTAGCATCTAGATACATAAAGTAAATATTAATAGACATAAAGAGAGAAATTGACAAAACACCATAATAAACCCCACTGACGTCAATGGACAGATCATCCAGAAAGAAATCCATAAGCCAACAGGGATCTTAAATGACACTATAGGCCAGTAGGACTTAACGATATCTATAGGACATTACATTCCAAAGAGCAGAATATACACTCTTTTCAAATGCACATGGAAATTTCTCCAAGATAAATCACATACTAGGCCTCCAAAACAAATTTAAGAGGATAGAGATGATTAATATATCAAACATTTTTCCAACCATAGCCTTATGAAACTAGAAATCAGTTTTAGAAAGAAAAATGGGAAAACAACAAGCACATGGAGACAAAAAAACATGCTGCTACAAAGCCAGTGCATCCACGAACAAGTCCAAGAGGAAATTACAAAGTACTTTGAGAACTTTTCAAAATCTACAGATGCAGCAAAAGCAGTTTTAACAGAAAAGTTTATAGCAATACAAGAAAAATCTAACAAACTACCCTACCACCTTTAGGAATTAGTAAAAGAAGATCAAACAAAGCTGAAACTGAGTGGAAGGAAAGAAAAACAATCAAAGAGAAAATAAATAAAATAGTGATTAAAAGAATAGAAAATATCAGTGAAACCAAGAACTGTTTGAAACTATCTTTTTTAGAAGTAAAGAGAAAGAACTGAAATAAATAATTGAAAGATGAGAAATATTAATAACAACCAATACCACAGAGATAAAAAATTGTAAGAAAATATTAAAGAAAATTTATGCCAACAAATTGGATAACCTAGAAGAAATAGACAAATGTCTAGAACGTACAATCTGCCAAGACTGAATCCGGAGGAAAGAGATAACTTGAACAGACTGATCACTTGAAGTGAAATAGAATTATGGTAATAATTTTAAAAAGCTAGCAAACAAAAGTCCAGGACTGGACAGCTTTACAGGGGAATTCTACCAAACATATGAAGAACTAATACCTATCCTTCTCATACTCTTCATGAGGTTCTCATCGTCAGAGCAATGAGTTCTCATGTCAAAGCTATGATGTCCATATAGTCAAAACTTTGGTTTTTCCAGTAGTCATGTATGGATGTGAGAGTTGGACCATGAAGAAGAAGGCTGAGTGCCAAAGAATTGATGCTTTTGAACTATGGTTTTGGAGAAGACTCTTAAGAGTCCCTTGGACTATGAGGAGATCAAACCAGTCAATCCTAAAGGAAATCAGTCCTGAATATTCATTGGGAGGACTGATGCTGAAGCTGAAGCTCCAATACTTTGGCCGCCTAATGCGAAGAGCTAACTCATTGGAAAAGGCCCTGTTGCTGGGAAAGATTGAAGGTGGGAGAAGGGGACGACAGATGGATGAGATGGTTGGATGGCGTCAGACACTCCATGGACATGAGGTTGAGCAAGCTCCGGGAGTTGGTGATGGGCAGGGAGGCCTGGTGTGCATGGGGTTGCAAAGAGTCGAACAGGACTGAGTGACTGAACTGACTGATGATAACAAAATAGCATTGCATTTGCATAAGAACAGACATCAGCCTATGAAATAAAGTAGAGAGCCCAGAAGTAAACACTTGTGTATATGTTGAAATGAAATACTCTTGCATCAGGGGTGCAAGACTATTCAATGAATAAAAGAGTGTGGTTCAACAAATATTGCTGGGGAAACTTGGTATTCATATGTAAAAGAGTAAAGTTGAATGCCTACCTTATACTTTATACCATATACGGAAATAAACTTGAAATGGATCAAAGATGTAAATGTGAGAGCTAAAAGTATAAAATTCTTAGAAGACATAGATAGAGGAAAAGTTTCATGACATGGATTTGGCAATAATTTCTTGGATATGACATGAAAGCACAGGCAATAGAGGAAAAAAATTAGATAAATTGGACTACATCAAAATTAAAGACATATCTGCACCGAAGAACAGAATTGACAGAGAAAAGGCAGCCTGTAGAATGAGATAAAGTATTTGCAAATCATATAGAAGGGTAGTTAATATCAAGGGAGGGGGTATATGTATACCTATGGCTGATTCATGTTCAGGTTTGACAGAAAACAACAAAATTCTATAAAGCAATTATCCTTCAATAAAAAATAAATTGGTGTAAAAAAGAATATATAGAGAACAACAGAAAAGAGAGCAGTTCAAAAATCGGCAGAAGACTTGAGTAGACTATTTCTCCAAAGAAGATATACAAATGGCCAATAAGCATGTGAAAGGTGCTTAATATTATTAGCCACTAAAGTACTGAAAATCAAAACCATGGTGTGATATCACATCCATTCAGTTCAGTTCAGTTAAGTTCAGTTGCTCAGTTGTGTCCAACTCTTTGCGATCCCATAAATCGCAGCACGCCAGGCCTCCCTGTCCATCACCAACTCCTGGAGTTCACTCAGACTCACGTCCATCGAGTCAGTGATGCCATCCAGCCATCTCATCCTCTGTCGTCCCCTTCTCCTCCTGGCCCCAATCCCTCCCAGCATCAGAGTCTTTTCCAATGAGTCAGCTCTTCGCATGAGGTGGCCAAAGTACTGGAGTTTCAGCTTCAGCATCATTCCCTCCAAAGAAATCCCAGGGCTGATCTCCTTCAGAATGGACTGGTTGGATCTTCTTGCAGTCCAAGGGACTCTCAAGAGTCTTCTCCAACACCACAGTTCAAAAGCATCAATTCTTCGGTGCTCAGCTTTCTTCACAGTCCAATTCTCACATCCATGCATGACCACTGGAAAAATCATAGCCTTGACTAGATGGACCTTTGTTGGCAAAGTAATGTCTCTGCTTTTGAATATGCTATCTAGGTTGGTCATGACTTTTCTTCCAAGGAGTAAGCATCTTTTAATTTCATGGCTGCAGTCACCATCTGCAGTGATTTTGGAGCCCCCCAAAAATAAAGTCTGACACTGTTTCCACTGTTTTCCCATCTATTTCCCATGAAGTGATGGGGCCAGATGCCATGATCTTTGTTTTCTGAATGTTGAGTTTTAAGCCAACTTTTTCACTCTCCTCTTTCACCTTCATCAAGAGACCTTTTAGTTCCTCTTCACTTTCTGCCATAAGGGTGGGGTCATCTGCATACCTGAGGTTATTGATATTTCTCCCAGCAATTTTGATTCCAGCCTATGCTTCTTCCAGCCCAGCATTTCTTATGATGTACTCTGCATATAAGTTAAATAAGCAGGGTGACAATATACAGCCTTGATGTACTCCTTTTCCATGTCCAGTTCTAACTGTTGCTTCCTGACCTGCATATAGGTTTCTCAAGAGGCAGGTCAGGTGGTCTGGTATTCCCATCTCTTTCACTAAAAAATGAATATGTTTTATACATACAATGGAATATTTTCAACCTTTAAAGAGGTTTGGATATTTGATACATGCTACACCGTGAAATCATTATGGTAAGTGAACTAAGCTGGACACAAAAGAACAAATACTGTGTGGTTGCACTTACATGAGATACCTAGTATCAGTAAGAATGAAGTCACCAGGTTACCAGGTCCCTGAGGGAGATTATTGGGGAGTTACTGGGGAGTTAATCAGGAGTTATTGTTTAGTGGGTATGGCGGGTTTTTTTCTTACATGATGAAGAAGTTCTGACTATGGATAGTGCTGATGGTTGCACAGTGATATGAATATAGTTAATGCCACTTATCTGTACACTTACAAAGTGAGAAAAGGTAGATCTCATGTTAGGCATATTTTACTCTAAAAAAGTATGTTTGTTTCATGTTTAATTCTGTCTTGCTCATTTGAATGCTGTTTGGTTTTGGTTTGTTTAATAAAACTCAGTTGCATACCGAATTTCTGTCTTGTACCTATCATCTTCTCACTGTTTTCAAAGGTTTGTCTTCTTCCTCTGCTCTTAGGAAGGTTTTACCATTGACGCTCTCCTTCCCACTCTGACTGTGGTCCCCAGACCAGCAGCAGTAGCGTCATCTGGCAGATTTAGAACTACAGACCTACCCAGATCTCTTGCTCAAAATCTGCATTTTAACAAGATCCCTCAGTGATTTGTGTCGTTAAATGACTTGCAACTGTGTCAGTTTTGCTCTCTGTGTTCCGTATAGATTTCACTTCAGCACTTGCCCGGAGATTCCTTGCATTCTTTTTTTTTTTTTTTTTCCTTTGAGTTAATTCTTTTTTTTTTATTATTTTATTTTATTTTTAAACTTTACATAATTGTATTAGTTTTGCATTCTTTTCTCAGTTTTACATTGTCTATCTATCTCTGTCTTCATCTTAGGATGTTCTTTCCTTATGTCTTCCTGTCTTTGTTTTAAAGAGAATTCATGCTTTTTGACAACCAGACATACGTCTTCCCAAGTTTTAAACTTTCATTTTGCATGCTTACATACTTTTCATAGAATATCTCTTTGTTTTATTCATAATGTTAGTCCTTAGATGGGCCAATCCATGGAGACAAAGTGATTTTTCTAGTGAGACTTTGAATATGGTGACCTTGGCCCCCTTCAGTCTCAGGCTCACATTGGGAGCTTTAGTCCTTAGGATATAAATCTGAAGGTCAGGTTAATGCACTCCCTTTGTTATGTCTAGTCGCCATTCTTTTTGAGTAAGTCCTCCCCTAGAAATGCTGGCTAACCCACTCTTCCTTGGAGTCTTATGCAAGGTATGATACTTTAAATGGTCGTGAATGACACTTTCTGCTCTGGCATGCTTGTTTTCATGCCCTGTTGGTATCTGCCTCTAGCGGCAATGGCTTTTCTTGGAGGTGATGGGCTGTGTGTGTTTGACTGTGTCCCCCAACCACTTTCAACTAGAGAGTGTGCCCTTTAAAGCTGTGGTGGTGAGTGGGGAAGGGAGGAAGCTGGGTTGAGGGTGGTGAGGGAGGGGAGGGAGAGAAGAGAAGCAGAAGGAGAGGGAAGAGGGGAGAGGAGCTGGGAGGCTGCCTTAGCAGGCAGGGCCGGTCTGTCAGCCTATCTGACTCATGTTTCTCACCCTTTCCAGTGGAACTTACCGTGGTGATGAAGATGTTCTAGAATCTGTACCATCCCATACAGTAGCCACCAGCCATAGGTGACTAGGGCTTCCCAGGTAGCGCTAGTGGTAAAGAACCTGCTGACCACTGCAGGAGACTCAAGGGATCCTGGGTCGGGAAGATCCACTGGAGAAGGAAATGGTAACCCACTCCAGTATTCTTGCCTGGAGAATCCCATGGACAGAGGAGTTTGGCGGACTACAATAGGGTTGCAAAGAGTCAGACATAACCAAAGCAACTTAGCATAAACACGTAGGTGACTACTGAACACTTGGAAGGTTGCCAGCGCTTCGGAGGAACTGAATTTTTAATTTGACTTCATTTTAATTAATTTAAAATTTAATTATAAATAGGCAAAGGGGCTTCCCACGTGGCAAAGTGGTAAAGAATCTGCCTGCCAATGCAGGAGAGGCAAGAGATGTGGGTTTGATCCCTGGGTCAGGAAGATACCCTCGAGAGGGAAATGGCAACCCATTCCAGTATTTTTGCCTGGAAAATCCTATGGACAGAGGAGCCTCGCAGGGTACATACAGTCCACTGGGTCACAAAGAGTCAGACATGCTCGTGAGCACGCACACACACGTATATGGCTAGTGGCTATCTTTCTAGATATAAACCCCATATACATCACCCAGGTGCCATCATTAGATCCAGATGGTTCAGTTCAGTTCAGTTCAGTCGCTCAGTCATGTCTGACTGTTTGCAACTCCATGGACTGCAGCACGCCAGGCCTCCCTGCCCATCACCAACTCCCAGAGCCTACCCAAACTCATGTCCCTTAAGTCAGTGATGCCATCCAACCATCTCATCCCCGTCATCCCCTTCTCCTCTTGCCCTCAGTCTTTCCCAGCATCAAGGTCTTTTCCAGTGAGTCAGTTCTTTGCATCAGGTGGCCAAAGTATTGGAGTTTCAGCTTCAACATCAGTCCTTCCAATGAACACCAGGACTGATCTGGTTTAGGATGGACTGGTTGGATCTCCTTGCAGTCCAAGGGACTCTCAAGAGTCTTCTCCAACACCACAGTTCAAAAGCATCAATTCTTCAGTGCTCAGCTTTCTTTTTAGTCCAACTCTCACATCCATACATGACCACTGGAGAAACCATAGCCTTGACTAGATGGACCTTTGTAGGCAAAGTAATATCTTTGCTTTTTAATATGCTGTCTAGGTTGGTTATAACTTTCCTTCCAAGGAGTAAGTGTCTTTTAATTTCATGGCTGCAATCACCATCTGCAGTGATTTTGGAGACCCCCAAAAATAAAGTCTGCTACTGTTTCCACTGTTTCCCCATCTATTTGCCATGAAGTGATGGGACTGGATGCCAAAAATGATCTTAGTTTTCTGAATGTTGAGCTTTAAGCCAACTTTTTCACTCAACTTTTTCACTTTCATCAAGAAGGTTGTGGAGACACAAAGTCTCAAAGTACTTTTTTGATTCTCTCAAAATATTTTCTCCCTTCCTGTTAGAGAGTTGAACCTTCAGTGTTTTCCTTGAGACTACCTCAGTCATCTACCCTGCCATTTCCATTCCTGGCAGGTGCTTGAGGTTCTGACACACACTTTTCTTTTGGTTTTCACTTATAGCATTATTGCCAGTTTTGGCCTTTGAGTTGCTTTATCACCATATTGCTTGAAAATCAGGAGACTGTCCGTGTCATTTGCCTGATATGACTACTCATTTTACCAGAATTGATGTTCATACAACAATAGTGGATTTATGCTGAAATCCAGAAGTAAATGCTCTTGTTATAGGAAAATGCTATCTACTAAGGGCTTTGTAGTTTTATGGCACCACTGAGAAGTATCAGGTTATGAGGCCTATTTATTTATAAGATAATTTATGCTTTGCTAATTGTGTAGTTACTTGTGTTGTATCTGTTATCTATGATGGCCACAGTGTTGCTGCATTACAAACAGCTAGAAAGCCTATTTTCTAATGATAATAAGTGCACATTGCTTGTGTGTCTGGGTGGTTAATTAGCATCTCTGTGGATTACGGCTCATTTCCCCACAGACCCAGAGATGGATGGTCTCTGCTCCCTATGTCAATAGTCCTCCTAGAACCAGCAGACTCATTTGAATGTGGCTTTTTCACAGCAGAGGCAGAACCACAAATGTCTCTTGGAGGCTAAGCTTGGGACTATCAGTCCACACATTCTGTCAGACACAGCAGGGCACAAAATTGGCCCGTATTGTTTGAAAATCAGGGCCACAAAGTCGTCCAAGAGTGGGGAGACAGTTCTTCTTTAGTGAGAAGAATTGCAAATGACATGGCAAAGAGAGTAGGTACTGGGAAGGGTAAAGGAATGGGGCTGCCACCACGTTCAACTTACTGCAACAATTTCCCCAGCAACATACTCAACGAGTCTGTATAGCAAAGGCATTTGGACATTTCTGAGAATTTATCTTCATATGTTTATTATCAAGTAAAAATGGGGGCAACTTCAGTGTTGGCTATGTTCTGTGCCTCCTCCACAATGAGTAATAAGCACTTGCTTTAGAAGGATGCTGAGTTCACTTCAGTCGCTCAGTTGTGTCTAAGTCTTTGCAACCCCATGGACTGCAGCACGCCAGGCTTCCCTGTCCATCACCAACTCCCGGAGCTTACTCAAACTCATGTCCGTTGAGTTGGTGATGCCATACAACCATCTCATCCTCTGTCGTCCCCTTCTCCTCCTGCCCTCAATCTTTCCCAGCATCAGGGTCTTTACCAATGAGTCAGTTCTTCACATCAGGTGGCCAAAGTATTGGAGTTTCAGGTTCAGCAACCTGAGAAGGATGCTCAGTTGATCTGAATTATATGATCAGGTCCTTTAACCTAGCATTTGAATTTATATTCTTGGAAAAATGATTGATGTCTCCACTGCCTTGTACTCCTAGAGTCAATACAGAATTGGAGATAAGTGTGAGTTACATGGGAGTAGTTGCAGAAGGCTAAATGGCTACCCATAAGGCAGTGCCCCAAGTGTGCAGCTGTTCTGTGGCCATAAGTAACAACCATTGCCAAACTTCTCAGACATTTGAGCATCCCCAAGGCAATGGCACCCCACTCCAGTACTCTTGCCTGCAAAATCCCCTGGACGGAGGAGCCTGGTGGTCTGCAGTCCATGGGGTCGCTAAGAGTCAGACACGACTGAGCGACTTCACTTTCACTTTTCACTTCCATGCACTGGAGAAGGAAATGGCAACCCATCCAGTGTTCTTGCCTGGAGAATCCCAGGGACGGGGGAGCCTGGTGGGCTGCCGTCTATGGGGTCGCACAGAGTCGAACACGACTGAAGCGACTTAGCAGCAGCAGCAGCAGTGCAAGTGTTCTTGCCTGGAGAATGAAAATCCCAGGGACGGCTGAGCCTGGTGGGCTGCCATCTGTGGGGTCACAGAGAGTTGGACACGACTGCAGCCACTTAGCAGCAGCAACAGTGCAAGCCAGGAATTACACAGGAGGTACTACTAACTTGCTCCTGGTCCTGTTTAACAAGATTTTAATTCAGAGGCCATGACCTCAACAATGGCAGCATTTTGCTGTGATCCTCATGAGCATGGAAGCCAAAAATCTCACAAGCATGAAAATCAGCCTGTTGAGGATTTATTCTGCAACCGAACGATTCACAGACACCACCAGGCTATCAGCACATGGAGTATCACCCAAGGATCTTGACCAGTGAGCCCAGGGAGCCTCTTGGAGTGTCAGTAAAAGTGCAAGGCCAGAGCTCCTACTGGGAGTGCTTGCAAGAGAGTGAGTGTCCCCTCTGGCTCTGAGATTTAGGGGACTGAAACCAAGAAGGGCATTTTCCTTGAGTTCTGCTCTGCCTGTTACTCCTGGTTCCCATATTTTCTAAGTCATTTTTGCTCAGTGAACATCTATGGGACACCTGCTGTTTGCCTGTGGCTCATGTTCTAAATACTGATGGCTCCAGGGGACCAAGCTCTTCTCCAGGTCCATCTAAGGATGAGCAAGGGACCTGCAAGTCAAGAAATGGAAGGACACTCTAAGTATAAACGGTCCCAAGTGTAATGACAACACTAAAATGGGTGGTGAGAGGAGGACAGCAGAACTGAAATACTTCGGTTCTGCAAGTCCTCTGAGAAAGCTAGTCAAGGACATTTAACCTCTATTCTATCTGGTGTTAACCATGAATGTAAAATATCCACGCAAGCGGGGAGGAGAGTGTGTGTATTGCCCCATGATTCACTGTAGGTGTGGGTCCCAGAGTCCCCCTTTCCCAGCAAGGACAGGGAGCACTTGGCCAAAGAGCTGGCGTTTCAGGTAAGTGTTGGTGGTAATAGCGGATGTGTACCTCATCAGCCGAGAGCAGTATTTTCACCACAGCCTCTCCAGTGGCCTGTGGAGAAATCTGTGTTTGTGCAGATTGACAAACTCTTCATGACATGAAGAGGTTGCATCTGCCCTTATTATACTTTTTAATTGTTGGAATTTTAACGATGGCAGTGCTGACACCAAAGTACATCTCAAGCTTGATATAATTGATAAACTAAGAACTTTTTGACCTGCTAAAAGCTGTTCTTCCCAGAAGTAGTTTCTAGACAGTGTCCAAAGTTGGCAGATGTTCCATTATAGATTTTAAACTTGCTGAGATGGTGCTTCCCTTACAAAGTACACAATTATTCCTTGATTCTTTATACCTTTGATTGCTAAACATATCTTTAGGGATATATCACTTACACAGGACTACCTACTAAACTGTACCATATTCCACAATGGGCAAAATACCACTGCTGTTACTGCAGGTGTAGCATTAAAATATTTATTTTCTCCCTTTACATATTATATTTCCAACTTGTCACATATATGAGATATATACATGGATACAATTTCTGTGTGTGTATATTTAGGTGATCATATATAACATAAATATGTACATATGACATATTTCTATACCATACTTGCTCTTCTTTGAAAAAAAGAAGTAGGCTTTTAAAAGTTGAATATATTTTGTAATTTAAGGCAGGCGAAGTATCAAGGACATGGAAGAGTGAATGCAGGTTTCAGGCTGGCTGGATCTCAGTGCCACATATGCCTTCAGGAGCATTGTATGTGACCAACATCCTTACTCTTTCCAAGCCTTGGTTTGCTCATCTTCAAAATGGGAAGAAGAAGAATACCTCTACAATGTGGTTGTTGTGAGATGGAATGCATGAGTACTCAAGTGCTGAGCCCGGACCTGGGCACAAACCAAATTCTCAGCCAGCCTTATGTAAAGTGCTGATGTGACTGCATGCTATGACTGAAAAAAAAAAGGATCTACTGGAGAGAAATCTTCACCCAATATTTCTTATTGACTTCACCACTATTTCTTAGAAATAGAAATGGAATTCTCAGCTTTCAGATGGAAGTGGAACTAGTCGTTGGTTAAGGTCACTTCTCAGGACAAATAAAATTGATTAGAAAAAATATGAACTGCATGTGCCTCTGTGCGCAGGCGCACACGCTTGCATGTCAGGCATTATGCAACTGGAGCTTGAACGCTACTGGGGCTTCCCTGCCTTCGGTCCATCTTCATTAACTAGGCTTGAGTTCTCAGTTCTGTAGACTGTGAAATTCCATCCTATGGCTTCTGCAAAGTCCCTGGGGTACAAAATTTGGTCATTTCACTCCAAAAGTCCAATCTCCAAACCTGTTATGAGTTTAGTCAACGTGGTTGATGATGTGGAGGCTCTGGCCTGCTCTGCCCTTCTTGATCTCTCTACTCCCCTGTTTCTTTTTTTCTTGCCTTTCTGTCTCAATGGTGTAAAGACCTCTTTCTTCCACTCTGTCGTGAATAGGCTCTCATGACTTAACTTTCCACCACAAGAGGGTTTTCTGTGTATTTCTTCCATAGGAGGAAGAGTAGTGCATAGATGTTTATACCTTATTGCCCAAGTCTGCAGGAATAGGACTCCATATGATAGTCAGTATGACACCAGAAGAAGAAGACAGGACAGCAGCTGTACTGAGGATACTCAGCAATTCCGCTAGCTTCATGATTCCCATTTCCAGTGATTCCTGTGAAATACTCTACATAAGTCACAATACATGTAAGCCCCTACACAATTTGTGTGTGTGTGTGTGTGTGTGTGTGTGTGTGCGTGTGTGCTTGTGTGTGTGCATGTGTTTTAATGATGATAATTGGGAACAAAAAAGGAAAAGAAACAAAAATGGTAATCTCGGTTATTGACTCATGAAGTGAATAGGTACTAAAACATGTAGGAAAGTTTTAAAATTTGAGCATTTCTAATAGAGATCTTTTTCTCCTCTTTACAAAAATTTGTAATTTTAACAGAACTTTATTCTAATTTTGCCTTATAGGCATCTTGCATGGATGTCGGGTTGACAGCCTGCCATAAAACATGTCAGAATTTCAAAGTGTGAGGCTTGTTCCTCAGTTGGCTAGGAAGTCAGATGCTATAGAAAAATATACCAAAGAGCTATTTGTTGACTTTGGATAGAATGTAATCCACTCTTTGGAATGATGATTGGAAGTGTTATGACATTTGGAAAGGACATACTTTCACCATTGGTGTGGATCTTACAGCATATGTCTGCACGGCACTTGCATGCTATTTGTAGAGCAAAAAATAGCATTGACCCATCATTGCCAAATAGATTGATATTTTCCCTCACTGTACTGCTCAGCCGTTGGAAATTAGAATTTTCCTCAACCTGCTGCTTAACCCAGTGCTAACAGAAGGACATGCTTTACTCTGTTCCTTTGGCACCTGAGACAATCCTAACATAATTGGCACGTGCCTGGTGTCTGACAGGTGTTTTGCATCAGAACTTGTGCATGTTGCCTAAATGGTAGAAGGTTTATTGTGAATGATGTTCACATGGAAGTCTGTCCAGAGAAAGCTCAAACTAGGCTTTGAGAAAGGTGCACCTTAAAATGTCTGGAAGTTCAGTGTAACTCTAGGGATCTCAGGAGAAGAGATCCCTAGAGTTCTTCCTGCTTAAGATTCACCATTGAATGAGCACAGCCCAGGCTTCCATTTCCACAGCTTCCACCTCAGCTCTGAGATACTGCTCCCTGAAATGTGCTGTGCACGTCCCGCAATGCTATGTGCTGTGGCCCAGCCTTAGTGCTGCTATCTCCTTATCGACTCTCTGCACTGTCTCCACCTCTGTTATGCTTTCTTATGCCTGACTCTCCAGTTCAAAAATGGCATCACGAACCTCTAATTCATGAACTTGCAAATTCAGCTGTATTCTCATCTTTAATTCATCTCCATGAAAGGGAATTCCTTTAGCTCTGTTTTGCCTTTTGCCAAGCTGCATCCTAGACTCTTGGTCAACTCATTATTGGCTGTCCTTGAATCAGGGACCCAAACCAGTATGGTAAGCTGGGACTGTGGTGCAGAAGGGCCAGGAATTCTAGAAAGAAAATAAAACATGGTAGCCTAATCATTGCATTTTCAACAGAGGCTTTGAGTAGGTCGGTTTCTCTAAAATGAGGCTCTTGGCAGAAAAGGAAATGAACTTAATGTTTCTGATCTTCATGTACAGTGGGTTTAACCATTGCCCAGTAGAGGCTTAACTATCCTTAGGTCACAATATAAATCCTTTCTATGGTTGCAGCTGACCTCAAGAGATACTAACCCACTCAGTTTTGATTCATAATCAATAATGTGGAAGCCAAATATTCTCTTTGAAAAGATAGATGATCTTGTGGTGAAAAGGCCTGGAATATTATTAGTCCAACAGACAACTGTAATAAAATAGAATCAAGTAGTTTGGCTCAGAGTTCCAAGGTGCAGCCTGTGGACTGGGAGCTACATGAATATTTCACACTGAAAGCCAAAGAATTCAGTTTTAATCTAAATCAAGGGTGTTACCACCAGGTATATTTTCTCTGTGCGATAAAAGTTAGAGTGTCACTAGACAAGGAGACAGAATAAAAATGGAAGGTAAGTGCTTCCTAAGAAGCCCCTTTCTCTGCCCCTGATTATCCAAAGTTAACAAGATAAAATTTTATAATTATATATATGTTGCTTTTTTTGGATAAAGCAGGCCTGCAGTATAATGAAATATATCATGTATATCATGTATGTATATCATGGAATATATTTAATCAGGTATGCTTTGAAGAAAGGGGTCCTACCTTCTGGTTACTCAGTGTTTATCTAGAAGCAGTTTTTCTGCTGTATTTCTCATCCCATCTGCCCTTACTCTGTGTGTTTCAGAATCACGACGACCGCAGCATGCATGATGGACCTGAGAAGATACCCCTTGGATGAGCAGAACTGCACCCTGGAGATTGAAAGCTGTGTGTATCTGTATTTCTTCTTCATACACTTTGTGTTTTAGGCCTTCTTATCTTTATTTGGCAAGGCATATGTAATTTTTTATGACATAATTTTTAACTGTCTTAAAGATTAGAGGTTTAATCCTCCACTCTGCAAATTTTACTTTCATGATAGAGAGAGGGCAAGAGAGAGAGAGACAGAGACAGAGAGAGGCTCAGTATAAAGAGTTCTCCACTCTAATTTGACTAAGAGTCTGTCTGCTGTGCTGAAATAAAATAAGACAAATGCTCTCCATCTCAGTCTCTTCAGTGAGAAGAAAATGAACTCTGAGAGGCAGTGTCTCACAATGTGCTTCATCATGCACAAGTTGCTGTACTCCTGGGACCCTCTGCAGTTAGAGTAAACCTCATTTCGCATTAGGAGCTCAGCTTTACAAGCCAGCTATTTCTACATCTTGGCAATTTTCTCCAATTTGAAGAGTATTCAGATGCCTTATTGATAATTCAGTGTTGAGTAGCACTTCTCTTATGAGGGGCAAGAGCTGCATCCACATAGTCTAAGAAGCAGATGTCCTGCTCCCTGACCTGATCCCTGGCATATCCAGATACGACTGGTGCCACTGTGTCTTCTCCTGGCCCACTGTAGATCAGTTTATCGGCCTCAGGTGGATTTAGGTTGTCAGCATTTGTATTGAATTTTGGGGGATGGCAAGCGACTAACTTTGCCATGCATTTATTGCGTGTATGGTGAGAAATGAATGTCTTAGTGGATGAACACGCTGAGGAGCTGCACTGGTGGCAGACTGGTGTTTAGACCTCTCCATGTGCCCCTTGCTTCCACACAACACGACGGCCATGATTTCTGAGAGCTGTGCTTTCAGAAGGTGAAGGATGGAGGCATAGGATATTTAGCATGAAGACTTCAGGGAAAGATGATGTTGAAGGGCTGATAGTTGAAGGGCTACTTTAGGAAGTTAAGTAGATTCTGTATGGTCAGAGGACACAACTCCAAGGAGTTGAAAGTTTCAGGAAGGCCAATTTGGATCTAAGTGAGGGAGCAGATCCTGTTCAACTGGGAACCATAATGAGTGGCCTTGGAGACTGTAGATTCTGTTACCACAATCTTTAATTGAAGTGGAGGATGGGCAGGAAGGTCCTTTTTAAAGCAATTGAACAGAAGAGGGATTCTCCCAATTTTCTGGTGACCTGACTACATACGTGTTATTAAAGTCAAGATGCAAATGTATGGACGAGTGGGCCACTTGAAGATTTGGATGTACCCTCAGAGGGCGTGTAAGCTCTGCACACAGCATGCTGGTCTGAACCACAGCCGGAAGGCTAGAGAGGCTGGACTGTGTGTGCAGGGGAGGGGGCCTGCACTTACAACACACAGAGGGGTCAGCCTTGTGGATTCTTGGGGTCCTTGTAAGGACTTTGGACTTGTGTTGCTAATTGCATTGGGAAACATTTGAGGGCTTTAAGCAGAAGAGTGACTTGATGAGATCTGTGCTTTATTAGTGATCGCCATGGCCACTGGGTGAGAATGGAGTGCCATGCAGTCAGAGGGGAGGGTGGGGACAGAAGCTGTGCCCACCGTAATCCCGAAGGGAAGACAGCAGATGGACCAGGGAGCCGGCAGGGACTGTGGGGGCAGTCATCCCTACAGCTTTGGTCTGTTTGTATAATGTCAGATATTTAGCGTCTGCCTTGTATTATATGTTCAAATAAAAAAGTTTTTATATTCATAGGGTATTTTTCTACAGGTGTGATTTTTAATTGACTTTACCACTAAAGTTGACCCAATTCTTTAGAAGACTCCTGAGTGCTGCAAATAACATCAGATACTGTTTTCCTGTTTAGTCATTCTCAAGAAGCATTGATTGATTACCGAGTGAGCATGAGACCGTGCCAAGAGCTGGTTTTGAAGCTATAATCTGGCTAATAGCCATTCCTCTTTCTGCTGAGAGCACTGCTCAAATCTCTAAGGGCCAAGAGAGTCCCCACAAAAGGCATTTCTAAGGTTGGCCAAACTCATGGCCAGGAGCACCTCATGACACCATCCAAAATTGCCCGGCAGTTATGAAACATTGGTTGGGCAAGTTCACCCTCAGTGTTCTAACTTTTTCATAGCTGTTGAGAGAGCTGCCTTTCCAGAATTCTTTAGAATTTTACTTTTTCTTCCAACCATCTTATTCAGTGCTGTGAATATGTTTTTACTTCACATTTCTGTGCAAAGTCCAGGTCAGCCCCACAATTAGGCTTTCCAAACAGAACTTTGGTCAGAATACTCAGCCTCTCCAGTGCCTGCTTTTCAACACCAGCCTGGTCCAAATCAGACAGCAAAGGTAACACAAGACTATCCAAAAGTTAGTTCTTCTAATGATAATGCATAGACAAGCACATCAACAAATTTCCTTCACACATGGGCAAGCTGTTACTTCCATTTTAGTAGTGTCAGTTTCTTTAGACAAAACGATGCTTCATTTCTGCCCTGTCCCTGCTTCTGTCTCCTGGCAGATGGCTACACCACAGATGACATAGAGTTTTACTGGCGCGGGGGTGATAAGGCTGTGACCGGCGTGGAGAGGATTGAGCTCCCACAGTTCTCCATTGTGGAGCATCGTCTGGTCTCCAGGAATGTTGTCTTTGCCACAGGTGAGTCTTGTGTCCCCTCGTGCTCTCTGGAGGGATAGTGGCTGCCTGGGCCATGTTGCTGTCATTGTGAAATACCCTGCTGCTGATTCACAGTGCTTGGTCCCCCAAAAAAGGACCATCGTCAGTCACTCATCATCTTCTGTACCCCTTTCACTGCATCTAGAGGGAATGGATAAGCTGTGATGGGTAGGAAGGAGCAGCTGACCAGGAGATGCTCTCTGTGCTTATTGAGAAGCTAAAAGGCTGAGGTTGAATTTAACCAACCATTGTTTGATATGCTATCTAGGTTGTACTTTGCCAACAAAGGTTCGTCTAGTCAAGGCTATGGTTTTTCCTGTGGTCATGTATGGATGTGAGAGTTGGACTGTGAGGAAGGATGAGCACCGAAGAATTGATGCTTTTGAACTGTGGTGTTGGAGAAGACTCTTGAGAGTCCCTTGGACTGCAAGGAAATCCAACCAGTCCATTCTGAAGGAGATCAGCCCTGGGATTTCTCTGGAAGGAATGATGCTAAAGCTGAAACTCCAGTACTTTGGCCACCTCATGCGAAGAGTTGACTCATTGGAAAAGACTCTGATGCTGGGAGGGATTGGGGGCAAGAGGAGAAGGGGATGACAGAGGATGAGATGGCTGGATGGCATCACTGACTCGATGGATGTGAGTTTGAGTGAACTCTGGGAGTTGGTGATGGACAGGGAGGCCTGGCGTGCTACGATTCGTGGGGTCGCAAAGAGTCGGACATGACTAAGCGACTGATCTGATCTGATTGTTTGATAACATAAGCAGCTTTCTCTCTGGGCAGACAAGAGGCCACTGATAGCCTTGGAGGCAGGAAGGAAGGGGAGGGAGGAAGACCTGAGGAGTCAAGTGCTGTGCTCTCCAAAGTAAGAGACCTTCTCCCGTCTTCTGGGCTGGCAGTCGGCCCCGGTTCCAGGAACATGAGCCCCTGCCGTTAGTGATGCCTCTTCAGACACAGTCATCTGCTCCTGCTGTCATCTGGGAACCCGTCCCACCCTGGGTTTCATTGTCATCTTTGTTTCAACTGTCCGAAAACTAAGAAGTCTGTGCTTGCTGAGTTTTTTTTTTAAACTTCCATTCGTATCTCTTACAGTGGGTGGTGCTTTCTCAGTGTTCTTGCTAAAGGCTGTGTTGTAGCTGAGAGGATAAACGAAAGTGCTCTGTAAACTGAAGGGTATCCTAAAGGCCACAAACTCTGGATGGAGGATTCTCAGTGAAGGCAGAGCTGGGACCTCTCATCTTAGCTTTTTCCTGACCATGCAGCTTAAACCACACCAAGTGGAAAGTGGTTAGCCCTAGTCCTATACTGGCATTCATGTAGCCCATGGCCTGCACTCTGCCTGTGGGCTCTAGCCTGAGTGCCGGGGACTCACAGCTGCCTGTCTCCCTTAACCTGGCCACCTTCTACTCACTCTTTGGCTTAATCAAGATGCTCTCCCTCTGTGAAGCCTTTGGCCTCTGCTTTGCCCACATGCTGCCTCCCAGACAGGCTTAGGTGAGGGCTCTACACCCTGGCAGTGCTGCGCTAACCCTGTAAGAAGGGCCTGGCCTGGGCACAGCTGACCACGCTCCATGCCCCCTCCTCGTGGGATGCCTGCTATGCCACAGACATGCAGCCAGTCCTCACGGGGCCAGCTTCCCTCCTCTCTACCTAGCCTCACAGATGAAGGAATGTGCAAGTAGACAGATGCCTGAATGTTTAAGATCTGTCTTCATGCACTGCTACCTTCTCCTGTTTCTTAAGGCGTCCTGCAAATGTGCCTACAGTCTCTAAAGAAGACATATGGAGGTCCTCACCTTGGATGGGTGGGAAAGCTGAAAGGCACATGGGCTTATCATTAAGGAGTAGTTTCCACAACCAAGAAAACTGCCCTGTGATGTGTTGCAGAAAATGATTTATTGCTTTTAAAACTGGGTTTCAAACTGTTCCATGCTCCAAGTGATGTGAGCAGCACTCTGCTCAGAACTCAGGGGTAGTCTTGTCTCAGTGTAGGAGTCCTGCCCATGCCTGCCTTTGTCAGAAGATTGCAGATAGGGCTGTTCAGGCACTGCCAAGAGGCCCTTTTATTGCATTTCCATGCAACCTCCTTAAAAGCCTGATGAGGCATCTGTGGAGGGTGGGTGCTTCCACGTGGAAGTGCAACCATGAATCCTTTTGCTTAAAAGCACTTGGGGACACATTTTTCTAGGTGCAATCTGCCTTTCTTTTAAGTAGGTGTATGGCGGAAGGTATCCTAAACATATCTGGAGATAGTGCACACTGTAGAAATGGGGGCACATACGTAAACTCGTGATGCTGAGAGTGAGCCTGCCCTCAGAACGTGCTGTTTAGTCCTCTTTTCTGTTCTTGATGACTTTCTGCATTCTCAGGATGTTGCCGGGGGCTCACCATCAGTTAATCAGTATCAGTTCTCTCATCCTTCAAAACACCTGCATTTTAAAACTATTCTAATTTGCTTACTTATGTAGAAATGTCATAGGCCACATTGTTACAAAACTATTTCAAAATTAAATATTATACCAATTATTTCCTTTCCATAAGTCTTCTGAATTAATGAGATTTCGATCAGTCAACTGGATTGAAGGACTCTCAAGCCTGAAAGAGAATTCTAGGAAAAGGGATTAGGAAAGACCCAATGCTCTGGCTTCCCTTGTGGCTCAGATGGTAGAGAATCCATCGGCATTTCAGGAGACTCAGGTTTGATCCTTAGGTCAGGAAGATCCTCTGGAGAAAGGAATGGCAACCCACTCCAATATTCTTGCCTGGAGAATCCCATGGGCAGAGGAGCCTGGCAGGCTACAGTCCATGGGGTCGCAGATAGTTGGATGCACTAACACTTCCACTTTAACTTTCAATGCCCTGGAGTTTTCTAGAGACGCCCCTTCTCAGGGTCTTGAGGGCAAAATTCCAAGCCTCACTCACCTCTCCCTCCTGTCTCTTTGAGGATCTTGTAGACAGCTCCTTGCCATGGTTTCCCAAGGGGTATAGTCCTAATCCATCTCCTGAGTAACATGGGTTGCAGTTTGCAGGGCAGCACAGACATGAATATTCACTGCACAGAGCCATGAATATTCACTCAACAGCTGGCATAAACAAAGCATGGAGCTGAACCCTGGATCAGAGAGGGAACAGGGTGGGACTGGTCCAGTGAGGCTGCTCACAGCCAGCAAGCATTCAGCAGTGTGCCCTGGACAGCATCAGGTAGCCTCTTACATACAGGGGCGTTTAGCGGGAATTAAGCCACAGTAAGAGAGCTCCTATTCAAGAGACAGTATGTAAAAGGTTTAAAAACTCAGACCCTGGAGCCAGAATTGCCAGAGCTTAAGTATAGACTCTGGAACTTTCTAGCAAGGTGACCTGCAGCAGGCGATCTCTAGGGGAAAAAATGAAGATATTCATGATATATATTTGATAAAATTGTAGAGAATTACATGAGTTTGCATAAATAAAAAGCCTAGAATAGTGTGTGATCCATGGTGAACACTGATTGTTCTATGCTGTGCTTAGTTGCTCAGTTGTGTCCGACTCTTTGCAACCCCATGGACTGCAGCCCACTGGCCTCCTCTGTCCATGGGGACTCTCCAGGCAAGAATACTGGAGTGGGTTGCCATGCCCTCCTCCAGGGATCTTCCCAACCCAGGGATCAAACCCAAGTCTCCTGTATTGCAGGTAGATTTTTTACTGACTGATCCACCAGGGAATCCCTGATTAGCTTTCATCAATTAAATTGTGTGGGTCCAGAAAATAGATACTCTTGCGGTTGCCCAGAGCTTTAAATATTAGAAAATGTATGACATTATTCTCCTGAATTATTGAAAATTATGTAACTGACTCCTAATTGTTATCTGAGGGTTTCTTGAGAATAGCACTTGTTTGGGGTTCATATCTGTATCCCTAATACACATTCCAGCATCTAACCCACTCAATAGTTTGAAAACTGAATGGTTATAGAATTATGAGAGGACATTTCAAGGTCATTACTAACTATATAGTCATCCCTAATTAAATGAATCATTTCTGCAAAAGAGATACTATATAAATTAATACCATTATATATTCAAATATTTAATGTATTAAAATATAATTTTAAAGAGAAAAATCCCCATAAAACCTCATTGTACTTGGGGAGGAAATTAAGTATATCTCTGTCCAGAAGGAAGGAGCTTTGTGGCCATGAGTGCATTTTTAAAGACAACAAAGAAATAACTGAGTTAGTTCATCTCAACAAATAATTATTCAGTTTCTGCCATGATTCAGCATACAGGTTTTGGGAAAAAATATTTTGATCCTCTTATAACTCAAAGAAAATGAAGTAAGACTTTATTACTCACTCTGACGTCTATCCGAGTCTTTAAAGATCTTAATGATCTGGATAAACACGATGGTGTGGGCACTCACCTAGAGCCAGACATCCTGAAGTGTGAAGTCAAGTGGGCCTTAGGAAGCATCACTATGAACAAAGCTACTGAAGGTGATGGAATTCCAGCTGAGCTATTTCAAATCCTAAAAGATGATGCTGTTAAACTGTGGCACTCAACTTGCCAGCAAATTTGGAAAACTCAACAGTGGCCACAAGATGGAAAAGGTCAGTTTGCATTCCAATCCCAAAGAAGAACAATGTCAAAGAATGTTCAAACCACCACATAACTGCACTCATCTCACAAGCTAGCAAAGTAATGTTCAAAATCCTTCAAGCTAGGCTTAAACAGTATGTGAATAAGAATTTCCAGATGTTCAATTGGGTTTAGAAAAGGCAGAGATCAAATTGCCAACATACTTTGGATCATAGAAAAAGCTAAAGAATTCTAGAAAAATATTTACTTCTGCTCCATTGACTATGCTAAAGCCTTTGACTATGTGGATCACAACAAACTGTGGAAGACTCTTAAAGAGATGGAAATACCAGATCACCTTACAGGCCTCCTGTTAAACTGTTTGCAGGTCAAGAAGCAACAATTAGAACTGGACATGGAACAACAGACTGGTTCCAAATTGGGAAAGGAGTACTTCAAATCACCCTCTGTATTGTCACCCTTCTTATTTAACTTCATGTGAAATACAGGGCTGGATGAAGCATAAGCTGGAATCAAAAGAGTTCTGGGAGAAATAGCAATAACCTCAGATTAACACTACGCTTATGGCAGAAAGTGAAGAGGAATTAAAGAGCTTCTTGATGAGGATGAAAGAAGAGAATGAAAAAGCTGGCTTGAAACTCAACATTCAAAAAACTAAGATCATGGCATCCAGTCCCATTCAGCTCAGTTCAGTTCAGTTGCTCAATCATGTTCGGCTCTTTGCAACACCATGAATTGCAGCACGCCAGGCCTCCCTGTCCATCACCAACTCCCAGAGTTCACTCAAACTCACACCCATCGAGTCAGTGATGCCATCCAGCCATCTCATCCTCTGTCGTCCCCTTCTCCTCCTGCCCCCAATCCCTCCCAGCATCAGAGTCTTTTCAAATGAGTCAAGTCTTCACATGACATGGTCAAAGTATTGGAGTTTCAGCTTTAGCATCATTCCTTCCAAAGAAATCCCAGGGCTGATCTCCTTCAGAATGGACTGGTTGGATCTCCTTGCAGTCCAAGGGACTCTCAAGAGTCTTCTCCAACACCACAGTTCAAAAGCATCAATTCTTTGGCGCTCAGCTTTCTTCACAGTCCAACTCTCACATCCATACATGACTACTGGAAAAACCATAGCCTTGACTAGACAGACCTTTGTTGGCAAAGTAATGTCTCTGCTTTTGAATATGCTATCCAGGTTGGTCATAACTTTCCTTCCAAGGAGTAAGCATCTTTTAATTTCATGGCTTCATGGCAAATAGATGGGGAAAAATGGAAACAGTGACAGACTTTATTTTCTTGGGCTCCAAAATCACTTTGGATGGTGAATGCAGCCATGAAATTACAAAACACTTGTAATTTGTAAGACGAGTGCCAAAGAATTGATGCTTTTGAACTGTGGTGTTGGAGAAGACTCTTGGGAGTCCCTTGGACTGCAAGGATATCAAACCAGTCATTTCTAAAGGAAAACAGTCCTGAATATTCATGGGAAGGACTGTTGTTAAAGTTGAAGCTCCAATCCTTTGGCTACCTGAGGCAAAGAAGTGACTCATTGGAAAAGACTCTGATGCTGGGAAAGATTGAAGGCAGGAGGAGAAGAGGAAGACAGAGGATGAGATGTTTGGATGGCATCATCGACTCAATGGGCGTGAGTTTTAGCAAGCTCCGGGAGATAGTGAAGGAGAGGGAAGCCTGGTGTGCTGCAGTCCATGCAGTTGCAAAGAGTCGGACAAAACTGAGTGACTAAACCACAGCAACTGACTTCTAACCATAACAGTGGCATGTCCCAGGGAGACTGGTACATGGTAATTATGTTAGCCCAAATTAAAGCATAGGAAAGCTGATGCTCAAGAATGTTAATGATTTTACCAAATTTACATAGTAAAGCTAGAAAGGACTGAAATTAATCCACAAGGTTCCTGACAGGAAATTCTGAATCTTTTTGACAAAGACTTTAAAAGCTAGTTTTTTTAAGCATTATTTAAATGATTATTTTCCACACTTTTGTATATTAATGTTATAAGGTTTGTTATACAAGGTGTAGACAGTTGAGATGACAAACGATGTCTGTGGTGCCCATCTACAGCATCTGTGTCTTTCCTTCTTTTACCTCCCAGTATTAAAGGGCTGTACATTTTGATGAGCCCTGCTTTTATGCAAGTCTCTAAAAATAGACTTTGGGAATGGAGGCTTCCAAATTCTTAATCTGGGGACCTAGAATTGATTCATCCAATGTCCAGAAATCCTCAATGGCAAGAAGTGTGTCTCTGCCTTCTATATACCATGCATTTTGCTGGCAGATTAGTGGCCGTGAAACTTTTTTTTTTTAATTTTTACTGAAGTGTAGTGGATTTACAATTGTGTTAGCTTCTTGTGTACATCAAAGTGATTCAGTTTTATATATATATATATATATACACACACACACATATATACTTTTTCATATTGTTTTTGATTATGGTTCACTGTAGGATATCGAATATAGTTCCTTATACAGTAGGACTGTATGTATTATTTTGTATCTGTTAATCTCAAACTCAAACCTAATTAATCCTTCCCTATCCTCTTCCACTTTAGTAACCATAAGTTTGTTTTCTATGTCTGTAAGTCGACTTCTGTTTTGTAAATGAGTTCACTTGTATCATATTTTAGATTCCACATATAAGTGATAGCATATGGTATTTATCTTTGTCTGACTGACTTCACTTGGTGTGACAATCTCTAGATCCATCTATGCTACTGCAAATGGCATTGTTTCATTCATCTTTATGACTGACTCATATTTTATATATATATATATATATATATATACACGTATAAAATCTTTATCCATTCATCTGTCAATGGACATTCAAGTTGCTTCCATGTCTTGACTGCTGTAAATATTGCTCATGCCTCACTGTTTCCCCAAATCTACTTCCCAGCTCCAGAACCTGTGATGTCTTGCCTTTGCCTGCAGCACAGAATCCAGTGTCCTTTACCATGGATCCAGTTCTAGCTCTGACCTCTCCTCTTTAGTTTAGCTCTTAGCATTCCCAGCACAGAGCTTTCTTTTAGTTGCTGCATTCAGCTTTTTCTCTCCTGCACTCACTCCTGCATACTGTCTGAAGACTTTTGCCCCTGTTACAGCCCACATTTGATGTTTCTGTTCCTCTTTTTCCTATCCATGTCAAGTACATTCATCAATGGACAGTTGAATGGGATAATAGAGTTTAGCTTATTCTGTGACTACCTTCTTTAACTGAACATTATGCTTGTGAAATCCATTTGTATCACTATGGTTCATTCATTGTATCACTATGACTTTCCTTGCCACACGCGTGTGTGTGTGTGCTGTCACTTTACTTGTGTTGGAGTCTTTGCAACCCTATGAACTATGGCCCACCAGGCTCCTCTGTCCATGGGGATTCTCCAGACAAGAATATTGGAGTGGGAATGTTTCCTTCTGCCTTAAGAAGAATATTGTTTAAATATTTAGTTTTAAAATTTAAAAATTTTTAAATATTTTCTTTAGTGTAAGTCTTCTGGTCAGATTTCTTCAAGTTTTTTTTTTAAACAATCTGTATATGACTTTATATCATGTTTATTCTTATAGGATGAATTTACTGTTACAGAAAGATAGATTAGCATTTTTTCCTTTTCCATTTGAAGATATGACTTCGTTTACCCCAGTGTCTATTGTTTCTATTGAGAAAGAGTTGTTGGTCTAATTGGTGCTGCTTTCAGATTGATCTATTTTTCCTCCCCTGTCTAGATACAGTTATAATTTTTATCATTGTTTTTTATTTCATTGCCATTTATGATATACCAAGGTATAGTTTTCTCTTTAATTATTCTTCTTGGAGTTTGTAGGTTTTCTTGAGGTCTTTCGGCAGTTTTAGAGCACCATCAGCCACCATTGCTTTTGCTTCATTTTCTCTCTCTTTTTCTCCTTCTAGGATTCCAATTTCAATTCTAACAATTTCAACTTTGGGTCTTGTCACTATATCTTCTAAATATCTCATGGTACTTTCTGAATTTCTTGTGTTATTTTTGCTTCATGCTTCACTCCGGAAATTTTCTTCTGGTTTTTCTTTCAGTTCAATAATTCTTTCTTTGTCTGTGTCTAATCTGGTAATATTATATCTGAGGAAAGTATAGATAAAGTTCAAAATCTATGATGATATTTTCTTTTTTTCAGAGAGAATTTATGCTTTCCTCTTTCAGGCAGCTAGAGGCATTAGCAGTCCAAACTAGCTTCATTTCCTTTCTGGGACTTGGTAATTCTGAGTTCAGATTCATTCCTTGGGTATGCTTGCTTGAATCCTTCTGATTTATTTTTATATTTTGGACAGAGCTCTTTGGAATCCCTGTCTCCAGTTTTCGCTCCCTTTGTTCCATGAGTCTATCAGATGTTCTAACTAGCTTCTCAGCTTTCTGTTAACTACATCCACCCGAAACGTGGAGCTCATATCTCTCAGTTTAACTTTTCTCCCAAACCTTGGCTCAGATTTTTACTAGGCTGTTATCCCTCCAGTGCCTCTAAGGATAGGGATATCAGTTTTTCCCATTTTTCCCAGTTGTTTCCAGTGGAAGGGTTACATATCCCACAATATTCAAACACCATAGCTTATGTTTTCACTCTTCTCTACTGTTGCAGAAAAATTTATGGTTGTTTCAATATTTATTTCTTACTTAGTGACTTCACTTTCACTTTTCACTTTCATACATTGGAGAAGGAAATGGCAACCCACTCCAGTGTTCTTGTCTGGAGAATCCCAGGGAAGGTGGAGCCTGATGGGCTGTCGTCTTTGGGGTCGCACAGAGTCGGACATGACTGAAGCAACTTAGCAGTAGCAGCAGTAGCTATGACTATTAGTTACATGAGAGTAGAAAAGAAGAAAACTAGGGATACATTCTTTACAATCACATTTCAGAAAATATGAGTGATTTAATTCTGTATTTTTCTGATAACATTATAGAGAGGAAACACTTAGCCATAATAGTGTACTATTAAAGAAAGTGTTGCTGCTGCTGCTGCTAAGTCGCTTCAGTCGTGTCCGACTCTGTGTGACCCCATAGACGGCAGCCACCAGGCTCTGAAAGAAAGGGTTATAAAGCTCAAAATCAAGAGATCTAAGTCCTTGGTTGTAAGGACTGTGAAGGAACTGTGAAAATGTGAGCAGAGTACTTCAGTAGCAGACAGTAAGGGGATTGTGTTAAAAGAAATACTGGGTTAAGTTTATTTCAACAAATATATACAGCTAATAACCAGAGACCCTTAAATATCCCTCTTGACACATGATCACTGCTTTGGGACTTCAGCTTTTGTGCAAGTCTTGAATGCACATCCTGCTGATGCACAAAATTTGCTCTCTACAGTTTTTGCCAAATCTGAAATTGACTCCTAACTTTTAGTTTTCTTTGAGCTTGAAAGACTGAAAATTTTGATAAACTCATGGAGAAGAGATTACTTAATATGCTTCTTTAATTATTTGATGTTTTTATTTCTCTTCCTTTTTTCTGGGCTGTATCTGGACTGATATATTCTGACTTTATTTCAAGATACTTCTGCCTTGATTAGAAGAAAGAGAAAGAAAAGGATCCAAAACTAAGTGATGATGAAAAATTTCTGTTAAGATACATGAATTTTGTATTCTTCAAAAATCAGCATCCTGCATCTATTGAGATTATCATATGGTTTTTATCTTTAAATTTGTTAAGATAGTATATCACACTGATTGATTTGCATATATTGAAGAATCCTTGTATCCCTGGAATAAACCCAACGTGATCATGGTATATGAGCTTTTTGATGTGTTGCTGAATTCCGTTTGCTAAAATTTTGTTGAGGATTTTTGCATCTATGTTCATCAGTGATATTGGCCTGTAGTTTTCTTTTTTTGTTGTTTTTTCTGGTTTTGGTATCAAGGTGATGGTGGCCTCATAGAATGAGTTTGGAAGTGTTCCATCCTCTGCAATTTTTTGAAAGAGTTTTAGAAGGATAGGCATTAGCTCTTCTCTAAATGTTTAATAGAATTCTCCTGTGAAGTCATCTGGTCCTGGACTTTTGCTTTTTGGGAGATTTTTGATCACAGCTTCAATTTCTGTGCTTGTAATTGGGTTGTTCATAATTTCTATTTCTTTCTGGTTCAGTCTTGGAAGATTGAACTTTTCTAAGAGGTTATCCAGGTTATTTCTTCCAGGTTATCCATTTTATTGCCACATAGTTGTTCATAATAGTCTCTTATAATCCTTTGTATCTCTGCATTGTCTGTTGTAACCTCTCCTTTTTCATTTCTAATTTTGTTGATTTGATTCTTCTTTTTTTTCTTGATGAGTCTGGCTTAAAGGCTTGTCAATTTTGTTTATTTTCTCAAAGATTCTGCTTTTAGTTTTATTAATCTTTACTATTGTTTCTTTCATTTCTTTTTCATTTATTTCTGCTTGGATCTTTATGATTTCTTTCCTTCTACTCATTTTGGGGTTTTTGTTCTTCTTTTCCCAGTTATTTTAAGTGTAAAGTTAGGTTGTCTATTCGATGTTTTTCTTGTTTCTTGAGGTAGGATTGTATTGCTATAAACTTCCCTCTTAGGACTGCTTTTGCTGCATCCCATAGGTTTTGAGTTGTGTTTTCATTGTCACTTGTTTCTAGAAATTCTTTGATTTGCCTTTTGATTTCTTCTGTAACCTGTTGATTATTTAGAAATGTGTTGTTTAATCTCCATGTGTTTGTGTTTCTTACAGTTATTTTCTTTAATTGATATCTAGTTAACACAACATTTTGGTCAGGGAAGATGCTTGATATGATTTCAACTTTCTTATATTTACTGAGGTTTGATTTGTGACCCAAGATGTGGTCTATTCTGGAGAATGTTCCATGTGCACTTGAGAAGGTGTATTCTTCTGTCTTTGGATGGAATGGTACTGAAGATATCAATGAGATCCATCTCATCAAATGTATCATTTAAGACATGTGTTTCCTTATTAATTTTCTGTTTTGATGATCTGTCTATTGGTGTGAGTTGGGTGTTCAAGTCTCCTACTATTATTGTGTTACTGTCGATTTCTCCTTTTACATCTGTTAGTGTTTGCCTTATGTATTGAGGTGCTCCTATGCTGGGTGCATAGATATTTACAATTGTTATGTCTTCCTCTTGGATTGATCCCTTGATCATTATGTAGTGTCCTTCCTTATCTTTTATAATCTTCTATATTTTGAGGTTTATTTTGTCTAATATGAGGATTACTACTCCAGCTTTCTTTTGCTTCCCATTTGCATGGAATATATTTTTCCACCCTCTCACTTTGAGTCTACATGTGTCTTTTGGTCTGAAGTGGGTTTCTTGTAGACAGCATATATATGGGTCTTGTTTGTGTATCCATTCAGCAAGTCTGTGTCTTTGACAAAATTCAGCACCCATTTATGATTAAAACTCTTCAAAAAAATGGGCATAGAAGGAGTCTATCTCAATATAGTAAAGGTCATTTATGATAAGCCTACAGCAAACATTATTCTCAATGCTGAAAACTGAAAGCATTCCACCTAAGATCAGGAACAAGACTCCGGTGTCCACTTTCACCACTACTATTCAACATGGTTCTGGAAGTCCTAGCTACAGCAATCAGAGAAGAAAAAGAAATGAAAGGAATCCAGATCAGAAAGGAAGTAAAGCCTTCTCTGTTTGCAGATGACATGATACTGTACATAGAAAACCCTAAAGATAGTATCAGAAAATTACTAGAGCTAATCGTGAATTTAGCAAAGTTGCAGGATACAAAATCAATACACAGAAATCACTTGCATTTCTATATACTATCAATGAGAAATTAGAAAGATCAGTTAAGGAATCAATCCCATTCACCATTGCAACAAAAATAATTAAATATCTAGGAATAAACTTACCTAAGGAGACAAAAGAACTGTACACAGAAAATTATAAGACACTGATGAAAGAAATCGAAGATGACATAAACCGATGGAGAGATATTCCACGTTCCTGGATAGGAAGAATCAATGTTGTGAAAATGAGTATACTAACAAATGCAACCTACAGATTTAATGTGATCCGTATCAAATTACCAATGGCATTTTTTTACAGAACTAGAACAAAAAATTTCACAATTCATATGGAAAGGCAAAAGACCCCAAATAGCCAAAGAAGTCTTAAGAAAGAAGAGTGGAGCTAGAGGAATCAATCTTCCTGACTTCAGATTATACTACAAAGCTACAGTCATCAAGACAGTATGGTACTGGCACAAAAAAAGAAATATAGACCAATGGAACAAGATAGAAAGCCCAGAAATAAACCCATGCACCTATGGGTACCTTATTTTTGACAAAGGAGGCAAGAATATACAATGGGGCAAAAATAGCCTCTTCAATAAATGGTGCTGGGAAAACTGGACAGGTACATGTAAAAGAATGAAAATAGAATACTTCCTAACACCATACATAAAGATAAACTCAAAATGGATGAAAGACCTAAATGTAAGACCACAAACTGTAAAACTCTTAGAGGAAAACATAGGAAAGTGGGGAAAAGAACTAAAGAGATATTTCTCCAAAGAAGACATACAGATAGATAGCTAACAAACACATGAAAAGATGCTCAATATTGCTCATTATTAGAGAAATGCAAATCAAAAATACAATGAGATATCATCTCATACCAGTCAGAATGGCCCTCATCAAAAAGTCTACAAACAACAAATGCTGGAGAGGATGTGGAGCAAAGGGAATGCTCTTGCACTGTTGGTGGGAATGTAAATTGATACAGCCACTATGGAAGATGGTATGGAGATTCCTTAAAAAACTAGGAATAAAACCACCATATGACCCAGCAATCCCACTCCTAGGCATATACCCTGAGGAAACCAAAATTGAAAAAGACACATATATCCGATTGTTCATTGCAGCTCTATTTACAATAGCTAGAACATGGAAGCAACCTAGATGTCCATCAACAGATAAATGGATAAAGAAGTTGTGGTATATATACACAATGGAATATTACTCAGACATAAAAAGGAATGCGTTTGAGTCAGTCCTAATGAGGTGGATGAGCCTAGAACCTATTATACAGAGTGAAGTGAGTCAGAAAGAGAAAGATAAATACCGTATTCTAATGCATATATACGGAATCTAGAAAAATGGTACTGAAGAATTTATTTACATGGCAACAATGGAGAAACAGAGAGACAATAGACTTATGGACATGGGGAGAGGAGAGGAGAGGGTGAGATGTATGGAAAGAGTAACACAGAAACTTACATTACCATGTGTAAAACAGCCAGCCAATGGGAATTTGCTGCAAGTCTCAGGAAACTCAAACAGGGGCTCAGTATCAACCTAGATTGGGGAGGGAGATGGGAGGAAGTTTCAAAAGGGCGGGGATATATGTATACCTATGGCTGATTCTATTGAGGTTTGACACAAAACAGCAAAATTCTGTAAAGCAATTATCCTTCAATAAAAAATAAATAAATTTTAAAAATCAACTTTCAAAATACTATTTTGCTTCACAATTATGATTATAAAACAAACGAAGCAAATTACAAAATTTTTTTGAAATCTGCATGTCACACCCTTAAAATGTGCACTTAATTTTCTGTAGAGTCCATTCATGAACTCTGTGCTTTAGTTTTTATCCTAAACTAAAGCCATGATCAAATTATTAGGCATGTGGTATATAAATAACATCTACTGTAAGTCTAGTGCTGATATTGTATAAAATGTATGATATTGTATGAAATTACCATCCATACCTCATTGTCTTCTAAAGCCCAGAGATAAATTCTCATTATTTTTTCCCCATTGACTTTCGTTAGAAGGATCCTCAGAGACAAGTCACCTGTGCTTACTGGCCAAATACTACTAATCCCTCAGTGCAAAATGGCTGAAGTAGAGAAAATTCACTCTCAGCACCAAAGGGGAGCTTAACTATCTCATCTTGTTACTATGAAATAATTTTCCTTTAAGGGCTCCTGACCTACAAAAGCCAGATTTCTTTAGAAATACCCAACACCTCCTTTGCAAAAATAAGTCTTGTCTAACTTCATCTTTTGGAATTGCTTTGAAGACTTCCACACAATTTTTAAAAATATGTTCAATAGTAAAAACACTTGGATTACAGAGTCCTGAGCACAGAAAGCACCACAGAGGAGAGAAAGGAAAGGAACAAGTAACTTGATTTTATCGAGTGGGTATTTGGGGCCATTTAGTATGTTTGGGGGCTTCCCTGATAGCTCAATTGGTAAAGAATCCTCCTGCAATGCAAGAGACCCTGGTTCGATTCCTGGGTCAGGAAGATCCCCTGGAGAAAGTGATAGGCTACCCACTCCAGTGTTCTTGGGCTTCCCTTGTGGCTCAGCTGGTAAAGAATCCGCCTGCAATGTGGGAGACCTGGGTTTGATCCCTTGGTTGGGAAGATCCCCTGGAGAAGGGAAAGGCTACCCACTCCTTATTCTGGCCTAGAGTATTCCATGGACTGTATAGTCCGTGGGGTCACAAAGAGTCAGACACAGTTGACTGACTTTCACTTTCAGTATGTTTGGTACCAGTAAAGTACATGTAGTACATATTCTTTTTCTTATAACAGAGTTCTTAAGGTGCAATTTATATACCATAAAATTTTACCATTTAAAGTATGTAATTCAGTTGTTTTTATTGTATTTACAATTTTGTAATCATGACATTCCTCAAATCAATTTCCATATATTTTCATCACCCTGAAAGCTCTGTACTCAGTAGCAGTCATTCGTCATTTCCCCCAACCTGCTTCCCCTAACCCTATCAGTTCAGTTCAGTTCAGTCGCTCAGTTGTGTCCGACTCTTTGTGACCCCATGAATTGCAGCACGCCAGGCCTCTCTGTCCATCACCAACTCCCGGAGTTCACTCAAACTCACATCCATCGAGTCGGTGATGCCATCCAGCCATCTCATCCTCTGTCATCCCCTTCTCCTCCTCCCCCCAGTCCCTCCCAGCATCAGAGTCTTTTCCAATGAGTCAACTCTTCGCATGAGGTGGCCAAAGTATTGGAGTTTCAGCTTTAGCATCATTCCTTCCAAAGAAATCCCAGGGCTGATCTCCTTTAGAATGGACTGTTCGGATCTCTTTTCAGTCTAAGGTACTCTCAAGAGTCTTCTCCAAAACCACAGTTCAAAAGCATCAATTCTTCACAGTGCTCAGCTTTCATCACAGTCCAACTCTCACATCCATACGTGACCACTGGAAAAACCATAGCCTTGACTAGATGGACCTTTGTTGGCAAAGTAATGTCTCTGCTTTTGAATATGCTATCTAGGTTGGTCATAACTTTCCTTCCAAGGAGTAAGCGTCCTTTAATTTCATGGCTGCAGTCACGATCTGCAGTGATTTTGGAGCCCAAAAAAATAAAGTCTGACACTGTTTCCCCATCTATTTCCCATGAAGTGATGGGACCAGATGCCATGATCTTCGTTTTCTGAATGTTGAGCGTTTAAGCCAACTTTTTCACTCTCCTCTTTCACTTTCATCAAGAGGCTTTTTAGTTCCTCGTCACTTTCTGCCATAAGGGTGCTGTCATCTGCATATCTGAGGTTATTGATATTTCTCCCGGCAATCTTCATTCCAGCTTGTGCTTCTTCCAGCCCAGCATTTCTCATGATGTACTCTGTATATACATTAAAGAAGCAGGGTGACAGTATACAGCCTTGACGTACTCCTTTTCCTATTTGGAAAACAGTCTGTTGTTCCATGTCCAGTTCTAACTGTTGCTTCCTGACCTGCATACAGATTTCTCAAGAGGCAGGTCAGGTGGTCTGGTATTCCCATTTATTTCAGAATTTTCCACAGTGTATTGTGATCCCACACTGTCAAAGGCTTTGGCATAGTCAATAAAGCAGAAATAGATGTTTTTCTGGAATTCTCTTGCTTTTTCATGATCCAGCAGATGTTGGCAATTTGATCTCTGGTTCCTCTGCCTTTTCTAAAATTAGCTTGAACATCTGGAATTTCACGGTTCACGTATTGCTGAAGCCTAGCTTGGAGAATTTTGAGCATTACTTTACTAGCGTGTGAGATGAGTGCAATTGTGCGGTAGTTTGAGCATTCTTTGGCATTGCCTTTCTTTGGGATTGGAATGAAAACGGACCTTTTCCAGTCCTGTGGCCACTCCTGAGTTTTCCAAATTTGCTGGCATATTGAGTGCAGCACTTTCAAAGCCTCATCTTTCAGGATTTGAAATAGCTCAACTGGAATTCCATCAGCTCCACTAGCTTTGTTCGTAGTGATGGTTTCTAAGGCCCACTTGACTTCACATTCCAGGATGTCTGGCTCTAGGTGAGTGATCACACCATCGTGATTATCTTGGTCGTGAAGATCTTTTTTGTACAGTTCTTCTGTGTATTCTTGACACCTCTTCTTAATATCTTCTGCTTCTGTTAGCTCCATGCCATTTCTGTCCTTTATCTGTCTCTATGGGTAGCCATCAATCTAATTGCTGTTGCAATAGGTTTGCCTATTCTGTATGCTTCATATGAATGGAATCATACACCATATGGTCCTTTGTTTCTGGCTTCTTTTACTCAGTATATTTTCAAGATTCATTCATGTTGTGATGTGTATCAATACTTCACTCCTTTTTGTTGCTTGAGCAATACAATGTATTTGTTGCTGGAACAATACAATATTCCATTGTATGAATATATCATGTTTTGTTTAATCGTACATAAAGTTGATGAATTTTGGGCTATTTGCACCTTTTGGCTATCAGGAATAAAGCTGCTATGAACATTCATGCACAGGTGTTTCTGTGCATGTAAGTTTTCATTTGCATTATGCATGTATTAAGAGTTGCAATTGTTGGGTCATATGATAACTATGTTTAACTTTTTGAGGAACTTCCAAACTGTCAAAGTAGCCGTACCATTTAGGTTCCCTAGGCAATACATGATAGTTCTAATTTATCCACATTCTCACCAATGCATATTATTGTCTGCCTTTATATATATATACATATATATATGTATAATTTTATTAATTTACTTTTGGCTGTCCTGAGTCTTCCTTGCTGCACAGGATTTTCTCCACTTGAGCCAGGCAGGCAGAGTCTGCTTTCTAGGTGTGGTGCACACGCTTCTCACTGCTGTGCCTCCTCTAGTTGCAGAACACGGTCTCCAGGGTGCACAGGCCTCGGTAGCTGCAGCACAAGGGGCTCAGGAGCTGTGGCTCCTGTGGGTCTGAAGCACAGGCTCAGTGGTTGTGGTGCACAGGCTTAGTTGCCTCACAGCTTGTGGAATCTTCCTGGATCAGGGATTCAATCCATGTCTCCTGCATTGGAAGGTGGATTTTTTTTTTTTTTTTTTTTACCACCGAGCCACCAGGGAAGCCCTTATCTGTCTTTTTTATTGTAGTCATCCTAATAGTATGAAATGGTATCTCATTGTGATTCTGAGTTGCATTTCCCTAATGAGTAAGATATTGAGCATCTTTTATGTGCTTACTGGACACTGGTCTTATCCTCTTTGGAGGAATATCTATTCAAGTCCTTTGCCCATTTTTAAATCAGGTTGTTTGTATTTTTTGTAAGCCTTTATACAGTCTAAATACAAGTTCCTCATCAGATATATGATTTGAAAATAGTTTCTCTCATTCTGTGGATTTTATTTTCATTTTCTCATTAGTTTCTTCTGCGGAATAATAGTTTGTAATCAATGGAGTAAAATTTATCTGTATTTTCCCTATTTCACTCATGATATCCATGCCCTAATTTTATACACAGGGAAACTAAGGATCTGAGAGGACAACCAACTTCCTAAAGGAGTATCCCAAATAAACCCTGAGCCTGAACCTGGATCTCTCAGATGCCCCTGCTCTTTGCTCCAGAGTCATAGGAGAGCACATTCCAGCTTTGCTGTAGAGATCAGAAAGAGAATTATTGCCTGATTGAGACAGTCTTTGAAAAAGTTTGTTTTTCCTCTTTCTCTAGTTCCTATTTCCTATATCTACTTTCCTTTATGGAAGTTTTGAAAATATTTTAATTTAGGTGACTGGTAAGGAGGGGGTGAGAAAATTAGAAACACCATTTTGAACTTTAGGTTGTATTATACAGTTAAAAAAAAAAGGAGATAAATGAATGAGAGAGCATCATAAAGATGCCAAGAGCATCCTTGAGCTCCCAGGCAAAGCATCACGCAGCTTCCTAGGCAGTCCTGGGAGAGCCCCCTTGGTGGCTGCCTTGGAAGGGGACAGGAATATGTAGGTAGGCCAACCCTGTTGCAGTTGCCAGAATATGAGCTTGTGACTTTATAGATACATTTGAGTGGCTCTTACACTTGGCAAAGGTGACATGATACTCTGCATCCACATTTTTATGAGTCCTTCAGCAATATCAATGCCTTAGAAAGTTCTGTTAATTTAGGCTGGACAAGAGATCCAGGGCCTTGTTTCTGGCACAGCTTTTAGTGCATCTGGGGAAAAAAGGTTGAGATCAGCATTTCAATAGATAGTCTTGCCAAGGAAGTCCTGAACTGGAACAATGCACTTGTGTTCAGGGACTCTACCTTTGTTGGTTCGGCATCTACTTGGGAACCGAACCACATCTACATTGCCACACAGGCTTTAGGGCTTCTGTGCCTTTCTGTTGTAATTTATAAGCTTCTGTTGCTCTTTTGAAGGTTATATTTTGGTGCAACTGACTCACTACTTTCCCACTTGAAAATGATCAAGCCACTTGTTATGATCATTTAAGGAATTTTCTCCACAGATACAGGCTACATCAAGATATCTGTTGTATCAGTGTCGGGACCTTGTCCAACAGAGACTCTATGCATTCTTGAAGTTGCACACCAAATGGCAAAAGCCTTTGCCTAGGGAGGGGGTTCGGGACAGGGGGACACGTGTACACCCATGGCTGATTCATGTCAATGTATGGCAAAAACCACCACAATATTGTAAAGTAATTAGCCTCCAATTAAAATAAATAAATTAATTAAAACAACAACAAAAAAGCCTTTGCCTAGAAGAATAGGTCTTGACATCTCTGAAGCTTCTTGTGATTATTAACATTTTGAAGTCTCTATCTCATAGCATCTTGAAAGGCTTTTCTTCATTTGACTGTGTTGGACCCTTTACCTTGAAGGTTCTTATCCTCTGCCTATGAAGACTCTTATTCAACCAGGAGCATCTCAGTTCAGATACTGTGAAACCTTTCCTAAATCTTGAGCTCTAGAATATCCAGTGTAGGCCTTACCTCTGGGTTACAGAGGCCAGTTCTGTATGGGTCTTTCTCTGACAGATTGGGAGCTAGTTTAGAGCATAGACCATCTTCTTATTCATCTTTATTGTTTCCTCCACTTAACATTCCCACCTGTGGGACTAGGAGATTGGGATTGAGGGATAGGACAGGTGGTAAATGCGTAAGAATTTTGTTAATTTGAAAGTGTATTTCATATTTAAGAAACAGAATGTAATTACTAAACAAATACATAAGAAAATGGTATATTTTCTTAATTCTATGTTCTGTGTTAAACAGTATCTTGGTAAATACATAATTTTGAGATGTGAGTAGTATTTCCTTCCTCAAGGCCACTAATGACCCTCCAAATATTTGACTATGCTGTTATATCACTGGCCTCCATGTTGTCCAGGGTAAGTATTCTCAAAAGCATATCAGTTGAACTTCACTGCATGAATATCAGTATTTGCCTTGTAGGGGACAGTTTCTCTAAAGAAATTGTACTTTGGAAAATATTAAGAAAGTTGACTCTGAAAATGGGAAATGGGGAATATGATAGATTGCATTGTCATTCAAAAAATATTTGCTGCAATTCCCTGGGAGAGGATGGAACTTTTCTACCTTGGTGACATAAAGATTGACAATGAGACTTGCTCTGGAGAATGAAATGTGATGGGAAGTATGTGTGGCCCTTCTTCCACAGTGTCCAAGCTGCCTTCCAGATAGAGGAAGCTGAGTGACTATGGAGCACAAGAAAGAAAAAACAAATAAATCTTTGTTGTAAAGTCACTGAGATTTAAGGGGTCTTTCGCTACTACAGCATAAGCCATTCTATCCTGATGGATTTAGATAATGTTCCAAGTAGAGTGGATATAGTGAGAAATATCTGAAGCATAAAGTAGCAAATGATTAGTAAAGGCATGAGATCACTATGAAATTGCAAATTAAGATCTGATATTGAAGGTACTTCAATATAAATGTTGAAGGTGGCCATAGGATTTCAAACCAAGATTTAATAAAATTACTGACTGTTTTGAGTATTAAACTTATTAAGTAAATCAAGTATGCTTGTTTTCATTCTTTCAGCACACTGATGCATTTGTTAATAACCAAAGATTCTTTTGGAGAAGGCAATGGCACCCCACTCCAATACTCTTGCCTGGAAAATCCCATGGACGGAGGAGCCTGGTAGGCTGCAGTCCATGCGGTCGCTAAAAGTCGGACACGACTGAGCAGCTTCACTTTCACTTTTCACTTTCATCCATTGGAGAAGGAAATGGCAACCCACTCCAGTGTTCTTGCCTGGAGAATCCCAGGGATGGGGGAGCCTGGTGGCCTGCTGTCTATGGGGTCGCACAAAGTTGGACATGACTGAAGCGACTTAGCAGCAGCAAAGATGCTTTAGACATTTAGCTAAGCATGACAGTATATGAAAACGGTCTCACAAACTCTGCCTGGGAGTTTATTCATCTTACTAAGGAAGATCTTATCTTGGTAAATGTTAATGATTATAATTTTAAAGAGGAAAGAAAATAGCTCAAGACGGTAATTACTTGCATTTGGGGGGAAAAAGGATTTATGGGAGATGTGGCATTTGACCAAGGCCTTGAAGTATAGTTAAGGAAAGACATTTCTTAAGGGGAGAGCAAGGGGTAAAAATCAGCAGAGGCAAGAAATGTGTACAATTATTTTGAGGCAAGAAGCGTAACTTCTTGGCTAGAAAATGTTATGCTTAATACAGAGGCATGGTATAAAATAAAACTAATGTGAACTTGGGAAAACATTTTGGAGAAACTAAAATTCCCCGGTGACTATTTTGACCTTTATGGGAAGCAGCATAAGATGTTGAACATGTGATCACTCTGCTTTTGAGACATGTGGAGAGCACTTGGTGCCAGGGCCCAGGCAAGGCTCTGACCTGGCTCATCATATCTGTAGCCACATAGACATGGAATGTATTATAAAACAACAGAGTATATCAGATCTGTCAGGGGAAGCTTTATTTCACAAATGGTGTGGAAAACTTGGTTAGTTGTTTGTGGAACAGAAACCAATGTGCATGTTCACTTCATATCAAACCCTGAAATAATTACCAACCCACAAAATAGGGTTGTGGTCAGTTGTCTGTTGGGAACTTATCTAAACTTTAAAACAGGATTTAAAAATTACAAGGGAAAAAACAAACTGGATAGACTCAACTATGTACAGAAATTTATGTTTTTATATGTCCCTCACCCTACCCTATTACAAGTTTTTAAATAACTGGGAAAATGCTTGTAGAGTATAAGCAAAGATTAGTAGCAAAAGAACTTGAATGAATAGCTAAAAACAGAGGAACAAGAAATGAGAAAGATGAATGAATGGTGTAATTAGATTATTTATAAGGTTAAATAGTTAATAGTTATAAGGGTAAACTGGAAAAGGTCAGTTTCCATTTCAATCCCAAAGAAAAGCAATTTCAAAGAATGTTCAAACTACCTCACAACTGCACTCATCTCACATGCTAGCAAAGTAATGCTCAAAATTCTCCAAGTCAGGCTTCAACAGTATGTGAACCGAGAAATTCCAGATGTTCAAGGTGGATTTAGAAAACACAGAGAAACCAGAGATCAAATTGCCAACATCCACTGGATCATTGAAAAAGCAAGAGGGTTCTAGAAAAACATCTACTTCTGCTTTACTGATTACCCCAAAGCCTTTGACCATGTGGATCACAACAAACTGGAATTCTTAAAGAGATGGGAATACCAGACCACCTTACCTGCCTCCTGAGAAATCTCTATGCAGGTCAAGAAGCAACAGTTAGAACTGGACATGGAACAACAGACTGGTTCTAAACTGGGAAAGGAGTATATCAAGGCTTTATACTGTCACCCTGCTTATTTAACGTATATGCAGAGTACATCATGCAAACTACCAGTCTGGATGAAGCACAAGCTGGAATCAAGATTGCTGGGAGAAATATCAATAACCTCAAATATGCAGATGACACCACCCTTATGGCAGAAAGTGAAGAAGAACTAAAGAGCCTCTTGATGAAAATGAAAGAGGAGAGTGAAAAAGCTGGCTTAAAACTCAGCATTCAGAAAACTGAGATCATGGCATCTGGTCCCATCATTTCATGACAAATAGATGGGGAAACAATGGAAACAGTGAGAGACTTTACTTTTTAAGGCTCCAAAATCACTGCAGAAGGTGGCTGCAGCCATGAAATTAAAAGACGCTTGCTCCTCGGAAGCTTTGACCAACCCAGACAGCATATTGAAAAGCAGACATTTCTTTGCCGACAAAGGTCCATCTAGTCAAAGCTATGGTTTTTCCAGTAGTCATGTATGGATGTGAGAGTTGGATCATAAAAGAAAGCTGGGCAGTGAAGAATTGTTGCTTCTGAACCATGGTGTTGGAGAAGACTCTTTAGAATCCCTTGGATTGCAAAGAGATCCAACCAGTCCATCCTAAAGAAAATCAGTCCTGAATGTTCATTGGAAGGACTGATGCTGAAGCTGAAGCTCCAATACTTTGGCCACCTGATGCAAAGAACTGACTCATTGGAAAAGACCCTGATGCTAGGAAAATTGAAGGCAGGAGGAGATGGGGATGACAGAAGATGAGATGGTTGGATGGCATCACTGATTCAATGAACATGAGTTTGAGCAAGCTCCAGGAGTTGGTGATGGACATAGAAACCTTGTGTGCTGCAGCCACACAAAGGGGTCACAAAGAGTTGAACATGACTGAGTGACCGAACTGATAAGGTTAAAATCTGGGGTGGGGGGGAAGCATTAAGAAGTAATCAATTAAAAAAAGTGATTTGACAAATTTTACCCAAGGAAATTAGCAAAAGTAATTTTTAAAATATTATGTAATATTGTTAAGGGGCTTCCCTAGTGGCTCACCAGTTAAGAATTCCCCTGCCAATGCAGGAGACGTGGGTTCAATCCCTGAATTGGGAAGGTCCCCTGGAGAAGAAAATGGCAACCCACTGCAATAGTCTTGCTTGGGAAATCCCATAGACAGAAGGGCCTGGTGGTTACCATCCATGAGGTCACAAAGAGTCAGACATGACTTAGTGACTAAACAACATGTAATACTGTTTTTTACAAAATGAGACAGGCACTTCTATAAAGTACTCATAGCGACATGTTCACTGGTATAGTTCTTTTGCAAAGTAATTTGGGACTACGTATCAAAAGCCTCCAACATTGGCCTAATAATTCCTATTTTGACACATTCATTCTAAGGAAATAATTTTAAGCATAATGAAAGGACTCGACTCAAAGGTATTCCTAAGAATATTACTTAAAGTTTTGCAACAATGGCAACACCCTAAATTTATCACATTCAGGAAAATGTATTTATATACTATAGAATATATGTGTATATATTTGATGGAAAATCAGGAAAAATTTAAAATTGTATATGTAAGTAGTTTGTAATAAGGATGAATATGTTTATGTTACAGTGATAATACAATATATGCATTTGATCAGAGTTATATAAAAGAAACTATACAAACACACAAGCACACAAGAGATTGGAGAAAATTTTCAGATTGTCAGCTTTTAAATGCTGTGTGTATTAGGCTATTTCTTTTCTCCTTTATATAATTTTGACTGAAAATGTGATTAATGCTAAAGTAGAAGCCTGGAAATTAAAGTCTTTCATTTACTACATAGAAGAAATAGTCATATGAGTGAACCAGACTGGAAAAGGGATAGACTGTAGTGACAAAACCAGAAAGGGATGTGAAGTAAAGTCAGGAAAATGCACGTATTTGGAGGCAGGAGGGGAACGTGAGCCTGTCAGGCTTGGAGTAGGATGAAGACAAGAAATGCCAGGTCTCCTGAAACTTTGGGTGGATGAATCTCAGAAAGAGAGCACCACCCATCATTGAAGGCAGGAGGAGAAGAGGCAAGGAATCTGATGAGAAGGCTGGCCTTCCAGCAGTCTCAGTTGAGTCCAGAAAATTAAGAGCTGAGCAGTTTGAAACTGGTAAAGTATATTGTTGAAATGGTCAGGAAGAAATGGAGGTTACACGTGCCTGCTCCCCAGCGAAAAACCAAAATCAAACAGAAAAGATAAATAAATATACAGGTGGCAGAGCAGAGGGCTGTTTTCTCAGTCTGCACAGGCAGTGGTGGTAGGGTTCACGACTGTCCAAGTGGAATGCACACATTAGGAGGTTAACATTGGGATTCAAATACAGGAAAGCAGACCGGGTGCTTCTTCTCAGCCCTCTTTGATTCCTTTCCTGTGGTCGGAGCAGAGCATCTCAGAGCACGCTGCTACCCTCTGTTCCTCTCACGCTCTTGGGGAGGGGGTGCCTGAGCTGTTCCAGGGGGTCCAGGGTCAGTGCCTCAGACATCGGCACTGTTGCTCTAGATGGGCTGACGGAGGAGGACTGATAGAAACCATTTTGCTCAGTAAAGCCTTGAGCCAAATCTTCCCTATTTACAGTCGAGGAGAAGGAGATTATTAGTTGAAAAATAAATAAGATAGTTGTCACTATTCCAAATTCGAAGCTAAAAACTTTCCCAGAGTTTTCTCAGGGACAGTTTCCAGCTGAGTATATAAGAGAAGAGTAGCCTCATCATGACCTCATACGTAGACTGAAAATCATCCATCTCCCGAGTTCTCAATGGAACTTAGGTGGTGGAAGCAGGTTGCATGGTTGTGGACCACCCCTCCATTCTGGGCTTTTCAAATGCATGCTGTTGATCCATGGAAATCAAAGCAAACTCTTTGTCTTCTGTGTCTGATCTCCAGTGTAATCCCTCTCTGTTTACCGTAGGTGCCTACCCTCGGCTCTCACTGAGCTTTCGGTTGAAGAGAAACATTGGATACTTCATTCTCCAGACCTACATGCCCTCTATCCTAATTACAATTCTCTCATGGGTGTCCTTCTGGATCAATTATGATGCATCTGCGGCTAGAGTTGCCCTTGGTATGTGCTATTTTTAAATGATACCTAAAATATAAAGTCACCATATCATTACAATATGAAGGGAGTTCAAAGACAATAGTTCAACTACAATTTTTGACATCATGACACCAGTCTTGCCCATATAGTCACTTTTTATCTTGAAATACTAATTTCATGCATGATTCCCTTGATGTGTTAATTTAATTATAAGGCTCAAATGTGAATTTTCATGCCCATGAAAGGGAAAATATGCTTGCCGAATATTTGCATAATAAAACTGTTTTTGACATTAATTTTAAAGCAAGGATTAACATCTCCTGTTCAAAATCAGTCTATGGCCCAGAAAGGAGACTTGATTAATTGCACATTCTTTTTTAAGTCAGAAAAATAGCCAAATGTTATACCATATCATTGGAATTACACAAATGAATGAGCATTAAAATGTGATACTAAATTCTAAGTTGTTCTCAAGAGCTTTAGTGATCTCTTCTGGCCACTGGTCTCTTGACAATTGGATTATTAGCTGATGTCCAGTATATATTATGTGTTCCAGTATGATTTCTAATATTTTTTTTAACATTAAGGGAAGGCTTATATTTTCAGAAACATTATTTTCTACTGAACTAATTATTATGAAACTTCATGGACTAAGTTTCATTTAAATACATTTTAGGTAAGAACAAAGCTGAAGAGCAATTGTCCAATTTATCCCTTATATGGGTAGGGTTGAGTTTAATTCCTAGGAGTGAAGTAATTAATAATACCTTTCAAAATTTCTAGGAAAGAATTAATTCTGCTTGTAAGCCTGCAGAAAAGCATAAATATTCAGGGATCTGGTTGTCCCTCTTTCTTACTTTTTCTTTTTACTGTCTCTTCCCAGAAATTTAAGTTGCTTAGTATCTTGCTTCCAAGAGAATGTGTGTACATGTGCATAAGTGGATATCTGGCTTAGACCCACAGACAAGTGACTCACATTGATTCAAGATTAGATTTTTTTTCTCATGAAATAACATGTAACAGAGGCTTAAGAAACTTAGGTAACTATTTCTAAAGTGTTAGCTGAATGTAAAGACACTTAGAGAATAAAGTATCAAAAAATTAAAAGTTTTGTAGTAACTGTTAATCTATTTCTGATGGGTTTGGTATGGATTCCCTGGTGGCTCAGCAGTAAAGAATCAGCCTACAATGCAGGAAACGCAGGTTCAATCCCTGGGTTGGGAAGATCCCCTGGAGAAGGGAATGGCTATCCACTCCAATATTCTTGCCGAGAAAAATCCCATGGACAGAGTAGCCTGGCAGGCTACAGTCCGTGGGGTCACAAAGAATCAGACACGACTGAGAATGTACACGCACATTGGTAAGGGAAAAATCTCTTGAAAATATCTTCAGGATTTTTACTGCCTGCAGAGGTTACCCTGTAACATCAATCCTTTCTGTGAAAGGCAAAGTCACTTAGTCATGTCCTTTCTGTAGCTTTTGCCTTTTCCACTAATGTTACTAGATTGCTCTTTGTGAAGCTAATTTCTCTTATCACCTGAAGAATTTACAGCTAAAGTGAATTTGCAGGGGCAGATCCAAATTTGGGGAGCTGTTAGCTTATTAAACTTCAGAAGCTCTCTTTAAGAAAAGAATATAAAATATACAAATACAGAGTTCCCAGAACCCCTCCCAAGGCTGTAAGAAGCCTGTGGTAGAGATCAGAAGCTGCGGCTTCCTGAGCTTCCAGGGAATCTGCCTCAGAAAATCTGTCATTTTTTGAGAAAATCAGAGAGATATGAGTACCAAAGAACCAGAATTATCAGACATCATCAGAAGTGAGGTGTACTGAAAATACAAATTCCTCAATTTTCTATATGTATGTATGTTAGTTGTTGCAGTTGTGTCCGACTTTTTGTGACCCCCTGGACTGTAGCCCTCCAGGGTCCTCTGTCCATGAGATTCTCCGGACAAGAATACTGGAATAGGTTGCCATGTTCTAATCCAGAGGATCTTCCCCACCCAGGGATCGAACCTGAGTCTCTTACGTCTCCTGCATTGGCAGGCGGGTTCTTTACCACTAGCGCCACCTGGGAAGCCCTCTCAATTTTCCAGATAATACAAATTCTATAGCTCCTAAATGGTAAATATCATCTTCCACAACATTAAATAAATAGTTTACCTGGAGCGGGTTAGAGTGGACATAGCCTTATTACGGTATATGAAAGTAGACTCCACTTTTTCTTGACAACCCATCATTGTTGCTATAAACCTCAGTCATGCTTCTGTGGGTTTGGGGGACAGAGGAGTGGTCTGCCCAGACTTACTAAGGCACATCACCACTGGAGATGTGCTGGGTCCTGGTGAATATCAGAAGTCCGGGAGCCAGGCATGAAAGGCAGATTGAAGGCATTTGTTAGTGTCAGGTGGACTTGAGTTTAGAGGTCCCGAAGGCAACTGTGGTCTCCAGGCTTCAGCGTCTGGGCCAGCAGACATCTGGCAGGTCCAGCTCTCAGCATGGGACTCCCTCTGTCCCATGGCCTCTCCTTCTGTCCCAGCTCCTGCATGAGACACAGTCTTTGAGCCTGGGTCTCCAGGACGTGGACAGTGACAGCACAGCAACTCCATTTGGCTAAGGAAATGTGTATCATCAGCTTATGAACTCTGAATAATACCAAGAACGGTAATCATGCGGCAACTTACCAAATACTCAGGTGCCAAGTTCTGTGCAAGCCCGTGAAAATGTTTGCCTGACCCATGATACAGAAGATACACAGCCCAGTGGGCAGTGTCCCCATTTTACAAAGAAGGGCATGAAGTACAGAAAAGCTATACAACTGGTGCAAAGTCATATAATATTGAGTGTCCCAAGAAAGATTTTAAACCAGTTGGTCTGACTTCAAAGCTTTTAACCACTACAGGTGATTTCTACGGTGTCAATAGACAGTGTACAGAAGAGTTCTTTTGCCTGTTACATTGTAAAAATAATGGATGTTTTTAAAAGCTCAGCAAGAATTATTTTTAATCATTCTTATTGAGGGATCTCTCAAAACCTTTAAGATGCTAATGTGTTCAGTGCCTCTTGGAGAGGATAGGACCATGGTTTGGGGGCTTTAAATGGGGAACAACACAACCCCGCCCACTCCACATGTCCTGTCATATTCTACATCCTTTGAAATGCTCAGAGTGCTGTTTGCCTTCATCCTGAATGGCTGCATGGTGGTGAGTGCTCCCTGCTTCTAAATGAGGTACAGGTCTGCATGGAGTGATGCTCGGTGAAGACCTCCATGACACACCCCTCTGGCTCAGGGCACTATTGAATCTGGAGTCGTCAGGAACTGTCTCTCTACTTGAAGGGAAATGCTGATTCTTCACCCACCTGTGCTGCACGGATGTTCTTGTGCTTTAGGATCTTATGCCTCTCCTGCTGAGTGCTGACACCCACATCTATTAAACTGTTAGTGCTAGAAGCCACCAGACTACAAAGTTGGGAGTTGTAATTACATGGTCTTCCTCAAAACTATTGGTCTTTCTGGAAGTGAAAATTTATATTGAAATAATTTAGGCCACATGATTTGGGTCACAAAGGAGAAAAATGACATATCTTTAGATCAAATGATATAAATTACATTTTTATTTCATTATCATCTTTATAAATGCAGTTTCCAAATATATTTTATTAACATACTATTAATGAGAAATAGTTTGAGACTAATAATTAACAAGACTTAACATCTTGGTAAAGGTATGAAGAACAGAAAAAGCACCACTCGGCCATCTCCCGTTCTGCCATTGGACAGAATTCACTTAGAGAGTGGAAGTTCAGGGTGAGGCTGCCAGGAATTGGGTCTCCCGCCAAGAAACTGGAGGCTACCACAAAATATATTTTTCTGTGATGCTGATAATGATAACATTTGCTGTTGTGAGTGTTAACAATACCAGTTACTGGTAGTCTATAACCATGGCATTTCCATTTCACAGCAGCTTTAGACCACAGTTGTGGACCCATCAAGCTCACTCAAGTCCTACTGCTGGGACATGGTAGAGCTGGGCTGAAAGCCCAGGACCTCGTGGTTCTACTACTCAGGCCCTGAACCACTGTGTCTACCACTGTCCACAGTTACCTTGATGGGAAGGAAAACAGTACAAGGAATTAGAGACTGAATAGCCTTTCAGTCTAAGAGGTCATGTGAGCCCAAAGTGGAAAGCCAAGAGCACTCACCATGAAACCTTACTCTTGAGGGGTCCTGGAGCCAGAGCTGAGGGCCTGAAGCTAGCATCCTTGCCCCCTTTCAGCTTTGCCAGGCTGAGTGCTCTTGACATGTGCTAGCCCTCCCTGTGCTCTGTTCCTTTAGCCCATTTTCTGGGGATATCTACTGAGGCCTGTGTTGATACATGTCCACTCAGAGCAGTCATCTGGACCCAAAGCAATGACTAAAGCAGAGCACTTTCCAAAGTCCATTTGGAAGGAAAAAATAAGTTATGGCAGCAGCATTACAAAATTTTAGGTAATAGTGAGAACACCTGATTTTGTAGCATCTACATGGGGTTTTGCACTTCTTTGTAAACTGTAATTATACCATTGCCATTTTCAAATTTTAAAAGTCCCCAGGTGCACATGAATTTTATGTTAGAGAAGTCTTAAAATATTCTGACATCTTTGATTTCCACAGATTCGTTGACAGCCCTGGTTTATAGTCAGACATGAAAATAGGTCCTCTGCTCCTTCTTTCCCTCGTCTCCTCCTACAGGCAACTCAGCACATGTGGACAGAAGTCTGGGCTCACTTCTCCAGGAGGTCCCGAGCGAGGGGAGCCCTGGGCTCTGATGCTCCTCCAAGGATGGGATGGGAATCTGGAGGGCATCAGATTAAGATACTTAAAAACCTAGCCTCTCACTCCGGAAGTTGAGTGGGGCTCCAGGGGGTTCAGAGAAGAGGTCTGGAGAGCCCATGTGTCCGGCCTCTCAGGCTTACCCCACCTGCCGGCCTGGGGAACATCACTGGTGTTCTGGGTGCCTGCAGCTGAAGGACCATGGCTGAAGTTCTCACCTGGAAGAGTCCTCACAGCCACGACCCTCTTTTGGGTCCCAGAAGACACAGGAGTAGTTACCTGCTGTAGCATCAGTCTCGTGGATAGAAAAGAGCTGGCTCTTTGGAACTGCCTTGCTTTTTTGAGACTTCTTAATATTTCACAAGTTACTATCTCAGAGAAAGCAAGTCAGCAGCAGGAAGGCCCGCCACTGAGAAGTGAGTGGTGCAGTTCCTTCCCTAGTATGTGGCTTCACTCAGCTCAGTGAACTCTGGTCGTGTCATAGGCCAATGAGTCTCCTGCTCTCTGTGGCTTCAGATCATCCTGTGTGGAATCTTTGTACACTAAGAACATGCCCATTGCTATGGGAGAATTACAAAATATGATCCTTACATGTTTTTAGAGACTACACATAGCTCCCTTAGGGGAAAAATGACATTCCTCACTTAACATTATTCATACTAACTAAAGAATTCAAAACAATGACATTAAAAAAAAACGAGAGAACAGATCACTTGCCCCAGAGCTTGGTAAGATGCTATATTTTGAATAAAATCATCAGCCTGAGCCTGAAACCACCATGTCCTGAGGCAGCTTTGTAACCTTGTTCTTAGCAGAGGGGGGAAGTTGCTCTGTGAAGTAATCTGTTCTCCAGAACTTCACTCAAACATTCCCTGTCTTTGCACTCAGGGCTGGATCCTGTCCTTAGTAGCTTTAAGTCATTACCTCCTTCCCCTTGTGGAGAAAGAAATGGCAGCCCACTCCAGTATTCTTGCCTGGAGAATCCCATGGACGGAGGAGTGTAGCAAGCTACAGTCCATGGGGTCTCAAAGAGTTGGACACAACTGAGAGACTTCACTTTCACTTTCACTTCCTTACCCTTGCTCTAAGGCCGTATGGTAAGAATTGTTTTCTTCTCTAGTGGCCACAGATAACCGTCTTAGATTCTCCACAGATTCATTCTTCTTCCTGGAAGCTTCTCATCCAGACACTTAGTGTTTTATGATAAATTCTGGGTTGGTTTTCGTTTCTTCCAGCTTTCATGCAGGGCAACCTCTGCTTTGCCCCCACACCTCTCCATCCACCTGTGGGTCAGATGGGATGGGAGATGCCTCCCAAGTGGGGTGGGGAAGAGGTGTCAGCTCCCTAGCCTGGGGAGTGACCTGCTGCCCAAATTATGTTTTGTATTCTATTGCATTTAGATCACCCAATAGTTTTCAATTGCTTGTTTCCAACTATTTCAAGCTGTTTGAGAAAGTAAAGCAGGAAAGTGAGGAGTGAGGAGCTAAGCAGCAGAATGGCAGCCTCTCACGCTCACGTTTCTCTTTCAGGGATTACCACCGTGCTGACCATGACAACCATCAACACGCACCTTCGGGAGACGTTGCCCAAAATCCCCTACGTCAAAGCCATTGACATGTACCTCATGGGCTGCTTTGTCTTTGTGTTTCTGGCCCTACTGGAGTATGCCTTTGTCAACTACATTTTCTTTGGAAGAGGCCCTCAAAGGCAGAAGAAGCTTGCAGAAAAGAACGCCAAGGCGAAGAATGACCGCTCAAAGGGTGACAGCAACCGGGTAGGCCACCCTGCCCCACCCCATCCCCCACAGCCCCTGCCTTTCCCAGACTCTCAGACCTGCAGCATCATGGCCTTTCAGTAGGAGTGATGTGGGCTTGTTGACCGTAGCCTAAAATGTGGCCTCTGCAAGTCACTGAGTTTTATTGAAAAGCAAAGTTGGTGCAAAACTTAGAGAAGCCAAAAACTTACCAGTTTCCAAATATGAAAAGAAAACAAAAGATATCAGAATGAATGAAATTCTGGCATGTGGGGCCCAAACTTGACAGGCAAAAACATTTTCCAGAATGTTGCAATTTTCCTTCAGTGGTCAAATTACAGATGTGGTAGCCAGCATGGCACTGTTTTTCACATGGTGTGGACAGCGCTCTCGCTCATCTGCCCTGGTTCAAGGTCTCTAGTGAGGGCAGGAGCTGTGTGCTGTCCCAGGGCTCTCATGGATCTACCCTGGCCTGGCCCTGCTGGCTATGTTCTGCAAAATGCCAGGCAGGCAGCCATAGGCAACAGTGGCCAAGCTGGGAGCTGCTCTAACCCCATGGGCTCTGAACCCGGAAGTTCAGTTTAGTCGCTCAGTAATGTCCAACTCTTTGTGACCCCGTGGACTGCAGCATGACAGACTTCCTGTCCATCACCAACACCCAGAGCTTGCTAAAACTCATGTCCATTGAGTCAGTGATGCCATCCATCATCTCACCATCTATCATCCCCTTCTCCACCTGCCTTCAATCCCTCCCAGCATCAGGGTCTTTTCCAATGAGTCAGCTCTTCTCATCAGGTGGCCAAAGTGTTGAAGTTTCAGCATCAGTCCTTCTAATGAGTATCAGGACTGATTTCCATTAGGATAGGCTGGTTGGATCTTCTTGCAGTCCAAGGGACTCTCAAGAGTCTTCGCCAACACCGCAGTTCAAAAGCATCAATTCTTTGGTGCTCGGCCTTCCTTATAGTCCAACTCTCACATCCACACATGACTACTGGAAAAAACATAGCTTTGACTAGATGGACTTTTGTCAGCAAAGTAATGTCTCTGCTTTTTAATATTCTGTCTAGGTTGGTCATAGCTTTTCTTCCAAGGAGCAAGCATCTTTAATGTCATGGCTGCAGTCACAATCCACAGTGATTTAGGAGCCCCCAAAAATAAAATCTCTCACTGTTTCCATTGTTTCCCCATCTATTTGCTATGAAGTGATGGGACCAGATGCCATGATCTTAGTTTTCTGAATGTTGAGTTTTAAGCCAGCTTTTTCACTCTTCTCTCTCACTTTCATCATAAGGCTCTTTAGTTCTTTGCTTTCTGCCATGTAAGGGTGGTGTCATCTCTGTATCTAAAGTTATTGATATTTCTCCCAGCAATTTTGATTCCAGCTTATGCTTCATCCAGCCCAGCATTTCACGTGATGTACTCTGCATATAAGTTAAATAAGCAGGGTTACAATGTACAGCCTTGACATACTCTTTTCCCAATTTTGAATCAGTCTGTTGTTCCATGTCCAGTTCCAAGTGTTGCTTCTTGACCTGCCTAAAGATTTTTCAGGAGGCAGGAAAGGTGGTCTGGTATTCCCCTCTCTTGAAGGATTTTCCATAGTTTGTTGTGATCCACACAGTAGATCACAAAAGCTAAAAAGGCTAAAGCTAAAAAGGCTTTAGCATAGTCAGTAAAGCAGAAATAGATGTTTTTCTGGAACTCTCTTGCTTTTTCAATGATCCATCGGATGTTGGCATTTTGATCTCTGGTTCCCCTGCCTGTTCTAAATCCAGCTTGAACGTCTGGAAGTTCTCCATTCATGTACTATTGAAGTCTAACTTGAAGAATTTTGAGCATTACTTTGCTAGCTTGTGAGATGAGTGCAACTGTGCAGTAGTTTGAGCATTCTTTGGCATTGCCTTTCTTTGAGATTGGAATGAAAACTGACCTTTTTCAGTCTTGTGGCCACTGCTGAGTTTTCTAAATTTGCTGGCATATTGAGTGTAGCACTTTCACAGCATCATCTTTTAGGATTTGAAATAGCTCAACTTGAATTCCATCACCTCCACTAGCTTTGCTCGTAGTGATGCTTCCTAAGGCCCGCTTGATTTCACATTCCATGATGTCTGGCTCTAGGTGAGTGATCACAGCGTCATGATTATCTGTGTCATGAAGATCTTTTTTGTATAGTTCTTCTGTGTTTTCTTGGCACCTCTTCTTAATATCTTCTGCTTCTGTTACGTCCATACCATTTCTGTTCTTTACTGTGCCCATATTTGCATGAAATGTTCCCTTGGTATCTCTAATTTTCTTGAAGAGATCTCTAGCCTTTCCCATTCTAACGTTTTCCTCTATTTCTTTGCACTGATCGCTGAGGAAGGCTTTCTTATCTCTCCTTGTTATTCTTTGGAACTGTGCATTCAAATGGGTGTATTTTTCCTTTTCTCCTTTGCCTTTCACTTCATTTCTTTTCTCAGCTATGTGTAAGGCCTCCTCAGACAGCCATTTTGCCTTTTGCATTTCTTTTTCTTGGTAATTGTCTTGATCACTGCCTCCTGTACAATGTCACAAACTTCCATCCGTAGTTCTTCAGGCACTCTGTCTTCGTATCTAATCCTGAATCTGTTTGTCACTTCCACTGTGTGATTATAAGGGACACGGTTTAGGTCACACCTGGATGGTCTAGTGGTCTGAATGCAGAAAAAGGGCACCAAGCAGTTTCTTCCACAAGCCGCTTCATCTCACTTTATATATTTCCAATTACAAACTTTGCAATTAGATGTCATTTCCATTTATTAATAAAAACCCTATGTCATTGCAATTATAAACACTATTTTAGTGAAAGCACACTGTTGTCTCTGTATAAAATTTTGTCTTTATCTTTACCTGTTGCATCACTTCAAGTCTTCAAACATGTACCTCCACCGATGGACATACTGGGCTTGTTCCTATATTTCTTTACTTTTAAATGCTTCTTATTAAATTCACTTATTCTCAGGTTTATGAGGTTTCCTTCTTCTTTCTGATGCTCTTAGTGCGTCACTGACCCAAACCTCTCGCAGGGGTGTGGTAGCTCCCTGGAGGAGTGCGGTGCCCGTGGCCTTCCCATGGTCGGAATAGGTCCCTGGGTGTTCATGAATGAGCGAAGGCGGTTAAATGACTGTAAATGGCTCCTGTCCTTTCAGTGGCACATAAAGTTGGTGGGAGGAACCAGGATTTGTGAATAAAATCAGGCTTTCGCAGGCAACATGCCCTTGGATTTCTTACTGGAATGTGTACTTAGCACCATGCTGGTGTGTTTCCAAATGAGTCCACATCCTCCTGTGTATGCACAGTGTGCTTTGGTCACACCGTTTCCAAGGAAACAAGAATTCATCGGTTTATTATTGTTTCCATTACACAGACACACAGACACATACAGTGCTGTTTTTCCAAATTCCCTCATAATTTAAACAGGCTTAGATTTCTTCTAAATGATGCCCTTTACAAAGGTTAAATTGTTGTGCTACAGAAATATCTTTTCGAGTGAAGCTTAAATTTTAAAACAGAAACAAAACCCCCAAATCTCTAAATCCACAGTCAAAATTAAGCAGAATGTAGAACTAATATATTATAAATCAGATGCAGAAGAAAATTCATGAGTCCATTTTTATTGTTTGTTTTCCTTTTCTTTACCAAGAAAAAGAAATAAAAGAAAAAAATTACCAAGAAAAAGAAATGCAAAAGGCAAAATGGCTGTCTGAGGAGGCCTTACACATAGCTGAGAAAAGAAATGAAGTGAAAGGCAAAGGAGAAAAGGAAAAATTGTTTGTTTCAATTTCTCAGCAGTTTTCTTAGAGCCTTTATATGTTCATATTTTTTTTAAATCTGTAATTATAGATATCAGTTCTTACAGTTTAAAATCAGCATACAAATGCATGTTTTAAATGCATATTTGATGCTGTTAAAGGTAAACATTAAAAATTTTGCTGACTAGATGGCCAACCTGAAAAGATGTTCAATACTGCTAATTATTAGAGAAACACAAATAAAAAATACAATGAGGTATCACCTTATACCAGTCAGGATGGCCATCATTAAAAAAAAAAAATCTATAAACAATAAATTCTGGAGAGGGTGTGAAAAAAAGGGAACCCTCCTACACTCTTGGCAGGAATGTAAATTGGTACAGCCCCTGTGGCAAACAGTATAAAGGTTCCTTAAGAAACCAAAAATAGAGTTGCCATATGATCCTGCAATCCCACACCTGGGCATATATCCAGAATAGATGAAAACTCTAATTTGCAAAGATACATGCACCCAAGTGACCATAGCAGCACTATTCACAATAGCCAAGACATGGAAGCAACCCAAGTGCCTGTTAACAGATTAATGGATAAAGATGTGGTACATGTATACAGTGCAGTATTCCTCAGTCATAAAAATGAACGGAATAATGCCATTTGCAGCAACATGGATGGACCCAGAGAGTATTACACTAAGTGAAGTAAATCAGACAGACAAAGACAAATATCATGGGATACCGCTTATATGTGAATCTTTAAAAAATGATAAAATTATCTTATTTCCAGAAATAAACTCACAGACATAGAAAATAAACTTATGGGTCCCAAAGGGGAAAGAGAGGGGAGGGATAAATTGGGAATTTGGGATTAACATGCATACACTAATATATAGATATATATAGATTATATATATAATAGAGAAACAACCAGGACCTTATATAGCACAGGGAACTATATTCAATATCTTATAATAACGAATAATGGAAAAGAGTGTATGTATTGAATATGTGTGTGTGTGTGTGTGTGTATGTAAAGAGTGACAGAGAACTTAATCATTTTGTTATGTACCTGAAACATTATAAATCAACTATACTTATAAAATGTTGCTGACCACACCTAAGAATTTAGTGGTATTTTTAAAGTAGAAATGCATCTCCCAAAATTTCATATCACATGATCTGGATGAATGAAAAGAAAGTGAGTAAAGAATCACAAATTTCATGCAAAACAGAAATGGAGCTATGCACAGGCCAACAGCTTCAAGAGTCCTTTCTAATTATTGTATGTAATTAATTACATACAATTAATGAATGTAAGTATTCATTCACTCATTCACTGTCAGTGATATCTCTTGGGATTGTTTATTGGTCTGACCAGCAGTGTCCTCAGATGGCACCTCTGTCATACCTGGGAACCAAGCGGCTCAGGGGCTGCGGCTGTCCTTGGGCTGATAGACACTGGGCGACAGCAAGCATGTGCACCATCATTGTCTTTCCTTGTGTCCTGTAAGAGATCTCAGAGCCGTGTCTTCAGGGGCTCTGCAGGCCACCAACTTGACTATGATGCTATTGAACTTAATGTCAGACCATGAGTGTAGATTTCCCTTGTATTAACTTAGTGGCGGTGTTCACATAGTCACTTAGTTTCTCCTGAGACCAGTGGTGCAATGAAAATTCTGACCTTATTTATTTGTGCTTCTGTTTGTTCCTGGGTTGTTTCTATAACTAAGAACCAACCATCTTCAGTTGTAATGCATGTGTTAATAGTTACAAGCCTTGTGATATTTTTCACGTTGAGCAAATGGTATTTGAATTTCATGAAGTGGCAGAAAGTCTTGCCAAGGAATCAGAGCTTCAGGCTTGACACCATTCCTCTTACTAAAGAGCAACATTTTGTTCCTCACATGACAAATAGTTCCTCATTTTCCTAAAACTAGAGTATTTTACTTATTTTGAAGCTTTAAGTAGAGAATAAGATATTAACAGTGTGCCAATCTGATGACAGATTCTTGGAAGAAACTGAAAATCCCTCTAGGATACATTCCACAGGAGATGTTTTTCATCTCTGAATGTTTCTGGGTTATAGACAGGAAGAAAAAACTACATTGAAATCTAATTATAGTAGATATAAGACAAATTTTCAAAATAAGTGGTATTCATGAAATGCTTTAGAAATTATGAGTCATCACTATCATTCTATACAGAGCATTTTCACAATCCCATCTGTTTTAAGATTTAAATTCTAAATGATAGGAAAAGATTAGCATCTCTTCTAGAAATATTTTTTTTAAATGTTTGGTTTCTGAGATTCAACGAATTTTAGTAACCTTTTAATTCTTAAATAAAAAAAAACCTTCTAGTAGTTTTCATGTAAATTTTCTACACACTGGTTCATGTTTAAATGAAATCTATGCAAAGGTAAAACTGTGTCAAAAACAGCCAAATTAATTTACTCTGCTGCTACTGCTGCTGCTAAGTCGCTTCAGTCATGTCCGACTCTGTGCGACCCCATAGACGGCAGCCACCAAGCTCCCCCGTCCCTGGGATTCTCCAGGCAAGAATACTGGAATGGGTTGCCATTTCCTTCTCCAGTGCATGAAAGTGAAAAGTGAAAGTGAAGCCGCTCAGTCGTGTCCGACTCTTCGCGACCCCATAGACTGCAGCCTACCAGGCTCCTCCATCCATGGGATTTTCCAGGCAAGAGTACTGGAGTGGGGTGCCATTGCCTTCTCCAGATTTACTCTGAGGTCTTATTAATTCCATATCTAATATATATATATTCAAGTTCCTTTCAGCATAATGAAACAATAATGTAGCTGTTCACTCACTCTGAAATGGAGTGATGCAGTTATTATTAGTTCTCCCACGGCTTCAAGGCAGCCACAGGTATCAGAGTACCCAGGCACCCCAACTTTGTAAATGTTGATGACCTTGAGTTCGGCTTCTTTCAGGGTGGGTTTCCTTCACTGGAACATCAAGTGAGACACAAGGGTGCAGACCTAGACTCACCTTTCTGAAGTTCTTTCCCAACTGCACAAAACTGGCCAAAGGGAGGAGGGAAGACAGAATTCATACAGATTTGTCATTAAGTCTTGAAAAATCAACTCAACATCCAATTGACCTTACTTTTTGTGTTTTTTCACTCTCCCTTTGGGCTTCCTGCAATCACCATATATCTTATTATCTCTTTGCCTTTCTCTTATCTCAGAACCCCTCTTCTTCGTCCACATCTTACCCTCCTTCAAAACTTAAGCCAGATGTTCTTCTCTATGATGTTATCCTGATTTTGTCTACCGCTTTTTCCCATCATGCCTCTGTCACTCTCTGCTCCATGCAGGTGGTCTTGTCCCTGCTCTTCCAACCTCCAGGGCACATGCTCTATGCTCAGGAGATGGCAGGCCACATTTCACTGGGCCTTCTGACCTAGATGCCATCCCATTCTTTGCATCTACCAAAGTTTGTGCCAGAGCTGGATGTGGTAAGTGCCCAGAGAATGTATGTCCATAAATGAGGGATATTTGTCATCAGTTTGGTACCACTGAACCCACGTGTTTTCTCACTCTCCTAGAGTCAGAGGAAGGGAGAACCATTCATAAGCATACCTGTTTTTAAAAAATTAAAACTACATTTAAACAATTTTTATTGAAGTATAGCTGACCTACAATATTGTGTAAGTTTTAGATATACAGGATAGCGATTCAGCTTTACGTACATGTATACATATTTTTTCCAAGTTCTTTTCCTTGATAGGTTATTACTTCACAGTACTATGTATAAAATAGATGTGTGTTCAGTGACTCAGTTTTGTCCAGCTCTTTGCGACCGTATAGACCAGGCTCCTTTGTCTACGCGATTCTCCAGGCAAAAATACGGAGTGGGCTGCCATGCCCTCCTCTAATAAAACAGATAAACATATTTTTAAAGCCAGGTGAAAATCTGAGTCATTAGAACCACCAAAGTCCATTCTGATAAATGTATCACAAAATACTTTCTTCTTTAAGAAAAGACTTTTCTTTAATTAGTATTTTGTTCTACAAAAGCATCATAATCCCAAAATTTTGATAAAAGGAGCTTTGCATATGGCATTTTTAGTAACTAGAAAGAGATGGCATTGTAGGCCTTATTTTAAAATGTGCTTTAAGGGTAATAAATATGCAATGTCTTCTAAACTGCATTTGCTGATTATTTGAAGCTCTTCTCCTTGAGACAAGGACCTTCTCTTACTCCTCTGTGCCTCTGGGTAAAGCCCAGCTCATCTGACACATTACAGTCACCTCTGTGTTGCCTTAAGAGCCAACTGCCCACAGCTTCTGAAGCAGGTCCAGATCACCCCCTTCTTAGAGAGGGTGCACACCCATAGCTCCTGGGTGGTCTCTGTGGAGGACGTGCTATTGCCCAGTCCCTTGCTGATCTTTCCTTTGCTGTCTCCTCCTGTTTCAGCCACATTTTTATTTACCTGTCAGGCTGCTCCTTCCCACATGACTGAGCTCCAAACCAGCAGACACTTCATTGATCCCCAAAATGGGAAAATTGACTTTTTTGTTATAAAGACTTTACTGACAATCATTCCAGGAGAAATGATGAAAAGAACAGATATGGAACACAGGTTCTTACAAAGGTCTATTATTCCCAGTACTTTTGAGGTTCAAGCCCCATTAGAATTTTTCCCTCCACTAAACTAATACAGTGTTTCAGGTTTAAAAATAAAATAAAATTAAAAAACAAACAAACAAACAAAAAAACAAAAGAAAACAGAACTATTGCTCTTCTTTCACTCTGTTCCTTCCCCAAGAACAGGTCTTCATAAAAACCTTCTCCCTAATGTGCATGGTGTGATCGTGGTCTGTTTGTGTCTCCCAGCACCCCCAGACTGACTGCTTCCACTTCCAGGGGACAGTAGACGCTGGGGGATATTGAACCCAACCAGGCTAATGTGGGCGGGCTGCTGTACCCTGAGTCCACGATGTGATTGTTTCTCCAGGGAGCTTAGGAAGGGCCAGGTGGGAGCAGGGTGATGAGTAACTCCTCCACGCCTTTCCCACCTTCTTAACTGCAGAGATGCAGAAGTGACCAGGCGGTGGTGAGACATCGCTGAGGGTCCAGCATCACCTAGAGGACATGCAGGAATGGGTGCAGTAGCTGGCGGGGAGCAGTTACTCACTCCCTCCTGGCATTTCTCTCCCAGACTGCCCTCAAAAAACAGAGGCCAGTGCAGTGCACACCAGCTAGGGTCTGTCTCTTCACTTTATCCCTTCACACCCATCTTCTATTCTTTATTCTGCTGCTTCAGTTGGGTTTCAGAAATATGTCACTTTTTCACCTGGAAACCTCTTTTATTTCTTACTGCCTGAAGGGTAAAGGGGAAATTCTTTTAATAGCTCGACTCTGATCTGCTTCCCATTTATCAGGTGTTCTTTCTTGTAATGATAAGGTGATAAGCAGATGAGGATGACAGGGATGAGAATGACAGTCACCTCCTCTCTCTCTCCTGAGTGTGGGCCAGGAGTTGAGTGCGTGCATCCATTCTCTCCAGGACTTCAGTCCCACTCAACTAGTTTGCCCCTTTCAAAACATTTCAGCCACCCTTCAAGGCTGTGCCTTGGTGTTTCTCTGGCTCTTTGCCTGAGAAATTTGTACTCATTCTTTAAGGCCCAGTTCAAATTCATCTCCCCTCTGAAATCTTCCCTCTTCTCTCCTGTACTAGTTTTGATTGTTGCCATAACAATTTACCACAAACATAACATTTAAAACAACACCCAAATATTATCTCATAGTTGGTTCAGTCAGAAGTCTGAGTACAGTAGGGCTCAGCTCATTGGATACCGTGGTTCCTTGTGGTTGTAGGACTGAGGTGGTCTTGCTGGCTGTGGGCCAGGGCCTGTCTTTGCTCCTTGAAGCTGCCCCCTTTCTTTCCAGGACTTTCCTGTAGTTCTCTCAATCAAGGGCAAATCTACTCTTTATGCTTCCAATTCCTCAGGCTTTCAATTTCTGCCACGTCCTGGCTTTCTCTTCTGCTTCTAGTTGGAGAAAATTATCTGCTTTTAAGGTCTCATATGATTAGATTGGGCACACCTGGATAATTCAGGCTATATCCTCTCTCTGTTTGCAAAGTGCCTTTTGCATAATTTATTCAAATGGATGGGGAGAAAGGGGTGACATTCTAATGACTACATCTCTCCTTCCCCAAGCATAATTGGATGGTAGGGCTTCCCTGATAGCTCAGTTAGTAAAGAATCTGCCCACAATGCAGGAGACCTGTGTCCATTCCCTATGTTGGGAAGATTCTCTGGAGAAAGGAAAGGCTACCCACTCCAGTATTCTGGCTTGGAGAACTCCATGGATTTATTTATCGTTTGGGGCTTCTCTGATAGCTCAGTTAATAAAGAATCCACCTGCAATGCAGGACACCGTGATTCAATTCCTGGGTCGGGAGGATCTGCTGGAGAAGGGATAGGCTACCCACTCCAGTATTCTTGGGCTTCCCATGTGGCTCAGCTGGTAAAGAATCTGCCTGCAATGCAGGAGACCTGGCTTCGATCCTTGGGTTGGGAAGATCCCCTGGAGAAGGGAAAGGCTACCCACTCCAGTATACTGGCCTGGAGAATTCCATGGACTGTATAGTCCATGGAGTCGCAGAGTCCGACACGACTGAGCGACTTTCACTTTCACCCAAACCATGATGGAGGTATCTATCTCTGAGTCTTTTTTGGTGCCTCTGTGCCAGCGTCTGATGGCCACTGGATGTTGATCGTCCTTCCTGCGTCTGGGTCACTTTGGGGTTTGGGGCCATCCTGCCTGCACTCCTGTACAAGCCCCTACTCTTAGTGTTGGGCTTCTCTCCTCTCCTCACCTCCTGAACCTCTCCCTTAAGGCCTAGCCTCAGACATGATCCATGAAAGTTTTGTGGCAGACCAACAAATAAAATGGGCCAGTGGTATCATCATGAAAGGTCTGAAGCTATATTTAGCACAGAATAAAATGTTTTTTTAAAGTTTGGCTCCAGTGTGAGAAGGGACTTTAGCCTGTCTTAAATATAGCAGTTAAAAAGGATGTCTTCTGCAAGGACCAGGATTGAGTGAGGAGATCCACAAAAGTCATCAGGAGTGTCCATTCATCACAGTACTCACTTGTATCTTCGTGGTAATTTGGGTATTTTTGTTATCATCAAAAAAGGGGACCAATTGACTTCCAAAGAAGAATAGGAGAGTATAGAAGTTTCTAACTTGCAGTTAAGCCCACAAAATGACACTTTACACTAAAACAAAATGCTGAGTTCGCTAGATGTGCAGTTTCTCATAGTATATGTGACCTGATAGACTGACATAAGTCTGTCCTGGGTTTGCATGTGGAAGTTAGGCTTATTGACATGCTACGCTAGCTATCTAAGCATGTGATTTCCTTCCAATCAGGTGGATGCTCACGGAAATATTCTGTTAACATCGCTGGAGGTTCACAATGAGATGAATGAGGTTGCCGGCGGCGTTGGTGATACCCGGAATTCAGCAAGATCCTTTGACAACTCAGGAATCCAGTACAGGAAGCAGAGCATGCCCCGGGAAGGGCACGGGCGACACGTGGACAGAAGCGTCCCGCACAAGAAGGCCCACCTACGGAGGAGGTCTTCACAGCTCAAAATTAAAATCCCTGACCTAACCGACGTGAATGCCATAGACAGATGGTCCCGGATCGTGTTTCCATTCACTTTTTCTCTTTTCAACTTAGTTTACTGGCTGTACTATGTTAACTGAGTGACTGTACTTGATTTTTCAAAGACTTCATTTAACACTGAGTGAAATATTACTCTGCCTGTCAAGTTTTTATACCTGTACACACACACACAGACACACACACACGCAGATACACACATATATACATACGCAATTGTATATATATGTGAACTTTCTCAGCATATATATAAAATACACGTGTATATGAGGATGTATGTGTATATGTTTATACACACAGGTGTGAGTACCCATGTGTATGTCAGACAAATACACATACATATATACATTTTGCAGCTATGGACAATTCAATCACAGGATGCATATTAAAGAAAGTCATAGTTTTTTTCTTTTTTAATTGAAAGGGACAAGCATTGTCTAAATCTTATGCCTTGAGAATGAGGGCGCGAAACACAATATCATCCCAAAATGTGTCTTTTATTATCATAAGATAGATGTTTTAGTTTAAAAATCAGGAAGAAACTTCTTCTTCAAAAACTCATTCAGTGGTATTGCTAGTTTAAAACGAGTCACACTTCATACCCACTCTTTCAGTTTATTAAGCAAAGGCTTTTTGGCTTTCTTGGCGATGGGGTTTGCTTTCGTGGGGCAGACTTCCTCTGTACTGGTTCCGTGGGTGCAGTGAGCCTCCGGTGTCTGCTCAGCTGTTTCTTAAACATAGGCAGAGCCCATGCTGATGTCTGCATGCCCATCTTTGGAAAGCCCATCGGGGATGGATGGCATTTCATCGTAAGTACTCTGCTGTACAGTGTATTTCTTTGCTCACTTGGAGTAGATCAGCTTACCCATCTTGTGGGACACGGTGGCACATTTTGGCAACGTTGAGTTGACATTTCAATCACTGAACACGTGCTCCACATCTCTTACGGATTGCTAGGCCTGGTATCTAATGGAAAGCTTAGACGTCTCAGGTTATTTGTTACCCTAAGGTAAAACCACCTAGGATGATTTTCCCCCTTGTTTTTAAGTTATCAATCACTCTTATAACATTGTATGTTAATATCAAATACATTTGCATAATATGCATATACATATGTATATTTTCCAAGATTTTGTTTATGCTTGCTATCATGGCAGCATGCAATGTCATATTTTTCTTTCTGTGATGTAACTACTTTCTGTTCTCTAGAATTAACACTGAAGTGAAAACACTTCTATTCAGTTTCAGAAACCATGAAACATCCTCATGATTTTATTTCTGTATCTGACATGTTTCACAAGCACATTCAACTACTCCTGGTGTAACTAGGATGCTGCAGGAACACGACCAGTCCACACCATGCATCACCCAGGGACCCATGACCGTTCTCTTGAGGCAAAGGAGAGCAACCTGACGACAAACACAGTCACTTTTGGTTCCTTCCAGCCCACAGCCTCATCAGTATTTGGACTTTTTAAAGCTCGTAGAAACAAGACAAGGTGCACCGGTTTCATAGGTGCAACCTTAACTTACTATTTAGATGAGATCTTTCTAAAGAAAAAAAAAGAGATGATATATTTTTTGTAAACAATATTTCTATCACAGGCATCCATAAACTGAAATGACTACAGTTGTGCAAACAGATGTCACAGTGAAGTTAAGCATTTGGAGAAACAAAAAAGCAAACTATTCAGGAAAGAACTGCTAAATTGATACTTTATCCCAAAATGCCACATATGCCTCACCCTCTCTGTTCTATCCAAAACCAGTGACCAGAGCCTTGCCCGGTATTCGCAGAGTTGGCCTCAGTTTCCCCACAGACAGGGGCTCCATCCCCTCTGTGGGGGTTTGTGCCATAGGCCATCCCCAGGAGCTGACCACTACTTGATTTTCTTCAGCGGCTGATGACCTTTAATCTGTCATGTCTGTAGCAAGTCAAACCCACCACAAAGTCTCACACTAGAAGCAGTGACCAGTTTTATACCCTTTCTTCCCTTTCATTCTTATCTTTTTCTTCAGTATCTTCTTACAACCACTGCTCTCTGGTTTTACTTTTATCTGGAGACAAGTGTTTTCTTGTTCCTTGGCTTTTTTCTGACAATTTTTTCTTGGATAATAATGGGGGATCCTAAAAGTTAAACAGATTGGGAAAAACCTTGTAAGTGACCTTATCATTGTTAACATGTTAAAGAGAAAAAAAAAAAAAAAAAAAAGGACATTGTGTAGACCTTATCCCTTTCAATACTTCAGGTATCTTTTTCTGTATCAGTGATTCAAGGAGTGAGGTCCACATGCAGAAGAGGGACCCTAAAATACGCATGAATATGGACAAAAGTGTCAGCGATTGATTTTAATGTCCAGTTTATATATTCAGAACTGTGACATTAATTCTATCTGGGAGAAAAGTGATTCAAAACATTTTCGATGCATAGTTGAGGTACCCAACTGTCAAAGGCAGAGACTCCATGGGGCTCAGAAGAACAGTAGTCTATGTCCCAAGGTTTTCTGGATATAAATTTGCATGGTATAGTCATAATAGCTTTTGAGCTTTTTATATGCATTTGGCACCAAGACTGGGATCCACAACTTTGTAGACACTGCAATGATGTTAAACATAATAGCTATACTATAAATAGTGTTTGTAACTACACATACACACACACACAAACACACACATACATACATATATTCTGTAAAAAAAAAACAAAAACTTTTTGAGATCCTTGGGTATGTGTTTGCTTTACTTCATTTTAGAAGAAAATTACTCTTCTAATAAAATTATTTTATAGCTTCTCCATTTTTAAAAGTTGTGAGAAATATTAAGAAGCAGAACTGTGTGCTGCAGGAGAGTCGAGGTTGGTTCTCTGTTCTGTTACAGCGTCCTTTCATTACTGCACAGTAGTTCCTGGAGCCAGTGAGCGTGGTGTGTGGGTGAATCTGAACCCGGACCCTTGACGTAACGTGAGGTGGTTGTTGCCCTCATCCAGACCTCTTGAGTAAGGAGAGAAAAGTTGAAATTGGACTCTAATGATATCTCTTTCTCACAACTGAACATAATAAAAGGTTAATTTTCTAAGTAGTCCTGTCTTTCCAAAAATGCTTCACAGGGGCTCAAAGGTTATAGGAGAATCTCGTGATAAGAGTTTGTTATTGCCCATATTGAATATACATGAAACAATTCCAGAGCCCTACTACATAAAATTCCTACAGAGAAAGATGGATATGACCGAGGAATCTTTACAACACGTGTTGTTCTTGTCTACTGGCCCCAGGACTGTGGAGGGGTTTCATTGTCTATATCGTGACCCACTTGTTTCCCTCTAAGTGACCTTGGTGTATGTCATGATGATGTTCTGTCCCATGTATATATGCAGTTCCTAATGCCAGCACTCAGAACTTTGGACACGTTCAGTCATTGACGTCACCACTTCTCCCCGCCCAGCTACGGAATTAACTTTTTCACCAGGGAGGTCATCCTCTCAGAGGTGACAGCGGTACGTGGGGACTGGCTTTAAGGGGACAGGCCCACTGCAGCTATAGGTGTTCATTCTCAGCATCTCGTAGAGAATCCCATTGGTGTTTTTCCCACAATGGTGTCTTCTAAAAAAAAAAAAGGATGTGTCCAACTTTAAATCTCCTGGCTTGAAATCCCATAATTCTTACTTTAGCTCTTCACCTGAAAACCAGTTACTATTTCTGGTCATTTTAATGTAAACAAAACTGAACAGTGAAATATTTTGTTACTTGTGGAATAGAGTCCGGCTCTCATTTTATGTGAGCTATGGGTCAGGGGAATTATGGGGCAAAGAACTGCCTAGGTGGATTAAATTTTCCCAGGACACAACTAGTGTGCCTTGGATTGATTATTACCTCTTCTACTGCATTGAAAGGTGCCATGTTTTCCTGAAATTCCCAACACCTGGGTAAACAGTGACCTCCCGGAGAGTGACTCATTTACCATGTCTCTCCCTAGGGTGAGCACCAGAAACAATTTTGTCATTCTTGTCTCTTATTTCCACTTCACGAGTCAGTGAATGTGTTCAAGGTAAGTACAGGATTATTCTAGTAGGAATAGGCAATTGCTGTCATGATCAATTCCCACGTTTACTTCATTTCATTGTAAAGATCACTTAAAATCCAATTTTGCTTAAGCACATTGATGTAATTTTGGGGGTATTATTTGACATAAAAAAACAGCAGAATTGAGTGATAGATATAATATGAAATTTGTTGATGAATGACTTCAAATTTATTAAAAAAGGACTAACTGACTTCAATATGAAGGCTGATTTTTTTTTCTTCCTTGTCTGTCTATTGTTGAAATAATGTCGTTATTTTAATTCTAGGTATTTTCAGTTGACATGCCCATTTCAGTTATGCTGAAAGTAAGATAAGTTCAAAACTGACTATGTATGAGACCAGCTGAACCATGTGGCATTTTTTAAAAAATCACTATTTTGAATGTCAAAAGAAAACCAGACACACACACAGATCCACATTGTTCCTGTATTCAAAAAAGTGTTTTCAGAGAGAATTATTTTTGTGTTAAAGGCCAGGAAACTAAGTGCCAATAAAGTCTGGCACAGGTGATATTGATCCCTACTCTTTAGTTTTTCAGAACTAAACGGCAATTTCCCTTGTTTCCTCTCCAGTAGGAAAGTAATAAGCAATGTCTCTGAGTGAGTGACTGAATGAGTGAATGAAGAGATCCTCAAACCAGACAAAACATTTATTGACAAACACATTTCTAGGCCCCTGAAAGGCTGCTGGCTCACGTGTACACGCTATAAAAAGAAAGAGCACCACAGCCAGTTAGGGTTTAATGGAGGCTTAGCGTCCAGTGTGCCTAAACAAAACATAATCTTCAGTAGTTCTTTACATGTTGTGTTTTCTTTTTTTATCCTATGGACAAGTTTTTTTAACTTCCCTCATCTACTTTGGGGTCCCAACATGGCAATATTTCACACTAACTCTTTCTTGGGATTGGAACTTCACTGGGCTACCTTTCTCACTTCATTAGGCTGCAACACTAGTCATTTGAATGCCAAGTTTAAACTACCAGTAACGGCATCCACTTTGGATTGACTAAGAAAGCCTCACTGAATGTAGAATCCACTCAGAATCCATTCACTCCTGGTCCCAGTGGCTACCACAGGCCATGTACACATTTGACACCATTTCACAGTTCTGAACTACCTCCTTTGTGAAAGTGAAGGTCACTCATTCATGTCCAACTCTTTGTGACCCCACGGACTATACAGTCCATGGAATTCTCCAGGCCAGAATACTGGAGTGGGTAGCCTTTCCTTTCTCCAGGGGATCTTCCCAACCCAGGGATAGAGCCCAGGTCTCCCACATTGCAGGCAGATTCTTTACCATCTAAGCCACCAGGGAAGCCTAAGAATACTGGAGTGGGTAGCCCATCCCTTTTCCAGCAGATCTTCCTGACCCAGAAATCGAACCAGGGTCTCCTGCATTGCAGGTGGATTCTTTACCAACTAAGCTATGAGAGAAGACCCTGATAAGGAGATAAGGACCTCCTTCTTTCCAGCTTCTAAAGGAGAAGGGTTGTTGGCTTTCCTATGAATGGGAAAACTATTCTTCAGAAAAGATTGACTCTTTCAAACCTGTGACCTTTAGCCCTTAACTGGTGTAAAGCTGCAATGGGTTTTGATTGAGGTACTCCAGGCATTAGAGGCACTCATACTCCATGACCCTTGCCTTTTATGTGACTGGGTTCCACTTAGAATCCACAGACAAGCAATGCAAAGGAAACTTGTAAGAAATATGCAGCGACAGAAATGGCTCCTTTTAAAGGATGTCTGCTGCAGGTGTGGGTGTATTTGTGTGCATCTTGAAACCAAATAGGAAATGAGTTAGTAACCCTGGTAGCTAGTGATTGCAAGAAAATGTCTTGTAACCTAAATCTCCATTTCTGCTTTCCCCAGGGTCCTGCTTGACTCCACATTCTTGAGGTAAATATACTCACACCACATTTTTCTATGTTTCCCATTTCCTTTTTATCATGCCTCATCTTTTGTTTGGGTTTGGGGGCATTTCTCCTTTGAAAATTAAAGAGTGATTTTTATTACCTATTGCTGTCAGAGCAGGTAAGACCTTAATGTTAGCACATCCAATTCCTTACCTGAAATAGAAGAATCAGCTGTTCCTCTTTCATGTTGAAGCATTAGTTATACACAATTGTCCACCTTGCTAAGGGGGCCTGAAATGCTATATTTTAGGCAAAGTTGTTCATCCTGCCCCATCTGTTAACTGTAACTCTATTTTTACATCATCAAGATCAAAAATATTTACATTCTGTCTACAATCATGAAGTTCTAGTTTACTGTTTAATATGTTTATAGAGTGATTCTATGGAGAAGGCAATGGCAACCCACTCCAGTACTCTTGTCTGGAGGATCCCATGGACGGAGGAGCCTGGTAGGCTGCAGTCCATGGGGTCGCAAAGAGTCGGACACGACTGAGCGATTTCACTTTCACTTTTCACTTTCATGCACTGGAGAAGGAAATGGCAACTCACTCCAGTATTCTTGCCTGGAGAATCCCAGGGACAGAGGAGCCTGGTGGGCTGCCATCTACAAGGTCGCACAGAGTCGGACACGAATTAGCAGCAGCAGCAGAGTGATTCTAAATGTTGAAAAGTAATGAACATCCTGCATCATTGAGCCATACTTATGTTAAGGCCAGTTCAAAGCTTAGTGTTTCAATTGAATGTATAAAAATACATATTAGAAGAAGGCAGAAACAGACCACCTATAGTCAAGAGTTTTTCTGCCTGGGAAGTGTGATCAATTGAGGATGTGTGAGAAGAGAGATGTCTTCTCAACTCTTACTGCTTCATGGAGGTTGAAAACTTTTACATTTAGCACTGTGACTGTACTTCAGCCTTCAGCATTTTACTTATAAATTATTCAAAAAGCTCAAAAACTTTTATATTATCAAGAACATAAGTATCATTCAAAGTGGAGCTAAGCAGTCTGCTCAGACTAATTTAGAAGGCCAGTGACTTCCTAGGACTCTTTGAAGTGAATATTCCTAAGGTCCAGATCAAATAAATTACTTTTTCCTGCACTACTTTAGTTGATCCAAACTGGATCAGATGTTTGTTTGCTTTAGGACAGTCTTAGATTTAATCCCCTCTCAGTCACCCATAAACACTCATTCTGGGGTTTCTAATTTGCTTTTTTTTCTTAAGAAAGAACGATATGCTTTTGACTATGTACATAATATTGACTACAACCTTAGTCATTAAATTTATTGTTTGTTATCCTTTCCAATATTCTTTATGAAAATATTCTTGGCATTGACTGATTTCCCATACAAGTGAGAACTGCTTGCTTTTTGGACCTGCTGCAAAACTCTCATACTATGATTTCTGAATTAGTTTCAGTATTTTTTAATAGCCCATCACTTCCTCTTTCCTGGTCTTATTCTTTTTGCCAAAGTTTAATAAGAATGGTGGCTTAGTGGTAAATGAAGAATTTGCCTGCAGGAGATCCAGGTTCGATCCCTGGTTCAGGAAGATCCACTGAAGAAAGAAATGGCAACCCACTCCAGAATTCTTGCCTGGGAAATCCCATGGACAGAGGAGCCTGGTGGACTACAGTCCCTGGGGTTGCAAGGGTCAGACACGACTTACTGACTAAACACAACAATAATCCTCAGTTAATGCCTGAGAAGCGGGTATGAGAGAGGTTTCTGAGGCTTTGATTACCTGAATTCTTTCCTTGTCCTTTATGTTTAATTTGTAGTTAGCTAAATCAGTTCATCATTGTATTTTATTATTCAGTGATGCTTATAACAAATTTGATGCCAGCTGATTCTTATTTACTTAAACAGACTCACTCCCAACTCCTCAATCCCCTACTCAGCTGCCCCTGGATTACGGGAGCTTTCAGTAGGGGACATCCTTTGAGTAGAAGGACATTCTTCTAGTACTTCATAAAGGTTTATTAAGTGTGAGCCTTTTTTGTATACTAGAATAGATTCTGGGAGAAACTCTAAAGATCTATATTTCTGAGCTTTAGACACTTATATTATTTTTTAAAAAAACTCTTCTCTGCCTTTTTTTCATATGCCCCACTAGTCAGATTTTGTATTTAATGAATGGTTCGATCTTTAATATATAGTCTTTCTTTCCTCTTCCATTTTTTGTCTGTTTTGGGTGATTGACTTTATTTTCTGACAATTCTATTTCATATTCTAAATATCTCTTTAGAAGTAAAAATGACATAAAAACTGTTCATATGCAATATGTGTAATTTGATAAATTTTGGTCTATGTGAAACCATCATCATGGTCACTCATAATAGTGAACATATTCATTCCTCCAAAAGTTCACTTGAACTGCTTTGTAAATCCTATCCTACTTAAGACACTGATTTCTGTCCCCAAGCAACAACTAATGTGCTTTCAGCAAACAACACACTAAAGATTGGTTTCTGTTTTCTAAAATTTTACACAAATGAAATCAGAGTGCATTCTTTTCCTCTGACTTCTTTCACTCACTATAATTATTTTGATTCACATGTCTTGTTGTACTTCACTGCTGAGTAGTATTCCACTGCACAGTACCCACAGTACCCATTCACCATTTGACAGACATAAGCTTTCATTTTTCTTGGGTAAATATTAAGAGTGAAATAGCTGTATTTTATCATGGTGTAGGTTTAACTTTTTAAATAAAACCATCAGTTTTCCAAAGTGATTTTTTTTTAATTTTATTTTATTTTTAAACTTTACATAACTGTATTAGTTTAACTTTTCACCTGCTGTGTTTGATGGTTCTGGTTTCTCCATATCTTCTTCAACATTTGGTATGGTCAGTCTTTTTAATTTTATCCATTCTATAGTTAAATTGTGGTATTTCCTTTGGTCTTTCTAATTTTATCCATTCAATAGTTATATGGTGGTATTTCCTTTGGATTTTAATTTTCTTGTTGTTATTGACTAATGATGTTGAACATCTTTCTATGCGTTATTTGCCATCTCTTTGTCTTCATTAATAAAAGGTTTATTTAAATCTTCTGTTAATTTTAATTGGTTTTCTTATTGTGTTTTGAGAGTTCTTTATATAAAGTTATATATTTTAGATACAAATCTTTCATCAGACATATGCCTTGTAACTTTTTTCTCCCTGTCCATGGCTTGTCTTTTAATTCTCTTAACAGCTTTTCAGAAAGCACAGATTTTAAATTTTTATAAAATCAAATTTACCTATTTTTTTCTTTTATGGGTCATCAATATGGTATTATTTCCAAAAGTCTTCACCTAATTATTGATCACAAACATTTTTCCATATGTTTTCTTCTATAAAGTTTCTAGATTTAGGTATTAAATTTAGACTTATAATACATTTTGAGTTAATTTTGCTTATGTTGTAAAGTAAAAAAGAAAGTTCATTTTCTCCATATGCATATTTCCAGTTTTTCTAGCACCATTTGTTAAAAATTTTTCCCCACTAAATTGCCTCAGTATACTTGTTGAAATCAATTTATAACATATATATATATACCATGCAGGTCCATGTCTAGACTTTCCGTTCTGTTCCATTGATCTATTTGGCTACTTTGAGGTCAATACTACACTGTCTTTACTACTATACTTTTTTAGTGAGGCTCAAAGGCAAATGCTATTAGTTCATCAAATGTGCTATTCTTTTTTAAATTGTTGTGGCTTTGCTTTGACAGTTCCACATAAATATTAGAATCAGTTACCCCATATATATATATATATACATATATAAGTTCATTCTTTATTTGTATTCATATATATGAATGTGCATATTAATTCTCTCTACATATATGTATTCATTCTCTCTCTCTATACTCATATATATATATATGTATATTCATTTTGATAACTTGACTAGGGCTACAATGAATTTATGCAGCAGTTTGTGGAGAATTGTCATCCTAACAGTGTGGGTTTCTCAACCTTGGCACATTGATACTTTAGATCACATACTTTGTTGTGGAGAACTGTCCTGTGCATCGTAGGATGTTTAGCCACATACCTGAGGCCACTACTCACAAGATTCTGGTGTTAAAATCTGCCTCCTCAGTTGTAGCAAATAAACATGTTTCCAGATATAGCCAGATGTCCCTCAGGACGGACAATTGGTTGAGAACCACTGCTTTGGATCTTCTTAAATTTCTCATAACAATAGTTTTTGGCTTTAAATGTAGAAACTTTGCATATTTTTAGGTTTATCCTGATTATTTATATTTCTTTGATGATATTGTAGATTTTTTAAAAAATTTCAATTTCTGTGTATTGATTTTTGTCTTAGTGTGGGCTGCTCTGTTTTCTTAAATCTCACTGAGAGATTTCTGAAATCTTGCTCTATTTCCTTGGATCCCCAAAGTATTATTTTTAATGCTAATTTTTTCTGTTTTGTTTATTGTGGTATTCTTTATGCCAGTGATTTTCTTTCTAAGACTGATGGCATTTTGTAAGATGTTTTCTGAGTTAGCTTTATACTCTTTTCTTTGTATCATGTATCTTGTTCAGTTCTCTTTTACAACCAGCTTCTTCCTATAAATATTAAGACTAAATAAGAGGTCTGAGTATGTTTCTGGGGTTTTGGCAAGAATGATTTATTTTAGAGTGAGGAAGCAGATAATGACCTATATGCTGGGCACCCAGTGACAAAATAAAAAGGGCTTTTCCTTTCTGGGCTATGTCTGCCCTCTCTGGGAGGTGCCTCTTTATTGGTAATTGTTTTCAATGTGTTTATTAAAGATGTCTGTGCTCATTTGCTGTTGTTACTTAGTCACTGGTTTTATTCTGGTGATAAGATGCACAATGCATGGGATGGAGGGAAGGGGATGGATGGGTGGTGACTGTGGAGACCTGCTGGGACTGGCTGTTCCACAGAGAGATTACCAGTAACCCCTAAGCTTTTTGGACATCTCTTTCTCATTCTTTACTATTCTTTATATCCACTGTATGGCTTATAAGATCCAAACTATTTACTTTCTGGCCTTTATGGGAAAAAATCGTAGACCCCTGCTTTGATACTTTAGATGAATCAGAAGCAAATGATTTGGAACCTAGCTTTTTACAAACGATCACATTCTAGTCTTTAGTCACCCCCTAAAGGCTTTTCTCCTCAAATAATTATTCTTATCTTTATCATATGGACTGAACACAATAAAATTTTCCAGTACACTACCTTGAGTTAGCAATAGATTTCTTTTCCCATCAAACCTATTTCTGGCCATAACTTTAGCCAACTACTTCATTTATGCCTTCTTTGCTCATTTTCTGAATGAGGAAAGTTTTCTTCAGAAATCTAATAGTAAGATCAGAATAAAAATTCAAATTTCATATTTTTAAATAAACCAACTAAAATTATTTAACATTGCTATTGCTATTGCTAAGTCACTTCAGTCGTGTCCGACTCTGTGCGACCCCATAAGATGGCAGCCCACCAGGCTTCCCTATCCCTGGGATTCTCCAGGCAGGAACACTGGAGTGGGTTGCCATTTCCTTCTCCAATGCATGAAAGTGAAAAGTGAAAGTGAAGTCTCTCAGTCGTGTCTGACCCTCAGCGACCCCATGGACTGCAGCCTTCCAGGCTCCTCCTTCCAGGCAAAATTACTGGAGTGGGGTGCCCACATTACTGTTTTAGAAATGATATGATCTTACTAACCAAAATGAGCATAAAAAACTGCCAAACTCACCAGACTGATTATTCTTCACTTTCAAAAGAATAAACCCCTTATTAGAAGGTGAAGAAAAGTACTTCTTGAGGGTCTACTGTGTTGGATTATTTACAATCGTAAATGAATATGAGCTAAAGGGAGAAAAGTAAATTTCAGAGACTTGAATCTTTGATAGGTGATATCTTCTTTCCATGCCCTGTCTATTTAGGACAAAAATTACTATTATGTCTCTGGAGATTATGAATACTTTAAATAAACCTGGCTATCTCATATAGTAAGAACTGAGCCTGAAAACAAAAATCAATGAGATGAAAATCTTCAAAAGATTAACAAAACTGAAAAAAAAATACAAAGCTCCATTCAAGTTTACTAAGAAAATAAGAGAAACTAGTTAAATTATTAGAATTAGAAATTAAATAGAAGACCTTTCTACCAATCTTATAAAAATAGAAGACTATAAAGAAAAACCATAACAATTGTACACCAAAAAGTTAGATAACTTTGGTGAAAAATTAGATAACTTTCAAACTCTTAGAAAGACATAAACTACTGAAACAGATTCAAGAAGAAATAGACCTTCTAAATAGGCCTGTAATAAATGAGGAAATTGAATGAGTAATTTTGAAATTACTCACAAAGAAAGTCCCACACCCAGATGACCTCACTGTTAGTTTTACCAAACATTTAAAGAAATAATAGCAAATCTTCACAAATGCTTCCAAAACACAGATGAGAAAACTTTTCAAATCATTGGTCATCAGGAAAATGCAAACTCCAATCACCACTTCATACCTAATAGGATCAGTCAGTCAGTCAGTTCAGTTGCTCAGTCGTGTCCGACTCTGTGACCCCATGCGGCACACCAGGCCTCCCTTTCCATCACCAACTCCTAGAGTTTACTCAAACTCCTGTCCATTGAGTCACTGATGCCATCCAAACATCTCATCCTCTGTTGTCCCCTTCTCCTCCTGTCTTCAATCTTTTCCAGCATCAGGGACTTTTCCAGTGAATCAGTTCTTTGCATCAGGTGGCCAAAGAATTGGAGCTTCAGCTTTAGCATCATTCCTTCCAATGAATATTCAGGACTAATTTCCTTTAGGATGAATTGGTTGGATATCTTTGCAGTCCAAGGGACTCTCAGGAGTCTTCTCCAACACCACAGTTCAAAAGCATCAATTCTTCTGTGCTCAGCTATCTTTATAGCCCAACTCTCACATCCATACATGACTACTGTAAAAACAATAGCCTTGACTAGACAGACCTTTGTTGGCAAAGTAATGTCTCTGCATTTTAGTATTCTGTCCAGTTTGGTCATAACTTTTTTCCCAAGGAGTAAGCATCTTTTAATTTAATGGTTGCAGTCACCATCTGCAGTGATTTTGGAGCCCAAAAAACTAAAGTCTGACACTGTTTCCACTGTTTCCCCCTCTATTCGCCATGAAGTGATGGGACCAGATGGCATGATCTTAGTTTTCTGAATGTTGAGTTTTAAGCCAACTTTTCCACTCTCCTCTTTCACTTTCATTAAGAGGCTCTTTAGTTCTTCTTTGTTATCTGCCATAAGGGTGGTGTCATCTGCATGTCTAAGGTTATTGATATTTCTCCCGGCAATCTTGATTCCAGTTTGTGCTTCATCCAGCCCATCATTTCTTATTATGTACTCTGCATATAAGTTAAATAAGCAGGGTGTCAATATACAGCCTTGACATACTCCTTTTCCTATTTGGAACCAGTCTGTTGTTCCATGTCCAGTTCTAACTGTTGTTTCATGACCTGCATACAGATTTCTCAAGAGGCAGGTCAGGTGGTCTGTTTTTCCCTTCTTTTTCAGGATTTTCCACAGTTTGTTTTGGCCCACACAGTCAAAGTCTCTGGCATAGTCAATAAAGCAGAAATAGCTGTTTTTCTAGAACTCTCTTGAGTTTTTGATGGTCCAACTAATGTTGGCAATTTGATCTCCAGTTCCTCTGCCTTTTCTAAAACCAGTTTGAACATCTGAAAATTCACAGTTCACATACTGTTGAAGCCTGGCTTGGAGAATTTTGAGTATTACTTTGCTAGTGTGTGAGATGAGTGCAACCGTGTGGTAGTTTCAGCATTCTTTGGCATTTCCTTTCTTTGGGATTGGAATGAAAACTGACCTTTTCCAGTCTCGTGGCCACTGTTGAGTTTTCTAAATTTGCTGGCATAATGAGTGTAGCACTTTAACAGCATCATTGAGGATTTGAAATAGCTCAACTGGAATTCCATCACCTCCACTAGCTTTGTTCATAGTGATGCTTCCTAAAGCATCCTAAAGGCCCACTTGACTTCACATTCCAGGGTGTCTGGCATAGGTGAGTGATCACACCATCGTGATTATCTGGGTGGTGAAGGTCTTTTTTGTATAGTTCTTTTGTGTATTCTTGCCACATCTTGTTAATATCTTCTGCTGCTGTTAGGTCCATACCATTTCTGTCCTTTATTGTGCCCATCTTTGCATGAACTAGTATGAATAGAATTAAAAAGTAGATAAGAACAACTGTTGGTAAGGACGTGGAGAATTTGAACCCCTCAAACCTGTACAGATGAGAATGCAAAATGGTGCATCTACTTTGTTCTGACACTTCCTCAAGTGATTAAACATAGAGTTACAATTTGACATAGCAATTTAACTCACAGGTATATGTGCAAGAGAAATGAAAACATATGTTTCTGCTGTGTGTACATGAATATTTATAGTAACATTCTTCTTAATAGACAAAAGGTGAAATAATCCAAATGTGCACCAACAGATTAATGAATAAACAAAACATAGTATATCCATACAATGGAACAATATTTGCCCATGAAAAGGAATAAAGGACTAACACACGATACAACCTGGATGAACACTGAAAACTCTATGGTAAGTCAAAGAAGCCAGTCACAAAAGACAACAACTATATGATTCCATTCATATGAGTGTCTAGGAAAGTGGATTATTCTATCCTCAGGATTGGTGTGATGTAGGGTGGGGACATAGCAGGGTAATAGCTAAAGGATACAGAATTTAAAAATTTGAATTAGTTAATTTTGGCTGCACTGGTTCTTCCCTGCTGTATGTGGGCTTTCTCTAGGTGCAGAGAGTGCTGGCTTCTCTTGTTGTGGAGCACAGGCTCTAGAAATGCGGGCTTCATAACTGCAGCACGTGACCTCAGTAGTTGTGGTGCAGGGCTTAGTTGCTCCGTGGCATGTGGGATCTTCCCGGACCGGGAAACAAACCCATCTCCTCTGCATCAGCGCACATATTCTTAACCACTGGACCATCAGGGAAGTCCCAGAATATTTTTTTGAAGTAATAAAAATGTAAGTTTGACCATAGTGACGGTTGCACACATCTGTGAATACCATTGAGTTGTACACTTCATATGGGAGAATTACCTTCTCAAGGTCAGCCGTCTCCTTTCTCCCTCCCCAGATTTCAGTTCTTTGCCCCCAAGCCTGAGTCAGTGAATGTCACTGACTGCAGCTGTGCTCAGTTGCTCAGTGGTGTCCTACTCTATTGTGACCCCCATGGGCCCGCCCGCCCGTCTCCTCTACCCATGGGATTCCCCAGTAAGAATACTGGAGTGGGCTGCCACCTCCTCTTGTGAAGAGTGGGGCTGGTGGCCTGCCTGCTGTTCAGCGTTCCCTGGGGAGTGGTGAGGGGTACCCCCATCCCCCTACCTCCCTCCACACTCTATACTTGAACATTCTTTTGCACTGAAGTGTTACAGTTGAACAGGGGGAACCTCAGGCCTGGGAGGTTGTGAGCTTGAGGGGATGTGACCAGCTTGGACTGAGACTGGACAGGTGGGCACCCAGTTTGGACTGGACCCCTAGCCTCTCTCTTGCTTTACTATGTTGACCTACTCCACCCTTCGTGACCTAAAGTGGGGGTGGGTGTGGAGTCAGTGATGAGGAAGATGCCGCTGCCACTGCTGCTGCTAAATCGCTTCAGTCAGTCATGTCCAACTCTGTGCGACCCCATAGACGGCAGCCCATCAGGCTCCTCCGTCCCTGGGATTATCCAGGCAAGAATACTGGAGTGGGTTGCCATTTCCTTCTCCAATGCATGCGTGCATGCTAAGTTGCTTCAGTTGTGTCTGACTTTGTGTGACCCCATGGACAGCAGCCCACCAGGCTCCTCTGTCCATGGGATTCTTAGGCAAAAATACTGGAGTGGGTTGCCATTGATGGGACTCTTCCAGCTTGGCTCTTCCCACTCTGTCATCTTCATGGAAACTTGTATCCCATTTGCTCAAGCAACTGCGACTCCTGGTTGCCATGGAATTAGCAGCCAAAAGACACCTCCCAAATCCAGGGCTAAGGCTGGACGTGGCCCCTCTCAGTTACCATGGGAACTTAGTAACAGACTCTTGGACCTCCCCTGCCCCTTCCTCCCCTGAGTGGGCGTGGTTTGGGAAGTCAGGGGGAGGAGCCAGGGCAGGATCCTGCGTCTCAGCTCAGCTTTCCCTGGGGAGTTAGGTTGTATCACATAGGGGAGGAGGAATGTATCCATATACCTCAGGTAACAGGGAATTGGCGCTGGTGATGGGAGTGACTGGGGACCAAAGACCAGAGGGGAGGGGCCCCTGGGTATCCCCAAAGGCTTGAAGATGCTGCCGCATGTGGGGCTGGGTGGGGCGGCAGCAGCCCCTGGGCTTCCGGTCTGTACAATATGGTTTGCTATAAAACTCAAAATCTTCCAGTTAGGAAAAAAAGTTTTTTGTGAGAATATATGGTATGTTAAATATATCTCAATAAAACTAATAAAAATTGAGTTTGATTGATGGCAAAAAGAAAAAAAATAACAGTGGTTTGAGTAAGATACGCTTAATTTTTATCACATTCAAAAGATTTGGAAGTAGACAATTAAAATGTCACAGCCCAAATTCTCAAGGACTCAGGGTCCTTCCAAGGTTGTCTCATCCTCAACTGGCAGCTAGATGCCAGCTCTACTATCTGAGGTTTAAATAACAGGAAGGAGGACAGATAAGTTCAGGCCCCTCTCATTTGAATGATTCATCTCAGACGCATTTGTACCACTGGTATACTGAATTGCAAGTCCATGTGCCTGACACACAGTGAGGCTCAGCAATACTAAGCATTAGAGTTTGGGGGGAAAAAATAAAACAATTTAAAGAATTTGTATTTTAAGAATTAAAAAACAAAATTGAGCTTGGAACAGAGAATAGTTTATTACAGATTTATACAAAGAGATGGGTGGCTCATGCCCTAAGAACCCCAAAGTCATTGAAGGCTTTTAGCAAGTCCTTTTAAAAAAGCAAAAGGTGAGAGATACGTGGTGTTAGTTGTTGCAGACTTCTTTGTGTCAGTTCCTTTGTTCTTGAGGTCAGGTCATGGTTAAGTAAGGATATTCCTGTAAATCTCTACCAGATGAATGTTATTCTCTGTCCTGGCAAGAAGGGCAAGGTCCCAAGGCACAACTTTCACCCTTCAAGGTCCCAGTCCTGGCTAAGAGGAGGCAGATCCCAATTGGCATCTCCTTCAGGACCAGGTTCCCACATCCTGTCCAACCAATTGTCATCCCTGAGAGAGCCAGACACCCAACCCAACTGGCCCTCAGTCTCCTCAGGCCGCCCAAAGCGGGAGACCAGGTCTCACAGACTGTAACCCAGACAGACAGCTACTGCTGTTAGGTCACAGAGACAGGGATGGGAGAGAGGTTCACCACTGCCTCAAGGCCTAGGGAAGACTAGTGGAGGGCCTTTGTGAGAACGCTGAAGCCCTGTAGGATGTAGTCCCCAGTCTGTTCCTTGGGCCCTCCAGCTCAATCGCTTGCCTGAGGCTGAGTAAGCTGGAGGACCTCCAGAAGAAGACCTGAACCCGCCTCTTACTGCACTCTCCACCTGATGACCACCACAACACCGACACTTGACTGAATCACTTCCCCAGGTCCCTCATTGACACTTACCAGTGAGCAGGACCCACTGTGGCACTGACCAATAGCTGAACAGGGCAACTAACGGTCACTCATTGACAGTTGGTTGCTTGTGGGAAGGGCTCACTGAAGCACCAACCAATGGCTGAGCAAGACCGTTGCCTAGTAACAGGGTGCACAGCAACGAGGCACAGCAATGGCTACCTGTTAAGGGCTGTGCTTAGCCTACCCTATTACACTACCACTGGCTGCGGTCCAGTCACATGGCCCTCCCGCTGAGAAGGTGAACATGGGGAAGAAGAACTGTTGTACGGGGACATGACAACCTCAGTCACGTTTACAAAGTGTGACTCAGGGTGGCCGTAAAAAATGTAATATTCTACTATGAAATGACTTTGAGGCATGAGGTGGGGAGGGCAGGAAGGGTGAGAATATTTAATTAAAAATACAAAAATAGCAAAGTTCTATAGCAGAGATTCTGAGTGGCATTTAGTCTGTGTAATTGACTATCAAAAATAAAGGTATTATAAACTAAGAACAAAACTTAAGATTCAAGAAAGCTAATATCAAGGCAGCTCTGACGTAATAGGAAGATAGATGAGGTTTGGTCTCTCCACAAAAGAGACAGCAATATTGTCTCAAAAAAAAAAAAAAAATCAAGAAAAGAACGATAATTCAGATCAATTAGAAGTTCAGGAAACATTCATTCCTTTTAATATCCTGTATCTGCTATCATGAAATAGAACTATATACTAAGAAATACATTTTTTGAGTGAGGACATTTGGAAATAAAATCTTTTTATTTTATTACAAAATCTTGAGAACCAGAACAAATCAAGAGTTTGCAGAGTTAGGGAAGCAATTTGATCCACAATCCTGATTTTAGTCTTATTTCGAATACTGACACCATCAATGGTGTGGGGGGGAAATTCAGTGGCCAGGGATGTTTCTTTTACCTTGAATTCATAGTCATACTGTGGGATTGATACTGATATCACTTCTGTCAGCTGATGTAAATAACCCACAAGGAATCACTTAATAACCACAAGAGGTGTTGGTATTTAATTTATATCATTTTTAGTTACAAACTAAATTAAGTAAAGCAATAGATTTGTATCCTTACACTTATAAATGTAAAGATAAGTATCATGATGAAAATAAACATTGCAAATGATGGCTGACAATAATGAAATCCTTAAAAATAGAAGAAAGTCATCCGTAGACCTTATTTGAAAGTGTATGGGAAAAGTATAAATAATGCAAGGATATAAAAGGAAAGAACCAAATTTCTCCAACTTTTCTCTTACTCTAGAAAAATGTTACTAGAATTATATGTAAGAACATTTGATGAATCCAAAAAGACATAGACTCAAAATCACTTTCTAGGTAACACTTCAACCTTGGAGAACTTATAGACTTCTCAAGCTTAAGTTGTGTGTCGTACAGAATGGTAATAATCCTCATCTCACAATGAGAGGTTACATTAAAGCGCTTGCAATCTAATAGGTACTAACTTTCCCTACCTCACTCTCCCTCTATGCTCCTTTGTGGAGATGTAGCAAGATCACAGTAGAATGAATGTAAGGCACAAACCCAATATGCTAGGTCACAGACGTATGTTTTCCCTTTAATTGGTTCCCAAATTGGTATTTGCTCTACAATTTGGTTGAGAATAGCAGTTGATAGAAGATGCCTTGATTGAAGGGGGCTTTTGGCTGATGTTGGTCCTGGGGTCAGCCTCACATATCGCAGGATATTTTTATCTCACAGCTTTGTGTCCCAGGCATGGTTTTATCTATGCCTCCTAATAGACTCCAGGAAGCCTGGGAGTGAGCAGATTGGTTAGAAGTAGAAGAGCCAGATTTCCTTCCTCTCCTGCCCACTGACTGGCTGAACTTCTCAGGGGCCTTGCCAGTCTTTCTTTACATGGCAGAACGATGGCTACAGGACTAATAAGTACTTTCAGATGAGTGACTAATAATTTCTCTACCATCAGCTCTCATTTATCACAGCCAGATCACTTGACTTTCAATTATCTCCAAAAGCCTCCCTTTTGAATACTTATTGACATATCAACAGCTCTTCTTAATTATGTACTTTATTGGAATGAACAAGATCTTTGTTTACTCTAGGCCAGCAGAAGCACGAAGAGTCAAAAACAACACCAATCCCTCTCTGCAAAAGATGTTGAGATGAACTTTGCCAAGGAAGCTTTGTTGTGCTTCAGATGGGTTCCCCATTCACACAGCTGGCATTGAGTAGCATATAGGACCATTGCGTGTGCTCCTGGATTCTAGGCACATGAAAAAATACCTTTGCTGACCTTAGGAATCCAAATCTCCTAGAGGAGATAGACATGCAAACAGTAACATAAGAAATGTATCTCATGGAAGGCTCAGTGGAGAATCAGCAATAGGACAGAGGCGATGGTTGCGTGAGCTGGGCCTTGAGGCAAGGTTTAAGTGGCTGCAAGACTGGGGGAATGCCTTGTGTCGTGGCACTGTAGTGTGACAGAGGAAAGAGTACTCCTTTGTTTCTAATGTAAGCTTTCTGAATGGCAATGTAATGCTTTTACTGCAGAGGACAGGTTACAGACACCCTCTGTCTCTGGTGGTTTCATTCTTGAATGTAACACGTGAATCTTTAGAATATCAGAGGCTCTTGCTTTTATACTTTGACGTTAAATAAATCAAAATAATTTAGTTATTTATATATTTATTATTTTAAGTATTTTAAGCTGCTAATAGGTTGCCTGCATTCACTGTTGTACCTTACTGGCCTCCATTTGAATTGTTACACGGTGCAATTCTTATTTCAGTAGTGAAGCATATATGTTTTTACTGTGGTTGTCATCTGAGCAATGAAAATGGATTACATTTTTACATACATTATCTCATTAAATAATATATACTAATGGTTAATTTTAGTTATGATTATTTAAAAATCTCTGTAGTCCCTCTGTCAGCAAAAGAAAAATATTAAAAATTTAGCTATTTTTCTAGAAACAGACTCACATACATAGAGAATAGACTTGTGGTTGCCAAGGAGGAAGGGAGGTTGAGGAGGGAAAAATTGGGAATTTGTGATTAGCAGAGGCAAACTATTATATATAGGATGCATAAACAGCAAGGCTCAACTTATAGAATGGGAAGGTATATTCAGTATCTTGTGACAAACCATATTGGAAAGGAATGTGAAAAGAATATCTATCTATCTATCTATAACTGAATAACTTCGCTATACAACAGAAATTAACAGAACATTGTACATCAATTATACTTAAATATTTTTTTAAATTTGTTGTTTTTCTTTATGTGAACCTTAGTTTTTTGAAAAAAGATTTCCTTCTGTTGAACCAATAATGCTACTTAGGTTTTGTATGATCTAAAAATATGTCATTAATACAAAGTTTCCTTAATATTCATCATACTGTGTACCTTATGTGTTCCATGTGTTCAGTGATTAATGAATGAAATTTTTATCTAGAGGATGTTTTTATGAAAATGATTAAAGAATCAATGTATATAAAGAGTAAACCAATTCAGAGGCATAGAAACGTTGCATCTCAATACAATATTGGGAGTCTAGTGGTAATAGAATTTAAAGGTCATCTTTCCCCACACCTACCCAGGGCAAGTCACTTTTTAAAAAGCTGATTTGAACAAAAGAGTAGAAAAAACCACCTCCCTGGGAGAAGAGGGATTCCCTGACAGCTTGGTTGGTTGGTAAAGAATCCGCCTGCAATGTAAAAGACCCTAGTTTGATTCCTGGGTCTGGAAGATCCCAGTATCTTTGGGCTTCCCTTGTGGTTCAGCTGGTAAACAATCTGCCTGCAATGTGGGAGACCTGGGCTCTATGCCTGGGTTGGGAAGATCCCCTGGAGAAGGGAAAGGCTACCCACACCAGTATTCTGGCCTGGAGAATTCCACAGAGTGTATAGTCCATGGGGTCACAAAGAGCTGGACACAACTGAGCAACTTTCACTTTCACTTTTCTGGGAGAAGAAGAAATGGCAAGGTGGATGTGCTGTAGGGAGTCTGTGACTCAGATGACACCCTCAGTGGCATGTGGGTGCCACTGTACTCATTCTCTCCCCCTTCTGATCACTCTTCCAGACCTGGCCGTGTGGAGGGGAAGGGGTCAATTGTGCACACCGAAAAGGCCTGGACACCCAAACAGTTTTGTATCCTCAAGGGCTTCTGGCTGACTGATATCAGATTCTTCTCACTGCTATTTGCAACTGGGGAATGAGTAAATTACTTAAATTCTTCCTCAGGACAAATATTAACATTGAATCTTCAGTGACAAAAATGAAAATGTTTAAACCAGAAAACAAAGTTCAAAGGCACAATCTCTGAATTTGCTAACAATGAATAGCTTGAGGCAGAATTTTCTCCTGGATTTAAAATTCTTAAATGTTATTGTCTTGTAATTATAGTGTGAACCTAAATTCTATTTTATCTTGCACATAACTGGTGTGGATGATTTTTCTTAAAAAGAAATTCATTTTATCAGCTCTAATTTAACAGAAAACTATATTGACTTCTGTTCCCCAGTGAACATTAAGGATTAGGAATATAATTTTTTAAACAATGGTGCAGCTCTGTTGAAAATCATCACCTTGATTTTACAGTTGCCTGATTTTCAGAATAAGTTGACATGAATTGAAAGAAAGGTCACAATGTACATTGTTCATGGGAGCAGCCTATATATCCATTGACAGATGAATGTGTACAGAAATTGTGGTATATATATACAATGGAACATTACTCAGCTATAACAAAGGAACATATTTGAGTCAGTACTATGAGGTGGATGAACCTTGAGCCTACTATACAGAGTAAAGTAAATCAGAAAAAGAACAACAAAATGTATATTAACGCATGCATGTGGAATCTAGAAAGATGGTGCTGATGAACCTATTTGCAGGGCAGCAATCGAGACACAGATATACAGAACAGACTTGTGGACACAGTGGGAAAAGGAGAGGGTGGGATGAATTGAGAGAATAGCATGGAAACAGACATTACCATATGTAAAATAGATAGCAAGTGGGAACTTGTTGTGTGGTACAGAGAGCTCAACCCATTATTCTGTGACAACCTAGAGGGGAAAGATGGGAGGGAAGTTCCAGAGGGCGGGGATGTATGTATACTATAGGTATGATTCATGTTGATGTATGCAGAAAGCAACACAATATTGTAAAGCAATTATCCTCCAATTAAAAATAGAAATTAAAAAAAAAAAAACAAATTGGTGCAGCCACTGTTAACAACAGTATGGAAGTTTCTGAAAAAACTAGCAATATAATAGAACTAGCATCAGTCAGTTCAGTTCAGTCACTCAGTTGTGTCCGACTCTGCAATCCCATGAATTGCAGCACGCCAGGCCTCCCTATCCATCACCAACTCCCGGAGTTCACTCAAACTCATGTCCATCGAGTCAGTGATAACATCCAGCCATCTCATCCTCTGTCTTCCCCTTCTCCTCCTGCCCCCAATCCCTCCCAGCATCAGGGTCTTTTCCAATGAGTCAACTCTTCTCATGAGGTGGCCAAAGTACTGGAGTTTCAGCTTTAGCATCATTCCCTCCAAAGAAATCCCAGGGCTGATCTCCTTCAGAATGGACTGGTTGGATCTCCTTGCAGTCCAAGAGACTCTCAAGAGTCTTCTCCAACACCACAGTTCAAAAGCATCAACTAGCATATAACCCAGCAATTCCACACTTGAATACAAATAAAAAATCTGAAAACAGTAATGTGAAAAGATACATGCATCCCAATGTTCATAACAGCACTATTTACAAAAGTCAAGATATGGAAGCAACCTAAATAACTGTCAATGGAAGGATGCATAAACAAGCTCTTGTATGTATGCATAGTGGGATACTTTGTTTCTTCAGTCACTCAGTCATATTTGCCTCTTTGCAAACTCATGTCCATTGAGTTGGTGATGCCACCCAACCATCTCATCCTCTGTCACCCTCTTCTCCTCCTTCCCTCAGTCTTTCCCAGAATCAGGGTCTCTTCTAATGAGTCAGCTCTTCACATCAGGTGGCCAAAGTATTGGTGTTTCAGCATCAGTCCTTTCAATGAATATTTAATTGATTTCCTTTAGGATTGACTGGTTTGATTTCCTTGCAGTCCAAGGGACTCTCAAGAATCTTCTCCAATTACACTGTTCAAAAGCATCAATTCTTTTATGCTCAGCCTTCTTTATGGTCCAACTCTCACATCCATACATGACTAGTGAAAAAAACGTAGCTTTGACTATATGGACCTTTATGGGCAAAGTGATATCTCTGCTTTTTAATATGCTGTCTAAGTTGGTCATAGCTTTTCTTCCAAGGAGCAAGCATCTTTTAATTTCTTGGCTGCGCTCACCATCTGCAGTGGTTTTGGAACCCAGGAAAATAAAGTCTGTCACTGTTTCCATTGTTTCCCCATCTATTTTCCATGAAGTGATGGAACTGGATGCCATGATCTTCATTTTCTGAATGTTGAGTTTTAAGCCAGCTTTTTCACTCTCCTCTTTCACCTTCATCAGGAGGCGCTTTAGTTCCTCATCACTTTCTGCCATAAGGGTGGTGTCATCTGCGTATCTGAGGTTATTGGTATTTCTCCCTACAATCTTGATTCCAGCTTGTGCTTCATCCAGCCTAGCATTTCATATGATGTACTCTGCACATAAGTTAAATACAATGGGATGGTACTCAGCTATAAAAAGAATGGACTTTTGCCATTTGAAGCAACATGGATGGACATGTAGGGTAGCATATTAACTGAAATGAGTCAGAGAAAGACAGGTACTGTATGACATCACTTATGTGTGGAATCTGAAAAAACAGAACAAACTAGTGAATGCTACAAAAAAGGAACAGACTCACAGAGAGAACATGCTAGGGGTTACCAGTAGGGAGAGGGAAGGGAAAGGGCAATATAGGGGTAGGAGATTAAGAGGTATAAAATATTATGTATAAAATAAGCTACAAGGATGTTGTACAAGACGGGGAATATAACCAATATTTTATAGTTGAGTGTAAATGGAGTATACACTTAAAAATTGTAAATCACAATATTGTACACCTGTAACTTACACAATATTGTACATCTACTATATTTCAATAAAAAAGTTAGTAAATAAAAGGACCACAAAGCAAAATGGAACAAAAATGTGTTATGAGTCACATATCCATATGATATTCCTTAAAATGTTTTCTTGATCTTGTCTAAGGCTGGTTGTCCCTACAAGCAGAGCCAGAGTCAGGGGTTCAGGTTTCGCTGATTTATTGGGAATGTTTTCAGGTGAAGAGGAGTTCCAGTGCAGACTGGTTTCTGTTCCAGCCTAGCAGGAATGGTGTTAAGGACGCCACCAGAGAAGGGGCTGGCTTTTCCACCCCTGTCAGTCAATGGCCCAGGTCTGGTGGGACATGGCTCCTCTTTGGAATAGGGTGGTTCCCCAGAGAACAAATGACTGTGAGAGGCAGTGGCCCCAAGTGTGCAAACACACCTGCCTCCAGCACTGGCTCAGGTGCCACCTGGGGGCGGGGGAGTGGATTCTCATGAGCTGACCTCCAGCTGGCCCTGTGGCCTCTCTAAGTGGTGCTGTTGACATCTTGGGAAGCAGAGCCCTCCTGGCATGATTTTTCTGTAGAAGCTCTACCTAAAGGGCTGCCATTTGGCAGGCACACCATGCACAGTGCCAGAAGTTTCTGATGGGATCATTAAGCCTTCCAGCTTTTAGTGTGACACAGGTGAGAATAAATTAACACTGCTGAGTTAAAGAACAACAACACAGATAAGGAGAATTGTTCAATAACAAAAGGGGACTCTCTGGGTTCCCAGGGTCACAGAAAACTTTGTTTGCTGAGCAAAGGTTTCCCATTCCCTGTGCTGTATTGCGGAGAAGGCAATGGCACCACACTCCAGTACTTTTGCCTGGAAAATCCCATGGACAGAGGAGCCTGGTGGGCTGCAGTCCATGGGGTCGCTGAGAGTCGGACACGACTGAGTGACTTCACTTTCACTTTTCACTTTCATGCATTGGAGAAGGAAATGGCAACCCACTCCAGTGTTCTTGCCTGGAGAATCCCAGGGATGGGGGAGCCTGGTGGGCTGCCATCTATGGGGTCACACAGAGTCAGACACGACTGAAGTGACTTAGCGGCAGCAGCAGCAGTGCTGTATTGATGTTGTTGAGTGGTTCAGTCATGTCTGACTTTTTGTGACCCCATGGACTCGAGCACGTCAGGCTTTCCTGTCCTTCACCATCTCCTGGAGGTTGCCCAAACTCATGTCCATTGAGTCGGTGATGCATCCAACCATCTCATCCTCTGTCTTCCCCTTCTCCTCCCGCTTTCAATCTTTCCCATCATCAGGGTCTTTTCTATACATCCTAAATAAAGGGCAATCATCCAAGTGGGGCCTGGTGGGCTGCAGTCCATGAGGTCACAGGAGTCAGATATGACTTAGTGACTATACCACCACCACCACATCCAAGTAGGGAAGAGGCAGAGGCCTGTTGCCTAAGACCACAAGGTCTGGAAACCTGGGAGGGACAGAGGGGCTCGTGTCAGCACTGACCCAGGCAGTCTCTCTCCTTTCCTGGTAACACCCCCAGTGTGGAAAGAGTCAAAAAGCAAATGCTATCAGACACAGTCTCTCTGGGATCTTTTCCAGCCACTTTCTGCCTCTCATTGCTTTATAAGCCACAGTGGATCCAGAGTAAGGTTTGAGGAACAGCTTCCTGTGACCACTGCTTTATTCTCATATTCCAATACAGCAGAGAAGCACTTCTGGGCCTCAGATGTAATGCCTCATTCAGTTGCAAAGAGGTAGAAAAACAATGAAAATCATCACTGGAGATTCTTTTTTAAGCTGGGTGCTGTGCCTGGTACCCAAATCCTTAAAATAGTTATAGGACAGCAGCATTTTTAGCTCCACTGATGGATGAGGGAAAATCCTATAGCTTTTTCACTAAAGTGACCTATATGCAAGAGCTGAGAGAATGCTGGTCTAAATTGAATTAGTGAATTAATGAATTTATTTGTTCAGATGTAGTTAGAAAGCAGAGACTAGGTGGACATAGTCCAGTCTAAGTAGGAAAGGGAGATGCTTTTCTTCGTAATTCTTGATGTGTCACTAAGACTGGTAGGAAGGATTCTGCCATCTGATGTGGAACGTCTGAATGACTACCCTACATTATGGTTAAGGGAGTAATCTTACCTCAAGGCAGTAAGGATTTGGGGGAAATATATTGTGGGGAGAGAGCAAATTAGTCAAGATGGCGAGTTCAGACTCTCTCACCCCACGTTTTGTAAATAATGGTTATGTCACAGCTGAGCTCACTTGTAGCACTGCACACGCGTGTCAGGAGGTACTCACTTGGTCATGGATTTTATGTGTGTACGGATATGTGAGCTCCACCCATAAAGTGGCGGGAATTACTGCTGTGTCATGGCTATGTCCATTGGGTCAGTCAGGAGAGGAGAAAATACAGCGTCCACTGTTGGGGCTACTGCGTCAGCCAGGAGACAGGCTGTGTTGTGTTAGGTTAAGCTATGGTTGTTGCCAGAAGAGAATAAATGTGTCTGCAGTTCCTATGGCTCCTTGAGTCTCCCTCTAGCCTCTTAGCTGGTACCTTGCCTACCCTGGGTTCAATGAACAGAGCAAACAGTGTGAACAGCAAGACAATTAGTGTAGTGGATAGGATCAGCAATACAACTGGTGTAGTCGGCAGGGTACCTGGCAGTGAGGGGAGCCTGAGGCTCCACTGGATGGAGGAAGCCAGTGGCCACCACATCGCATGTGGTACTGTGTGGCTGTGGTCCTGTTGATGTGGGCTCCAGTGGAAGACTGGGAGGTGGCGGATGGGTCACTGGATAGCATGAAAGGCATTACAGGCAGTGAGTTCCTGTTTGCCAGACAAGGCAACACAGACTGCTGCCGGCACTATGGGGTGGATCTTCCTGACTGCCCTGGAGGTGAATATGGATTGTGCCCTTTGTGATGCCAGGCCAGTGCACATTGTGCAAAGACACTTGGAAGAACCAGAGCAATGAATACTGGTGTTAGAGCAAGGACCCCATGGCTTTGAAGAACCCAGCATCTCTGACAGCGAGGCGGTAAGTGACGGTGATGATGAACGTTATGAGACTGCAGGTCTCCGCTTGGCAGTGAGGCCTGTTGTACAGCATAAAGAGAAGCAAGAGCAGCCTATGACCCAGGGGCGCATCCTCAAGGGGCCCCCAGTGTGACTGAGTTCACGACATATCGACCATATCTTCAGGTGGAGTTGGTTGACTCATGTAAACAGTTTTGGCAAAAGCAAGGGGAAACTTGACAGCTTGGCTTTTGTGACTGGCACAGTGATGGGCCTGGGACCGGTGGAGGTTTACAGGTCCTTACTGACAGAAGTAGAGAATGGCATGTGAGACATCGTTTTGAAAGTATGAAGACCCTGAAGGGGACCCATGCTGGCAGGGGTCCCACCTGGGTTACATGGATGCAAATATAGGCTGATATGTGCGAAGGTATACTGTAAAGGCTGTGTCTTGTGATGTAGGTTTAGACAGCGTACTGTAAAGGCTGTGTCTTCAGATTTAGAAGTATAGTCATGTGGGTGGACTATGAACACTGCAAAAGATCCCTTCCTTGAAGGGGTGGTCCTGGCGCCTGTGGGGGCTTTTGCGGGTCCTTAATAAAACTCCGCCAGAGTGGAGTTGCCCCTGTGGAGGCTTTCCTGCAATCTCACAAGGACAGACAGTGGACTGGACTTGGTCTTGGAAGACAAAGGCACTCGACATGCAGCAGGGGCTCTTCTAGCCCCGTGAGGGCAAGGGCTGCAATATGCATTCCAGGTGATACCTAGCATTGCTTTCTGCTCTGTATTGGGGATGTAACTGCTTGTGGTTATAGCTATTGCTGTTACAAGATGCTAATCCAAGGGTCAGTGTCACTCTCTGAGGAAATATCACAGAAGATGGACTGCATAGAATGTGAGGCGAGAGACCCTGAGGGGGTGGAGTGTGGGGAGAGCAAGTTAGCCAAGATGGAGTGCTCAGCTCTCTCACCTCACGTTTTGTAAATAATGGCTATGTAACAGCTGAGGTCACTTATAGCACTGCACAAACATGTCAAGAGGTACTTACCTGGGCATGGGTTTTGTGTGGTTCAAATGCATGAGCTCCACTCGTAAAGCAGCAGAAATGACTGCTGTGTCATGGCTGTGGCCGTTGGGTCAGCTGTGAGAGGAGGGAATATAGCGTGTCTACTGTTGCAGCTGCTGCATCAGCCAGGAGAGAATACTGTTGTGGCTGTTGTGCCAGCCAGGAGAGAGGTTGTGTTCTGTTAGGTTATGCTATGGCTGTTGCCAGAAGAGAATAAACATGTCTGCAGTTTCTACAGTTCCTGGAGTCTCCTTCCAGCCTCTTAGCTTGCACTTTGCCTATCCTGGGTTCAACGAACAGTGCAAACAGTATGAAAGTGAAAGTGAAAGTTGCTCAGTCATGTTCAACTCTTTGCGACCCCATGGACTATACAACCCATGGAATTCTCCAGGCCAGAATACTGGTGTGGGTAGCCTTTCCCTTCTCCAAGGGATCTTCCCAACCCAGGGATCGAACCCAGGTCTCCCGCTTTGCAGGAGGATTCTTTACCAGCTGAGATACAAGGGAGACCCAAGAATCCTGGAGTGGGTAGCCTACCTCTTCTCCAGGGGATCTTCCCGACCCAGGAATTGAACCAGGGTCTCCTGCATTGCAGGCAGATTCTTCACCAACTGAGCTATCAGGCAAACAGTGTGAACAGCAAGACAACTGGCGCTGTGGGCAGGATCAGCAATCCATACATGCATATATACATATAAAGAATAAAGATATATATACACACACACTCATGTGTCCACCAGTTCCCCTGAGTCTGGAAGAGTGACACTGGCCTGCCCAGCTTCCCAGGAACTTACTGCATCTGCCGAGCATCTGTGTCACAGCCAAGCAACTTTGAACTTCAGAAATCTCCATTTTATAAAAGGCCCAAAGAAACCTACTTCATCTTATTAGCCTGGACAGGAGACAGATACACCCTCTGCCTTTCAAGGTTGCCACAAGACCCATAGAAACCCCGTGACGACCTGCCTCCATCAGGCACTATCTTGTGCCTGTTAGGCTTGCAAATTCCAGGGCCAACCCTGCCAGCCTCTGCACAGGACTCTGGGGAAGGTGTAACAGGCCCTCGGATGGGCCTCTGAGAAGCTTCACTCTAGCTCAATGCTCCCTTGGTTCTGATTTAAGTTCTCTGCTGCTGTGTGGGTGACCAGTGCTTTCAGGCCCAGGAGGTGCTGAGGGAAAACGGACCCTGCATTTCTGCTGGCTGTTGGTTTTCAGGGGTGCAGGGCAGACTGCACCATGCCATTCATGTACATGAGGATCGCGAGTACAGGCGGGCTTGGGAATTCACAGGAGTGGAGGTGGGGGGCTGTCCTGGGACTAGTCCTCACAGACACCGAGGAACACCTGTATCTGCAGATTGGGGGCACCATCCAGCTGACCCACATACACTAGATTGCAAATCTTTTTCTTGAATACGTAGTCCTTGAGATAATTTTATTATACATCCATAATCTCATAGATACACAATCTTTCCTTTTCTTTTAATTTCACACAGTTATAACATTATAACACTTATAACATTGGAAATGCAGATGACTGTTTTGACATTCACAAAAATGTAGTTTTAATTAGTATGTTGATTGCTTGATCTAAAAAGCCAGTCACCTAAATATCATGAAAGGTCACAGAGGACAAATCTTCAATTTTCATTTTTCAATATTCTAGTTTTATTGAATTAGAGATGATTTTATTTTATTGCTTTAAAAGGTGATTTTGTTTAGCTCTCCACCCTAAATTTTAAAAATTTATTCTTTAGGATAATTATAGAAACTCAAATCTCATAAAAGGAGGGAAAAAATACGATTATGCAAATTCTCCCCATAGCGACTTTCTTTCCTTTTTTCTTTCCTAGTAGCAAACATTTATAATAAAAGCTCAGTGTATAAGAAGTTTGTAACATATCAATTTAAGAAACAGCTCTTCATTTGATGCAAAGTATTAGGAAGACAAATTTAGAGTTTCATTTAGAAAGTGATTTTAGCATAATTATCATTCTATCTCTAACTTTTTCTGTTTTATAGTTTAGATTTCTAAAGAGGTTAGACCCATGACATCCAGTTAGGTGAACTTTTCACAGTCTAACTTAAAATTAAAATGTTATCCACACTTCCTGAACTTCCAGTCAAGAAGTTTGGCAATAGAATTAAAATGGGGCTTCCCAGGTGGCCCAGTGGTAAAGAATATGCATGCCAATGCAGGTGAGGAGATGCAGGAGATGTGGGTTCAATCCCAGAGTCCCAAAGATCTCCAGGAGTAAGAAATGGTGATCCACACAAGTATTCTTGCCTGGAAAATCCAATGGACAGAGGATCCTGGAGGGAAACCGTCCATGGGTCACAAAGAGTTGGACACTACCTGAGTGACTGAGCACGCATATGCACTCACTTTTTCTTGGACAAATACAGTGTGAGCTATACTCAGGCTGAGTTCACTTAACATTTCCTTATAGTATATAGCTGTATCACCTGGTGGGCTGCCGTCTCTGGGGTCGCACAGAGTCGGACACAACTGAAGTGACTTAGAAGCAGCAGCAGCAGCAGCAGCATGCTGGGAAAAAATAATAGCTAATGGGGAAATTAATGTGAAAAATGATATTCAACTTAGGTTCATACTAGTGTGCATGTACATGCTCAGTCTCTTCAGTCGTGTCTGACTCTTTGCAACCCTAATGGACCACTGTCTATGCAACCTATGCAACCCTAATGGCTCCTCTGTCCATGGGATTCTCCAGGCAAGAATACGGGAGTGGGCTTCCATGCCCTCCTCCAGGGGATCTTCCTGACCCAGGGATTCAACTCCAGTCTCCTTTGTCTCCTACATTGCAGGTGGTTTCCTCACTCACTGAACCAGCTGGGAAGACCCAAGTTCATACTAGAACAATTTCCAACTGTTTTGCGTAAAGTGAATCTGGTTGTACTATTAATTACAGAATATTTCATCTCTTTGAATCCCAAGGGTTTCGTCATCTTGTAACCTTTTCTTCTCCTTGCTTATAGCTTTCAGTGCTTCAGTAGTAATTGATCTCACTTTCTGCTCCATCTTGAATTAACAAATAAAATGGTAAGCTTCTCTGATTGGATCTATCTCCTTAATACAACATCACTCGCAACTGAAAAGAAACTTGATTTTAGTCAAATCAAATTAAAATAAAAATTATAGCCTTCTGTAATACACATAATCACCCACATTTTCAAAGTGTAACTTTTTCTGTGTTGATTACTAAGCCCAGTCAGACCCACCTACCCTAGTGTTCCCATCTCATAGGCTGAGTGCTGCCAAAGCAAAGTACTCGATGCTATTTGCCTGGAATCTTGCAGTGACACAGGCAGGAGCTGAGTGGTAACTGTTTTCCATTTATCTTTGCTATGTAATACGTCAGCATACAGCTGTTCATGGTATTCCCTTACAATCCTTTACATTTCTGCAAGGTCAGCAGTACTGTCTTCTGTCAACTCCTCAAACCAATTATTGACACCCTCTAGCAAATTTTAAACTTCTACCATACTGTTCAACTCCAGAATTTATATTTGGTTACTTTTATAATTGAGCTTCCCAGGTAGTACAGTGATGTGGGTTAGATCCCTGGGTCGGGAAGATCCCTTAGAGTAGAAAATGTCCAACCACTCCAGTATTCTTGCCTAGAAAATTCCTTGGACAGAGGAGTCTGGTGGATACAGTCTATGAGGTCAAAGAGAGTCAGAGACATGACTGAGTGACTGAGCAAGCATGCCCCTTTATAATTGCTATTTCTTTATTGGCATTCTTTATTCTTCAGTTACTGTTTTCATAACCTTTTTGTAAACATAGTTCTCTTTAGTTCCTTGACGTTTTATAATAGCTGTTTTTAAGTCTTCATCTGTTAAATCCAAAATCCTGGCCTCCTCAAAAGCAGATTAGAGAGCTTGTTTTATTTTTTATGTATAGCTCACAATTTCCTATTTCTTTACATGTCTCATTGTAATTTTTTATTGAAAACTTGAAATTGTGTGTAAAATATCATAGCAACTCTGGATAATGATGCATATCCCACTCTTTCTGAGGTTTGTAGTTTAGGATCACTTTGTCTATTGATTTTGGGGAGCCAATATCTTGAAGTCTGCTTTGCCTACAGTATGCAGTCTCTGGTGACTTTGCTCAGGATTCCCCCCTTATTTTTTATCTGAATTTGGCTTTTTAGAGTTCACATGCTGAGAGTACATTAACTACCTTTAAGTCAAAGCTGTACTTAAGACTTCTTAACTGGGGACACTTTTACCTTTTACTATTTGGGGAAGCTACAGTCTCAAGTCCTCCCTGCTCTCATATTCCTCCAGAGACTAGAGGTTCTGAGTTGCTCCTGAGAGGATACATCCTTGGACATGTGCACAGTCTCCTAATCACCAGGGATGAGTGGAATCTTCTTTCTAAGCTTGGCTTCTTGTGAGCTGTCCCAGGTCCAAGCAGGTTATTTTTATACCATTTTGGTCACAGGATGTTTTAACTTCCCCTTCCTCACCCCCAGAGCATTTAAGTGTCAAAGACTTTTATTGAGGGATGTACGGGTGGCTTTTTCACTTTTTCACGCTCCTCTTTCACTCTCATCAAGAGGCTTTTTAGTTCCTCTTCACTTTCTGCCATAAGAGTGGTGTCATCTGCATATCTGAGGTTATTGATATTTCTCCTGGCAATCTTGATTCCAGCTTGTGTTTCTTCCAGTCCAGCATTTCTCTTGATGTACTCTGTATATAAGTTAAATAAACAGGGTGACAATATACAGCCTTGACATACTCCTTTTCCTATTTGTAACCAGTCTGTTGTTCCAAAATCACTGCAGATGGTGACTGCAGCCATGAAATTAAAAGACGCTTACTCCTTGGAAGGAAAGTTATGACCAACCTAGATAGTGTATTGAAAAGCAGAGACATTACTTTGCCAACAAAGGTGCATCTAGTCAAGGCTATGGTTTTTCCAGTGGTCATGTATGGATGTGAGAGTTGGACTGTGAAGAAAGCTGAGCATCAAAGAATTGTTGCTTTTGAACTGTGGTGTTGGAGAAGACTCTTGAGAGTCCCTTGGACTGCAAGGAGATCCAACCAGTCCATTCTGAAGGAGATCAGCCCTGGGTGTTCTTTGGAAGGAATGATGCTAAAGCTGAAACTCCAGTACTTTGGCCACCTCATGCGAAGAGTTGACTCATTGGAAAAGACTCTGATGCTGGGAGGGATTGGGGGCAAGAGGAGAAGGGGACAACAGAGGATGAGATGGCTGGATGGCATCACCGACTCGATGGACATGAGTTTGAATGAACTCCGGGAGATGGCGATGGACAGGGAGGCCTGGCATGCTGCGATTCATGGGGTCTCAAAGAGTCGGACACGACTGAGCAACTGAACTGAACTGAACTGAACTGATGGGTGGCTTGAAGAAAATTTTTTGAAGTCTGATCATATTTGATTTGATTGTCCTGAGTGGGTACATCACAGGATATATGCATATTCTTATGACCTTTTATGAGGGTGACCCCAGGAAGACTCTTCATGACTATCTCCTTCCTAGATTCCTTCTACTAACCTCAAATATAATGTTTTTCCACTAGGAATTTTTTTTGATTTCTTTAAAGTGTACTTTGCCTAATTGTGTATTGTTCAAATCCACTTCAGATTCACCAGTAGAGAAAATGGCATAGAGAACATCCAACCTAATTACCAATGTTTATCAAGCCTTCTTTGCTAGGATTATTCTGGGCTACATTATATGGTCCTTCAGTTCAGTTCAGTTGCTCAGTCGTGTCTAACTCTTTTCGACCCCATGGACTGCAGCATGCCAGGCCTCCCTGTCCATCACCAACTCCCGGAGCTTGCCCAAACTCATGTTCATCCAATCAGTGTTGGCATCCAACCATCTCATCCTCTGTGGTCTCCTCCTCCTGATTTCAATCTTGCCCAGCAACAGGGTGTTTTCCAGTGAGTCAGCTCTTCACATTATGTGGCCAAAGTACTGAAGTTTCAACTTCAGCATCAGTCCTTTCAGTGAAAATTCAGGACTGATTTCATTTAGGATTAACTGCTTGGATCTCCTTGTAGACCAAGAGACTCTTCAGAGTCTTCTCCAACACCACAGTTCAAAAGTGTCAATTCTTCAGTGCTTAGCTTTCTTTATAGTCCAACTCTCACATCCATATGTAACTACTGGAAAAACCAAAGCTTTGACTAGATGGACCTTTGTTGGCAAAGTAATGTCTCTGTTTTTTAATAACATGTCTAGGTTGGTCATAGCTTTTCTTCAAGGAGCAAGCATCTTTTAATTTCAAGGCTGCAGTCACTATCTGCAGTGATTTTGGAGCCACCCCCCCCAAAATAATGTCTCTCACTGTTTCCATTGTTTCCCCTTCTATTTGGCATGAGTGATCGAACCTGATGCCATGATCTTAGTTTTCTGAATGTTGACTTTTAAGTAAACTTTTTCACTCTTTTCTCTCATTTTCATCAAGAGACTCTTTAATTCTTTTTTGCTTTCTCCCATAAGGGTGGTGTCATCTGCATATCTGAGGTTATTGATATTTCTCCTGACAATCTTGATTCCAGCTTGTGCTTCATCCAGCCCAGCATTTATCATGATGTACTCTGCATGTAAGTTAAATAAGCAGGGTGACAATATACAGCCTGATGTACTCTTTTCCCAATTTGGAACCAGTCTGTTTTTTCATGTCCAGTTCTAACTGTTGCTTCTTCACCTGCATACAGATTTCTCAGAAGGCAGGTCAGGTGGTCTGGTAATCCCATTTCTTGAAGAATTTTGTTGTGACAAAATTCAAACTTTGTTGTGATCCATGCAGTCAAAGGCTTTGGCGTAGTCAATAAAGCAGAAGTAGATGTTTTTCTGGAACTCTCTTGCTTTTTCCACTATCCAATGGATGTTGGCAATTTGATCTCTGGTTGCTCTACCTTTTCCAAATCCAGTTTGAACATCTGAAATTTCACAATTCACGTACTATTGAAGACTGACTTGGAGAATTTTGAGCATTACTTTGCTAGCGTGTGAGATGAGTGCAATTATGCGGTAGTTTGAGCATTCTTTGGCATTGCCTTTCTTTGGGATTTGAATGAAAACTGACCTTTCCCTGTCCTGTGGCCACTGCTGAGTTTTCCAAATTTGTTGGCATATTGAGTGTAGCACTTTCACAGCATCATCTTTCAGGATTTGAAATAGCTCAACTGGAATTCCATCACCTCTACTAGCTTTGTTCGTAGTGATGTTTCCTAAGGTTCTCTTGACTTCACATCCCAGGATGTCTGGCTCTAGGTGAGTGACCACACCATCATGGTTATCTTGGTCATTAAAATTTTTTTTCTATAGTTCTTCTGTGTATTCTTGCCACCTCTTTTTAATATCTTCTGCTTCTGTTAGATCCATACCATTTCTGTCCTTATTGAGCCCATCTTTGCATGAAATGTTCCTTTGGTATCTCTGATTTTCTTGAAGGGATCTCTAGTCTTTCCCATTCTATTGCTTTCTACTATTTCTTTGCATTGATCACTGAGAAAGGCTTTCTTATCTCTCCTTGCTATTCTTTGGACCTCTGCATTCAAATGGGTATACCTTTCCTTTTCTCCTTTGCTTTTCACTTCTCTTCTATTCTTGGCTATTTGGAAGGCCTTCTCAGAGAACAATTTTGCCTTTTTGTATTTTTCTTGGGGATGTTCTTGATCACTGCCTCCTGTACAATATCACAAACCTCTGTCCATAGTTCTTCAGATTCTTGATCTATTGGATCTAATCCCTTGAATCTATTTGGGATTTAGATATGGTCCTTAGATATTTTGAATAGAAGGATGCACAATGCACTGCTTCTGGCATTCTTCTCGCCATTGCTCTACCTATAGCAATCATGTTTGTGATACATTGAAGATATCAAAGGTTTGGTTCCAGACTACCACAATAAAGTGAATATCACAATAAGGCAAGTCACATGGGTTTTTTTTTGGATTTCCAATGCATATAGAAGTTATGCTTACATTATTCTGTAGTCTACTAAGTATGCAATAAAGTTGTTTTAAATACCTATTTACATACCTTAATAAAAAATACACAGTACTAAAGACATGCTAACCATCATCTGAACCTCCAGAGAATCATAATCTTTTTGCTGGTGGAAAGTCTTGCCTTGATGTTCATGGCTGCTGACTAACCAGGGTGGTAGTGCTGAAGCCTGCGGTGGCTATAACAATTTCTTAAGACAACAAAGAATTTTATTACATCAGCTGACTCCACCTTTCATGAGTAATTTCTCAGCAGTGTACAATGCTCTTTGATAGCCTTTTACCCATAGTACCACCAATCCGGCAGCTGATTTATCAACTAAGTTTATATAATAATTCCTTTGTTGTCACTCCTACAATCTTGTCAGTATCTTCACCAGTAGATACCATGTCAAGAATCAAATTTCTTTACTTATCCATTAAAAGGAACTCCTTATCAATTCCTTAGCTGAAGGTTTCACCATGATATTCCAGCAATTTAGTCACATCTTCAGACTCCACTTGTAATTCTAATTCTCTGCCTATTTCTACCATATCTGCATTTGATTCTTCCACTGAAATCTTGAACCCATCAATATCATCCTTGATGCTTAGAATCAACTTATTCCAAACTCTTGTTAATGATGTGTTCACAAATATGAAAAGAACATTCAACTCACTGTCTCCACCAGAGCTCTTGGATGGCCAGGTGCATTGTCAGTGGGCAGTAGTATTTTGAAAAGTTTCTTTTTTCCTGAGCACTAGGTCTCAATAGTGTGTATTTAAAATACTCAGTAAGCCATGTTGTATGCAGATGTATTGCCATCCAGAATTTTTATCCTTTTAGAGAGCACAGGCAGAATAACATAATTCTTAAGGGCTCTAGAATTTTTTGAATGCTGTATGAGTGTTGACTTCAACTAAATATCATCAGCTGTATCTGTCTCTAACAAGAGAGTCAACCTGTCTTTTAACACTTGGAAGCCAGGCACTGACTTCTCCTCTCTAGTTATGGAAGTCCTAGATGGCCTCTTCCTCTCATATAATGCTGTTTCATCTACACTGTCTCACCTACATTCCATGTGGCCGCCTTCATTATCTTCACTAAATCCTCTGGGTATGTTGCTGCAGCTTCCACATCAGCACTTGCAGCTTCACCTTGTCCTCTTCTGTTGTGGAGATAGCTTCTTTCTTTAAACCTCATGAACCAACCTCTGATAACTTCACACTTTTCTTCTGTAGCCTCCCCACCTCTCTCAGCTTTCAGAGAATTGAAGAGAGTTAGGGCCTTGCTCTGAATTGGGCTTTGACTGAAGGAAATGTTATGGCTGGTTTGATCTTCTATCCAGACCATTAAGATCAGATCAGATCAGATCAGATCAGTCGCTCAGTCGTGTCTGACTCTTTGCGACCCCATGAATCGCAGCATGCCGGGCCTCCCTGTCCATCACCAACTCCCGGAGTTCACCCAGACTCACGTCCATTGAGTCAGCGATGCCATCCAGCCATCTTGTCCTCTGTCGTCCCCTTCTCCTCTTGCCCCCAATCCCTCCCAGCATCAGAGTCTTTGCCAATGAGTCAACTCTTCGCATGAGGTGGCCAAAGTACTGGAGTTTCAGCTTTAGCATCATTCCTTCCAAAGAAATCCCAGAGCTGATCTCCTTCAGAATGGACTGGTTGGACCACCTTGCAGTCCAAGGGACTCTCAAGAGTCTTCTCCAACACCACAGTTTAAAAGCATCAATTCTTCAGCCCTCAGCCTTCTTCACAGTCCAACTCTCACATCCATACATGACCACAGGAAAAACCATAGCCTTGAATAGACGAACCTTTGTTGGCAAAGTAATGTCTCTGCTTTTGAATATGCTATCTAGATTGGTCATAACTTTCCTTCCAAGGAATAAGCGTCTTTTAATTTCATGGCTGCAGTCACCATCTGTAGTGATTTTGGAGCCCAGAAAAATAAAGTCTGACACGGTCTCCCCATCTATTTCCCATGAAATGATGGGACCAGATGCCATGATCTTCGTTTTCTGAATGTTGAGCTTTAAGCCAACTTTTTCACTCTCCACTTTCACTTTCATCAAGAGGCTTTTGTGTTCCTCTTCACTTTCTGCCATAAGGGTGGTGTCATCTGCATATCTGAGGTTATTGATATTTCTCCCGACAATCTTGATTCCAGCTTGTGTTTCTTCCAGTCCAGCGTTTCTCATGATGTACTCTGCATGTAAGTTAAATAAACAGGGTGACAATATACAGCCTTGACGTACTCCTTTTCCTATTTGGAACCAGTCTGTTGTTCCATGTCCAGTTCTAACTGTTGCTTCCTGACCTGCATACAAATTTCTCAAGAGGCAGATCAGGTGGTCTGGTATTCCCATCTCTTTTAGAATTGTCCACAGTTGACTGTGATCCACACAGTCAAAGGCTTTGGCATAGTCAATAAAGCAGAAATAGATGTTTTTCTGGAACTCTCTTGCTTTTTCCACGATCCAGCGGATGTTGGCAATTTGATCTCTGGTTCCTCTGCCTTTTCTAAAACCAGCTTGAACATCAGGAAGTTCACGGTTCACATATTGCTGAAGCCTGGCTTGGAGAATTTGAGCATTATTTTACTAGCATGTGAGATGAGTGCAATTGTGCGGTTACAAGTACAAGTTACAAGAAGTTGAGGCTGGAAACTCTTAGCCTTACTGCATTCATCTTGTAGCCTCAATGCACACACTTTGGCACTGAGGACAATGTATAAGCACGGACTGAGGGTCAGTTAGTTAGATCGGTGGTTTTTATGGTGAGTTCTAGGTCTGGCCAAAAAGAAAGATCACATAAGTCTGTGATGCTGTGCCCCAAATATTAGGGATAAACAAAGCACATTATCGTACATAAGACTTTGAGAAGCCTTGTAACCAGTAGATGTCTTGAATCCCCTGTCTTTTGCACCATACTTTATCACATGCTACTGCTGCTAAGTCACTTCAGTCGTGTCCAACTCTGCGCGACCCCAGAGATGGCAGCCCACCAGGCTCCCCCGTCCCTGGGATTCTCCAGGCAAGAACACTGGAGTGGGTTGCCATTTCCTTCTCCAAGGAAATTACTATTATTTTAGATAATTTAAAAATGCATCCAATGAAGCAGGATATGTCAAACACTAATGAATATTCTGTGGTGGGAGATGGTATAGCTTAAAAGATAAAAATTTGTTCAGGTACAATTCACCTTTCCTCCCACTGGCTTCTTTGTTGAAGGAATTTATGTAAAAAGGATGAAAGACTAGATGGGATTCAGGGATTAATTTTATTAAAAACTGGAGAAAGTGCCTGATATTTGAATTTGAATTTCTCTGGTAAAAGATGAATTTGTATTCATGGTGTTTTTTTTTTGTTTGTTTGTTTATTCTGGGTTTACTTTAAATTTTATAAAGTGGAAATCATAAAGGTTGAAATCATCCAAGACTTATCTTCACTGGAAATTGCGTTGCTAAAACCCATTCATATAACTTCATTCATATAATTTATCATTCCATTTCCTGGCTATATTACAGTTTATTTATTTATTTATACATGATGGGCATTTGAGGTTTTTTCTCTCTTTTTGCTATTAAAAAAGTCTTTGCTCAGGAATTCTTGTGCAACTCTCCATATGCACATGTATAAAAGTTCATTTTGGATATGCTTAGAAAAAGAGTTGCTAGGTTATAGGGAATGTCATTGCCAAATTGTTCTTCCAAGGAGAAAGTGTCTTTTCATTTTGTGGCTACAATCACCATCCACAGTGATTTTAGAAGCCAAGAAAATAAAATCTGTCATTGTTCCCACTTTTTCCCCATCTATTTGTGATGAAGTGATGGGACTGCATGCCATGATTTTCATTTTTTGAATGTTGAGTTTTAAGCCAGCTTTTTCACTTCCTCTTTCACCCTCATCAAGACGTTCTTTAGTTCTTCTTCACTTTCTGCCATTGGAATGGTATCATCTGCATATCTGAGGTTGTTGACATTTCTCCCAGCAATCTTGATTCCAGCTTGTGAGTCATTGAGCCCAGCATTTCCCACTATGTACTCTGCATGTTAGAAGCAACAGTTAGAACCCTGTATGGAAAAACTGACTGGCTTAGGATTGAGAAAGGAGTATGACAGCACCGTCTGCTGTCATCCTGTTTATTTAACCTATACACTGAGCACATCATGAGAAATGCTGGGCTGGATGAGTTACAAGCTGGAATCAAGATAGGCAGGAAAAACATCAACAACATCAGATATGTGGACGATACCACTCTAACTGCAGAAAGCAAAGAGGAACTAAAGAACCTTTAGATGAGGGTGAAGGAGGAGAGCAAAAGAGCTGACTTAACTAAATATTAAAAAAAAACCAAAACACAACTAAGATAACAGCATCTGGCCCCATTACTTCATGGCAAACAGAAGGGGAAAATATGGAAGAAGTGACAGATTTCCTCTTCTTAGGCTCTAAAATCACTGCAGATGGTTGGTGATTGCAACCATGAAATCAGAAGACAACTGCTTCTTGGCAGGAAAGCTATGATAAATCTAGTCAGTGTGTAAAAAAGCACAGACAGTACTTTACCAACAAAGGTACATATAGTCAAGGCTATGTCCTTCCCAGTGGTCACATATGGTTGTGAGAGCTGGACCATAAAGAAGGTAGAAAGTCAAAGAATTGATGCCTTTGAACTGTGGTGTTGGAGAAGACTCTTGAGAGTCCCCTGAACAGCAAGAAGATCAAACCTGTCAATCTTAAAGGAAATCAACCCTGAATACTCATTGGAAGGACTGATGCTGAAGCTGAAGCTCTAGTATGCTGGTCACCTAATGTGAACAGCTGACTCATTGGATAAGACCCTGATGCTGGGAAAGATTGAGGGCAGAAGGAGAAGAGGGCATCAGAGGATGAGATGGCTGGATGGCATCACTGAGACAATGGACATGAACTTGGGCAAATTTCAGGAGATGGTGAAGGACAGAATGGCCTGGAGTACTGCAGTTCATGGGATCGCAAAGAATTGGACATAATTAACTGGGTGACTGAAAAGAACAACACTTTGCATATAAGCTAAGTAAGCAGGGTGACAGTATACAACCTTGATGTACTCCTTTCCCAATTTTGAACCAGTTTGTTGCCCCATGTCCAGTTCTAACTGTTGCTACTTGACCTGCATACAGGTTTCTCAGGAGACAGGTAAGCTGGTCTGGTATTACCATCATTTTAAGATTTTTTCCACAGTTTTCTGTGATTCACACAGTCAAAGGCTTTAGTGTAGTTAATAGAGCAGAAGTAGATGTTTTTCTGGAATTCCCTTGCTTTTTCTATGATCCAGCAGATGTTGGCAATTTGATCTCTGATTTCTCTGCCTTTCCTAAATCCAGCTTATACATCTGGAAGTTCTCATTTCACATACTGTTGAAGCCTAACTTGAAGGATTTTGAGCATCACCTTGCTATCACGTGAAATGAATGCAATTGTATGGTAGTTTGAACATTCTTTGGCATTCCCTTTCTTGGGAATTGGAATGAAAACTGACCTTTTTCAGTCCTGTGGCCGCTGCTGAGTTTTTTTTAATTTGCTGACATAGTCAGTGCAGCCCTTTAACAGCATCATCTTTTAGGATTTGAAATAGCTCAATGAGAATTCCAACAACTCCTCTAGCTTTGATCGTAGTAATGCTTGCTATGGCCCACTTGACTTCACACTCAAGGATGTCTTTTAGGTCCTTGCCATTTCTATTCTTTATTGAACCCATCTGTACATGAAATGTTCTCCTGGTATATCCAATTTTCTTGAAGAGATCTCTAGTCTTTCCCATTCTATTGTTTTCCTCTATCTTTCCATTGTTCACTTAAGAAGGTTATCTTATCTCTCCTTGCTATTCTATGGAACTCTGCATTCAGTTGGTTATTTCTTTCCCTTTCTTCTTTGTCTTTTGCTTCTCCTCTTTTCTGGCTATTTGTAAGGTCTCCACAGACAACCACCTTCTTGCATTTCTTTTTCTTGGGGGTGTTTTTGGTCATCACCTCCTGTACAATGTTATGAACCTCTGTCCATAGTTCTTCAGGCACTCTGTCTCCTAGATCTAATCCCTTGATTAGATCCCTTGATTCATCACCTCCACTGTATAATCATAAGGGATTTGATTTAAGTCATACCTGAATGACCTAGTGGTTTTCCCTACTTTCTTCAATTTAAGCCTGAATTTTGCAATAAGGAACTGATGATCTGTGTCACAGTCGGCTCCAGGTCTTATCTTTGGTGACTGTATAGAGCTTCTCCATTTTTGGCTGCAAAGAATCTAATCAATCTGATTTTGGTATTGACCATCTGATGATATCCATGTGTAGAGTCATCTCTTGTGTTGTTGGAAGAGGATGTTTGCTATTCCCAGTGTTTTCTCTTGGCAAAACTCTGATAGCCTGTGCCCTTCAATCTATACTCCAAGGCCAAATTTGCCTGTTACTCCAGGTATTTCTTGACTTTCCACTTTTGCATTCCAGCACCCGAAGGTAAAAAGGACATCTTTTTTGGTGTTAGTTCTATAAGGTCTTGTAGGTCTTCATAGAATTGTTTAGTTTCTTCAGTATTAGTGGTTGGGGCATAGACTTGGATTACTGTGATGTTGATAATCTAATAATCTACTGATATTAATAGTTATATGTTGACAACATGTTCTCAGAATTTGTGGCTTTTCACATTTTTCAGTGTTTTTTTTATAAACAAGAACTCTTCTTTTTAAAATAGTCAAATGTGTTAATCTTATAGAGACTTTTTCTGTTTGCATATTAGGAGTTCTTGCTCCAAGATCAGAAAGATGCTTTCTTTTAGTTTCTTTGGAAATTTCAAAGTTTTGCATTTGATATTCATGGTCTTTTTAGAAGGTTTCCATGTGTTCTCATTGTTCCTTCTTATCTGATCATTTTGTGCTATACCCTCTAAGCATGTGTCATACAGGAACCTAATCACTGTAATTTGAGGAATGGCCCACCCAAGGTGTATTCACAAGTGTCAGATAAGAAGTCATGTCTGATATTAAGGAACAGATTTGGTTTGTTTCCTCTTCATCCTCAATACTTAGTACCAAGCTAGTCTAGATTCTGCTGCCTGCATGCAAGCTTGCATTGCAGTCACGTGGACAGAGAGCAGACCAGCAAGCCCAGCCCCTCTAGAGCCCACTTCTCTTAGTGCTACTGAACATGCATTTCAAAAGCGGGAGGTAGGACAATAGGACACACTCTGTGTGAGCCCTGACCTCAACTTGTGATCGTGTGACCCACCATGACACGTGATGCATGACACATGGCCCAGTCACTCTCAGGTTCTAACCAAACAAATCAATTCCTCCTCCTCTGTAGCAATGTTCTATACAAAGGGCTGGGGTTGTTTCCTCCACTGATTTCCCGTTATGGGAGAAGCTTGATTAGAAGTTGCATGTTGTTTATGGAAGAGGCATGATGACTAAGGGACCACTGCTCCCACTCCCTTGACATCCTACTCTTCTGGGTAGCGATTAAGGGATAAAAGGGTCAGCCTTGTCCAAGTTACCTCACTTCACAAAAGTTCTGATTTTTCATCTATAAAATAAGCATGCTAATAGTGCTTTCTCCTTGGCAAAAAAAGCTATAACCAACTTAGACAGCATATTAAAAAGCAGAGACATTATTTTGCCAACAAAGGTCAAGGCTATGGTATTTCCAGTAGTCATGTATGGATGTGAAAGTTGGACTATAAAGAAAGCTGAGCGCCAAAGAATTGATTCTTTTGAACTGTGGTGTTGGAGAAGGCTCTTGAGAGTCCCTTGGACTGCAAGGAGATCCAATAGGTCCATCCTAAAGGAAATCAGTCCGGAATGTTCATTAGAAGGACTGATGTTGAAGCTGAAACTCCAATACTTTGGCCACCTGATGTGAAGAGCTGACTCATTGGAAAAGACCCTGATGCTGGGAAAGATTGAAGGTGGGAGGAGAAAGGGACGACAGAGGAGGAGGTGGTTGGATGGCATCGCTGACTCAATGGACATGGGTTTGAGTAAACTCCAGGAGTTGGGGATGGACAGGGAGGCCTGCCATGCTATAGTCCATGGGTTGCAAAGAGTCAGACACGACTGAGGGACTGAACTGAACTGAATAGTACTAACTGACATAATGCATGTCTTATACCACATGCAGTGCTTAAAGCAATTAAAGAGCTCAATATTATGTTAACAATTTGCTACTACATGATTGTTTGTAGTAAGTCTATTACTGTATGTCAGTGTTTATGTATTCAACAGTTTGCATGTCTTTGTTTCTTCTAACCATAAGATAACTTCGATAGATACATACAGAGCATTAAATTATTCAATTGTTTCACAAGGTGTGTGGAAGTGTTTTAGCATTATGTCCAGAAGGGTGCCTTATGGTAACCAAAGATAGAATACTAAAAATCAACAATACTAAAAATCAACCTTTTGTTGTTGATTTTTAGTACTTATAGCCAAAAACATTTTATCAGGTATTCAGAATGGGGCCTGTTCTATAAAGTATTGCTGTAGAATAGCCATCATATCAATCTGCTACTGACAAGTGCTTTTAACTTAATTAACCCTTACTATACCATACAAAAAGAATCATTAGCATTTACCATCTGGATCAAATTAAATCTATTTTTCATTTCAATGAAAATTTTAAGTCACTATTTGAATTATTTACACAAAGTTAAAGTGATAGCAAAAAAAAAAGCTTTGTTAAAATTTTTAATGTAATTTTATATTTTGCAAAATGAAATTTTTATTTTATTTTTCCTGGTCTTGGAGATTGTATATACAACAAATGTACAGTGTTATCTGCTTGTTTGTTTGTTTGTTTTCAGGTTTTAAAACTTTTTATTTGCATATTAAAAAATTGTGCATTCTAATAATTAAAATCATTTGACCAACAACAAAAAAATGGCACTCTGATTAAACTGCATTTTACAGCTCAAAGGACACCTTGGACCAGCTTGTTTTTCACTCTAGATTTCACTGTCGTCCCACCCAGCTTCCTTCTTCACCAACATGCGAATTCTTTTCCTTGCTTGTCAGCCAGACAGGCAGATAGATGGCAGAGGCAGGAGAGGCCTACGTTGTCAGTTGTTCTCCATTCATTTTAACTTGATCCAACCTCTTTGCATCTTACAAAGTAAAACAGCTATAAGAAGTAAAATAAGGCAATGCTTGCGGAATCTACAGTGCATCCTGGCGGCGCAAGCTTCAGTATGACTCGCCTGCGTGTTTCTCCTGTTCAGCTGTTTCTTTTGAGGGCAGTGGATTTTTCTCTTGCGTTTCTGTTTTCTTCAGTTTCGATGTATTGAACTTCTCAAACTCAGCCATACCGAGTTTGTCAGACATGGTTGCGCGGGAGCGCAGCGAGCTGCGCGCGAGTGAGGTCCGGTCTGTGCAGTGACCGCAGCAGAGTCTGTACGGTGTTTTTGAATGCAACCAACTCCTCATCAACTGTCACGCATAAACCTGAAAATACTGATTACAGATTTTAAATACATCTCTAACAGGTTCTAGGTTATCATTACTTCTGATTTTCTTGTGCTTGTATTATCAAATTGAAATGCTTTTGAAACTTTGGTTCATAATTTAAGAAAGAATAATCATCTTTCCACCATGGTTGTAAGCATTTTCTCTTTTAGATTAATAACACTAACTTCAATGATCAATACAAAATCTCTTCATTACTTCTGTATTATTTATTTCCTCCCTGTTACCTTTACATAGATACCTGACTTCAGAATTTTTCCACTAAAGAATTGTATCAATAGATCATGATGCACAAACATCATAAAAATTGGAATAATACTGTCATATAATCTTTAGCAAAATAGAATGGTCCAGATTCTTGTAAAAAAATATTGTGAAATTCTTACAGTTAAATGACTAGCTGGATGAAAATGCTGTATTTTCTTTCTGTCCTTATAAATGTATTGATAATCTATTTGAGAAAATTCATCTAGGATTCTGTCATCTAGAGATATATGATTTAAGATTTTCTTAATATGATGAATTTCATCATTATTGGAACAGTTTAGAGTGTTGCTATATATAGCTTTGACTTCATCTTCTGATCCAACCCATATGAAATATTTTCCCCTAATTTCAATAAACTTTTAAAAAAGTGATTACATTAAAATGTTTCCAGACTTGTTTTATGCTTTCTTTAAAAATGATATAACACTCTGGGAAATAAAATAAGAAAATTGCAAGATTACATAATAGATAATTTCCCCATGGCATCATTCTTGCAGACAATGCCGTCTGTATTATTTTTCTATAGAGTTAACATTTTAAAGAAATAGTCGAGGGTAATGGGATCAAGATGGTGGAGAAATAGGATGTGGAGCTCACCTTCTTCCATTCATATATCAGAAATATGTCTATACGTGGAACAACTCTCACAGAACATCTACTGAATGCTGCAGAAGACCTCAGACTTTCAAAAGGTCAAGAAAGTCTCTGCACAATGAGGTAGGGCAAAAGAAAAAAGAGAGAGAGAGAAAGCAATCAGGACAGAACCAGTGCCTCTGGGAGGAAGTTGTGAAGAGGAAATGCTTCACACACTGGAAAGTCACCTCACTGGTGGGGACAGAAGGGGCACTTTGGAGCCTCAGAGAGGAATGAAGCAACAGGTATGTGGAGGGCAAAGTAGGGAGAGATCTGCGTAAAGGGTTGGTGGCAGCCAGCACTCCCCAGCCTGAGACACTTTTCTGTCTGCCTGCTGGGACAAGTGGGGGCTGGGTACTGAAGCTCGGGCTCCAGAGGTCACAGAGAGGACTGGGATTGGCTGCCTGAAGACAGCTTGAGGGGATGAGGATATAGTATGGCACAACTGGGGGAATCTAGGAAGAAGCTTGGGCCCATCAGAGGGGCAAGGAACCATTATTGGGGAGTGCCCAAGGAGAGGCTCAGGCTCACCATAAGAGCTTCTTTCTCTGTGTGCTCACAGGCAGCAGGGCACTGCCTGCATGAGCTCTAGCAGTGAGTGCAAGTCGCGGCTGCCACATCAGACTCCAGCAGTGGGCATGGACTGCTGCTGCTTCTGTCACCACTGCTGCTGAGGGCCCTGCAATCTAGTGCTGACCACTGCCCCTTCCTTCTGGGGGTGTGCAGCCTGCTGCAGCTGCTGTGGAAGGACCTGTGACCAGGAGCCAACTGCTGCCCCCACGTCCTGGGAGCCTATATGAGCTGTGCACCTGCACACTCTCTATCAAGGGGATATCAGCCCGAACATGCTGAGGAAAGAGATGACACAAATCCAAACCAAAAACAGCCTTCACACCAAAAAATGTATTAAACCCACATCAGCTACACAGGCACACTCTTGCTTACAAATAGCCCTTGAAAACTATAGTAGATAATGGTTTTTCCTAAACTCACAGACTAAGAGAAATATAGGCAAAATGAAAAAGCAGGGGAAACATTCTCAGTTAAAGAAAATTCCCCTGAAGGAACAAATAATGAAACAGGTCTTTTCTGTCTAATAAACAAGTTCAACAAGGAGATAAAATGCTGAAGGAATTAAAAAAAGCTACTATGGAAATGTAATTATTATAAAAAGGAGCTAGAAACTATGAGGATTCAAGAAAAATTAGAGATTTAATTTGCTGAGACTACAGTTGAACTGTAAACAATGAACAGCAGAATGAATAATACAGAAGAAAAAATAAATGACCTGGAAGATAGGCTAATGGAAATTACCCAATCAAAAAAGCAGACAGAAAACCAAATGAACAAAAATGAAAGCAATATAAGACTTACAGGATAATATAAAGCAGTCCAATCTATACATTATAGGGATTCCAGAAGGAGAAGAAAGAGAAAAGGAAATTGAAAATGTATTTGAAGAAATCGTGGCTAAAAATTTCCCACACCTAAAGAAGGAAACCTAAAGATGTCCAGATATAGGAAGCACATGCATGTTAAACTGTTTCAGTCATGTCCAACTCTTCGTGATCCTATGGACTGTAGCTCACCGGGTTCCTCTGTCCAAGGGATTCTCCAGGCAAGAATACTGGAGTGGGTTGCCATGCCCTTCTCCAGGGGATCTTCCTAACCCAGGGATCGAACCCAGGTCTCTTTCGTATCCTGCATTGGATGCAGATTCTTTACCACTAGCGCCACCTGTTTGCTTCATTGTACTTCTCTCTGAGGTTCCTAAACTCCCCACAAACCCACCTGTGAGGGGACTTCTAATGTGTGGAAAAGTCTCCTTCAGAACTCATTCCCTGGGACAGGTCCCTGTCCTATAATCCTTTGTCTTTTTTTTTGTCTTTATCTTTTGCCCTACCTCATTCCAAGGATACTGGCTTGCCTTTCTGGAAGTCTGGGGTCCTCTGCTAGAAGATGACCTTTTGATGTATTTGTGAGGGAAAAGGTGGCCTCCCCATCCTATTCCTCTGCCATCTTGAATCCACACTGTTTGGGTGGATGATCAAAAGGTCATCTACACGTTGAACAGTTTCCACAGAACATCTTACGAAGCTGACAGAGGACCCCAGACATCCAGAGAGGCAAAGCAATCTCCTTGGAATGAGGTAGGACAAAAGATAAAGACAAAAAGGTAGACAAAGGATTTCAGGACGGGGACCTGGCCCTGGGAGGTAGTTCTGAAGGAGAAGAATTTTCCACACAGTAGGAAACCCCCTCACTGGTGGGTTCAGGGGGAGCCTAGAAACCTCGGGAAGCACAACAAGGCAAAATGGAGAAGATTCATCACAGAGATCATGCGGAATGGCAATTTCCAGCTGAGAAGTGGCTCACCCACTTGTGTCCACATGCAGTGAGTGTAGGCTGGGTGTGGAGGCTCAGGCTGTGGGAGTTGGTCCTCAGGCAAAGGACCAGGGTTGAATGCTATGAAGATACTCTGAGGGGACTAATGTGACATAGCACAGGCAGGACAGGGAAAACTCTGGGATCACCAGAGAAACAAAAGGTCATTCCTGCAGGAAGGCTCTAATGCTGCTTTCTAACTCCAAGCTTGCTCAGAGAACAATGGACCACACCCTAGTGAATAGTGAAGCAGGGCAAGCCAGCTGTGGTCTAGGGTCCCAGAGGCAGAGAAGCAGGCATGCAATTGCTAGAGGTAGAAGGCAAGGGGCCAGTACAATCTTAGCCCCAGAGATTATATCCACCCATCCATCAAGCTGTGAATAGCTGCAGGCAACTACCTATGTCTTCCTGGGATACTGAGTGGCTTAGATCTGCCAAGGGTGTCACAACCTGAGACCAACTTCCCCAGGGAAGCTCACAACCTGCCTAAGACTGTGGCGATCCCCGGGTGGCCCAGCTGGGACCCAAGTGGTTTGGCTCTGCCAAGGATCCCACAAACCAGGCCCAACTCCTCCAGCAAGTGCACAACTCACCTCAGGCTGTGGGGACCTCATGGGGCTCATCCATGGTGAGCACTCCCCACACATCGCAGTGACATCTGCAGGGCCCTCGCTCCCCATAGCACAGCTGAGCAAGTGAGTCTGGGTGAGAAGCCACTCTCGACCCCTTGAGATCAGACTCTGGAGAGGGACTTGTAAGCAGATGCTGGGCAAAAATCAGAGTGGAAGCGTGAGCAGAGCAAAGAAAGGGGACTGCCCAAGAAGTGGCAGATGCAGCAGATTAAAATCTCACAATTAACCTGAGGCTGTGTGCTTTGGTGGCAACTGTGAACTTTGAGAGTAAAAAAGCCTCAGTGTGGAGCAAGGGAATATCTATGTCTGAACTGACTCCACACTGCCCACAGCAGGTCCAGAGATCTTTCTAGATATACTGGAGGACCTTCTGAGTAGGCTAATCAACTGAAGCAGGAAAATGGAGGAATCACATGGACATTTCTCTCACTACGACCCTATATATATTTTCCACCTCCTATTTTTTAATTATTATTTTTCTCCCCATCTTTCTATTTCTCATATTGTCTTAATCTGGCTCTTTATTATAACTTTAATTTTTATTTTTCAGTTCAGTTCAGTTCAGTTGCTCAGTCGTGTCTGACTCTTGCAACACCATGAATCACAGCACACCAGGCCTCCCTGTCCATCACCAACTCTCGGAGTTCACTCAAACATATGTCCTTCGAGTCAGTGATGCCATCCAGCCATCTCATTGTCTGTCGTCCCCTTCTCTTCCTGCCCCCAATCCCTCCCAGCATCAGAGACTTTTCCATGAGTCAACTCTTCACATGAGGTGGCCAAAGTACTGGAGTTTCAGCTTTAGCATCATTCCTTCCAAAGAAATCCCAGGGCTGATCTCCTTCAGAATGGACTGGTGGATCTCCTTGCAGTCCAAAGACTCTCAAGAGTCCTCTCCAACACCACAGTTCAAAAACATCAATTCTTCGGGGCTCAGCTTTCTTCACAGTTCAACTCTCACATCCATACATGACCACTGGAAAAACCATAGCCTTGACTAGACAGATCTTTGTTGGCAAAGTTATGTCCCTGCTTTTGAATATGCTATCTAGATTGGTCATAAATTTCCTTCCAAGGAGTAAGCGTCTTTTAATTTCATGGCTACAATCACCATCTGCAGTGATTTTGGAGCCCAGAAAAATAAAGTCTGACACTCTTTCCACTGTTTCCCCATCTATTTCCCATGAAGTGATGGGATCAGATGCCATGATCTTGATTTTCTGAATGTTGAGCTTTAAGCAAACTTTTTCCCTCTCCTCTTTCACTTTCATCAAGAGGCTTTTGAGTTCCTCTTCACTTTCTGCCATAAGGGTGGTGTCATCTGCATATCTCAGGTTATTGATATTTCTCCCGGCAATCTTGATTCCAGCTTGTGCTTCTTCCAGCCCAGCATTTCTCATGATGTACTTTGCATATAAGTTAAATAAGCAGGGTAACAATATACAGCCTTGACGTACTCCTGTTCATATTGGGAACCAGTTTGTTGTTCCATGTCCAGTTCTAGCTGTTACTTCCTGATCTGCATATAGGTTTCTCAAGAGGCAGGTCAGGTGGTCTGGTATTCCCATCTCTTTCAGAATTTTCCACAGTTGATTGTGATCCACACAGTCAAAGGCTTTGGCATGGTCAGTAAAGGAGAAGTAGATGCTTTTCTGGAACTCTTGCTTTTTCCATGATCCAGCGGACATTGGCAATTTGATCTCTGGTTCCTCTGCCTTTTCTAAAAACAGCTTGAACATCTGGAAGTTCACAGTTCACGTATTTTTGAAGCCTGGCTTGGAGAATTTTGAGCATTACTTTACTAGCGTGTGAGATGAGTGCAATTGTACGGTAGTTTGAGCATTCTTTGGCATTGCCTTTCTTTGGGATTGGAATGAAAACTGACCTTTTCCTGTGGCCACTGCTGAGTTTTCCAAATTTGCTGGCATATTGAGTGCAGCACTTTCACAGCATCATCTTTCAGGATTTGAAATAGCTTAACTGGAATTCGATCATCTCCACTAGCTTTGTTCTTAGTGATGCTTCCTAAGGCCCACTTGACTTTGCATTCCAGGATGTCTGGCTTTAGGTGAGTGATCACACCATCATGATTATCTTGGTTGTGAAGTTCTTTTTTGTACAGTTCTTCTGTGTATTCTTGCCACCTCTTCTTAATATCTTCTGCTTCTTTTAGGTTCATACCATTTCTGTCCTTCATCAAGCCCATCATTGCATGAAATATCCCCGTGGTATCTCTAATTTTCTTGACAAGATCTCTAGTCTTTCCCATTCTGTTGTTTTCCTTTGTTTCTTTGCATTGATTGCTGAGAAAGACTTTCTTATTTCTCCTTGCTATTCTTTGGAACTTTGCATTCAGATGGTAATATCTTTCCTTTTCTCCTTTGGTTTTTGCTTCTATTCTTTTCAGTTATTTGTAAGGCCTCCCCAGACAGCCATTTTGCTTTTTTGCATTTCTTTTCCATGGGGACGGTCTTGATCCCTGTCTCCTGTACAATGTCACGAACCTCCATCCATAGTTCATCAGGCACTCTTTCTATCAGGTCTAGTCCCTTAAATCTATTTCTCACTTCCCTATGTAATCATAAGGGATTTGATTTAGGTCATACCTGAATGGTCTAGTGGTTTTCCCTACTTTCTTCAATTTAAGTCTGAATTTGGCAATAAGGAGTTCATGATCTGAGCCACAGTCAGCTCCTGGTCTTGTTTTTTCTGACTGTATAGAGCATCTCCATCTTTGGCTGTAAAGGATATAATCAATCTGATTTCGGTGTTGACCATCTGGTGATGTCCATGTGTAGAGTCTTCTCTTGTGTTGTGGGAAGAGGGTGTTTGTTATGACCAGTGCATTCTCTTGGCAAAACTGTATTAGCTTTTGCCCTGCTTCATTCCATATTCCAAGGCCAAATTTGCCTGTTACTCCAGGTCTTTCTTGACTTCCTACTTTTGCATTCTAGTCCCCTATAATGAAAAGGTCATCTTTTTTGGGTGTTCTAAAAGGTCTTGTAGGTCTTCATAGAACCATTCAACTTCAGCTTCTTCAGCATTACTGGTTGGGGTGTAGACTTGGATTACTCTGATATTGAATGGTTTGCCTTGGAAACGAAGAGAGATCATCCTGTCGTTTTTGAGATTGCATCCAAGTACTGCATTTTGGTCTCTTTTGTTGACTATGATGGCTACTCCTTTTCTTCTAAGGTATTCCTGCCCACAGTAGTAGATATAATGGTCATCTGAGTTAAATTCATCCATTCCAGTCCATTTTAGTTCGCTGATTCCTAGAATGTTGCCATTTACTCTTGCCATCTCCTGTTTGACCACTTCCAATTTGCCTTGATTCATGGACCTGACATTCCAGATTCCTATGCAATATTGCTCTTTACAGCATCGGACCTTGCTTCTATCACCAGTCACATCCACAGCTGGGTATTCTTTTTGCTTTGACTCCATCCCTTCATTCTTTCTGGAGTTATTTCTCCACTGATCTCCAGTAGCATATTGGGCATCCACTGACTTGGGGAGTTCCTCTTTCAGTATCCTATCATTTTGCCTTTTCATAGTGTTCATGGGGTTCTCAAGGCAAGAATACTGAAGTGGTTTGCCATTCCCTTCTCCAGTGGACCACATTCTGTCAGACCTCTCCACCATCACCCGCCCATCTTGGGTGGCCCCACAGGCATGGCTTAGTTTCATTGAGTTAGACAAGTCTGTGGTCCATGTGATTAGATTGATTAGTTTTCTGTGATTATGGTTTCAGTGTATCTGCCCTCTGATGCCCTCTCGCAACACCTACCATCTTACTTGGGTTTCTCTTACCTTGGATGTGGGGTATCTCTTCACGGCTTCTCCAGCAAAGCGCAGCTGCTGCTCCTTACCTTGGACGATGGGTATCTCCTCACGGCCGCCCCTCCTGACCTTGAACATGGAACAGCTCCTCTAGGTTCTCCTGCGCCCGCGCAGCCACTACTCCTTGGATGTGGGGTTGTTCCTCTCGGCCGCCAAAAGGATGTCCTTTTATTTTTACAGCCTCCTTTTACATTGAAAATAAATAAATAAATAAAACCACCAAATTTTAAAAATAAATTCTATATTTTTAAATATTTTGTATGATATTTTGTTTTTGATATAGTACTTCTGAGAATTCAATTTTTATTCTGTTTTTAATTCTTGCTTTTTGATCTTTTATAATTAATTTTGTTATCTGAGAGTCTAATTTTTATTTCCCATTTTCACTTAGGGTTTGATTATTGGCTTGATTGCTCTTTTCTCTTTTGACTCTCTCTTTTTACCTTTTCCTTCTCTCTCCCTCTGCTCCTTTCTTCTCCTTTCCTTCTTCTCCCTCTTCTAGTTTCTCCCTCAGTATAAGTCTGTAAATCCTTTGCATGTTCCTGACTGTTGAGAATTGTTTCACCATTTACCTAAGGGTTTTGTCTTCTGTGCTATGTGGCCTGAGAAGCCTTGATGCTACTGTAAGTGACCAGACCTGAACCCCAGAGGTAGTAGATTCAATTCCAAACTTTGGACCATCAGAGAACTCCTGACTGCTTGGAGCATTAATAAACAAGCGTCCGCCCAAAGGCCTCCACGCTGGCCCTGAGACCAAGTTCCACCCAAAAGCCAGCAAACTCCAGTTCAGGACACCCCACATATATTCTTCAACAAAACAGGAACACAACATTGCACATTAACAAACAGGCTGCCCAAAGCCATACCAACCAATAGACACACCAAAACTCTACCAGACATGAACTGCCCTTCAGAGAGGTAAGATCCAGCTCCATCCACCAAAACACATGCACAAGTCCCCCAACTAGGAAACCTTCACAAGGTATTGGTCTAAATCAACCCTCAGTGGGCAGACTCCACAATTAAGAGTGACTATGACCTTGAAACCTGCAGAAAGGAGACCTCAAACATAGCAAACTAAACAAAATGAAAAGACAGAGAAATATGCAGCTGGTGAAGGAATGTGGTAAAAACCCACCAGGTCAAACACATGAGGAGGAGATAGGGAGTCTACCTGAAAGAGAATTCAGAATAATGATAGTAAAAATGATCTTGAAAACAAAGTGGAAGCACAGGTTAATAGACTGGAGGAATAGATTGAGAAGATGCAACAAATGTTTAACAAGGACCTAGAAGAATGAAAGAATAATGAACAATGCAAAAACAGATTAAAAATACACTACAGGGAACCAACTGAACTGAACTGAACAGGGAACCAAAAGTAGAGTAATTGAGGCAAAAAAAGAAAAAAAAAGTTTAAGTTAGAAGATATAATGGAAATAACAGAAACAGAGCAGAATAAAGAAGAAAAGAGGACAGCCTAGAGACCTCTGGGACAACATTAAGTGCCCAACATTTGAATCATAGCCTACTAATTTTGTATGTTGTGAATTTGCTAAATTCATTTATTAGCTGTTATAATTTTCTGATGGTATCTTTAGGGTTTCTATGTATATTATAATGCTGTCTGCAAACAGTGAGAGTTTTACTTCTTGTTTTCCAATCTGGTTTCCTTTTATTTCTCTTTCTTCTCTGCCAGTGGTGGGTGAGGACTTCCAAAACTGTGTTGAATAATAGTTTCTCTGTTTCCTTAGAGTAGATTTTGAGAGGAAGATTGACGTTTTTGTGTTAAACTACTGAGAATGTGGGATAGTGTTAAAGGACTGTGAGTTTAACCCATCCCAAGTAACAAACATAGTAAGGTGGTTGCCTGATGTCCAGCTCAACACTTTTGATGAAGGCATGATATACGGTTATGCTGTCTAAATAATCCTCAATAAATTTAAATAAAAATCAATAAGATGATGTATAGGAAGAAGGCAAATCTTGGGGTATATGATAATTGAGACCACCCCAATTTTTTGAGGGATGAGGATAGTAAAAAATTTGTTTTTTACTATTTGCTTGTGACTATTATCACTGCTTTAGCCATGGAGTGGGTAGGAGTTAGGATTTAGGCTAGTGTGAAATATAAGAGGAAAGCTCTCAAATCTCTTACCTGGACACCAGGTGAACAGCTTATGGGAAACGCAACTTCATCTTTATGTTGGACACCTGTGTTAGCTTTTCTTTCATCAATGTATGTATCCATATAGTTTAAAAGAAATATTTTTACAAGGTTTATTATTTAAAAAATACTGTCTACTATACTCTCAATATCCTATTCTACAGAGCCCTTATCTTTTTAAACGTTTCTTTTGGTTTTATTTTCATAACTCTATACTATGCTATGCTATGCTAAGTCACTTCAGTCGTGTCCGACTCTGTGTCACCCCATAGACGGCAGCCACCAGGCTCCCCTGTCCCTGGGATTCTCCAGGCAAGAACACTGGAGTGGGTTGCCATTTCCTTCTCCAATGCATGAAAGTGAAAAGTGAAAGTGAAGTCGCTGAGTCTTGTTCAACTTAGTGACCCCACGGACTGCAGCCTACCAGGCTCCTCCATCCATGGGATTTTCCAGGCAAGAGTACTGGAGTGGGGTGCCATTGCCTTCTCCATCATAACTCTATATAACGTGGCTATATTGCCACTCCTTACTTTTTCAGTTTTTGACCTTATCTATGAGAAGATGGGCTTCCCTGGTAGCACAGCTAGTGAATCCCTGCAATGCAGAAGACCCCAGTTTGATTCCTGGGTCAGGAAGATCCCCTGGAGAAGGGATAGGCTACCACTCCAATATCCACAGGCTTCCCTGGTGGCTCAGATGGTAAAGAATCTGCCTGCAATGCAGGAGACCTGGGTTTCATCCCTGGCTTGGGAAGATCCCCTGGAGGAGGCTCCTACTCCAGTATTCTTGCCTGGAGAAGGCCCGTGGATGGAGGAGCCTGGTGGGCTACTGCCGGGAGCCAGCATACTGCATATTGAGTGAGGATCTGTAATAGCTCAACTGGAATTCTATCACTGCCTGGAGCCAGCGTGAGGCACTCCGCCCATGACAAAGGTCATGAGGAAGGAGGCTCGGCATACGCAAAGGCGGGATCGAGCCTCAGGAGTCCCCCTGGAAATTCTCGAGCATCTACCCCCAAAACCAGAGTCTGCCTACTTTCTGCTTTGTGCTTTCACCTACACCTCTGACTTTATGGGGGGCTGTCTCCCACTACCTCTCTCTGAAAAAAGAGTTAGCTTACAGCTCCAGTTAATAATTCCTGGGTGTGACAGTGTTTAACCTACAAACTCCTTTGGAAATCCTCTAGCCTGCCTGAATAGGTTTGTCCGGCCACATGTGATTGCTCACAGCCTCCCAACCATGAGAGGCACAAGATGCTTTAAACCTTCTAAAAACAGGTTCTTTAGAAAAGTTAGAAAATTATTAGTATAAGTGTAATGGGCTGATTAGAAATCGTATTGGTGAAGGGTTTTTCATTTGTTGAGCCAATGTTTACTGCTAAGTCTCCACATCCCCTGCCCTTGTACACATTAATGAATATATAGAAGACATAAGTATTAACCTTTGATATTAATCACGTTAGACCTTAGGCTAAGTAAATTCTTTCCTTAACTAAAACCCACTACACCCTCACCCTATAGGAATGTAACTTTATTTGGGTGGCGTCTGTTTTAAGAATAATCACCCCTGGAGAAATAAGTGTCCTGGTTGACTGACCGCTGTCACAAGGAGAGGGTCGTAAATTGTCAGCAGGCCCCCTGGCCAGAAGATGATGTAACACCCCTAAGACCTCTGTATACATTTGTATGAAGCACCTGACTTTGATAAAAGTCAGGACTGCTGACCCCGCGTGACTTTTGCATAACACCTCAGTGTATAAAAGTAGACCATGGAAAATAAAGAATTGGGATCAGTTCCTCGAAAGACTGGTCTCCCCATGTCTCTCTCTCTCTCACTCTGGTTGAGTCTCCATCTGGAGCGCGGAACCCACCATGCTTACTAATTATGCCTGGGCTTCTAAGATCCGACCGGGGAGGCCTCAGTGTCTCCTCTCCTTCGGGAGAACGGAAGGACGCCTGCGGCCTACGTAAGTGGTGCAAGCTTCTTGTCTTGAAGTTTTATTGGTCCCCCGCGTAAACCAAGCTACTCAGCCTCTTTTCTCCACTGAATTTTCCTACTGAGCTATCCTTATTCCATTACTCTTTATATCCTTAATTAACGTTTAATTAAGCAGTTGTTCCCTGACCCTCGCCTAGCCGTCTCTCCTTCGAATACCCTGGATCAGCCGGGGCTGGACCCCGGCAGGCTACAGTCTATGGGGACACAAAGAATTGGACAAGACTGAGTGACTAAACCCGCTACAGCACAGCATGAGGAGATAGGGCTTCCCTGATGGCTAAGCATTAAAGAATCCCCCTGTGGTGCAGGAGATGCAGGAGATGTGGGCCCAATCCATGGGTAGGGAAGATCCCCTGGAAGAAGAAATTGGAACCCACTCCAATATTCTTGCCCGGAGAATCCCATGGACAGAAGAGCCTGGAGGGCTACAGTTCATAAGGTCACATAGAGTTGGACATGACTGAGCACACATAAATGAACAGATGCACGATGAGAAGATAAAGTTTTACCTCACTCCTGCTGTTGCCAACACACACACACCATTTCCTCAACTCCAATGATCTTAATATAATTTTAACATATTTCAGTTTAAATTAGTATTTATTGTTTACCTCATTACTGTTATGTACATTGTATACATAGATGAGCTAACTGGCATGCAGTTACTTTTGTTTGCATAAAATTTTTCCCTGAAGTTAACTCTCTTCTTTTCAGTTGCTTAGTTTCTTATGAATTTACCTTTTATTCCAGACCTAAACCCTCCCCAATGTCTAAATCTCATTAAAATACAATTCCATGATCCTATAGGAATATTCCAAGAGATTTCAGGCCCACTTTTGTATCCTGGGGGTGTCCCAGCTGTGCCTGCCCTTCCCCCTCAGGATCCTGAGAATGACCTGGGCCCTGTACTCAAGGGACTTCACTACATTCCAGAGGCCTGGGCATTATTACTGAATCCTCCCTTGTGTTGGTACAGGTCTTTTTCTAGTTGCTTCCTGAGAAAAAGAAAAAGTTGCTACCTTTATTCAATTCTCATGGTTAATAGATCATTTTTCTTGGCTTAAATTTGGAAGTAATTTTCCTTCTGAACTTCAAAAGTTTTGCTGTGTTGTTTTCAACTTTCAGATTTGTATTGTGAATTAAAAAGCCCTTTTCATTTTTAATTCTTTTATCTGACATCTTTTTTTTTTTCTCTTAGAAGCATAGGATACTTACCAGAATTGTGATATTTTTCAAGGTGTATTGCTGACCCTGCTTACAGTGCCAATTATCTTGCTGTATCTCACAGTGTGCACTGTTCGCTGAACTCACTGTAGACAAGACACAACCTAAGAGGCTGGAAGAAAATGCAAGGAACCATAGGAACTGTAGATGTGTTTATTCTCTCCTGGCTGGTGCAGCAGCTATAGCAGCAGACATAACATAATACAACATAACCACACAACCCTCCAGGGCTTTTCCAGGTGAAGCTTATATATACTTACAGAAAAAAAGTAGCCTGTGGCCAAGCGAGTACCTCCTGACATGCATGAGCAGTGCCATAAGCAATCTCAGCTGCTACACAGTGCAAAGTTATTGTTTACAGAATGGGGGGTGAGGACATGAGAGCATGGGGCAAGAGCATGGTGCCATCTTGTCAATTTCCCCACGTGAGGTTAGGCTTGACTTTAAAAAAATCTATTGTATTAGGTTTTTTTTTTTTTTAACCAACCTTTTGAGTTTAAATTCATGTCCTTTAATTTTGAGAAATTTCCAAGATCTGAAAAATCACCTACTCTCTTTTGATGCTTGTTGCTTTCCTTTTCTTAAAAAACAAAACAAAACAAACAAAAAAAAACTTATTTTGTTTTTATTAGAGGATAATTGCTTTGCAATATTGTGTGTGTGTGTGTGTGTGTGTGTGTTTTGTCATACATCAACATGAATCATCCACGATTGCACATGTGTCCCCCTAGACTGAATCCCCACTCACCTCCCTCCCTACCTCATTCCTCTGGGTTGTCCCAGAACACTGACTTTGAGTACCCAGCTTCATGCATTGAACTTGCTCTGGTCATCTCTTTTACATATGGCAATATATATGTTTCAATGATATTCTCTCAAATCATCCTACCCTCACCTACTCCTAAGAGTCCAAAAGTCTATTCTTTATATCTGTCTCTCTTTTGCTGCCTTGCATATAAGAATGCCAATACCATCTTTCTAAATCCCATATGCTGCTGCTGCTGCTAAGTCACTTCAGTTGTGTCCGACACTGTGCGACCCCATAGATGGCAGCCCACCAGGCTCAGCTGTCCCTGGGATTCTCGAGGCAAGAGTACTGGAGTGGGTTGCCATTTCTTTCTCCAATGCATGAAAGTGAAAAGTGAAAGTGAAGTCATTCAATTGTGTCCGACTCTCCATGACCCCATGGACTGCAGCCTACCAGGCTCCTCTGTCCATGGGATTTTCCAGGCAAGAGTACTGGAGTGGGTTGCCATTGCCTTCTCCAAAATCCCATATATATGCATTAATACAGTATTGGTGTTTCTCCTTCTGACTTACCACACTCTGTATAATAGGCTCCAGATTCATCCACTTCATTAGAACTGACTCAAATGTGTTCCTTTTTATAACTGAGTAATATTCCATTGTATACATGTACCAAAACTTCCTTATCCAGTAGTCTGCCAATGGACATCTAGGTTGCTTCCATGTCCTAGCTACTGTAAACAGTGCTGCAATGAACATTGGGGTAATGTGTCTCTTTCAATTCTGGTTTCCTCAATGTGTATGCCCACAAGTGGGATTGCTGGGTTGTATGGCAGTTCTCTTCTTGCTATTCTTTGGAACTCTGCATTCAGATGTTTATATCTGTCCTTTTCTCCTTTGCTTTTTGCTTCTCTTCTTTTCACAGCTATTTGTAAGGCCTCCCCAGAGAGCCATTTTGCTTTTTTTGCATTTTTTTCCCATGGGAATGGTCTTGATCCCTGTTTCCTGTACAATGTCACGAACCTCATTCCATAGTTCTAAGAAAGTTCTAAGAAGGCATTCTAAGAAAGCCTTCTTCAGCAATCAATGCAAAGAAATAGAGGAAAACAACAGAATGGGAAAGACTAGGGATCTCTTCAAGAAAATCAGAGATACCAAAGGAACATTTCATGCAAAGATGGGCTCGATAAAGGACAGAAATGGTATGGACCTAACAGAAGCAGAAATATTAAGAAGAGATAGCAAGAATACACATAAGAACTGTACAAAAGAGATCTTCAAGACCCAGATAATCACGATGGTGTGATCACTGACCTAGAGCCAGACATCCTGGAATGTGAAGTCAAGTGGGCCTTAGAAAGCATCACTATGAACAAAGCTAGTGGAGGTGATGGAATTCCAGTTGAGCTATTCCAAATCCTGAAAGATGATGCTGTGAAAGTGCCACACTCAATATGCCAGCAGATTTGGAAAACTCAGCAGTGTCCACAGGACTGGAAAAGGTCCGTATTCATTCCAATCCCAAAGAAAGGCAATGCCAGAGAATGCTCAAACTACCGCACAATTGCACTCATCTCACACGCTAGTAAAGTAATGCTCAAATTCTCCAAGCCAGGCTTCAGCAATATGTGAACTGTGAACTTCCTGGTGTTCAAGCTGGTTTTAGAAAAGACAGAGGAACCAGAGATCAAATTGCCAACATCCGCTGGATCATGGAAAAAGCAAGAGAGTTCCAGAAAAGCATCTATTTCTGCTTTATTGACTATGCTAAAGCCTTTGACTGTGTGGATCACAATCAACTGTGGAAAATTCTGAAAGAGATGGGAATACCAGACCACCTGATCTGCCTCTTGAGAAATTTGTATGCAGGTCAGGAAGCAACAGTTAGAACTGGACATGGAACAACAGACTGGTTCCAAATAGGAAAAGGAGTACATCAAGGCTGTATATTGTCACCCTGTTTATTTAACTTCTATGCAGAGTACATCATGAGAAATGCTGGACTGGAAGAAACACAAGCTGGAATCAAGATTGCCAGGAGAAATATCAATAACCTCAGATATGCAGATGACACCACCCTTATGGCAGAAAGTGAAGAGGAACTAAAACGCCTCTTAATGAAAGTGAAAGTGGAGGGTGAAAAAGTTGGCTTAAAGCTCAACATTCAGAAAGCCAAGATCATGGCATCTGGTCCCATCACTTCATGGGAAATAGATGGGGAAACAGTGTCAGACTTTATTTTTCTGGGCTCCAAAATCACTACAGATGGTGACTGCAGCCATGAAATTAAAAGACACTAACTCCTTGGAAGGAAAGTTATGACCAACCTAGATAGCATATTCAAAAGCAGAGACATTACTTTATCAACAAAGGTTCATCTAGTCAAGGCTATGGTTTTTTCTGTGGTCATGTATGGATATGAGAGTTGGACTGTGAAGAAGGCTGAGTGCCGAAGAATTGATGCTTTTGAACTGTGGTGTTGGAGAGGACTCTTGAGAGTCCCTTGGACTGCTAGGAGATCTAACCAGTCCATTCTGAAGGAGATCAGCCCTGGGATTTCTTTGGAAGGAATGATGCTAAAGCTGAAACTCCAGTATTTTGGCTACCTCATGCAAAGAGTTGACTCATTGGAAAAGACTCTGATGCTGGGAGGGACTTGGGGCAAGAGGAGAAGGGGACGACAGAGCATGAGATGGCTGGATGGCATCACTGACTCGATGGACGTGAGTCTGAGTGAACTCCGGGAGTTGGTGATGGACAGGGAGGCCTGGCGTGCTGCAATTCATGGGGTCGCAAAGAGTCAGACACGACTGAGTGACTGATCTGATGGCAGTTCTATTTCCACTTTTTAAAGGAATCTCCACTCTGTGCTCATTGTGGCTGTACCAGTTTGCACTCTAACCAGCAGTGTAAGAGGTTCAATTTCTCCACACCCTCTCCACCATTTATTGTTTGTAGACTTTTTGATGGCGGTCATTCTGACCAGAATGAGATGATACCTCATTGTGGTTTAGATTTGTATTTCTCTGGTAATGAGTGATGCTTAGCATCTTTTCATGTGTTTATTAGTCATCTGTATGTCTGCTTAGGAGAAACGTCTGTTTAGTTCTTTTTCCCACTTTTTTATTGGATTATTCATTTTTCTGGTATTGAGCTATATGTGCTGCTTGTATGTTTTGGAGATTAATTCTTTTCCAGTTGTTTCATTTGCTATTATTTCTCCCATTCTGAAGGCTACTTTTCACCTTGCTTATAGTTTCCTTCATTGTAAACTTCTTTTAAATTTAATTAGGTCCCATTTGTTTATTTTTGTTTTTATTTCCATTACTTGGAAGGCGGGTCATAAAGGCTCTTGCTGTGATTTATGTCCGTGTTCTATCTATGTTTTCCTCTAAGAGTTTTATAGTTTCTGGTCATACATTTAGCTCTTTAATCCATTTTGAGCTTATTTTTGTGTATGGTGTTAAAAAGTGTTCTAGTTTCATTACTTTACACATGGTTGACCTGTTTTCCCAGTACCACTTGTTAAATAGATTGTCTTTTCTCTATTGTATATTTTTGCCTCCTTTGTCAAAGATAATATGTCCATAGGTGTGTGTATTTATCTCTGGGCTTTCTATTTTGTTCCATTGATCTATATTTCTGTCTTTGTGCCAGTATCATACTGTCTTGATGACTGTAGCTTTGAAGTATAGTCTGAAGTCAGGAAGGTTGATTCCACAAGTTCCATTCTTCTTTCTCAAGATTGCTTGGGCTATTCGAGGTTTATTGTGTTTCCATTCAAATTGCGAAAATTTTTGTTCTAGTTCTGTGAAAAATACCATTGGCAGCTTGATAGGGATTGCCTTGAATCTATAGATTCCTTTGGGTAGTATACTCATTTTCACAATATTCATTCTTCCAATCCATGAACATGGTATATTTCTCCATCTACTTGTGTCATCTCCAATTTCTTTCAACAGTGTTTTATACTTTTCTATATGTAAGTCTTTTGTTTCTTTAGGTAGATTTATTCCTAAGTATTTTATTCTTTGTATTCCTAAGTATTTTTTATGGTGAATGGGGTTGTTTCCTTAATTTCTCTTTCAATTTTTTTCATTGTTAGTGTATGGAAATGCAATGGATTTTTGTGTATTAATTTTATATCCTGAAACTTTACTATATTTATTGATTAGTTCTAGTAATTTTCTGGTGGAGTCTTTAGGGTTTTCTATGTAGAGTATCATGTCATCTGAAAGCAGTGAGAGTTTTCGTTCTTTTCCAATCTGAATTCCTTTTATTTCTTTTTCTTCTCTGATTGCTGTGGCTAGGACTTTCAAAATTATGTTGAATAGTAGTGGTGAGAGTGCACACCCTTGTCTTTTCTTGATTTAGAGAAAATGCTTTCAATTTTTTTTGCCATTGAGGATAATATTTTCTGTGGGTTTGTCATATATGGCTTTTATTATCTTGAGGTATGTTCCTTCTATGCCTGTTTTCTGGAGTGTTTTTATCATAAATGGGTGCTGAGTTTTGTCAAAGGTTTTCTCTGCACCTGTTGGGATAATCATATGGCTTTTATCTTTCAATTTGTTAATATGGTATATCACATTGATTGATTTGAGAATATTGAAGAATTCTTGCATCCCTGGAATAAAGTCCACTTGATCATGATGTATGATCTTTTTAATATATTTTTGGATTCCGTTTGGTAGAATTTTGTTGAGGATTTTTACGTCTATGTTCATCAGTGATACTGGCCTGTAATTTGTGTGTGTGTGTGTGTGTGTGTGCGTGCGTGTGTGTGTGTGTGGCATCTTTGTTTGGTTTTGGTATTAGGGTGATGGTGGTCTCATAGAATGAATTTGGGAGTTTACCCTCCTCTGCAATTTTCTGGGAGAGTTTGAGTAGGATGGGTGTTAGCTCTTTTCTAAATTTTTAGTAGAATTCACTTGTGAAGTCATGTGGTAATGGGCTTTTGTTTGTTGAAAGATTTTTGAATTCAGTTTCAGTTTCTGTGCTTGTGATTGAACTTGTCAGATTTTCTGTTTCTTCCTGATTCAGTTTTGTAAGGTTATACTTTTCTAAGAATTTGTCAGTTTCATCCAAGTTGTCCATTTTATTGGCCTATAGTTGTTCATAGGCCACTCTCTTATCTTTTGTATTTCTGTGCTGTCGTAATTTCTCTGTTTTCACTTCAAATTTTATTGATTTGATTCTTCCCCTGTTTTTTCTTGATGAGTTTGGCTAATGGCTTGTCTATTTTGTTTACCTTCTCAAAGAACCAGTTTTTAGTTTTGTTGATCTTTGCTATAGACTCCTTTGTTTCTTTTTCATTTATTTCTGCTTTGATTTTTATGATTTCTTGCCTTCTACTAACTTTGTTTTTTTTTTTTTTTGCTTTTTTTCTAGTTGCTTTAGGTGTAAAGTTAGGTTTATCTGATGTTTCTCTTGTTTCTTGAGGTAGGATTGTATTGCTACGAACCTCTCTCTTCTCTTAGCACCACTTTTACTGAATTCATAGGTATTGTGTTGTCGTGTTTTATTATCATTTGCTTCTATGCATTTTTTTATGTCTTCTGTGATCTGCTGGTTATTCAAAAGTGTGTTGTTTAGCTTCCATATGTTTCTTTTTTTTTTTTAATAGGTTTTTTCCCCCTGTAGTTGATATGTAATCTTACCAAATTGTGATCAGAAAAGATGCTTGAAATTATTTCAATTTTAAAAAATTTAACCCGGCACAGTCAGTTATCAGTTTATTCTCTCAGTTGTGTACAACTCTTTGAGACCCCATGGACTGCAGCACACCAGGCTTCCCTGTCCATCACCAACTCCTGGAGCTTGTTCAGACTGATGTCCGTTGAATCAGTGATTCCATTCAACCATCCCATCCTCTGTTGTCCCCTTTTCCTCCTGCCTTCAATCTTTCCCAGCATCAGGGTCTTTTCCAAAGAATCATTTCTTTGCATCAGGTGGCCAAAGTATTGGAGCTTTAGCTTCAGCATCAGTCCTTCCAATGAATATTCAGTACTGATTTCCTTTAGGATTGACTGGTTTGATCTTCTTGCAGTCCAAGAGACTCTCAAGAGTCTTCTCCAACATCATAGTTCAAAAGCATCAATTGTTTGGCACACAGCTTTCTTTATGGTCCAACTCTCACATCCATACATGACTACTGGGAAAACCATAGCATTGACTAGATGGACCAAGGCTAGTTGTGGCCTATTATGTAATGCATCCTGGAGAATGTTCCTTGTGCACCTTAGGAAAAAGGTGAAATCCATTGTTTTGGGGTGAAATGCCCTGTAGATATCAATTAGGTCTAACTAGTCCATTGTATAAAGCCTGAGTTTCTTTGCTAATTTTCTGTTTACTTATTCTATCCACAGGTGTGAGTGGGGTATTAAATTCTCCCACTATTATTGTGTTACTGTTAATTTCCCCTTTTGTACTTGTTAGCATTTGCCTTATGTATTGAGGGGCTCCTATGTTGGGTGCATATATATTTAATTCTTATATCTGCTTCTTGGATTGATCTCTTGATCATTATATAGTGGCCTTTTTTGTCTCTTATCATGGTCTTTATTTCAAAGTTTATTTTGTCTGATATGAATATTGTTACTCCTGCTTTATTTTGGTCTCCATTTGCATGAAATACTTTTTTTCCAGCCCCTCACTTTCAGCTTGTATATGTCCATAGGTTTGAGGTGGGTCTCTTGTAGACAGCATATATAGGGGTTTTGTTTTTGTATCCACTCAGCCAGTCTTTATCTTTTGGTTGCAGCATTTAACCCTTTTAAGTTTAAGGTAATTATTAATAAGTGTGAACATGTTACCATTTACTTTGTTCTTTTGGGTTCATTTTTGCAAAATTTTTCTGTGTTTCCTGTCTAGAGAAAATCCTTTTGCATTTGTTGAAGAGCTTGTTTTGGGGTGCTGAATTCTCTCAGCTTTTGTCTATAAAGCTTTTGATTTCTCTTTCTTATCTGAACGACATCCTTTCTGGGTAGAGTAATCTTGGTTGTAGGTTTCTGTAGGTTGTAGGTGATGAAATCTCTTTCATCACTCTTTGTATGTCCTCCCATTCCCTTCTGGCCTGAAGAGTTTCTATTGAATGATCAGCTGTTATCCTTATGGGGATCCCCTTGTGTGTTATTTGTTGCTTTCCCCTTGCTGCTTTTAAAGTTTGCTCTTTTTATTTAGTTTTTGTTAGCTTGATTAATATGTGCCTGGGGGTGTTTCACCTTAGATTTACCCTGTTTGGAATCTGGGTTTCTTGGACTTGGGTGGCTGTTTCCTTCCCCATTTTAGGTATGTCTTTGACTATTATCTTTTCAAGTATTTTCTCATGCCCTTTCTTTTTGTCTTCTTCTGGGACACCTATGATTCGAATGTTGGAGCATTTAATGTTGTCTTGGAGGTCTCTGAGGTTTTCCTCATTTGTTTTTATTCTTTTTTCCTTTCTGCTTCATTTATTTCCACCATTCTATCTTCCACTTCACTTATCCTCTCTTCTGTCTCAGTTATTCTAACGTTGGTTCCCTCCAGAAAGTTTTTAATCTCAGTTATTGCATTGTTCGTTATTGATTGGCTCTTCTTTATTTCTTGTAGGTCTTTATTAAACATTTCTTGCATCTTCTCAGTCCTTTGTCTGTAGTCTATTTATCTGTAACTCCATTTTGTTTTCAAGGTTTTGGATCATTTTACTATCATTATTCTTAATTCTTTTTCAGGTAGATTCCCTATTTCCTCTTCTTTTGTTTGGTTTGGTGGATTTTTATTGTGTTCTTTCAGCTGCTGGATATTTCTCTGTCTTTTTCTCTTTTGTTTAGCTTGTTGCAAGGTTGTGGTTCATCTTAATTGTGGTGTCTGCTCCAGTGGCTTTTCAGGGTTTACTGTTTGGGGGAACTTGTGTCTGTGTTCTGGAGGTTGGAGCTGGATGTCTTCTCTCTGGGGTGCAATGAAGTGTCCAGTAGTGAGTTTTTGGGTGTCTATGGGTTTGGTAGGGCTTTGGGCAGCCTGTCTTTTAATATTCAGGGTTGTGTTTCTGTTTTGCTGGAGAATTAGCATGGTATGTCTTGCACTAGAACTTGATGGCTCTTGGGTGGAGCTTGGTTTCATTGTAGGTAAGAAGACTTTTGAGTGGGTTCTTGTCTGTTAATATTCCCTGCAGTCAGGAGTTCTCTGAAGTTCTAAGGTTCTGGAGCTGTGCCTCCTTCCTCTGGGTTTTGGTCCTCCTCTTATAGTGGCCTCAAGACTTCTCCATTCATATGGAGCAGAAGATAAAACCCCTAGGTTAATGGTGAAGCAACTCTCCACAGTCAGGAACACACAGAGAGATTCACAGAGTTATATAGAGAATAGAAGAAGGAGGAGAGAGATAGAGGTGACCAGGAGAGAAGGGAGAGTCAAAAAGGAAGAAAGCAATCAAGCCATTAATCAAATCCTCAAGTGAAAATGGATTCTGAAGATTCAGTTCTTAAAGGTCAAAAATTGATAGCAAATATCAAAAAGCAATAAGAAAACACCTAGAATAGAGTTTAGACTCTCAAAAACACAGTATAAAAAAATACAGCACAAAGTAAATCACAAAAATTAAAAGAAATATATATATATGGAATTTGTTTTTTAAAAAATATTTTTTAAGAAAAGTAATTGATATAAAAATGAAAGTTAAAGGAGTAATAAGGAAGTAAATTTTTTTAAAAATTAAAAAAGTGATAATAGTAAAAATATATCTAGAAATTTCTCTGGAGCTGCTGTGGGCATGTGGGGTCACTTCAGTGTCAGATAGTCCCTTGTTCAGGCTTGTGCTTGTTCTCAAGGTCTATAGTTGCCCCTCAAATGTGCAGTCTCAGCATTAACTGCAGGGTTTTAATCTGTTTCACCTGTCATTCTGAGGGCAGTTGCCCCTACTTTGTTTATTTTGACTTCCTCTGTTTGCAAGTCTCCAGTGTCTAATTTCCACCCTGACATGAGAGGGTGAAGGTGGCCACTTATTCAGGCTCACTTGTTCTATTGTGCTCTGGAAAAGGAGGGACACTGCAAGCAAATACTGCTGTCACGTGTGGTGAATGCTAACAGTGGATGGACCACACTGGGTTTGCCTCAGCCCAGGGCAGCTTGTACTTCCCAGGTCCACACTGCTCAGGCTCCAGGGTGTTTTGCAAGTACACTGTCCCACGTGGACCCTGTGTTTTGTGCACTTCCAAGGTCTCTCAGCCACTCAGGTTCTCGAATACTCTGCAAAGGCACAGAGCCCAATGGGCTGTGTGTTTTGTGCCCTTCCCAGGTTCAACATGCTCAGGTGACCACGTACTTGGCAAGAACACTGTCCCAGGTGGGTTGTGTGTCTTATGCACCTCCCCAGTCCTGGCTGCTCCGTTTCCTGGATGCACCACAAGGGCACAGTTCCAGGTGTGCTGTGTGTCTCCTCTGGGAGCTGATCTCGGGCTGTGACACTCCTGGTGGATGTGAACCGTCCAGGATCCCAGAAACATGTGGTTAGCAACTGGCAGCCTGATCACAGTTTGGTGGAAAATGTGGTCTTTGGGGCCAAGATTACAGTGACCCCTTGCTTTCTGACTGATTGGCACACACCTGCCTCTCTGCCTCCAGGGAAGGAGGGCTCTAAATGGCAGTGGGCTTGCTCTCCTTTGGTATTCGCTAAGGCACAATCCTTTGTTCTGTGAGCACTCCAGGGATCACAATGTGGCATTAGAGCCTTTCAAGGGAAAGGGTCTTTTTTTTTTTTTTTTTCCTTTGGTCCTTCTGGCGATCCCACAGTTTGGCTATGTTACATTAGCCCCCTCATATTGTTCTCAGGGCATTGAAGCCTAGTCCTTACTCTATGACCTATGATGCAGCTCACGGCTCCCTGCCCAGCCCCCACTTGCTTCTGGCCATTGCAAGCATCTGAGCTGCTTCTCCACTAACAGTTGCAGTTAGATGCATATTCTGTTTTTTTTTTTTTTTCTTTCTTCTAGTTATGGTGCCCTCTGAGATTCCAAAGCTCCCCACTGACACATCTGTGAGAGGGTTTCCTATTGTGTGGAAGCTTCTTCTTCATGACTCCTTCCCCAGGACGGGTCTCCTTTCCTAAATCCTGTCTCTATTTTCATCTTTTATATTTTGCCCTACCTCCTTTTGAAGAGATTGCATTTCTTTTCTGGGTGTTTGGTGTCCTCTGGTAGCATTAAGAAGTTGTTTTATGGAAGTTGCTCCATATTCAAACGATCTTTTGATAAATTTGTGGGGGATAAACTAGTCTCCCGGTCTTATTCTTTGGCCATCTTGGGACTGCCCCCACCGTTTGCTTTCTGAAACTCCTTTTACTTGATCATTGGTCCTCCTGAATTGATTCTATAATTTTCTTATTTTTTTCTCTCCTATTATCCATATATATGACTTTTTGTTCTACATTCACAGATATTTCCTCATCTTATTTTCTAACACATTTCTTGAGTTTTCTGAATTTTTAGTTTTAATTTACAAGAATTACAAGGATTTGTGCCTTTAAAAAATCAACATCTTGTTCTTGTTTCATGGATGCAGCATCTTCCCTTTTATCTCTAATAGTTCAGTGATTCTAGTAATACTAGATTTTTGTTATTACCGGTGTTTTACTCCCTTGTGTGGTTTCTCTTTTCTTTAAGTATGATTTTTCCCTATTGGTAGGTTTTCATTTTTATCTTTGATATAAGAAGTCATATGTTTACAGATATAAGTAGTCAGACTTATTCATTCTTGCTGTCTGCTCATATTTAAGATGTGACACCAAGATAATGTTTGGGATATTCATGTATGGATGGTGGGCTTTACAAAGTGTGAATAAGATGGACAACTTCACTGGGGAGCCCCAAATCTCATTGTTTGTAGGTTTCCAGAATCCCTGCAGAAGTTTTCTGTCTCCTGCCTGGAATTATTAAACTGTCTTACAGATTTCTGGGTATAAAGTAGAGAACAGGCTGAAAATCTCAACATTCAGTGTATAAATAATCACTTAATGTCCCTATTTTTAGAAGTATGCTCCATTCACCTGCTCAACTGTTTCAGGAGTTCTTAGTCAAGTGACACCCAATGTTCTTCCTCTGAGAAGATAAGCTGGTGGGCTTCTGCTGAGCTTATCTTGTTGTGTGGATTGTATGTAATACACAGGGAGAAGGGATAGCTGGTAAATAACAGTTTCTTAAACAGTTTTTTTTTTTAAGCCAATTCTTTTTATTATGTACTTTCCTTTCCAAAGCAATTTTCAAAGCAAATTGCTAGCTGGGTAGTTCTGAGAATACTTCAAGCCTAAGATTCTTCTCTGATAAAATGAGAATAATATTTCCAGTTGTGTATAAAGGCATCTTACATAGAGTAAACACATAGGAAATAACCAAAAATTGTTGGCTATTTGGATGTTAGCTTAATACAGATTGGTATTCAATGATATTGTATCCCAATAATCAAAACAACCTATACAAGAAAATATGTATTTAAATTTTGTTTATATATTGCTGGAAGCTGGAAGTCAATAGAGTCTCCTTGGACTTGTAGAATACAGCAAAGTATTCATTGTAGGCACAAGTGTCTGGGACCTTTCCAGTGTGTCCACATTTGAGAAGCAATCCAAATATGCGATGATAGTTGCCAATGAAACCCCACACAAGTATCATTAGCACCTGTAAGGTGAACCGTTGTAAACCTGCTGTTTGCTTTTCTTCAAGCCAAATTTATAAAGGTCTTTTGGGTTAGTTATTGCAACTAGTGCTTAAATGTACCTAAGCCAGGAATATTCACTCTACTAATGCCAGTAAAATAACTGTGAAAAATTATGCATAGTTGAAGGATTTCCCCTTAGAGTCACTAGGATAACTATTGTGTATGACAAGCAGTGACTTCAGTTCAGTTCAGTCACTAAGTCGTGTATGAGTCTTTGTGACCCCATGGACTGCAGCATGCCAGGTCTTCCTGTCCATCACCAATTCCCAGAGCTTGCTTAAACTCATGTCCATCGAGTCAGTTATGCCATCCAACCATTTCATCCTCTGTTGTCCCCTTCTCCTCCTGCCTTAATCTTTCCCAGCATCAGGGTCTTTTCTAATGAGTCAGGTCTTCTCATCAAGTAGCCAAAGTATTGGTGCTTCAGCATCAGTCCTTCCAATGAATATTCAGTACTGATTTCCTTTAGGATGGACTGCTTGGATCTTCTTGCAGTCCAAGGGACTCCCTAGAGTTTTCTCCAACACTACAGTTCTAGAGCATCAATTTTTCGACCCTCAGCTTTCTTTATGGTCCAACTCGCACATCCATACATACTGGAAAAGCCATAGCTTTGACCAGATAGACCTTTGTCATCAAAGTAATGGCTTTGCTTTTTAATATGCTGTCTAGGTTGGTGATAGCTTTTCTTCCAAGGAGCAAGTGTCTTTTAATTTCATGGCTGCAGTCATCTGCAGTGATTTCGGAACCCCCCAAAATGAACTCTCTCACTGTTACCATTGTTTCCCCACCTATTTGCCATGAAGTGATGGGACCAGATGCCATGATTTTGGTTTTCTGAATGTTGAGTTTTAAGCCAGCTAATTCACTCTCCTCTTTCACTTTCATCAAGAGGCTTTTCAGTTCTTCACTTTCTGCCAAAGGGTGGTGTCATCTGAATATCTGCGGTTACTATATTTCTCCTGGAAATCTTGATTCGAGCTTATGCTTCATCCAACCCGGTATTTTGCATGATGCACTCTGCATGTAAGTTAAATAAGCAGGGTGATAATATACAGCCTTGACATACTCCTTTCCCAATTTGGTACCAGTTTGTTGTTTCATGTCTGGTTCTAATTGTTGCTTCTTGACCTGCATACAGATTTCTCAAAAGATTGGTGAGGTGGTCTGGTATTCCCCTCTCTTTCAGAATTTTCCACCGTTTGTTGTGATTCACACAAAGCCTGTGGCATCATCAATAAAGCAGAAGTCAATGTTTTTCTGGAACTCTCTTGCTTTTTCTATGATCCAATGGATGTTGGCAATTTGATCTCTGGATCCTCTGCCTTTTCTAAATCCAGCTTGAATATCAGGAAGTTCACAGTTCATGTACTGTTGAAGACTGGCTTGGAGAATTTTGAGCATTACTTTGCCAGTGTGTGAGATGAGTGCATTTGTGTAGTAGATTGAACATTCTTTGGCATTGCCTTTATTTGAGATTGGAATGAAAACTGACCTTTTCCAGTCCTGTGGCCACAGCTGAGTTTTCCAAATTTGCTGGCATATTGAGTGCAGCACTTTCACAGCATCATCTTTGAGGATTTGAAATAGCTTAACTGGAATTCCATCACCTCCACTCTCTTTGTTCGTAATGATACTTCCTAAGGCCCACTTGACTTTGCATTCCAGGATGTCTGACTCTAGGTGAGTGAACACACCATTGTGGTTATCTGGTTCATGTGGTTATCATGGGTTTTGCATAGCTCTTCCATGTATTCTTGCTACCTTTCTTAATACCTTCTCCTTCTGTTAGGTTCATACCATTTCTGACCTTTATTGTGCTCATCTTTGCATGAAATGTTCCCTTAGTATCTCTAGCAAGCAGTGACTAGACACCAACAATGAACTTTGGGGAAAATTGAAGTAAAGACATTCTCAGGGGTGAGTAGAAAATGCCAGCCTAGTACGTCTCAAGTTAACCCCACTGAAAAGTCTCCAAACTTTAGTCCTCAGATTCATTTAAAGGCATTACAATAAACCTACATTGTTGGCCTTCTGTGGGGTTTTTGCTGATTTCAAGGAGAAGGTTGGACAAGGATTGGCTTTAAGTGTATTCTGGGCTTCCCTGGTAGCTCAGCAGTTAAAGAATCTGCCTGTAAAGTAGAAGACCCCAGTTCAATTCCTGGGTTGGCAAGATCCCCTGGGGGAGGGATAGGCTACCCACTCCAGTATTCATGGGCTGCCTTCATGGCTCAGATGGTAAAGAATCCACCTGCAATGAGAGAGACCTGGGTTCAATCCCTGAGTTAGGAAGATCCCCTGGAGCAGAGCATGGCAACTCACTCCTGTATTCTTGCCTGGAGAATCCCCATGGACAGAGGAGCCTGGTAGGCTGCAGTCCATAGGGTTGCAAAGAGTTGGACATGACTGAGTGACTAAGAACTGCACTAAGTGCATTCTAGGCTGTTTAGCTTCCCACCATGGCTTGTTCATGGCAGTTCCTAGGCAAGATAAGCAAATGTATGAAACCACACCACACAATCCACCACACTTACAAGTTCCTCTAAAACTCCAGTTACTAGAAATTATATAAACCTGAATTTAAAAAGACTATTTAGTCTTTTCTGAAGTATTATCTGAGTCAAATTGTTCCATTCATTGTCTTGGGAACCTGCTAGGTGGGATAAAATCCCCACATGCCAAAGCCCCAAGACAGGGCTCAGGCAACTTCCCCATCTTGATTTCCACCCATTTTTCTAGACTGTCATGCCTTTCTGGGATGCCATGCTCCTGTTCAGTTGCTTCAGTCAAACCTCCTCTATAAACACTATGCATTCTAGGCTCTTCCACTCCTGAATTTCTGAAAGATTTTGCAATTTGAACTGCTGAAAATGTAGCATCTGCACCTCATTGATTTGACTGGCTTGTGGTCCAGCAAGAGGACTAGGACAGAATGAATTTTGTGAGGTTTTACAAGACAATTGAATGAGTGAGAGACCCTTCAGTGCAGGGATTTATCTGTGTTAATTCTTTCCTATTACTTGGCACAGAATGTACTCCAGTGATTTTTGCCAATAATGACCATGATCATTGGTGTTAACATGTTTCTCATATTGTTTTAGTCCTTAATCTTAGATGAAATTACAAACCCAACAAACCAAGACATGCAACCTTCTATGCCATGGGCTGCCTTGATTTAAATCTAAGTGCAGATTTGAGAAATCAATGACCAAAAACATTTTTGGACTTTTAAAAATGCAAATTTTCACATATTACTTGAAAATTATTTTAACACGGTTATGTTTGTTACATATGATTAATTCAGGGTCACTTTTTCTACTTTGGTGAGTTCCAAAATTTATGGAAATCAAAAAAATTTGAGTTTTCAAAAATTTCCAAAATTTATGAAAATCAAAGAAAAACACATAGACATCACCAGATGGCCAAGATCGAAATCAGATTGATTATATTCTTTGCAGCCAAAGATGGAGAAGCTTTATACAGTCAGCAAAAACAAGGCTGGGAGCTGACTGTGGCTCAGTTCATGAACTCCTTATTGCCAAATTCAGACTTAAATTGAAGAAAGTGGGGGAAAAACCACTAGACCATTCAGGTATGACCTAAATCAAATTCCATATGATTCTACAGTGGAAGTGAGAAATAGATTTAAGGGATTAGATCTGATAGACAGAGTGCCATTCATGACATTGTACAGGAGACAGGGATCAAAGCCATCCCCAAGAAAAAGAAATGCAGAAAAGCAAAATGGCTGTCTGAGGAGGCCGTTCAAATACCTGTGAAAAGAAGAGAAGCAAAAGCAAAGGAGAAAATGAAAGATATACCCATTTGAGTGCCGAGTTACAAAGAATAGCAAGGAGAGATAAGAAAGCCTTCCTCAGCGATCAATGTAAAGAAATAGAGGAAAACAATAGAATGGGAAAGACTAGAGATCTCTTCAAGAAAATTAGAGATACCAAGGGAACATTTCATGCAAAGATGGGCTTGATAAGGGACAGAAATGGTATGGATGTCACAGAAACAGAAGATATTAAAAAGAGGTGGCAAGAATACACAGAAGAACTGTACAGAAAAGATCTTCATGACCCAGATAATCACGATGGTGTGATCACTGACCTACAGCCAGACATCCTGGAATGTGAAGTCAAGTGGGCCTTCGGCAGCATCGCTAAGAACAAAGCTAGTGGAGGTGATGGAATTCCAGTGGAGCTATTTCAAATCCTGGAAGATGATGCTGTGAAAGTGCTGCACTCAATATGCCAACAAATTTGGAAAACTCAGCAGTGGTCACAGGACTGGGAAAATTCAGTTTTCATTCCAATCCCAAAGAAAGGCAATGCCAAAGAATGCTCAAACTACTGCACAATTGCACTCATCTTACACGCTGGTAAAGTAATGCTCAAAATTCTCCAAGCCAGGCTTCAGCAATATATGAACTGTGAACTTCCATAGGCTTAATCTGGTTTTAGAAAAGGCAGAGGAACCAGAGATCAAATTGTCAACATCCACTGGATCATTGAAAAAGTAAAGAGAATTCCAGAAAAACATCTATTTCTGCTTTGTTGACTATGCCAAAGCCTTTGACTGTCTGGATCACAATAAACTGTGGAAAATTAAAGAGATGGGAATACCAGGCCCCTTGAGAAACCTGTATGCAGGTCAGGAAGCAACAGTTAGAACTGGACATGGAACCACAGACTGGTTCCAAATAGGAAAAGGGGTATGTCAAGGCTGTATATTGACACCCTGCTTATTTAACTTATATGCAGAGTGCATCATGAGAAACGCTGGGCTGGAAGAAGCACAAGCTGGAATCAAGATTGCTGGGAGAAATATCAATAACCTCAGATATGCAGATGACACCACCCTTATGACAGAAAGTGAAGAGGAACTAAAGAGCCTCTTGATGAAAGTGAAAGTGGAGAGTGAAAAAGTTGGTGTAAAGCTCAACATTCAGAAAATGATGATCATGGCATCTGGTCCCATCACTCCATGGCAAATAGATGGGGAAACAGTGGAAACAATGTCAGACTTTAGTTTTCTGGGCTCCAAAATCACTGCAAATGGTGATTGCAGCTATGAAATTAAAAGACACTTACTCCTTGGAAGGAAAGTTATGACCAACCTAGACAGCATATTAAAAAGCAGAGCTGTTACTTTGTCAACAAAGGTCTGTCTACTCAAGGGTATGGTTTTTCCAGTGGTCATGTATGAATGTGAAAGTTGGACTATAAAGAAAGCTGAGCTCCAATGAATTGATGCTTTTGAACTGTGGTGTTGGAGAAGACTCTTGAGAGTCCCTTGGACTGCAAGGATATCCAACCAGTCCATCCTAAAGGCGATCAGTCCTGGGTGTTCATTGGAAGGACTGATGTTGAAGCTGAAACTCCAAACTTGGCCACCTGATGTGAATAGCTGACTCATTTGAGAAGACACTGATGCTGGGAAAGATTGAGCACAGGAGGAGAAGGGGACGACAGAGGATGAGATGGTTGGATGTCATCACCGACTCAATTGACATGAATTGGGTGGACTCTGGGAGTTGATGATGGACAGGGAGGCCTAGCGTGCTGTGGTTCATGGGGTTGCAAAGAGTCAGACATGGCTGAGTGACTGAACTGAACTGAAAGAAAAATTCATTATTGTAAATAGATGAAAACAGTTAAAGCCAAGCTGCTGGTTGAGTGGTTATGTTTATGCTGAACAGTGAATAATCCTTTTCAGCCAGGAATCTCACTGGGCACTGGGGCAGGAGGAGTTTACAAAATGTGCCTTTTATCTTCTTCCCCAATCTTTCTCTAATTTGCCAAATTAGAAAAACAAATTCTCTAATTTGTTTTTCTTCTAGATATCCCTATTATCATTACCTCATTCATTTTTACTCTGTTTCTCTTAATGAACAGATTCCTCATTGCTTCTTCATGGAGGATACATTTATCCTCTTGTGAGAAGTACAGAAGTCTTGAGCTAGAATAACAAAGGAAGATGTCCTTGTAATTCTCTCAAGAACTGAGAAATCAGGCATGTACACTCAAGGCAGGATAGCAGACCAGTGAGTGAAAAGAGAACTCAATTGTAGGCGGCAAAAACATTCCCTTTTTAGTGTGGGAAAGGGTGGGTTAGGGTGGGGGTGGCACTGGAGTATGGTACTTGCCAATGCAAACACTGCAGATTAAGAGAAACTTCCACTACAGACTTGTGCTACCAAGTGGTGGGGAGGGATGGTTTGGGAGTTTAGGATTAGCAAATGCCAACTATTATATATAGGATGGATAAACAAAAAGCTCCTACTGGGAAGTATATTCAAAATCCTGTGATAAGCCATAGTGGAAAAAAAACATGAAAAAGAATGTGTGTGTGTGTGTGTGTGTGTGTGTATGTCTAGCTCAGTCACTTTGCTGTATAGCAAAATTTAACACAACATTCTAACCAACTATACTTCAATAAAATTAAGAAAACAGAAGCATCAAGAAAGAGAAACTTCCACAGATTTGGGAATTTTTCTCAACACCTATCAGAAATGCTATTGTTGACATATTTTTTCCATAAGATCATGAATAAAGACACGTGTACAAATTAGATCAAAAGAGATCAGCAGCAGGAGCTGGTTCTATTTGGGCTGAGCAGCTGGTTCCTCATTCAGCATCTGTCAAGTCTGGTTACCACCAATTTCAAGAAGCATCTCTAATTCACTGTCTATTTTCACATAAGAGCAAGAGGTTAGGTAACATAGCTAATTGGAATGAGATAAAAAAAAAAACATATGTAAAATACAAAGCAGTGAGTGGGGTTACACTTCAGTGCAAATTTGGTTTTTCTTATTCACACAATAAAAATAGTACTTAGTAAATCTCTCTTCCTTGCGCTTACAAGGGCTTACAGTTTGGCAAGCCTTGGTGTTTGTATTACCCTTTCAATTTAAAAGCATCCTAATGGAGAAGGAAATGGCAACCCACTCCAGTGTTCTTGCCTGGAGAATCCCAGGGACAGGGAAGCCTGGTGGGCTGCTGTCTATGGGGTCACACAGAATCGGACACGACTTAAGCGACTTAGCAGCAGCAGCAGCAGTGCAATTTAGCACGTTGTAACAAAAATGCATACTTTTTTTTTTTTTTAACATTTTCCCTTTTTTTTCCTCCCTCAAAAAAAAAAAAAAAAAAAAGGATACATTGAAGGAATTTTGGCCTTATCAGTACCAGGAAATGGAACTCAGAAGCCTAAAGAGTTACCTCACATTAGTCTTACCAAGAAACTTACTGAAAATCACATCATGTCCTTAGATGTAAGTGCCCAGGCCCAGAAAAATCTTCAAATATTGAAGCCCACTTCAGAACATCTTTAGAGAGGATCTGCCCAGCAGATGAGGATAATCTCCCAGCTGCTTTTATGGAAAGCGAAGGACAGTGTACAGGAAAAAGGGGAAAGGGGATGGGGGAGGGTTGATGAGTAACCAGCAGTAGGGTGAACCTGGTGCCCGCTCATATACTCTGGGCAGCACAGGCTCTTTGCACATGAGTGATTCCTTCCTGTTAGTGCAAAAGGGAAGAGAATAACATAGATATTCTGTCCTGTGCCAGTCTCAACTATATAATGTTATTGGCCAGAAATGGCTGGGGACACTCACGTGGGCTCTGGTTATTAAGGACCAGTGTTGTGTTTGGGCTGATCTTTGTGGTTCTTATGATTGCAAGACATAAGCAAAAACCATCAGGAAACTCTGAAGGAAACATGGTTTATTACTCACATGTCCTGGAGGGTCGTGGCATGCCTGGGGCCACACAGGGAAGTCTTGGGTAGAGGGAGCGTGCTTGTATAATGTTCTGTCTTATTGGGATCAAGGTCGGAGCTAGGGTTTCAGGGTTCACCCTTTACTGTTGAATTTAAAACATAAGAGTAAGAATTAAAGTGTAAGAAAGAAAAGAAAACAGTGGGCAAAAAAATCAGTTATCTGGTGGCTCAGATGGTAAAACGTCTGTCTGCAATGTGGGAGACCTGGGTTTGATCCCTGGGTTGGGAAGATCCCCTGGAAAAGAAAATGGCACCCCACTCCAATACTCTTGCCTGGAGAATCCCATGGACGAAGGAGCCTGGTGGGCTACAGTCCTTGGGGTTGCAAAGAGTTGGGCATGACTGAGAGACTTTAATCTTTTAAACCAGCCAAAGATGTCTAAACAAAGGGACATGGTGAGCAGCTGAGGGTGGAAGGGGAAGCCTGGATCTTTATTTTTGTGGCTGGCAATGTATTTATTTAGATAGCCATCTTAGAAATGGATGACAGGTATTATGGAAAGAGAAGAAAATTAAAGAAAAACCAATTGCCAGAGGTTTTCCTACTTGGGTACAAAGAAAGGAGGAGCATTTCATAGTGTTAGCTACCAACACTGATCTGTTTGTGCCCCTAAGAATTAATGGGTTGACATCTACTCCCTGGTGTAACAGTGTTAAGACATGGGGCCTTTTGGTGTTGATTAGGTCACAAGGGTAGAGCCCTTGTGAATGGAATTTGTGCCCTTGTAGGAGAGATAGACCCTTTCCACCAGGTGAGGATGTAATAAGAGCTGTCTGCAACCTAGAAGAAAGACTTCACCAGAACCCAGCTGTTCTGACTCCAGTCTCCAGAACTGTGAGAAGTAAATTGTCATTGAAGCACAAACAAACTAAGATAAGAATCCAGTGGGAACGTAACTTTCCAGGTAGAATATATTATGCTATTTTTCAAACTTCCTTATACAACCTGTACTTCCAATTTATAGGTTGGCAGATGTTCTATCTGGGAAGGAAGAAAAAAAATATTCCATAAAATGAAAAGAGTCTCTAGGGAAAAGTTACCTTGATGTGAATCACTTTTGAAGAGGGAGAACCAGTCTAGAAATACTGGCAAGTGGAAACCACAGGGATGGAGAAAAGCCTTTTCTTCCAGCCTGACCTCTCTTGACTGCCTGACTGGTCCAAGGGTGTCCCCAGGGTCTTGGGCACTCTACAGGTTACCTTGGCCTTCTGTTTGTTTCTGCTTTTTTTTCTAAACATCTCTGGGCCAGCACTCAGGCTAGCCAATGAAAAACAGATTTTGAATGACTTAGGCCTCACTTCCAATCCCTTCTGGTAGCCTTTATAACTATATAACTATATATATAACTATATATAACTATATATATAACTATATATATAAAACTATATATATATATATAAAACTATATATATATATATATAACTCCAGCATGGCCTAAGGAAATTCGCAGAATTTTAAGGCTGCTGAAGAGATTTTTGTATACAAAAAAAGCTAAATTAGGCCCTAAATGTGTGACCAGACATTTTCGTAGTTTATTTTTTACCATGTCTTTGCACGAAAGACATGTTCATCAGTTTGTGTTACAATATGCCTATCATGCTTTGAGTCTTCTCTATCCCATATATAAGTAAACACTACTTCTGATGCTCCCAACACCAGGCCTGGGGCATTAAAAATGAGCAGAAGCCAGGTCTTCTTCTGACCCGTCTGTAAGAATTAGGTTTCACTGCAGAGAACAAAAATAACTCCAAAGATTTTACTCAGTAAATGCCTTAATACACAGCAGTACATACTTACACAATAGGTGGAAGGAATGGGGTACAACTAGGCTTCCATGAGAGATTCCCTGAATGTTACAAAGCTCACCCACAAGAAGGTTACTTCCTCTGAGGCCACTAAACCTGCTTCTGCCTTGCCTGACAATTGCAGACTGGGTATCACAAAGCTACATCTGTGCTGCTGCCACTCCCTTCACTCAGGAGTTGGAGAAAGTTGCACTGCCCATGCTGGAAGCCCCACCCCTAGCCCTAAGACCTTGCTCATCAACTGGATAGGGGTTGGCCTGTGCTTTAGTCTCCCTTTTAAATCTTACTCAAGTTCACCTAATTGGCTGAGTCTAATTAACACTTTGAATCCTAGTTGCAAGGGAGTCTAGGAAACAGAGTTTTAAAAGATCCAACTTCTGCAAATAGAAGTTAGGTGTACTGCAAACTAGTCCATAGTCTCCTCTATTTCTCTTCTGTTTGAGAAATGAAGAAGCAGCAGTAGAAAGAAGTGATACCTGTGAGGTGCTCACAGCCAATCACACGGCTCAGGACAAGCAGAGAATTAGTCAAAGAACAGCAATAACCACAAAAACAAATGGCAGTTCTGGGCATCTTAACCTAGCATGCCCTGAGGTCAGGAAGGTTCAGAGAGATAACCTTTGCCCAGACCCTGCCAAGATTCAAATTTTTGCCCACTGATGAGCCCCAACTCTGGGCCAGGACCCATCCCAGTTTTTTAATAATCTATAATAAAGATTGTAGACAAAAAGAACTGCCTGCTGTTTAATTGCTGCTGTAAAATCTCAAAGACTGATGGACTAAGGAGTAACTTCATATTTTCTAATAAACAAAGACAATAGCAATGCTATCAAATATCTAAAATAACTGAAAGAATGTTTTTTTTTAAAATATATACATTTAAATGCACATTTTCAATGCAATATTTGATATTAAATTGTTTGCTCATATCAATGCATTTCTTATGACTAAATATTTTCTTTCATATGGCATATTTTAATTGATGGATGATATGATAGAAGTTAGTTCTGTGACATGAGTTACCCCAAAATAGAGACAATGTGTGAGTAATTAAAATGACATTTCAACATCTTTGACTACTAAGCTACTGCCTTGCAACTTTTCTTTAAGATGAATGATACTGTTTTCAAAAGAGAAACAAATACTCAGAAAATTATTTTCCAAACAACTTAACTAAGTAGGAGCCTCGAAATTTCTATCCAGTTGTCTTATAACTATAAAATTGTTTAATCTCTATTCCTCCAAAGAATCCAGGATATTGCCTAGTCAGCCAATAAACAAATATGAGCCTGTTTGATGGGGATCCTCAGTTCCAGAAGAGGAACTGTATCTATGGCTTTAGTAACAGAGTATATACAGCCCTTTCTGAAATGTCTGCTTCAGATGTTAGAGGTCCTCCAGATTTAGAACTAAATGTTTCCCCAGAACCTCATTTCATTTTGGGAAAACACCATCATTTGTGACCTGTAACCCTGTATGTGGGCTGCCCTGGTGGCTCTGTGGTAAAGGACCTGCCTTCCAATGCACGATGGGGGTTTAATCCTTGGGTTGGAAAGATCACTGGAGAAGTAAATGGCAATCATCTCCAGTATTCTTGCCTAGGAAATCCCACTGACAGAGGAATCTGGTAGGCTACAGTCCACAGGGCCACAAGAGAGCCAGACATGACTTAGCAACGGACCATGCATGGATGACCCTGTATGTATCTGTCTACCTATCAATCCTACTTTATGTGGATTTCTTTCCTTGGGAAACATGGCTTTCTTTGCTGTAGAGGGAATGTAAGGACCTGAGAAAATGAGGTCAAGTATCAAAATGACCTTTATTCTAACTTGGTCTCAGACTGCCAACAAGGAGCATAGAGCCTGGCACCTACATAGGAACCCCTATGTGGTCAGATGAGACGAGGTGCAGCAAACAACTGGCTAATCCTTCACAAAGGTTTTCCAGTTTTTTATTTTTTCTTAAAATCCCTTATCTCCTCCAGCTTCTTCACCCCTCTGATCTCTCTTGCTTTTATCCCCCACCTCTTCTAAAATTCTATTATCAAATTTCCTTTATGGAACCAGCCAGTTCACACTGACTGCCTGGCACCTGCACACTTTCCTTATGCATGGGAAATCCCCTCCTTATGCACTTTGGTGAGAGGCAGAACCTACTCCTACTTCTATTCTACAGAAGCTGGTTATACCTGGTGGTCTGTTTCAGCACTCCGTGCAGGAAAATATAGGCTCTGGCCATCTCAGACAGCTGAATTCTGAATTAGAAACAGTGAAGCAGGGAGGCAAGGCCAGCAGAAATACTGGTGGCTAGCAAAGGATGCAGAGAGATCAAGTTTCTGGAAGTATTATTCTGTTTCGGCTGCCCTAGCAAAATACCGTAGCCTGGTGGCCTAAACGATAGACACTCATTTGTGAGGGGGAAGGGAGTCAAGACTAAGGTTCATCTTGAGGCCTCTTCTTGGTTTGCAGACAGCTGCTTTCTCTCAGCTGGTCTTCCCCTACACACACACATCTCTGTTGTTTCTCCCTCATCCTATAAGGCCATAGATTTTTTGATCAAAGCCACACCCTATGGCCTCAATTGACTTCAGTTACTTCCTTAAAGGCCCATCTCTAAACATAGTCACATTGGGAGGTCAGAGTTTCAACATATAAATTTGGAAATGACACAATTCAGTCTGTAACACTAGGCAACAATGCTGCTGTCCAAATCCAGTGCCCAGGCCAACCGGCTGCAGGCAGCACAGTGGTCACTGCATGCTCAGGGGAGTGGTATCACCACTGAGCTGGCTATGCTGTATGGTTTGGAATGTAATCTTCACCAGATAGTCCTAAATCTAACCCTCTGGGCTTCCTTGAGAGAATTCTTTTCAGCAAGTCACAAAAGATGTTGAACCACAGAGTGACCTCTTAAACTTATCCCACTTCATACTGTGTAACTGCAGCTATCACTTTGGAGGCTGTCTTGACTTTCTCAATTCCTGGACTTCAACTGTAGCCATAAATTATCCTCTTCCAACTAAAAATGCTAATGGATTGGAAATCATGATTCTGCTTTGATTGTGGAAATTTATGTAAACCAAATTATACCTGTTGGAAGAGTGATTCTCAAAGTGGGTGCCTGGGCAAACAGCATGGCTGCCACTTGCACATTCAGAAGAGCTGCAAGCTTTTGGTCACACTAGAGACCCTAGAAACTCTGATGGTGGAGCCCAGTAAATTGTTTCAATATGCCCTCCAGGGGATGCTGATACATAGTCAAGTTTGAGAACCACTGGTTATGAGAAACCTTCACTTGAGTATAAAACATTTGGGACAAAAACCATAATAGAAAGCCTCACAATCATCACCATGAACCATATCCTCCCACCCCCTACACATGACATTACAATGCTGCTTCTCTGTCTAAAAATCAGGATTATTATGCATTCATGTGATTAGAAATTTCTTCATTTGTTCTCCAAATACATAGGACTATGCTGTTGATCAAAAGTGTGTCTATCTACAGCACCAACTACTATATAGCTTCTTGGAAGTGCTACTCTGAGACCATTTTCTGTACTTACTATGGGTTCAAATAAACCAATTAGACCCCAGTGGGCCTCTTTTCAAGCATACACAAGATAGACAAAGTGATATCATAAGGTTATCTCTATGTTGTTGTTGTTGTTCAGACACACAGTTGTGTCCAAATCTTTGTGACGCAATGGACTGAAGCACACCAGGCCTCTATGTCCTTCACCATTACTGGATGTTTGCACAGGTTTGTGTCCATTGCATCAGTGAAGCCATCCAGCCATCTCATCCTCTGATGCCCTCTTCTCCTTCTGCCCTCAATCTTTCCTAACATCAGGGACTTTTCCAATGAGTCGGTTGTTTGCATCAGATGACCAAATTACTGGAGTTTCAGCTTCAGCATCAGTTCTTACAGAGTATTCAGGATTGATTTCCCTTAAGATTGACTGGTTTGATCTTGCTGTCCAAGGGACTCTCAGGAGTCTTCTCTAGCACCACAGTTTGAAGGCATCAGTTCTTCAGAGCTCAGCCTTCTTTATGGTCCACCTCTCATAATCATACATGACCATGGGGAAGACCATAAGCTTGACTATATGGACCTTTGTCAACAGAGTAATGTCTCTGCTTTTCAACACGTGGTCTAGGTTTTTCATAGCTTTCCTGCCAAGAAGCAATCGTTTTCTGATTTCATAGGTGCAGTCACCATCCACAGTGGTTTTAGAGCCCAAGAAGAGGAAATCTGTCATTACTTCCACCTTTCCCCTTCTATTTGCCATGAAGTAGTGGGGCTGGATACCATGATCTTAGTTTCTTTAATATTTAGTTTTAGGCTGGTTCTTTCATTCTCCTCCTTTACCCTCATCAAGAGGCTCTTTAGTTCCTATTCATTTTTTGCCATTAGAGTGGCATCATCTGCATCTCTGAGTTGTTGATGTTCCTCCTGCCTATCTTGATTCCAGCCTGTAATTCATCCAGTGAGGCATTTCTCATGACGTGCTCAGTGTCTAGATTAAACAAACAGGGTGACAGCAGACAACACTATGGTACTCCTTTCTCAATCTTGAGCCAATCAGTTGTTCCATATAGGGTTCCAGCTATTGCTTTTTGACCCCCATACAAGTTTCTCAGGAGACAGGTAAGGTTCTGGTATTTCCATCTCCATGACATGATTCTAATTAAAATTTAAAAGTCCAAAAATGTCCCTATGCAGTCGCCAAAAAGTATCCAAAATGTTTTCTTCCCTATTTTGATTACAGAAAATCTATGTGCTAACTAAAAGTATTTTTGCTTAAAAACAAAGTACATGAAGAAATTCTGGGAGGTGGGGGAGTGTTCAGAACTTGGACTATAGCGGGGGTTCCACAGGTATGTGTATATGTCCAAACTCATCAAGATGCATACATTAAATATATGCAGCTCTCATCTTTTAATACATTATGCTTGCCTCAAAAAAAAGGCATTAAAAATAAATGCTTATCTCTGCATTAGAGAATGTCTCTACCAGCAAGACTTCTTTGATGCAGCCTTTTTTGGTGTATGCATGGGAGAAGAAAGTATAACTATACAATTTCAAATAACACATTAGTATAGAACCTCTTATCCTTACCCTAAAAACAAACAAACAAAAAATTATGACTTTACATTAGCTGTAAACTTTCACTTTTTCCATGGAAAGTTTTAATCATTTTGTCATATTTAGGTGAATCACTGCTACACCAGCATAGTTATTAGTTCTTTCCGTTTGGTTTAATGAGAACCATAGCTCTTCAAAAAAGAAGAGATACTTAAATTATCTTATGAGTTATTAAAGATAGTAATCATTTAAAAGTTCTTGGCAAAAGGAAATATTTTGACTATATGAATTATGAAGTATGGTCGATGTTTTATATTTAAGTTCATAGAACATTTTTTGGTCAGATGCTATGACATATCTAAATATCACACCTTTTTTTGGTAATGTGGCTGATCAGTGATAAACTTTTATAGTGCCTCATTTATGGAAACTTTTTACCACACATAGGGGCATGGTATATATGTTGTTATGAAGATAATGCCACAGACTGATAGATGCTATTCTTATAGAAGACAGCTGCTTTTAAAAAATGTTTATATTCTCAAAATGAATAACTTTCACTTAGGACACCATCAGTCAGGGTTCTCTAAAGCACTCAGCGCTTTAGAAAGATGCTTATGTGGTCAAATAAGGAAATCAGTGTTACAGACAACAGGAAAAAGGCATGCAGTTTTCTGCAAGGGCTCTTTAGGATTTCATTTATTTGCTTATGTCACTGGCCAAAGCACAGGAAAGAACCACTTTCCAGCTTTGTTAGGGAAATGAATCAAAGAATGCATAATCCCTAAGGAAAGAAACAAGAATGATCTACTTCCTTTGTTAGCAGAGCCTTGAGAAGAGGCACCAGAGAAACCCCCCTTCTGTGCCAGTGTTCATGAGAAGCTCGGACTCCACTCTTGTTACCCATTCACTCATGCATTCGCTGAGGCATTCCTTCCAGAAACAATGGTTGGGTACCTTCCAGCTCTAGGCTTTGGTCACTGGAGATAAGCTGTGTACTAAAGAGAATCATGGGTTCTCATTCTAGTAACTGAAAATATCAGGCAGTGGAAGAATTCCCTCCAGCACTGAGCAAGGTGACTTGCTGGAGAAACAATGTGGCTGTCCAGACTGCACTGTGGATGACAGTAAGATTACTGTTGCTTGGCCCTGTGATGTTGCCTTGCTGCACATCAGCTCCCTACCCTTGCCCAGAGCTTGGCCACCTGGTGCTGAGGTGCCTCACTCACTTCTGGGGAAGGAGACCAAGACTATGGGGTGGATGATCAAGGAAAGTGGATATTGCACCTTTTACTAAAAAAAAAAAAAAAAGGAAAAGTAAACAGAGCTGGTGGGGACCTTGGAGAGCTAGTTCAAACTCCTCATTTGCACAGAAGATTTTACGGGTCATTCAACATTACTTAAAAAACTATTGGAAAGTAATTAACCTCCAATTAAAATAAATAAATTTATTTAAAAAATAAATAAATAAATTAGAGACAGGCATGGGTACTTCACCAAAGAAGATATAGGAATGGCAAACAAGTTCATGAAAAAATGCTCCACATCATGAGCCATTGCTGCTGCTAAGTCACTTCAGTTGTGTCCAACTCTGTGCAACCCCATAGATGGCAGCCCACCAGGCTCCCCCGTCCCTGGGATTCTCCAGGCTAGAACACTGGAGTGGGTTGCCATTTCCTTCTCCAATGCATGAAAGTGAAAAGTGAAAGTGAAGTCGCTCAGTCGTGTCTGACTCTTAGTGACCCCATGGACTGCAGCCTACCAGGCTCCTCCGTCCATGGGATTTTCCAGGCAAGAGTACTGGAGTGGGGTGCTGTTACTAGACAAATGCAAATTAAAACTACAGTGATGCACCACTTGGACACCTGTTGGAGTGGGTTAAATGAAAAAGATTGACCATACCAAATGCTAGTGAGGACATGAAGCCACTGGACCCGTCATGCTTTGCTGGATAGGGTGTAAAGTTGTGCAACCACTTTAGAAAACTTGAAAGATAGACACACACCTACCATATGATTCAGCCATACCACTCCTAGGTATCTTCCCAAAAGAAATAAAAGCATGTGTCCAGCCAAAGACTTATTTTCACAAGTTCATAGCAGTTTTATTTTTAATAGCCTCAAAGTGGAAACTGCCTGTGTCCACCAACCAGTTTATAGATAAACAAACTGTAGTTTTGTCCATTCAGTGGAATACTACTCAGCAATAAAAAGGAATGAACTATTGGTATCTGCAATAACATGGAGAAATCTCAGCATCATTACACTGCATGAAAAAACACACAAAAAAATAAAGACTACATACTGTGTAGTTCCATCTATAAAATTATAGAAAATACAAACTAATCTATAGTGATAGAAAGCAGATCAGTGGTGGCCTATGAATGGGCTGGAGTGGGAAGGGGAAGGTGGGAGGGTTCACAAGGCTGCACCAGGAAACTTTCGAGGGAATGGGTGTGTTCACTATCCTGACTGTGATGATGGTTTCATAGCTATCCCCATACATCAGAACTAACCAAATTATACAGTTTAAATGTGTGCAGTTTGTTGTATGTCCATTATACCTCAATAAAGTAATATTTATAAGTGAAAAAAAAAAAAGACTATTGGAGTCTCCCAAGCTTACAAAATCCAAATGACAGTTGGGTTATTTTATCCATGGTGCCACGTGGGACCTCAACTCTGCTAGTGCCAAACTTGCTGTATTTGGAAGCTCTGTGTGCACACTTCTGTTGGCCTTTGAGGATGTGCATCCCTGTATCACTGCCCTCGTCTCCTTGGGAATCACCTTTTGCTGGCAATCCAGGGCCCTCCACATAGGCAAGACATTGTTAGCTCTCCTTTCCCTCAGTGAACATGTTTCTTCTCCAGTCTTATCTAGGGACTCAGATGCTGCTACTGCTGCTGCTGCTAAGTCACTTCAGTTGTGTCTGACTCTGTGCGACCCCATAGACGACAGCCCACCAGGCTCCCCTGTCCCTGGGATTCTCCAGGCAAGAACACTAGAGTGGGTTGCCATTTCTTTCTCCAATGCATGAAAGTGAAAAGTGAAAGTGAAGTCGCTCAGTCATGCCCGACTCTTAGTGACCCCACAGACTGCAGCCTACCAGGCTCCTCCATCCATGGGATTTTCCAGGCAAGAGTACTGGAGTGGGGTGCCATTGCCTTCTCCAAGGGACTCAGATGGGATGAGCCCCAAAAACACTGAGCTCCTTAACATTTCTTTGTAAAGACAACTCTCATCTTTCTGTTTTCCATATTTTAAATGTACAAAAGCCACCCCAAAGGAAGGAAGGTGTTTGCATGTGATATTTGTGATTGCCCTGTGCTCTACTTAATAGAACTGAGCCTCCCTCCTCTACAGAACCGAAGTTCTTGCTGTAACTTTCCTGCATCCAATACACATTGTGTCCAATGTGTACAATGCATTGTGTACATTGTGTGCAGTGCAGAAGTGTTCTGTTTAACCTTGCTTCACCCACATGCTGGCTTCAGGTACAGCTAGACTCAAAAGCAAGAGAGAGGGACACAGTATGAGCTTTTAGAGTCTTAGGTATAACAGTCAAGAAGATGTGAAAATATCTCAAAATCTAGTAAGGTCAGGTGACAGAATCAGCATATACTTCAAACCCTTCAGTAAATAATTGCTTTAGAATAGATTAATTATTATAACAACATGGTGGAACTTGAGGACATCACGGTAAGTGAAACAAATCAGATGAAGAAAGATGAATATTGTGTTATCTCACTTACATATGAAATTAAAATAAATATAGGAAAAGACATCAGATTTGTAGTTATCAGAAGTTGGACTGTGGAGATTAGATGAAGGTGGTCAAAAAGTACAAACTTCCAGTTATAAGAAAAATATTAATGTACACAAAGTGCAAACTTCCAGTTGTAATAAAAATGAGTAATATAAATAAAGGATATGATGTACAATATGATCACTGTAGTTAACACAGTTGTATGGCATATTTGAAAGCTGTTAAGGGCCTAAAATTCTCATCACAAGGAAAAAAAAAATTTTTCGTTTTTGTATCTATGTGAGATATTGAGTATAAACTAAGCTTATGTGGTAATCATTTCCAAGTATATGGATCAAGTCATTATGCTGTACACCTTATGTAGTGCTATAAGTCAATTATATCTCAATAAAGCTGAAAGATAAAAAAGATATCTGAGTACTTCTGAGACTCATATATAGCATGGAGACCATAGTTGATAATACTATATCATTGAAATCTGTTAAGGGAGTATATCTTAAGTGTTTTCATACAAACAAGAAAAGGTAACTATTTAATGTGATGGGTGTTTTAATTAACTTGGTAGTGGGAGTTCTTTCTCAAGGTATATATAATACAACTGGCATATTGCACACTTACTGTATTACAATTTTATTTACCTCAGTAAGAGGTAAATGAGACCATAAGGAATCCCCCTGCAATGCAGGAGATGTGGCTTCAATCCCTGGCTTGGAAAGATTTCTGGAGAAGGAAATGGCAACCCACTCCAACATTCTTGTCTGGAAAATCCCGTGGACAGAGGAACCTGGTGGGCTACAGTCCGTAGGGTCACAGAGTCAGACACAACTGAGCATGCATGCATATGGTTTAAGCAGAAAGAATAAGTTAATCATTGTGCTTGGATTCATTATTTGATTTCCCATGAAGGTTTATAATTTCCTCGAGGGGATCTGACTTCAGAGCAGCTAGGCTCAGTCATGGATTCTCTTTTCAGACAGAAAGGAGGGAAATGGAGGCTTCTTTAATTCTAATCTCAAATTTAGACAGGTGGGACTGAAAGGTATTAGACATGATATCTTTTAAAATGTGAATTTTGAGACAAGCAGTATTGACACCAGTGTTCCTCAGAATGATCCAAGGAACATCTGAATCAATGTGCCTGGACAATCATTAAAAAGTAGATTGCTAACCCATGTATAGCTGCTGTACCAGAACGTGTCTTGGGAAAGTCCCTATTTTCAAGGACATGGAGTGATTTTTATGCAAACAAAAGTTTGAGAAACCCATTCCAAAACTTAGGTAGTGAAACTGAACAGGTATCTCTGGGATTCCTTGACACAGAAGCTGTTCTGTGTCCCCCATTTCTTGTTTGTGGGGAATAGTCTTCAGCTTCTATGATTTTGCATGAGTTCCAAAGTGCCAGTCCAAGCAGTTGCTAATCAGGGAAGGGGGGGATGCAGAGATAAGGTAGGAGCATCAAGAAACAATAGTGCAGCCTTGGGGCAGTGTCCTGGTTCCACTTCAGGGGACACATAATATCTTTGAGCTCTTTTGCAGAACCAAAACCTCCAACAATGGAAGATGAACAACTTGATTAAGCATTCTTCATCCCAGATAGAAGGTCATTGTTTGATAAGCTTGAGAAGCACAGCTCAGCAGAAGATCTCCTGAGGCCAGTTTAAAAGAATGTAGGCCCTGCACACACCTCAGCGCTTCTTACCAGCCCCACACTTGAACTATTGCTTTAAAACTCAACACCGAATAGTTTTGAGGGGCACGAGCCTTCTGCACCCCCCTTTGTGTGGCAAAGCAATAAAGCTATTCTTTTCTGCTTTACCAAAAGTCTGTCTCCAAGTTTCAATTTGGCACTGGTGCACAGAGGCCAAATTTTCAGCATCAATAGCTGCCATCCAATAAATGGATCAAGAAGGGGAAGACTGGGTTTTCTCCCAGTTATTAGGATTTGAAAAATATCACATCTGTTTGGTGACATTATCACAATGTCACAAAATATCACAACTATATACTAGTCAGCAACCCAGGGATACAAAATGATTCTTCTGATCTAGTCAGAAGATATTTCTTTGACTCTGAAATAATTAATATTTGCAAAATTTTAGGTAGATACTGATACTGTTTTCTGATTTGTCACAGTCCCCAGTATTCCCTGTTGTTTTACATCGAATCTGTTTCATCTAGCTGACTCTTGTCAGCATTTAAAGCTGCAATCTTTAAATGTGGACATTTGATAAAAGCACTTGGGTCTACAGACTGGAAATAACAAGTTCAAAAGAAATTGATGTGTAAATTAGAATGTCAATTTATTCAGTTGTAGAGAGAAATAATTAAAAGATGCATGGAAATTCACACAGCCTGACTTCTTGCCCTCTAGGTAAATAGTATTATAGAAGACCTCATGGCAAGGAATCAGCATAAGTAGAATAGGTTGCAAAATTTAAATATTGAATGGTTATAGGATAAAAACCTGCTGAATCCCCTTCCACAATGTCTAACTTACTGATTAGAAAATTGGACTGGCCTGGGCAGCCTTGTATAAATTTTCATTCAGTCATGATCTTCTTTGTAAATGTAGATATATTTGCTACAGGCAGATAGGGTAGGGCATCCCATGAGGGAAAGAACTAGAGGTGGCTTCTTTCTTTGGTGTACAAGAATTCATTTTTGCCTAAGCCATTTTGTGATCTAAGCCTGGCTTGCCCTAGTATGTGCTGTGCTGTGCTTAGTTGCTCAGTCATATCTGATTCTTTGCGACCCCATGGACTATAGGCCATGAGGCTCCTCTGTCTATAGGGATTCTCCAGGCCAGAATACTGCAGTGGGTAGGCTTTCCCTTCTCCAGGGGATCCTTCCAACCCAGGTATTGAACTCAGTTCTCCTGCATTGCAGGTGGATTCTTTACCATCTGAGCCACCAGGGAAGCCCAAGATTACTGGAGTGGGTAGCCTATCCCTTCTCTAGGGGATCTTCCCAACCCAGAAATCAAACTAGGGGTCCTGTATTGCAGACAGATTTTTTACCAGCTGAGCTACCAGGGAAGCCCTTGCCCTTGTACAGGTCTCAGTAATTAAAGATCTTAAGGTAGCAAAGGAATGCAGGAACAGAGAAAAAAACAATCAAATAGTTCAGTGATAAAGCAGAGTCCAGTTCCTTGTCAAAAGAACAATATGCATAACAATAGATCATTGAGTTCTGCAGGAACTAAGGTCCCCATCCTGGTGGAGGATGAAATGAGGGTGTTGACCCTCCTGACTTCAGTCAACTAAAGCTTGGACTCTGTTGACCTCTGCCCTAGTTCTATGCTGAGTTCTCCTTTACAGAAGCCCTTAATGAATATGTGTGTACACTTAGCTTAAAGGGCTTCCCTCATGGTCATAGTAGTAAAGAACCTGCCTGCCAATACAGAAGCCATAAGAGATGTGAGTTTGATCCCTTGGTTGGGAAGATCCCTTGGATAAGGGCATGGCAATCCACTCCAGTATTCTTGCCTACAGAATCCCATAGATAGAGGAGCCTGGTGGGCTAGAGTCCATAGGGTTGCAATGAGTTGGACACGACTGAAGCAACTTAGCAAGCATGGACTTAGCTTAAAACTTTTCCAATTTTGCTATCAGGGAGAAGTTGCCCAGTGTTTTTCTTACTTTGCTGCAAGTAATAAATCCTTTCTTCCCCTGATCTTTGGCTTGGCTGTGTTTTTTGGCTCAACACTCACCAAGAGGCAAACTGTTTTGGGGCAACACTGCCTTGGTTTATTGTATATTGGTTCCATAGTTTAGCTTACAAAGACAACCTTCAAATCCAAGTTGACATTTAAAAAACCCTCTTCTATGTCTCCTATAGAAGGAAAAAGTAGGGGAAAAGACCTTTCCCATTTAAAGCCCACAGTTGTAGTTCACTAGCTTCAAATTCCTACCTATAGGATTCAATGTTTTTAAGGAGGCCTCCTAGCGTTCTGGCTCTTAACTCTCACAGAATTTTGGTTTGAAATGTAAATACCTCCAACCCTGCCTGTACCACATTATTTCAATAAGAAAACAAGTGTTTGCAATTTGCTTCTAACCCCTGATCCCAAATGATTTTCTCTTCTCTTCTCTAAACCTTAAAAATAATTTTAGAAAATAGTTTCAGATTTTAACTGAGATACAGTGGTTATTATACAATAAGAAATGTATGTTGTACACTGTGTTTGTAAAGCTATTTCTGATTTTGCCTTCTTTGGTTCAGTGGGGCTATTTCCATGTGAACCCATTTTCACTGTGAAAACTCACATAGTAAATGGGCAGAAATGCCACTTTTGGCTCACAGAGTCCCAGTAAGCAAATGCTTTAAAAAGGAAGAAAAAAAAGCATATTGGTGGGATTCAGGACACACTCCTCCTATATATGGTATTTGACAAATTGAATATTTTAAGGTGACTGAGTTTGAGAATTTCCCTCACCTTCTCTCCTTAAGGAGGTCATAAAATATCCCTATACCTGGAGGAATGGAGCATCTCCAAGACTGGGACCCCAAAAGGAATCTGAAGGAACCGGCTTTGATAAATCTCCCCCAAGACACCACCTCCCACTCCTACCTTCTGGTTCTATCACGTCTTTCCATGACTTCCTACTCTTCATCAAACCTAGTACAGAAACACTCAGGTTTAACCACTTCTTTCAGTTCAGATCAGTTCAGTCAACTCAGTCGTGTTCGACTCTTTGAGGTCTCCATTTTCTTATGAAGACTCCTCTGAGTTACATAAAACTCAATAAGTTTGTGTGCTTTTCTCGTCAATTTGTCTTGTTAGAAAACAAAGTTCAACTGAGTTAAATTTTAAAGATCTTATTGGCTCTATTCAATGATTCATGAATTGAGTAGCATCCAATTTAGCAAATAGTAAGGAGTTCTGAGAAGCTGTACAAAATGAAGACTTTTTATAGACAGAAGGGACCAGGAACAAGGAAGATACACTAGGCCAAAAACTGGGTTGGTTATTGCAAGGTTACTTTCCTTTAGGAGATGGGGGAGTCTATCAGGCAAGTGAACTCATTAGGGCTGATCAGGTGATTACTGGTTGATTGAAATTAAGATGTTATTTCTAGGACAGCAGAAATTGTAATTTAGTCATCTCTGGTGACATTGAGTTGGTGTAAACAACTCCATTTGGGGCCTGCTGTTATGTTTTTAACATAGGGTTGATAGTAGGTGGATTTTATTTAATTTTTCTCATTTTAAAATATGCCCAAGGGTGGGCAGTAAGATAGCCAGGAAGGTAGTAAGGTAGTAAGCCAGTAAGGTAGCCAGATGCTTGGTTCCTTCAGCTTCCATCTCTGTCCACCCTTAGGTGTGCTTCTCAGTTTCATGATTCAAGGTGTCTGTTAGGACTTCAGCAGCTTGTTGGAGGGAGAAACAGAGAAGAGCATTTAGCTTCTCTTCAAGGAGACTTCCTGGAAGAAGAGGTAAGACTTTCACTTACATACTCCTGGATACAAGGTGAGCATCAAGTCATGCTGGGAATGGGAGGCTCTTTCTGGAGGGGACAAGGTGCCAGGTAAGCCCTGCCTTCTTTCTGACTTAGGAGAGGAGAGGTGGATGACAAGCAGCAGTATGTGAAATGCTCTGGGCTGGGGCAGAGATGTGTGCTTCTTTAGGAGGAGAGGACAGTTACTTGCAATGAAGACCTGTGGTTCTGACCTGCTGCAGGTTAAAAGCATAATAGGTATTGTCAGGCAAACTCATATAAGCACTTTTTTTTTTTTTTTTTGGTAAGCAGACACAGAAAATAAAGGAACTTTCTAAATAGTCACATCATTTATTATATTCATTTACTGAGTAAACAATGAGTCCTATGCTATGCCTGACATTATGCTAGAAAGTGCGTACATTAGTTCAGTATGATCTCTGTCATTTCAGAATTCCAACAAAGAAAATACAACTCAAATACAACACAAAAAATCCGTTAAATTGTGTACACTTTTCTCCTGGGTCAGGAAGATCCCCTGGAGAAAGAAATGGCAATCCACTCCAATATTCTTGCCTGGAAAATCCCATGGATGGAGGAGCCTGGCCAATTGCAATCCATGGGTCACAAAGAGTCAGACACAACTGAGTGACTTCACTTTCACTTTCTCCTATTACTCTATCTTTGTCAGTTGGATTTTTGGACCCATCCAGGAACCTTGAAAGGGCTGAGAAAGCCTTTTCTCCTCTCCTACAAAGCATCAGCCATGCCAATGCAGAGAAGAGATGTGGCTGACACATCTGTGGACTCTGTAGACACTGAATGCAGTGCTGCTGGGTGACTGCTGGCCTTCACCTTCACAAGGCAGAGCCTCCCTAGTCTGTGCCATCTTGCAAGCTCCTTGTTCCCTTGCATTGAGCATCTCACTGCATCTGGTTAGGGTGCTGCTTCTGACACAGCTGTGGCCAGACTGTTCTGGATACATAACTCAGCTTCAGAAGACATCTTCTTCCAAAATCTCTACTTCCTCTCCACCTGTTCTCTCAAACCTCTTCCCAGCAGATTTAGTCTTCACCAACCCACCAACACTGGTATCATCAAGGCCAACAGTGACCTCAGTGTCAAACCCGGAAGTCTTCATCCCACTGGATTTTTTTTTGTGTGTATAGTATTGGGATTAAAAAAATTATTTATTTTAATTGGAGGCTAATTACTTTACAATATTGTAGTGGTTTTTGCCGTCATTGACATGAATCAGCCTTGGGTGTACATGTATTCCCCATCCTGAACCCCACTCCCACCTCTCTCCCCATCCCATCCCTCAGGGTCATCCCAGTGCACTGGCCCTGAGCACCCTTTCTCATGCTTTGAACCTGGACTGGCCATCTATTTCACACATGCATATGAAATATAGATGTTTCAATGCTATTCTCTTAAGTCATTCCATCCTTGCCTCCTCCCATAGAGTCCAAAAGTCTGTTCTTTACATCTGTGTCTCTTTTGCTGTCTCGCATATATGTTTATCATTACCATCTTTCTAAATTCCATATATATGTGTTAATATACTGTATTGGTGTTTTTCTTTCTGACTTACTTCACTCAGTATAACATGCTCCAGTCTCATCCATCTCATTAGAACTGATTCAAATGCATTCATTTTAATAGCTGAGTAATATTCCATTGTGTATATGTACCACAGCTTTCTTATCCATTCATCTGCCGATGGACATCTAGGTTGCTTCCACTGGATCTTATGGCAACACTTGGCCCAGATGATCCAAGGCTCCCTCTAACACCCACATGGGTGTGGCTCCTGACTTCATTGCCTTCAGGTCTGTGCTAGAATGTCACCTGATTTCTGTCCCTCTCCTCTGGGGACCCAGCCCCATCCCTCCATTGGCTGTCCTTTGTCACCATTATTGTAGGGATATATCATTTGTTTACTGTGGAGGTGAAGAGAGACATTTGCTAACTATTAAAGGTTCCAGTTCAGTTCAGTTCAGTCGCTCAGTCATGTCGGACTCTTTGCAACCCCATGTATCTCAGCACGCCAGGCCTCCCTGTCCATCACCAACTCCCGGAGTTCACTCAGACTCACGTCCATCGAGTCAGTGATGCCATCCAGCCATCTCATCCTCTGTTGTCCCCTTCTCCTCCTGCCACCAATCCCTCCCAGCATCAGAGTCTTTTCCAATGAGTCAACTCTTCACATGAGGTGGCCAAAGTACTGGAATTTCAGCAGTAGCATTATTCCCTCCAAAGAAATCCCAGGGCTGATCTCCTTCAGAATGGACTGGTTGGATTTCCTTGCGGTCCAAGGGATTCTCAAGAGTCTTCTTCAACACCACAGTTTAAAAGCATCAATTCTTTGGTGCTCAGCCTTCCTCACAGTTCAGCTCTCGCATCCATACATGACCACAGGAAAAACCATAGCCTTGACTAGACGGACCTTTGTTGGCAAAGTAATGTCTCTGCTTTTGAATATGCTATCTAGGTTGTTCATAACTTTCCTTCCAAGGAGTAAGCGTCTTTTAATTTCATGGCTGCAGTCACCATCTGTAGTGATTTTGGAGCCCAGAAAAAAAAAGTCTGACACTCTTGCCACTGTTTCCCCATCTATTTTCCATGAAGTGGTGGGACCGGATGCCATGATCTTCGTTTTCTAAATGTTGAGCTTTAAGCCAACTTTTTCACTCTCCACTTTCACTTTCATTAAGAGGCTTTTGAGTTCCTCTTCACTTTCTGCCATAAGGGTGGTGTCATCTGCATATCTGAGGTTATTGATATTTCTCCCAGCAATCTTGATTTCAGCTTGTGTTTCTTCCAGTCCAGCGTTTCTCATGATGTACTCTGCATAAAAGTTAAATAAACAGGGTGACAATATACAGCCTTGACGAACTCCGTTTCCTATTTGGAACCAGTCTGTTGTTCCATGTCCAGTTCTAACTGTTGCTTCCTGACCTGCATACAAATTTCTCAAGAGGCAGATCAGGTGGTCTGGTATTCCCATCTCTTTCAGAATTTTCCACAGTTGATTGTGATCCACACAATCAAAGGCTTTGGCATAGTCAATAAAGCAGAAATAGATGTTTTTCTGGAACTCTCTTGCTTTTTCCATGATCCAGCAGATGTTGGCAATTTGATCTCTGCTTCCTCTGCCTTATCTAAAACCAGCTTGAACATCTGGAAGTTCACGGTTCACATATTGCTGAAGCCTGGCTTGGAGAATTTGAGCATTATTTTACTAGCGTGTGAGACGAGTGCAATTGTGTGGTAGTTTGAGCATTCTTTGGCATTGCCTTTCTTTGGGATTGGAATGAAAACTGACCTTTTCCAGTCCTGTGGCCTCTGCTGAGTTTTCCAAATTTGCTGGCATATTGAGTGTGGCACTTTCACAGCATCATCTTTCAGGATTTGGAATAGCTCAACTGAAATTCCATCACCTCCACTAGCTTTGTTCGTAGTGATGCTCTCCAAGGCCCATTTGACTTCACATTCCAGGATGTCTGGCTCTAGGTTAGTGATCACACAATCGTGATTATCTGGGTCATGAAGATCTTTTTTGTGCAGTTCTTCTGTGTATTCTTGCCATCTCTTCTTAATATCTTCTGCTTCTGTTAGGTCCATACCATTTCTGTCCTTTATCGAGCCCATTTTACATGAAATGTTCCTTTGGTATCTCTGATTTTTTTGAAGAGATCTCTAGTCTTTCCCATTCTGTTGTTTTCCTCTATTTCTTTGCATTGATTGCTGAAGAAGGCTTTCTTATCTCTTCTTGCTATTCTTGGAACTCTGCATTCAGATGTTGATATCTTTCCTTTTCTCCTTTGCTTTTCGCTTCTCTTCTTTTCACAGCTATTTGTAAGGCCTCCCCAGACAGCCATTTTGCTTTTTTGCATTTCTTTTCCATGGGGACGGTCTTGATCTTTGTCTCCTGTACAATGTCACGAACCTCATTCCATAGTTCATCAGGCACTCTATCTATCAGATCTAGGCCCTTAAACCTATTTCTCACTTCCACTGTATAATCATAAGAGATTTAATTTAGATCACACCTGAATGGTCTAATGGTTTTCCCTACTTTCTTCAATTTAAGTCTGAATTTGGCCATAAGGAGTTCATGGTCTGAGCCACAGTCAGCTCCTGGTCTTGTTTTTGCTGACTGTATAGAGCTTCTCCATCTTTGGCTGCAAAGAATATAATCAATCTGATTTCGGTGTTGACCATCTGGTGAAGTCCATGTGTAGAGTCTTCTCTTGTGTTGTTGGAAGAGGGTGTTTGTTATGACCAGTGCATTTTCTTAGCAAAACTCTATTAGTCTTTGCCCTGCTTCATTCTGTATTCCAGGCCAAATTTGCCTGTTACTCCAAGTGTTTCTTTACTTCCTACTTTTGCATTCCAGTCCCCTATAATGAAAAGGACATCTTTTTTGGGTGTTAGTTCTAAAAGGTCTTGTAGTTCTTCATAGAACCGTTCAACGTCAGCTTCTTCAGCATTACTGGTTGGGGCATAGACTTGGATTACTGTGATATTGAATGATTTGCCTTGGAAACGAACAGAGATCATTCTGTCGTTTTTGAGATTGCATCCAAGTACTGCATTTCAGACTCTTTTGTGGACCATTATGGCTGCTCCATTTCTTCTGAGGGATTCCTGCCCACAGTAGTAGATATAATGGTCATTTGAGTTACATTCACCCATTCCAGTCCATTTCAGTTCACTGTTTCCTAGAATGTTGACATTCACTCTTGCCATCTCTTGTTTGACCACTTCCAATTTGCCTTGATTCATGGACCTGACATTCCAGGTTCCTATGCAATATTTACAGTCTTTACAGCATCGGACCTTGCTTCTATCACCAGTCACATCCACAGCTGGGTATTCTTTTTGCTTTGGCTCCATCCCTTCATTCTTTCTGGAGTTATTTCTCCACTGATCTCCAGTAGCATATTTGGCACCTACTGACCTGGGGAGTTTCTCTTTCAGTATCCTATCATTTTGCCTTTTCATACTGTTCATGGGGTTCTCAAGGCAAGATTACTGAAGTGGTTTGCCATTCCCTTCTCCCGTGGACTACATTCTGTCAAATCTCTCCACCATGACCCGCCTGTCTTAGGTTGCCCCATGGGCATGGCTTAGTTTCATTGAGTTAGACAAAGCTGTGGTCCTAGTGTGATTAGATTGACTAGTTTTCTGTGAATATGGTTTCAGTGTGTTTGCTCTCTGATGCCCTCTTGCAACACCTACCGTCTTACTTGGGTTTCTCTTACCTTGGGCATGGAGTATCTCTTCACGGCTGCTCCAGCAAAGCGCAGCCATTGCTCCTTACCTTGGACGAGGGGTATCTCCTCACCACCGCCTTTCCTGACCTTCAACGTGGGATAGCTCCTATAGGCCCTCCTGCGCTCGCACAGCCACGGCTCCTTGGACGTGGGGTTGGTCCTCCTGGCCACCGCCCCTCTGACCTCCAAATCATGTATGATATGATGTTCTCATTTTAACCTATTATTGCTATAAAACTTCACATGATGTGAGTTATTAGGAGAAAATGTTTTATCAAGTAGCCTAACTTAAAACTGAGGGTGATCTTGTCATGAAAGACAAGGTAATATGTATGCTAGTATGATCAAAGGGGTTTTGGAAGATAAAAAAGTCAACAATTTTTAATAAGACTCATTGTCTTATATATTTGATCTTTCTCTCTTTACTCCATCCTTTCTACTTTCAGTGTTGTTCAGGGTCAAATATAATTTCTTTCAACATTAGGGAAAAAATAAATCCACCTCTTTCTGTAGATACTAGAACTACTCAGCTTCTTTTAAAAATACCACATGTAAACTATCTTTAAAAAGCAATCTTACTAACAATGAACAAGGCTTCAATTAATCGAGTCAAAATTAGTTTAAAAAAAATCTGTCTTGATTTAGAGTATTAATAAAATGATATTATAGGGAAATCATCACTTGCTGATTATACCTTTAAACAGAATAATTTAATTTAAAAAATTTTAGTGGAGTTTTCCATTAAAGCAAAATCATCTTTATAAAATGGGAAATCATGACTGATTTCCCTTTAGGTAAATCTGTAAGCCAGATGATTCCCTCAGTAATCCCTCTTGGGGGGTCTCAGACTCTTGTTCTATTTTCCCCTAGAGATTAACTAGAAAGGAATATCTGTGACATCTTGAATTACTAAAGCATCCTTACCTGGACAAACTGTGCATCTGCAGATGGTCCATGAACTATTATCATGAATAGTTTACATTTTGCTACCATTGAAAGCAAATGTAAAAAGCACTCAGCAAGATTTGGTTTCTTTCATTTCTGTTACAATGGTAATGGTAAGCTTATTTGTTTTTTAAACAACTATTTCTAAATTGTACTTGAGTCACTAATATATAATGTCTGTATTTGTAGATGAATGGCAATTATGATATCAAAATATTTCAATAACAGAATATTGGATTTGTTACTGAGCCCAGGTTTGGCTGCTTGCTGCTCCAAAACCAATACCTCAGAAACAAGTGCTGGAAGGAGCAGAGAGTCTGCTTTATTCAGGAGGCTGGCAACCTGGGGAGAAGTTGGACTTGTGTCCAAATAACCAACCCCAAAGATACTGCTTGATTATGAAAGATTTTAAAGGGACACGTTAGGGGAGGAGGTCAGAGTCTTCAAAATCTTCCACTGTGTACAGACTTTCTTCTGATTGGTTGGTAGTGAGGTACCAGAGTGGTGTCCAGGACTCTTGGGCTCAGCCTAAAGTTACCATCCTCCACCTGGGTGGGGACCCAAGATATTGTCATGTACATTCCTTGAGAAGGAATCAGGACCCTTCCCCAGGGCTGCCCTGTTGTTTCTTGACTGCTCCTCCTTTTTTTTCTGTATTTCTTTCTTTCCCTGATAAGCAACTGATTAAATCTACCCTGTGGAACTCAGAAAAGGTCGAGGAGGCTGAATGGAGCCTGTTTCATACAAACAGAAAACAGGGGACACAGAAAGGATTCGTATATTGGAGGGCCCCACAAGACCTCAAATTAATAAGTGACCTGAAATATAGTTCAGCAATCATAGAATCTGACACCCTTATGGACACCAAGACCTGAGGAAGTCATGTGTTGGCTGTACCACGTGAATAATTAATGGTAAAACTGAAATTACACTTGATTCTTTTCACATGAATCTCATATGCCCGCTCAGTAGGTCACTGAAACAATACTCTAACTTGCACATTCCTCACATGAGAAAAATTTTAAAGTAAAAATAAGTTTTATTGTAAAAGTGATTAAATTATTTTATATGGGATAATGTGAGTGGTAATTTTTTCCCTCTCAAATCATAGCAAATTTTATTATTTCAGCTAAAAGAAAGGAAAAATTGAGGTTTGTGTTTTAAAGCATACCTAAATGATGATATCAGTTGTTACTTTGTGAAAAAGTCTTTCAAATTTATTATGGGCTGTGCCATCAGGTAAACTTAATTTTGGAAATTTGTAAAAACACTGAAAGTAATTAGTTGGTCTTATCCTCCCCTCCACCCCAATCTACTTTTGACTGTTTTATCTTTATCAAGGAAGTATTTATGTTAGAGTTTTCTGAAAGAATGTTGAAATCTTATTATTTTCAAATTAAAGTTTTCAAATCCATCTGAAACCATTTACCTCATTTTGGGACCTGAACTTTTGTGCTGGGACTAGAACCCAGCCAAAACCCACAGTCTTCGAACTGAGATCACAGATCTCTTTTCAGGATCTAATGAAGCTCAGGTTCTTGATGTCTCATCACAGAAAGAATTCAGTGAGAGATACAGTGATAGGTAGGAAATGGATTTATTTAGAGAGAAACACACTCCACAGACAGAGTGTGGACCATCACAGAGGGTGAGTGTGGTGGTCTTGAAATGTAGTGTAGCTAGCTTTTGTGGGCTGGGTAATTTCATAGGCTAATGAGTGGGAGGGATTATTCTATTTTGGGGGAGGGGTGGATATTTCCAGGAATTGGGCCACTGCCCCCTTTTGGGTCATTTGACAGTGCCTTGGAAAGAGCCCATTATGGTGCCTTTGGGTGTGTCACTAAGCTTGCTGATTGAAGATCAAGGTCCAATTGAAGTTGATTTGTCTGCCATCTTGGACCCATTTCATTCTAATGTTTTACTTTAAAAAAAATTATTTAAATTGAAGGATGATTGCTTTACAATGTTGTATTGGTTTCTTGGATACATTAACATGAATCAGCCATAGGTATAGACATGTCCCCTTCCTCTTAAACCTCTCTCCCACCCCATCCCATCCCTTGTCACAGAGCACCAGGCTGAGCTCCCTGCACTATAGTGCAACTTACCATTAGCTATTTTACACATGGTAATGTATATATTTCCATGCTACTCTCTCAGTTTATCCCAACTTCTCCCTCCCCTGCTGTGTCCATAAGTTTATTCTCTATGTCTGAGTCTCTATTCTTGCTCTTCAGCTTCATCAGTGTCATTTTTCTAGACTCCATATATATGTATCAATATATGTTATTTCTTGTTCTCTTTGTGACTTACTTCACTCTGTATAACAGGCTCTAGTTCATCCACCTCACTAGATATGTTAAAAATTTGTTCATTTTTTGTGGCCAAGTAATATTCCACTATATGAATATACTACATTTTCATTATCCATTCATCTGTCAATGAACATCTAGGTTGCTTCCATGTCCTGGCTATTGTAAATAGTGCCGCAGTGAAAATTGGGGTGCATGCTAAGTCACTTCGGTTATGTCCGGTTCTTTGTGACCCTATGGACTGTGGCCTGCCAGGCTCCTCTCTCCATGGGATTCTCTAGGCAATTATTTGAGTGAGTGGCCATGTGCTCCTCCAGGGGATCTTCCTTACCCAGGGATAAAACCTGCATCTCCTGCATTGCAGGAAGATTCTTTACCGCTGTGCCACTGGGGAAGCCTGAACATTGGGGTATATGTGTCCTTTTCAATTATGATTTTCTCAGGGTATATACCCAGTAGTGGGATTTCTGGGTTGTAAGGTACTTTTATTTCCAGTTTTTGAATAAATTTCCATTCTATTCTCCATAGTGGCTGTATCAGTTTACATTCCCATCAACAGTACAAGAGTGTTCCCTTTTCTCCACATCCTCTCCAACATTTATTGTTTGTAGATTTTTTGATGATGGTCACTCTGACTGGTGTGAGGTGATACCCAATGGTAGTTTTGATTTACATTTCAGAGCAAAAAAGTTGGCTTAAAACTCAACATTCAGAAAACTAAGATCATGCCATCTGGTCCCATCACTTCATGGCGAATTGATGGGGAAACAGAAAACAGTGTCAGACTTTATTTTTTGGGGCTCCAAAATCACTGCAGATGGTGATTGTAGCCATAAAATTAAAAGACGCTTACTCCTTGGAAGGAAAGTTATGACCAACTTAGACAGCATATTAAAAAGCAGAGACATTACTTTGCCAACAAACGTCTCTCTAGTCAAGGCTATGGTTTTTTCAGTGGTCACATATGGATGTGAGAGTTGGACTGAGAAGAAAGCTGAGTGCCGAAGAATTGATGCTTTTGAACTGTGGTGTTGGAGAAGACTCTTGAGAGTCCCTTGGACTGCAAGGAGATCCAACCAGTCCATTCTAAAGGGTATCAGTCCTGGGGTTCTTTGGAAGGACTGATGCTAAAGCGGAAACTCCAATACTTTGGCCACCTCATGCTAAGAGTTGACTCATTGAAAAAGACTCTGATGCTGGGAGGGATTGGGAGCAGGAGGAGAAGGGGACGACAGATGATGAGATGGCTTGATGGCATCACCGACTCCGATGGATATGAGTTTGAGTGAACTCCGGGAGTTGGTGATGGACAGGGAGGCCTGGTGTGCTGCAATTCATGGGGTCGCAAAGAGTTGGACCCGACTGAGTGACTGAACTGAACTGAATAATGTGATGCTGGTCATTTTTTAATGTGCTTATTAACAATCTATATATAATATCCTAGTTATTGACTTATAAATAATAAAGAATTTACCATAACTTACTATGGAAGAAATACTATGAAAGAAATTTCCAAGAATGTCTGTGAGATATTTTAGATCACTTTGTATTGACACTTGAGTGAATAAAATATATAGGGTAATGGATGACAACTAAGCCAGAATTATAAATAACAACAACTGATAAGTCTCCAGAATGCAATGTCTGTGAAATTTGCTGTCATCTTTAATAAGCCACAGATTACTATTACTGGCCAATGGAAATCATTTTAAAAATAATTATTAGAGTTATTGAAATGTGGAGGGTGAAACTCGAATTATGCTGATTTTTTTTTTTCCCCCTGTGTCTGAGGTGAACTAGGAATCGGAGTTAACTGACTCTGCTGCATCTGAGGACCTTAGTCAGCAATAGATTGGAAGCTAAGCCCAAGACTTCTGTGATAAGGAAGGTGGGAAGCAGAAAATATGCCTCTCTGGCACGGGGATTAATTTGAGCTATTTTGAGAAACAACAGATGCTGGAGAAGCTCTGAAAACTGAGAAATTACTCTTTTGTAAGGGAAAGTTACATTTATAAAGGAAATCTCCATTTATAATAGTGTTTCCCTCTCTGAGAGGGAGGGGAAAGGCTCCTTGGAGCCACCAAGTGGAGGCTTGGGCTTAAATCTGCTTGGCAAACCTAACTTTTTTTTAATTTAAATTAATTTATTTTAATTGGAGGCTAATTACTTTACAATATTGTTTTGGTTTTGCCATACATCAACATGAATCCGACATGGGTGTGTATGTGTTCCTAATCCTGAACCCCCCTCCCACCTCCCTCCCTATACCAACCCTCTGGGTCATCCCAGTGCACCAGCCCCAAGCATCCTGTATCCTGCATGGAACCTGGACTGGTGATTCATTTCTTATATGATATTATACATGTTTCAATGCCATTCTCCTAAATCATTCCACCCTTTCCCCCTCCCCCAGAGTCCAAAAGACTGTTCTATACATCTGTGTCTTTTTTGCTGTCTCCCATATGGGGTTATCATTACCATCTTTCTAAATTCCATGTATATGCATTAGTATACTGTACTGGTGTTTTTCTTTCTGGCTTACTTCACTCTGTATAATCGGCTCCAGTTTCATCCACCTCATTAGAACTGATTCAAATATATTTTTTTTAATGGCTGAGTAATACTCTATTGTGTATATGTAGCACAGCTTATCCATTCATCTGCTGATGGACATCTAGGTTGCTTCCATGTCCTGGCTATTATAAACAGTGCTGAAATGAACATTGGGGTACACGTGTCTCTTTCAATTCTGGTTTCCTCAGTGTGTATGCCCAGCAGTGGGATTGCTGGGTCATAACGCAGTTCTATTTCCAGTTTCTTAAGGAATCACCACCCTGTTCTCCATAGTGGCTGTACTAGTTTGCATTCCCACCAGCAGTGTAAGAGGGTTCCCTTTTCTCCACAGCCTTTCTAGCATTTATTGCGTGTAGACTTTTGGAATGCAACCATTCTGACTGGTGTGAAATGGTACCTCATAATGGTTTTGATTTGTATTTCTCTGATAATGAGTGATGTTGAGCATCTTTTCATGTGTTCGTTAGCCATCTGTATGTCTTCTTTGGAGAAATGTCTGTTTAGCTCTTTGGCTCATTTTTTGATTGGGTCATTTATTTTTCTGGAATTGAGCTGCAGGAGTTGCTTGTATATTTTTGAGATTAGTTGTTTGTAAGTTGCTTCATTTGCTATTATTTTCTCCCATTCTGAAGCCTATCTTTTCACCTTGCTTATTTTTTCTTTTGTTGTGCAGAAGCTTTTAATTTTAATTAGGTCCCATTTGTTTATTTTTGCTTGTATTTCCAATATTCTGGGAGGTGGGTCATAGAGGATCCTGCTGTGATTTATGTCAGAGTGTTTTGCCTATGTTCCTCTCTAAGAGTTTTATAGTTTCTGATCTTACACTTAGATCTTTGATCCATTTTGAGTTTATTTTTGTGTATGGTGTTAGAAAGTGTTCTAGTTTCATTCTTTTACAAATGGTTGACTAGTTTTCCCAGAACCACTTGTTAAAGAGATTGTCTTTTCTCCATTGTATATTCTTGCCTCCTTTGTCAAAAATAAGGTGTCCATAGGTGCATGGGTTTATCTCTGGGCTTTCTGTTTTGTTCCATTGATCTATATTTCTGTTTTTGTGCCAGTATCATACTGTCTTGATGACTGTGGCTTTGTAGTAGAGCCTGAAGTCAGGCAGGTTGATTCCTCCAGTTCCATTCTTCTTTCTCAAGATAGCTTTGGCTATTCGTGGTTTTTTATATTTCCATACAAATTGTGAAATTATTTGTTCTAGCTCTGTGAAGAATACCGTTGGTAGCTTGATAGGGATTGCATTGAATCTATAGATTGCTTTGGGTAGTATACTCATTTTCACTATATTGATTCTTCCAATCCACGAACATGGTATATTTCTCCATCTATTAGTGTCCTGTTTGATTTCTTTCACCAGTGTTTTATAGTTTTCTATATATAGGTCTTTAGCTTCTTTAGGTAGGTATATTCCTAAGAATTTTAATCTTTCCGTTGGAATGGTGAATGGAATTGTTTCCTTAATTTCTCTTTCTATTTTCTCATTATTAGTGTATAGGAATGCAAGGGATTTCTGTGTGTTGATTTTATATCCTGCAACTTTACTATATTCATTGATTAGCTCTAGGAATTTTCTGGAGGAGTCTTTAGGGTTTTCTATGTAGAGGATCATGTTATCTGCAAACAGTGAGAGTTTTACTACTTCTTTTCCAATTTGGATTCCTTTTATTTCTTTTTCTGCTCTGATTGCTGTGGCCAAAACTTCCAGAACTATGTTGAATAGTAGTGGTGAAAATGGGCACCCTTGTCTTGTTCCTGACTTTAGGGGAAATGCTTTCAATTTTTCACCATTGAGGATAATGTTTGCTGTGGGTTTGTCATATATAGCTTTTATTATGTTGAGGTATGTTCCTTCTATTCCTGCTTTCTGGAGAGTTTTTTTTTTTTTTTTATCATAAATGGATGTTGAATTTTGTCAAAGGCTTTCTCTGCATCTATTGAGATAATCATATGGTTTTTCTTTTTCAATTTGTTAATGTGGTGTATTACATTGATTGATTTGAGGATACTGAAGAATCCTTGCATCCCTGGGATAAAGCCCACTTGGTCATGGTGTATGATCTTTTTAATGTGTTGTTGGATTCTGATTGCTAGAATTTTGTTAAGGATTTTTGCATCTATGTTCATCAGTGATACTGGCCTGTAGTTTTCTTTTTTTGTGGGATCTTTGTCAGGTTTTGGTATTAGGGTGATGGTGGCCTCATAGAATGAGTTTGGAAGTTTATCTTCCTCTGCAATTTTCTGGAAGATTTTGAGTACGGATAGGTGTTAGCTCTTCTCTAAATTTTTGGTAGAATTCAGCTGTGAAGCCGTCTGGACCTGGGCTTTTATTTGCTGGAAGATTTCTGATTATAGTTTCAATTTCCGTGCTTGTGATGGGTCTGTTAAGATTTTCTATTTCTTCCTAGTTCAGTTTTAGAAAGTTGTTCTTTTCTAAGAATTTGTCCATTTCTTCCATGTTGTCCATTTTATTGCCATATAATTGCTGATAGTAGTCTCTTATGATCCTTTGTATTTCTGTGTTGTCTGTTGTGATCTCTCCATTTTCATTTCTAATTTTATTGATTTGATTTTTCTCCCTTTGTTTCTTGATGAGTCTGGCTAATGGTTTGTCAATTTTATTTATCCTTTCAAAGAACCAGATTTTGGCTTTGTTGATCTTTGCTATCGTCTCTTTTGTTTCTTTTGCATTTATTTCTGCCCTAATTTTTGAGATTTCTTTCCTTCTACTAACCCTGGGATTCTTCATTTCTTCCTTTTCTAGTTGCTTTAGGTGTAGAGTTAGGTTATTTATTTGACTTTTTTCTTGTTTCTTGAGGTATGCTTGTATTGCTATGAACTTTCCCCTTAGCACTGCTTTTACCGTGTCCCACAGGTTTTGGGTAGTTGTGTTTTCATTTTCATACATTTCTATATATATTTTGATTTCTTTTTTGATTTCTTCTGTGATTTGTTGGTTATTCAGCGTGTTGTTCAGCCTCCATATGTTGGAATTTTTAATAGTTTTTCTCCTGTAATTGAGATCTAATCTTACTGCATTATGGTCAGAAAAGATGCTTGGAATGATTTCAATGTTTTTTACTTTACCAAGGCTAGATTTGTGGCCCAGGATTTGATCTATCCTGGAGAAGGTTCCATGTGCGCTTGAGAAAAAGATGGAATTCATTGTTTTGGGGTGAAATGTCCTATAGATATCAATTAGGTCTAACTGGTCTATTGTATCATTTAAAGTTTGTGTTTCTTTGTTAATTTTCTGTTTAGTTGATCTATCCATAGGTGTGAGTGGGGTATTAAAGTCTCCCACTATTATTGTGTTATTGTTAATTTCCCCTTTCATACTTGTTAGCATTTGTCTTACATATTGCGGTGCTCCTAAGTTGGGTGCATATATATTTATAACTGTTATATCTTCTACTTGGATTGATCCTTTGATCATTATGTAGTGTCCTTCTTGGTCTCTTTTCACAGCCTTTGTTTTCAGTCTATTTTATCTGATATGAGTGTTGCTACTCCTGCTTTCTTTTGGTCTCTATTTGCATGGAATATCTTTTTCCAGCCCTTCACTTTCAGTCTGTATGTGTCCCTTGTTCTGAGGTGGGTCTCTTGTAGACAACATATATAAGGGTCTTGTTTTTGTATCCATTCAGCCAGTCTTTGTGTTTTGGTTGGAGCATTCAATCCATTTACGTTTACGGTAATTATTGATAAGTATGATCCTGTTGCCATTTACTTTATTGTTTTGGGTTCGAGTTTATACACCCTTTTTGTGTTTCCTGTCTAGAGAAGATCCTTTAGCATTTGTTGGAGAGCTGGTTTGGTGGTGCTGAATTCTCTCAGCTTTTGCTTGTCTGTAAAGCTTTTAATTTCTCCTTCATATTTGAATGAGATCCTTACTGGGTACAGTAATCTGGGCTCTAGGCTATTTTCTTTCATCACTTTAAGTATGTCTTGCCATTCCCTCCTGGCCTGAAGAGTTTCTATGGAAAGATCAGCTGTTATCCTTATGCGAATCCCCTTGTGTGTTATTTGTTATTTTTCCCTTGCTGCTTTTAATATTTGTTCTTTGTGTTTGACCTTTGTTAATTTGATTAATATGTGTCTTGGGGTGTTTCGCCTTGGGTTTATCCTGTTTGGGACTCTCTGGGCTTCTTGGACTTGGGTGATTATTTATTTCCTCATTTTAGGGAAGTTTTAAACTATTATCTCCTCAAGTATTTTCTCATGATCTTTCTTTTTCTCTTCTTCTTCTGGGACTCCTATGATTCGAATGTTGGAGCGTTTAATATTGTCTTGGAGGGTAAATCTAACTTTTATCTTGCTTTTCTGTTCATCTTCCCTCAAGTAGCCTCCCCAACCTTTCTTTCTTTTGATTTTAGCAAAACTGGTGCTTAAACTGGTGGTCTAAGGGGAGGGGTGCTTCCTTTCTTTAGGGAGGAGGTTCTAGCTCCCTACTTACCTCTGTTGACACATGTGCTCCAAAGACAACAGTGGTGAAAGTTGCAGGTTTCCACTGGAGTTCCTTAGACACGTACTGGGAGGGAGGGAAAGGCTCCTTGGAGCCACCAAGTGGAGACGGAAGCCCAGGCTCTCCTCTCAGTATTTTCTAACAATCTTGCCAGGAGATGATGGTCACAGGGTTACATATGAGTGAGGAAGGAAATACAGGCTTTCGTCTGAGCTTTTAATTTTGAGGAGGGAGGTCAGGCTCCTATTTTTTCCCATATGTAGTTATTTTCTGAAACTTTTCTCTTTTCAGGCTGCCTTTTTCTTGATCCTTTGGTTACAGAGAGCGAGTATTTCCAAAACTTTTCTTGTTTCTGTTTTCGGTGCCTTTTGCCTTCTCCAGAATAGTAGTTTCTCTAGCACATTTGTTACCAAACTAAACTTGGTTTCACTTCCCATACTCAATAAAGCCAATCTACTGACATTAGGTTGTGGTGAAAAAAGTACAGCATCAGGTGTTGCTGACTGAAACAAACAAACAAACAAAAAACCATGCAACCTAAAAGTTGAGAGTTTTATTTATTTAGTGGGATTTGTTAGGACTTCAAGTCTGGGAGAGAGTATCACAAGTAAACCTAAAAGAACTGTTTCCAAGGAAATAGGGGCAGGAACCAAAGTTTTTAGCAAGGGACAGGTAGTCTGAATATCAAAAAGATTATTGTTAATTAAGGAAAAGTAGATATCTCAAATTGAGGAATTTAGCACTCTTCTGTGTATGGGAAGAAGTAAGTGTCTGGGCTCACTGCAATCATTGCTTTCATATGCATCTCAGCTATCTGGGGCAAGCATCCTGTTTCTTGATTGTTTATATCCTTAATTCCTTATTCAATGGAAGGAGTGGCACATGCGGTGGATGGCTGTGGCTTATGCTTTCTACACCCCCCCAAAGCCTATCAGCGCTTCCTGTGGGGAGTGGCTAACGGCTGCCAGAGATCTGGCATTGGAGGCTGGAATCCCTGAAGGCTGTGACATCCTTATTTACCCATATGGCAGAAGATATTCCATTTCACAGTGGCAAACAAGGAGAGCAAGTGCTCATGTTCTAAAATCCTGAAATTCCTGAAAAGTTTCAGCAAAGCATTTTTAAAGGCCAGGTAAGGGAGGGGCATTCCAGGGTATATGATCAGCAGGGGCATGATTCTCTGATGGGTTGATGGTGAGGTAAAAGAGTGGTGTCACAGGGGGTTAACATTATCAATCCTTAGGCACCAGTAGGTATGCGCTCATGGTGATCAAGCAGTCTTTCATTTGGTGGTGGTTTTAGCATCTGAAAATTAACTCGGGAAATGTGCTATTATCTAGGTATTTTAGAGAGGAGCTAAAACAGAGGATATGGGGTCTGTCCTGGGAAGGCCCCATAGGGTCCTTCTTGGTTACATACCTTTTGTGATATACCAGGTAAAAAGAAAATATGAATACTAACCACAGTGTAGGTCCTTGGGTCCCCAAGGCTCAGATGGTCTTCCTTCTCTATGCCCTTCAGTATTACCTTACCTTATCACATTGTTGTATATAATATCCAGCTATTTCAGGTGTTGTGTGAACTATTCCAGTTTTCCTTCTAGTGTTGTTTCTCTTCTGTTTAAAGAATTTCTTTTAGCAACTTTTCTTTTTAGAGCAAGTCTTCTGACAATGAATCTTCTTAGTTTTCCTCCATATGAGTCTCTTTCCTAAAGGACAGTTTCAATGAAAATAGGATCCTGAATTGACAATATTTTTTTCAGCACTTTAAAAATATGGTGCCATTTCCTTTTAGCTTTCATGATTTCTGATGAGAGACCCATAATTGTTTGAACTGTTATTCCTCTTTAGACAACACATCATTTTTAATGATGCTCACACAAATATTTCTTCATTTTAAGTTTTCAGCAGCTTGTGTCTGGGTATAAGGTTTCTGGGTTTATCCTTGTTAGGATTCATTGTATCTCTTGAATCTGTTGTTTCATGTATTTTGACAATCTTAGCAAGTTTTCATCATTATTTTTTCAGTTCTTTTCCCCAGGTCTGTCTGTACTCTGTCTCCTCTTCTTCAGGGACTCTGATGACATAAATGTTGAATCTTTAGTTGTTGTCTTACAGGTCTCAAAGACTTTTCATTTTTTTCCCCAATCTTTTTTCCTCTATTGTTCAGATTGAATAATACCTATTGTTTCCAACATCTGTCATCACACTGATTGCCTCTCTTGCTTTTTTCCCATTTGAGTTGAGATTTTCATGACCTTCATGTGTCTTGTGATTTTTGTTTATATCCTTGATGTGTAAACAATGAGATTCTGTTTTTTTTTTTTTTTAATTTGCTTTCTATGGGCTTCTTCTAATGTCAGTTCAATTCTCAAAGACTTTGCAGTGATTTTCAGGTCTGTTCTGCATATACCACATCCAGTGGTCAGTCTGGGGACTGAGTGGAGGCTCTAAGGGTCTTTGACAAACTAATTACTATCTGTTTCATGTCTGCATGAGTCTAGGGTGAACCCAAGAGTTCAAAACAATTTATGAGCCCATTCTCCTAAGCTCTTCCCTCCCCACTGTTGCAAAATTATTTTCCCAGTTCCCTAAATTCTCTGTTTTGGGCCTTTGGACAGCTACCTACTCCTATGGTTCTGACACACTTAAGACCAAGTGGCAGGAGAACAAAAAGCTACATGACTAACTCCATTCTATTGGCACCACAGTTCTACTCAGTGAAAGAGTTCCTTTTTGCACAGAACTTTACCAACCTAAAACATGTCTCTTTGCCATATTAAATTGTTTTAAACTGGTTATTTTCTGAGAAACAGCAGACCTAGAAAGTGTTCTAAAATAGGAATTTGCCTTTTGTAAGAAACAAACATTTGTAGGGAAATTTCTATTTGTAAAAGTGTCCATCTTTCTGTACCTGGAAGAAATGCTGTACCTGCAATGGAGAAGACAATGACTTAAATCTGCATCACTGCCACCTGGCAGAGGAACCAGAGATCAAATTGCCAACATCCAACAAAGGTTCTTCTAGTCAAAGCAATGGTTTTTCTGGTAGTCATGTATGGATATGAGAGTTGGACTATAAAGAAAGCTGAGCACTGAAGAATTGATGCTTTTAAACTGTGGTGTTGGAGAAGATTCTTGAGAGTCCCTTGGACTGCAATGAGATCCAACCAGTCCATTCTAAAGGCAATTAGTCCTGAATATTCATTGGAAGGACTGATGCTGAAGCTGAAACTCCAATACTTTGGCCACCTGATGTGAAGAACTGACTCACTGGAAAAGACCCTGATGCTGGGAAAGATTGAAGGCAGGAGGAGAAGGGGATGGCAGACTATGAGATGGTTGGATGGCATCACGACTGAAAGGACATTGAGTTTGAGTAGCGTTGCTGATGGACAGGGAAGCCTGGCGTGCTGCAGTTCATGGAGTCACAAAGAATAGGACATGACTGAGCAACTGATCTCATGTATGGATGTGAGAATTGGAACATAAAGAAGGCTGAGCACCAAAGAATTGATGCTTTTGAGCTGTGGTGTTGGAGAAGACTCCTGAGAGTCCCTTGGACTGCAAAGATATCCAACCAATTCATCCTAAAGGAAATCAGTCCTGAATATCCATTGGAAGGATTAATGCTGAAGCTGAAGCTCCAATACTTTGGCCACCTGATGCAAAGTACTGATTCACTGAAAATACCCTGATGCTGGGAAAGATTGAAGGCAGGAGGAGAAGGGGACAACAGAGGATGAGATGATTGAATGGTATCACAGACTCGATGGATATGAGTTTGAGCAAGTTCTGGAAGTTGGTGACGGACAAGGAGGCCTGGTGTGTTGCAGTCCATGGGGTCTCAAAGAGTCAGACGTTACTGAGCAACTGAACTGACTGATGGATTACCCTTGTTTACTCTTGTGTTTACTCATCACCTCCATAACTAACTCTCCCCACCCTTAATATTGTTTTAGGTCTTATCTAAGGATGTTATTTAAGGTGAGGACCTTGAACATTTTGTCAAATTACTCAGTTTTCCTGGATCTTTCCCATGTATACGTATTATTAAGTTTTTTTTTTTTTTTTTATAATTTTCTCCTGTTAATCTGTGTCATATAAATTTAATTCTTAGACCAGCCATAAGAACCTAGAAGGGCATAAGGAAGTGTCTTTCTCCCTGACACTGTTGTTCCTCTCCACTCTTGCCCCTGCCACTGGCCCATTGGAAACTCATTGAGACCGTTGCGGCACTGGGTATAAGAGAGATGAAAGGAGAAGCACTCATCACGCCCAGAGATTCACCTCATTGATCTGAATTTGAAGGGTCCCCTTACTGCTCCATCAGTCAGAATGAAAGGATTTCTATTGTATCTCACTATGTCTACACTGTAGTGTTCACTTTCAAGTTTTGGGCTGTGTTGAGTTCAGGTTAGAGAGACCAGAACCAAAAATTATTGAATTTACCATTTTAGGTAGTTCTCAGATTCTTGTGTTCTTCCCTGATCTACCTGCTTGTGTTTATTTTCCAGACTGTCAAGTAGTTGTCTTTGCATTCTCATCAGGTTTTATATCTGGTAAGATGTGTTTTCTCTACCTCTAGAAACTGGAGGATGTATTTTTATTTAAAGAAGACAAAGAAGGGAGAAGAAATTTAACAGTCATATGATCAATTTATCAATGTAAGCTTGCTTGGTATGTAACCCTGAGTGGATTTTCTGAGCTCATTAAACAAAGAGAAGTAGAGACTTGGTAATATTATGGTTAGTTAATTAGGTCACGGTCTCTGTGAACTGTGAAAATTCTCCTTACATATGGGCAGTGTTTGCTTTGAGACAAAAGCTAATGATGCCTCTGGTAAAATTTTCTTCTTTTAAATTCCCACATCAACACATAGATCTGAAGGAGGTACAAGGATGTACAAAGGCATAGATGAAATGAATTTGATTTTCTTCAATTTGTTCAGAGAGTATCTTACTATAGGAAAAATTCAGTGTGGTTAACACTGTTTTTCATTACCCTCTATTTCCTCACACTTAGTTTCTTTATTAAAGTGCAGGCGGCTGTGACCAGTGCGCTAAGCGCGGACGAGAGGAGTTACCCCACGTCCGAGATCAGGGGCAGTGGCTGAGAGTACTAGACCGCGACAGCGCAGGAACGGCCGAGAGGAGATACCCAGCGTGAGGTCAGGGGTGGCGAGAGGGGATACCCCGAGTCTGAGGTCAGGGGTGGTGACGAGAGGAGTTACCCCACGTCCGAGGTCAGGGGCGGCGGCTGGGAAGAGCTACCCCACGCCCCCAAGCCACAGGCCAGGGGTGGCGGGCAGGAGGAGCTACCCCACTCCCCCACACCCGAGGCCAGGGGCGGTGGCCGGGAGGACCAACCCCATGTCCAAGGAGCCGTGGCTGAGCGGGCGCAGGAGGGCCTAGAGGAGCTATCCCAAGTTGAAAGTCAGGAAGGGCAGTGGTGAGGAGATACCCTTCATCCAAGGTAAGGAGAAATGGCTGCACTTTGCTGGAGTAGCCCTGAAGAGCTACACCAAACCCAAGGTAAGAGAAACCCAAGTAAGACGGTAGGTGTTGCAAGAGGGCATCAGAGGGCAAACACACTGAAACCATACTCACAGAAAACTAGTCAATCTACTCAAACTAGGACCGCAGCCTTGTCTAACTCAATGAAACTATGCCATGCCCGTGGGGCTACCCAAGATGGGAGGCTCATGGTGGAGAGATCTGACAGAATGTGGTCCACTGGAGAAAGGAATGGCAAATCACTTCAGTATTCTTGCCTTGAGAACACCATGAACAGTATGAAAAGGCAAAATGATAGGATACTGAAAGAGAAACTCCCCAGGTCAGTAGATGCCAAATATGCTACTGGAGATCAGTGGAGAAATAACTCCAGAAAGAATGAAGGGATGGAGCCAAAGCAAAAAGAATACCCAGCTGTGGATGTGACTGGTGATAGAAGCAAGGTCCGATGCTGTAAAGAGCAATATTGCATAGGAATCTGGAATGTCAGGTCCATGAATCAAGGCAAATTGGAAGTGGTCAAACAAGAGATGGCAAGAGTGAATGTTGACATTCTAGGAATCAGCGAACTGAAATGGACTGGAATGGGTGAATTTAACTCAGATGACCATTATATCTACTACTGCGGGCAGGAATCCCTCAGAAGAAATGGAGCGGCCATCATGGTCCACAAAAGATTCCGAAATGCAGTGCTTGGATGCAATCTCAAAAATGACAGAATGATCTCTGTTCGTTTCCAAGGCAAACCATTCAATATCACAGTAATCCAAGTCTATGCCCCAACCAGTAACGCTGAAGAAGCTGAAGTTGAACGGTTCTATGAAGAACTACAAGACCTTTTAGAACTAACACCCAAAAAAGATGTCCTTTTCATTATAGGGGACTGGAACGCAAAAGTAGAAAGTCAAGAAACACCTGGAGTAACAGGAAAATTTGACTTTGGAATATGGAATGAAGCAGGGCAAAGACTAATAGAATTTTGCCAAGAAAATGCACTGATCATAACAAACACCCTCTTCCAACAACACAAGAGAAGACTCTACACATGGACTTCACCAGATGGTCAACACCGAAATCAGATTGATTATATTCTTTGCAGCCAAAGATGGAGAAGCTCTATGCAGTCAGCAAAAACAAGACCAGGAGCTGACTGTGGCTCAGACCATGAACTCCTTATGGCCAAATTCAGACTTAAATTGAAGAAAGTAGGGAAAACCACTAGACCATTCAGGTACGATCTAAATAAAATCCCTTATGATTATACAGTGGAAGTGAGAAATAGATTTAAGGGCCTAGATCTGATAGATAGAGTGCCTGATGAACTATGGAATGAGGTTCGTGACATTGTACAGGAGACAGGGATCAAGACCGTCCCCATGGAAAAGAAATGCAAAAAAGCAAAATGGCTGTCTGGGGAGGCCTTACAAATAGCTGTGAAAAGAAGAGAAGCGAAAAGCAAAGGAGAAAAGGAAAGATATCAACATCTGAATGCAGAGTTCCAAGAATAGCAAGAAGAGATAAGAAAGCCTTCTTCAGCAATCAATGCAAAGAAATAGAGGAAAACAACAGAATGGGAAAGACTAGAGATCTCTTCAAAAAAATCAGAGATACCAAAGGAACATTTCATGCAAAGATGGGCTCGATAAAGGACAGAAATGGTATGGACCTAACGGAAGCAGAAGATATTAAGAAGAGATGGCAAGAATACACAGAAGAACTGTACAAAAAACATCTTCATGACCCAGATAATCAGAACGGTGTGATCACTCACCTAGAGCCAGACATCCTGGAATGTGAAGTCAAGTGGGCCTTAGAAAGCATCACTAGGAACAAAGCTAGTGGAAGTGATGGAATTCCAGTTGATCTATTCCAAATCCTGAAAGATGATGCTGTGAAAGTGCTGCACTCAATATGCCAGCAAATTTGGAAAGCTCAGCCGGGGCCACAGGACTAGAAAAGGTCAGTTTTTATTCCAATCCCAAAGAAAGGCAATGCCAAAGAATGCTCAAACTACCGCACAATTGCACTCATCTCACACGCTAGTAAAGTAATGCTCAAAATTCTCCAAGCCAGGCTTCAGCAATATGTGAACCGTGAACTTCCTGGTGTTCAAGCTGGTTTTAGAAAAGGCAGAGGAACCAGAGATCAAATTGCCAACAACCACTGGATCATGGAAAAAGCAAGAGAGTTCCGGAAAAACATCTATTTCTGCTTTATTGACTATGCCAAAGCCTTTGACTGTGTGGATCACAATCAACTGTGGAAAATTCTGAAAGAGATGGGAATACCAGACCACCTGATCTGCCTCTTGAGAAACCTGTATGCAGGTCAGGAAGCAACAGTTAGAACTGGACATGGAACAACAGACTGGTTCCAAATAGGAAAAGGAGTACATGAAGGCTGTATATTATCACCCTGCTTATTTAACTTCTATGCAGAGTACATCATGAGAAATGCTGGACTGGAAGAAGCACAAGCTGGAATCAAGATTGCTGGGAGAAATATCAATAACCTGAGATATGCAGATGATACCACCCTTATGGCAGAAAGTGAAGAGGAACTCAAAAGCCTCATGATGAAACTGAAAGTGTAAAGTGAAAAAGTTGGCTTAAAGCTCAACATTCAGAAAATGAAGATCATGGCATCCGGTCCCATCACTCATGGGAAATAGATGGGGAACAGTGGAAAGAGTGTCAGACTTTATTTTTCTGGGCTCCAAAATCACTACAGATGGTGACTGCAGCCATGAAATTAAAAGACGCTTACTCCTTGGAAGGAAAGTTATGACCAATCTAGATAGCATATTCAAAAGCAGAGACATTACTTTGCCAACAAAGGTCCGTCTAGTCAAGGCTATGGTTTTTCCTGTGGTCATGTATGGATGTGAGAGTTGGACTGTGAAGATGGCTGAGCGCCAAAGAATTGATGCTTTTGAACTGTGGTGTTGGAGAAGACTCTTGAGAGTCCCTTGGACTGCAAAGAGATCTAACCAGTCCATTCTGAAGGAGATCAGCCCTGGGATTTCTTTGGAGGGAATGATGCTAAAGCTGAAACTCCAGTACTTTGGCCACCTCATGGGAAGAGTTGACTTATTGGAAAAGGCTCTGATACTGGTAGGGATTGGGGGCAAGAGGAGAAGGGGACGACAGAGGATGAGATGGCTGGATGGCATCAACTGACTCGGTGGACAATAATCTGGGTGAACTCTGGGAGTTGGTGATGGACAGGGAGGCCTGGTGTGCTGTGATTCAATGGGTCACAAAAGTTGGACACGACTGAGTGACTGATCTCATCTGATCTGATCTGAGTTTCTTTATTGATATTAATGATCTGAAGAATAATATAAAGTAAGCTAGAAAAATATATAAATTAAGCTGTTGAGTGTTATGGTTTGAAATTTGTCTCTACCTCACCCAAGTTCATATGTTGAAGTTTTAAGCAAGAGTGACCTGGATTTTTACCTTATTTGGAAATAGGATTGTTGCAGATATAATTGTGTAAGATGACATCATAAAGAATTAACTTCCAAAATATACAAGCAGTTCATGCAGTTTAATACCAGAAAATGAACAATCCAATCAAAAGCTGTGCAAAAGACCTAAATAGACATTTCTCCAAAGAAGACATACAGATGGCTAATAAACACATGTAAAAATGCTCAACATTACTCATTAGTAGAGAAATGCAAATCTAAACCACAATGAGGTATCATCTCATGCTGGTCAGAATGGCCATCATCAAAAAGTCTATAAATAATAAATGCTGGAGAGGGTGTGGAGAAAAGGGAACCCTCTTGCACTGTTGGTGGGAATGTAAACTGGCACAGCCACTGTGGAGAACAGTGTGGAGAATCCTTAAAAAACTGGGAATAGAACTGCTGTATGACCTAGAAATCCCACTGCTGGGCATACACACCGAAGAAACCAGAATTGAAAGAGACATGTGTACCCCAATGTTCATCACAGCACTGTTTATAATAGCCAGGACATGGATGCAACCTAGATGTCCATCAGCAGGTGAATGGATAAGGAAGTTGTGGTACATATGCACAATGGAATACTACTCAGCTATAAAAAAACACATTTGAGTTAGTCCTAATGAGGTGGATGAACCTGGAGCCTATTATTCATAGTGAAGTAAATCAGAAAGAGAAAGACAAACACTGTATATTCATATATATGGAATTTAGAAAGACAGTAACCACCATCCTACCTGCAGGGCAGAAAAAGGAGACACAGATGTAAAGAACAGACTTTTGATCTTAGTGGGAGAAGGCGAGGGTAGGATACTTTGAGAGAACAGCATTGAAACATGTACATTACCATATGTACCAGAGATGACAGTGCAAGTTTGATGCATGAAGCAGGGCACCCAAAGCCAGTGCTCTGGGGCAACCCAGAGAGATAGGGTGGAGAGGGGGTTGAAGGGGTGTTCAGGATGGGGAGGCACACCTGTGGCTGATTCATGTTGATGTATGGCAAAAGCCCTTACAATATTGCAATTATTCTCCAGTTAAAATAAGTTAATACAAAAAAATGACATCACATTGGAGAGAGTGGGCCTCTAATGCAATATGGCTGGTGTCCTTATAAAATGGGGAAATTTAGACATAGCACAAAAGGAAAAAGAAACTTTGAAAAAAAAAAAAAGAGATTGGAGTGATGCTTCTACAAGCCAAGTCATGCCAAAGATTGCCAGGAAACCACTAGAATCTAGGATAGAGATGTGAAGCAGATTCCCTCCCATAGCTCTCAGAAGAACCAGTCTTGATGACACCTTGATCTAGGACTTCTACATGAAACTCTAAGACAATTAATTGCTATTTTCTAAGCTAGTTTGTGATATTTTGTTATAGCAGTCCTAGCAAACTGAGACACTGAGTAATACATCAACTCAAGGAATAAATTTTCAGAAATCCATTCAAACAATTTAGATTTTTTTTTGCCAGTGAAAATCTGTATGTTTGGGAAATTGTACTAAACCCTATGGAAAATAATAACAGAATAAAGATTTAAAAAATTGTACATTTGTTGGAGAGGGAGGAGCTAAAATGGCGGAGGAGTAGGACGGGGAGAACACTTTCTCCCCCACAAATTCATCAAAAGAACATTTAAACGCCGAGTAAATTCCACAAAACAACTTCTGAATGCCAGCAGAGGACATCAGGCACCCAGAAAAGTAACCAAAGTCTTCGAAAGGAGGTAGGAAAAAAATATAAAAGACAAAAAAAAGAGACAAAAGAGGGAGGGATGGAGTTCTGTCCTGGGAAGGGAGTCTTAAAAAGAGAGAAGTTTCCAAACACCAGGAAACTTTCTCACTGCCAAATCTTTGCCAAGCCTTGGAAGCACAGAGGGCAACATAACAGGGAGGAAAAATAAATAAACAATTAAAGCCTGCACATTGCGAGCCCTACGGTAACTCCCCCAGCGGAGAAGCAGCGCAGACGCCTGCATCCGCCATTAGCAAGCGGGGGATGGGCAGGGAGGTGCGGCGCGGGCTGCATCGCAAGGATCTGGCCTGAATACCCCGAGCGCTATCTGAGAGAAATAATTTGGGCTAGCAAACCAGACCGTGGGATATCTACCACGCGAAAAGCCAGCCCTAACCTAAGACACCACCAGGCCCGTGCACAGAACAAAGGACTGAACAGAGATAGCCGGCGGCAGACCATCCCCCTCCGGTGATAGGCAGCCAGAGCTGGAAGGGGACAATCGCAGCCCCAGAGAGACATTATCTATAAAACTGTAAGCAGGCTTCTTTGCTAACTAAAACTTCTTGGGGGTCTGGACGGTCAACATCTGCCTGAGAAGGTGCGCCGGTTGCACTCCTAGATAACCGAGCGGCAGGGAGGTGATAAGTTGCAGCAATTGCACGCGCCAAACACCTCATCACCTGAGCTGCTTGGATCTGGGAAGGGCACAAAACGCAGGCCCAATCAAGAGTCTGCGCCTCTGAGGACTATCCAAGTGCCTGAACCTGAGCGGCTTGGACCTGGGAAGTGCAGGCAGCCCAGGGCCGGCCACGGATGATTACTGGCAGAGCAACCTAGAGCCTGAGCAGTGTGGGCAAGGAGGCTACACGCGCCATGAACGGAGGGCAGACCCAGTGTGGCTGAGGCACTGTGAGCACACGCCAGTGTTATTTGTTTGCAGCATCCCTCCCTACCTCCCCTCAGTGCGACTGAACAAGTGAACCTAAAAAAAAAAAAAAAAAAAAAGTGTCCTCCACCATCCCCTTTGTGTCAGGGCGGAAACCAGACACTGAAGAGACCAGCAAACAGAAGAAGCTATAACAGAGGGAACCGCCTTGGAAACTACAGGCAATAGATTAAAACCCTGTGGTTAATACCAACTACATAGGAAGGGGCCTATAGATCATGAGAAATATAAGTCGGACCAAGGAACTAGCCAAAAATGAACTGAACCCACAATACTCACAACAAAACCGGAGAAAGTCCTAGATATATTTTTACTATTTTTATGATTATTCTTTCTTTTATTTTTTTAATTTTTTAAAAAAACTTTTAAGTCCTCTATTATTCCTTTAATTTTAACTTTTATAATGGATTACTTTACAAAAAAAAAAAAAAAAAAAGAAGACCCTATTTTTTTTAAAGCAAACTTCATATATATATTTTTTATAATTTATTTGACCTTGTTTTTTTTTTTTTTCCTTCTTTTCTTTAACATTATATTTTTGAAATTCCAAACTCTACTCTAGATTTTTAACTTTAGCTTTTTGGTATTTGTTATCAATTTTGTACCTATAGTTTTTTTTTTTTTTTTCATAATTTCTGTGACCCTTTTTTCTTTTTTCTTTTTCTTTTTCTCTGTTTCTTTCTCTTCTTTAAAATAACATTTTATATCTGAAATTCCAAACTCTACTCTAGATTTTTAATTTATGCTTTTTGGTATTTGTTATCAATTTTGTACCTGTATTTTCTTTATAATTTAAGTGACTTTGTTTGTTCTTGTTTGTTTTTTTTTCTCTCTCTTTCTTTTTCTTCTTCTTTTTTTAACGTTGTATTTTTGCAATTCCAAACACTACTCTAGATTTTTAACTTTTGCTTTTTGGTATTAGTTATCAATTCTGTACCTATATTTTCTTTATAATTTTCGTGACCTTGTTTGTTTTTGTTTGTTCATTTTTTCTCTTTTTTCCTTCTTCTTCTCTTTAACATCATATTTTTGAAATTCCAAACTCTACTCTAGATTTTTAATTTTTGCTTTTATGTATTTTTTACCAATTTTGTACCTTTAAGAACCCAATCTTGAGTACCCATTTTTTACTAGGGAGCGAGATTACTGGCTTGACTGCTCTCTCTCCCTTTGGACTCTCCTTTTTCTCCACCAGGTCGCCTGTGTCTCCTCCCTAACCCCTCTCTACTCTACCCAACTCTGAATTTCTGTGTGTTCCAGATGGTGGAGAACACTTAGGGAACTGATTACTGGCTGGATCTGTCTCCCTCCTTTTCATTCCCCCCTTTTATCCTCCTGGCCACCTCTGTCACCTTCCTCCTTCTTCTCTTCTCTGTATAACTACATGAACAACTCTGAGTGGTCCAGATGTGGAGTGCACATAAGGAAGAGATTACTGGCTAGCCCACTCTCTCCTCTATTGATTCCACCTCATCTCATTCGGGTCACCTCTAACTCCCTCCTCCCTCTTCTCTTCTCCATGTAACACTGTGAACCTCTCTGGGTGACCCTCACGGTAGAGAGACTTTTCATCTTTAATGTAGATGTTTTATCAATGGTGCTGTATAGAAGGAGAAGCTTTGAAACTACTGTAAAAATAAGACCGATAACTGGAAGCAGGAGGCTTAAGTCCAAACCCTGACTCCAGGGAGCTCCTGACTCCAAGGAACATTAATTGACAGGAGCTCATTAAACGCCTCCATACCTGCACTGAAACCAAGCACCACACAAGGGCCAACAAGTTTCAGGGCAAGACATACCAAGCAAATTCTCCAGCAACAAGGAACACAGCCCAGAGCTCCAAGATACAGGCAGCCCAAAGTCACCCTGAAACCACAGACATCTCATAACTCATTACTGGACATTTCATTGCACTCCAGAGAGAAGAAATACAGCTCCACCCGCCAGAACACCGACACAAGCTTCCCTAACCAAGAAACCTTGACAAGCCACCTGTACAAACCCACACAGAGCGAGGAAACGCCACAATAAAGAGAACTCCACAAACTGCCAGAATACTGAAAGGACACCCCAAACTCAGCAATTTAAACAAGATGAAGAGACAGAGGAATGCCCAGCAGATAAAGGAACACGATAAATGCCCACCAAACCAAACAAAAGAGGAAGAGATGGGGAATCTACCTGATAAAGAATTCCAAATAATGATAGTGAAATTGATCCAAAATCTTGAAATCAAAATGGAATCACAGATAAATAGCCTGGAAACAAAGATTGAGAAGATGCAAGAAAGGTTTAACAAGGACCTAGAAGAAATAAAAGAGAGTCAATATAATGAATAATGCAATAAGTGAAATTAAAAACACTCTGGAGGCAACAAATAGTAGAATAACAGAGGCAGACGATAGGATTAGTGAATTAGAAGATAGAAAGGTAGAAATAAATGAATCAGAGAGGATAAAAGAAAAACGAATTAAAAGAAATGAGGACAATCTCAGAGACCTCCAGGACAATATTAAATGCTACAATATTCGAATCATAGGGGTCCCAGAAGAAGACAAAAAGAAAGACCATGAGAAAATACTTGAAGAGATAATAGTTGAAAACTTCCCTAAAATGGGGAAGGAAATAATCATTCAAGTCCAAGAAACCCAGAGAGTCCCAAACAGGATAAACCCAAGGCGAAACACCCCAAGACACATATTAATCAAATTAACAAAGATCAAACACAAAGAACAAATACTAAAAGCAGCAAGGGAAAACCAACAAATAACACACAAGCGAATTCCCATAAGGGTAACAGCTGATCTTTCCATAGAAACTCTTCAGGCCAGGAGGGAATGGTAAGACATACTTAAAGTGATGAAAGAAAATAACCTACAGCCCAGATTATTGTACCCAGCAAGGATCTCATTCAAATATGAAGGAGAAATCAAAAGCTTTTCAGACAAGCAAAAGCTGAGAGAATTCAGCACCACCAAACCAGCTCTCCAACAAATACTAAAGGATATTCTCTAGACAGAAAACACAAAAACGGTGTATAAAATCGAACTCAAAACAATAAAGTAAATGGCAACGGGATCATACTTATCAATAATTACCTTAAATGTAAATGGGTTGAATGCCCCAATCAAAAGACAAAGACTGGCTGAATGGATACAAAAAACAAGACCCCTACATATGTTGTCTACAAGAGACCCACCTCAAAACAGGGGACACATACAGACTGAAAGTGAAGGGCTGGAAAAAGATTTTCCATGCAAATAGGGACCAAAAGAAAGCAGGAGTAGCAATACTTATATCAGATAAAATAGACTTTAAAACAAAGGCTGTGAAAAGAGACAAAGAAGGTCACTACATAATGATCAAAGGATCAATCCAAGATGAAGATATAACAATTATAAATATATATGCACCCAACACGGGAGCTCCGCAATATGTAAGACAAATGCTAACAAGTATGAAAGGAGAAACTAACAATAACACAATAATAGTGGGAGACTTTAATACCCCACTCACACCTGTGAATAGATCAACTAAACAGAAAATTAACAAGGAAACACAAACTTTAAACGATACAATAGACCAGTTAGACCTAATTGATATCTATAGGACATTTCATCCCAAAACAATGAATTTCACCTTTTTCTCAAGCGCACATGGAACCTTCTCCAGGATAGATCACATCCTGGGCCACAAATCTAGCCTTGGTAAATTCAAAAAAATAGAAATTATTCCAAGCATCTTTTTTGACCACCATGCAGTAAGATTAGATCTCAATTACAGGAGAAAAACTATTAAAAATTCCAACATATGGAGGCTGAACAACACGCTGAATAACCAACAAATCACAGAAGAAATCAAAAAAGAAATCAGAGTATACATAGAAACGAATGAAAATGAAAACACAACAACCCAAAACCTATGGGACACTTTAAAAGCAGTCCTAAGGGGAAAGTTCATAGCAATACAGGCATACCTCAAGAAACAAGAAAAAAGTCAAATAAATAACCTAACCCTACACCTAAAGCAACTAGAAAAGGAAGAAATGAAGAACCCTAGGGTTAGTAGAAGGAAAGAAATCTTAAAAATTAGGGCAGAAATAAATGCAAAAGAAACAAAAGAGACCATAGCAAAAATCAACAAAGCCAAAAGCTGGTTCTTTGAAACAATAAATAAAATTGACAAACCATTAGCCAGACTCATCAAGAAACAAAGGGAAAAAATCAAATCAATAAAATTAGAAATGAAAATGGAGAGATCACAACAGACAACACACAAATACAAAGGATCATAAGAGACTACTATCAACAATTATATGCCAATAAAATGGACAATGTGGAAGAAATGGACAAATTCTTAGAAAAGTACAACTTTCCAAAACTCGACCAGGAAGGAGTAGAAAATCTTAACAGACCCATCACAAGCACGGAAATTGAAACTGTAATCAAAATCCTCCAGCAAACAAAAGCCCAGGTCCAGACGGCTTCACAGCTGAATTCTACCAAAAATTTAGAGAAGAGCTAACACCTATCCTGCTCAAACTCTTCCAGAATATTGCAGAGGAAGGTAAACTTCCAAACTCATTCTATGAGGCCACCATCACCCTAATACCAAAACCTGACAAAGATCCCACAAATAAAGAAAACTACAGGCCAATATCACTGATGAACATAGATGCAAAAATCCTTAACAAAATTCTAGCAATCAGAATCCAACAACACATTAAAAAGATCATACACCATGACCAAGTGGGCTTTATCCCAGGGATGCAAGGATTCTTCAGTATCCTCAAATCAATCAATGTAATACACCACATTAACAAATTGAAAAAGAAAAACCATATGATTATCTCAATAGATGCAGAGAAAGCCTTTGACAAAATTCAACATCCATTTATGATAAAAACTCTCCAGAAAGCAGGAATAGAAGGAACATACCTCAACATAATAAAAGCTATATATGACAAACCCACAGCAAACATTATCCTCAATGGTGAAAAATTGAAAGCATTTCCTCTAAAGTCAGGAACAAGACAAGGGTGCCCACTTTCACCATTACTATTCAACATAGTTTTGGAAGTTTTGGCCACAGCAATCAGAGCAGAAAAAGAAATAAAAGGAATCCAAGTTGGAAAAGAAGTAGTAAAACTCTCATTATTTGCAGATGACATGATCCTCTACATAGAAAACTCTAAAGACTCCACCAGAAAATTACTAGAACTAATCAATGATTATAGTAAAGTTGCAGGATATAAAATCAACACACAGAAATCCCTTGCATTCCTATACACTAATAATGAGAAAACAGAAAGAGAAATTAAGGAAACAATTCCATTCACCATTGCTACGGAAAGAATAAAATACTTAGGAATATATCTACCTAAAGAAACTAAAGACCTATACATAGAAAACTATAAAACACTGGTGAAAGAAATCAAAGAGGACACTAACAGATGGAGAAATATACCATGTTCATGGATTGGAAGAATCAATATAGTGAAAATGAGTATACTACCCAAAGCAATTTATAGATTCAATGCAATCCCTATCAAGCTACCAACAGTATTCTTCACAGAGCTAGAACAAATAATTTCACAATTTGTATGGAAATACAAAAAACCTCGAATAGCCAAAGCTATTTTGAGAAAGAAGAATGGAACTGGAGGAATCAACCTGCCTGACTTCAGGCTCTATTACAAAGCCACAGTTATCAAGACAGTATGGTACTGGCACAAAGACAGAAATATAGATCAATGGAACAAAATAGAAAGCCCAGAGATAAATCCACGCACATATGGACACCTTATCTTTGACAAAGGAGGCAAGAATATACAATGGATTAAAGACAATCTCTTTAACAAGTGGTGCTGGGAAATCTGGTCAACCACTTGTAAAAGAATGAAACTAGAACACTTTCTAACACCATACACAAAAATAAACTCAAAATGGATTAAAGATCTAAACGTAAGACCAGAAACTATAAAACTCCTAGAGGAGAACATAGGCAAAACACTCTCTGACATACATCACAGCAGGATCCTCTATGACCCACCTCCCAGAATATTGGAAATAAAAGCAAAAATAAACAAATGGGACCTAATTAAACTTAAAAGCTTCTGCACAACAAAGGAAACTATTAGCAAGGTGAAAAGGCAGCCTTCAGAATGGGAGAAAATAATAGCAAATGAAGCAGCTGACAAACAACTAATCTCAGAAATATACAAGCAACTCCTACAGATCAACTCCAGAAAATAAATGACCCAATCAAAAAATGGGCCAAAGAACTAAATAGACATTTCTCCAAAGAAGACATACAGATGGCTAACAAACACATGAAAATATGTTCAACATCACTCATTATCAGAGAAATGCAAATCAAAACCATTATGAGGTACCATTTCACACCAGTCAGAATGGCTGCGATCCAAAAGTCTACAAGTAATAAATGCTGGAGAGGGTGTTGAGAAAAGGGAACCCTCTTACACTGTTGGTGGGAATGCAAACTAGTACAGCCACTATGGAGAACAGTGTGGAGATTCCTTAAAAAACTGCTAATAGAACTGCCTTATGATCCAGCAATCCCACTGCTGGGCATACACACTGAGGAAACCAGAAGGGAAAGAGACATGTGTACCCCAATGTTCATCGCAGCACTGTTTATAATAGCCAGGACATGGAAGCAACCTAGATGCCCATCAGCAGATGAATGGATAAGAAAGCTGTGGTACATATACAAAATGGAGTATTACTCAGCCATTAAAAAGAATACATTTGAATCAGTTCTAATGAGGTGGATGAAACTGGAACCTATTATACAGAGTGAAGTAAGCCAGAAAGAAAAACACCAATACAGTATACTAATGCATATATATGGAATTTAGAAAGATGGTAACAATAACCCTGTGTACGAGACAGCAAAAGAGACACTGATGTATAGATCAGTCTTATGGACTCTGTGGGAGAGGGAGAGGGTGGGATGATTTGGGAGAATGGAATTGAAACATGTATAATATCATGTATGAAACGAGTCGACAGTCCAGGTTCAATGCACGATACTGGATGCTTGGGGCTGGTGCACTGGGACGACCCAGAGGGAGGGTATGGGGAGGGAGGAGGGAGGAGGGTTCAGGATGGGGAACACATGTATACCTGTGGCGGATTCATTTCAATATTTGGCAAAACTAATACAATATTGTAAAGTTTAAAAATAAAATAAAAAAAAATTGTACATTTGTTATGTTAAAAGTAGATGTGTAAAAAAAGTGTAAGAATAGCTAGCAGAAATATTCTAAGGTCTCAGTGCTGCACTGTGAAAAATAAAATAAAAAAATTAGTTTTACTCACATGATATTCAGTTCATATAAAAGAAATGTTGGCAAGCATGATTGGCTTTGCTATTTATTATAATACATCCTAAATGCAGAGAGATTGCAGCTGAAGTTGGAGAAGACTCAAATTACATAGGGAGTAGGGCATGAGAGCTTACAAATTTGGGGAATATGTGTGTGGGGTGGGGGTTAAGTTGGGGAAATCTTAACAATTTAGACAAATAAATGCCAGAAGCAGTGCCCTGATGAATGAGATAAATATTTTATATAGTAACATTAAAAATGTCCTTGCAAATGCTGCTGGTTTTTATAAATCTCACTTTTTAAAAAGATACCTTAAGAAAATCACAATGAAGACAAAATAATGGTGTGAGGGGCACAGGGAGACACATATACTAAATTGGTAAAGTCAGTGAAGACAGTCACTCAAAGTCATTCGTGACTGATTAAAGGGCCTACAACAAATGGAGAATGACTTAGGCAATAAAATCCACGAAAACACAGCACCAAAAACAGTGGGAGGCTATTCCAGATGAACTAGTGATTCTGCCAAATTTTCTTAGCTCCGCCTTGTTGAATGACTCTTCCTGTGGTTATCAAAACTGAGTGGCAGTTCCCATCCTCCCCCACTCCCTGTAGAAAAGCTGCCAGTAGGTCGTTTTGACAGCTGTTGAACAGTGGAAAATACCATTTTTCACAGCCCCATGCTAAGAAAGGCCTGTATCAAGTGGGTATCAGCATTTGGGTAGTTACAGATGCCCCATTCTCAGGTTGTGCTATATATTGGGATAATCTGGAAAGGACAGCTGCTGAAGAGTAGAGTCCCCCCTTTCTCTAAATTCTGTGTTACCTGAGAGCTGCTCCAGTGGACTGGGTAGCTGAGTGGAAGCTTCCTCCCCCTCCTTTCCTAGCTTCTGAAGGCTAAAGACTCATTCCAGGTGTTGACTCAGCAGCCAGGACATTGGCCCATCCCATCCTCTCTGGGCAGGCTGGGAGGTTTGGCAGAAGTTGCATCATCATAGCCCCAGTCCTCCTGCACTTCACCTCCCATCTCACACAGTTCTTGCTGCATAGAGGGTTGTGTGAGGCAGCCAGCAAAGAGCAAAACTCTCCTCTCCTCCCTTCAGGTTTGTGTCATAGTGCAAAGGTCCTCTCCAACAGAGCTGTGCTGTGCCTAGTCGCTCAGTTGTGTCTGACTCTTTGTGACACCATGACCTCTAGTCTACCAAGCTCCTCTGTCCATGGGGATTCTCCAGGCAAGAGTACTAGAGTAGGTTGCCATTGCCTCCTCCAGGGGATCTCCCCAGGTATCGAACACAGGTCTCCCACATTGCAGGCAGATTCTTTGCAGTCTGAACTACCAGGGAAGCCCAAGAATATTGGAGTGGATAGCCTATCCCTTCTCCAGGGGATCTTTCCAGCCCGGGAATCAAACCAGGATCTCCTGCATTGCAGGTGGATTCCTTGCCAGCTGAGCTATCCGGAAAGCCGACATAGTGGGAGCAAACCTCAAGGACTGGGAATTACTGGGAATTCTCTGCTCCTGCCAACGGGGTGATTGAACTGAATCAGACTGTGGAGCAATTTGTGAAGCAGAAGAATGTTAAAAACAATACAGTAATTAATGAGCAGTTTGTGAAATCTAGCAGCTAGGTGTGATGACAGTAGATGCAGACAGCCGGAAGCTCTGAGAGGAGAGAGGGTAAGAAACAGTAAAAAAAGCATAGATAAAATTACAGTCCTAGTGGACAGAATGGCATGAATCCCCAAGGCTGCATCCTGTGAAGAGTAATAGCTCAGGCTTCTCATTGCAGGGGAAATAACTGTCACTGAAACAGAAAAAAATAAAAATGAGCATGAATCAATAAAAGTTGGTCTTTGTTAAGATCAATAAAACAAACAAAGCTTTAGCTAAACTGACAGTAGAAGGTAAGAAATGCAAATGACTAAAATCAGGAATTAAGGGGGGAAATCAAAGCCTATCGTACAGAAATAACATGGATTATAAGGAGATACTATGAGCAATTCACACCAAAATATTAGATAATTTAGAGAAAATGAAAAACCCTTAGAAAGACACAAATTACTGAAATTGAACCAAGAAGAAATATAAAGTCTTAAATGACCAATGATGAGTAAAAAGATAGAATTAATAATTTAAAAGCTTCTCAAAAAGTAAAGACTCAGGACCAGTTAACTTCACTGGTGAATACTATTAAACATTTAAAGAAGAATGAACACCAATTTTACTGACTCTTTACTTTACTGACTCTTCCATAAACTAAAAAGATGTGAACACTTTCCTCCTCATCCTATGAGGTCAGTATTACCCTGATACCTAAATAAGACAATGATATCACAAGGAAAAAAAAAAAAGAACACACACACACTACAGACAAGTAGCTCTTATACATATAGATGCAAAAACTGTTATTAGAATATTATCAAACATAATATAGCAGCATATAAAAATATTATACATCATAATCAGGGAAATTTATCCCAGAAAGGCAACCATGGTTTAATATCCAAAAATCAATGCACTATACCATACTAATCAATAAAGGACAAAATACATGATTATTTAAATAGGTACTGACAAAGGATTTAACAAAACCCAACATCCTTTCATGATACAATAACTAAAAAAATAGGAATAAAAGGCTGTTACCTCAAATTCACAGAGGGAATCATCAAAAAGCTTACACTAACATAATACTAAATGGTAAAAGACTAAAAAGTCTCGCTCCTAATATTGGGAACAAGACACAGATGTCCACTCTTTCTACTTCTATTCAGCATTGCAATGGGGATTCTAATTAGGACAGATAGGCAAGCAAAACAAATAAAAGACATTCACAATAGAAAGGAAGAAGTGAAGGTATCATTTTTCACACATAACATAATATTCTATAGAGAAGATTCTAATAAAAACAAGCTGATCCTAAAGTTCATATAGAGAAAATATCTTCATAAGAAAAATAAGGCTGTTGTTATTGTTCAGTCACTCAGTAGTGTCTGACTCATTGCAACCTCAAGCCCTGCAGCACGTCAGTCTTCCCTGTCCTTCACCATCTCCTGAAACTTGCTCAAACTCACGTCCATTGAGTTGGTGATGCCATCCAACCATCTCATCCTCTGTCATCCCCTTCTCCTGCCTTCAAACTTTCCCAGCATAACAGTCTTTTTCAATGAGTCAGCTCTTTGCATCGGATGGCCAAAGTATTGGAGTTTCAGCTTTAGCATCAGTCCTTCCAATGAATATTCAGGACTAATTTCCTTTAGGATTAACTGGTTTAATCTCCTTGCAGCCCAATGGGACTTTCAATCTCTTGCCCAACACCACAGCCCAAAAGCATCAATTCTTCGGTGCTCAGCTTTCTTTATACTCCAACTTTCACATCCATACATGGCTACTGGAAAAACTGTAGCCTTAACTAGATGGACCTTTGTTGGCAAAGTAATATCTCTGCTTTTCAATATGCTGTCTGGGTTGGTCATAGCTTTTCTTCCAATGAGCAAGTGTCTTTTGATTTCATGGCTGCACTCACCATCTGCAGTGATTTTGGAGCCCAACAAAATAAAGTCTGTCACTGTTTCCATTGTTTCCCTTTCTATTTGCCATAAACTGATGGGACCAGATGCCATGATCTTAGCTTTTTGATTGACATGAGTTTTAAGACAACTTTTTCACTCTCTTCTTTCACTTTCATCAAGAAGCTCTTTAGTTCTTCTTCTCTTTCTGGTGGTGTCATCTGTATATCTGAGGTAATTGATATTTCTCCCAGCAATCTTGATTCCAACTTGTGCTTCATCCAGCCTGACATTTTGCATGATGTACTCTGCATATAAGTTAAATAAGTAGGGTGAAAATATACAGCCTTGACGTACTCCTTTCCCAATTTGGAACCAGTCCATTGTTTCATGTCTAGTTCTAACTGTTGCTTCTTGACCTGCATACACATTTCTCAGGAGGCAGGTCAGGTGGTCTGGTATTCCCATCTCTTTAAGAATTTTCCACACTTTGTTGTGATCCACACAGTCAAAGACTTTGATATAGTCAATAAAGCAGAAGTAGATGTTTTTCTGGAGCTCTCTTGCTTTTTCGATGATCCAGTGGATGTTGGCAATTTGATCTCTGGTTCCTCTGTCTTTTCCAAATCCAGCTTGAGCATCTGGAAGTTCATGGTTTATGTACTGTTGAAGCCTGTCTTCTAGAATTTTGAGCATTACTTTATTAGCATGTGAGATGAGTGCAATTGTGTGGTAGTTTGAGCATTCTTTGGCATTGCTCTTCTGTAGGATTGGAATGAAAACTGACCTTTTCCAGTCCTGTGGCCATGGGTGAGTTTTCCAAATTTGCTGGCATATTGAGTGCATCACTTTTACAGCATCATATTTTAGGGTTTGAAATAGCTCAACTGGCAACACCTCCATTAGCTTGTTTGTAGTGATGCTTCATAAGGCCCACTTGACTTCGGACTCCAGGATATCTGGTTCTAAGTGAGTGTTCACACCATCGTGGTCATCTGGGGCATTAAGATCTTTTTTGCACAGTTCTTCTGTGTATTCTTGCCACCTTTTCTTAATATCTTCTGCTTCTGTTAGGTCCATACGATTTCTGTCATTTATTGGCATGGCTCGTGTGCTTTATTGGCATGGGTCGTGACTCTACATGGCATGGCTCATAGTTTCATTGAGATAGACAAGGGTGTGATCCATGTGATCAGTTGGGTTAGTTTTCTGTGAAGGTAGATTTCATTCTGTCTGCCCTCAGATGAAGGAGGATAAGAGGCTTGTGGGAGCTTCCTGATGGGAAAAACTGGCTGTGGGGAAAACTGGGTCTTGCTCTGGTGGGCTGGGCCATGCTCAAAGCTCATTAAACCTTTCAACCAATCTTCTGCTGATGGGTGAGGCTGTGTTCCCTCCTTGTAGTTTGGCTTGAGGCCAAAATATGATAGGGGTAATGGTACAGTTCAGTTCAGTTAAGTCACTCATTCATGTCTGACTCTGCAACCCCATTGACTGTAGCATGCCAGGCCTCCCTGTCCATTAAGAACTCCCAGAGTTTACTCAAACTCATGTCCACTGAGTCGGTGATGCCATCCAACCATCTCATCCTCTGTCATCCCTTTCTCTCCTCACCTTCAATCTTTCCCAGCATCAGGGTCTTTTCCTATGAGTCAGCTCTTGGCATCAGGTGGCCAAAGTATTGGAGTTTCAGCTTCAACATCAGTCGTTCCAATGAACCTTCAGGGCTGATTTCCTTTAGGATGGATTGGTTGGATCTCCTTGAAGTCCAAGAGACTCTCTAGAGTCTTCTCCAACACCAGTTCAAAAGCATCAATTCTTCAGCACTCAGCTTTCTTTGTAGTACAGCTCTCATTTCCATACATGACTACTGGAAAATCTGTAACCTTGACTAGATGGACCTTTGTTGGCAAAGTAATGTCTCTGCTTTTGAATATGCTGTCTGGGTTAGTCATAGCTTTTCTTCCAAGGAGCAAGCATCGTTTAATTTCATGACTGCAGTCACCATCTGCAGTGATTTTGGAGCCCAAGAAAATAAAGTTTTTCACTGTTTCCATTGTTTCCCCATCTATTTTCCATGAAGTGATGGGACCGAATGCCATGATCTTCGTTTTCTGAATGTTGAGCTTTAAGCCAACTTTTTCACTCTCCTCTTTCACTTTCATCAAGAGGCTCTTTAGTTCTTCTTCACTGTCTGCCATAAGGGTGGTGTCATCTGCATGTCTGAGGTTATCGATATTTCTCCTGGCAATCTTGATTCCAGCTTGTGCTCTCCAACTCAGCATTTCTCATGATGTGCTCTGCATATAAGTTAAATAAGCAGGGTGAAAATATACAGCCTTGACATACTCCTTTTCCTATTTGCAACCACTCTGTTGTTCCATGTCCAGTTCTAACTGTTGCTTCCTGACCTGCATACAGATTTCTCAGGAGGCAGGCCAGGTGGTCTGGTATTCCCATCTCTTTCAGAATTTTCCACAGTTTGTGGTGATCCAACAGTCAAAAGCTTTGACATAGTCAATAAAGCAGAAATCAATGTTTTCCTGGAACTCTCTAGCCTTTTGTATGACCTAACAGATGTTGGCAATTTGATATCTGGTTTCACTACCTTTTCTAAAAGCAGCTTGAACATCTAGATGTTCACGGCTCATGTATTGTTGAAGCCTGACTTGGAGAATTTTGAGCATTACTTTACTAGCATGTGAGATGAGTGCAATTGTGAGGTAGTTTGAACATTCTTTGGCATTGCCTCTCTTTGGGATTGGAATGAAAACTGACCTTTTCCTGTGGCCACTGCTGAGCTTTCCAATTTGCTGGCATATTGAGTGCAGCACTTTCACAATGTCATCTTTCAGGATTTGAAATAGCTCAACTGGAATTCCAGCACCTCCACTGGCTTTGTTCGTAGTGATGCTTTCTAAGGCCCACTTGACTTCACATTCCAGGATGTCTGGCTCTAGGTGAGTGATCACACCAGCGTGATTATCTGGGTCATGAAGATCTTTTTTGTACAGTTCTTCTGTGTATTCTTGCCACCTCTTCTTAATATCTTCTGCTTCTGTTAGGTCCATACCATTTTTGTCCTTTATTGAGCCCATCTTTGCATGAAATGTTCCCTTGGTATCTCTAATTTTCTTGAAGAGATCTTTAGTCTTTCCCATTCTATTGTTATCTACTATTTCTTTGCATTGATCACTGAGGAAGGCCTTTTAATTTCTCCCTGCTATTTTTTTGGAACTCTGCATTCAAATGGGTATATCTTTCCCTTTCTCCTTTGCCTTTCACTTCTCTTCTTTCCACAGCTATTTGTAAGGCCTCCTCAGACAGCCATTTTGCTTTTCTGCATTTCTTTTTCTTGGGGATGGTCTTGATCCCTGTGTCCTGTAAAATGTCATAAACCTAATTCCATAGTTCATCAGGCACTCTGTCTATCAGATCTAGTCCTTTCCATCTATTTCTCACTTCCACTGTATAATCGTTAGGGATTTGATTTAGATCATACCTGAATGGTCTCATGCTTTTCCCTACTTTCTTCAATTTAAGTCTGAATTTGGCAATAAGAAGATCATGATCTGAGCCACAGCCAGGTCCCAGCCTTGTTGTTGCTGACTATATAGAGCTTCTCCACCTTTGGCTACAAACAGTATAATCAGTCTGATTTCCGTGTTGACCATCTGGTGATGTCCATGTGTAGAGTCTTCTCTTGTGTTTGGAAGAGGATGTTTGCTATGACCAGTGCATTCCCTTGGCAAAACTCTATGAGTCCTTGCCTTGCTTCATTCTGTACTCCAAGGCCAAATTTGCCTATTACTCCAGGTGTTTCTTGACTTCCTACTTTTGCATTACAGTCCCCTTTAATGAAAAGGACATCTTTTGGTGTGTTAGTTCTAAAAGGTCTTGCAAGTCTTTATAGAACCATTCAACTTCAGCTTCTTCTGCATTACCGTTGGGGCATATACTTGGACTACCATGATATTAAATAGTTTGTCTTGGAAATGAACAGAGATCATTCTGTTGTTTTTGAGATTGCATCCAAGTACTGCATCAGACTCTTTTGTTGACTATGATGGCTGCTCCATTTCTTCTAAGGGATTCTTGCCCACAATAGTAGATATAATGGTCATCTGAGTTAAATTCACCCATTCCAATCCATTTTAGTTCTCTGATTCCTAAAATGTCAACGTTCACTCTTGCCATCTCCTGTTTGACCACCTCTAATTTGCCTTGATTCATGGACCTAACATTTCAAGTTCCTTTGCAATATCACTCTTTAGAGCACTGGAGTTTGCTTCTATCACCAGTCACATCCACAACAACACAACTGGTGTTGTTTTTGCTTTGGCTCCATCCCTTCATTCTTTCTGGAGTTATTTCTGCACTGATCTCCAGTGGCATATTGGACACCTACTGACCTGGGGAGTTTATATTTCAGTGTCATATCTTTTCACCTTTTCACACTGTTCATGGGGTTCTCAAGGGAAGAATGTTCAAGTGGTTTGCCATTCCCTTCTCCAGTGGACCACATTTTGTCAGAACTCTCCACCATGACCTTTCCGTCTTAGGTGGCCCTATGTGGTATGGCTCATAGTTTCATTGAGTTAGACAAGGCTGTGGTCCATGTGATTAGATTGTTTAGTTTTCTGTGATTGTTATTTTCAGTCTTTCTGCAGTAGTGGTGACCTCCTTCAGAAGGACTTATGCCTTCAAAAGGACTTATTCCAGCTCCCAAGACTGTTGTATTCAGTGCCCCTGTCTGTCTTCAACACGCCTCTTCTGGAGACTCCTGGACACTCACATAAAGAAGACTGAGTGCTGAAGAATTGATACTTTTGAACTGTGGTATTGGAAAAGACTCTTGAGAGCCCCTGGACTACAAGGATATCAAACCATTCAACCCTAAAGGAAATCAATCCTGAATATTCATTGAAAGGACTGATGATGAAGCTGAAGCTCCTGTACTTTGATGCAAAGAGCCAACTCTTTAGAAAAGACCCTGATGTTGGGAAAGATTGAAGGAAGGAGGAGAAGGGGATGACAGAGGACTAGATGGTTGGATGGCATCACAAACTCAATGGACATGAATTTTAGCAAACTCCAGGAGATGGTGAAGGATAGGGAAGATTGTCATGCTGCAGTCCTTGAGGTTGCAATGAGTTGGACACTACTGAGTGAATGAACAGTAACAACAGAGGGAAAGGCCATTTTCATGTGGTTTGTCACCATCTGCAATAGAATCTGAGCAAGGTACATTAGGGTTTCTCCTCTAGAGAAATGGCACTCGTAGGGAAACCAGGAGTCATCAACCTTGTTGAGTCAAACCTGAAGCAGGAGGTATGACTCTGTGGTTGTGTTAGTCTTGGGCTCTGGAGCTGTGCAGTATCTAGATGTGTCACACTGATGCTGTCTGTGTAGTCGTGGCCACACATTCCTTCTATCATGGTATTATGCTCAGAAAGTGAATTGATCTCTCATTCCACCAAAGATAAATTCTACTTCCATTCACTGCGCTGGCTGAGTAACTTGCTTTATTCAGCAGAATGTGGCAGGAGTGACACTGGAAGACTTCTGAGGCTGGGCCTTAAGGAAACTTGAAGCTTCACCCTCTTGGGACATGGCCCTGACAGCCCTGTGAAATGAAACTGGTCTGGCCTACTGGAGAGGAGAAGAACTGTAGGGGAAGCAGAACCCTTGTCCACAGGCATCACCAAGAGCTGGATGTATGAGTCAGGCCACTGTGGGCCTTCCAGGCCGCTGCCCTCACTGACTGTGACTGCGCATGTGACCCCCGGTGAGGTCAGTCCGCAGAATTCGGAGGAATACAGTATGGCCATTCTTTAAATCCACTGAGTTCTGAGATGGTTGTTGGTGACTGATACAGCTCGATTAAATACCAGCATATTTCTTTCGACACGGGTGAATTTTGTGGGAGTTTTCTGGTATGATTCCCTCCACAGCTCCCAATCACCCCACTTCAAGAGCAGTGCTACAGACTTTAGGTGGGCAAGTCTGTGGAGTCTCAGCAGTGAGATGGAAAAGAAAATAGTACTTCTAACACTTATTATTTCCCATTTATAAATTTGGGTGGGGGTGAGAAGTTGGAGTCAGATAAATCAATACAATGTTATATTTAGGGAATTGGCACAAGTGTCCAAGCTTCTTTGCTAGGAGTTATCAATAACAAAGACAAACAGGACCTATAAAAAGCTTCAGTTGAGAGGGTAAAATAGACATAAATACAAATGAGCTTGACTTGAGGCAAAATGTGCTGCTTCATAATTTATGTAGCAAAGAACACAGAGAAGAGATGGCTTGTGACAGATGTAGAGACACGAACCAGGCTTCAGTGAGGAAGAAGCTGTGGAGCAGTTAGTCCAATTACCTCAATACACGAAGCCTGTTCATTTTTATGCCATTCCACAAGTGCATTTTGTATACGGAGTTGAGTAAATGAAGTGCCAAGGCCTGTCATGTCTATAGACCCCTTCATGGTCATACCCTGAAACAGCCTTGATCTTGATCATAACAGCAATAGTCACAGTTTACAGAAGCACAGATAGGGCTGAACCAGAGTGGCTGTCAGACAAAGACTTCTTGGGAAACCAACGTTTGAGATGGGGTGCAGCCTTGACAGGGCTGGCCAACTCAATACACTGCTGAGTTGGCAGTGGGCAGAGTTTCTCATGTGCCATTTCTCTGTAAAACTTGAATGTGTGGCTGCTGTGGGAAAATGAACCCAGATATTGAACACTTATAAAAAGGTGAGATTAAAAAAGAATTGTCTATCTAGTAATAACCTGTAATGGAAAATAATCTGAAAATATGTATATAACTGAAAAAAAGAATCATCTGTCCCTAGGCTGTGCTTTTGGCTTCTCACATATGCTGATTTGAAGCCGAAGAACAGCAGACTGGTTGACAGGCACAGAGTGATGGCTTATATGGTCAGGCAGTCAGACTTCACCCCTGAGTGTCTGGGGAAGGGAGGCTTTCCCTGGAAGGAAATGTTATTATCACATTGCTCATGCAAGATTAAGGACAAACCTGGGTAAGGAAATAGACTGGAGTCATTTGAAGGTGAGAGTAGGCAGGAAGCTGGTTCAGCCCAGGACACTGAATGTAACAGTGTAAAACAGTTCTATAGGGGACAGTTGTCTTTCATTGTTCCTAACTCTTCACTAATGTTTTGTAAAAATGGAAAATGTGTTCCTTGTTGTGTTCGGGGGACCATGGATGGGCTGCCCCATTTAAGGGGAGAACCAGGCTCTCATTTGACTTGTTGACTTATCTCAGGCTGGAGGGACCGGAGATACTGGGTGTACATTATTTCCTCTATAATGCTACACAGTTATATTAACTAAAGCAGCTGGAGAGGCTAACAAAGTGGTGAATGTTCTCAAATCACACATGTGTCTCACATAAAGTTTTAAAGGAGATTTGATTTGATTGAATAACCAACTTAAATCTTACTATTCTTTTTATGTGATTTAAAAATTTTAATTTTTAAATTGAGATATAATTCATGTGGAATATTATATGTTTCAGATGTGCAACATAGTGGTTTGCAACTTTAAAGGTTATGTTCCATTTATAAGATAAAATATTGGCTATATTCCCCATGCGTGGGCATTCCCTCATAGCTCAATTGGTAAAGAATCTGCCTGCAGTTCAGGAGACCTCGGTTTGGGTTCCTGGGTCAGGAAGATCTCCTGGAGAAGGGATAGGCTACCCACTCCAGTATTCTTGGGCTTCCCTTGCGACTCAGTGGGTAAAGAATCCACCTGCAATGCGGGAAACCTGGGTTCAACTCCTGGGTTGGGAAGATCTGGAGAAGGGAAAGGCTACCCACTCCAGTGTTCTGGCCTGGAGAATTTCGAGGACTGTATAGTCCATGGGATCACAGAGTCGGACACGACTGAGCGACTTTCACTTTCATATTCCCTGTGTTATATATTTTTTAACCCTGATGGGAAAACTGCTAAGTCAAAATTACAAAACAGGTTTGAAAGTGAAAGTGAAGTCGCTCAGTCGTGTCTGACTCTTTGCAACCCCATGGACTATAGCCCACCAGGCTCCTCCATCCATGGTATTCTCCAGGCAAGAGTACTGGAGTGGGTTGTCATTTCCTTCTCCAGGAGATCTTCCCGACCCAGGGATCGAACCCAGGTCTCCCGCATTGTAGGCAGATGCTTTACCGTCTGAGCCACCAGGGAAGTCCCCAAACGGGCTTAGTAATACCTTTTTCTTGGGATAATTGAGTTTTCATGATTTCTATGTAGCTGGATCTGTCTCTGTCCCCAATCGAAACCCTTGAGCCTTACCATTTATTCATACACTTAGGATTTCATTCACTTGAACATTTAAGATTTCATCAAAACTTTTGTTAAACACTTATTATGTGCCAGGTGCTATTTTGTGTTAGAAAATGTAAGCAGCATAGTATTTACCTCTTGCCCCCAGGGTCTTTGTTTCAATATTAAACCATAAATTAAGCTTATTTTTCCTAATTGAAGAAAAGTAAATCACAAACTTGCATGTATCTTAGATTTTAGAAGGACTGTGTTTTTTTTTTTTTTCCAATTAAGACATGTCTTTAGTTTTCCTTTCTCAAAGTTATTAATTTATTTTATTCTGTCATCTGTTGTAACGTGTATTTGTTTTATTTTAATCTTTTCAGAAATTTAATGTTTTGCCAAAGATTTCACCCACTCAGTAACTATTTGGAGGAAGATGTATTAGAAGTCATAAATAAATAAAAGCACATGAACTTGAGGTCAGCCTGCATTGGATGTATTTGTATTATATAAAATAAAATAATATATATTCGTACTGACAAATATGAGCATATTATGTCTGAAAATAAATAAGGAACTAGAGAAAGTGGGACAAATAGTAGATGGCTGAATCCAAAGGCAGGAAGGAGATTTTTCAAAATCCCTTTATACTTTCCATTTTTAAACCATGTGAAAGGTCAATGGCATAAAAATATAACATAAAAACAACAACAACAACAACAAAACTCCCGTGGATTCTTGAGCTCCACCTATCAGCAGAGTCAGAATCATTTTTGTCATGGTCTGCTGGAGGTTGCTACGCCCACCAAAATTTGAGGCACATTGAAAACAGCCTGGTATAGCCCACTCAGCCCTTGGACATCACACTGCGGGTGGTGGGATACCATACCAAACGATGTAGCATGAGCAGACTGAACCATCATTTGATGAGCTTGGAGACTGTGTTGACTGCAGGTTCTAGGATCATAGCATGGATGGAGGTGAAGAGTGCGACTAGGTGACTGAGAGTGGCCAACATGGGAGATTGTGGAGATCTGATCCAGAACATTGACAACGCTTGTCTCAATAGCAATTAGTAATCTAAGGGAGGAACTGGATCACGCTGCTCAACTGCTCAGCACAGTCCCCTCTGTGGCCCTACTGAGTTTGTGGCTCAGTTCATCAATCAGAGTTTCTACTATTTCTGTTCTTATGACCCTGCTTCTGCTGCCATTGCCAATTCCTTTTTTCTTTTCCTCTCTACAGTTTTGTGTCTGATGCTTCTACAGCCTCATGGATTTTCTAGAATTTTCTGTGTGCTTAATACTTTCAAAAGAACTTATATTGGGGTATCTGAATGGGTTGACCAGCTCCATTCATGACTGCACTCTACCTTGAGCTCCTGTTGCCAAAATTCACCTCTGTTAACCAGTCCTGAATAGAAATGCAGAGACAGAATTTGGGTTGAAGTAGAAAAGTGAGCGACTTCACTTTCACTTTTCACTTTCATGCATTGGAGAAGGAAATGGCAACCCACTCCAGTGTTCTTGCCTGGAGAATCCCAGGGATGGGGGAACCTGGTGGGCTGCCGTCTATGGGGTCACAGAGTCGGACACAACTGAAGCGCCTTAGCAGCAGTAGCAGCAGCAGAAAAAAGTAGCTTTTATTGCTTTGCTAGACAGAGGTGGGGCACAGTGAGCTAATGCCCTAAAACTGTGTGATCCACCCTGAAAGGGGTAGTGAGGAGTCTTATAGTGTTCCAGGAGTGGGGCATAGTCATTGTGGACATTTTTCTGATGGCTGATGGTGAGGTAATTGAGAGTCAGCAACATCAACCTGGCTCCAACTATTCTGGGGTCTATGTGATTGTGGGCAGCATACAGTTAAATTCTCCCATCTGGTGGGGGTTTCAGTATCTGCAAAATATGTATGTGCTCAAAGGGCGTGGTTCAGAATACTGTCCATAGTCCTTGAGGGAAACTAAAGGTCCTTAACTTTGTTTAAGGGCTAAAGTATTATTTTGACTTGATTGTTTTCCTCTCTTTCTGCATTTTCTCACTTCTTTGATTAAAGAAATTACTGAATGAGTCTGTGGACACAATAGGCCACAGTAAATATATAACTCGCAATATAAAATACATTTAAGGAATGGCATAAAAATGTAGGGGTTTAACTTATGAAAACATTTTCAGTAGTGCCCTTCAGTTTTATTTGCAATAATAGAATCATATTGGACTAAAGAGAAATGAAGCCCCCTTCCACTGGGACCATCATGGGACAAAATGAACAAAATGCTTTTTTCTTGGAAAACTCAAGTGCACAGGAGACACCCTCCCCCCATATTCTTGTCTTGTTTATCCACTCCTATATTAACTATCCCTCAGGCTTGTTTAGACTGTCTCCTGGAGAGAGAATAATTGTATATCTTTAGCATTTAACTCATGTGAACGAAGTGACATTTCCCAAAAGTGCAATGTGGCTCAGCGTGTGATATTTAGTCTATAGGGTACTGCACATCATGACAGAAAAATGCAAATGGCTTCTATCCTGAGATCTGGCCCTTTTAAGCACTGTCTTAAGGTAGAGCTCTTTTGCTTAGAATTAAGTTGCTGTTCTTAGGAGGGGCTTATTGGTCTGCTCCAATTTTATTGTTCTTTTCTTTTTGGTTGAAATTTTCTTGTGATAATTGCAGACTCGCATGTAGCTGTAGAAATAATACTAAGAAATCCTTTGTATATGTTGCCAATTTTCCTCAGTGATAGAAGTTTTTATATCTTATAAAAATAGAAAAATTTTATATATTTTTACCCATTGTGCAAAATATAACATCACAGCCACCATATTGGCATTGGTATAATCCATCAGTCTTATTCAGATTTCCCTAGTTTTATTTATATTCACATATATATGTTTATTAGTTTCCATACAATTTTATCGCCTGTGTAGGTTGGTATAGCCACTGCAAGAGTAAAGATACTGAACAGCTATAACACCACAAAGACTCCTTGTGCTTCCTGTTTAATAACTTCAACTGCTTCTTTCTCCCAGAACCCTGGCAACCATAATCTGTCCTCCATTTCTATTTTTTTTAATTAAAAAAAAGTTAAAGAATGAAAAACAGGGCATACCCTTTTGGGATTAGCATTTTTCTTACTAACCATAATTTCCTGGAGATTCATCCAAGTAGGTGCAAGTATCAATAGATTGTTCCTCCTTTCCCTAGTAGAATTCCGTGGCATGTGTGTACAACAGTTTGTCCATTTATTTGTTGAAGGACATCTAGGCTGATTCGACTTTGGGCAATTATTAATACAAAAGAGCTTCTCACATTCATGGACATAAGTTTTTTATGTATGAACATAAGTTTTCATTTCTCTGAAATAAATGTCCAGGGGTACAATTGCTAGTTCATATGATAATTTCATATTCAGTTTTATAAGAAACTGACAAACTGTTTTGCAGAATGGCTGTACCATTTTCTATCCTCACTGTCAATGTATGAGAGATCCAGTGTCTTTGCATCCTTGCCAGCAATTGGTGTTGTCAGTATTTTTTTCTTTCAGCTACTCAGATATGCATGCAGTGATATCTCACTGTGGTTTTAATTAGCATTTTTCAGATGGTTAATGATGTTGCACAAATTTTCCTCTTATTTGCCATCTGTATATGCTCTTTGGTGAAAATTTCTTCATGATTTTTGCCCATTTTCTAATTAGGTTGTTTGATTTGCTTTTGTATTTTAAAAGATCTTATATGTTTTTTGTCAGATATGTGGTTTGCAACTATTTTTCTTTGAGTCTATAACTAGTCTTTTCAAAGCAAAGTTTTCTATTTCAATGAGGTCCAATTTCTTAATTTTTCCTTTTATTAATTGTACTTTGGGGATAAGTATGAGAACTCAAACTAGTCCTATATCCTAGTCCTAAAGATTTCCCCCTATTTTTTCCTAAAACTTTCATAGTTTCACATTTGAAAATTGTTTATGATCCATTTTGAATTCTTTATTATATAGAGTATGAGCTTAAAGTGTGTGTGTTAGTCACTCAGTTGTGTCCAACTCTTTATAAACCATGGTCTGTAGCCCATCCTCTGCCATGGAATTCTGCAGGCAAGAATACTAGAGTGGATAGCCATTCCCTTCTCCAGAGTATCTTCCCAACCCAGGGATTGAACCTGGGTTCAATCCTGCCTTTGCAGGCAGATTCTTTTACCATCTGAGCCACCAGGGAAGCCCATGAGATTAAGTAGAGGTTAATTTTTTTTTTTTTTACTATGATTGATTCTGTTGATTATAAACCAATTTATTCGGTGATGCTGGTTGAAAAGCTATTCTTCCTTCACTTAAGTTGGCTTTGCACCATTGTAAAAAATCAGTCAAGCCTATTTGCAGGTCTGCTTCTGGGTTCCTATTTTGTCCCATTGCTCCATGTGTCTATCCCTCCACACTGTCCACAGTGTCATGATTACTGTCACCATGCAGTAATGCTGCACATCAGGCAGAGTAATTCCTCTCACTTTATTCTTCTTTACTGATTGCATTAGGTACTCTAGGGTCTTTCTTCTCCATATTCATTTTACACTAGGCTTGTCTATATTTACCAAAAACCTTCATAAGATTTTGGTAGGTATAAGTGAAACCTCTAGATCAGTTTGGTGAGAATTAACATCTTGAGTAAGTTGAATCTTTCAGTTCATTGATACAATATGCCTCTCTATATATTTAGGTCTTCTTTGATTACTTTCATCAGCATTTTGTCATTTTCATCACACAAATTTTGTACATACTTTGTTAAGTGTATACATATGTATATCATTTAATTTAGAGTGAGTGTGAATTGTATTGTGTTTTTAGTTTTAGTTTCCACATTTTCATTGTTAAGTAAATAGATATCTGATTGATTTTGGAGTGTTAATCTTGTGTTGTGTGCTGTGCTGAACATACTTCTAAGTTCTTCAAGTTTGGTTTATAGATTACTTGAAATTCTTTATTAAACAATCATATCATCTGAAATGTGGACAGTTTTATTCCTTCCTTTCTAACACTCATGACTGCTATTTCACCTCTTGCATTGGCTAGAGCTTCCAGCACTATATTGAATAAGAGTGGGGAAAATGGACTCTTTGCTTTGTTTCCACTCTAGGGGAAAAATATTCAGTCTTTCACCATTTGTATGGTGTTTGCAATAGATTTGTAGATGTTCTTTATGAATCGAGGTAAACCCTCCGTATTCTTTTTTCTTCCCTTTCTTCTTCTCTTATTTCGTTTGTTTTGTTTTTGTTTATAATTAATTTATTTTTAATTGGAGGATAATTGCTATACAAAGTTGTGTTGGTATTTGCCTTACTGTCAACATGAATCAGCCATTGGTATGCATATGTACCCTCCCTCCGGAACCTCCCTCTCAACCCATCCCATGCCTCTAATCCTCTTTATTCTTAATTTGCTTGTGATTGTTATGGTGATGCCTCTGGGGTGTTGGTAATTTTTTTTTCTTCTTCTGGGTGGTGTTACACAAGTGCTACACAAAGCATCACATTTTGTGCTAAATCACTACATATTTATATTTTGTGAACTTTTCTGCACACATGTCATATGTTAATAAAAAACTATATACCTGATAGTTTCCTAGAATGAAATGTAAAAAAAAAAAAAACCCAAAAAACAAAAAAGAAAACATGAAAAATTTCTAAAAGTATTACCAGAAAGAAAAAACTTACAGATAGCAAGAATCAGATTAGCCATGAAATTAAAAGATGCTTACTCCTTGGAAGGAAAGTTATGATGAACCTAGAGAGCATATTGAGAAGCAGAGACATTACTTTGCCAACAAAGGTCCGTCTAGTCAAGGCTATGGTTTTTCCAGTGGTCATGTATGGATGTGAGAGTTGGACTGTGAAGAAGGCTGAGCACCGAAGAATTGAGGCTTTTGACCTGTGGTGTTGGAGAAGACTCTTGAGAGTCCCTTGAACTGCAAGGAGATCCAACCAGTCCATTCTGAAGGAGATCAGCCCTGGGATTTCTTTGGAAGGAATGATGCTAAAGCTGAAACTCCAGTACTTTGGCCACCTCATGAGAAGAGTTGACTCATTGGAAAAGACTCTGATGCTGGGAGGGATTGGGGGCAGGAGGAGAAGGGGACGACAGAGGATGAGATGGCTGGATGGCATCACTGACTCAATGAACGTGAGTCTGAGTGAACTCCGGGAGTTGGTGATGGACAGGGAGGCCTGGTGTGTTGCAATTCATGGGGTCACAAAGAGTCAGACATGACTGAGCGACTGAACTGAACTGAACTGAGCAAGAATAAATCCAAGAAGATAATGGGAGAATATTTTAAATGTGAAAGAAGGGTCTTTAAAAAGTAGAATTCTATATTCAGGCAAACCATTTAAAAGTAAGAGCCAAATGATAACTCTTAGATGATCAAGAACTCAGAATTTTTTACCAAAAACAGACTCTGTAAAGATGAGCTGAAATTATATTTCAGCAAGGGAAAATATATGCAAGAAGAAGAAACAGAATATTAAAAAAATAATGATCAAATATACTAGTGAATGATACTTTTGCATAAGTGACTTGATTTTCAGTTTTTTACACTATAAATCTGGTAGCAAAATGCCAGATAATAACACAGAGGAGGAAAAGGATGAGTAGAGATATATCAAGACTTTTGTCTTGTTTAAGAGGATACAGACATTGATCATTTATTTTGTTCAAGCATGTTTGTTAATAACTTAAAGGCAACACCAAGAAAGAAAGAGAATGTATAGCTTTCAATTACAAGCTTAAAACTGAACAAAAGTTATGAAAGATAAAACAAGGAATAACTTGAAGTTATGCCATCAAAATCTAAAATCTTCTTCCTTGTGTATATTTGTATTTCTTTCAAGAGATCTAATTATACGAAAATAATAATTATATGAAAACAGTACCTTCCATTGAAAATATATGAGAAGCAGGAGTTTTCATCATTTTCAGTGGAATAGCGAAATTCTTATTTAGGATCAGATTTGTGCTTATTTAAATATCTCCCAAAAGATTGAAAATGGATTGTGAAATATGGTTCCTTTCACAAGTGAAAACACCCCAAAATCAATCTATATACTTAACAATGAACATGTGTAAAAGGAATATGGAGAGGAAAGACCCTAGAGTACCTAATGCAATCAGTAAAGAAGAATAAAGTGAGAGGAATTACTCTGCCTGATGTGCAGAATTACTGCATGGTGACAGTAATCATGACACTGTGGACAGTGTGGAGGGATAGACACATGGAGCAATGGGACAAAATAGGAACCCAGAAGCAGACCTGCAAATAGGCTCAACTGATTTTTTACAATGGTGCAAAGCCAACTTAAGTGAAGGAAGAATAGCTTTTCGACCAGCATCACCGAATAAATTGGTTTATAATCAACAGAATCAATCATAGTTAAAAAAAATTAACCTCTATTTAATCTCATGGGCTTCCCTGGTGGCTCAGATGGTAAAAGAATCTGCCTGCAACACAGGAGACGCAGGTTCAGTCCCTGGGTTGGGAAGATACCCTCATAGTCATGGAAATAATATGAAATGCTGTACTTGGGTGCAATCTCAAAGATGACAGAATGATCTCAGTTCATTTCCAAGGCAAACCATACAACATCACCGTAATCCAAGTTTATGCCGCAAACTGCAGCTGAAGCTAACAGTTCTATGAAGACCTATAGGACCTTCTAAAACTAACACTAAAAATGATATCCTTTTCATCATAGGAGTTGTTGCTGTTCAGTTACTCAGTGGTGTCTGACTCTTCGCAACCCCATGGACTGCAGCACACCAGGCTTCCCTGTCCCTCACCATCTCCTGGAGCTTGCTCAAACTCATGTCCATTGAGTCAGTGATGGCATCCAAACATCTCATCCTCTGTCAGTCCCTTCTCCTCCTGTCTTCAATCTTTCCCAGCATAGGGTCTTTTCCAATGAATCAGTTCTTTGCATCAGGTGGCCAAAGTAGTCAGCATATTAAAAAGGAGAGACATCACTCTGCCAACAAAGGTCCATATAGTCAAAGCTATGCTTTTTCTAGTAGTCATGCATAGATGTGAGAACTGGACCATAATGAAGGCTGAGTGACAAAGAACTGATGTTTTTGAATTGTGGTATTGGAGAAGACTCTTAGGAGTCCCTTGGACAGCAAGGAGATCAAATTAGTCAATCCTAAAGGAAATCAGTCCTGAATATTCAATGGAAAGACTGATGCTGAAACTTAAACTCCAATACTTTGGCCACCTGATGTGGTGCCAACTCATTGGAAAAGGCCTTGATGTTGGAAAAGATTGAAAGTAAGAGGTAAAGGGGGTGATAGGATGAGATGGTTAAATAGCTTTACTGACTCAATGGACATGAGTTTGAACAAACTTCAGAAGATAGTGGAAGACAGGGAAGCCTAGTGTGCTGCAGTCCATGGTGTCTCAAAGAGTCAGACATGACTTAGTAACTGAACAACAGCAAAACTGGTGCCCAAGTGAAGGGTGAAAGACTGCAGAGTAAGCTGAATGGCAGCTATACATACTAATTAATGACCTATAATATTAGCTCACAAAGCTCATATAGCTAGCAATTCATATTAATAGTCAAATTAACAACTTCTAGCTGCAAATATGAATGTATTATCTTTTGTCTAGAGAAATAAAAGATAAAATATGATAACACAGGGACTCTTAAAGGAGCTATATTTTCTCTTTATAAATATTGAGAAAAATAAATCAAATTTAAATGTCCAACCAAGAAGATGTGTTAAATTTATTTATAAAGATAACCACTTAATAGGATCATTTGGATATAGAATTTTTGTTTTATAATATAGTAAATGATACATATAAAACAGTATAAGTAGAAATATTATATTTTTTAAAATATATACTTCAATAAAATGTATATATATATATTTATATTTATGTACAAAGAAGATACAGGGAACATGAAACATGAATGTAAGCACATGCTTTCTGTACTGCATTTTTGATGCTGTGGCTTTTTGTTTGTTTGTTTTTTAGTTTCACTTTTAATTTTCCCAATTTTCTAATTGAATTAAAATGTATGGTGGGTGTATGAAAAACAAAAGAAAGAATGTGTCCATGAAAAGAATAGCAAAAGAGATCACTTGTATGCATGCAAGCTCAGCTGTGTCTGACTCTTTGTGACACTATGGACTATAATCCACCAGGCCCCTCTGTCCATGGGATTATCCCTTCAACAGTCCTGGAGTAGGTTGCCATCTACTCTTCCAGGAAGAGAACTCTTCATTCTCACCCCAGGGAATGAACCTGTGTCTTCTGCACTCCTGCATCAGTTTCTTTGAGCCACCAAAGAGATCATCAGTTCAGTTCAGTTCAGTCCCTCAGTCCTGTCCGACTCTTTGAGACCCCATGAATCACAGCACGCCAGGCCTCCCTGTCCATCACCAACTCCCGGAGTTCACTCAGACTCACATCCATTGAGTCAGTGATGCCATCCAGCCATCTCATCCTCTGTCGTCCCCTTCTCCTCCTGCCCCCAATCCCTCCCAGCATCAGAGTCTTTTCCAATGAGTCAACTCTTCACATGAGGTGGCCAAAGCACTGGAGTTTCAGCTTTAGCATCAGTCCTTCCAAAGAACACCCAGGACCAATCTCCTTTAGAATGGACTGGTTGGACCTCCTTGCAGTCCAAGGGACTCTCAAGAGTCTTCTCCAACACCACAGGTCAAAAGCCTCAATTCTTCAGTGCTCAGCCTTCTTCACAGTCCAACTCTCACATCCATACATGACCACAGGAAAAACCATAGCCTTGACTAGATGAACCTTTGTTGGCAAAGTAATGTCTCTGCTTTTGAATATGCTATCTAGGTTGGTCATAACTTTCCTTCCAAGGAGTAAGCGTCTTTTAATTTCATGACTGCAGTCATCATCTGTAGTGATTTTGGAGCCCCCCAAAATAAAATCTGACACTGTTTCCACTGTTTCCCCATCTATTTCCCATGAAGTGATGGGACCGGATGCCATGATCTTCGTTTTCTGAATGTTGAGCTTTAAGCCAACTTTTTCACTCTCCACTTTCACTTTCATCACGAGGCTTTTGAGTTCCTCTTCACTTTCTACCATAAGGGTGGTGTCATCTGCATATCTGAGGTTATTGATATTTCTCCCAGCAATCTTGATTCCAGCTTGTGTTTCTTCCAGTCCAGCATAGCAACTACCTAATCAAAGTATCTCCACAGTCTTCAAAAAACTCCAAAACCAAAAAGAAAAGAAAAGAATGAACAACCGTACAAATTAGCAAGAAAAATAAATAAAACCACAGAAAATATCAAACAAAATAACAAAACTGAAAAGTGAGGAACACTATAAAAGCATACCTGAAAACCAATAAATCCCCATGCATTCTCTTCAGTGGAGTTCAAGCTTCCACTGGAAGTATTTTGGGTGAGTAGAGGAATTTGAATATACTCTATGGAAGAGACTGGTGGCTCAGATGGTAAAGTGTCTGTCTACAATACAGGAGACCCGGGTTCAATCCCTGGGTTGGGACGATCCCCTGGAGAAGGAAATGGCAATCCACTCCAGTACTATTGCCTGGAAAATCCCATGGACAGAGGAGCCTGGTAGGATACAGTCCATGGGGTCGCGAAGAGTAGGACACGACTGAGCAACATCACTTTCACTTTCACTTTATGGAAGAGAGAAGCAACAAACCCTAAGACTGAACAAATACCCCTTGAAGGGGACTCTTAGTATTTTAAAGAACTGATTTCAGAAAAGAGATTCAAAAGTACATGGGTCTTGATGTGATAGTCTCCAAAATACATTGCTTCTTGGGTAGAAACTTGGTAATGATGTTGAAAACAGAGATGATGATGAGTCCTTTGGGTACTGGTTGGTGAAGAGAGGAAGAAGCAAAAAAAGGAAATTTAGCATTCTTAAAGACAAAAGAAAAACAAGAATTCAAAGGGCCCACAGCCAATTCCTTCCTATGCAGACAAATGTTAACTCAGCAGACTTGAGTTGCTAAAACCATGCACATTCTTAACAAAAGCCTTTAGCCAGCTTCTGGGAGATAAGCTCTAAGCCTTAGGAATATTCTCTCTGACGGGAATTTTTTTAGGTAAACTCGTTTGATTAGAGTTTATACTAGCAAAACTGATCTATGTTAATGATTGTTTTGCTCAAAAGTGGCTGGAGTCTGGGCAGTAGAGGTAGGTAATGCAGTTGCTGCATGACTGTGTTAATGACACCTAATACAATCTCTGGACATCAAGACTCATGTGAGCGCCCCTGGTTGGCGCCACTCTACACCTCTCGTCACACATCATTACTGTGTTAGTGTCACCCTGATGGGATCTACACCTGAAACTTGTACTTGGCTTCTCCTGGATTTTGCTGCATGCATCTTTTCTTGTTCATTTCAAGCCCTCATTTTGCTGTAACCAGGAAGGCAATAGCTTTTCTGAGTCCTATGTGTCCTTGGGGATCCCGAATCCACTCATTAAAAAAGTCATCTATTAAATAAACTACACTATTGCACTTTGCTATACTGAAAAAGAAAAGTGTGATCTAGAACTAGGAATCTTGTAATTCACCCTGAAACACCAAATGTATTCATAAAATGAATGAACAAACTTAATATTGATCTACTTAAAGCTACTATAAGAAGAAAAGAAAAATGAGGATAAATATATATCAATTGAAGAACATTCCTAATCCAGTAAACAACCAAAGATCAGAAAAAAACTTGAACACAGCCCTCTAAACTGAACTAGAGAGACTTCAAAAATATTAAATATTGAATCACACACACAAAAAGTAAGAATAAAAAAGAAGCACCTCCCCAAAAAAGGAAATAAATGAAAAGAGATTTTAGAATTATCAGAAGAAAAAATAGAATAAAAAATCAAATAAACAATGAAAACTAGCTTGCAAGTTGCCCAGGGAGAACAGATTTGAATAAAATATGAAAATTGGCACTGAAAAAGAAGCAGGAAACCATCCAAGAGAAAGAAAATTTGATTTATGAAAAGAGAAGTCAGAAGGATCCATCAAAACAGTTGATAAAAAGTAGGTATAAGAGATCCAGCATTCTTATAATTGTAATCTCTGAATATGAAAACAAAACATTAGAATAGAGCAAACATTTAAAACTATGATCCAAGACACATTTTACTAATGAAAAGAAGAGGAAAGTAGCCTGGAATTAACATTTTGAAAAATTCTACAACATAATGGAAAATCTAACCCAAAGTGATTAACTCTAAAACAAAACTTTCAGATTCTAAAGATTAAAAAAAAAAAAAAAAAGTAGGGCCTCCAGGGTCAAAAAGACCAAATGACATACAAAGGTAAGAGAAATAGGCTGCCATCAGACATCCCAAACTGACAAAAAAAACTCAAGCAACACAGGTGAATCATTTTCAAGACACTCAAGAAAATAAAGTAGGACAAAGAATTTATATCCAAACTATCCTTTAAAAAACAAGTTTACAGAAAACAGGTTTAAACAGATACAATTCAGAGAATACTGTATTCATGAGATCTTCCTGAAGAATATGAACTTGAGGCAACAACAGGGTGACTGGAGATGCTTTGTTTAAGGGGCTGATAACTATGAGATGCTTAAAGGGTTCTTCACGCTCATGCTTGTTTCTCGTGTTCTGAGGCCAGGACCTGGTACAGGGCAGTAAGCTCTATCTATACCATGCAACAGATGCTGTGAAGGAAAAGAAAGGAATGATAAACCCTTCCATGTGTGACACTTGAGTAGGCTTTAGCCATGAGGCATCATTAACCCTCACTATTGGAAGACAATGTAGAAAGGGATGATAGAAACTGATTCAAACAAAGTAACCCTGCTATGGAAGTTGTTCCAAAAGGTCAGCAGCAGTTGGATATACTGTAACCAAAGTGCTTGGGCAAGTCAATCTGGATCTAAGCCAGTATCAAAGGCTCGGGGGTTACTCGAAATGCTAGCAAAAACATGGAGAGACAGAGGAATCAAATTCAGGCAGCAATGATCCCACACTCCTAGAGGCAAAACTGAATGGACCTAGGAAACTATTTCCTTCTGGAAATTAACATGGGCCGGCGATGCACTCCAGTATTATTGCCTGGAGAATCCCATGGACAGAGGAACCTCATCCATGGGGTTGCAAAGAGTCCGACAGGACTGAGCGATTAACACGTTCACTTTCTCTTACTCTTGTCCCTACTACTCATTATTGTACCTCCAACCTAAGTCTAAATGCTCAATGCCATTCATCAGCATACTTTCCCAGTTCCTCTGACAACTTCTCTAATGTGAGTTAACTATCTGGTACTTGTATACCCTTAAGAAGAGCTTTGAAAATCATTATTAAAATCAGAATTTTCCTTTTCCATAGAGCAAATAACAAACCTTCTCTTACATAAACATTCTGAAATTTCATAGAGCTATAATGCATTAATATGGTGTGTGAATGAAGTAAAGACTCAGCACCTCTTCTCAAAAATTTAAAAGTTTAAAACTTTTAGTCTTACGGTCTTTCTGGAAAGTAAAAATCAGTTTAGTCAATAAAGAAAATGACTAAAGCAGAGCTCTTGAAGCTCATTCAAAGCTTCTGCCACTTCCAGTTCCTTCTTTGGAAATATATCACCATCATCAGTATGCTACGTACCCTTTCACATCTTTCTCTGAACAATTGCATACATTTATGCTCCAACTGGAAATATAGAACATCTGTGGTTATCAGTTTTACAAACTTAATGTGATCAAAGATGCCAGTGAAAAAAAGGGCAAATAAAGTTAAAAACAGTAAAAATTACAGTGTTTAGGGATGGTGATGCCTGCTTAGGTGCTAAAACTATAAAGGAAAACAAAGACATCATTATCATAAAATTAGGATATCAGTTTACATTCAGCAGAAATGGGTGGAGGTAATTGAAAGGAGACACAGTGGTGGTTTCTAGATTGGTGACAATATTCCCTTTCATGACTGGGAAAGCGTTACATGGGTGTTCCCTTTGTGAAAAAACAATAAAATGGATATCTTTATTTTGTACACCTTTCTGTATATCAAATATAAAAAGAATGAAATTGAATAGTAAAAATGTAAAAGAAACATACTGACTAGGAAAATATAATAATATAAATATTTTATTAATTTGAATGAAAGTAATAAAATGGAGAAAGGAACATAGCATCAGAGTCAAATAGAAATAGTAAGCTGAGAGACATAATTTCAAGCATTAATATATCCATGATTACATTACATGGAAATGTACTGAATACCACAAATAAAATAATGGAATTGTTAGAATTAATTTTAAAATGACATATTATATAATGCTTATAGCAAGTGGTCTTTAAATATGAAGACACAATAAGATTGAAAGTAAAAGAATGGGAAATTTTCAGACCTAGCCAAAGTCAAGTCATAGCCATAAAGAATGACAAGCATGCAAGTTTCAGCAGAAAAATAGAAACTGTAAAAAGAAACAAATGAAAAATTCAGAAATGAAAGCAACATCTGAAATAAAGTCACTGTATAGGCTCTGTATTTCTATAAACTAGAGATAACCGAGAAGAGTCATTTGACTTTATATTAGAGTAATGGAAATCAGCTAGTCTGAAGAAGAGATAGAAAATTTTGAGAGAAAAATGCAGATATCAAAATCAATATAAAAATGTCTAATGCTTATATAATTGGATGCCTGGAAAAAGAGACTGGTACAAACTAAAGCTGGGGTGAGTATACTAATAACAAAGTAGCCTTCAGAGCTGGGAATATTATCAAGGCTAAGGAGGTAGATTACACAATAATAGAAAAGTTGATTCATAATCAAGTCCTAAGAACAATTATTCGCCAAAATGATAAAACAATTCAACACCACAGCTCCTAGAGATATGGAGCAAAACATTGACAGACTGAAAGAAGAGAGAGAAAAATCACAGTTATAGTTGGAAACTTTAACATGCCTCTTTCAGCAACTGAAGGAACAAGAAGACAGAGTATCAGCAAAAATGTAAAAGACTAAACAACACTATCAACCAATTTGAATTACCTGGCTCTTTATCCCCAAACAACAGAATATATATTCTTTTCAAGTGCACATGGAATACTCACTAAGAGAGAACATATTTTGAGCCACAAAAGTTAATTTTTTTAAAGAATGAAAATTACATGGAGTTAAACTATAAATCAGTAACAGAATATGTAGCAACCACTAATAACTGTAAATTAGATAACTCATGCTGAGATAATACATTGGTCAAAGCAGAAGTAGTAAGGGAAATAATAAAGCATGTTAAATTGAATGAAAATGAAAATAGAATATCCCAAAATTTGTGGAATGCAGCCAATGCAATGGTTATAGGGAAATATATAATATTAAATGTTAGAAATATAGTATTAAATTATAAAAAGGAAGGCCTCAAATCTACCTTAAACAACTAAAGAACAGTAAATTAAAGTAAAAATAAGCAAAAGGAAAAAAAATCAATAAAATTTAAAATAAGGAAACAGAAAATAAATAAAACTAAAAATTGATCCTTTGAAAAATAAAATTGATAAATTCTATCCAAGAAAAAAAGAGAAAGAAGATACAAATTACCAATATGAGGAATAAATGAAGACACATTGCAAGAAGCCCTAGAGACATTGAAGGGATAATCAGAGAATCCTGTGAACATCTTTATGCCCATGAGTTCAACAGCTTAGATGAAATGGGACAGTTACTTGCAAGACACAAGTTACTAATTAATGCTCACTCATATTTAAATTGACAGCATGAGTAATCCTATATGTGTATTTAAAAATTTGTAACTTGCCATTAAAAAACCTTCTAACAAAGAAATTTCCGTGTTTCCTTACAAAATTCAAACTTTTAATGAAAAAAAAATCATTGCAAGTCTACATGATCTTTTCTGGAAAATACGATAGGAGAGAAAATTTCCAAAGTTATTTGATGATGCTAGCATTTCCCTGGTACCAAGCTAGAAAGATATTAGTAAGGCTGCTTCAATATTCAAAGAGCCAATCAGTATAAATCAGCAAATCAGCAAAGAAGAAAACATAGTATTTCAATATATGCAAACATATATTGTGAAAAAATCAAACATTTATTCATGATTAAAAATTAGGCATCTAAAACCTTGTAGATAAAGTCAACTTAATGGTAAAAAACTGAATGTTTGGAAGCTCAATCAGGACAAGGTGGTTTAAATGTAGGGACATTTCTCCCTACATCTTCATAGTATATACAACTAAATCCTGGAGAAATTCAACAGGCAGCCAATGGAGAATTCTGAAAAGTGAAAAGAGAAAGGCAAACCAGTTAGAATTAGAGGAACAACAGGGTGGCAGGGCATCTTACATCCCAACCCAGCAGAAGTCAGGACAGGCCTGCCTCTTCCTTACCACCAGCCAGCAAGGGAAAACTGTTCAGACAGACTCATTTCTTGCCCAGGTTGAAGGGAAATCCTGATCACAGCACAAAGTGAGCTGGTGGCACTAGCCAGTGGGGTCAGCCGTCCGGCTAACACTGATCAGCCAGCAGAACCACATTTGCTCCCTGCCTCAATGGAGACTCCCCGTCCCCACTGGCAGATGCTGGGCAGCCAGCCAGGAAGCATTGGGAAGGGTGGGTGGCAGCGATCCTGCCACAAGGGTCTGGTCAGTAATTCTGTCTGTCCAGGGGTAAACTTGAGACTCCTTTTTCCACAGAGAGAGCCTGGGAGGCCAGAAGTACTGGCACAGAGGAAATATCACACCTGGCCTGGGAAAGCTCTTCATCTTCATGGGCCTGAGACTATGGCTCCCCTCAGAGACTCTGTGCAGCGAGCAGCATCGACAAAGAGAATCTGTTCAAAGCTAGTGGCCTAGGAAGCCTGCTCTTCTCCTCAGAACACAGACTCCAGGACGTCCAGCCTGTCCACTCTGTCCCTGAAGGAAGCACCAGCAGGCACCAGTGGTTGCTGCAGCAGTCACATAAACCAGGTCGACTGAAATAGCACCAAAAAGGTTCTGAAAATTAAACTATCATTGGAACCATGGCCACAAAAATAGACCATGACTTGTGTGCTCACCCTCATGAGTAGGACTACCTGTGAATAAAGATTAGGTAGGATGCACAGTCTCACAATATAATTTCCAGAATTCTGGGGCACAGTCGAAAATCACTTTTATTTCCAAGAAGCAGAAAAATCACAGCTTGGATCAGAAATCAGTCAACTGGTGTCAGTAATGAGATGGCACAGAGTTGGAATTATATGGTGAAGATTTTCAAGCAGCCATCATAAAATTGCTTCAACAAGCACTTACACATTGCCCTGAAACAAATTAAAGAAACAAGATTTTTTTTGGCCAAAAAGTAGTTATAAAAAGTACGAAATGGAAATGATAAAACTGAATTTTTTAATATAAGAAAAATAAAACCCTGGTTGGCTCAGAAGACTGGATGTGACAGAAGGTAATATCAGTATACTTGAAGAGAGATCAAGAGATTTACCCAATCTGAACAAAAAAGAGAAAATGGACCTCCTCTTCCCTCCTCCCAAACAAAAAAAAAAAACGAAAAACTCCAGAATCTCATGATCTGTGGGATAATAATTAAAATCCATTTAATTGGAATCACAGAAAAAGAGAAAGATGAGCGTGGAACGGAAGCAGTATTTGAAGAAATAATAGCTGAAAACTTCTCAAACTTGGTGAAAGACATAAACCTAGAAATTCACAAAGCTGAGGTAAGTCCAAATAGAATAAGCCTAAAGTTCTCATGAAAATGCAGCATAAAATAGATGCTTCTGAAAACCAAAAAACAAAGAAAAAATCTTGAAAGAAACCAGCTAGAAATGGAGTAATAGGTGTCACTGGGTAATTCAAATGATAGTGGATTTCTTACTCAAAACAATGGATACAGACAGGAGAGGTCTATCTTTGCAGAGCTGAAAGGAAATTCAACTCTGAGTATTATGTTTGATGAAACTATGCTACAGAAATCAAGGGGGAAATATTCATTTTTAGACAATACAAAACTGTAAGATTCTTGCTAAATGATCCATCTTTTTTTTTTTTTTTTACTTTAGATATTTGAACTTTGCTTATTTTGTCCCCACTTGAGTAGCTAAAATCAAGTTCCTGGATTTTGTTTTTAGTTTATTTATAGTTTTATTGAAGTATAGTTGATATACAGTATTATATTAGTTTCAGGTATGCAGCATAGTGATTTGATACTTTTACAGATTTTACTCCATTAAAAGTGATTACAAGATAATGGCTATAATTTCCTTGTGCTGTATGACATATCTTTGTTAATTCCAGTTGCATCCTTGCCAGCATCTGATATTGTGAGTTTTTTGAGTCATAGCCATAGTATCTTGTTGCTTAAATTTGCATTTGCATGTTCTGAAGTACAAATAATGTTGAATATCTTTTCACATTTGTATTTGCCATTAGTATTTCTTCTTTGGCTCATGAAAAAAATGTATTGGAGTACAGTGATTTATAAATTGTGCTAGTTTCAGGTTTAAATCAAACTGTATCAGCTTTTGATACAGTTATCAAACATATACTTTTATCTGTTCTTGTTTATTTTTATTTTAGGCAGAGACTAAGGCAGGATCTTAGTTCCCCAATCAAACCCATGCCTCCTGCAGTGGAAGCATGGATTCTTAACACTGGACTACTGGTTAAGTCCCTATTTATTCTTTTAAAATTTTTTTCCCCATATTCTATTACATATTCATATTCTCCATTTTCTATTACAGAATATTGAGTAGAGTTTCCTGTGCTATACAGTAGGTTCTTTTTAGTGATCTATATATACTAGTGTGTATATGATGATTCCAATCTCCCAATTTATCCCTCCCTGAACATTACCCCCTGGTAAGCATAAGTTTGTTTTCTACATTTGTAACTTTATTTCTGTTTTATAGATAAGTGCATTTGTACCATTTAAAAAAAAAGATTCCACATGAAAGCGATATCATATAATACTCTTTCAATTCATCCCACCCTCTCCTTCCCCCTACTCTGTTCACAAGTCTGTTCTATATGTCTGTGTCTATTCTGGCCCTGCAAATATGTTCATCAGCATCATTTATATTCCATATGTGTGTGTTAATATATGACATTTGTTTTTCTCCTTCTGACTTACTTCACTCCGTGTAACAGGCTCTAGATTCACCCACATTAGTTCAACTGACTCAAATTTGTTCCTTTTTATGGTTGAGTAATATTCTATTGATTTTAGCCATCTGTCTGTCTTCTTTGGAGGAATATTTATTTAAATATTCTATCCTTTTTTTATTGTGTTGTTTTGCTATTAAATTGCATGAGCTGTTTGTATATTTTTGAGATTAATCCCTTGTTTTGTTTATGGTTCCTTTGATGTGAAAAAGATTTCAAGTTTAATTAGCACTCATTTGTTTATTTTTTAATTTTATTTTCATTACTCTAGAAGGTAGATCAAAAAAGATATTACTGCAGTTTATGTCAGAGTGTGTTCTGCCTCTAAGAGTTTTACAGTATCCAGCCTTACAGTTATGTCTTTAATCCATTTTCAGCTTATTTTTGTGTATGGTGTTAGGGAGTGTTTTAATTTCATTTTTTACAAGTAGCTATCCAGTTTCCCCACTGCCACTTGTTGAAGAGACTGTCTTTTTTCCATTGTATAGTCTTGCCTCTTTTGTCATAGTTTAAGTGACCATAGGTTCATGGGTTTATCTTTGGGTTTTCTATTCTGTATCATTGGTCTATACTTCTGTTTTTGTGCCAGAACCATACTGTTTTGATTACTGTCCATTTGTAGTATAGTCTGAAGGCAGGGAGCCTAATACTTCTAGCTCCATTTTTCTTTTTTAATTAATTTATCTTAATTGGAGGCTAATTACTTTATAATATTGTAGTGGTTTTTGCCATACATTGATATCAATCAGCCATGGGTATACAGGTGTCCTCCATCCTGGACCCCCCTCCCACCTCACTCCATCCCATCCCTCTGAGTTGTCCCAGGGAACCAGCTTTGAGTGCCCTGTTTCATGTATCAAATCTCGACTGGTGATCTGTTTCACATATGGCAATATACATGTTTCAATGCTATTCTCTCAAATCATCCCACGCTTGCCTTCTCCCACAGAGTCCAAAAGTCTGTTCTTTCCATCTGTGTCTCTTTAAGGTCTTGCATATAGATAGGGTCATTGTTACCATCTTTCTAAATTCCATATATATGCTTTGATATACTGTCTTGGTGTTTTTCTTTCTGACTTACTTCACTCTGTATAATAGGCTCCAGCTTTGTCCACCTCATTAGAACTGATTCAAATGCATTATTTTTAATAACTGAGTAGTATCCCATCGTGTATATGTGCCACAGCTTTCTTATCCATTCGTCTACTGATGGACATCCAGGTTGCTTCCATGTCCTGGCTATTGTAAACCGTGCTGCGATGAACATTTGGGTACATGTGTCTCTTTCAATTCTGGTTTCCTTGGTGTGTATGCCCAGCCAGTGGGATCGCTGGGTCATATGGAAGTTCTATTTCCAGTTTTTTAAGGAATCTCCACACTGTTCTCCATAGTGGCTGTACTAGTTTGCAGTCCCACCAACAGTGTAAGAGGGTTCCTTTTTCTCCACACCCTCTCCAGCATTTATTGTTATAGGCTTTTTGATAGCAGCCATTCTGACTGGCATGAGATGGTACCTCATTGTGGTTTTGATTTGCATTTCTCTGATAATGAGTGATGTTGAGCATCTTTTCATGTGTTTATCAGCCATCTGTATGTCTTCTTTGGAGAAATATCTGTTTAGTTCTTTGGCTCATTTTTTGATTTTTCTGGAATTGAGCTGCATGAGCTGCTTATATACTTTTGAGATCAGTTCTTTGTCAGTTGCTTCATTTGCTATTGTTTTCTCCCATTCTGAAGGCTGTCTTTTCACCTTGCTTATTGTTTCCTTTGCTGTGCAAAAGGTTTTAAGTTTAATTACGTCCCATTTGTTTATGTTTGCTTTTCTTTCCATTACTCTGGGAGGTGGGTCATAGAGGATGCTGCTGTGATTTATGTCAGAGAGTGTTTTGCCTATGTTTTCCTCTAGGAGTTTTGTAGTTTTTGGTCTTACATTTAGATCTTTAATCCATTTTGAGTTTATTTTTGTTTATGGTATTAGAAAGTATTCTAGTTTCATTATTTTACAAGTGGTTGACCAGTTTTCCCAGCACCACTTGTTAAAGAGTTTGTCTTTTCTCCATTGTATATTTTTGCCCCCTTGTCAAAGAATAGATGTCCATAGGTGCATGGATTTATCTCTGGGCTTTCTATTTTGTTCCATTGATCTATATTTCTGTCTTTGTGCCAATACCATACTGTCTAGATGACTGTGGCTTTGTAGTAGAGCCTGAAGTCAGGCAGGTTGATTCCTCCAGTTCCATTTTTCTTTCTTAAGATTGCTTTGGCTATTTGAGGTTTTTTGTATTTCTATACAAATTGTGAAATTATTTATTCTGGTTTTCTGAAAAATACCATTGGTAGCTTGATAGGGATTGCATTGAATCTATAGATTGCTTTGGGTAGTATACTCATTTTCACTATATTGATTCTTCTGATCCATGACATGGTATATTTCTTGATCTATTTGTGTCATCTTTGACTTCTTTCATCAGTGTGTTATAGTTTTCTATATATAGGTCTTCTGTTTCTTTAGGCAGATTTATTCCTAAGTATTTTATTCTTTTTGTTGCAATGGTGAATAGAATTGTTTCTTTAATTTCTCTCTCTGTTTTCTCATTGGTAGTGTATAGGAATGCAAGGGATTTCTGTGTGTTAATTTTATATCCTGCAACTTTACTATATTCATTGATTAGCTCTAGTAATTTTCTGGTGGTGTCTTTATGGTTTTCTATGTAGAGTATCATGTCACTTGCAAACAGTGAGAGTTTTACTTCTTTTTTTCTAATCTGGATTCCTTGTATTTCTTTTTCTTCTCTGATTGCTGTGGCTAAAACTTCTAAAACTATATTGAATAGTAGTGGTGAGAGTGGGCACGCTTGTCTTGTTCCTGACTTTAGGGGAAATGCTTTCAATTTTTCACCTTGAGGATAATGTTTGCTGTGGCTTTGTCATGTATGACTTTTATTATTTGAGGTATATTCCTTCTAGGCCTGCTTTCTGGAGGGTTTTTATCATAAATGGATGTTGAATTTTGTCCGAGGCTTTTTCTGCATCTATTGAGATAATCATATGGTTTTTATCTTTCAATTTGTTAATGTGGTGTATCACATTGATTGATTTGTGAATATTGAAAAATCCTTGCATCCCTGGGGTTAAAGCCCCCTTGGTCATGATGTATGATATTTTTAATATGTTGCTGGATTCTGTTTGCTAGAGTTTTGTTGAGGATTTTTGCATCTATGTTCATCAGTGATACTGGCCTGTAGTTTTCTTTTTTGTGGCGTCTTTGTCTGGTTTTGGTATTAGGGTGATGGTGACATCATAGACTGAGTTTGGCAGTTTAACTTCCTGTATAATTTTCTGGAAGAGTTTGAGTAGGATAGGTGTTAACTCTTCTCTAAATTTTTGGTAGAATTCACCTGTGAAGCCATCTGGTCCTGGGCTTTTGTTTGTTGAAAGATTTTAAATTACAGTTTCAATTTCTGTGCTTGTGATGCATCTGTTAACATTTTCTATTTCTTCCTGGTTCAGTTTTGAAAGCTTATACTTTTCTAAGAATTTGTCTCTTTCTTACAAGTTGTCCATTTTATTGTCATGTAGTTGCTGATAGTAGTCTCTATGATCCTTTGCATTTCTGTATTGTCTGTTGTGATTTCCCCATTTTCATTTCTAATTTTGTTGATTTGATTCTTCTCCATTTTTTTCTTGATGAGTATGTAAAATAACTTGTCTATTTTATTTATCTTCTCAAAGAACCAGCTTTTACTTTTGTTGATATTTTCTAGTCCCTTTGTTTCTTTTTCATTTATTTCTGCCCTAATTTTTATGATGTCTTTCCTTCTACTAACCCTGGGGTGCTTCATTTCTTCCTTTTCTAGTTGCTTTAGGTATAAAGTTACATTATGTATTTCATTTTTCTCTTGTTTCTTGAGGTAAGCTTGTATTGCTATGAACCTTTCTCTTAGTATTGCTTTTACTGAATCCCATAGGATTTGGGTTGTTGTGTTTTCATTTTCATTCGTTTATATGCATATTTTGATTTCTTTTTTGATTTCTTCTGTGATTTATTGGTTATTCACAAGCATGTTGTTTAGCATCCATATGTTTGTATTTTTACTAGTTTTTTTTTCCCCTGTAGTTGACATCTAATCTTACCATATTGTGATCATAAAAGATGCTTGAAATTATTTCAAGTTTTTTGAATTTACAAAGGCTAGATTTATGGCCCAGGATGTGATCTATCCTGGAGAAGGTTCCGTGTGTACTTGAGAAAAAGGTGACATTCATTGTTTTGGGGTGAATTGTCCTATAGATATCAATTTGGTCTAACTGGTCCATTGTATCATTTAAAGTTTGTGTTTCCTTGCTAGTTTTCTGTTTGGTTGATCTACCCATAGGTGTGAGTGGGGTATTAAGTCTCCTACTATTATTGTTACTGTTAATTTCCCCTTTCATACTTGTTAGTATTTGCCTTACATATTGTGCTCCTATGTTGGGTGCATATATATTTATAATTGCTATATCTTCTTCTTAGATTGATCCTTTGATCATTATGTAGTGTCCTTCTTTTCTCACGGCCTTTATTTCAAAGTCTATTTTATCTGATATAAGTATTGCTACTCCAGCTTTCTTTTTTTCTCTTTTGCATGAAATATCTTTTTCCAGCACTTCACTTTCAGTCTGTGTGTGTCCCTTGTTTTGAGATGTGTCTCTTTTGGACAGCATATATAGGGGTCTTATTTTTGTATCCATTCAACCAATCTTTGGCTTTTGGTTGCGGCATTCAACCCATTTACATTTAAGGTAATTATTGATAAGTATGATCCCATTGCCGTTTACTTTGTTGTTTTAGGTCTGAGTTTATAAACCTTTTCTGTGTTTCCTCTCTAGAGAAGATCCTTTAGCATTTGTTGAAGAGCTGGTTTGGTGGTGCTGAATTCTCTCAGCTTTTGCTTGTCTGTGAAGCTTTTGATTTCTCCTTCATATTTGAATGAGATCCTTGCTGGGTATAGCAATATGGGTTGTGGGTTTTTCTCTTTCATCATTTTAAGTATGTCCTGCCATTCCCTTCTGGCCTGAAGAGTTTCTATTGAACAATCAGCTGTTATCCTTATGGGAATCCCCTTGTGTGTTATCTGTTGTTTTTCCCTTGCTACTTTTAATATTTGCTCTTTGTGTTTGATCTTCATTAATTTGATTAATATGTGTCTTGGGGTGTTTCACCTTGAGTTTATCCTGTTTGGGAATCTCTGAGTTTCTTGTACTTGGGTGGCTATTTCCTTCCCTATTTTAGGGAAGTTTTCAACTATTATCTCCTCAAGTATTTTCTCAGGCCCTTTCTTTTTGGCCTTCTTCTTCTGGTACTCCTATGATTCAAATGTTGTGGAATTTAACATTGTCCCAGAGGTCTCTGAGGTTGTCTTCATTTCTTTTAATCCTTTTTTCTTTTTTCCTCTCTGCTTAATTTATTTCCACCTTTCTATCTTCCACCTCACTATCCTATCTTGTGCCTCAGTTATTGTACTGTTGGTTCCTTCCAGAGTGCTTTTGATCTCAGGTATTGCATTATTCATTATTAATTGACTCTTTTTTATTTCTTCTAGATCTTTGTTAAACATTTCTTGCATGTTCTCAATCCTTGTCTCTAGTCTATATATCTGTAACTCCATTTTGTTTTCAAGATTTTGGATCATCTTTACTATCATTATTCTGAATTCTTTTTCAGGCAGACTCCCTATCTCCTCTTCTTGTGTTTGGTTTGGTGGGCATTTATCATGCTTCTTTACCTGCTGAATATTTCTCTGCCTTTTCGTTTTGCTTAGATCACTGTGTTTGGGGTGGCTTTTCTGTAGGCTGGAAGTTTGTGGGTCTTCTTTATTGAGGAGGTTCCTTCCTGTGGGTGGGGTTGGACTAGTGGCTTGTCAATGTTTCCTGTTTAGGGAAGCGTGCATCTGTGTTCTGGTGGGTGGAGTGGATCTCTTCTCTCTCCTGCAGATCAGCGAGGGAATACAGGTGGATATGTTGAAGGAAATATTCTCTGGAGAAAATTGTGTGGCACAGACCTCATCCACCACTGCTGGGCAGCTGAACAAATAGGTTCACAGTGACTTCAGCCTCTGCCACAGCCACACCATGCTGGCCAGCTGTTCAGCATGTCTCTAGGGCATGGGGTTCTGCTGCTGGATGTCAATCAGGGGCTCCTTGTACACGAACTCCAGGAACTCTTTGGCCTGCTTAGACACCTTGTATTTTGAAGTGTCCCAGTTGTCGAGTATGCAGCCAAGATTAGGAAGCTGTCATACACGTGACAGCTGCTGCAGTAATACCAACTGCTGTAGTTACACACCTTGGCTTTCTGGTCGGAAAGGCCTATTGATGGCTGGAATTTTGGTGCACTGAGTAAGGACAGATGGCCATAAGAGAGGAAGGGGGCAGCCCAATTCCTGCCTCCTCCCTCCCACCAGGTTCCATTTTTCTTTCTCAAGATTGCTTTGGCTACTCAGAGTCCTTTGTGTTTACCTACAAATTGTAAAATAATTTTGCTTTAATTCTACAAAAAATGCCATTTGGAATTTGATAGGGATTTCATAGAATCTGTAGATTGCTTTGGGTAGTATAGTCATTTTCCCAATGTTGATTCTTCCAATCCAAGAACATGATATATCTCTATCTGTTTGTGTCATTTTTTATTGCTTTAATCAGTATTTTATAGTACAAGTCTTTTGCTCCTTAGACAGATTTATTTCTAGGTATTTTATTATTTTTGATGAGATGGTAAATGAGATTGTTTCCTTCTCTTTCTGTTCTTTTCTTAATGTAAATATATGTGATGTTTTCTTAGTGTATAGGGATGCAAGAGATTTCTGTGTATTAATTTTGAATCTGGCGACTTTACCAAAATTCATTGAGGAACTCTAGTAATCTTCTGGTAGCACCTTCAGGGTTTTAAATGCATAGTACCATCAGTTCAGTTCAGTTCAGTTCAGTCGCTCAGTCGTGTCCGACTCTGTGACCCCGTGAATCGCACCACGCCAGGCCTCCCTGTCCATCAACAACTTCCGGAGTTCACCTAGATTCACGTCCATGGAGTCAGTGATGCCATCCAGCCATCTCATCCTCTGTCGTTCCCTTCTCTTCCTGCCCCCAATCCCTCCCAGCATCAGAGTCTTTTCCAATGAGTCAACTCTTCGCATGAGGTGGCCAAAGTACTGGAGTTTCAGCTTTAGCATCATTCCTTCCAAAGAAATCAGAGGGCTGATCTCTTTCAGAATGGACTGGTTGGATCTCCTTGCAGTCCAAGGGACTCTCAAAAGTCTTCTCCAACACCACAGTTCAAAAGCATCAATTCTTCGGTGCTCAGCCTTCTTCACAGTCCAACTCTCACATCCATACATGACCACAGGAAAAACCATAGCCTTGACTAGATGGACCTTTGTTGGCAAAGTAATTTCTCTGCTTTTGAATATGCTATCTAGGTTGGTTGTAACTTTCCTTCCAAGGAGTAAGCGTCTTTTAATTTCATGGCTGCAGTCACCATCTGCAGTGATTTTGGAACCCCCAAAAATAAAATCTGACACTGTTTCCACTGTTTCCCCATCTATTTCCCATGAAGTGATGGGACCAGATGCCATGATCTTCGTTTTCTGAATGTTGAGCTTTAAGCCAACTTTTTCACTCTCCACTTTCACTTTTATCAAGAGGCTTTTGAGTTCCTCTTCACTTTCTGCCATAAGGGTGGTGTCATCTGCATATCTGAGGTTATTGATATTTCTCCCGGCAATCTTGATTCCAGCTTGTGTTTCTTCCAGTCCAGCGTTTCTCATGATGTACTCTGCATAGAAGTTAAATAAGCAGGGTGACAATATACAGCCTTGATGTACTCCTTTCCCTATTTGGAACCAGCCTGTTGTTCCATGTCCAGTTCTAACTGTTGCTTCCTGACCTGCATATAGATTTCTCAAGAGGCAGATCAGGTGGTCTGGTATTCCCATCTCTTTCAGAATTTTCCACAGTTAATTGTGTTCATAGTACCATAGTAACATGCATTCAAAAAACTAAGATCATGGCATTTGGTAACACCACCTGATGGCAAATAAATGGGGAAAAAGTGGAAATAGTGGCAGACTTTATTTTCTTGGGCTCCCAAATCACTGCATATGGTGACTGCAGCCATGAAATTAAAAGACGCTTACTCCTTGGAAGAAAAGCTATGACCAACCTAGACAGCATATTAAAAAGCAGAGACATTACTTTGTTAAAAAAGGGTCCTTCTAGTCAAAACTATGGTTTTTACAGTAACCATGTATGGATGTGAGAGTTGTCCATAAAGAAAGCTGAGTGGTGAAGAATTGATACTTTTGAACTGTGGTGTTGGAGAAGACTCTTGAAAGTCCCTTGGACTGGAAGGAGATCCAACCAGTCCATCCTAAAGAAAATTAGTCCTGAATATTCATTGGAAGGACTGATGCTGAACCTGAAACTCCAATACTTTGGCCACCTGATGCAAAGAACTGACTCATTGGAAAAGGCCTTGATGCTGGAAAACATTGAAGGCGGGAGGAGAAGGAGACGACAGAGGATGGGACAGTTGGATGGCATCACTGACTCTATTGACATGAGTTTGAGTAAGCTCCAGGAGTTGGTGATGGACAGGGAAGCTTGGCATGCTGTAGTCCACGGGATCTCAAAGAGTCAGACACACTGAGCAACTGAACTGAACTGATCATATAATCTGTAAACAGTGACAGTTTTATTTCTTCTTTTCCAATTTGTATTCCTGTTGTATTCGTTTCTTGCATTTGTATCTGTTTCTTCCCTGACTGCCATATCTATGATTTCTAAAACTATGTTGAACAAAAATGGCTAGAGTGAATATTCTTGTTTTGTTCCTGAATTTAAAGGACATATTTTCAGTTTTTCACCACTGCAAAGGATGCTTGCTGTGGGTTTTTCATATATGGCCTATATTTTGTTGAGCTAGGTTCTATCTATGCCACTTTCTGGAGAGTTATTTTTTTTTCTTCTTGTCATGAATTGGTGTTGAATTTTGTCAAAAAACTTTTTTTGCATCTATTGATATGATTATATGATTTTTATTCTTTAATTTGTTGATGTGGTATATCACGCCGATTGATTTGTGGATATTGAAAAACCTTTTCATCCCTGGATAAATCCCACTTGATCATGGTGTATGATCCTTTTAATGTGTTGTTGGATTCTGTTTGCTAGTATTTTGTTGAGGATTTTTGTGTTTATGTTCATCAGTGATATTGGCCTATAATTTTCTCTTTTTTGTGACATTTTTGTCTGATTTTAGTATAAGGGTGAGTGAACTCATAGAATGTGTTTAGGCAAGTTCCTTCCTCTGTAATTTTTTGAAAGAGTTTCAGATTTGGGTTTTAACTCTTCTCTAAATGTTTGACAGAATTCACCCATGAAGCCACCTGGGCTTTTGTTTGTTGGAAGATTTTTAATTAGTTTCAATTTCAGTATTTGTGATTGGTCTTTTCATATTTTCTATTTCTCCCTATGGCTCAGACAGTAAAGAATCTGCCTGCAATGCAGGAGATCCAGGTTCAATCACTGGGTGTGGAAAATCCCATGGAGGAGGAAATGGCAACCCACTCCAGTATTCTTGCCTAAAGAATCCCATGGACAGAGGAGCCTAGCTGGCTACAGTCCAAGGAGTTGCAGAATTAGACATGACTGAGTGACGAACACACACACACACACACACACACACACACACACAGCCTTAGAAGGTTGTACCTTCCTAAGAATTTGTCTATTCTTTCTAGATTGTCCATTTTGTTGGTGTTTATTTCCTTGTAGTAGTCTCTTAGGAGTTTTTTCATTTCAGTGGTATCCATGGCAAGCTCCCCCTTTTCATTTCTAATTTTATTGATTTGAGTCCTTTCCCTTTTTTTCTTGATGAGTCTAGCTAAAGGTTTATAAATTTTGTCTTCTGAAAGAACCAGCTTTTGGCTTCATTGATCTTTGCTACAATTTTTTTCATTTCTTGCTCTTTTATTTCTGCTCTAATCTTTATGATTTCTTTCATTCTGCTAACTTTTAAAATTCAGTTTTTTTTTTCTTTTCTGTTGGATTTTGAGGGTGCTTTGCATATTCTGAACAGAAGGCCTTTATATGCTTAACATATGTATTGTTCCAGTATGTGATTTTCAGTTTTGTTCTATTAACGATGTCTTTACAACCGGGTAAGTTTTAAAATTTGATAAAGTCCAACTGATCAGTGCTTTTCCTTCATGGATTATGCTTTTGTCAGCTATGTAAAAACTTGTAGCCAAACACAAGATCATGCAGATTTCTATGATTTCTTGTAGAAGTTTTACAATTTTGTGTTTTCATTTAGGTCTATGCTCCATTTTGAGTTAGTTTTTGTATAAGGTCTGTCAAGGCTTGTATTTTAGCATATGAACATTGAATTTCTCCAATATCACTTGCTAAAAAAAACTAAACCTTATTCATCAAAGTGTTTTCATTTGTCAAAATCAGTTGATTATATTTGTGTGAGTTTATCTGTAAAGGGTCCCTATTGTGTTTTACTGCTAAATATGTCTATTCTTTCACCTAATTCTGATGTTTTGACAGCTTTATAGTAAAAATATAGTAACAGCTAAGTAGAAAATTTGGAATAGAGCAAAATGAACCTCCAACCTTTTCTATTTAATGATTTCAATGGCAATCAATTTCATTAATCAGTGTAGACCTATTTGTGTTTTCTATCTTCTACTTAAGTGAGTTTTGGTAGTTTGTGTCTTTCAAAAAATTAGTTTATCTAAATTACTGAGTTTATGGGATTGGAGTTGTTAATAGCATTCATTTATTATTGTTTTAATGACTATGGGATCAGTGATGATTGACAATGTCTGTCTTTTCTCTTCTCTCTAATTAGCTTATCTAGGGGTTCCATCAGTTCATGGCAAACAGATGCAGAAAAAGTGGAAACAGTGACAGATTTTATTTTCTTTGGCACATATCACTGCAGATGGTGACTGCAGCCATGATCATGATGTGAAAAGACACTTGCTCTTTGGAAGGAAAACTATGACAAACCAAGATAGTGTATTAAAAAGCAGAGACATCAATTTGCTGACAAAGGTCTATATAGTCAAAGCTGTAATTTCTCCAGTGGTCATTTACAGATGTAAGAGTTAGACCATAAAGAAGGCTGAGCACTGAAGAATCAATGATTTTGAATTGTGATGCTGGAGAAGACTCTTGAGAGTCCCTTGGACAGCAAAGAGATCAAACCAGAAAATCCTGAAGGAAATCAACTCTGAATATTCTGGAAGGACTGATGTTGAAACTGAAGCTCCAATACTTTGGCCACCTGATGTGAAGAGCCAACTCATAGAAAAATATTCTGATGCTGGGCAAGATTGAGGGCAGGAGGAGAAGGGCTCGACAGAAAATGATATGTTGGATGGCATTGCCAACACGATGGATATGAGTTTGAGCAAACTCAGAGAGATAGTGAAGGACAGGAAAGTCTGACATGCTGCAGTCCATGGGATCACAAAGAGTCAGATATGACTTAGAGACTAAACATTAGCAAAAAGGTTTATCAGTTTGATTTATGTTTTCAGACAGCCATCTTTGGTTTTGTGGATTATCTCTATAGCTTTCCTGTTTGCAGATTCACAGATTTTTTTAACTATAAAAATAATTATTTCCTTCCTTTTTGTTTCAAGGTTAGTTTGAATCTTATTTCTCTTATTTCTAAAATGGCAACATAGGTTATTGATTTTACATCTTTATTTTTCTAATCTATGCACTTAATTGCTGCAAACTCCCTTTAATTGTGGTTTAGCTGTATTCCACCAGTTTTCATATTTTTAGTTTCTTTTTAACTCAGTTTAAAATATTTAAAATGTTTCTTTTGACATTTATTTGACCCATGGATTGTTTAAAAGCCTGTTAAATCTAAATATTTGAGAGTTTCCCAGATATCTATCTCTTGCTGATTTCTAATTTAATTGCATTGTGATTTAAGATTGCTGTTTGTATGATTTGTATTATTTTAATGTACTAAGGTATATTTAAACTCAGAATATGGTCTATCATTTTCCATGCACATTTGGAAATAATATATATCCTACTGAAGCTGGAAAGAGTGCTCTATAAATATCAATTAGAACAAGTTGATAGATAACACTGCTCACATTACCTACATGTGTGGGCGAGTGTGTGTTCAGCTGCTTCAGTCCTGTCCAGCTCTGTGTGACCCTATGGACTCTAGGCGTCTAGGCTCCTCTGTTCATGAGATTCTCCAGGCAAGAATACTGCAGTGGGTTGCCATGCCCTCCTCCACAGGGATCAAACCAGTATGTCCTGAATTGCAGGTAGATTATTTTAACTGCTGAGCCACCATGGAAGCCCCACATTACCTACATCCTCACTGATTTTCTGCCTGCTTCTTTAACAATTACCAAGAGAGTTGAACTCTGCAACTATCATTGTCAATTTGTCTATCTTTTTACCTCGATAAGTTTTTGCTTCATGCGTTTTATTAACCAAAAGATTCATTCCCCCCCCCCATAAGATGACTCTTATAGTGCTTAGTTTTCTTTAACTTCATTTGAAACAATTTTGTTAGGTTGTATTGTAACAAATGTCATATCAGCATGCTTTTAAAAAATATTAAAATTGGTGAATTTTTGTGTAGCCATTTTAATATTGAAAATGGAAGGAAAAAAGCAACATATTTGGCATATTATGCTTTATTATTTCAAGAAAGGTAAAAACGCAACTGAAGCACACACAAAAAAAGATTTGTGCAGTGTATGAAGAAGTTGTTGTGACCGAGTGAATACGTCAGAAGTGGGTTGTGAAGTTTCATGCTAGAACTTTCTCACTGGACCTTTTTATATGGTTGGATAGACCAGTTGAGGTTAATAGTGATGAAATCAAGACATTAACTGAGAATAATCAAAGTTGTACCATGTGGGGGATAGCCAAGATACTCAAAATATCCAAATCAAGCACTGAAAATCATTTGTACCAGCTTTGCTATGTTAATCATTTTGATGCCTGGGTTCTATATAAGTTAAATGGGGAAAAAAACCTCCTTGACTATATTTCCTCATGAGATTCTCTACCGAAACATAATAAAAGTATTCCATTTCCAAAACAAATTGTGATGGGCAATGAAAAGTTGATACTTACAGTAATGTGAAATGGAAAAGATCATAGGGCAAGTGAAATGAACCATCACCAACCACACCAAAGGCCAGTCTCCAATCAGAGAAAGTGATGCATGTGTGGTAGAATCAGAAGGGAGTCTTCTATTATGAGCTCCTTCTGGAAAATCAAATTGTTAATTCCAACAAGTACTGATCCTAGTCAGGTCAACTGAAGTCATACTCAGTGAAAAGTGTCCAGAATTAATCAACAGATAAAAGCATAATCTTTCATTAGGATAACTCAAGACTGCATGCTTTTTGAAGACTAGGCAAAAGCTGCTACAGCTTGACCAGGAAGTTCTGATTCATCTACTGTATTCACCAGACATTGCAGTTTTGGATGTCTATTTACTTCAGTTTATAGAATTCTTTTAATGGAAAAAACTTCAATTCTCTGGAAGACTGTGAAAAGCACCTATAACTGTTCTTTGCTCAAAAAGATAAAAAGTTTTAAGAAGATGGAATTACGAAGTTGCCTGAAAAATGGCAGAATATGGTGGAACAAAATGATGAGTCTGTTTTTCAATAAAGTTCTTGGTGAAAATAAAAAAAAATGTATCTTTTTTATTGCAGTTTTCTTTTAATTAGCATGGCATATGTTCCTCAGTTTCAACTTTTAATCTATCCAAGTTTATATTTAATGTAGATTTTCTTAAAAACAGTACAGTTGGACCTTTAATAAAAAAACCCAACTTGATAATATCTGTCTTTTAACTGGTGAATTCTGACCATTAACCTTTAGAATAGCAATCAGTATACTTGGATTAAAATCTAATACCTTGCTAATTGTCTTCTATTCTTTGCATTTCCTCCCTATATTTCTTCTTCCTATTTTTTTCCTGCCTTCCATGATTTAAAATGAATATTTGTACGTACATTTGGAAATGTATATTTCCGTTTTATATCCTCTCTTTACATCTAACTTTTTTTTACTTTTAAAACATTTTTAGTAACTGTTATAGGTTTTGCAATGTACATTTTAAATAATTTAAGTTCTTTTCAAATAGTGCTATACTGCTTTATGTGTAGTACTGGTACTTTATAAGAGAGCATTTCCAACTCCCCCTCCAATCCCTTATGACATTCTTGTTTTCATTTATCCATACGCTGTCAACACCAACATATTATAAAAGTATTATTGCTTTAAAAAGAGTGTTATATTCTAGAAGAGTAAGAATAGGAAAATAAAATAACTTACCTTCGTTTATTCTCTTTAAATGTTTTTCCTTTCTTTTTGCTCACACAATTTTCCTTCTGTCCGAAGACCTGTTGTCATTTGTATATTGCAGAGCTACTGGCAGTGAGCCTTGTCAGGTTTTCTTTTCTGAAAAATATTTTCCCTTAACTTTTAATGAAAAATCAGATATGAAATTAATCCAATGCGGGATTCCAGATTAGCAGATGTTTTTTCTTTTAACAATTTGAAGATTTTACTCTACTCATTTCTTGCTTGAATGGTGTCTGGTGAGAAGTCTGTTGTAATTCATATCCTTGTTCCTTTATAAATAAGATGGTCTTTTACTTGTATCTTCTTCAAGATTTTCTCTATTTTTTATATCTACAATTTAACTATAATTTGGCCAGTTTTTTTTTCTTTTAATTTTTCTATCCTGCTTGTGACTTAGTAGATTTTTAAAATCTGTGGTTGGTATCTGTCATTAGTTTTTAAAAGTTTTCAGTTATTATTTCTTCAAATATTTCTTCTGCCCCTTTCACTTTCTGCTCCTTCTGTTATTCTAATCATCTGCACGTCATGCTTTTTTGATACTGTCCAAAATTCTGGGAAGTTTTGGTCTTACATTTGTTCCTCCATTTGTGAAGTTTCCATTGAACTATCTCCAGGTTCACTGATTTCTCCTTCAGTTATTTTGAATCTACTTTTGAGTCTGTCAAAAGTGTTCTTCATTTCTAATAATGTGCTTTTGATTCCTAGCATTTCATTTTGATTTTTAAATGTTTTCCTATCTCTCTGCTACCATTTCCATCTTTTGGTACATGCTGTCTACTTTTTCTGCTGGTAGCTTGGCATGTTAATCATAGCTATTTTAAATTTTTTGTATGATAATTCCAACAACTGTGTTATGTTTGAGTCTGGTTCTGATAATTTCTTTGTATCATCAGCTATGTTTATTGCTAATTAACCTATCTTTTTAATGTTTAAAGAAACCCAGCCATGTTTTAAGGGGTAATCGGAGAAGGAAATGGCAACCCACTCCAATATTCTTGCCTGGAGAATCCCATGGACAGAGGAGCCTTGCAGGGTACTGGTAGGTACTGAGATAAACTCTTTTCATATGAGAATTTATGCTAATCTATCAGAAGGGCTGCGTTTAATGTCTAATGTAGCCATATATATCAAAGGCTTCAAATTCCTCCAGTGGATTTGTTTTTTTTTCTCCTCCTGTACTTTGGATTTCTCTTTTTACCAGTCCTTAGAGAGTGTGTCTTGCAATTCTTTAAACTGTAATCCACTGTTATTAATGGAGGACTGCTTGCTTCATTTTAGGATAAGAGGGAAGAGGACATTTGCTAATCCTCTGATTAAATGTCAGTCTTTTAGTGTGCCTATGACTCAGGAATATGGCTTTCAGAAATGTTTTAGGAATGTCCTTTTTTGAGGTGTCAAACTTCCCTCACAAGCCCATGTTCATCTTCCTGATTCCAGTTTTCCTGGTCTATTTCTTTAAGCCTTGTCTGATATCCACTGTGGCCTTATTCATTTTCATCATCATCATCTTCTTTTTTTTTTTTTTTTTCTTTTTGATAAGATAAGAATGATGGAGCAGCCTGGATTGGAGCATACGTCCCTACCTCCAACAGAACTAAAGTTTCAGAATTTCCCATTGTTTGATAGAAGCCTTTGGGAAGGTTTCAAAATGACTGCTCTTCCCCATCTTCTGTCAGTATGTTAGGAACTTTCTTGGATCCCTTTTAGGAAAACCTGGTGAAATTGCTAGACAAAAAACCTGCGGAAATATGGGAGTTCTCATGGTGATTGAAGTTTATCCAGATTTTCTTAGCCTCCGGTAAGTCTTCAAAGTTACTATTTAACTGTTCCTTATGGCTTATGGCATTCAGTGCCTTCTGCTTCAGGTAAGCAAATCTTGAGAGCTGTAGCTCTCTGGATGTGCCACACTCCCCTGATTTTGTAATGTTGATTCATCCTACAACTTCAATTCTCCACTGGCTTCAAGAAAATCACCTATATTTTGTTTGTCCAGCTTTTCCCTTATGTAATGAGGACTTTCAAGGGCTTTGTATGTCTGAGTGGAAATTCAAAGCCTGCTTTTGATGACATTCCATTTTATAGGTTTCTAAGAATTTGAGCAAATATTTTCCCAACCAATCTACTTTTTTTTTGCCTTATCTTTTATTGGTGCCATATAACTGCTGCTTGCCCAGGGTTCTGTCCATGAAACTCATCATCATGAGATATTCATCTCCATGTCTTAATCCATAATATACTGGAGAAAACATCTAAATTTCCTTTTTCAACTCTGGTTCACTTTCCTCAACCTCAGACACATTGTTTCAGGTTCATCTTCACATCTTACAAACACTTCAAGCTCATCATATTCCAAGCTGAAGTTATAATGTTATCTCCTCTCTTATCAGTTTCTTGAATACTTCTTTTTGAATTTATTCCCTTAGTCAGCTCCAATCAACTTTTCCTCAATTACCCAAACCAAACATGAGTCAATCTTCATATTGAACCCACATATCAAGTCAGTCACCATGTCCTGCTTTTCCATTTTCAACCCTCATTATGAATTTACTCTAGCTCATGGCAATAATAGTCTCCTAAAATGTTTTTTTTTTTTTTTTTTTTTTCACTCAAGTCTCTATCTCTTCTGTACAGGTTCTGCAATTATCTAACAATTATCCAAATTAGGTTGTGTTCTTCACCCTAGTCGTATTCTCTAGGTCTTCTTTTTGGCTTCCAAAATAACTTCTTCCATAAGACTCTCCAGGCTTCTGGTTCAAGATGGTGGAGTAGAAGGACATGTGCTCATCTCCTCCTTTAGGAGCACCAAAATCACAACTAGTTGTTGAACAGCCATTGATAAGATGTTGAAACATACCAAAGAAAGATACCCCAAGTCCAAAGACAAAAAATAAGCTGCAGCAAGATGGTAGGAGGGGCACAATTATGATAAAATCAAATCCCATACCCACTGGGTGGGTGACCCACAAAATGGAGACCAATTATACTAAAGAAGTTCTCCCACTGTTGTGAAGGTTCAGAACCCCATTCAGGTTTACCAGCCTGGGGACTTGGGAGTCCCCAGGGAATCTGACCTTGAAGGTCAGTGGGATTTGATTACAAGACTTCCACAGGACTGGGGAAAATAGAGACTTCAGTCTTGGAGGGCACCAACAAAACCTTGCATGCACCAAGACTCAGAGGAAAAGAGCAGTAATGTCAAAGAAACAGAACCAAAACTACCTGCTAGTGTTGGAAGGTCTCCTGTGGAGGCAAGGGTTGGAAAGGGCTCAGCACAGGGCTGGGGGACTAACAGCAGCTGTCTGGAAAAGTCCCCTTTGGCCTCTTGGAGGTCACTATTAACCTGACCATAGAGCCTGTATACCCTAGAGTTTGATCCCCTGAAGCCAAAAAACTACCAGGGAGGAAGCACAACCTTACCCATCAGCAGATAATTGGATTAAAGCTTTACAGAGTAAGGCCCTGACCACCTGAACAAAACCCAGTCCCTCCCATCAGAGGGTGAAAGCTTACACAAGCCTCTTAGCCTCCTCCATCAGAGGACAGACAGAAGAAGCAAGAGAAACCATAATCTCACAGTAACTAAAACAAAACCACATTACAGAAAGTTAATCAGCACGAAAAAGCAGAAAGTTGCATCACAGATGAAGGGACAAGACAAAAACCCTAGAAAAACAGCTTAATGAAATGGAGATAGGCAACTTTCCAGAAAAAGAATTCAGAATAATGATAGTGAATATGATTCTGGATCTCAGAAAAAGAATGGAGGCAAAGGTTGAGAAGATGCAAGAAATGTTTACCAAAGACCTACAAGAACCAAAGAGAAGAATAAAACACTAGAAGGAATCCATAACAGCATATCTGATGCATAAGAATGGATAAGTGATCTGGAGGACAGAATGGTGGAAATCACTGCCACAGAACAAGAATATAGAAAAAAGAATGAAACAAAATGAAGATAGCCTAAGAGATCTCTGGGACAACATTAAATGCTGCAATATTCATATTATAGCTGTCCCAGAAGGAAAAAAGAGAAAGGACCTGAGAAAATACTTGAAGAGATAATAACTGAAAACTTCCTTAGCATGGGAAAGGAAATAGTCAAACGAGTCCAGGAAGCACAGAGTCCCAGGCAGGACAAACCCAAGGAGGAAAGCACTGAGACACATAGTAGTAAAACTGACACAAATTAAAGACAAAGATAAAATATTAAAAGCAGCAAGAGAAAAATGACAAACAACATACAAGGGAACTCCCATCAGGGTATCAGCTGATTCCTCAACAGAAATTCTACAAGTCAGAAGGGAATGGTATGATATATTTAAAGTGATGAAAGTGAAGAACCTACAACCAAGAATACTCTACCCAGCAAGACCCTCCTTCAGATTTGATGGAGAAATCAAGCTTTCCAGACAAGCAAAAATTAAGAGAATTCAGCATCACCAAACCAGCTTTATAACTAGTGCTAAAGGAACTTCTTTAGGCAGAAAACAAGAGAAGGAAAAGCCCTAACTACAGAAAATAAAACCAAAACAATTAATAAAACCACAATAGGAACATCAGTTCAGTTGCTCAGTCATGTCCGACTCTTTGCAACCCCATGAATCACAGTATGCCAGGCCTCCCGGTCCATCACCAACTCTCAGAGTTGACTTAAACTCATTTCCATCGAGTCGGTGATGCCATCCAGCCATCTCATCCTCTGTCGTCCCCTTCTCCTCCTGCCCGCAATCCCTCCCATGATCAAAGTCTTTTCCAATGAATCAACTCTTCGCATGAGGTGGCCAAAGTATTGGAGTTTCAGCTTTAACATCAGTCCTTCCAAAGAACACCCAGTACTGATCTGCTTTAGGATGGACTGGTTGGCTCTCCTTAGAGTCCAAGGGACTCTCAGGAGTCTTCTCCAACACCACAGTTCAAAAGCATCAATTCCTCGGCACTCAGCTTTCTTCACAGTCCAACTCTCACATCCATACATGACCACTGGAAAAACCATAGCATTGACTAGACAGATCTTTGTTGGCAAAGTAATGTCTCTGCTTTTCAATATGCTCTCTAGGTTGGTCATAACTTTCCTTCCAAGGAGTAAGCGTCTTTTAATTTCATGGCTGCAGTCACCATCTGCAGTGATTTGGGAGCCCAAAAAATAAAGTCTGACACTGTTTCCACTGTTTCCCCATCTATTTCCCATGAAGTGATGGGACCGGGTGCCATGATCTTTGTTTTCTGAATGTTGAGATCTAAGCCAAGTTTTTCACTCTCCTCTTTCACTTTCATCAAGAGGCCTTTTAGTTCTTCTTCACTTTCTTCCATAAGGGTGGTGTCATCTGCATATCTGAGGTTATTGATATTGCTCCCGGCAATCTTGATTCCAGCTTGTGCTTCTTCCAGTCCAGCGTTTCTCATGATGTACTCTGCATATAAGTTAAATAAGCAGGGTGACAATATACAGCCTTGACGTACTCCTTTTCCTATTTGGAACCAGTCTGTTGTTCCATGTCCAGTTCTAACTGTTGCTTCCTGACCTGCATACAGGTTATTGTGATCCACATAGTCAAAGGCTTTGGCATAGTCAAGAAAGCAGAAATAGATGTCTTTCTGGAACTCTCTTGCTTTTTTGATGATCCAGCGGATGTTGGCAATTTGATCTCTGGTTCCTCTTCCTTTTCTAAAACCAGCTTGAACATCTGCAAGTTCATGGTTCACGTACTGCTGAAGCCTGGCTTGGAGAATTTTAAGCATTACTTTTCTCACATGTGAGATGAGTGCAATTGTGTGGTAGTTTGAGCATTTTTTGGCATTGCCTTTCTTTGAGATTGGAATGAAAACAGACCTTTTCCAGTCCTGTGGCCACTGCTGAGCTTTCCAAATTTGCTGGCATATTGAGTGCAGCACTTTCACAGCATCATCTTTCAGGATTTGAAATAGCTCAACTGGAATTCCATCACCTCCACTAGCTTTGTTCATAGTGATGCTTTCTAAGGCCCACTTGACTTCACAGTCCAGGATGTCTGGCTCTAGGTGAGTGATCACACCATCGTGATTATCTGGATCATGAAGCTCTTTTTTGTACAGTTCTCCTGTGTATTCTTGCCACCTCTTCTTATATCTTCTGCTTCTGTTAGGTACATACCATTTCTGTCCTTTATCGAGCCCATATTTGCATGAAATGTTCCCTTGATATCTCTAATTTTCTTGAAGAGATCTCTAGTCTTTCCCATTCTATTGTTTTCCTTTATTTCTTTGAATTAATCGCTGAGGAAGGCTTTCTTATCTCTCCTTGCTATTCTTTGAACCTCTGCATTCAGATGCTTATATCTTTCCTTTTATGGCCATCTAATTACAATGTGTGAGATACAAATTTTTTAATATATTTGTGTAGGATATGACTAATATAAATTAAATATAAACCTATCACATTTAAATTATTTATGACATCATTCAAGATGCTATTTTCTTATATTTTTTACACTTGATAAAATATTATCAGAGAAAGGTTAATATGTCTCAGTAAAATTATACATATTTTTCTTTTCCCTCATGTTTATTCTGGTTTTTGCTTTATGTAATTTGTTTCCTTGTTGTTAAGGTGTCTAATGTTTTATGATGTCTATCTTCTTTGTAAATTGTACCTTTTATCATTAAAAATATTCATCTTTGTTTCATTTACAGTAAAAAAAAAAGTTTCCATTATCTGGTCCATCTGCCCTCTTCTCCTTAAACACTGCCCCACATGCCTCTTATGCCCCCTCCTCCAACTCATCAAGCTTCTTAAGCAGGTTGTTTTCCTAAATTTTTCATCTGCTTTACCCTCTTCTGGATGCCACAGCACCCATGTCCCAGGATAATAGCTACACAACAATTTATTTAACACTCAGCTGTTGAGTGGGCTGTTTATGAAAGACTTCAGTGGTATTGGAAAAGGAGTCCCTCTAGTGTACCCATAAATCAGTGATTTTTTTTCTTATTTGTGTCCTCACCAGGCTCTGAGCATGTTGAAGGCAGGGCTTCTCTGCTGAGCCCCATGTTCAATAAGTATTTGTAGAATAAATGAAAAGCAGTGTTCTTAAAAGCTCTCTTGATTCCCAACTGAAAGTCCCAGGAAAGCAGCCCCACAGTGAGGCTATGACGACAATATGCCTGCCACTTGCTCTCTTGGGCACCTGGCCTGCTGCCTTGGGTATGATCACTGCTCTGCAGGGTTAGTCTGCAGAGGTTTTAGATGATCAAGTTTAGTCTGCTTTTCCTAACTCTGTGACTATGATCACTTCACTTTACTCTCTGTGTCATATCTTTGAATCCAGAAAGATGATGGTGATAACAGATTTCACAAGCTTTCTTTTGATCTGGGTAAAAATAAGATATTTCTACAGCATTAACCCCATCTCTTTGAATGAAACATATGGAAAATATCACCTTAAATTTGGGCAAACAAGCAATACGTTGATCTGTATATGCTCAGTCCTTCCTTGGGTCATGTTAACTAACATTAAGCAGTATACCAGATTCTATTAGCAATAATAGCTTTGCAGTGTAAATACTGCAAGAAGAATATTTTTCATGAAACACTTGTTTACCAGGTACTGGTTGTGTTGCATAATAATATTACACAGAAATCTGTGTGATATAAGAGCAAGCAGAGGAGTATGATCAAGTGTTCTGAGAAAGTGGTACCAGCTGTATATAAGACAAAACATGATTTGTTTGGGTACCACCCAAACATGACTACTTTGAAACTCTATATGGCAAGTCCATCTATGGAATATTGCTGTATTGGGGAAAACAGGGAAGCATATAGATATTTGAAAATATTTTTGTCATATATTTGCATATGGGATTTTGTTATATATGAAAAGCAAAAATTGAGGGTTCCCATAGGGGTTTCTTTCCTCTCCGTACCATTATGAGCTATATGACCTTGGGCTAGGTATTTAATATCCTTAAGCATAAGCTATTTGTACAAGAGTTGTTTAGTTGCTAAGTCATATCCAATTCTTTGCCACCCCATGCACTATAGCATGCCAGGCTTTCCTGTCCTTCACTATCTCCTGGAATTTGCTCAAACTCATGTCCATTAAGTTGATGCTGCTATCTAACCATCTCTTCCTTTGCCACCCTTGTCTCCTTTTGCCTTCAATCTCTCCCAGCATCAGGGTCTTTTTCAATGAGTTGGCATTTTGCATCACGTAAGTATTGGGGCTTCAGCTTCAGCATCAGTCCTTCCAATAAGTATTCAGGGTTCATTTCTTTTAGAATTGACTGGTTTTATCTCCTTGCTGTTCAAGGGACTCTCAAGAGTCTTCTCCAGCACCATAGTTCGAAAACATCAGTTCTTTGGTGCTCAGCCTTGTTTGTGGTCCAACTCTCACATCCATACATGATTACTGGAAAAACCATAGCTTTGACTTTATAGACATTTGACAGCAAAATGATGTCTCTACTTTTTAATATGCTGTCTATTTTTGTCATAACTTTCCTTCCAAGGGGCAAGTGTCCTTTAATTTCATGGCTGCAGTTGAAGTCTGCAGTGATTTTAGAGCCCAAGAAAATAAAATCTGTCACTGTTTCATCTTCTCCTTCTATTTTCCAGGAAGTGAACTTATATGCAGAGTACATCATGAGAAACACTGGGCTGAAAGAAACAAACTGGAATCATGATTGCTGGGAGAAATATCAATAACCTCAGATATGCATATGATACCACCCTTATGGAAGAAAGTGAAGAGGAGCTAAAAAGCCTCTTGATGAAAGTGAAAGAGGAGAGTGAAAAAGTTGGCTTAAAGCTCAACATTCAGAAAATGAAGATCATGGCATCTGGTCCCATCACTTCATGGGAAATAGATGGGGAAACAGTGTCAGACTTTATTTTTTTGGTCTCCAAAATCACTGCAGATGGTGACTGCAGCCATGAAATTAAAAGATGCTTACTCCTTGGAAGGAAAGTTATGACCAGCCTAGATAGCATATTCAAAAGCAGAGATATTACTTTGCCAACAAAGGTCTGTCTAGTCAATGCTATGGTTTTTCCAGTAGTTATGTATGGATGTGAGGGTTGGACTGTGAAGAAAGATGAGTGATGAAGAATTGATGCTTTTGAACTGTGGTGTTGGAAAAGACTCTTGAGAGTCCCTTGGACTGCAAGGAGATCCAACCAGCCCATTCTGAAGGAGATCAGCCCTGGGTGTTCTTTGGAAGGAATGATGCTAAAGCTGAAACTCCAATACTTTGGCCACCTCATGCGAAGAGTTGACTCATTGGAAAAGACTCTCATGCTGGCAGGGATTGGGGGCAGGAGGAGAAGGGGATGACAGAGGAAGAGATGGCTGGATGGCATCACCGACTCGATGGACAGGAATTTGGATGAACTCCGGGAGTTGGTGATGGACAGGGAGGCCTGGCATGCTGTGATTCATGGGGTCACAAAAAGTCGGACATGACTGAGCTACTGAACTGAACTGAACTGATGGGACCAGATGCCGTGATCTTAGTCTTTTGAATGTTGAGTTTTAAGTCCTCTTTCACTTGCATCAAGAGGCTCTTTTAGTTCCTCTTCACTTTCTGCCTTGAGAGTGGTATCATCTACTTATTTGAGATTGTTGATATTTCTACTGGAAAACTTGATTCCAGCTTGGGCTTCATCCAGCCCAGTATTCTGCATGATGTACTCTGCACAGAAGTTAAATAAACACGGTGACAATATACAGCCTTGTCTTACTGCTTTCCCAATTTGGAATCGGTCTATTGTTCCATTTCTAGTTCTAACTGTTGCTTCTTGACCTGTATACAGGTTTCTCAGGAGGCAGTTTAGGTGGTCTGGTATTCCCATTTTACACAGTTTGTGGTGATCCACTCAAAGGCTTTAGTATAGTCAGTGAAGCAGAAGTAGATATTTTTCTGGAATCCCTTGCTTTCTCTATGATTCAGTGAATGTTGGCAATTTGATCTCTGATTCCTCTGCCTTTACTATAGCCAGCTTGTACATCTGAAAGTTCTTGGTTCACATACTACTGAAGCCTAGCTTGAAGGATTTTGAGCATTACCTCGATAGCATGTGAAATGAGTGCAATTGTACAGCAGTTTGAACATTTTCTGGCATTGCCCTTCTCTTGAATTGAAATGAAAACTGACCTTTTCCAGTCCTGTGGCCACTGGTGAGGTTTCCAAATTTGCTGAAATATCGAGTGCAGCACTTTAACACCATCATCTTTTTTGGATTTTTAAGTAGGTCAGCTGAAACTTTATCACCTCCACTAGCTGTGTTCATAGTAATGCTTCCTAAGACTTACTTGACTTCACACTCCAAGATGCCTGACCCTAGGTGAGTGACAATATCATCATGTATTCTTTTTTAAAATGCAGTTTTTTAAAAAATATTTTTTAAAGCTTTTTAAAAATATAGTTCTTCTGTGTATTCTTGCCACCTCTTAATCTCTTCTGCTTCTCTTAGGTCCTTACTGTTTCCGCCCTTTATTGTGCCCATCCTTGCATGAAGTTTTCCCATGATATCTCCAATTTTCTTGAAGAGATTTCTAGTCTTTCCTATTCTGTTTTCCCTCAATTTCTTTGCATTACTTGTATAAGAGAGGTTATAAGAATACCCACCTCCTACAGTTATTATGAAGATTAAATCAGGTAACACCCTTAAAGTTCTTAGAACAGTGTTTGTACATATCATTTACCTAAGAAACTTTGCTATCCATCCATCATAATCACCACCACCTTTATTATTTTTATACCACACACTGTTGTGTTGAATTGGGGCATAAAAAGCTCTGTCTGGGCTTCTCGTGATAGGTCTGCTTTGAGAGCTGAACACTACAAAACATACTGCAGCACACCTGCACATATAACACCAGCTTCATTCTTATAACCTGCTCTTATTACTAAGTTATACCTTGTCCACTAATGCATGATATCTTAAGAAAAAAACTACTTTTTTCTTGCCTGGGTCATCTACTGCCATCTGTTTCCTATCATCTATGATATTGTCAAAACTTTTTTCTTTTTATATGACTGATTAGGAAAAATCTGGCCTTCTAATTCTTGAGGGACACACTTTCTATGAAGTGTGCTTGGTACATGTTTGGTCTGCCTACCTTTTGGTGGGTTTCCCACATTCCCACTGAAGCAGGAGTGGTCCCACCCATCCCCAGGCCTCTACTGCACAGCAAGGTCTAAGGTCAGTGGAGGGAGCCAAGAATGAAATGTTTCTGATTTGTACCTCATGGAAGGTTTTAGTCTTCTTTTGAACTTATTGACTAAGAAACAGAGTAAGCTGTGTCTTAAAATCTAGTGAAAATATTTGTTGTGGATTTTAGTATAATTCAAGTCCAAAATAATTATTTTTAAAATCTTAATATTTCATCTGATATTGAGTCTTGCCTATCTTAACAAACCTGCTTGACAGTTTCTGGGTAAGCCCTCCTTGGTACTGTTGGTATGGAACAGAGCACAGAGGATACTGCTTGGGCTATATTCTACTTTCTCTATATTGATGCATGCTGGCAATTCTTTAGGTAAAATCCAACCCATCAACCTTTTCAGAGTATATTTTGACAAGCTTGCAATTCACAACACATGAGTCTGGTGATAGATGTGAAGCTTCTGTATGAAAGCTGTCAGTCCCATCACTTGACAGTTTATACGTGGGAAAAACTGAGTTTTGAGAGTCTCATCTAATCTTATAGTCACTGCATTTACTAATATTTTTGTGGTTACAGTTAAAGATAGTTCCATGGGTTTCTAAAATGAAAAAATGTTTTCTATAAAGACAATAAAAGCGAGAGTAGTTGCTGCAAATTCAGAAATACACTCTCTGAAGTCTTAACTTTTTAAAAATACAATCATATTAAGGAATTCTGATAGAGTAAAATTCCTGATATAAGCAGAATACAATTCTAAATCAAAGTTGATTTATATTTGATGATAGAAACCAATAAATGTACCAGGAAAAGAGACATGCTGAGAAAGAAGTACAGTCTTTTTTACTTTCCTCTCAAAGAATCTCCTTGGGTTGTGCTATTTTCGGAATGACATTCTGCTTACACCAGAGGAACTCAGACGCACCGGGATGAAGCCTCCCTTGCTGTGGCATGGTCTCCTGCATCTTCACTTCACCACCTTCAGCTATTGGCAACCTTATCTTCTCCACAGAAGGTAATTACTTGTCAGAGGATGCCTGGTTCCCCATCTCCCTCCATATACTAATGGAAGGGATTATGACAGTGGAATTTGCATGAAAACTTTCAAGGGCTTTTGGGTATTAAAACTTAATTTAATTGCTTGATTCATTTCATTGAAAAGAAGCCAAGAGTACTGTCACGTGGATACACAAGAGAGTCATCTGGGGAGCTTTAGGAATTATTAATGGCTTCCTTCCCCACCTGAGACTTTCTGATTCAGTTAGAATCCAGGTATCAGCAGTTTAAGAAATCTCACCCAAGAGATTCTACTGTAGTGTTAGGATTGAGAACTTTGCAGGCTGGGAAGAGAAATGTACAACAGAGTTTTTAATGGCCCTTTCCTAATTCCTAGACTTGGTTCTATATACTTCTTGAATCTGAGCATTTATTAAAAGTTTTAAAATTATTAAGTATAGATCCCTTAAAAGTACAAGTATAGAAAACTAAAGTCTGTAAGACATGCTACATCTAAATAGCCTTAAGGAATTATCTTAGAAATAATATCCTACAAAAATCAAGACACACTGCCATCATTACAAAACACTAAAAATAAGACTAGGTGATCTGTTTTGTTAGCTACAAGTTTGTGTGAGATCACTTTTACTGAAAAATGAGGGATGGTATTTTTACTAATTCTCTGAGAACAGATGTAAGCTCACAACAGTCTGAAATTCAGATAGACCCGTACTTCTTGGGCTACAAGAAATACTACCTCAAATGGAGAAATCCATTTCAAGGAATTTGACAAGATAAATGTTCTTTGCAAATCATACTACAAAATAAATTCTATGTCTGCAGGTAGTGTGTTTAGTTTACTTATTTTCTTCTATCAACAGCTGTCTTTGCCTGACTTGAACCACCAAGAAAGTAGCAGACTCAGAGATCCCTTGGGAAGATGTGGGTTCTATTTAATATCTCACAACCCATAATTATGGATTACCCACCTGTCCCTGGAAAAAGAGCAACAGCTTTCCCTCGAGTACATATAGTCCTGTGCATGGGTGGCTCACACAGCATTAGTGGAATAACATACAACCACTATAAAGAAAATAACACATATGCAGATGGAATTTAAAATGGAGGAATTCCCATCACCTTGTGGGCTCATGACAGTGAAGTACAACACTTTGTATGATGCAACAGTCTTGACTCTCTAATTGCTCAACAACTAGTCTGCCCAGGGTGATGAAAAGAACAGATGCCAAAGGACAATGGAATTGAAATGGAATTGAGTATGATCTTTTAAGGAGCTAGAGAAAACTCGAAGACGCTTTGTCATTCTGCTTTGAGTTTCTAGGGAGGAAACTCTCTTCTTGTTCCACTTCCCTTCATTCATGTGTCTGATGGTTATGAGTAGCCTCTCATATGCCTGTGCCAGAGTTTTAGGTACACATGTGAGGGGGTTTAGTTCTTCCTGGCACCCTAGTCTTCCTGCCATAATAAACAGAAGCTGCTTTCTAAGACTGGCTGCTATTTTTTAAATGTGACACATCTTCATCGATCACACAGGGATTGCTAAGCTCACTCCTACAACTTTAAATAGAAATATTGTTCTTCTTCTTGACAAATATTCATTGAAGATTTGCTATATACCACATTGTTCTAAGTACCAAAAACACTTTGAATTGAAAGTCATTCACCCATGTATGACTTTTTGCAGCCCTATGGACTGTAGCTTGCCAGCCTCCTCTCTCCGTGGAATTCTCCAGGCAAGTATACTGGAGTGGCTAGCTGTGTCCTCCTCCAGAGGAACTTCTCAACCCAGGGATCAAACCCAGGCCTCCTGTATTGCAGATGGATTCTTGACCATCTAAGCCACCAGGGAAGCAAGCCCAAGAAAACTGGAGTGGGTAGCCTATCCCTTCTCCAGAGATCTTTGTGACCCAGGAAATGAACCAGGGTCTCCTGCGTTGCAGGGTGATTCTTTACCAGCTGAATTACCAGGGAAGCCACCCCCACCCCCTCGCCACAAAACAAACAAACAAACAAACAAAAAACACACACACACAAAAACCAAAAAACCAAAAACATACAAACAAATAAACAAACTTTACCATATAGAAAATTAAAGGTCATAAAATGAAAGTTTGAAATTATACAAAGTTCACTTCATGATTTAGTGAAGTATAAAGGATGGTTTTGCTTCATCTATTTCTTCAATGATTCTAGCTCCCTCCATCCCATCTTATTCCAAGCGATTCACCTATTACAGCATTATACATCAAGCAGTCTAATTCATCCTTCATTTTTACATAGTTATTGATTGCTGCTGTTTTTGTGCAGTTTCTCAGTCGTATCCAAATCTGTGACTCCATGGACTGCAGCATGCCAGGCTTCCTGGTTCTTTATTATCTCCCAGAGTTTGCTGAAACTCATGTCCATTGACTCGGTGATGCCATCCAACCATCTCATCCTCTGTTGCTCCTTTCCCCTTCTGCCGTCAGTCTTTACTAGCATCAGAGACTTTTCCAATAAGTGGGATCTTCCCACCAGGTGGCCATAGTATTGGAGCTTAGCTTCAGCATCAGTTCTTCCAATAAATATTCAGGGTTGATTTCCTTTAGGATTGATTGGTTTGATCTTCTTGTTGTCCAAGGAACTATCAAGCATCAATTCTTCAGCACTCAGTCTTCTTTATGGTCCAACTCCCACATCCAACACATGACTAAAGGAAAGAGCAGAGGTTTGATTATATACACCTTTGACGGAAAAGTGATGTCTCTGCTTTTTAATACACTGTCTAGGTTTGTCACATCTTTCCTTCCAAGGAACAAGTGTCCTTTAATTTCATGGCTGCAGTCACTGTTCACAGTGGTTTTGGAGGCCAAGAAATAAAATCTGTCACTGTTATCAATTTTTCCCCTTTGATTTGCCATGAAGTAATGGGACCAGATGCCATGATCTTTGTTTTTTGAATGTTGAGTTTTAAGCCAGGTTTTTCACTATCTTCTTTCACCCTCTTCAAGAAGCTCTTAATTCCTCATGACTTTCTGCCATTAGAGTGGTATCATCTGAATATTTGATATTGTTGATATTTATCCTGGCAATCTTGATTCCAGTTTGTTATTCATCTAGCTTGGCATTTTTCATAATGTACTCTGCATAGAAATTAAATATCAGGGTGACAATATACAGCCATGACAAACTCCTTTCTCAATTTTGAATCAGTCCACTGTTCCATGTCCAGCTCTAATTGTTGCTTCTTGTCCTGCATACAGGTTTCTCAGGAGGCAGGTAGGGTGGTCTGGCATTTCCATCTCTAAGAATTTTCCACGGTTTGTTGTGATCCACACAGTCAAAGACTTTGGCATAGTCAATGAAGCAGAAGAAGATTTTTTTTTTTTTCTGGAATTCCCTTGCTTTCACTATGATCCAATGATGTTGACAATTTGATCTCTTTCCTCTGCCTTTTCTAAATCCAGCTTGTATATCTGAAAGTTCTTGGTTTACATACTACTGAAGTGTAGCTTGAGGGATTTTGAGCATTATCTTGCTAGCATGTGAAATGAGCACAATTGTACAGTGGTTCAAGCATTCTTTGCATTGCCCTTCTTTGGGATTGAAATGAAACTTGATCTTTTCCAGTCTTGTGGCCACTGCTGAGTTTTCCAAATTTACTGGCATATTGAGTGCAGTACTTTCACAGCATCATCTTTCAGGATTTGAAATAGCTCAACTGGAATTCCATCACCTCCACTAGCTTTGTTCACAGTGATGTTTTCTAAGGCCCACTTGACTTCACATTCCAGGATGTCTGGCGCTAGGTGAGTGATCACACCATCGTGATTATCTTGGTCATGAAGATCTTTTTTGTATAGCTCTTCTGTGTATTCTTGCCACCTCTTCTTAACCTCTTCTGCTTCTCTGAGGTCCTTACCATTTCTGTCCTTTATCAGGCCCATCCTTGCATGAAATGTTCCCTTGATATCTCCAGTTTTCTTTAAGAGACCTCTAGTCTTTCCCATTGTATTGTTTTCTTCTATTTCTTTGCATTGTTAAGAGATAAGAAGAGATAAGAGAGATAAAAAGGCTTTCTTATCTCTCCTTGTTATTCTCTTGAGCTCTCCGTTCAGTTGGGTCTATCTTTCACTTTTTTCTTTGCTTTTCACTTCTTTTCTCAGCCTTTTGTAAGGCCTCCTCAGACAACCACTTTGCCTTCTTGCACCTCATTTTCTTTGGTATGGCTTTGGTCATCATCTCCAGTACAATGTTATGAACCTCTGTCCATAGTTCTTCAGGCACTCTGTCTACCAGATCTAATCCCTTGAATCTATTTGTCACCTCCACTGTATAATCATGAGATTTGATTTAGGTTATACCTTAATGACCTAGTGGTTTTCCTGACTATCTTCAACTCACCTCTGAATTCTGCAACAAGGAACTGATGATCTGAGCCACAGTCAGCTCCAAGTCTTGTTTTTACTGACTGTATAGAGCTTTTCCATCTTATGCTGATTATGTTGCAAATAACACAATCAATCTGATTTTTATATTGACCATTTGGTGATGTCCCCGTGCAGAATCTTCTCTTATGTTGTTGGACAAAGATGTTTGATCTGACCAGTGTGTTCTCTTGACAAATCTCTGGTAGCCTTCACCCTGCTTCATTTTGTACTATAAGGACAAACTTGCCTGTTACTCCAGGTATCTCTTGACTTCCTATTTTTGCATTCCAATCCTCTATGTGGCTGAGTAATATTCCATTGTGTGTGTGTATATATATATATATACACACACACATACACACACACCACTTCTTCTTTATCTCTTCATCTATTGATGAACATTAGCTTGCTTCCATGTTCTGGCTATTGTAAACAGTGCTGCAATGAACCCTGGAATACACGTGTCTTTTTGATTTATGGTTTTCTCAGGGTGTATGTCTAGTGGTGGGATTTCTGGGTCATATTGTAGGTCAATGTTTGGGTATTTAAGGAATCTCCATTCTGTCCTCCTCAGTGGCAATGTCAATTTATACCCCCACCAACAGAGTAAGGGAGTTCCCTTTTATCCACACTCTCTCTAGCACTTATCATCTGTAGATATTTTGATGGTGGCCGTTCTGACCAGTGTGAAATGGTATCTCATTATAGTTTGATTTTCACTTCTCTAGTAGTGAGGGATGTTTAAAACTTTTCATGTGCTTTTTGCCCACCTATATGTCTTCTTTGGAGAGATGTCTATTTAGGTCTTCTGCCCTTTTTGATTGAGTTGTTTGCTTTTTTGATATTGAGCACCAGGATCTGTTTTTATATTTTGGAGATTAATCTTTTGTCATTGCTTCATTAGCAAATATTTTCTCCCAGTCTGAGGGTTGTCTTTTTGTCTTGTTTATGGTTTCTTTTGCTTTGCAGAAGCTTCTAAGTTTAATTATGTTGCATTAAAGCAATTAAAAAATTTTATTACTTTAGGAGGTGGGTCAAAAAAATCTTCTTGGTTTAAGTCAAAGAATGTTTTTCTATGTTTTCCTTTAAGAGTTTTATAGTGTTGGGTCTTACACTCAGTTCTTTAATCCATTTCAAGTTTATTTTTGTGTATCATTTTAGGGAGTGTTCTCGTTTCATTCTTTTTAAAAAATGTCCAGATTTACCAGCACCACTTATTGAAGAGGCTCTTTTCTCCATTGTATATTCTTACCTCCTTTGCCACAGCTTAAGTGACCATATGTAGAGGGTTTATCTCTGAGCTTTCTATCCTGTACCATTGGTCTATATTTTTGTTTTTGTGCCAGTATAGTTTGAAGTTAGGGAGCCTGATTTCTCCAACTCCATTTTTCTTTCTCAAGATTACCTTTTGCTATTTGGGATCCTTTGTGCTTCCATACAAACTGTAAAAATTTTTGTTTTAATTCTGTGAAGAATGCCCTTGGTAATTTGACAGGGATTGCATTGAATCTGTAGATTGTTTTGGGTAATATTTTCATTTTCACTATATTGATTCTTCCAATCCAAGAACATGGTATATTTCACCATCTATTTGTGTTCCTGTTGATTTATTTCATCAGTGTTTTATAGTTTTCAGAGTACAGGTCTTTTGCTTCCTTAGGTAGATTTATTTCTAGGTATTTTATTCCTTTTGTTAAAATGACAGATGGAATCCTTTTTTAATTTCTCTTTCTGCTCTTTCTTTATTACTGTATAGAAATGCAAGAGGTTTCAGTGCATTAATTTTGATCCTGAAAATTTATCAGATTCATTGATGAGCTCCAGTAGTGCTCTGGTGGCATCTTTAGGATTTTCTATGTATAGTAACATGTTATCTGCAAGCAGTGACAGTTTTACTTCTTCTTTTCCATTTTGTATTACTTTTGTTTCTTTTTCTTATCTGATTGCCATTGCTGCTGCTGCTGCTAAGTTGCTTCAGTCGTGTCCGACTCTGTGCGACCCCATAGACGGCAGCTCACCAGGCTCCCCCGTCCCTGGGATTCTCCAGGCAAGAACACGGAGTGGGTTGCCATTTCCTTCTCCAATGCATGAAAGTGAAAAGAGAAAGTGAAGTCGCTCAGTCGTGTCTGACTCTTTGCGACCCCATAGACTGCAGCCTACCAGGCTCCTCTGTCTATGGGATTTTCCAGGCAAGAGTACTGGAGTGGGGTGCCATTGCCTTCTTGCTAGGACTTCCAAAACTATGCTGAGTAAGTGTTTAGAGTGGACATCCTTGTTCCTAATCTTAGGAGAAATGCTGTCAGTGTTTCACCATTGAGAATGATGTTTGCTGTGGGTTTGTTGTATATGGCTCATATTATGTTGAGGTAGTTTCCCTCCATGGCCACTTTCTGGAGAGTTTTGTTTTTTGTTTTTTATCGTAAAAGGCATTTGAATTTTGCCAAAAGCTTTTTCTGCAGCTATTGAGATGATCCTATGGCTTGTATTCCTTAATTTGTTAATATGGCATATCACATTGATTGATTTGCAAATATCGAAGAATCCTTGCTTTCCTGGGATAAGCCTCACTTGATCATGGTGTTTGATGCCTTTAATGTGTTATTGGATTCTGTTTGCTAGTATTTTGTTGAGGATTTTTACATCTATGCTCATCAGTGACATTGGTCTATAATTTTCTTCTTTGTGTGCACTACCTTTGTCTGGTTTTGGTACTAGAGTGGTGGTGGCCTTGTAGAACAAATTTGGGTTCCTCCTTCTGCAATTTTTTATAAGTTTGAGAAAGATAGGTGTTATCTCACCTTTAAATGTTCAATAGAAATTGCCTGTGAAGCCATCTGGTCCTGGACTTTTGTTTGATGGAAGACTTTAACTATAGTTTCAAAATACTTATGATTGTCCTGTTTTATATTTTCTAATTCTTCCTGGTTCAACTTTGGAAAGTTGTACCACTCCAAGAATTTGTCCATTTCAGCCAGGTTGTCCATTTTATTGGCATACATTTGCTTGTAGTAGTCTCTTATGTTCCTTTGTATTTCTACAGTGTTAATTGTGATTTCTCCCTTTTCATTTCTAATTTTATTAATTTGAAATCTCTATCTCTCTCTCTTTTTTTTTTTCTTGAGGATTCTGGCTAAAGGTTTGTCAATCGCAGCACCCTGAGTGGGGTCCTAGCCATCCTGAACACTGGGGGAACAATAGGGCTGATGACCCTAATCGTTCCGAGGGAGGAGCAGTAGGGCTGATGACCCAAACTGTTCCGAGGGGGAACAACAGGGCTGATGACCCAGATTGTTCTGGGGAAACTACCTTCGAATCGCCTGTCTTGGGCGCCACCTGCAGGGGTCCAGCCCTGGCTGATCCAGGGAGTTCAAAGCGGGGACAGCGTCGGCGAGGATCAGGATACAATAGCTTCAATTAGATATTATTTAGAGATATAAAGAGTAATAGAATGAGGATAGCTCAGCAGGAAAATTCAGTGGAGAAAAGAGGCTGATTAGCTTGGTTTATGCAGGAAACCAATAAAGCTTCAAGACAAGAAGCTTGCACCACTTACGTAGGCCACAGGCGTCCTTCCCTTCTCCCGAAGGAAGGGAGACACTGAGGCCTCCCCGGTCGGATCTTAGAAGCCCAGGCATAATTAGTAAGCATGGCAGGGCTCCGCGCTCCAGATGGAGACTCAGCCAGAGTGAGAGAGAGAGAGACATGGGGAGACCAGTCTTTCGAGAAACTGATCCCAATTATTTATTTTCCATGGTCTACTTTTATACACTGAGATGTTATGCAAAAGTCACGCAGGGTCAGCAGTCCTGACTTTTATCAAAGTCAGGTGCTTCATAAAAATGTATACAGAGGTCTTAGGGGTGTTACATCATCTTCTGGCTAGGGGGCCTGCTGGCAATTTATGACCTTCTCCTTGTGATAGCGGTCAAACAGGACACTTATTTCTCCAGGGGTGATTATTCTTAAAACAGATGCCACCCAAATAAAGTTACATTCCTATAGGGTGAGGGTGTAGTGGATTTTAGTTAAGGAAAGAATTTACTTAGCCTAAGGTCTAACGTGATTTATATCAAAGGTTAATACTTATTTCTTCTATATATTCATTAATGTGTGTAAGGGCAGGGGATGTGGAGACTTAGCAACAAACATTGGCTCAACAAATGAAAAACCCTTCACCAATACAATTTCTAATCAGCCCACTATACTTCTACTAATGGTTTTCTAACTTTTCTAAGGAACCTGTTTTTAGAAGGTTTAAAGCATCTTGTGCCTCTCACGGTTGGGAGGCTGTGAGCAATCACATGTGGCCAGACAAGCCTGTCAGGCAGGCTAGAGAACCTTCAGAGGAGTTTGTAGGTTAAAACACTCTTGTCACACCCAGGAGTTTTTATTAACTGGAGCTCTAAGTTAACTCCTTCTCCGAAAGAGGTGGTGGGGGACTGCTCCCCATAAAGTCAGAGGTGTAGGTGAGAGCACAAAGTAGTAAAGTAGGCAGGCTCTGGTTATGGGGGTAGATGCTTGAGGATTTCCAGGGGGACTCCTGAGGCTCTATCCCGCCATTGCGTATGTCGAGCCTCCTTCCGCATGACCTTTGCCACGGGCGGAGCGCCTCATGCCGGCTCCCAACATCTTTTGTTGATCTTTGCTATTGTTTTATTTATTTATTGGTTTGTTTCTATTTCACTTATTTCTGCTCTGATATTTATGATTTCTTTCTACTGACTTTGAGTTTTCTTCATTCTTCTTTCTATAGTTGCTTTAGGTATAAGGTTAGATTGTTTATTTGAGGTTTTTATTATTTCTTGAGATGAGATTGAATTGCCATAAACTTCCATCTTAGAACTGCTTTTGTTGTGTCCCATAGGTTTTGGGTCATCATGTTTTCATTGTCATTTGTTTCTATGTATTTTTATTTCATATTTAATTTCTTCAGTGATGTCTTGGTTATTTAGCAGTGTACCACTTAACTTCATGTGTTAGGGTTTTTAAGTTTTATTTTCTTTCTATACTTTATTTCTAATCACATAGATTTGTAGTCTGAAAAGATGCTTGATATAATTTCAATTTTCTTAAATTTTAGAGACTTGATTTTTGAGGCAAGATGTTGTCTATCCTGGAGAGCATTCCATGTACACTTGGGATGGAATGTCCTATAAATAGCAACTAAATGTGTATGGTCTATTGTGTCATTTAAAGTTTGTCTTTCCATATTCAATTTCTGCTATATGATCCATCCATTGATGTAATTGGGGTGTTAAAGTTCTTCACTATTATTATGTTTCCATTTTTATGATTATTAGCATTTGCCTTATGTATCATGGTTCTTTTATGTTGGATGCATAAATATTTATTATTGTTTTATTTTCTTCCTGGATTGATTGCTTGATCATTATGTAGTATCCTTCCTTATCTATGCAACATTCTGTATTTTAAAGTGTATTTTATAGGATATTAGTATTGCTACTACAGTTTTGTCTTGATTTCCATTTGCCTGGGTATGTTTTTCCACCTCTGCACTTTCAGTTTGTCTGTGGCCCTAGGTCTGAAGTGGGTCTCTTATAGGCAGTGTATACACAGGCCTTGTTTTTTTGTCCCTTCATCCTGTCTGTGTCTTTTGGTTGGGGCATTTAATCCACTTACATTTAAGGTAATTATCCATAAGTATGTTCCTATTATTCATTTCTTAAATGTTTTTGGTTTATTTTTGTGGGTCTTTTTCTTCTCTTGTATTTCCTGCCTAGAGAAGTTCTTTTATCATTTGTTGTAAGGCTGATTTGTTAGTGCTGAATTCTCTTAGCTTTTGCTTGTCTGTGAAACCTTTGATTTCTCCCTCAAATCTGAATGAGATCCTTGCTGGGTAGAGAATTGTGGTTGTAGGTTTTTCCCCTTTCAGTGCTTTAAATACATCCTGCTGTTCCCTTCTGGCTTGTAGAGATTCTGTTGAAAGATCAGCTGACAGTTTTATGGGGATCCCTTTGTATGTTATTTTTTGCTTTTCCCTTGCTGCTTTTAATATATTTTCTTTGTATTTAATTTTTGTTAGTTTGATTAATATGTTTCTCCTAGGGTTTATCCTGTATGAGACTCTCTGGGCTTCTCGGACTTGGATGACCATTTCCTTTCCCATTTTAGGGAAATTTTCAGCTATAATCTCTTCAAATATTTGCTCAGACATTTTCTTTTTATCTTCTTCTTCTTCTGGGACATCTATATATTTTGAATGTTAGTGTGTTTAGCATCATCCCAGAGGTCTCTGAGATTGTCTTCAATTCTCTTCATTGCTTTTTCTTTATTCTGCTCCTTGGCATTTATTCCCACTATTGTATCTTCCAGCTCACTAATTCATTCTTCTTCCTCAGTTACTCTGCTATTGATTCTTTCTCATGTATTTTTCATTTCAAGTATTGTGCTGTTCATCTCTGTTTGTTCTTTAGTTCCTCTAGGTCTTTGTTAAACATTTCTTGTATTTTCTTAATCCATGCTTGTATTCTATTTTGGAGATTTTAGCTTATCTTTACTATTCTTACTCTGAATTCTTTTTCAGGCAGGTTTGCCTATTTCTTCTTAATTTATGGTCTTGTTGGTTTTTACCTTGCTCCTTTGTCTGTAATATATATATATTTTTTGGTCATTTCACTTTTTTTGATGGGTGGGGACTATGTTCCTGTCTTACTGGTTGTTTGGCCTGAGGTATCCAGCACTAGAGTTTGCAGGTAGTTAAGAACAGCCATGTTCTGGTGTTGATATGTGGACCTCCAGGAGACCCCACTCTGATTAATAGTCACTGGGGTCTCTTTTAGTCCAGCAGTTCAGACACTGTGCTTCTACTGCAGGACTTCAGGACCAACCTCTGGCCTGTGAATTGAAATCCTACAATTTGTATGGTGTGGCAAAACAAACAAACAACAAGAAGCAGAACAATAACAAAGAATAAAAAGCAAATTTAGAAAAGTAACAGATATATTAGAAAAAATATATGTGAAACAACTACTATAAGGTAAAACAGGACTCAAATAGTAAAAAATAAAAGTAAGCAACCCTCCCCCAAACCTCAAAACACAAAACAAAAAAGGAAGAAAAAAGCAGAAAAAGCCTTGGCTGGGGGGTTGGGAGGGATGGGGGTGGGGGGGGGGGCTTAGGTGAGATGGAGGTTATGCAGGGACAGCATCTGGGCTTATGGTCCATGCTGCCAGAAGAGGCCTTGGGAGGGAGTAGGGGAAGGCCTAGACTCAGCACAGTTTGAAGAGGGCCCTGGTGTGCAGAGGATTAGGCCCTGGACCTCAGCAGGCTCCATGGGACCTCTCAGCCTGCTCCCCAAAGCTGAGTGGGTGGGACGAACCCTAGGCTCGTTGTCCAATCTGCTGACCCCCAGGGTCCCTCCCTGTCTGGCTGCACTCTTCCTTCTACTCCTCCTTCTCACACCCCTGAGACCCACGTGGCTGGAGGGAGCCTTGGAGGGTGGAGGACCAGCCCAGGGTTTCTTCAGGCTCTCCAGGGTTGAGGGAGTGGGGGGAATGCCAGGCACATTCTCCCAAATCTCTGACCCCTGAGGGTCCCTCCTGGTCCCTGCTGATCCCCTCGAGGTAAGTGTGTCTCTCCAGGAGTGTGAACCTCTCTCCTTCCCCATCTGCCCCTCAGGAGTGCAGGACCCATCCGGCCTCTGCGTCTCTTCCTTCCTTGCCCCCTCCCCATGTCCTATCCAGTTTCTCAGGGATTCCTACTGTTTGCCTGGGTGTTGAGGTCCCCCCTCAGCATCTGGAAACGTGCCCTAATTGTGGGGTGTCATGGACTCAAGGTCTTCCTCTCTTCCATATTGGCTCCATTCTCAGATGAAAGCTTTAATGAAACAACTATTCACTATAACATGGACAAAGTCATGGAAAATGATAGACGTGTGAGGCGCTCCAGGGCTAGCAATGGCAAGAACCCCAAAGCTCTGATAGGCCTGCAGGGGCCGCTGGAGAGAGGGGCTACTAAAGTTTAGAAAGGAAACTGCAGCCTTAAGAGAAGGCCACCTTATAGAAGGTGGCTCCCAAAAGAGCTCAGTGTGGAGGACTCCAGAGGAATGATCATATTCTTTCCCCACACAGCCTACAAACCCAGCCAGAAGCCAGAAGCCAGGGATGTCTGTGGAAATGCTCCATAGAACAACACATCCTGGTCACTGGTGGATGCAGAGAGTGGTGCAGAAGGGCAAATGCAATCAGCCCAGCATAGCCACCCACTTTCCTTTTGTCAACATACAGATGCTTCTGTGTGTAAGTCAGAAGTTTCCCAACTGGGAAAAAACACTACGTACATCCCATCAGCTAAACATCATCATGGGGAGATGTCAGTTTACTCATTCTCACCTGAAACCTAAATCACATTGAGCAGCATAGTGAACTTCTTTAACTGCATGTACTTTCAGGGGCATGTGGAGCTCCAAGTGGATGGTCTCAGCCTAATGCCACCAGGACTGTGTTCTCTAGTGGAAACATTTCTCTTTGATAACCACAAACTCCAAACCTCTAAACCTAAGAAAACAGAGACAGAAGCAGCAATTCCTGATGTGTGCTATTTGGGGTGAAGTTGACACCTTCCCCTGCATCCTCTCTGGGCATGCATCCCACTGACAGGTTAAAAAAGAAAAAAAAAAAAAAAAAAAAAAACACAACAACAACCCAAAATACACTTTGTACACTGAGATAAAATAAAAATAACCTGTAAAGTTCTATTCTGCAGAATAAATAAGGCAATGAAAATTTCCTATCAGTTGCTGATTCTTTAATAAAAAGAAATTCCTCCTTAATCTCTAATCACTGAATATATGTGAAGATATGTCATGCCTTTGTGGATATAAAAATCATGTGAGAAAATTCCTCCCTCATAAGCATATTAAGTATAAACTCATTAACCTTGACAATTTTGTAGAAGTCTTTCCCAGTTAAATGCTTGCTATGGTTTGACTTACCAAGTCTTCTGAAGTCTGATTCTCGTACACTTCTTCAAGGAAATATCTGTTTTTACCTTTCTAAATGCTTTTATATTTCACTCTTCTTTTCACATGTTCCTGGTCACCTCAGGGATATGCGAGGTTTTTGAACTTTTGCAGGATTTATCAGATATGCCTGGGTCTCACAAGGACTGTTCACTCTATTTTATTTTCAAGATTCATTTGGTATCATGATATCATTATAATTGAGCAGTGTGATGTTCTATGGATCATTAGCATAATAAAGCTATTTCCACACTATATATTACAATGGAACAGGAGAGAAATACAGCCTTGGGTTATGATAAAAAAGGGTGTATGGTTGTTCTTGTCACATAATGTCAACTGCATAAAACAATTATCTTTGTTGATGAGATTTAGAAATAAAATATTAGGTTAAGACCTTCATAGCAGTACCAGATACTACACTGATATACTCCAGTTAAAGTATTGTATCCTGAGCAACACCACTATCTGAATAAGTATTCTACAGATCCTGACCATTTTCCAGAATCCTTCCAATTTTGCACTGGTAATAAAAGACAGTGAAATGAGATACACTAAAAATCACAAACCCTTCATCTTTGGGGATTTGTAGAATGACACTAATCTCTGAAATTTCCACAGGAATATGTCATTGCTTTGTTAAATAAGTCAGAGAGGGAGTAAACCAGGGTCTTTCTTCCAACTGGACTTTCTGATCAAAATAACCTTCATTATAGAAATCAGAAAGTCAAGATGGTACCTATACATCTCACTAAATAAAACTATTCCTAATTTTGTCCTGGGAACTCAGAAATTTAAATCACAAAATGTGTTCACAATACCACCAGATCCAGTATATATATATATATATTTTTTTTTTTTTCCAGTATATGTTGAATTCAAGCCAAGTACATTTCACCTATATATTACACATGACACACTTTCTGAATGATGGACATGTGAGCATATTCCTTTCCAAGCACAAGTATTTCCATTTCCTTACTCTACAATAACTCTGACAAATAGGAGCATTTCCTGCTGGGGAAGCCCTTAGAGGGAGGAGAACTGTTCATACTTGTACCTGTGTGATTGGTCCTTTCTCACAATGATTCAACGTATTTCTCCGTCACAGAGCTTCCATGTGAACTATCACAATGTAAGAAAAGATTTTACATTGAAAATCTTTCCTTTAGTGTAGCCTCCTTTGGTAATCATGTTCTGGATAACTTGCTGTAGCTTTTACATCAGTACTTGCTGCATCATCTTGCATCTTTATATTGTGGACAAGGCTTCTTTCCTTTGACCTCATGGACCAACCTCTGGTAGCTTCAAATTTTCTTCTGCAACTTTCTCACTCCTCTCAGCCTTCATAGAATTGAAGAGAGCTTGGACCTTGCTTTGGATTAATCTATGACTTAAGGGAATGTTGTGGCTGGTTTGATCGTCTATCCAGACCACTAACACTTTATCAGCAATAAGATTGCTTTTCTTTCTTGTCATTTGTGTGTTCACGGGAGTAACATTTTAAATTTCTCTTCAGAGCTTTTCCTCTGCATTCACAAGTTGGCTAACTGGCACAAGAAGCCTAGTTTTTCATCTGTCTTGGCTTTTAACATGCCTTTCATCCTTAGCTTGATCATTTCTGGCTTTTGATATAAAGTAAGAGATGTGCAACTCTTATTTTCACTTGAACATGTACAGGCTATTGTAGGGTTATTAATTGACCTAATTTCAATATTGCTGATTTCAGGGAATTGGGAGGCCTGAAGCAAGGGAGAGAGATGAAATGGACTGGTTGGTTGATGGAGAAGTCAAAACACACCTATTTATCCATTAAGTTCACTGTCTTATACAGGGATAGCTTGTGGTGCCCCAAAACAATTACAATAGTAACATCAAAGATCACTGATCACCAACTATAATAAATATGTAATAAAGAAAGAATTTGAAATATTGTAAGAATTATCCATATAAGACAGAGATGGGAAGTGAGCAAACGCTATTGGAAAAATGATGGAAATAAAATTACTTGATGCATTGTTGCCACAACTTTCAATTTTTAAAAAATGCAGATCTCATTTTATTATATTTCAATAAAGTTAAATATAATAAAATAAGATCTTTCTGTATTTAAAATATTCATTGATAGTTGGATATAACAGTAGAAAGTCCTATCTTGGAATGAATTCCTTGTTTCCAGTCAGAATAATATGATCCTGGAATGGTTGTTGCTGTTTAGTCACTAAGTCATGTCTGGCTCTTTTGCAACCTCATGGACTGTATCCAGCTATGTTCCTCTGTCTATGGGATTTCCCAGGCAAGAATCCTGGTGTGGGTTTCCATTTCCATCTTCGGGGATCTTTCTGACCCAGGGATTGAACCCAGGGCTCCTGCATTGGTAGGAAGATTCTTTACCACTGAGCCACCTGGGAAGCCCTCCTGGAATGGTGGAGATAAGATAATGGAACTCAAACATCAGCATATGAATTAGCAGAGTGCTTCTGAAAAAATGTTTATTTTGGAATAATTTTAAATTTATTGAAGCATTTCAAAGACAGTTTTTGTATACTCTTCACTCAACTTCCCTAATATTAACGTCTTTTATGTCCATTGGTATACTTGCCAAAACTAAGACATTAACATGATATAATTCAATTAACAAACTTCATTGGAATTTAGCTAGTTTTTCATCTATTGTTCTCTTCTGATCCCAGATCCAATCCAGGGGCACCACATGGCATAAATCTTCTCATCTCCTTAGTGTCCTTGGGATTACTTTATTGACAAAGGCTCATATAGTCAAAGCTATGGTTGTTCCAGTAGTCATGTATGGATGTGAGAGTTGTATGGATCATACAACTGGTCCATACATGGTCCATAAACCAGTCCATAAACCATGGTCCAGTTGTTTGATCATATGGATCATACAACTGGTCCAAAACCATGTATGGACCATAAAGAAGGCTGAGCACTGAAAAACTGATGTTTTTTAACTGTAGTGTTGGAGAAGACTCTTGAGAGTCCCTTGGAATGCAAGGAGATCAAACCAGTCAATCCTAAAAGAAATTAACCCTTCATATTCATTGGAAGGACTGATGCTGAGTCTGAAGCTCCAATACTTTGACGCCCTGATGTAAAGAGCCAACTCATTGGAAAAGACCCTGATGCTGGGGAATATAAAAGTCAGGAGGAGAAGGGGATGACAGAGGACAAAATGATTGAATTGGATCACTAACTCAATGGACATGAGTTTGAGCAGGCGTGCTACAGTCCATGGGGGTACAAAGAGTTGGACACAAATGAGCAACTGAACAACAACAACAACTCCTTAGTCTCCTCTGAACTGTGACAGTGTCTTAGTCTTTCTTTTTCATGATCTTGACAGTTTGGGAGAATATTTGGTATTTGGTCAGGTATTTTGAGTTTGTCTGATGAATGCTAAGTGATCAAACTGGGGTTAAAGGCTTTGAGCAGGGATACTACAAATGTGTAGCATCTTATCACATCATTTCAGGGGGTACAAGATAGCAGCTGACTCATTACTGATAGTTACCTTGATAATTTTTTTAACATAAGATTCATCAGGTTTTCCCTCTGCAAATTTGCCATTTTTTTTTCTTCCTATACATACTCTCTTGTTTGAGAGCTAGTCATGAAGTTTATCTCAAATTCAAGAAGAGGGGAATTAAGTTTTATCTTTTATCAGGAGAGTATTTATTTATATATATTATTTGAAATTCTACTGTAAGAAAGATTTATGCCTTCTCTCACATTTATTTACTTGCTCAGCCATTTATTTACATTATTTTGGTCTCATGGATTCTTTTATTCTTTGGATCATAATTCAATACTTTTATTATTTATCATACTCAGAATGCTTCAGCTTTTTCACAATGGCTCCTCTATCCTTTTGACCTGCAACCATTTTTATTTAAGCACTGTATTCTGGTAGTACAGGATGCTCAAAACCCATCTTGTGTTTTTCTTTCCCCAGCCTATTTCCATAGGGAGTTCTGGTTCCTTTTAGTAGAGAACAGTATTAGAAAGCAAGATCCGGATGCTAGATGTATTCACTACTTCCCCTTTGTTGCTGTCTCTAGACTTTCTCAGCAGACATAGCTAGAAAATATATGTTTGTTTATTATCCATATACACATACATATGTACTCCTTTATTTATATACAGATATACAACAGACACAGGTTTATAACTGAACTATGTGTATATATATTTGCATATGTAAATATAAAGATTGACATTAGTTCATACTGATATTTCCAGTGTGAACCCAGCACCTAAGATTTTATTCTAGTTTTCTATCCCCTTACATATTACTAGCTTCATTTCTGATCATGGGAAACCTGGTTCCCATTTTTTATGATTTATATATTTATTTAGCAATATTATATACATAATTTTAATTCAGAATTGATAACCCATATGTTATTTATGTACAATTATTTTTCTCTTTCCCTGGTGGTTCAGATAGTTAAGGATCTGCCTGCAATGCAGGAGACATGGATTTAATCCCTGGATAGGGAAGATCCCATGGAGAAGGGAATGGCTACCTACTCCAGTAGTCTTGCCTGGAGAATTCCATGGCCAGAAGAGCCTGGCGGGCTACAGTCCAAGAGGTCACAAAGAGTTGAACAAGACAGAATGACTAACACTTGCACTTTTTGACTTGAACATAACAGTAGTCAGCAGAAAACTGTTTTCCAAAGTTACTTAGGTCAGATCATTTTTGTCTTACTTTCTTTAATGAGATTATTATTTGCCTATAATAAATATGTATAGATATACATTAAATACATTTTACTATAGTATGAATCCAATCTTGTGACTTTGGGATTTATACTTGCACTGGAGATAAATAGTCTCTGTAGCGTACAGTTCTATGGGTTTTAGCATTCATAGATCCATGTGTGTACCATTGTGCTGTGTGTGTGTGTGTGTGTGTGTGTGTGTGTGTATGCTTAGTTGCTCAGTCATGTCCCACTCTTTGAGACCCCATGGACTGTAGCTACCCAGGCTCCTCTGTCCCTGGGATTCTCCAGGGAAGAATACTGGAGTTGGTTGCCATGCCCTCCTCCAGGGGGTATTCCCAACTCAGGGATTGAATCCAAGTCTCTTGCATTGCAGGCAGATTTTTTACCATTTGAGCCATTAGGGAAGCCCATCTATCACTGTTGGACCATGTAAAAGAGTTTCATTACTTTAGGCTTTCCATGTGTGGTACTTTCGGCATCAACCCCACCTATGTCAAATTATGGCCATCACTGGTCTGTTATTTGGCCTTATAAATTTACTTTTAAAAAATAAAATTATACATATATATGTGTGTATATATATTGCTTCCCTGGTGGCTCAGAGGTTAAAGTGTCTGCCTCCAATGCAGGAGACCCGGGTTTGATCCCTGGGTTGGGACGATCCCCAGGAGAAGGAAATGGCAACCCATTTCCTTCTGGAAATACTGGAGTGGGTACTCCAGTATTCTTGCTTGGAGAATCCCATGGACGGAGGAGCCTGGTTGGCTACAGTCCACGGGGTTGCAAAGAGTCAGACACGACTGAGTGACTTTATATATATATATATATATATATATATATAAAGATATATATATAGATATATAGATAGATCTAAATCACTTTGCTGTACACCTGGAAATAACACATGGTAAAACAAGTATACTTCAATTAAAAAAATTAAAAAGCAGCTGTGTTGATCTTTGTTTTTCTTTCTGTTATCAATTGTATTGATTTGCTATAATTTGTACATTTTATTCTTTCTGTTTGCTTTAGTTTTAGTTATTTTTTTCTAGTTTCCAGTTTCTCTAAAGGAATAAGTTACTGAAGTTAAATATTTCTAATATGAAGATTTAATGTTATAGATTTACTTGTAAGCACTAATTAAGCTGTATTCCTCAAATTTTGATGTTTTCATTCTCTTTTCATGATTTAAATTAGTACACTTTAATTTTTAGGGAAGTTAACTTTTATGCAGAGTACATCATGCAAAATGCTGGGCTGGATGAAGTACAAGCTGGAATCAAGACTGCTGGGAGAAATGTCAATAACCTCAGGTATGCAGATGACACCACCCTTATGGCAGAAAGTGAAGAAGAACTAAAAAGCCTCTTGATGAAAGTGAAAGAAGAGAGTGAAAAAGTTGTCTTAAAACTCATATCAATCAAAAAGCTAAGATCATGGCATCTGGTCCCATCACTTCATGGCGAATAGATGGGGAAACAATGGAAACCGTAAGAGACTTTATTTTTGGAGGCTCCAAAATCACTGCAGATGGTGACTGCAGCCATGAAATTAAAAGACACTTGCTCCTTGGAAGAAAAGCTATGACAAATCTAGAGAGCACATTAAGAAGCAGAGACATTACTTTGCAAACAAAGGTCTGTCTAGTCAAAGCTATGGTTTTTCCAGTAGTCATGTATGGATGTGAGAGTTGGACCATTAAGAGGACTGAACACTGAAGAATTGATGCTTTTGAGCTGTGGTGTTGCAGAAGACTGTTGAGAGTTCCTTGGACTGCAAGGAGATCCAACCAGTCCATCCTAAAGGCAATCAGTCCTGAATATTCATTGGAAGGACTGAAGCTGAAGCCGAAACTCCAATACTTTGGCCACATGATGCAAAGAACTGACTCCTTAGAAAAGACCATTATTCTGGGAAAGACTGAAGGCAGGAGAAGAAGAGGATGACAGATGATGAGATGGTTGGATGGCATCACTGACTCAATGGACATGAGTTTGAGCAAGCTTGTGGAGTTGGTGATGGACAGGGAGGCCTGGCGTGCTGCAGTCCACGGGGTCACAAAGAGTTGGACACGACTGCGGGACTGAACCAAGCGACAGAAAATCCCTATAGGCTCAGCTTACCTCATTGTTAACATGTTGTATTAGTGTGATACATTTGTTGCAATTGATGATCCAATATTGATACATTCTTATCTGAAGTCCATAATTTACTTGGAGATTCACTGTTCATGTTTACATTCTGTAGATTTGGACACATGTTTAGTGACACATACCCACCATCACAAAGTCATACAAGATGGCTCCACTGCCTAAAAACCCTTTATGTTCTGCCTATTCCTGTCCTTCTCGCCCCTAACCACTGGCAACTACTAAATGTCATTGTCTATAGCTTTGTTTTTTCCAGAATGTGGTATAATTTGAATCATTCAGCATGTAGAATATTTTGACTGGCTCCTTTCTTAACAGTATGTATAATGCTATTGTACCTTTAATAGTATACAGTGCAAACATAACTTTTAAACATAAATTTTGGAAACCAAAAAGCTCATGTGACTTGCTGATTGTGATATTCTCTTTATTGCAACAGTCTGAAACTGAACTGCAATATATTCAAGATATTCTTGTGTATGTACTATCACAGCAATGCATTTCTTTATATCTTGATGAAAAGAGTATCTTTCAGGTCCTCTGTGCAAGCTGTTTGAAGAGTAGCTGAGCAGTTTGACATTAAAAGATTCACTTCAATATGTCCATCTCTTGAGTTCTTGTCCTCCTTCCTCTAAAGATTGCTAGATTTCCTGCTTATCCCTCTCACTGGTGGTGGCTTATATGTTAAGTCATGTCTGAACTTGCGACCTCATGGACTGTAGCCTGCTAGGTTCCTCTGTTCATCGGATTCTCCAGGCAAGAATAATGGAGTGGGTTGCCATTTCCTTCTCAGGAGGATCTTCCCGACCCAGGGATGGAACCTGGGTCTCCTGCGTTGCAGGCAGATTCTTTACTGACTTAGCTAAGAGGAAAGCCCTATTACTCTCATTAGTTTGGGTAACCATTGAGTCCAGGCTTCAGTTACAACTTAGCAGACTGTTAATGCCATTCCAATTGGGTAAGCCAACAATTACATCCATGTGAAAATATGTGTATTAATAACTTCAGTCCAGTCTCACCTCAAATTTTGTCCATTTTGGCCAAGTATTATTAAACTTCCTTTCCATGCATATTTTCTTATAGATAAAAATTTGCAGACATTTATAGCTCCTTTGACATCTGTGTTATCATCAAAAAGATGACTAATTCTTTGTCTGGGCTCTCAGTTCAGTTCAGTTCAGTCACTCAGTGGTGTCCGACTCTTTGCGACCCCATGAATTGCAGCACGCCAGGCCTCCCTGTCCATCACCAACTACCAGAGTTCACTCAAACTCATGTCCATCGAGTTGGTGATGCCATCCAGCAATCTCATCCTCTGTCGTCCCCTTCTCCTCCTGCCCCCTATCCCTCCCAGCATCAGAGTCTTTTCCAATGAGTCAATTCTTCACATGAGGTGACCAAAGTACTGGAGTTTCCGCTTTAGCATCATTCCTTCCAAAGAACATCCAGGACTGATCTCCTTCAGAATGGACTGGGTGGATCTCCTTGCAGTCCAAGGGACTCTCAAGAGTCTTCTCCAACACCACAGTTCAAAAGCATCAATTCTTCGGTGCTGAGCTTTCTTCACAGCCCAACTCTCATGGCTCTACTGGAATATAATACCATGAAGAGCCTTGCAGAGTGCTGAGAAAAAGTAGCATTGCCTTATGAGGCAATTTCCTTAGCTGCAGTTACTGAAAGGATTTTTTTTTTTTTTTTGCTGGAGACAGTTGGTCCCTCAGATATGAGGGTGAGAGGGTGGGGTCAGGAGGAAGTTTCAAGTGGAACATGGGTTTCAAGATTCTCAGCATTCTCTCTTTCTTTGGCCAACTTCTACCTCTCCATTAGTTATCTACTGCTGCATAACAAGATCACCACAAACCTAGTGGCTTGCTGCTGCTGCTGCTAAGTCACTTCAGTCGTGTCCGACTCTGTGCAACCCAATGGACAGCAGCCCACCAGGCTCCCCCATCCCTGGGATTCTCCAGGCAAGAACACTGGAGTGGGTTGCCATTTCCTTCTCCAATGCATGAAAGTGAAAAATGAAAAGGAAGTTGCTCAGTCGTGTCTGACTCTTTTCGACCCCATGGACTACAGCCTACCAGGCCCCTCCATCCATGAGATTTTCCAGGCAAGAGTACTGGAGTGGGGTGCCATTGCCTTCTCCAACCTAGTGGCTTAAAATGCCACAAACCTATCATCTCATGGTCTCTGTGAGTCAGGAAGCTGGGCACGGAATAGTTGGGTCCTCTGCTTCAAGGCCTCACAAGCTGCAAACAAGGTGTCAGGTGTGGCCAAAATCTCACCTGAGGCTAGATTGAGGAAGGATCTGATTCCAAACTCAGGTGGAGGAGAGTTGCTTTACAATGTTGTGTTGACTTCTGTACAACAATGTGAATCAGCCATAGGTATACATATACCCCCTCCCTCTTGAGCTTCCCTCCCTGCCGGGAGCCGGCGTGAGGAGCTCCGCCTGTGGCAAAGGTCATGAGGAAGGAGGATCGGCATATGCAAAGGCGGGATCGAGCCTCAGGAGTCCCCCTGGAAATTCTCGAGCATCTACCCCCTAAACCAGTCTTCCTACTTTACTGCTTTGTGCTCTCACCTACACCTCTGACTTTATGGGGGACTGTCCGCCACTACCTCTCTCTGAAAACAAGAGTTAACTTACAGCTCCAGTTAATAAATTTCCTGGGTGTGATAGCGCTTCAACCTACAAACTCCTTAGGAAGTCCTCTGCTGCTGCTGCTGCTGCTAAGTCGCTTCAGCCGTGTCCGACTCTGTGCGACCCCATTGACGGCAGACCACCAGGCTCCACCGTCCTTGGGATTCTCCAGGCAAGAACACTGGAGTGGGTTGCCATTTCCTTCTCCAGTGCATGAAAGTGAAAAGTGAAAGGGAAGTCGCTGAGTCCTGTCTGACTCTTCGCGACCCCATGGACAGCAGCCCACCAGGCTTCTCCATTCATGAGACTTTCCAGGCAAGAATACTGGAGTGGGGTGCCATTGCCTTCTCCATTGGAAGTCCTGTAGCCTGCCTGAATAGGCTTTTCTGGCCACATGTGATTGCTCAGAGCCTCCCAACTGTGAGAGGCATGAGATGTTCTAAACTGTCTAAATACAGATTCCTTTGAGCAGTTAAAAGATTGATTAGAAATTGTATTGGTGAAGGGTTCTTCTCTTGTTGGGCCAATGTTTGCTGCTAAGTTTCCATATCCCTTACCTGCTGTGTCCCTGGCAGTGTATTGATGAATATAATTGGTGTAAGTAGTAGCTTTAATGTTTGTAACCTTGGACCCTTGAGTTAATTCTTTTTCTTGTTATAGCCCACCACACCTTTGCTCTGTAGGAATGCAACTTTATCTAATGCTTTTGGAAGGTGGCACCTGACTAATCACCTTTAGAGAAAAATAAGTTTTCTGAAGAAAGGGTCTTAAAATGTTAACACGCCTCCGGGCCAGAAGATGATGCAAATCACCTAAACTTTTGCATATGATAAGTTTGCAGGAAGAAAGCCTGGCTTACTGCATGACTCTACCCCTTCCCCCATTATCCTCTATGCATAACTTAGGTATAAAAACTACTTTGGAAAATAAAGTGTGGGCCTTGTTCACCGAAACTTGGTCTCCCCATGTCGTTCTTTCTCTCACCTTCTGGCTGAATTATTCAGCCTCTTTTCTACACTGAATTTCCTCACTGAGCTATCCTTATTTAACCACTCTTTATATCCTTAATTAACATTTAATTAATCAATTGTTTCCTGATCCTCGCCGATGCTGTCCCCGCTTCGAATTCCCTGGATCCACCAGGGCTGGACTCCGGCACCTCCCCACCCCATCCCACCCCTCTAGGTCATCACAGAGTACTGGGTTGAGCTCCCTGTGTTATACAGCAACTTCCCACAAGCTATTTATTTTACACATGGTAATATATATATATATATTTTAAATTTAATATATATTAATATATTTATTTGTTTAATATATATTTAACATATATGTATATATAACAATACATATAATTAAGTTATTTATATATTAATATATTATTATATATTAATTTTAATATATAATATATAATTATATATTAATATCAATAAAGAAATGGCAACCCACTCCAATATTCTTGGCTGGAAAATCCCATAGACAAAGGAGCCTGGTGGGTTCCAGTCTATGGGCTCACAAAGAGTCAGACATGACTGAGCGACTAACACTATACATTAATATAATATTATATTACATATTAATATAAATATATATAATTAAATAAATATAATACAATTATATATATATATATATATGTATATATTTCAGTGCTATTCTCTCAGTTTGCCCACCCTCTCCGTTCCCTCACTGTGACTACAAGTCTGTTCTATACATCTGCAGCTCTATTACTGCCCTGAAAATAGGTTCATCAGTACCATTCTTCTAGATTCCATATATATGTGTTAATATACGGTATTTGTTTTACTCTTCCAACTTACTTCGCTATGTATAACAAGCTGTAACTGGGCATTACAGGTGAGAAAACAGTGATCTCAACTTTTAATGATTCCAGAATTGTATCACTTAGGAGTTTCTTGGCTTCTTCCCAATGATGTCTCTTGAATAGGTGTGTGACCTTGAGTTAGGTACTCAACTTCTCTGTGCTTCAATTTCCTCATCTTTAAACAGGAGCTACTTCATAGGATTGTGTGACAATTAATATATGTAAAATTCTTGGAATAGTACAATCAGAAAGTAAGTATACTATATCATTATGCACATGTTTGGTGACGTGTGGTTGTGGCTGATTCATGTGGATCTTTCTACACCCAGATTCAAAAGCAAGAACTCTTTAGGCATTTTTCTGAAGACACTATTATCTAGGCAAGTAAAGAGAAGAGGGGCATGTTGGTTATAACACTGTGCACTTGTCTGGGAGGCAGCGTGAGGACTTAGTGGCACAGACCAGGGAGAGAAACTAGGCTTGGGGAGCTGGACGAATTTGCTTAGAACAGAGGCTGGAGCCCAGAGAGACACAGGGAAGCCGAGGAAGGCAGCCACAGGAGAAGAGGAGACTGTACTCAAGGCCTCCAACGAGGGGAATTTCTGGACAACCAGTGCCTTCTTTGAGAGTGACAGCTGGCTTCAACGTCTCTAAAAAAGACTTTGATGAAAGGTGATCATCAAGCTACCAGGAGCCTGGCTGAGTACTTCATGATAAGGCTGCCAGCTTTGTAGGACACGAGGTGTTAAAGAGAACAGATGGGAAAGGGCCATTGAGAAACACGCCACGTGGAGGACATGCAGGGGCCGGGACTTATCCACAGCTGCCCGGGCTATCAGGGCAATGACAGGGAGGGCACTTCCCCTCTGTGAGATGCGTCTGTGCTCAGTGAAGAGACAAGTCCTATTTTCTCCCCTCCCAGCCACCTTTGCCATGTGGCCCAGAGGCCCATTGCCAACCCTGCCCTCAAGGACCTGCTCACCACCCCCTCTCCACTGCCCTGACACCCATCAGATCCATGGCCCATCATAGTGATGCAAGCAAAGAAAATCCTGCTCCTACTTCAGGCTTCATGGTGGGGTCACCATGACCTTCCATAATTCTCTGTGTCCCCCAGAGCCATCCCCTCATATTGAGGAGTCAAAGCAAAGCTGTGCTGGGAGATGATGCTGCAGTGGAGTGCCAGCAGCCAGATTGACTTCTAGGGTGAGGGTTGGTGTTTTTTGTTCCAAGTTCAGAGTGAAAACATTTCTTTGAAGATTGGAGAACAGAAGAGAAACAAAATGGAAGGAATATGCACCTTAAATTTCCTCTTTCTCCCTTTACAAATAAATAGTAGGGAGGAGGGCAATTTGGCAGTCCTATTAAAATGTAAAATTTTATAAAATGTGCAAACATAAGCACCTCACAGTGGGAACTTGATTTTCTTCACTGCTACTAACTGCTACAATCCCCAGAATCTAGAATACTAGGTGAAAATTATTCCACTTCAAACTATTTATGGAATCAACTTAAATTTATGACTCAACCCTTTTGCCCCTCAAAATTCCGTTGCATTTTTCAGCTTGTGCTATGTACGGTTTTGAAAAGTGAAAGTGTTAGTCATTCCATCATGTCCAACTCTTTGTGACCCCATGAGCTTTTGTCCACCAGGCTCCTCTGCCCATGGAATTCTCCAGGTAAGAATATTAGCAAAGCGAAAGCGAATTTGCTTAGTCGTGTCCGACTCTTTGTGACCCCATGGACTGTAGCCCACCAGACTCCTCCATTCATGGAATTTTTTAGGCAAGAGTACAGGAGTGGGTTGCCATTTTCTTCTCCAGGGGATCTTCCCGACGCAGGCAGATTCTTTACAGTCTGAGCCACCAAGGAGTTTTGAATGGCCCTAATATATAAGCATGGGATAGCAATAAACATCTCTTTCTCTGTTGCCCAACATGGGGGCTGGAGGTCAGCTCTGGTCCTCTGTGCATGTGCTCCCATTCTGGAACTTCAGGTGGAGGAGAAGCAGCCCTCATCTTAGATGAGCTGTTCCCAAGGCAGCATGGAGAGCTGGACTATACTGCCATGGCCTGAGCATACATTCTGATGTGACAACCACCATGTGTCCAAGGCCAGAGATGGGACAGGGAATGTAATGTCCTTGCTAGGAGGCATGACAGGGGCAGGATAAAAATGATGTGTGAATCGTTAGAACAACCTACCACACAATCATAAGGACACACAATAAAAACAAGTAGGCATGGCCAAGAGTGGCTTTCAGAGTCTTGTTGGTGAAGAGTAAAAATAAAAGGTTGGAAAATACTATCAATAATGGAATATATTATGCAAGCTAGAGAATATTCTGTTGCAGTTGTACATGATAATGTAGAATGAACATCATTCCTTACATGATAAGGAATGAACAAATCTCAAAACATCCTTTTGAGTGAGAAAAACACATTGCAAAAATATCTGAAAAAAAGAAATCTGAAAAAATATCTGAAAATATCTGAAACAACACAAAACACTACCTTTTGGGTACAATTATGTGTCTACTGAGAGTCCCTTGGAGTGCAAGGAGATCCAACCAGTCCATTCTAGAGATCAGCCCTGGGTGTTCTTTGGAAGGAATGACACTGAAGCTGAAACTCCAGTACTTTGGCCACCTCATGCGAAGAGTTGACTCATTGGAAAAGATTCTGATGCTGGGAGGGATTGGGGGCAGGAGGAGAAGGGGACGACAGAGGATGAGATGGCTGGATGGCATCACCAACTCGATGGACGTGAGTCTGAGTGAACTCCGGGAGTTGATGATGGACAGGGAGGCCTGGCGTGCTGAGATTCATGGGGTTGCAAAGAGTCGGACATGATTGAGTGACTGAACTGAACTGAACTGATGTGTCTATTGTTGTTGTTCAGCTGCTCAGTTGTGTCCAACTTTCTGCGACCCCATGAACTTCAGAATGAAAAGCTTCTTTGTCCTTCACCATCTCCCAAAGACTGCTCAAACTCATGTCCACTGAGTCAGTGATGCCATCCAACCATTTCATCCTCTGTCATTCCCTTCTGCCCTCAATTTTTCCAGCATCAGAGTCTTTTCCAATAAGTCAGCTCTTTGCATCAGGTGGCCAAAGTATTGGAGCTTCAGCCTCAGAATCAGTCTCTCCAATGGATATTCAGCACTGATTTCTTTTAGGATTAGCTGGTTTGAGCTCCTTGCAGTCCAAGGGACTCTCAAGAGTCTACTCCAACATCACAGTTCAAAAGCATCAATTCTTCAGTGCTCAGCCTTCTTTATGGTCCAACTCTCACATCCATACATGACTACTGGAAAAACCATAGCTTTGACTATATAGACCTTTGTTGGGTAAGTAGTGTCTCTGCTTTTTCATACTCTGTCTGGGCTTGCCATCGTGTGTCTACATGCCTTTAAAAAGCAAGGTGATATGATAGATCTATTTTTAACTTTTTTGAAGCACTTCCATATTGTTTTTGATAGTGCGTGTACCAGTTTACATTCCCACCAATTGTGCACAAGGATTTCTTATCCTCTCTGATAACTTATCTGCCAATACATCTTTTTGATAATGGCCATCCTAACAGGTGTGAGGTGATATTTCATTGTCGTTTTGATTTGCATTTCCCTGATGATTCATAAGTTTGAGTTTCTTTTCATGTGCCTGTTGATCAAGTGAAATATTACTCAGTCATAAGAAAGAAGGATATCCTGCCATTTGTACCAAAGTGGATGGGCCTTGAAAGCATTGTGCCAAGTGAGATGAATCAGAGAAAGACAAATATTGTATGATGCCACCACTGTGTGCTCTCTAAAAAAAGCCAAACTCATAAAAATAATAAGATGGTGGTCACCAGGGAATGGGGAGTGGAGGGATAGGGCAGATGTTGTTTAAGGGTACAAATTTGCATCAGATAGTAAATAAGTCATAGAGATTTAATACACAGCATAGCAAATATAGACAACAATATAGTGTTATAATCATCAAACTAGCTAAAAGAGTAGAACTTAAAGTATTTCAACCACTAAAAAGAAATGATAATTATGAGACATGATAGAGGTGTTAATTATCACAATGGCAATCATATTATAATATACACATGTATCAAATCAACATGTACACTGTAAACTTACACAATATTATATATAGATCTAATGTATTTTAATTTTAGAAAAAGACAAGTATGGCAGGATATTATCAAAGCAAGACAGCAGGGTGAAAGGCCATTAGGGTGGGGTAGGGAAAGGCTTCAACAAACACTGAGATAAAGCTGCTATCTTTTCATGTGGAAGGATTTGAGTCACTGTTCTGGCCAAGAAGATAAGAAAAACTTAACTTTTATGGAGATTATTTCTTCATAGGTTAGACAAAAAGGACCATTGAAAAATGGTCAGATGACTTTGGTTATCGAAGCCAACTCCAATGTTAATGAGTTCCTTTATATGTGAGTCTGAAATTGGGATAGAAATTTGGGTTAGTGAAATGTTAAGATTTCTGGCAACGCTTTGCTTTTTCATGGGAATAACTCTGATTTGACCCCAAGATGCCATTTGGATGCTGCTGAATCACTCCTAAGTTGTTTCCTGGACCCTAGTGGGAGCTCTGAGCCACTGGGCACCCTGACACTAGGTGATTTGCATTCATCCTGTACCTCTGATATTAAGAGAGAGAAAAAAAAAAAAGAGAGAGAGAGTATGAAATGAACTCTGGTTGAACCTGACAGATGCTGGAGCTTTTCATTTTCTCCTCAAGCAAGGCATAATGGAGATTTCGTTACCTGGGTAATCACCACTCTGTTTGCTCTATTAATCTAGGTTCTCTGAATGTTGACAGTAGATATACAGATACAGCCTAAGTATCAATTTTCCATGGACTTACCAGCTTGGGTTTCCATTTTGCAGTTTTATTCTCTAATATTAGTCCTCTAATTAAAAACAGAAAAGAAAAATCTTCAACTACCTTGGCTGTAAATCACAAACTTGGGGAAAGGAGCTGTACTTGCTTGTTGGGCTGTTTCATCAGGAGGCTATCACTGTAACTAAATACTTAAGATGTCTGGGCTTTGGAGGCACACAAACCTCCACCCATTCACTTTCTGACAGGGAAGAACCGTCACTGGACTTTTGTGAACCTGTTTCCTCCACCACAGTTCAGAGATAATCACTATCTCATACAATGTCATTAGAGGGACTAAATAAGACAATGTAGGTATGAAAAGTACTAGGCTATTGTCTTGAATATAAGACATGCTCCCTGAATGTTAGTTTCCAAGATTCTGTCTCCGATTTTGTGTTAGAAGATGGGTGATATTGACAGGGATTAAGTTACTCCGTGTCAGTTGCATCAAAGTGAGTGTGGGGCATACCCTGAGGGAGGGAAAGGTTCTGGGCAGGAAGTAGACACTTTCAGACCCACACTCTTCCATGCGCCTCCTGCGTTCATCACCACCGACTCAGGGCAGCTGCCCACTGAGCCTGCAAAACCACCAGAGTTGGCAGCCCCTGGACTCCAGGCTGAAAAACTGGCTGAAATACTGATAAAATATTGGGAAACAGGTGTTACCAAATGCACGTTCCTGTGCCAGATGCAGTGTGAAACCAGACAAACTGAAGCATCACAGATTGAATCAAAGGAAGGTGTATTGTAGGGCCATGCAAGGAGAAAGGTGATTCAAGCCCCTGCTCCAAACCCCAAACTCCCCAAAGGGTTTCAGTAAAGCATTTTTAAAGGCAAGGTGATGGAGGGATGTGGGTAGTTGTTGCAGACTTCTTGATATAGGAATTCTTTTTACAGCTGTCCACTAGGTCAGGTTATGATGTTCCTGTAAACCTCCACCAAGAGAAATGCTACTCTCTGTTCTGAAACTTTTTAATCTCTTTATAAATGGAAAAGTATCACACATTTAAAGGTCAGAGCTTTGAGAATGGGCTATTCTGTATATTTCAGGGTATCAGCAACATTCTTTTAGTGATTCAGTTCAGTTTAGTTCAGTCGTTAGTGATTAACTTGTAGCAGAAACAGTATAATACAAAGGTAAAAGTAAAAGAAATGGATCTCATATAGTCAGATTTTTTCTCCCTTTTAACAGAGAAATTCTATTTCATTTCCCCCCCACTCAAAACATGTGAACTTAGCTAGACATTTAACCTTTCAGCATCTCAATGTTCTCATCTGAGAAATGAGGGATGTAAGTTAAATTATATCTGAGATTCTTTCCAGGACAGACAAACACAAATTGTGACCCTGCAGCTCTAATCCACTGACAATACAGAGAACCTTAGCTGATAGGTGCGGTGTAACTGGACAGCGACTCACCAGCCATTCTTGGCTTCCTGAAGCTATTTTTTCTAGGATCCCAGTCACAGGAAATCAGTTTCTCTACTGATTTCCCAATTCTCTCCTGCAGAAACTTGTTTTTCTATGCACTCACACACTGAAAAATACATGGTTACACCACTGATTGAATCTACCTTGTAGGAAGTCCTCTGGGAGACAAACTGACAAGCAATGCTAGATTCACTGTGCTTAACCGTTTAAATGACCTTTGTTCGTTTGGCTAACTCTAGAAAGAGCACTAAAGTTATATGCCTACTTGTCTAAGAGCAGACAGAAAAGAGCACAAATACATTTTCAACTTCAACAACCAGTGATATATTGAAAGCTACATACCCATAATGATATTAATGTAATCAGATCAGATCAGATCAGTCACTCAGTTTTGTCCGACTCTTTGTGACCCCATGAATTGCAGCACGCCAGGCCTCCCTGTCCATCACCAACTCCCGGAGTTCACTCAGACTCACATCCATCGAGTTGGTGATGCCATCCAGCCATCTCATCCTCTGGCGTCCCCTTCTCCTCCTGCCCCCAATCGCTCCCAGCATCAGAGTCTTTTCCAATGAGTCAACTCTTTGCATGAGGTGGCCAAAGTAGTGGAGTTTTGGCTTTAGCATCATTCCTTCCAAAGAAATCCCAGGGCTGATCTCTTTCAGAATGGACTGGTTGGATCTCCTTGCAGTCCAAGGGACTCTCAAGAGTCTTCTCCAACACCACAGTTCAAGAGCATCAGTTCTTCAGCACTCAGCCTTCTTCACAGTCCAACTCTCACATCCATACATGATCACAGGAAAAACCATAGCCTTGACTAGACGAACCTTTGTTGGTAAAGTAATGTCTCTGCTTTTGAATATGCTATCTAGGTTGTATTATTAGTGTAATAGGGAAGAACAAATCCAGCTCCATTTTGAATCTACTTCTTTAGCTTTAACGCTGTGCTGTCTTGCTTGTGCTTAATCATACTAACTCTGCACCTTTTGTAAAAGTATGCTGCCTATAGCCTAAAGTATACAGAATAACCTATTTTCAGGGTCCTGATATTTAATAGTTCATTTGTATAGAAATACAAATTGCAAAAGCATTTGTCTTGTTGTAGGTTTACAGGATCATTGTGACCTGACCTATGTGGACAGCTGCAAAAACAAAGGATTCCAGCACTAAGAAGTTTGCAACAACCAACCATGCCCCTCCTTCACCTTGCCTTTTAAAACACTTTGCTGGAACCCTTTGGAGAGTTCAGCATTTTGGGAGTGGGCATGAGCCATGCATCTCCTTGCATGGCCCTGCAATAAACCTTTCTGTGCTCCACACTCCAACATTTAGATTTGTTTGGCTTCATTGTGCATCAGGCAGACAAATGTGTGTTCAATACATTAAAAATAAAAACAGAACAAACAAATAAGGGTGCCCTACATTCTAGACCCCAGTAGGTTTGTGTTTAGATTTTGACTTGTCTACTTGTTAACTATGTCACCTTGGATAAACTTATCAGCTACTGAGACTCAGATTTCTCATTAGTGAAAAATAAGCCCTTGCCTTACAAGGTTTTATGTGGATCAGACACAGCACCTGTAAGCCACAGGACACAGCGAGTGTCCCCCCTCCATGGGCAACAGTACCATCCCTGAGCACCATGCGGGGCACTGTGGGATGCTGTTTCCTCATCTCTGCTCTCGTCCCTCATGGGATGGTCAGCATGTGGCTCGTCTCTCAAAGTCCATTCCCTCATGTTTGAGAAAGGTTGACAATAGTGTTTACCTCCAGGGTTGATATGAAATGCACTTGGCGAAGTGAGTTCTGGCAAATAATTAGTGCTCAACACATAACTGCCACTATATCTTTTGTGTCCACTTTCCCCTACTCCTTTCATTAGATTCAGTAGTGTTTTATTTGGATTTCCCTGGTGGCTCAGATGGTAAAGAATCTGCCTGCAATGTAGGAGACCTGGGTTCGATCCCTGGGTCAGGAAGATTCCCTGGAGATGGGAATGGATACTCACTCCAGTATTCTTGCCACAGAATTCCACGGACAGAGGAGCCTGGCAGGCTGCAGTCCATGGGGTCACAAAGAGTTGGACATGACTGAGTGACTAACACTTTTCAACTTTCAGTGTTATATTTAGTAGAATCTTTTTTTAGCTAATCCATGTCAGTCTCCAAATAATTTTGTTAAATTCAATGACTGAAATAGGCCAAAGGCTGGAAATCAGTCTGTAATGTCAGAGGTCATGCTAGGAGTTATAACACCCTCCCCATCCTGCTGACATTTCATGCTCAACAGGGAAAATACTGCACACGTATTTCTCTGCAGAAAAACAGCAGACTTACATTTGCCTCTGATATCTTCCAGCCCTCATTTGCCACACACAGGACCAGTTAACAAAGGAAATCATGAAAAGACAGATGTCTGACAAGATGAGCTCTGAATAGGAAGTTGTATTTCAAAAGTGCCTCTAAGATGGAAAGACTCTTTAAAGAACTGTTTTGGTTTTTCTGTCTTTTTTCCTATTTCGACTATGAGCTTCTCTCCTGAGATGAAAAGGCAGTCAGCTTGCAAGCAGCTTTTCTTTCCATTTTCTATGCTATTTTTATACTATTTTTCTACTAGTCAGCCCTGCAGTTCTTTCTTCCCCAGCTGTGACACCTTTCTGACTGCACATTATCATCACTCTGTCTTTGGAACTGATCCCTGGAAGTCCAGATTCTCGCATCTTCATTTCTAGTTCAGGCTATACTTTCTTACCTTTTGACTGTCAGCCTCTGACTTAACTTTTCACTCACATCTACTTGGGACAGTTGGTTCATTCGAAAACAAAAATCACTAGATTTTATTTTTTAGGGCAGTTTAGGTTTACAGTTTTAAAAATTGAGTGGATACTGCACAAATTTTGCATGCATCCCCTCTCCCAATACAAAGTTCCCCTTATTATTATTATTATTATTTTAATAGCTTTACTGATGTATAATTGATATACAAAAAACTGCACATATTCAATGAATACAATTTGTTTAGTTTGGATGTATGTATACACTTGTGGAACCATCACCACAGTCAAGGTCATTTCCAAAATATTCCTTCCCTGCATTTTTTTAATAATGTGCTAAGTGCAATTAACATGAGATTTACCCTTGTTGTAGCAACATTTAAAAGACCAACACAGTATTATCAACTACAGATACTATATTGTATAGCAGATCTCTAAAAGTTACTCATCTTATCTAACTGAGTCTCTTTAATTGAATGCATTTTTTAAAAATGTTTCTTTCTAGGCTCCTCTGTCAATGGTAAAAGTTAAAATACTTGGGCCCCATTCTAGTCAGGTACAGATGAGATCTTGGTTTCCTTGAGATGTTTCCTACAATGGCTGTCTAAAAGTAAGGCAGTGTAAAGAGAGCAGTGAGACACAGAGGGGCAGAAAACATAGATGCTGGGCTTTTTTAAACGATATTTTGTTTAATTTTTCTGTTCTAGTTTAGCCCTTGGTGTCTCACTTTTACAAGTCGATATTTTCTGGGGGAAGAATGACATCTTAGCTGGAAAGCAAAACCAGAGGCAAAAGTCACAGATTGCCATTTAAAGAACACAGTTCAAGGAGGGAAGGAGAGAGAACCGACTCCCTGGTGCGAATAGTAGCTGACTGTTCAACCTTGTGGGCCTGTCTGCAGACTGCCTGCATCTCAGGGCCACCCAAACAGGGCAGGAAGGAAGAGCAGGCGAACAGATCCTCACCTTGCATCAGCCAGAGGGTCATCCTGAGAGTCCTTTGAGGTTCTTGAGTTTCACAGACATGACCTCAGAGCATGTTCCGTGGAATCTTATGCCTCAGCATCAGTAGACAAATCAGTGAAGGTATAGAATGAGGTGCCTACGTGAAGTCTCTGCCTCTGAGACTGTAGGGCTGGGACCATGCAGGAGGGAGCTGGAGGCAGTGGGGCAAGAAGATCTGAAGTAATTCAGGCCAGTGAGTGGGGTAGGGGAGTAACACTCCAAAATATCTCTGGCATTCAGATTTTTCTTAGCTAAAAACAACCAGGGCCCAAAGGACTTAGGAAGAAATTTTGACCTTCCCTCTAACTGCCTGAAAAGAATTCAGATAACAGGGCTCTTAGAAGAATAGAATGATCACCAGAGATGTCTGCAAAGAATATGGGCTATGTGTGGTGGGGAAACTCTTAGAGATCAGAGTACATTCTGTGTCCTGTTGTCTCTGCTGGGCCAACAAACATTTATTTACCAAATATTTGCTTTTCCATCTCCATGTGAGCTGTCTTCTTCCTCTTTGATGTCTCAGACCTCTACCTCAACCTCCTTCTTTATCTCTAGCTGAAGATGGTTTGTGAGGAGAGGGTTTTACCTGATTGGGGAGCTACTCAGTTTTCCTGAGTCTCTCTCATGGACACATGTTATTGAACTTTCATTCAATTTTCTTCTGTCAATCTGTCTCATGTCAATTTAACTATTAAGCCAGCCAGAACAACCTAGAAAGGTAAGGAAACTTTTCTTCCTCCCCAAGAGTGATGACGTTTGGCCACTTTTGAAGGAGACTGTAAATCATAGAGAGAAATCATCACACCGACAACCTGGCTGAAGCACAGCCAGAGTGAGATTTGATATATTGACCACCACAAGTGAGCTACATAAGTAAGCATGACATTCAATTAATTCCTGGTTCTAGATTGCAAAGTAGGAGACTCTTGAACTCCTCCTTTGGACAACCAAATCAACAGCTCCATACAGAACAATTCTCTTGGAAAGAAACCCAGGCACTAGCTGCGTGATTCCTACACATCAGGTGAATAAGAAAAAAACCTGTATCAAAAGAGTCAGAGACACAGTCTCTCCAGAACCCCATGCTCTGCACAGTTGCATGTCATCAGGAGCAAAATCACAACTCCAAACTTCTCCCCGAGGAACAAAGAGTTTGGGATCTAGACTCTCAACTTCTAAGACTTCTGCCAAAGTGACAAGACTCCAAAATGTATAGCTCTGAAAACCAATGGAGCTTATGTCCATGAGACCCACAAGACTAGCGCAAACAAAGGAACAGTTCTTAACAGACTCATGAGGATTCTGTTCTAATTTAACAAATTCAAGGGACCTGCTTTTGTGGCTGCTGCTCAAAGTGTCAGTGACGATATTAACAAGTAGTAGCTCACATAATTGCCACTAAGGTGAAGTAGGATTATCTATGTGAAGGTACTTTGAAAATTTCAAAGCACTATACAAATAGGATATAGAAATAATTCTCAGTCCACATCTACTGAATAAGCTACTTAACCAGGTGTCAGCCAAATTAAAAAAAAATTTTTGTTTTGTATTGGAGTATAGCCAATTAACAATGTTGTGATAGTTTCAGGGGACTCAGCCATACATATGCATGTATCCATTCTCCCCCGATCTCCCATCCCATCCAGGCTGCCACATAACATTGAGCAGAGTTCCCTGGCACCAGCCAGATTATACTGAGAGGAATTTGAGGTCTAAACACACACTGATTTATGAAATTGATAATTAGCGGCAAATCATGTAAAATATATGCCAAAAATCATATAAAATATTCTAAAAAAAAAAAAAAAGCCGGGCCCCAGTTCTGTGCACAAGATCCTTCTGGCATGATGCTGATGACCTGGGGCAGGGCAGAGACAGCATGCAGACGGTGCCCAGCAGCCTCTTCATCTCCAGGAGGATGGCAGCAGGCCCCTTGAGTTCCCCCAGGGCTCAGTGCAGAGGAAGCAGCTGCAAATGTCCCTCTTCCAGCCTTTCCCTATTTGCATTTCCTAGAAAGAATGCTTCAAACTCACAACTAGGTGCCCTATAATACTGATGTCCTAACTAAAGGATGGGCCAATTGTAGCTGTGTTATCTGAGTACCTCACAGTCTCAGGATGATAAAATAGAACGACAAACGCAACTTCTCTGAGGGTAGGGGTTTCTGTTTTCTTTTGTTTATGACATTATTCTCAGCCTGGCATGCAGCAGTCACTCAATAAATATTTGCTGAGTGATGAGATGACTAAAATGAGTGAATAATATGAACAGAGGCAGAGATAAGAAGCTAGATCACCTGTGGGAAGGGCCTGGACTTTGTCTGCTGGGTGAGGAGAAAAGAAAGATTTGGTGATAAGAAGCTAAATAGATCACTAGAAGGACCAGAACAGGCATACTCCTCCCTAGTGGACAGAGAAAAGGGGGTAGGTGTCACCTCCCTAAGGAAAGGGCAAGTGAGGGGACTTAAGGCTGGCCCTTCTTTAAGGTTATACAAACACAATCACCAACTAGATTTAACTGCGATTTGCAGAGCACTCCAAACATCAACAGTGGAAAACCTCTTCTCAAATGCACACACATCACTCACTGAGACAGACCAGATTCTGGGACACAAAATAAACCACGATGAAGTCAAGAGAACAAAAATCATTCATAGTATGTGTCAGATAATAATAGAATTAAACTAGAAATCAATAAGCAAAGAGCAACCAAAAGCCTTCAAATACTTAAACAACACACTTGTAAATAATTCAAGGATCAAAGAGGACATTGCAAGGGATTTTTTTTTTTAATAAGTAAAGGAAAATGAAGATACAACATGTCAAATTTAGTGGGCTATACTTAAATCAGTGGTTAGAAGGAAATTTATAGCATTGATTCAGCATTATAGAAAATAAGAAATTTCTCAAATCAATTATCTAAAATTCCACCTAGAGAAACTACTGGGGAAAAGAGCAAAATTAATACAAATTTAACAGAAGTAACAAATTATAAATATGAGAGCAGAAATTATGAAAGAAGAAAATAAGAAAATACTGGAAATCAATAAAACTAAAAGCTGATTCTTTAAGAAGATTTTACAAGGTTGATAAAGGAAAAATAGAGAAAAAGAAAAAAAAAAAACACCAAATACAGATTTCCAATATCAGAAATAAAAAATGGGACATTAGAACTGACCTTTTATACTTTAAAAAGACAAGCAGGCAATATTATGAACTACACTGTGGCCACAAATTCAACAAATTAGACAAAATGGACTAATTCCTTAAAAATAAAATTCAATAAAAATTGCTAAAAAAGATAATGTGGATAGTCCTATATCTATTTTTAAAAGTAGAATTTTCAGTTAAACTTGCTTCCTTTCCCTAAATAAAAATAAGGAAAACTCGAGGTCCATATGATTTCACTAGCAAACTCTTCCAAACATTCAAAAAAGAAATAATATAATTTCTATGCAGTCTCTTCTGGAAAGTAGAAAACAGTTCCCAAACAATTTTATAAGGCTGGGTGCATGCATATTCAGTTGCTTAGTCATGTCTGACTCTGTGATCCCATGGACTGTAGCCAAGCAGGCTCCTCAGTCTATGGAATTTTCCAGGTAAGAAGCAGGTTGCCATTTCCTTCCAGGAAGGAAGGAGAAAATACTGGAAATCAATAAAACTAAAAGCTGATTCTTTAGTTGGGGTTGAGTTGCTTTTCCTTCCCCAGGGGATTTTCCCAATCCAGGGATTGAACCCATGTCTCCTGCATTTCCTGCATTGGCAGGCAGATTCTTTACCCCTGTGCCACCTGGAAACACCCAAACTAGACCAAAAAAATCATAAGGATAAAGCCTAGAAACCAAAATCCCTCACCACCATAAACATAAAAATCTTTAACAGAGTTGTAGGGAAAGAGCAAATTAGCCAAGATGGCGTGTTCAGGCTCTCTCACCCCACGTTTTGTAAGTAATGACTATGTAACTGCTGAGATCATTTCTAGCTCTGCATATGTGCATCACGAGGTATTTGTTTGGTCCTGGGCTACTTTGTGCTGTACACATATATGAGCTCCACCTAAAAAGCAGCGATGTTACTGCTAGGTCATGGCAGTGTCCATTAGGTCAGCCAGGAAAGGAGAGAATATAGGGTTGCTGCACCAGCCAGGAGAGAATAACCACATCTGCAGTTCCTACAGCTCCTTGAGTCTTCTTCCACCCTCTTAGCTTGCTCCTTGCCTACCCTGGGTTCAGCAAACAGTGTGGACAGTGTGAACAGCAAAATCAATTGGCATCAGGATCAGGATGAGCAAGACAATTGGCATAGTCAGAGGGATACCCAGCAGGTCAAGGGGCTTGAGCCTTCACAGAAGAAGAGGCAGCAGGAAACCCAGCAGGTAGGGAAGCCTGAGGCTCCACTGGATGGAGGAAGCCAGTGGCCACTACATAGCATGTGGTACCGTGTGGCTGTGATCCTCTTGATGTGGGCTCTGGTGGAAGACTGGGAGGTGATGGACGGGTCACCAGATAGCATTGAAAAAGTGTTAGAGGCGTGAGTTCCTGTTTGCCGAACAAGGCGACATGGACTGCCACTGCACCGTGGGGTGGATCTTCCTGAAAGCCCTGAAGGCAAATATGGATGGTGCCCTATGCAATGCCACGCCAGTGCACAATGTGCAGAGACACTTGGAAGAACCAGAGCAATGAATACTGGCATTAGAACAAGGACCCCATGGCTTTGAAGAACCTAGCATCTCTGACAGTGGGGTGGTAAGTGACGATGATGATGAAAGTTATGAGACTGCAGGTCTCCACTTGGCAGTGAGGCCTGTTGTACAGCAGAAAGAGAAGCATAAGCAGCCTGTGACCCAGGGGCGCATCCTCAAGGGGCCCCCAGTGTGACTGAGTTCAAGACATATTGACCATATATTCAGGCAGAGTTGGTCGACGGGTATGCAATTTCAGCAAAAGCAAGGGGAACCCTTGACAGCAGGGCTCTTGCAACTTTGGGACACAGGAGTGGACAGTATCACTTGTTTGGTAATGAGATAGAATAGTTGGCATCTATAGGCACTTACCCCTCGTTGAGACAAAGATTGCAGAATACTAAGAGACTCTTGCAAAGAACGCATAACCAAACACACGACCTCATGGAATGGATTAACGCTGCCATGTGGTCAAAAGCAGGAGAGCTCCCAGACACTGTGAGTAAATAGCATGTGTATGCTGGTTGACCCAAGTGGTGAGACCACTGGTCGTGAGGCAGTCAGTGTTTAACCCAGACACCCAGGGCCCAGATGCCAAGTGTTTACTGATGGCGTTAGAGAGGCCATGCCCTGTCCACCACTTTTGGATCCCTGCCTGCTATCCTCAACCCCCATGTGGAGTGCTGCCTCTATGGGGTGACCCCAATGGTGGCTAACTTGGGAGAACTGCAGGGATAGTAGCAAGCTAAGGAGATTAGAAGTGTGAAGACCCCTAAGGGGGCCCAAGTTGGTAAAGGCCCCATCCAAGTGTCGAGAATGCAAATGTGGGCTGATTTGCTGGCAGCTGGAGTTAACAGAAATAAAACTGATAGACAGCCCAACACTCTGCTCCTAGAGCTACGGAGGAAACTGAGATCAGAGCAGCAGTTTACTAAGTTTGGGAAGCACCCACAGCAAGAGATATAGGCAGTTCAGTTAAAAGATTACATGGCACTCAAGGATGTTCCTTTAGATGATGTCCTTTTCCACTTTGAATAGGGCTCAGATCAAGATGCCTTCCTGAAAAGCCCAAGCAGGGACCAGTAGCCCCATGTAGAACTTGCAATTCACTGTTCACTAGCTAATGTATGGAGTGTAACGACCCTGGTTGGCACTGGTGCTGCATGCACCCTTGTTTACAGCAAGTTAGAAGCTGTGTCCTGGGTTTAGAGCAGTGTACTGTGAAGGCTGTGTCCTGTGATGTGTAACAGGGAACACCAGGGTTAATGGTAAAAGAAGCAGTATGTCTCCACCTCTCAGAATCTGGGACAAACTTGTTCTGGAAGTCCCAGCCCATGAAATAAGGAAGGGAAAAAAAGCAAACAAACAAGCAAAAAAAGAAATAAAATGGTTTTAATTGCCAGGAAGCATAATTGTATATAAAAATTCAAAAGAGTCTACAAAAAAGCTACTAGAACTAATGTCAGTTTAGCAAGTTCATCTTTATACATGGCAAATATACAAGTCATCTGTGTTTTTAATTAGGTAAGTGCCAGCCTGAACAATTGGTATTTGAAATGATAAAAGCATTTCCAGTAGTAACACACATACACACACACACACACATACACGTATCTAGGTACCAACTGAATAGAACAAGAATAGGATTTGTATGCTGAAAACTTCAAAACACAATAAAAAATTTTAATTCTAAATAAAGATATATACAATGTTTATAGATCAGAAGATTTTAAGATGTTCAAGATATCAATTCTTTACCAATGACCTACAGATACATCACAGTCTTAAAGAACATCTCAGTAAACTGTCATAGATACTGACAAGCTAAACCTAAAATTTATATGGAAACCAAAGAGAGTAGCCCAAATGAATCTGAACAAGAGCAAAGTGGGAAGACCCAAATGATCCACTGAGCTGATGAAGAATGATAGATCAGAAGCTGACTCACACAAATATAGTCAACTACTTTTTGACAAAGGTGCTAAAGCAATTTAATGAACAAAGGACAGTCATCAGTAAATGGGGCTGGAACATGGGACAGACACATGGAAAGAGATGACCTGAAACATACCTCACAGTTTATATAACTGAGTCATAGGCTGAAATGTAAATTTTAAATGACAAACTTCCAGAAGAAACCATAGAAGAAAATCTGAAATCTGATAACAATAACAAAGGGATGACCTATGCAAGAAAAAGCTGAGAAACTCTACTTTGTTAAAATTAAAATCTTAGTTCTGGGGAATACATTGTTAAACAAATGAAAATACAAGACACAGATGGAGAAACACTTTAAAAGTCACTTTTAAAAAAGGACTCATTCTGGCTTACTTCACTCTGTATAATAGGCTCCAGAGGGATGGTACGGGGAGGGAGGTGGGAGGGGGGTTCAGGATGGGGAACATGTGTACACCCATGGTGGATTCATGTTGATGTATGGCAAAACCAATACAATATTGTAAAGTAAAAAAAATAATAATAATGATAAATAAATGATAAATGGCTACAAATAATATTAATAAAATGTAATGTTAACTTCTCAAAAAAAAAAGACTCATGTCTGAAATATACAAAGAAATCTTAAAAGAAAATAAAATACACAAGTTGGTATATTGGGCAAAATATCTGAGCAAACTCTTCACCAAATAAAATACAAGGGTCCCAAATAAGTATATGAAAAGATGTTTATTTGACAAAGTTGACACTATTTGTCCTTAGGGAAATGAAAGTTAAGCCCACAAGGAGGTACCACTACACACTGATTAGAATGACAAAACAAACAAACAAGGACAATACCAAATGTTGGCAATGATACACTGGGAGATCTCACTCCTCACTGGTGCAGATGCAGAGCAATAGCACCACTTTGGAAAACAACTTGTTAGAAAGTTAACCATGCAATCAAGCATTCCAGCTCCTAAGTGCTTACTCAATAAGGAAAAATGGACTACTGTTCCACTCAAGAACATGGATGAATCCTAAAAGCATTTTGCTAAGGAAAAGAAGCCAGATCCAAAAGGTGACCCCCACAGCCCATTCTGAATCAGTACCTCTGGGAATTTGCACTTTCTAGCCTGTTCCCACAGAGAAGGCAATGAATGCACCCCACTCCAGTGTTCTTGCCTGGAGAATCCCAGGGACAGGGGAGCCTGGTGGGCTGCCGTCTACAGGGTCGCAGAGAGTCAGACACAACTGAAGCGACTTAGCAGCAGCAGCCTGTTCCCAGGTGATGTTCATGCCAGAGACTTCAAGCCACATGCGAGCAGCTCTCTTCAGGCATTTATTTACCTCAGCCCTTATTGGCCAACAGATTTGATTGAGATATCTTAAGGAAACAGACTGCTGAAAGGGGCAAAAAACCAAAGACAAAATGCATGCATGTGGAGATGTAACTGCAAAAACTTAAACAAGTTGAGCACTTATTTACAATATAGCCTATCTTTTGGTTTACATGTGTCTCTCTTAATAGACAGGAGTGTGGGGAAAATGTTTTCTTCAGTTTTACATTCTCATGACTTAATGCAATTATAATCAGTTAGTAGGAACTGTATAGGTTAACTTGTGTGAATGGAAACACAAAGCTAGGGGCCTTCTTCTGTACTAGTATTATAACCTTGGGAAACTTACCTAACTTCTCTGTCAGTTTATCCAACTATGAAATGTGAGTAATAATAGTAACTGATATTACAGTCCTCTTATGAGAGTACAGGGAATTAACACATGTAAGTCACAAGAAGAGTGCCTGACACTTAGAAAGTGCTCAATAAATGTGAGTTGTTATTTCATTCTGCTGCTAAGTCGCTTCAGTCGTGTCCAACTCTGTGTGACCCCATAGACGGCAGCCCACCAGGCTCCCCTGTCCTTGGGATTCTCCAGGCAAGAACACTGGAGTGGGTTGCCATTGCCTTCTCCAATGCATGAAAGTGAAAAGTGAAAGTGAAGTCGCTCAGTCGTGTCCGACTCTTAGCGACCCCATGGACTGCAGCCCACCAGGCTCCTCTATCCATGGGATTTTCCAGGCAAGAGTACTGGAGGGGTGCCATTGCCTTCTCTGATTTCATTCTGCAGAAAAATATAAATATATATAATAGTATAAATAATACAAATTTTGTCCAGTGCATGCCTAATTGCCCTGGAAAGAAAAGCATAGATGCGGTTTTGTTGCTAGGGAAATATAACTTTCCCCAACAGACTGATTGAATAAAACATTTTCAGAGGTCTGGGGACTAGCACTAACTTTTATGTTGCCAGAAGTAATTATGACTAAGTAAGTAACAAGGAGGTGCTGAAGAGTAATTTTTCCTCCTCTCAAAGTATCTATTTTTGAAATACTATAAACACATACATTTCCTAAAAACTTTTCTTTCTCTTTATTTTGATGATCAATCTTCTTAAATAGAAGACACAATAGTGTTTTATTAGCCTCATGTATGGAAAAGGTAGTGTCATTGTATCTCCATTGGAAATTATACCAGCCTAAAATATGGTTTTCAGGTATGGACTTCTTCACTTATCCAAGTACAAGCACAATGTGAAAAACACTAGATTAAACTTGAAAAATTTATCAAGTTTGATTATACACATTTTTAAATTAGAAATAACAGAATATCCCCAAAATATATATATGTGGGGTTAGCAAGAGAGTGATTCTTTAGTACTTACATTCAATTCTGTAGCTATTACCATAGACTTTACTGCCGTTAGCTAAACCAGGCTACCTGTGCACTCTGCAATATGATAGCCACTAGCCACACCTGGCTATTTAAATTAAAATTAATTAAAATTAAACAACATTAAAAATTCAGTTCCCCAATCACACATTTTAAGTGCTCAATAAACACATGTGACTAGAAGCTACCACACTGGGCAGAACAGATAAAGAACATTTATCACCATGGAAAGTTCTGTTGGCAAGTTCAATTATACTAGCCAGATGTCAGTCGGAAGCATTGGATTTATCTCTGTGCTCTTTTGAGGATTGTTTTGGAGTGGTTAGCATTTTTCTCTATCATTATAGAAGTGTTTTATCATCTTTATAAATTACACAGTTGATGAACTGACATGGGGTCCATGAGTAGCTCTGAATTTGCAGGAAGCAGTTCTCAGCAAACAGCTTCAGTTTTGTGCAGACGCATACCGTGGAGCTCAGTTAAAAATGCCTTTCCACCTGCTCATTGGCTCTGCACAACTGAGAAGGGAAATAGGTTTCTACATTATTCCCTAAGTCCACTCATCCAGGCAGTCACCCTATCCCCTTGGTCCACCCATCACCTAGTTTGCTCTCCTTAATAAGGCACAGTAGACAAATTGTGCCAGATTGTCAAATGCCAAACCTATGAGTTATACTAATGCTTTTTAAGTCAGTTTTTTTTTTCAAGAAATTAAAATACCAAATGAGCTTGTTTTCATAAGTGGACTACCTTGATCAGACTTGTACTGCAGGTGTATTGAGGACACAGGGCTGGATGGTCATGGGCAGTTTACTATTGGAGAGTAGTCTCGGATTTGAAAGGGTGGAGACTGAACTGCCAGAGCATGTGCGCTGTTAGAGGGAAGGAAAAATGGCAAGGTGGTTTGTATATGGTCATGCAGGACCACCAAAGCCAACCTCCCATGGGGTCAGAATAGCTGCAGACATAAGCATTGGGCTTTCCTGGGAGGAATTCCATAAAGAGGATGTGGATGGGCTCAATGGTGATGATCAGTAGGACAGAGGGGGACATCATCATGTTACAATGGTCTATCCGAGACACAGGCAAACACTGCTAGACAATGCAGCTACTTCTTTGTTCTTCTTTAGGGTCTTGAGGCCATTCAGTTTGGCCTCTTGGATACCCTGAGACTGACATGCTACACGTTAATAAGGAATGCGTGGCCAGTTAGGTGGACTTTCCTTGTTGTGTACTCCATAACTCGGGTCTTTTAGAGTTGTAGATAGTAATGGGGAAGTTCTTTAAAAAAAAAATTAAAGAAACAGAAAACAAATATGAATTGCTCAGAGAGGTGCCCACATAGTAACACTGACCAGGCATGACCTCACTCCCTCAGGTTCAGCTCCCCAAGCCTAGGGTGTCCTGGGCTTTACCCAGGGCACAGACTCCCTGCTTCACAATGTCCTGTGAAGTCATAGCTGTCAGTGCACAAGATTGTCTCAGGCACAATCCCAGGGGAGGTGAAATTAGAAAGTGAAAGTGTAAAGTGTTAGTCACTCAGTTGTGTCCAACTCTTTGTGACCCCACGGACTTTAGCCTGCCAGTGTCCTCTGTCCATGGGATTTTCCAGGAAAGTACTGTAGTGGGTTGCCATTCCCTTTTCCAAGTTGGAAGCTGCTACCTAAATATGGATTTAGAATAAGGCCAGTGTGTTAAAGGGTTCAAATGCATAATGAAGTTCAGACCTAATAACCTACAGGGCTTTGTTCTTTGAGAGGGAGAATCTGACTTTAGAAATATTTCTTAAGTTCCTGATACAACGTTCTTTCCTCCAGAAAGACCCCCTATCTAAAGGAATTTATATTCCATTTCACTTACCCGACTTCCTGTTCACCATGGGAATGACTCCAAGTGCAGTCTCTAAGGAACTCCCTGCCCAGCTATACATTTGAGGACATATTGATGCCTGTCTCCTGATATAACTAAAGCAATATATTTTTACATCTGAAGTTACTCAGGACTACTTTAGAGAAATATAACATTTAAAATTTTAAAACTTTTTAATTAAAAATTAATTAAAAAGATGAAAGTATTTTCTCAAAGATTAGGAACAAGACAAGGATGTTCACTGTCACCACTTTTATTCAACCTAGTTTTGAAAGTCCTAAGCACAGCGATCAGAGAAGAAAAAGAAACAAAAGGAATCCAAGATGGAAAGAAGAAGTAAAACTATCACAATTTGCAGATGACATGATACTACATAGAAAATTCTAAAGATGTTACCAGAAAACTATTAGAATTCATCAATGAATTCAGGAAAATTGAAACAGTGGAAACAGTGTCAGACTTTATTTTTGGGGGCTCTAAAATCACTGCAGATGGTGACTGCAGCCATGAAATTAAAAGACGCTTACTCCTTGGAAGGAAAGTTATGACCAACCTAGATAGCATATTCAAAAGGAGAGACATTACTTTGCCAGCAAAGGTCCGTCTAGTCAAGGCTGTGGTTTTTCCTGTGGTCGTGTATGGATGTGAGAGTTGGACTGTGAAGAAAGCTGAGTGCCGAAGAATTGATGCTTTTGAACTGTGGTGTTGGAGAAGACTCTTGAGAGTCCCTTGGACTGCAAGGAGATCCAACCAGTCCATTCTGAAAGAGATCAGCCCTGGGATTTCTTTGGAAGGAATGATGCTAAAGTTGAAACTCCAGTACTTTGGCCACATCATGCGAAGAGTTGACTCATTGGAAAAGACTCTGATGCTGAGAGGGATTGGGGGCAGGAGGAAAAGAGGACAACAAAGGATGAAATGGCTGGATGGCATCACTGACTCGATGGACGTGAGTCTGGGTGAACTCCAGGAGTTGGTGATGGACAGGGAGGCCTGGTGTGCTGCAATTCATGGGGTCACAAAGAGTCAGACACGACTGAGTGACTGATCTGCATCTGCAAGTTATAAAGTTAATATACAGAAACCTGTTGCATTTCTATACACTAACAACAAACTACCAGAAGGAGAAATTAAGGAAACAATTCCATTGACATTACATCAAAAAGAATAAAATACCTCTGAATAGATCTACTCAAAGAGGTAAAAGATCTATACTCAGAAAATTATAAGCACTGATGAAAGAAACAGATGGAAAGATATACTGTGTTCTTGAATTGGAAGAATTAATATTGTTAACATGACCATACTCCCCAAGGCAGTGTATAGATACAAAGCAATCCCTATCAAAATACCAATGACATTTTTCACAAGACTAAAACAAATACTTAATTTGTATGGAAACACGAAAGACACCAAATAGCCAAAACAATATTGAGAAAGAAGAATAGAGCTGGAGGAATCGCAAGTCTTGATATCAGAATATACTATAAAGCTACAGTAATCAAAACAGTATGGTACTAGCACCAAAACAGACACATAGATCAATGGAAAGAACAGAGAGCCAGAAATAAACCCATGTATTGTGGTCAGTTAATTTATGGCAAAGAAGGCAAGACTACACAATGGAGGAAAGACAGCCTCTTCAATAAGTGGTGTTGGAAAAAGTGTACAGCTACATGTAAAAGAACGAAATTAGGACATTTTCTAGCCCCATATGAAAAAATAAACTCAAAATGGGTTAAAAGCCTAAATATAAGACCAGATACCATAAAACTCCTAGAAGAAAACATAGGCAGAACACTCTTTGACATAAATCTTAGCACTATTTAGTCAGGAAGCAGGGGGTGGATCTGTCTCCTAAAGCAAAGGAAGTAAAATCAAAAATAAATAAATGGAACCTAAATAAAATTAAAAGCTTTTGTGCAGCAAAGGAAACCATAGACAAAACAAAAAGACAACCTACAGAATGGGATAAAATATTTACAAATGAAATGATGGATAAGGGGTTAATATTCAATATATTAAAACTCAACATTCAAGAAACTAAGATCATGGCATCCAGTTCCATCACTTCATGGCAAATAAATGGGGAAACAATGAAAACAGTGACAGACTTTATTTTCTTGGGTTCTAAAATCACTGCAGATGGTGACTGCAGCCATGAAATCAGAAGACGCTTGCTTCTTGGCAGGAAAGCTATGAAAAACCTAGACAGTGTGTTGAAAAGCAGGGACATTACTCTGCCAACAAAGGTCCATATAGTCAAGGCTATGGTCTTCCCAGTGGTCACATATGGTTGTGCGAGCTGGACCATAAAGAAGGCAGAGCACCAAAAAATTGATGCCTTCCAACTGTGGTGCTGGAGAAGATTCCTGAAAGTCCCTTGGACAGCAAGATCAAACAATCGGTCTTAAGGGAAATCAATCATGAATACATGTTGGAAGGACTGATGCTGAAGCTGAAACTCCAGTATTTTGGCCATCTGATGAGAACAGATGACTCATTGGAAAAGTCTCTGATGCTGGGAAAGATTTAGGGCAGAAGGAGAAGAGGGCATCAGAGGATCAGATTGCTGATCAGATTGCATCACTGATGATGGGCAAACTTCAGGAGATGGTAAGAGACAGGGAGGTCTGGTGCACTGCAGTCCATGGGATCACAAAGAATCCAACATGACTGGGTGACTGAACAACAACAACAACAACAACAACAGATGATCTGAATAAACATTTCCCAAACAGGACATGCAAATGGCCAACAGGCACATGAAAAGATGCCCAACAATGCTAATTATCAGGGAAATGCAAATGAAAACTACAATGAGAGTGGAATTCTCTGGTGGTCCAGTGATTAAGACTTGTTTTTTTTTTATTTTTGTGGCCTGGGTTCAACCCCTAGTCAGAGAACTAAGATCCCACAAACTGTATTGCATGGCCAAAAAAACCCACAATGAGATATCACCTCATTTGTTAGAATGGCTATCATCAGAAAGTGCACAAATAACAAATGTTGGCAAGGTTGTGGAGGAAAGGGAACCTTCATACACTGTTGGTGGGAATGTAAATTGGTGCAGTCCCTGTGGAAATCAGTATGGAGGTTTCTCAAAACACTAAAAATTAGAACTACCATATGACCCAGTTTATATTCCATTCCTACGTATATACATGAAAGAAACAAGAACATTAATTTGAAAAGATGCACCCCAGTATTCATTGAATTATTTACAATATCCAATATACGGAAGCTACTTAAGTATCCATCAACAGATGAATGGATAAAGAAACTGTGGTGTGTGTGTGTGTGTGTGTGTGTGTGCATGAGTGCATGTGCACACGTGTGCCTGCGTGCTGTAATGTCTGACTCTTTGTAACCCCATGGACTGTAGCCTGCCAGGATCCTCCATCCATGGAATTGTCGAGGTGATAATATTAGAGTGGGTTGCCATTTCCTACCCCAGGGTTTCTTTGCCAACCTAGGGATTGAATCCATGTCTCTTGAGGCTCTTGCATTGTCAGGCAGATACTTTATCACTAGTGCCTCCTGGGAAGCATATATATACACACAATGGGATACTACTCAGCCATGAAACAAATGAAATATTGCTTTGCAACATCATGAATGGACCTAGAGGGTATTAAGCTAAGTGAAGTAAGTCAGATGGAGAAAGACAAATAATGTATAACATAATAATGTATAATATTCCACATATAAAAGACTTATATGTGGAATCTAAAATATACAACCAACTAGTGAATAAAACAGAAAAGAAACAGACTCACAGATACAGAGAACAAACTTGTGGTTACCAGTGGGGACAGGGAAGGATGAGGGTAAAAATAGGGGTAGGAGATTAAGAGGAACAAACAGTTAGGCATAAAATAAGATAAAGGGATATATTGTACACCACAGGAATACAGTCAATATTTTATAATAACTACAAATGAGGCATAACCTTTAAAGATAGCTAATGCTTCCCCAGTGGCTCAGTGGTAAAGAATCTGCCTGCAATGTAGGAGCTGCAGGAGCTGCGGGTTTGATCCCTGGGTCAGGAAGATCCCCTGAAGGAGGAAATGGCAGACTTCTCTAGTATTCTTGCCTGGAGAATCCCTTGGACAGAGGAGCCTGGGAGGCTACAGTCCATAGGGCCTCAAAGAGTCGGACACAACTGAAGCAACTGAGCAATCATTATATTGGCTTCCCAGATGGCTCAAGTGGTAAAGAATCTGCCAGCCAATGCAGTAGCTACAGTAGACATGGGTTCGATCCCTGGGTCAAGAAGATTACCTGGAGGAGGAAATGGCAACTCACTCCAGTATTCTTGCTGGGACAATCCCATGGATAGAGAAGCCTGGCAGGTTACAGTCCAGGGGGTCACAAAGAGTCAGACACAACTGAGCATGAATCACTATATAATACACCCATAACTTGTATAATATTGTATAACACCTATACATCAATAACAATTTCTTAAAGAACAAGCCGAATGCCTATGTAATGTGAGGACACATTAATGACATTTATCTCCTCAAAAGAGTGGGCTTTTCTTCCTGTCATTGTGTTTTGATTGTATATTGACCAGTGAAGTATAAGACAGGTGAAGGGCATGTGAGGCTACTTCCTCTGCAGCTTGAGGCCTGCTGGCATCGTTCAGGGGTTCTCCCAGCCCACCTGGCCAGAGCTTGTGGCATGTGTGAAACCCGTAGAGCACAGACTGTTTTAACTGTGGCCGTCTAATGGTATGTATAATAGATATTCCACTACAAGGATGAAATAATGAGACACGAGAAAAGGAAAAAGAGTTGTCAGTGATAAACAGAAGGCAATGGCAAGGCCTTCCTGTAGCTTCTGAGATGACTACCAGAGACCCACCTTCTCCCAGCAGATCCCTCCCATCACCACCCAGCTCCCAGTCATAAGGAAGTCTTCGCTCTTCTTGGTTTACACAAAAGTCCCAGGAGCAAGACACCTGCTAGTCTACACTTGTCCTATGCAGTCAGATTGCTTATCATCAATTCCCTCTAAGCCACACAGGTACTTTAGCTAAAGGAACACCTTTTCCACTCCTCCTATCTCCTGTGAAGACCTCCCTTGAAACCCCACCCAAAGACCAAGTCAGCTTGGATTAGAAGCTGTGGGCAAGGGGGTGATTTCCACCACCCAAGTGTTCTCTGTGGGGATCCACCTGTTAAGATCTGGGTTACAAATCCAGGTGCTACTGAAGGACATTGGTACAGCTTCTCCTTTTCCAGATTTCTCTGCTTATTTCCAGATGACCTGTGGTAAGCAAACTAGCAGTTCCCCAAGATGTCTAAGTATTTATGTCTGGAACTAGTCAGTACACATGGAAAAGGGACTTTGCAGATGTGATTAAGTTAAGGATCTTGGAATGGGATGATCTTGGATTAACTAGGTGAAAACATACTAATTTATAAGGACTTCCATGAGTGGGAGAGTTGCCAAAACTCAGCTTCTGTTCACTGGTGCCAAATAGAAATGTAGAAACAGAGTTCTGAGTGAAGTAGAAGAGAATAGCTTTATTGCTTTGCCAGACAAAAGGGGGCACAGTGAGCTAATGCTCTCAAAACTGTGTGTTCCACCCTGGAGGGAGTAGTGAGAAGCCTTGTAGTGTTCAAGGAGCAAGGCATAGCCAGATCACAGACATTCCTCCTCTGGTTGGTTGTGCGGTGATTGGGAGTTAGCATCATCAACCTTCTGGTTCTAACTGGTCTGGGGTCTACATGTTTGTGAGCAACAGTTTTCATCTGGTGAGGTCTGCTTCCTGTAAAGACAACTTAGGAATATGTGTCAGGCTTTTGTCTTTCAGGGAATCATGTGTTCAGTAATCTTTCCATGTGGTGGTTTTTGTAGTCTAAAGTGTTACCAGTTCCCCAGCTCAACAGCTATTCATTGTTTCTACATCTTCATATTTCCCAATTATTAACTCTTGAGTCAGCACTTTAGTTCAAAAGACAAGGACACCAGGGCCCGTACGTGGTTTCCAGAATCCTTATAAATTACAGAGGGAAACAGGGGAGTCTGGGTAAAAGAAGAAAATCATAATGGCAGGGTACATCTGAGTGATTTAGGGCCATAAACCAAGGAATGTGGGTGACCTCCAGAAACTGGACAAGGCAAGGAGTGGATTCTTCCCTAGAGCCCGCAGAAGGCAGGTAGCCCTGCTGACACTTCATTTCGGAGCTGTGATCTCCGTAACTGTGAGATCATAGATTCAAATTGTTCTAAAGCCACTAATTTTGTGATAATTTGTTACAGCAGCTAAAGGAAGCCAATATGAGATTAGCAATGTTTGGTTTGGCTACAAAGCCATATGATGAATAATCTATAAAAACTGAAGCAATTATACAAATTATTAAGTATTTAGTATACAAGCCTTGAAAAGTGTTTTTTTTTTTTTTAATTATAATGCTGAACTTTGCATGGATAAAGACACAAGGCTCCATGATACAGCAAAACTGTACAGGATCGTGAATTAAAAGCCAGGGGATCTGGAGTTCTAGTCCAGCTTGCCACAGTGTGACTTGAGACATGTTTTGGAGACTTTTAGCTTAAACAGTTTTTGAGTAAAATGGAATTTTTCATCAAGTCTGAGTAGAGTAAAGACACTCAGTTTTTGATGCCTGTGGTTCATACCAAGAGGTAATCTAATGTCAAAATTTTTTAAAACGCCAGATTACAATTATGGACAGTGGAGAAAATGAAGGTGCAAGGTTGTTCACTGGTGTGCTCTTGGAACCAGTATGTACAGCAGGGGAGACCCAAAGGTGCTGCCTCATTTCCAGACCTTTCACATCTTGAATGTGGTCTTACAGTCTCCTCCAAAGACAGTAAGAAATATGAAAATATTTTCCTATGTTAAAAAGAGGAAAGAAGGAAGGGAGGGAGGAAAGAAGAAATAAAGATTTATTTGGGGTCCTCCCTCCCTTTCTACCTACTTTATTGTTTTTGTTCAGTTATGTCTGACTTTTTGCAACCCATTGGACTACAGCTCTCCAGGCTCCTCTGTACATGAGATTTTTCAGTCAAGAATACTGGAGTGGTTGCCATTTCCTTCTCTAGGCGATCTTGCCAGCCTAGGGATCAAACCTGAGTCTCTTGCATTGCAGGTGGATTCTTCATTTGCTAAGCCATCAGGAAAGCCCTTGCTTCATCCCAGAGCAGAGGAACAGTGAAAGGATTTGTCTGCTCTGGAAAGTGGCCATGCACAGCGGTGAAGATACTGACCCACTTGCCAGTGCTCTTTGCACAGCACCTGCACGCCCTCCCTGTGGACCTGCTACACATTGACTCTGACAGCAGACCTGAAGCCCTGGACATGGCAGTAAGCATCAAAATCACCCTGAGCCATCACTGTTCTTCATCTTGATGCAAAGCCCCAAGTCAGCCATATTAAAAAGTGCCCCCCAGGACTCCTAAATGGAGGCCAGGAGACATGGACCGCCTTCCTTCTTCGGCAGTGACTCATGAGGAAGTGAGTCCAGATGTGAGCTCCATGCAGCAGTCTGAGTGGGTGCAGGAGTCAGTCAGGAGGTACAGCGTCCGCCTTCCTGTTACCACCAGCTAAAACCCTGTTCTTCCGCCATCCATAGTCAACAAATTCACCTTTGACATGAGCTGAATTGTGTCTTCTCCACAAGCGCCCAAGGGATGGCATCTCTGACTGAACTGCAGACCTTGGGATGCCAGTGCATCAAGGCACATGTGTCCTCAAGTGTACTCATCTTCACCTGGTCTCCCTTTATTGGCCTGTGGTGGTGACGAGGTTCTACACAGCAGCCACCGGGCAGTCAACTCTGGGCTACTTGTTGTTTGGACTGAATTTACACTCATCAGAAGGCTTGAGTGTGGGCCTTCTGATGTCTGTATTTGTGGAACATGTGCTATTTACCCTGCTCTACTGGATATATTTTCACACATTCACTTCTGCTATTGACAAGGGAGGTACAAGTAATTGACCCAGAACAGGATTCAGGTACTGCCAACTTCCTTGGAAAAAAAAATTATAATAATTGATTATTATCACATTTAATAGAAACTCATTTCATTATGCCCTTCATACAAGTTTGGGAATTGATTATGCACTTATTTTTCCTTCCATAGCCCTCATCTTTCCAGGTCTTTGTTAATACAATAGATAGGGTTAGAACAGGAGATACTTAAAAATATTTCCCACAAAGTCTTAATGCTGCATTTATGGGAAAAATCTGCAAACTTGGAGTTACAATTTCAAGAGACAGATTTATGACTGAGGGCATGCCATCTAAAGGTACTATAGAGTGGAAAGGCTATCATGTATCTTGGATTATTTTAATGTCTTTTTATCTGAGGCACAAAGATAGAACCAGATGCATTGTTGTGGCCTCTGGAGAGGAAACTTATCACGAAGGGAAAAACAGAGTTCACCATCACAATAAGACCATCACACAAGCAGACATGAGACTTATCCTTACCCTACTGAGACTGATCCTGGCTTAGCTTTCAGAATGCTTAGTGCCTCCATGTTTGGAAAAGCATCAGATGTACTTCTCTGACAAAGCAATAAGCAAAGTGACTTAAATGGCTGGAGAACTGGTGTTGATTTAAGGATGATAGACACAAGTTTGCACAAATTCAGAGGTAGGTCAGGTCACTCCTTTGAATTTCACCATCCCTCTGCCCTAGCTACTCACTTGACTGGGGCCTCCAGGTAAAAGCAGTCCATGTACTTCTCTCCCCAGAGACCAGCCAGGCTGGCACAATAGTATGCACTTAGTGAGTTTTGTGTCTTTCCAGTGAGATTCAGTGCTCTACCACTACCCAACTGAAGCCACAGAGAATCTCAGGACCAACAGAGCTGGGTGTACAAGACAGCTTAGTGGAAAAGAGAGGTGTGTTTTGTCCTTTCCAGTAAATAGTGTCACACCCCTGAAGACAGTGGGCTAGGGATAAGCAGGAGAAAAAACTCCAGGGACAGAAAACCCAGGCAGTTTCAGCAGTTTGGTCCTTTAAGAAATGACTTTCTTATGACCTGATTTTTAGTTTTCCAAGATTGTGTTGAATTTGGAAGAAAAGGCTCCAAAAGCAGGTGAGAATGTGGCACAAGAAGAAGCAGATAAACACACCTCAGTTTGTTGTCGTGGCAGCTCATCTGCTGAGCGTGTTATGACTCTTTCCACACAATGTCCTTTGCAGTTCACAACTGTGAAACATGTCATCTACCTTGATAAGGCACCAGCTTGAGTCCCATCAGGCTGCAGGCTTGCTTTGAGCCCTTCCAACATGGGGCCGCTGGGCCCTCTGGGTTTCCTCTTGCATCCTCCCAACTCCTACTACACACACAAAAATGGGCCACATCCAATTTCTGGTGACTTACTAGGTTTTTTGTAAATGACAGTGATCACTTTTAGACGAAAAATGTTTATGATGGAGTTTTTCATTCATGATCTTATTTTGCTACTGATGTAAAAATGAAATATCACATCATCCATCACTGCATTTGCAATGATGCCTCAGTAATGTCACCCCACTCCATAAAGGTGCATGCATAACCACTCAGTCATGTCTGACTCATTGTGACCCCATGGACTATAGCCCACCAGGCTCCTCTGTCCATGGTGATTCTCCATGGAACACTCCAGTGTTCTTGCCATGCCCTCCTCTAGCATATCTTCCCAACCTAGGGATCAAACCCAGGTCTCCCTCATTGCAGGTGGATTCTTCACCATCTGAGCCACCAGGGAAGTCCAAGAATACTGGAGTGGGTAGCCTATCCCTTCTCCAAGGAATCTTCCCAACCCAGGGGTCAAACTGGGGTCTCCTCCATTGCAGGTGGATTCCTTATCTGCTGAGCTACCAGGGAGGCCCTCATAAAGGTGAGAAACTGATAAAAATTAAAATGCTTTTCAATTATTTGTGTTACCAGGAGCTATAAGTAGCCAAAATTAAAATTAAAGTATGACACTTTTGGGCCGCAGATATTATGAGACAGTTGTATTAATGAAAAAAAAAAAAAAGATACTCAGAAAACTAGCTGTCCTGAGTAAGAAGCACTGAGAAGCAGCCTCCTGCCAAGGGCAGGAGTTTCAAGATTCTTGGCTGCATTATTACTGGGAAACAAAACCCAATGTGGCAACACTAAAATGTTAAAACTTGGCCCAGTTGTGTGTTCCTGAACCATCTGTGGCTCCTCAGTGTTCTTTCCAATAGGAAAAATGGTCCTTATGTTAGAGTGAGGTTTCCAAATAGCTTGGAATACATCCACAGTACTGTTTACTTTTGGTCAAGATCAGGGGTTGGGGATATTCTTCTCACCCAGCCTGCAGAAACTGATCACCAAGGGAGGAGAAGAGTGAGAGCTGAGCTTATAAATTTGGCTCCAGTAGCCAATCAGTTCTGTTTTTCTACATTTAGAAATAATGTATAAAGAAGTAAGGCCTTGAACATGAGTCATACCAAGTGAATATTTAAAGGTTTGAAACCTGTGCTAACAAGTTGTTTATGGATTTAAGCTGCCCCTTCTGTTAACAACATGAGATAATTTCAGTTTCTCTAGACCATTTTATAAAATACAAAATAAGTGGATTTCATAGTCTGGTGAACTGATAATCACAGAAAAATACACAGTTCTCTAGCATGTTAAGATTTAATAGGCAAAGTTATTTATGGACTTGAAATTACTGTAAAACATGAGAATAACAATATTTTGGTGTAAATGAGGAAGATATTCATTTCAGACAGGATGAAAAAACTTTGGGAAAATGTTGTGTATTTCTTGATATATCTTCTGTGTGTGACTGTTTCCATTCAAGTTGGTATCTAGCCTCTGAACTGAGGAGGAGTTGATATTTGTGGTACATTCTTAAATGGAAAATGCTTTTTTATTAATCCATCAAATTATAATCAAAATATATCATGATCTTTGCTATTTTTGTTAGCATTTGAGTAGATGCATTGCTGATGTGAGGAATCAATTATGGAAAGCAATTTTTTGGTAAGCACTTTCTTTTCAGACACTTCAATTCAGTCTGTTTTATGTGTCCATATGTGTACCTGGCCAAAGATGACATGAAGAATTAGCAGTATTTTTATAAGTATACAGGTAGTGTCATGAGTGTTTAGGCATAAAGTGGAAATTATTTCTGATAAAATAGCCAACTGAGTGGAAAATTAGGTGAGAAATTCACTCAACATAGAGTCAATTGTATTTATACAAATGTTTTTTCTCTATGCTATAATCTGAATAAGCTGAAAGAGTTCACCAAACTCATAATTTGATCACAGAATTAATCAATTTTTATTTTAAGAACAATAATATTTGACCTAACTAGGCCTCTTACTATAAAAAAATGCCATATTAAAAAAATGGACACAGTAACAGGGAACAGCAATGGGCTTGCAAAAGGGAGAAGCCGTTCATTCAGGCTGCTGTGAATAAGACCACAGACAGGATAGCAGAAACAACAGTAGTTCTTTTCTTATAATTCCAGAGGCTGGGAGTCCGAGATCAAGATGCTGATAAGTTCAGTGTCTGGTAAGGACCTGCTTCCTTCCAGGTTCATAGGCAGTTTTCTTCTTGGGTCTTCACAAGACAGAAAGGGCCAGTAGTTCCCTGCGGTCTCCTCTATAATTCCATTTAGAAGGGCTCTGCCTTCATAACTTGGACACCTCCCAAAAAGCCCACTTCTAAATACTATCATGTTGAGGATTAGGATTAAACGTGAATTTCAGGTGGGCACAAACATTTGGTCTATGGCAAGGTCCCTTGTTCCACTGTGCCCAGAGCCAGGTCCCCTGGGGAGGCTCAGCCACCTGCAGGGGCCTAGAAGGACGGACACAAGGCACATCTGTGATTCAGTGCTTCCTCTACTGTGTTCCCAAGCAAAGCCTGTAAAATTTCCCTTTGCTTAACATAACCAAGGAGGACTGCGTGATATCGTCTAAGCTAAAACTCTTCCCTGTCATTTTCATCCCCCTTTCATGTGCCCCTTCCCTTGGGATGACCACAATATTTAGTACCATGAGCCTTCTGAGTATCTTCCTTTTATGGAAATAGGAAGGCATCCACTATCAGCTATTTATATTTTTCATTTTAAAATTAGATTAAATACAAACGTTCTGAAAAGCATTTGAATGTGGGGGCTTGGTCTCTTTCACATCAAATGGGTTTTGTCCTCATGGTTAAATGAGCTTCAAATATTTGTAAGGAGAAAAAATATCCTGGGGATCAAGAAAATGATTATGTTGCTCAAGTAGTATTAAAATAAATCTTTTTTTTTTAATTGAAGTATAGTTGATTTATAGTGTGTTAGTTTCAGGTGTACAGGACAGTGGTTCAGCTGTACATATACATACATACATATGAGTTGATCCATAAAGAAGGCTGAATGCTGAAATTGATGCTTTTGAACTGTGGTGTTGGAGAAGACTCTTGAGAGTCCCTTGGACAGTAAGGAGATCAAACCAGTCCATCCTAAAGGAAATCAACCCTGAATATTTATTGGAAGGACTGATTCTGAAGCTGAAGCTCCAATACTATGGCCACCTGATGCGAAGATCTCACTTATTTGAAAAGACCCTGATGCTGGGAAAGATTGTAGGAAGGAGAAGGGGGTGACAGAGGATGAGATGGTTGGGTGGCATCACTGAGTCAATGAACATGAGTTTGAGCAAACTCCGGGAGATGGTGAGGGATAGGAAAGCCTGGTGTGCTGCAGTCCATGAGGTCGCAAAGAGACACAATGATTGAACAACAACAATGCATGTATATATATGTGTGTGTGTGGGGGTATATATATATATGTGTATATATATATATATATATATATATATATATATGTGTATATATATATATACAAAATCTTTCTCCTATTATTTTCCCCTATAGGTTATTACAAAATATTAAGTATAGTTCCCTGTACTATACAGGAGGTCCTTGTTGATAATGTATTTTATATATAGTAGGGTGTATATGTTAATCCTAAACTCCTGATTTATCCCTGCCTCCCTTGGCCCCTTTGGTAAGAATATGCTTCTCTTCTATGCCTGTGAGTCTATTTCTGTTTTGCGAATAAGTTTATTTTTATCTTTTTTAAGATTCCATATATAAGCAGTATTATATATCGATATTTGTCTTTGTCTGGCTTACTTCACTTAGTATGATAATCTCTAGGTCCAGCCATGTTGCTGAAATGGCCTTATTTCATACTTTTTTATGGTTGAGTAATTTCTATTATATATGTATCTTCTTTACGCATTCATCTGTTGATGGACATTTAGGTTCATTCCATGTCTTGGCTGTTATAAACAGTGCTGCAATGAACGTTGGGGTGCATGTATCTATTCAAATTATAGTTTTCTCTAGATATATGCCAGGAATGGGATTGCAAGATCATATGATAACTCGTATGGACTTTCAGGTGGTTCAGTGGTAAATAATCTGCCAGCCAGTGCAGGAGATGTAGGAGAAGTGTGTTGGGAAGATCCCCTGGAGGAGAAAATGGCAACCCATTCCAGTATTCTTGCCTGGATAATACCATGGACAGAGGAACTTGGTGGGCTACAGTCATGGGGTTGCAAGAGTCAGACACAACTGAGTGAGCACACACATGTTAACTCTATTTTTAGTTTTTTTAAAAGATCCCCCATTCTGTTCTCCATAGGACATGCACCAATTTACATTCCCATCAACAGTGTAAAAGAGTTCTTTTTTCTCCACACCCTCTCCAGGATTTATTTGTAGATTTTTTTTTTTTTAATGATGGCCATTCTGACAAGTGTGAAATGACTCTTCATTGTTCTGATTTGCATTTCTCTAGTAATTATGATTAAAAATTATGTTGAGCATCTTTTCATGTGCTTATTGGCCTCTGTATGGCTTCTTTGGAGAAATGTCTATTTAGATCTCTCGCCCAATATTTGATTGGGTCATTCGTTGTTGTTGTTGTTGTTGTTTTTTAATATTGAGCTGTTTAATTAATCCCCTGTTGGCCACATCATTTGCAAATATATTCTCCCATTCTGTACATCGTCTTTTCATTTTTTTTATGGCTCCCTTTGGTGTGCAAAAACTTAAATACATCTTTTAAAAATAGAGAAAATTCTCCTTTTTGTTTGTTTCTTAAGGTCCCTCTACTCTCCCAATGAGAGTGAATTGGAGACTGGTCCTGGATATATAGTGCAAGGAGAAATCAGAGGAAACAAGCGTAGGAACCAGGAATCTGGCCAGTACAAGAACTTGTCAGTAGCTTTGCAGATACATCCCTACTTTCCTGTATTTCAAGATTTCTAAATATGGTGCTGTTATCTGTATTACATCTTGGAACTTGTCCACTGATCAGTCACCTGATTTTTTTTTTCTTTTTAAACTATCACCCTGGATACTGGATCTATAGCTTAGGAGAGAGGGCTGAACTGATAATGTAATTTTGAGAGTCAGTAGCCCCTATATGGCATTGAACACCTGAATATCAGGTAAGATCACAAAGAGAGTGAAAAGAGAGAAAAGAAGAGGACCCGGGACTGAGCCTTGGAGTGCATCAATTTTAAAAGGTCCAGATGAAGAGGTATCAACAGAAAACATCTGAGAAGGTGCAGCTAGTGTAGTGGGAGGAAAACCAGGCAGGTGTGGTCTCCTTAAAGCCAAGTGAAAATCTTTCCTATGGGGAGGAAATAAGACTCAATATAGATAATCCCATTTCCATCTCAGATGAGTACATTTTTTGCACAAACACCATAAATGATTACATTTTCTCCTAGCGCTTTGAAGTTTGTGTAGCAATTCCATAAATTGTCTAATCTTATGCCCAAACAGTAAGGTGTAAATAGTCAGGTATTAATCCACAATTTTGCAGAAGTGAAATCCAAGGTGCAGAAAGATCAAGTGATTAGATTCTGACTTCAGAAAACCATGAGGGAATAAGAGAAAGAGTCATGATTAGAACAAAGTCTCCGAAGTTGAGGCCAGTGTTCTTTCTTCTACCACCTGGTGCTGGGAAATATGACCCCACAGTTTTTCAATCCAGCTAGGATTGGCCTGTGAGTGTGGTATGGACAGAGGTGCATAAAACCTTTCTGATCCTCAGGGCATTTGGCCTAACCTCAATTCATTCATCTATAAATTCTAAATTCATACCTTGCCATTTTGCTGGCCTTAAGGGCTTCTGCTCTGAGTGCTTATAAGGTGTCTGTGGACACATGAACGTGTTCAAAATGTTAAGTAAAATTTTTAGGCAGTAAGTGCCAAATGAGCCCTTCAAGAACAAGCCTGATCCTGACCCAGGAGTCCGGAGGGTTGGGTGAAAGCTCTCCAGCCAGGCTGCTCTTGTTTAAATAGGTTCCACATGGTTCTCTATAATCTAAGTTTGTGTCAAGTTGCTTAAATCTCTCCATACCCCCACATTTTAATTTTTTAAATAGTATGATGATAAAAATAATAAGTGAAAATTCATGGAGTTTGAAACATAAACACCAAGACAATATATAGAAAGTATTTACAAAGGATCTAGTGCATAAGTACCCAATGAATTTCTGAAAGCCTTCCTTGATTCTGCTCCTTCCCAAGGCCAGTTAGAAATCTTCCTCTTTGCTGAGCGTGTTCAGTTAGAACATTCAAAAATTAGAATGTGTGACTCCATCCCGTTCACTTTTTTTTAATTTATTTTTTAATTGAAGGATAATTGCTTTATAGAATTCTGTTGATTTCTGACAAATATCAACATGAACCAGACATAGGAATACATATGTCCCTCCATCTTGAACCTCCCTCCCATCTCCCTCCCCATTTTACCCCTCTAGTTTGTTACAGAGCCCCGGTTTGAGTTCCCTGAGTCCTATAGCAAATTCCCATTGACTATCTATTTTACATATGGCGTTTATATTACATTTACACCAGATGGGAACTCTTTGAAGGCAGGGACTAACCATGCATTTTTCATCTTAATGTTACTAATATGCTTTACACATAAAGGGACACAGTAAATATTTTTAAAAACAATAAATTATTGAACTTTACAGGTAATTCCAGGACAAATGACAAATGGAAAGATTAAATGATAACTTCATAAAGCTGATAAACTTTCCTGGTATGGGGGCTCTTAGAGTAAAGTGCCATTTGACCTCGGGCTGGCCCATGTTCAAGGGAAGGTCAAAGAATCAGACATGAATGAAATAATCATGCCTCAGATAGGCATCTACAAAACCTAGTTAATTTCAAGATATCTAAAACTCCAGAGTATATTTTTAATGAAGTCTTTTAGAAATGAAAACAATTAAAACAGAATAATTTTGAGAATTTATTAGATTCAGGAAACACAAACTGTAACAGTATTTATTAGTCATGGCCAATTGCAGAAATAATAAAAGAATGCATGCCTCCAAAGGACAATTAGATAGAATGTCTTCAGGGCTCAGTGTAGGTCATTCACAATAATGTTATGATCGTTGATTTTATTTTTATTGCATCTCCATCATCAAAGGGAATTCCTGCACTTGCTGGGTGCACAAATTTAATGCTTCCTCAGCAGTTTCACTGCAAGTTAGCATTAAATAATGTACAGAACAAAACATATTAAAATTGTAGTTGTTTTTAATTATTTACTCTAACATTTTTGGCATGGTAAGTATTCTTTCCCCAGTGAGTTACTATAGGAAAAACAATTTATAATGCAATAAAAGAAAGCACTAGTAAGGGAAACCAGTAGGGTTGAAAATGAAGATTTCTGGTAATATATATATATATTGGTAATGTACACCTCAAGAGAAAGAAAAAATGTGTGTCATAGTCAAAAGGAAAAAGGGCTTGAAACAGAACCTGGTGGGGACACCAAAATATAGGAAAAAATGGAGGAAAAGAAACAAACAGCAGAGGCTGGGCAGGTATGGTCAGAAGGTAAGAGGATTCTCTGGACGACATGGTGTCCTGGAAGTCACAGGGGACATATTTTTTCTTTTCTTTTTTAACTTTTTCTGATGATTGAGGCAGCATCTCTATAAAGAAGATTACTTAGGAGGGTAGTTCAGTTCAGTTGCTCAGTTGTGTCCCACTCTTTGCAACCCTATGGACTGTAACACGCCAGGGTTTCCTGCCCTTCACCAACTCCCAGAGCTTGCTCAAACTCATGTCCATTGAGTTGGTGATGCCATCCAACCAGCCCATATTCTGTAGCATATTGGGTATACTTTCAATTTTCACTTTCAACAACCTGGGGAGTTCATCTTTCAGTGTCATATCTTGTTGCCTTTTCATACTGTTTATGGGTTTCTCAAGGCAAGAATACTGAAGTGGTGTGCCATTCCCTTCTCCAGTGGACCACATTTTGTCAGAAATCTTCACCATGACCCATCCATCTTGGGTGGCCCTACATGGCATAGCTCTTGGTTTAATTGAGTTAGACAAGGCTGTGGTCCATGTGATCAGTTTGATTAGCTTTTTGTGATTGTGGTTTTCATTCTGTCTGCCTTCTGACGGAGGGTAAAATCTAATTAAACCAGGACTTCCCTGGGGGTTCAGTGGTTAAGACTGTGCTCCCGCTGCAGGGGCTCAGGTTTGATCCTTGGTTGGGGAACTAAGAACCCACAGGCTGTGCAAAAAGCTAGGTGAAGCTTTGTGTGAAATGCTTGGACCATTCCAGAGTTCTCTCATTGTTCTTTTTATGCACAAAAGGATGATGTGAGAGAATACAGTCATTTCTGACACATGAGAATTTGATGATTAGTTTAATTGGTATAATATGTTAAAGTTGCTGGACAGCACACAGTCACATTGCTGTCTATCTCATCTTTCTTGCCTTCTTTCTTATACATGAATTCAAAGTGTTTATCACAGCAAGTGTTCATGTTAGAAGCAGGGGTAGGTAAGAAATACAGGTAAGTTTCAGGAATATGTAAGAAACCCTAGTAAATGATTCAATGATGTGTCTTCATGAGGCTATATACCTTGAGATTTACTTCATATGTTTAATATTTTCCACTGCTTTCTATGGGTTGGAGTCATCATAAATTCACCAAGACCATCTTCATTGTATTTTCTTTCAGGAAAAAGTCATTGAATGGACATCTCCCTAGCGAGGCATAGCTTGCAGAGGTATTTCCCATCCCATCTCCTAGAGCCTAGTAAAAAAAAAAAAAAAGAAAAAGAAAATGTCATGGTAAATATTTTAAACCAAAACCAAGCTGATTTTCTTTCCTGCTCCCTACCTTCCTTCCTTCTATTTTTCTTTCCTACCTTCCTTTCTCTCTCCTTTCTTTGTTTTGTCTGGTTTTTGAATAATCAAATACAGGTTAAAAAGCAAAAGTGGTATTGGCTAGTATAAAATAAGTGTTTCAATTTGCTACATATTCAATTATTCATCATATGATCTCTTGAAAAAAAGGAGTGGGTGATCTTTCTTGTTTCCCACATGCTAAATATCCTGCTGTAAGTGCTGTTGTCATGGATACCACTGGCCAAGCTCACACAGACCTTGACTTGCCAGTGTTTACAGGGATTGATAGACTGAAACTAAACGTTACACAGCAGCATGTTGTGCTTGCTGCAAGCCTGGCAAGGCAGGTGCCAACAGAACTCTGTGTCCCCTTCTGTGTGTGCTCTGATCAGATTATAAAGAGCCATCACCAGACCATTAATTTTCATTGCCTCTTTGGACAGGAGGGGAGGGGCAAAAAGGAGGCACTTGCAGAGAATAGACAGGTGAAACAGGTCCATAAGCCTGAATAGATCAACCTAAGTAGGAAGATAATAGTTAGAATAATCTAAGAAGATAAATTTTATGAAATCTTAAATCTTCCAGCTTTAGCAACTGCAGTTCCTAAAGACTGTAAGCACCTTGAGTTCAGAGACCGGGTTTCGTTCATATTAGCGCTTCCCTACTTACCTGGTAACACGTTGCACCCAGAAGGTAAACTGTAATCCTTTGTTGAATAAAATGTATACCTTTTTGCCAATTTCCTTCCATTTCCTTAAGCAATACCCACTGAACCAAGTGCCTATAGGGAAGAGTGATTTTCACAAGAGCTAGCCTGTGGGGCTCTGGCTTCACCCGTTGCAGTGAACTTTGATCGTGGCACAGGTTAGAGCTTGCCCTGGATGCGGTCTGCTGTGTGGGGTGCTCTCTACCACCTGGGGCTGATGGGGTGGAGCCCAGCTGAGGCAGACAGGAACTAGCAAAGGAGGGGCACAAGGACTGGGAGTGGTTAGCTCTTTGCCAGCTGGTGCGAACGGTTTGAAGGTTTTAACAACTGTTATGGATGTGCTGTCTCAGATGAACGGAATAGTGACCTGCCCACCAGTTACTGGGCAGGACCTCACCTCCCCACGGTGTGTTAACATCATGAACCTTAATGTTTCCAGTAAGAAATTTTGGCCAGATCCTACTATCTTTATATGTGATCTTCAAAACTTCAAATACCTGCCAAGAATCATTAGATGAGCAAGGCATTAACTTTCTCAGTGAAGTAGATTTCACTGAATACAGACCACCACCCCCAGGTCCCATGTGCAGTGAGGGAACAGAGCTTCTGTGGATGAGGAGGGGTGGCTTGGACCCACAGGATCAGATCAGGGTGCTCACCATGCTATGCTGCAGACAATTTGGGCAAAATGTTTTCATGGGTTGACCAATCATATTCAGCTCTGCATCCTCTTAGAAACAGAAGAAATTGCAGTTGTGTCTAGAAAAGCTATTTGGTGTGATGTTTAAGTAAGGCAATGTCTAGAAACTTGGCCAAGTCTGGGCAGTTTTGCAGGGTAGCTAAAACCCCTCTTTTTGCATGTTGGTATCTGCTTTTTCTGTCATGCAAACAGCCTGGTCATTAGAACTGCATACCACTTCTCCTCTCCCTAGAACATTTTCATGAGGTTTTCTCTATTGCTGCCTATGGGGGTCTGGCAGGCTCAAGAAAGCATGGTGGAATTTGTGGGCTTTCCTGACATTCTATACTGTATTTCTAATTGTTAAGGGCCTTTCCCATGTTAAGGTAGAATTCCTGCTCATAATCCATGTGTTGAAACCCTGCTGCTAAGTTGCTTCAGTTGTGTCTGACTCTGTGTGACCCCATTGACAGCAGCCCACCAGGCTCCCCCATCCCTGGGATTCTCCAGACAAGAACACTGGAGTGGGTTGCCATTGCCTTCTCCGGTTGAAACCCTCCTCCCTAGTACCTGGGATTGTGACTATACTTGTAGACAGGCTCTTTAAAGAGGTAACTATGCTAGAATGAGGTCATGAGGGTAGGCCTTATCCAATTTGCCTGGTGTCCTACAGGAGGAGGAGATTAAGACACAGACACTCACAGGGGAAAGACCACATGAGGACACGGGAAGATGATCGTATACAAGCCAAGGACAGAGGCCTCAGGAGAAAGCAACCCTGCTGACACCTTGATCTTGGACTTCCAGCCCCCAGACAGTGAGAAAAAATCTGTTGTTTACGACCCCCACTCTGTGGTATTTTGCTGTAGAAATCACAAATACCCCCTGTAAGTTTTCATACTTGGCCTGTAAAAGTGCATCAGATTCAACAAAAAGGTGAAAGATCTCATGTCCCAGTCTCTGAAAACTTCACTCTAAGTCTCCCTCCTGTGGTCATTTCCTGGCTCCTCTCTGGCCAGGGCCCCTACGCGTGCCCTGCCACCTGTCCTAGCCTCCTGCTCATCTCTGACGCCCTCCTGGTAGGATCTGACCCTGCCCTGCGGTTGTTTTCCTGTTTCCTCTGTCCAACTTGGGCCCAGGAGCCTGCCCACTCAATACCTGGCTCTGTCACGTGTCTTCACCACTTTCCTTAGGAACTCTGCCTCCTCCCCGGTACTTCTCTGAGAAATGAGGACTTTTATTTCATAGTGTGTACCTTCTTTAGGTGTGCTAGAGCAGGGAAGAGAAGGCTGGAGGAACCTATTAGATTCCTTATCCCAAGAAGCAAGAAGCTAATTGGCTGGGGCCTGGGGAAATAAGTGTATCTTCGAACTCCCTTTTATATTTTCTTTGCTTGATAGCTATTATTCCTCATAGTTAAACAAGAGTTTGCCCTTGCAAAATTGTGTATGCTGCTGCTGCTGCTAAGTCGCTTCAGTCGTGTCCGACTCTGTGCGACCCCATAGACGGCAGCCTACCAGGCTCCCCCGTCCCTGGGATTCTCCAGGCAAGAACACTGGAGTGGGTTGCCATTTCCTTCTCCAAAGCATGAAAGTGAAAAGTGAAAGTGAAGTCGCTCAGTCGTGTCCGACTCTTTGAGACCCCATGGACTGCAGCCTACCAGGCTCCTCTATCCATGGGATTTTCCAGGCAAGAGTACTGGAGTGGGGTGCCATTGCCTTCTTCGAAAATTGTGTATAGTTAAGCATTTATCTTATCTGTGTCTAAAAGTATATGTATACAGCATTTAGATTATGTCTTAGAGAAATGCACAGATATCTGTAGAGCAGGTTTACATTTACATGAGTATTAGCAGGATTCCGGTTTCATTTTATTCTTGCTGCGTCTTATTGGGGGTCTGGGGAGAAAAATTAATCCAGGAGGAAGAGACCTGAAGATGGGGATATGAGTTCATTCTGTTGTTAGAATTTCCTCATTGTTAGACTCCTTTAAAAACCAATGTTGCCATTTTTAAAGACAAAGACATAGTTTAGAATCACGAACAGACATGGAAGGCTCTCACAGTGACATTTGGGGATACTCAGGTGAGGGTGGTTTGAGTTGGTGATGGACAGGGAGGCCTGGCTTACTGCAATCCATGGGGTCACAAAGAGCCGGACGCAACTGAGCGACTGAACTGAACTGAACTGAGGTGAGAGTAGTTTGCAAACTTGTGAATGATGTGCCAGGCAGAGCAGGTGACCACTGTCTTTAATGAATCACTATTTATAACAAGTGTCCTTGGGGGAAAACAAAGTTGGGATAGGAGGAAATGGGAAGATAACCTGATTCTGGTCAAGGGCTGAGTTATCTTAAATGCAAAGGCAAAAGGAGAAATCTGGAGTGAAATGACTATTTGCCATTTGCCAGTTAAATGGCTATAGTTAAACAGCTGATTATGAATTAAGTTAAAATTCTGTACCAAACTAGAAGAAATCTAAACCAAAATAACTAAAATATTTAACATTTTATGAAGCTTGCAGTTGAACTGGAAAGAATGAAAGCAGATGCCAAAAAGATTGCCATCCAGGTCAAGTCTGCTTTTTAAAAGTAGGAAATAGACCTACTGTTTACATCACCCTGCTAACCAATTTTCAGGAGACTGAATTAGTTCATACTGCCAATATCATTAAAATAGGAAAAGAGGAAACAGAAAGGCAAGAAGCATTGTAATGAAAAAGTCAAAACAAAATAAATTAAAAATAACATGTGTGTTTTCTGGTTACTGAGATAAAAATTCTGTTAGTCAATCTTGTAACAAATATATGTGAAAATCTCTGAATGTTGACAACTTGTTATATTACATGTGAGTTTAAAATTTTAGAATATATTCTCATGTTTAAAACAAATTAAAACAACAAAAATCTATAATCATATCCCTCTTATTCAAAAGGCAGATAAACAGATGGAGTCAAGAATAGAGATATAAAACAGATATGAAAAATGCTTCATGTAAGAGACTCCATTTAGAGCTTTCCTTCCCTTGGAGATGATATATTTAGTCTTTATGGAAATGAGAATTTAAAAAGTTGAGTGTCTCCCTTTATGATTTGGCCACCTGGGAGCTCAGAGCCAAACTTATGATTCAGTTATAAGAGTTGTCATGTATTTCTTCCTGATGGCTAATTCATGAATATGAATTCATGAATATGAATTAGCCATGTTCTGTCTACTCATTCTGCAGTATTTACCTCTAGGATTTTGCACTTGACCACGCCTCCTGAGATGTTTCAAGTTTCCAATTCATGAGAATTATTGAGCAGCTCATTTCCAGCCTTTTATCTTTAGCACTACCCCCAACACTAACCGCCCACCCCACCCCCCGCTCTTCCCCCCTCCCTTCCTCCCCACCACACACACACATTTGCCCAAAGCCATCATCTGAACCACTTCCGGTCACCTTTCAGTATAACAACATGTTTATAATTCACAATCTGTTAGATCTTAAAGCAATCTAAGCATTCTGGAATAATAAAGAACAATCTGGAATTCTAAGCAGAGAAAAAAGGTCAACCAAATATATGACTTTTTTTTTTTTTTTTTTTTGGACTTGTGGATTTGAATAAGCCTTGGAAGGGCCTTCTCTGTTCTAAAGTTGCAATGGATTTTGCTATGTTTTCTATTAGACATTTTATGGTTTTATTTTCTTTAAGTTCTTAGGTTCCTGTGAAATGTATCCTGGTTTATTATACTCTCCATTTAGTTGTGCAGTTGCTCCAGCATTTTTTTCCTATAGTTATATATATTTTTTGAGGTCAGACATGACTTAGTGACTAAAACAACAGCATAGTTTACATACAGTAAATTATACAGACTAAATATTCCATTCTGTGAAGATATAAAATATTTCCAATATCCCAGAACTTGTCTTTGTAAATTCAGTCAACTCCCCCTATCCACACACACCTGCGAAAACTACTTTCTGATTTTTGTCATCATAGATTATTTTAGGCTCTAAGTTTGGTTCTAGGACCTAATAAAATTGGAGTCATACAGGATATGCTTTTTTGAGCTAGTACAAATGATACAGACACACATATAGAGACAGTGAAGCTCCCAGGCAGGATGGGGACGACTCAATTTCCTACCAACTCAAGTGGGCTGCAGTGGAGTGAGAGCTCTCCAAACAAAGCGGTGGATTGTTTCTTGCACCTGAAAGTTGTAGGATAAATGTATTTCCTCTAAAGGTGCTATCTCACACACTTCCATTAATATTGCTTGTGTTTATACCAGTTGTTCTCAAGCCTGACTGCATATTGGATTCATCTGGTATCCCTTCAAAAATCAGTGATATCTGAGTCTCACATCCCCGCAACCCACTCCCACAGAGATTCTGATTAATCTCTTCAGGTTGTGACTTAGATATTTGTAGTTTTAGAATATCCCCTGGTGAATGTAATGTGCAGCCAATGTTGAGAAACAGGGATGTGCACGACAGCATTAACGTCTCACAAATTGCAAGAGCTTCACATTAAAATCCAGAGTTTGATACAGAAGGTCTAGGCACTCTGAGTTTGCATTTCAAGCAAGCACTGAAGTGACATGGACTGTAATTTAAGAAGTGAGGGATGTAAATGTTCTTTCTGACAGTTTCCTTAAACTCAAGAACTTCTTTCAAATTCTCCTGAAACCCTGAAATTCACCCCAAAGCTCATCTTGATGGAGATGGCAGTGGTTTTCTTAATTACGCCTTCTGTGTATCCTGTTCCACATATTAGAGTTTCTTGGGCCCGTATTTTGAGCCTTTCTTTTTCCCTTGCTTAATAATTTTTGCTTAGACTAAGACACCTCATCAGTGCCAAAAACTCACAAACATTTCTTTAGCTCAGATCTTCTTCCTGAGTGCCAGACATGCACACCCAACTGCTCTGTGACACTTCCTCTTGAATGTCTCACAGAATTCTCAGCATAAAGACCTTCAAAATGAAGGTGTGATTATTTTCACAACCAAATATGACTTTCTAAACAAAATCTTTTACAAAATACATATATTACACAGATAGATATAGATAGATCATAGATAGAGGATAGATAGGTAGATATAGGTAACTATACATATAGAATAGTTCTTCCCTAGTGGCTCAGATGGTAAAGCACCTGTCTGCAATGCAGGAGACTTGGGTTCAATCCCTGAGTTGGGAAGATCCCCTGGAGAAGAAAATGGCAGCCCACTCCAGTATTCTTGCCTGGAAAATCCCATGGACCCAGAGCCTGGTAGGCTACAGTCCATGGGGTCGCAAAGTCGGACACAACTGAGCAACTTCACTTCACTTCACATATAGAAAGGTGGAGAAAAGAGAGAAATGCCACCCAGGCAGTTGTTCACAGAAGAATCAGGATGTCATGCTTCATACTTTATACCTCCCCTCCATCACATCCAGCTCATTCCTGTTAATCTCCAAAGCATATTTTGATTCTTTTTGCTTCTTTCTGTGTCCATTACTGCCAACCTCACCCAAGCTCTTGTAATACCTATTTGTGCTGCTGGCCCTTTTACCCCAGCTCTTCCAAAACATGTTTTTTCCAAAGCCAGTGCTATTTTCTTAAAACGTAAACCAAATTATATTCTTTAGAATAAAATTAAAAATCTTATTTAATAATGTTTCGGTTATCTTAAATGCTTCCAAAAATGCTGACAATGTCATATAATTTAAATATTGACAAGTGATCTGCTGTATGGTGAACGAATCACAGGAAGGGCTGTGAATGAGGGTGCGAATACGCCCACACTTAGCATGACAACCAGAACTGTGTCTGCTTTTGAGACTTAAAGTTGTCTCCATCCTGATGTACAATTGATCAAAGATAGTGTGTGAATTCAGAGAAGGCACTGGGGACCCACTCCAGTAGTCTTGCCTGGAAAATCCCATGGATGGAGGAGCCTGGTAGGCTGCAGTCCATGGGGTCGCTAAGAGTCAGACACAACTGAGCGACTTCACTTTTACTTTTCACTTTCATGCATTGGAGAAGGAAATGGCAACCCACTCCAGTGTTCTTGCCTGGAGAATCCCAGGGATGGGGAAGCCTGGTGGGCTGCCGTCTATGGAGTCGCACAGAGTCAGACACCACTGACGCGACTTAGCAGCAGCAGCAGCAGTGTGTGAATTGCATAAGAAGGCCAGTCTTTGGGTAAAAATGGTTGTATGTTACTTTACATTATTTCTCCAAAGATTAGGATACTATCAAGGTAGACTAGGGTTCTGTGTTCCAGAGCTCGATGACAGAAAGCAAAATAAATGCTCTGAAATTCAGTTACCTTAGTGGAATACAGGAGTAGAAGAAGCCTAAGAACCTGTCGTTTCTTTGAGGCTAAGGACTTAGCTCAGTGTCAGAGGGCTTCAGGCTGAAACCCCAGTGGAACATTTAAACTTCCAAGAACATTGTTGAAGTTTTTAACTACCAGGTCATAAGCATGGTACCTAATGGAGATCACTATAGAGGTTCCTGTTGGAATGAAGACAGAAAACGACAATTCAGAAGCAGCAGACAATTGTTATCTGTCAAAAAGCCTTAAAATAGGGTTTCATAATGATAGTGTTAAGTAGTGGGAGGTGAGAGCAGCTGTGATGGGTCTTGTGTGAGGCCAGTTCTCTCTCAGCAGGTTTTTGGATGAAGCTAAATTTGTTTTGTTTTCAGAGAGACCTTTAGCTCCTGGTGATGTAGATGGGAAGAAAGGGAGAGCTTCAGAAGGGAAACACTGACCTTCCCACTGATAGAGCTGGTGGATGGCAGAGGATTTGGTAGAAAAATAAGATGAGAAAGAGGAGGTGAGGGTGAGATGGCAACAACTGTGCCCTAAGCTGGTGGTTTACATTACACCAGTTACACTGTGCCACCCTCATTGTAGATCTTTACAGATTCTCACCTAGAATTCACTGAATAAAACTGTATCACTCATGCCACTTTGTTCTCTAAGGCATTGATTTGTTTAAAGAAAATGTTTTGAATTTCTACTGAGAACTAGGTGTGCAGGACAATTCTAGGTGCTGTGAACAAAGCATTCCAAAGCTCCTCCGTCGTGGTGGCCCCATTCTAGTGGTGGGGCTGATGCGAGCCTGATAGCAAACATAAAAATAAGTCAAATGTATAGTATGTTAGATATGAAATGAGGGATGAGAGAACGTGCCATAGAAAAGGGAGCCAGGGAGCACACACTGGGGATAAATTTTAAGGAGGAGGGTTGGGAAAAGCCTCTTTGAAAAGCTGATATCTAAGGAAAGACTAGAAAATGGTAATGGAGCTGTCCCTGTGCATATTGGGGAGAGATGTTTCCAGCTTGTAGGCACAGCAAGTGCGAAGGCCCAGTGGACACTCACCTCTGAGCTCAAGAACAGTGAGGCAGGGAGAGGAGAACAGTGGGGGAGGCAGAGGGGAGGACAGGTCTTCTAAGTCCTTGAAAGCCCCCGTGAGAACACTGACCCTGAGTAATAAGGGGAGACAGTTTTGAGCAGAGAGATGGTGTCACTTGTCTTATTTGTTAACAACACGGCACTGGCTACTGTGTGGCAGATTAACGGCAGGGAGGCAGAAACAAATGGAAAGGCTACATAGGAGGGCAAGACGCTGGTTGCGGGTGGAGGGGAGATGGAGCTGGCTTGAGGATGGCCAGGGATGGCGGAGTATGTTTGCAAGGCAGAGGCCACAGGATTGGCCCAAGGATGCGAGGTGGGGTGTGATGGAAAGTAGAAAGACCAAGACTGCTTCTAAGGTTTTCAGCCTAACAGCTTCCATTAACTGAGATGAAAGGGTGTGGATAGAGCCAGTTTCTGAAAAAGAACAAGCTGAGGTGTGTATTAGACATCCACGTGTGGCGCTTGAAGACACGACTGTGCTTCACGGCCGAGACCCCAGCTGAAGACGCATGTAGGAGGGCGAAAGTGGTCAAGGGGTATAGATGCTGTCTAAAGCCATGAGACTGGATGAGATCAGCAGAAAGACACAGTAAGGCCGAGTACCAAGCTTGGAGGCGTTTCAGACTTGAGAGACTGCAGATGTGGGTAGTAACCACTATTGTTGTTCAGTCGCTTGGTTGTGTCCAACTCTTTGTGACCTCATGGACTGCAGCACGCCAGGCTTCCCTGTCCTTCACTATCTCCCAGAGTTTGCTCAAACTCATGTCCATTGGGTCGATGATGCCATCCAACCATCTCATCCTCTGTCGCCACCTTCTCCTGCTGCCTTCAATCTTTCCCAGCATCAGATACTTTACCAATGATACTTTTCCAGATACTTTGGTTCTTCCTATCAGATGGCCAAAGTATTGGAGCTTCAGTTTCAGCGTCAGGCCTTCCAATATTCAGGGTTGATTTCCTTTAGGATTGACTGGTTTGATCTCCTTTCTGTCCACGGGACTCTCAAGAGTCTTCTCTAACACCTAACTTCTCTAACAGTTTGAAAGCATCAGTTCTTCATCATTCAGCCTTTTTTTTAGTCCAACTTTCACATCCATATGTGATTATTAGAAAAACCACAATTTTAACTATACAGACTTTTCTCCAGCAAAGTTATGTTTCTGCTTTTTAATATACTGTCTAGTTTGTAATAGCATTCCTTCCAAGGAGCAAGCATCTTTTAATTTCATGGCTGCAGTCAGCGTCCACAGTGATTTTGGAGCCCAAGAAAACAAAGTCTCTCACTGTTTCCATTTTCACTTGGTCTATATGCAGTGAAGTGATGGGGCCAGATGCCATGATCTTAGTTTTTTGAAAGCTGAATTTTAAGCCAGCATTTTCACTCTTCTTTTTCACCTTTATCAAGAGGCTCTTTAGTTCCTCTTCAGTTTCTGCCATAAGGGTGGTGTCATCTGTGTATCTGAGGTTATTGATATTTCTCCCAGCAATCTTGATTCCAACTTGTGATTCATCCAGCCCAGCATTTCACATGATGTACTCTACATAGGCATTAAACAAATAGAGTGACAATATATATCTTTGACATACTCCTTTTCCAATTTTGGACCAGTCTGTTGTTCCATGTAAGGTTGCCTTTTGTCCTGCATGCAGGTTTCTCAGGTGACAGGTCAGGTGGTCTGTTATTCTCAGCTCTTTAAGAATTTTCCCACAGTTCATTGTGATCCACACAGTCAAAGGCTTTAGTGTAGCCAATGAAGCAGACAGATGTTTTTCTGGAATTCCCTTCCTTTTTCTATGATCCAGCAGATGTTGGCAATTTGAAACCTGGTTCCTCTGCCTTTTCTAAATCCAGCTTGTACATCTGGAATTTCTCAGTTCATGGACTGTTGAAGACTATCTTGAAGGATTTTGAGCATTACCTTGGTAGAATGTGAATTGAGCACAATTGTGTGGTAGTTTGAACATTATCTGGCATTGCCCTTCTTTGGATTGACCTTTTCCAATCCTGCGGCCACTGCTGAGTTTTCCAAATTAACTGACATACTGAGTGCAGCACTTTAAAAGCATCATCTTTTAGGGTTTGAAATAGCTCAGCTGGAAGTTCATCACTTTCACTAGCTTTGTTCCTAGTAATACTTCCTAAGACCCACTTGACTTCATACTCCAGGATGTCTAGCTCTAGGTGAGTGACTACACCATTGTGATTTTTGTACAGTTCTTCTGTATATTCTTGCCACCTCTTAATATCACCTGCTTCTGTTAGAGCCATAGTTTCTATACTTTATTGTGCCCATCTTTGCATGAAATGTTCCCTTAGTATCTCTAATTTTCTTGAAGAGATCTCTAGTCTTTCCCATCCTATTGTTTTCCTCTATTTCTTGAATTGTTCACTTAAGAAGACTTTCTCATCTCTCCTTGTAATCATAGAAGAAGAAAACTGGGGCCCACCCAGAAAACTGGGTGTCCTGGAAGCCAAGTCAAAGGATACACACTTCTAGAAGAAGTTCCATCACTAGGGAGAATGCTGCTTATCAGCCAAGAGGAAGACTGAGATTTGACACTGGGTTTACCTATCTAAAGGCTAAATTGATGTTTGAAAGAATAACCAAGACCAAGAAGTCTAGTATCAAAGATGGGTATAGACCCTTCCTAGATATAAGCTTGGAGAAGGAAATGGCACCCCACTCCAGTATTCTTGCCTGGAGAATCCCAGGGATGGGGGACCCTGGTGGGCTGCTGACTATGGGATTGCACAGAGTCAGACACGACTGAAGCGACTTAGCAGCAGCAGCATACAGAAGCTAACTGTGAATATTTTGGGCTTGGAGGGTTTTTTGTTGTTGTTCAGTTGCTAAGTCCTGTCTGTCTCTTTGTGACCCCATGGACTGTAGTCACTAGGCTCCTCTGTCTATGGGATAATACAGGGAAGAATACTGGAGTGGGTTTCCATCCCTTTCTTCAGAGCATCTTCCCAACCCAGGGATTGAACCCAGGTCTCCTCCATTGCAGGTGGCTTCTTTACCACTGTGCCACCAGGGAAGCCCTGGAAGGTTCTTTAAGAAGTTCTAAAACCTGGCTCTTCAAAGTGTGGTCCACAGACCAGCAGAACTGGGATCACCTGGGAGCCTACTAGAAATGCAGAATCTCAGACACCACCCAGATCTGCTGGATCAGAATTTGCTCTGCTGCTGCTGCTGCTGCTAAGTCGCTTCAGTTGTGTCCGACTCTGTGTGACCCCATAGGCGGCAGCCCACCAGGCTCCCCCGTCCCTGGGATTCTCCAGGCAAGAACACTGGAGTGGGTTGCCATTTCCTTCTCCAAAGCATGAAAGTGAAAAGTGAAAAGTGAAAGTGAAGTCGCTCAGTCGTGTCCGACTCTTTGCGACCCCATGGACTGTAGCCCACCAGGCTCCTCCATCCATGGGATTTTCCAGGCAAGAGTACTGGAGTGGGGTGCCATTGCGTTTTCCAGAATTTGCTCTAGAATGAGATTTCTGACATAATCTGTCTGTTTGGCAGAGTTTGAAACACAGAGCTATAAAACACCTGGATCAGGATTCCTAGCACTCACTTTGATGGTGCTGATGGCATGTGAACCCTCCTGACACTGTGCTTCTGCAGCTAGTATCAGAGCCAGGAGTGCCTGTGAGTCACATTATGGCTGGGGCTTTGCACTCTTAGCTTTTTAGAAAATAAGGTAAAATGCCCTTTTCTGGTTCTCCTCTTCAGAACTGACCATGGATTTGTCTGCTTCAGCTCACAGAATTCGCTATGGGTTATCTATTTTCATGGACCCTGCCTTGCAGTTAAGCCCTCTCCATTGGGCTCTGAGATGGCAAGCATTCTGCTGACCTCCGAGCTTCATGCCTGCAGTTACCCTGAGGTGCCCTGTCACCTGATCCTCCCTCCTGTAATGCCCCTGGTCCTCTGCCTTCAGACACTTGTGCCCTAAGAGGGGGTAGATCTAATTTGGTCCATGAATTGTTAGGCACACACAGTGTCCTTATAAAGGGTTCCATAAAGAAACACATTTTTTTTTTTAATTTGAGGAACACTGAGTGCCCACTCTAAAAGAATCAAAACTGACATTGAAAGGCTCTGAGAAGATCTGAACTTAGAATTGAATGAAGCACAGAGTCCTACTCCTCCCCTGTGCAATATCTAGTGCTCATCAGGGCCTTTACATCCTGTGGAGCTAAATGTTCTGGGAAATTATGAAGTAGTAACATGTTTACCTTTAGAAAATTCCTGTCTTCACCTTCTTACTTACTGTTTGTAGGACCAAGACAATTGAGAAAGAGCGACTAAATAACTCAAACTGAATCTCCACACTGTGGCAACTTATAACATTAACTGTTTCACAGTTTAAATTAAGACTCTCTGTTTTATTAGAGCTAGTATCACCTAAACGGAGAAGGCAATGGCACCCCACTCCAGCATTCTTGCCTGGAGAGTCCCATGGACTGAGGAGCCTCGTGGGCTATTTCTCTTAGAGTCCGTGGGGTCACTAAGAGTTGGACAAGACTCAGCAAGTTCACTTTCACTTTTCACTTTCATGCATTGGAGAAGGAAATGGCAACCCACTCCAGTACTCTTGCCTGGAGAATCCCAGGGACGGGGGAGCCTCATGGGCTGCCGTCTCTGGGGTCGCACAGAGTCAGACAGGACTGAAGCGACTTGGCAGCAGCAGCGGTATCACCTAAAAATTTTCTCTGAATCTGCTACTTTAAATGAGTATAAAATACATACAGAGCAAAATCAAGGAAGATTTTAAATTAGAACTAGTTTAAACTATTTAAAAATGTAAACAAACAGTTTGGGGTACAGCACTATGTGTAAATACGCTCACTTTTACTGCAGTAATGACATATCCTTTAGTAAAGTTTCAAGAATGTTATATGCGAATTTAAATTTCTGAATGTGAATATATATTTGCATTAACTAGAATGATTATACATGTTAATCCAAAGTGAAGAATAAAGAACATTTGTTTAGTTAAAATATGTTTATTATATTCAAGCTACCATCCAAAAGACTCCCATTTTTACATATAAATAAACCCAGAATTTAAAGATTATATAAAACAACATTAAAATCTAAGACTTTTTTTTTCTTTTTTCTCTTTTCCATCTTAGTTTTGGTTTGAATTATTCTTTCTCTCAGTGTTATTTATTTTAATTTTAATTTTGGAAAGAACACGTGACATGAGATCTACTTTTTAAAATGTTAAGTGTATAAGATATTATTGTTGACTCTAGTTACAGGGCTGTACACAGATCTCTAGAGCTCACTCATCTTCTTCCTTGACTGAAACTTCATGCCCTTTGATTAGTAAGTCTGCTTTCCCCCTCTTTTCAGCCTCTTGCAATCACTGTCTACTCTTTGACTCTGTGAATTCCAGTATTTCAGTTCCCCCATACACGTGGAACCATGCTATATCTATCTTTCCATGATAGATTCATCTCACTTAGCGTAATGCCCTCAAGGTTCTTCCATGCTGTTGCCTGTTGTATTACCTTATTGTTTTAGGGTGGAAGAATATTCCATTTCATGTATATATTACGTTTTCTTCATTCACTGATTTTGTTGATGGACACTTGGGTTATTTCCATATCTTGGCTATTGCGACTAGAGCTGCAATGAATACACAAGTGCTAGTATCTCTTTGAGATTCTGATTTCAATTCCTTTGGATAAATACCCAGAACTGGGGTTGCTGGATTATATGGTAGTTCTATTTTTAATTTTTGAGGAACTTCCATACTGCTTTTCATAGTGGCTGCCCCGACTTGCATTCCCATAAACAGTATGCATGCTTTGTAATTTTTTACTGAAGGCTGATGTTTTGTATGTGTGCACATATTATTATAAGAACCACCACAACAGCAAACTTCTAACCCTGCCCAATTCCTAACACAAACACAAAACCTATAAACTTAGCAGGTCTTGTCTTCTGCAAGGTCTACGGGTTTTGTGTCTGTCTCAGGAGTTGGGTGGGGTTAGAAGCTCATTGTGGTGATTGTTATCAGTGCACCATTACAGCTTCTGTGACCTGAGTGTGGATGTGTGGACTTCCCACGAGCTCCTGTCCCATCTCCACATGTGACACTATCTTCGCTTCACACATATCCCTGCCCTTCCCAGGGATGGGCTTCTCTTTTACTCTGTCCACTCCTGCAGTGAAGTTTCCAAGGGTGTCCATCAGTGAGTGCTTTTTGTGGTTCTGGTGCCCTTACCTTTCAGATTTTAAGGCTGTTCTTCCTCAGGGGAACTGAATCTCAGTGATTCCATTCCTCTGTCATCTGCAGTGCGATTACACAGGAGATCTTCGGTGCTTACAATTTGCCCACTCACAGTCATTGCCATCTCTGAGCTTTCTAAAGAGATTAAATAAATGCAAGCATTTGATTGCATATTCCTTCTTTCTCCCAAGTCTGGTAGTATATGTTGACTTAACAGAAAAACATGTTAGTGTGACTGCTCAAGAATGATGTTTTTAATTAAGAGGAAGCAAATTGCCCAGGCTCATAAGTCCAGTTTATATGCTTATCAAATTTAATCAAAACTTCCCACTGTACCAGCTGTTATTACAGAATTAGACTGAAATTCTCCTGAGAAAATATTCTTCTTGCAAGGTTGCAATATTATTTTTGTTTCATTTTCTCTACAGGTCAATCCAGAAATAGTAGATAATGCAATAATAATCTATTCTGTAAAATTTCTTAAATCCACTTTCTAGCTTTAGTCTCCTTGGCTCACCCTGAATAGTTAGGGACAGTCTTTGTAGATGTAACACAGACACACACACAAACACACACTTGCTTGCATGCACACCTGTTCATACTTTGAGGAACATGGCCTACTTAAGGCCAGTTAACTCCAGTGAAGCTTAATATCCCAGAACCTTATTGTAAGCAGCTTCCTCCTCTTTAGCAGAGCTATACTGTAACTAACCTTAAACCAGGCACCCCATGTTCTACTTATCTCCAGCAGAAGCACACCTTTTAAATATTTTGATCACAGAATACCTTGCTTAACCTGTTGTATCTTTCCATAGATCAAATAAATGGAAATGAAGAATAAGTAATTAACAGATGACCAGATCGCTTCTGTAGCTTCCCCTTCAGTAATCTCACAAACAAACTGTGTCAACAAACTGTGTGAACAGGATAGCATCTAAAGAAAGATCACAAGAAGTCAACAAGCCTGCACACACTGTGGGATGGTGATGACTCTGATCCCCATTTCAGTGATTAACTGAGATCACTTCCCTTTTCATTTGAAAACTTTCATGGCTGAGCAGAATCTTCCAAGTTGGTTTTTGGAGACACTGCATCTGCCTTCTCCCAAGATTGCAGGCTTTTTTTTTTTTATTTTATTTTTTAACTTTACAATATTGTATTGGTTTTGCCATATATCAACATGAATCCACCACAGGTATACATGTGTTCCCCATCCTGAACCCTTCTCCCTCCTCCCTCCCTGTACCATCCCTCTGGGTCGTCCAAGTGCACCAGCCCCAAGCATCCAGTATCATGCATCGAACCTGGACTGGCGACTCATTTCATATATGATATTATACATGTTTCAATGCCATTCTCCCAAATCATCCCACCCTCTCCCTCTCCCACAGAGTCCAAAAGACTGTTCTATACATCAGTGTCTCTTTTACTGTCTCGTATACAGGGTTATTGTTACCATCTTTCTAAATTCCATATATAGACTTTCTGATTAAATGAAACATTATCCATTTTTACCAACACTTGCCTCTCAAGTATTGATTTTTGAGCAGGAGCAGCCAGAGCTGAGTTTGGTAACATTATGGTCAATGCTTAGACTGATGAGCTCAGTTCTGATATTAGTTCTAATCTTCCTTTGAGGCCCACATCTTAAATTACATTTTCTTTGCCCCAGGTGGGAAAAGCTTATTGGGGACTTCTCTAGGCTTCTATGGTGCCAGAGCAAGTCTCTGGGATGCAGGAACCACCTGACACTGTGCTTGTTTCCTTAGATGAAAAGGAGGGGAAAGTGCAATACCAAAAAACATATTGCTTTAGTGGCCTGTTTACTTTCAGTTGCATCTGAAACATGGGTTTAGGTTCTTCAGGAGTAAGGAGTGGTCACAGCTGCCCCTGGCTAGGAAAGGCACTCCCCCAAATGCCCTCTGAATGTCTTGCTGGCATGATCCTAGATTACCTGCATGGTTAGTCTCTCCTCAAGTTATTCAGGACCTTGAACTGCTGCCAAATTTTAAAGCAAATTGCATCCTAGAAAATTACTCACATTCTCCATGGTCAGTTCTCTCTGTATAATGGGGTTAAGAGTTCCTGACTCATGCAGTTGTTATGAGAACTGAACACAGAGCACTTAGAGTGGGGTCTGGCCCTTAGCAAGCTCACAGTAACTACAATTTCTGCAGCTGCTACAATAACTGTGGTTACTACTGATGCTTCTCATCACAAAGGCCCTCAACAATTTCTTCTTGTACCTAAAATTGAACACAAACCCCTGGCTAAGGCTGTGAGGTCTATACCAGCTGCCTCATCTCCCTGCCAGCCTCATGTCTCTCCTGCCCTCCATGGCGGCTCAGCTCCGTCTGTCCTTCGCCCCCTGTGCCAGCCGGTGAGCCACTGTCTGCCAGCCACACACCTGCCCTCCCCACGGCTCTCAGTGCTGAGCTGGGTCCCGGGTCACAGGCCTGCCTGCCCGCTGCTCCCAGATCCTGACCGTCAGGGTGCTGGTCGGAAGGCATGTGGGTTAGGGGACTGTAGCCCCCTGCTTCCTATTCCTGTTAGTGGTGCCTGGAGAAAAGGCCCTTCACTGTGTCTGCAGCAGCTGAGCCAGCATCTAGCCGTTCTGGTGCTTTCAGAACCCAGTCAGCAGAACATCTGAAGGCACCATCCTCAGGCCTCTGGCCTCACTGCCACCTGCCTCTTCTCTGTGCAGTGGGCAGCCACTTATACTGTGTGGCTTCTGCATCCTGGTTACATGCCTTAGGTTATACTTCCCCTGTGTTTCCCAGATGAGGCCTTTGTTTATGCCAGCCCCTTGGCTCCCAGGGTTTCCCCCTCTCTCCTACCCTCTCCCTGCTCTGCCCCAGGGCTGGCTGCTGAGTCATCCTTCAGGTATTGGCTTTAAAGCCTTCCCTGTTCTCTTCATCTAAAAGATTCTCACTTCTTTGTACTTAGTGTATCCGTCACTAGTTTAATTCCTATTATTCCTCTAACTTAATAACTACTATTTGCATTTAGATTAAGCTTTATAAGGGCAGCAAAAATATTTCTTTTTCATCTTTAGCACATCTTTAACTTCACCATCAAACAGTGCCTAGAACACAGCAGGTATTCACTAGACATGTCTCCAAGGAGTAGGTGCATTCCTATCACCTTGTGACTCAGAGCTCTGAAACTCCTTTCCAGGACCTGCTGCTCCTCCTGGTAAACAAAGAACAAACTGAACTGCATTTGCTGTGAATGTTATTTTCTCTGGGCAATTGAAATGCAAAGCTTTTTGCTCACTAAATATTAAGAATAAACCTTATAAAGTTACATGGCATTGTTAAAATGATCTTTTAGGGAATCTACAGAGGTAATTTTTTCCTTTCGCATTTTACAAAATAAGATTAGTATCAGTAAAGCAGTTAACCTCCCACAGTATATCCATCAGTTTTGACAAGCACAACCACCAGGGTCCCCAGAAAACTGCATTAAGCTGAATCATGTTTCTTATCATGGTCCCACTCTGCCCTGGGTGTCTTTCTTAGCAGCATGAAGTTAGGGAAAGATATTTTTGTTTTTGTTTTCACTTTATTCTTTTAATCGAAGGATAATTGTTTTACAGATTTTTGTGGGTTTTTCTCATACATCAACAAGAATCAGCCATAGGTAAACCCGTGTCCCCTCCCTCCTGAACATCTCCCTCCCCACCCTTCTAGATTGTCACAGAGCCCCTGTTTGGGTTCTCTAAGTCTTACAGCAAATAGGGAAGGATATTTCAATCCATGACTTAAGTGTAGATGAATATGTCTGTGCTCTTGAACATTTCCTGTTTTTAAATTCAGAGAATTTCCCTTTGTAATATTTGCCTTCATTATGAAGTCTGACCTCACAAACCACAAATCTGATTTTCATCTTATAACATTACTTATCTCCTGTTAGACTATTTTATGTAAACCACATTGTAGCAACCCACTCTGAGAGACAACTAAGTGTGGAAGATGGTGGAGTCAACCAAACATGTGGAATGGCCACACCGAAACTGTTTCTCGCACTAGTGGAGATACTGTGAACAGTCCAAGTTGTCAGTAATGTTCGCCTTTGTCTAGTGGAGTGGAGGGAGACAGCTGAACAATCTATGGTTTACTTCTCTATAAGAGCCTGGGTACCTACAACTTACCTTAGAGTTTTCTTCTCCCCACACATTTCCATTTCTCCTTTTTTGATCCTTTCATCCTAGGATATCTCAACAAATCTCATTTGTATGATGGTTCATATACCCCTCAAATGTTAATTACTCTCAAACATACATCTCTAATCCTATAATTGGTCTCTTCCTTTCTGGTTCTTCTCTTTCCTGGAGTGCGGCCAGCACCCTCAGTTTTCTCCTCTAAGGATTCACCTGAGATGCACCCCCTCTGTGGCACTCACGTCATCTCCCTATGTGGATCACAGCACCTCACTTGTCACCCCACGTGTTGTTCATTCCACTCTGCCTTATGTGTGATGGGTCATTGAGGCAGGTCCTCACACATTTCCAGGTTTTCTTATCTCTTGACCCAGGACAAGGATTGATTTTTCTTGGTTCATTAGAGATAGGGACAGCCAATAAAAGGCTTCATTTATGGTGTGGGAGACCCTAGGACTCAGTACAGCACTGAGTTACACTTCAGATGATGGCTGCAATGTCAAGTGGGAGGTTTATGAACTCCTGAGTTCCCACCAACCAGCGATGGACAGGAAGCATTTGCAAGGTACAAACTTTGTTGCTTTAATCAACTAGTGTTTGAAGGTTGCTTATTACCTTAAAACATCATGGCTTATCCTGTTTTAAACTCATTTTTGTAAATGACCTTCACCTGTTCTAAAGTCCATTATATATATATATATATATATATATATATATATATATATATATGACTTCATCAGGTCTTAGTTGTGACGTGCAGGATCTTTTTGAGGAAGTACTTGGCTTTATTTATGCCATGTGGGCTTAGTTGCTTCACAGCATGTAGGATCTTAGTTCCCTGACTAAGTTCGGGTTCCCCAATCCAACCCATGTCCACTGTATTGCAAGTCAGACTCTCCACCACTGAACCACCAAGGAAGTCCCAAGTCCATGTATTTAAGTGTAGAGCATACTTTACACTTATTTTTTAAATTAATTAATTTTTTCATTAAAGTATAATTGCTTTACAGATTTTTTTTTTTTTGGTTTCTGCCAAATGTCAACATCAATCGGCCATGGGTTCCCTCCCTCTTGAACCCCCCTCCCATCTCCCTCCCCATCCTACCCCTCTGGGTTGTTACAGAGCCTCTGTCTGAGTTCCCTCGGGCATACAGCAAACTCCCATTGCCTATGTATTTTACATATGGTAATGTAAGTTTCCATATTATTCTCATCTCACATGTTGGCAAATTAATGCTCAAAGTTCTCCAAGCCAGGCTTCAACAGCATGTGAACTGTGAAATTCCACATGTTCAAGCTGGATTTAGAAAAGACAGAGGAACCAGGGATCAAATTACCAACATCCACTGGATCATTGAAAAAGCAAGAGAGTTCCAGAAAAACATCTACATCTGCTTTATTGACTATGCCAAAGTCTTTGACTGTGTGGATCACAACAAACTGTGGAAAATTCTTCAAGAGATGGAAATACCAGACCATCTGACCTGCCTCCTGAGAAATCAGTATGAAGGTCAAGAAGCAACAGTTAAAACTAGACATGGAACAACAGACTTGTTCCAAATCAAGAAAGGAGTGTGCCAAGGCTGTATATTGTCACCCTGTTAATTTAACTTATATGCAGAGTACATCATGTGAAATGCTGGCCTAGATGAAGCATAAGATTGCAAAGAGAAATATCAATAACCTCAGATATGCAGATGACACCACCCTTATGGCAGAAAGTGAAGATGAACTAAAGAGCCTCTTGATGAAAGTAAAAGAGGAGAGTGAAAAAGTTGGCTTAAAACTCAACATTCAGAAAGCTAAGATCATGGCATCTGGTCCCATCAGTTCAGTTCAGTTCAGTCGCTCAGTCATGTCTGACTCTTTGTGACCCCATGAACCACAGCACGCCAGGCCTCCCTGTTCATCACCAACTCCCATAGTTCACCCAAACCCATGTCTATCAAGTTGGTGATGCCATCCAGCCATCTTATCCTCAGTCGCCCCCTTCTCCTTTTGCCCTCAATCTTTCCCAGCATCAGGGTCTTTTTAAATGAGTCAGTTCCTTGCATCAGGTGGCCAAAGTATTGGAGTTTCAGCTTCAACATCAGTCCTTCCAATGAACACCCAGGACTGATCTCCTTTAGGATGGACTAGTTGGATCTCCTTGCAGTCCAAGACACTCTCAAGAGTCTTCTCCAACACCACAGTTCAAAAGCATCAATTCTTCAGTGCTCAGCTTTCTTCACAGTCCAACTGTCACATCCATACATGACCACTGGAGAAACCATAGCCTTGACTAGATGGACCTTTGTTGGCAAAGTAATGTCTCTGCTTTCTAATATGCCATCTAGGTTGGTCATAACTTTCCTTCCAAGGAGTAAGCGTCTTTTAATTTCTTGGCTGCAATCACCATCTGCAGTGATTTTGGAGCCCAGAAAAATAAAGTCAGCCACTGTTTCCACTGTTTCCCCATCTATTTGCCATGAAGTGATGAGACCAGATGCCATGATCTTAGTTTTCTGAATGTTGAGCTTTAAGCCAACTTTTTCACTCTTCTCTTTCACCTTCATCAAGAGGTTATTTAGTTCATCTTCACTTTCTGCCATAAGGCTGGTGTCATCTGCATATCTGAAGTCCCATCACTTCATGGCAAATAGATGGGGAAACAAGGGAAACAGTGACAGATTTTATTTTGAGGGGCTCCTAAATCACTGCAGATGGTGACTGCAGCCATGAAATTAAAAGATGTTTGCTCCTTGGAAGAAAAGCTATGACAAACCTGGACAGCATATTAAAAAGCAGAGACATGAGAGATTTAAAGATGGCAGAGGAGTAGATGGACATGGAGTACATCTTTTTCCATGGATACATCAGGAATACACCTTCAGACACAGAAGTGCATGCAGAACACCAGCTGAGAGCAGACAGGAGGACCTGTCCAGTGGAAAAGAATATATAGAACCACCCAAAACCCGGTAGGATGAAGGAACTAGGGGATAAAACAGGAGTGTTAGTAAGACTGGACCTACCCTCAGCGGGTGGAGAACTGAATAAGGGGTCAGATCACCACATCAGAGCAATTGTCTGAGTCAGAGGAGAAACATTTAGGGCTGAGAGTGAAACAGCTGATCTGTGGCAGCGTAAATGGAATGAGAATCAGACAACCCTTGCTACAGCCATACATATGCCAGGCAGGAACGTAGGTCTCCTGGAAGGTACAGCAACTGGGAGCTGGAGTTTAGGGATTGTGCAGGAATCCCAGGGCGAGGGCTGCTGTTGACTGTGGAGAGACAGATTGAGGGGATATGAGGGAGGAGACTGTAGTGGGAAATGCCTGTGGAGGAAAGCCAGGCAGCCATGGAAGCAAGACGATACTGGTGAGTCACACGTAGTGGGTGGAGCCATCACCACAGCCTCTCTCTCCCCACATGCCAGCACCTGCAGCTGAACAATAGAGAGCCTGGTCCATCAAATGCCTGATGCACTGAACTATAGATTAGGACCCCACCCAGGATGCACCTTTAAGTGCCTAAATGGGCGGAGCTATGGAGAAAGACTGGGCAAAGAGTCCTTCCAATCACCAGCTACAAGAGGCTCGAAAAAGGACTCTGATAGGGCCATGACTCCTGTGGCAGAGGCAGTCCGTGTCCCTGCACACTTGGTGCCACCAGGGTCCCTGCAAGCCAAGCAGCTGTGCCACCTTCACACTCAACCCTCACTGCGACAGAGCTGCCACAGGGGAAAAAAAAAAAAAAAAGTCTTGCGTTTATGTGCACAGGGTCGCTTCAGGTTGTCTGACTCTATGCCACCCTGTAGACTGTGGCCTGCCAGGTTTCTCTGTCAGGGATGGGGGTTCTCCAGGCAAGAATACTGGAGTGTATTGGCCAAGACCTGTCGCCATGCCCTTCTAGAGCACTATATTTCCTGCTGCCCTAGCCCCAACTCCCCTCGGTACCTGGTGCTGCCAGAACCCCTGCAACACAAGCAACTGCACCATCTCCATACCTGGCCCTCACAGGGGAAAACCCAAGTCCTCCAGGGCAACCTCAGGACAAACCCCATTGGACAACCCACAGGTGGAGGTGGAAATAAAACTATAATTGAAATCCAGGGGCAGTGTGACTAAGGAAGAAAAACCAAAACCTCCCACCAGCTGTACAAGCTACAGATTAAATCCACACAATCAATTAGGCAGACACTGGGTCTGTGGAATATATAAATATATATATAATAAATAATAAATATAGAATAAATAAATATAAATATATTTCATTGACAGCTCCCACAAAAGAAAACAGACTTGTTCTGATAGCTGTGGACACTGGAGGCAAGAACACACAGGAGTAGGACCAGGTTAGAATCCGAGCTGCCCCACAACAAGTCCAGAGATCCGCACAGTGTTGGAGGGCATCCAAGCGAGGTGAGATTTACTGTGACTCCCAGTGAGGGATAGGACTCTGACAGCAGGGACTTAAGAAAAACATTTATTATTCCTATGTTTTGACTTGTTCTGTAGATTCTTTGGATTTTTTTTTTTCCTTTTCTTTTTCTTAACTCCTTCTGTTGTAGTTGTCAATTTTATTGCTACTATGAAAATGAATTAAGCTTTTGAGTTTTTCTTTTATTTTTTCCTCAGTCACATTTTTTTTTTTAATTGTAGTTATAGACCTCTGCCTCTATGATGGGCTTTTGCAGTTCTGTAGAGTTTTCCTTTTTTCTTTTTTTTCTCTTTCTTTTTTTTAATTAATTTTTAAAACCTATTATTATTTTTTCTACATTTATTCCTTTCTTTGCCCTTCCTACTGTTCTTTTCCCCATGAAGTTAATCTTTAATGTATACAAATCTTCTTCTTCTACCTCTATTTAGCTTTGCATATCTGTTCTTTCTTTCTTTTCTTTATTTCATTTCCTCTCAACATATTTGTTAGTTTTGTTTTCATTGCTTTATTCTGTAATTGGCATCTTGTTTTAGTTTTGTTTTCCAGTTTGTGCTTTAGTTACCCTTGTTCTTAACTGGTAAATATAATTTTTTATTTCCTTAAATATAATTTTTTATTTCCTTTGTTTGCCAGGTCAATCTACTGTACTTTATTTCAGTTGGATTGTTTTGACTTTAATTTTGGGTATATACATATATGTGTATATTCCATTATTTTAATTATTATTTCCCTGATTTTGTAACTGCCATAGTTCTGGGGTTCACCTTTGGTTTCTTGCTTTTGGATATTTGTTTTAAACTCTCTTAATGCCATAACAAACCACTTGTGGAATGCTTTGTTCCTGACCAGAGATCAAGCCCTGAGCCTTTGGAGTGAGAGCACTGACTCCAAGACCCTAGATTACCAGGGAACTAACCATAGGGAATATCAGAGAGTATGAACTCACACAAAGGAAACCACTTGAATAGAAGACCTGGCCTCACCCAACCATCAGTAGCACCCTGTGCAGGACACCTCATCTAAACAACAAGCAAAAAAAAAAATATAAACTGAATCATCAGCAGACAGGATTACCACCTTATTCAGCCTTGCCCATCAGAGGAAAAACAAACAAAAAGTCAACACAAATTTCACCCTATACAAAGCTTACACAAACCACTGGACCAACCTAAGGAACACAGAAACCAAAAGGAAGAAATAATTCAACCTTGTGCTTGAGACCTCAAGCACAATAAGTTAAAATAATAATAATAATAAAAAGTCAGAGAAATACTACACGAATGAAGGAACAAATTTGAAACACAGAAGTCCAACTAAATGAAGAGGAAATAGGCAAACCACCTGAAAAATAATTCAGTATAATGATAGTAAAGATGATCAAAATCGTTGAAAACAGAATGGGGAAAATGCAAGAATGAATTATCAAAGACGTAGGAGAATTAAAGGAATAAACATACAGAGACAAACAACACAATTACTGAAATTAAAAATACTCCAGAAGGAATCCACAGCAGACTATCTGAAGCAGAAGAACGAATCAGTGAGCTGGAAGATAAAATGGTGAAAATAACTTCTGAAGAGCAGAATAAAGAAACAAGAATGAAAAGAACTGAGGGTAGTCTCAGAGACCTCTGGGACAATATCAAAGGCACCAACATTTGAATTATAGGGGTGCCAGAAGAAGAAGAGAAAAAGAAAGGGTGTAAGAAAATTTTTGAAAAAATTATACTTGAAAATTTCCCCAACATGGAAAAGGACATGGTCAATCAAATCCAACAAATGCAGAGTCCTATACAGGATAAATCCAAGGAGAAACACACCAAGACACATACTAATCAAAAGACAATCACTAAACACAAAGAAACATATTAAAAGCAGCAAGGGAAAAGCAACAAGTAACATACAAGGGAAACCCCATATGTTTCACAACTGATCTTTCAGCAGAAACTGAAACTTTCTGCTTGCCAGAAGGGAAGGGCAGGATATATTTAAAATACTGAAAGGGAAAAATCTGCAACCAAGATTACTGTACCCAACAAGGATCTCATTCAAAATCGATGGAGAAATAAAAAGCTTTCCAGACAAGCAAAAGATAAGAGAATTCAGTATCACCAAACCAGCTTTAAAACAAATGTTAAAGGGACTTAAATAGTCAAGAAATACAAGAGAAGAAAAAAGATTTACAAAATCAACCCCAAATAATTAAGAAAATGTCAATAGGAACATATATATCAATAAATACTTCAAATAAAAATGGATTAAATGGTCCAACCAAAAGCCACATATTGGCTGAATGGATATGAAAACAAGACCTATGCACATGCTGTCTACAAAAAACACACTTCAGACCTAAAGACACATACAGACTGTGAGTGAGAGGATGGGAAAATATATTCCATGCAAATGGGAAGCAAAAGAAAGCTGGAGTAGCAATCCTTATATCAGATAAAATAGACCTTAAAGTAAAGAATATCACAAGAGACAAGGAAAGACATTACATAATGATCAAGGGATCAATCTAAGAGGAAGACATCACAATTGTAAATATCTATGCACCAAACATAGGAGCACCTCAATACATAAGACAAACACTAACAGACATAAAAGGAGAAATGAACAGTAACACAATAATAGTAGGTGACTTTAATACCCCACTCTCACCAATGGAAAGATAATCAAAACAGAAAACTAATAAGGAAACACAAGTCTTAAATGGTACATTAGGTGAGATGGATCTCACTGATATCTTCATAACATTCCATCCAAATGCAGAATACACATTCTCCTCAAGTGCACATAGCACATTCTCGAGGATAGATCACATCTTGGGTCACAAATCAAACCTCAATAGGTTTAAAAAAATGAAATCAGATCAGGCATCTTCTCCAACCACAATACTATGAGACTAGATATCAATTAAAAGAAAAAGAAACTGCAGGAAGCACAACACATGGAGACTAAACAGTATTTTTCTAAATAACCAACATGTTACTGAAGAAATCAAAAGGGAAATAAAAAATTTTTTTCTAGAAACAAATGACAATGAAAACGCAACCACCCAAATCCTATGGGATGCAATAAGAGCAGTTCTAAAGGAAGTTTATAGCAATACAATTTTAACTCAAGAAACAAGAAAACCAAAGAATAGACAACCTAATTTCACACCTAAAACAACTGAAAAAAGAACAACAACAACAAAAAAAAAAAACCAAAATTAGTAGAAGGAAATAAATCATAAAGATATGAGCAGAAATAAATGAAAAAGACATGAAAGAAGCAATAGTCAATATTAATAAAACTAAAAGCTGGTTCTTTGAATACATAAACAAAATTGACAAACCTTTAGTCAGACTCATCAAGAAAAAAAGAGAAGAATCAAATCAACAAAATTAGAAATTAAAAAGGAGAGGTTACTCATTCTATGAGGCCACCATCACCCTAATACCAAAACCTGACAAAAATGCTACAAAAAAGAAAACTACAGGCCAATATCACTGATGAACATAGATGCAAAAATCCTCAACAAAAATCTAGCAAACAGAATCCAGAAACAATTAAAAAGATCATACATCATGACCAAGGGGGCTTTAACCCCAGGGATGCAAGGATTTTTCAATATTCACAAGTCAATCGATGAGACATACCACATTAACAAATTGAAAGATAAAAACCATATGATTATCTCAATAGATGCAGAGAAAGCCTTTGACAAAATTCAACATCCATTTATGATAAAAAACCTTCCATAATGCAGGCCTAGAAGGAACATACCTCAACATAATAAAAGCCATATATGATAAACCCACAGCAAACATTATCCTCAATGGTGAAAAATTGAAAGCATTACCCCTAAAGTCAGGAATAAGGCAAGGTGCCCACTCTCACCATTACTATTCAACATCATTTTGGAAGTTTTAGCCACAGCAATCAGAGAAGAAAAAGAAATAAAAGGAATCCAGATTGGAAAAGAAGAAGTAAAACTCTCACTGTTTGCAGATGACATGATCCTCTACATAGAAAACCCTAAAGACTCTACCAGAAAATTACTAGAGCTAATCAATGAAAATAGTAAAGTTGTAGGATATAAAATTAACACACAGAAATCCGTTGCATTCCTATACACTAACAATGAGAAAACAGAAAGAGAAATTAAGGAAACAATTCCATTCACCATTGCAATGAAAACAATAAAATACTTAGGAATAAATCTACTTAAAGAAACAAAAGACCTATATACAGCAAAATATAAAACACTGATGAAAGAAATAAAAAATGACATACATAGGTGGAGAAATATACCATGCTCATGGATCAGAAGAATCAATATAGTGAAAATGAGTATATCACTCAAAGCAATCTAGAGATTCAGTGAAATCCTTATCAAGCTACCAACGGTATTTTTCAGAAAACTAGAACAAATAATTTCACAATTTGTATGGAAATACAAAAAACCTCCAATAGCCAAAGAATGGAACTGGAGTAATCAACTCATGTGACTAAAGACTATACTACAAAGCTACAATCATCAAGAAAGTATGGAACTGGCACAAAGACAGAAATATAGATCAATGGAACAAAATAGAAAGCCCAGAGATAAATCCACACACCTATGGACATCTTGTCTTTAACAAAGGAGGCAAGAATATACAATGGAGAAAAGAAAATCTCTTTAACAAGTGGTGCTGGGAAAACTGGTCAACCACTTGTAAAAGAAAGAAACTAGACCACTTTCTAACACCAAACAAAAAAATAAACTCAAAATGGATTAAAGATCTAAATGTAAGACCAGAAACTATAAAACTCCTAGAGAAAAACATAGGCAAAACACTCTCTGACATAAATCACAGCAGCATCCTCTATGACCCACCTCCCAGAGTAATGGAAATAAAAGCAAAAATAAGCAAATGGAACCTAATTACACTTAAAAGTTTTTGCACAATGAAGGAAACAATAAGCAAGGTGAAAAGACAGCCTTTAGAATGGCAGAAAATAATAACAAATGAAGCAACTGACAAAAAATTAACCTCAAAAGTATATAAGTTGCTCAGGCAGCTCAATACCAGAAAAATAAACGACCCAATCAAAAAATGGGCCAAAGAACTAAACGGACATTTCTCCAAAGAAGACATACAGATGGCTAACAAACACAGGAAAAGAAGCTCAACATCACTCATTATCCAAGAAATGCAAATCAAAACCCCAATGAGGTACCATCTCACGCTGGTCAGAATGGCTGCTATCCAAAAGTCTACAAACAATAAATGCTGGAGAGAGAGCAGAGAAAAGGGAACCCTCTTACACTGTTGGTGGGAATGCAAACTAGTACAGCCACTATGGAGAACAATGTGGAGATTCCTTAAAAAACTGGAAATAGAACTGCCATATGACCCAGGAATCCCACTGCTGAGCATACATACCGAGGAAACCAGAATTGAAAGAGACATATGCACCCCAATGTTCATTGTAGCACTGTTTGCAGTAGCTCAGACATGGAAGCAACCTAGATATCCATAAGCATATGAATGGATAAGAAAGCTGTGGTATATATACACAATGGAATATTACTCAGCCATTAAAAAGAATACATTTGAATCAGTTCTAATAAGGTGGATGAACCTGGAACATATTATACAGAGTGAAGTAAGCCAGAAAGAAAAACACCAATACAGTATATAAAAGCATATATATGGAATTTAGAAAGATGGTAATGATAACTCTATATGCGAGACACTTAAACAGACACAGATGTAAAGAACAGACTTTTGGATTCTGTGGGAGAAGGCAAGGGTGGGATGGTTTGAGAGAATAGCATTCAAACATGTATATTACCATATGTGAAATAGATCACTGGTCCAAGTTTGATGCATGAAACAGGGTACTCCAAACCGGTGCCCTGGGCTGACTCTGAAGGATGGGATGGGGAGGGAGGAGGGAGGGGGGTTCAGGATGGGTGACACATGTACACCCATGGCTGATTCATGTGAATGTGTGGCAAAAACCACTACAATATTGTAAAGTAATTAGCAACCAATTAAAATAAATAAATTACTTTTTTAAAAAAAAGAGAGGTTACAACAGACAATACAGAAATACAAAGGATTATAATAGACTATTATCAACAAAAACATGGCTACAGAATGGATAACCTGGAAGAAATAAGACAGATTGTTAGAAAAGTTCAATCATCCAAGACTGAACCAGGAAGAAATACAAATTATGAACAATCCAAATACAAGCCCTGAAATTGAAGCTGTGATAAAAAAAAAATCTCCCAGAAAACAAAAGCCCAGGACCAGATGGCTTCACAGAAGAATTCCAGCAAATATTTAGAGAAGAGCTAATGCTTATCCTTCTAAAACTCTTCCAAAAAATGGCAGATTATATAAAGACTTCAGATTATACTACAAAGCTACAGTCATCAAGACAGTATGGTACTGGCACAAAAACAGAAATATACAGCAATGGAACAAAATAGAAAGTCCAGAAATAATCCCATGTACCCATGGATATCTTATTTTTGACAAAGGAGGCAAGAATATACAGTGGGGCAAAGACAGCCTCTTCAATAAATGGTGCTAGGAAAACTGGACAGCTACATGTAAAAGAATGAAATTGAATACTTCCTAACCCTATACAAAAGGATAAACTCAAAATGGATTATAGACCTAAGTATAAGACTAGAAACTATAAAACTCTTAGAGGAAAAAGGTAGCACACTTTATGACATAAACCAAACAGGATCCCCTATGACTCACCACCTAGAAAATGTAAATAAAAACAAAAGTAAACAAGTGGGACCTGATTAAACTCAAAAGTTTTGCACAGCTAAGGAAACAATAAGCAAGGTAAAAAGACAACCCTCAGAATGGGGAAAAAAATAGCAAATAAAAGAACTGACAAAGGATTAATTTCCAAAATATACAAGCAGCTCATACAACTCAATACCAGAAAAACAAACAACCCAATCAAAAAGTGGGGGAAAAAAAACCCTAAACAAACATTTCCCCAAAGAAGAAATACTGGTGGCTAATAAACACATGAAAGGATGCTCAACATTGCTCATTATTAGATAAATGCAAATCAAAACTACAGTGAGATATCATCTCACACCAGTCAGAATGGCCTTCATCAAAAAGTCTACAAAAAATAAATGTTGGAGAGGGTGTGGGGAAATAGGAATGCTCTTGCACTGTTGGTAGGAATGTAAATTGATACAGCCACTATGGAAGATGGTATGGGTATTCCTTAAAAAACTAGGAATAAAACCACCATATGACCCAGAAATCACATGCCTAGGCATATACCCTGAGCAAACCAAAATTGAAAAAGACACATGTATCCCATTGTTCACTGCAGCACTATTTACAATAGCTAGAGCATAGAGTGGAGAAGGAAATGGCAACCCACTCCAGTGTTCTTGCCTGGAGAATCCCAGGCACGGGGGAGCCTGGTGGGCTGTCGTCTCTGGGGTTGCACAGAGTCGGACACGACTGAAGCGACTTAGCAGCAGCAGCAGCAGCAGCAGAGCATGGGAGCAACCTAGATGTCCATCGACAGATGAATGGCTAAAGAAGTTGTGGTACATATACACAATGCAATATTACTCAGCCATGAAAAGGAACTCCTTTGAGTCAGTTCTAATGAGGTGGATGAACCTAGAACCTATTATACAGAGTGAAGTAAGTTAGAACAAGATAGATAAATATCATATTTTTACATACATATACAGAATCTAGAAAAATGGTACTGAAGAATTTATTCACAGGGCAGCAATGTAGAAACCGACATAGAGAATAGACTTATGGACATGGGGAGAGGGGAGGAGAGGGTGAGATGTATGGAAAGAGTAACATGGAAACTTACATTATCATATGTAAAATAGACAGTCAACGGGAATTTGTTGTATGGCTCAGGAAACTCAAACAGGGGCTCTGTGTCAACCTGAAGGAGTGGGATGGGGAGGAAGATGGGAGGTGGTTCAGGAGGGAGGGGATATATGTATACCTGTGACTGATTCAAGTTGAGGTTTGACAGAAAAAATAAAATTCTGTAAAGTAATTATCCTTCAATAAAAAAAGTACAATTAAAAAAAACAACAGAGACGTTACTTTGCTGACAATGGCCCATCTAGTCAAAGCTATGGTTTTTCCAGTAGTCATGTATGCATGTTATAGTTGGACTATAAAGAAAGCTGTCACCGAAGAATTGATGCTTTTGAACTGTGGTGTTGGAGAAGACTCTTGAGAGTCCCTTGGACTGCAAGGAGATCCAACCAGCCCATCCTAAAGGAGATCAGTCCTGGGTGTTCATTGGAAAGACTGATGCTGAAGCAGAAACTCCAATACTTTGGCCACTTGATGAGAACTGACTCATTTTAAAAGACCCTGTTGCTAGGAAAGATTGAAGGTGGGGGAGAAGGGGACGACAGAGGGTGAGGTGATTGGATGGCATCACCAACTCAATGGACATGAGTTTGAGCAAGCTCTGAGAGTTCATGATAGACAGGGAGGCCTGAGGGTTGCAGTCCACGGGGTCACAAAGAGTCAGACACAGCTGAGCTACTGAACTGTTGTTGTCAGATCTAGTGTGTTTTCTTTTGTGGGAAAGCTCATTGTTCTTTTATATATTCCGTAGATAACAGAGTCTGCCTACTTGATCATGTAAATTTAATCTCTAGCTTGTATAGCTGGTGGGAAGGTTTTGGGTCTTATTCCTTAACCACACTGCCCCTGGGTTTCAAATGTGGTTTTATCTCCACCTCAACATGTGAATTGTTCACTGGGTGAGTTGTCCTGAGGATGACCTGGAAGGCTTGTGTCTGCTGCAGGGAGGGCCAGATGACCCAAGTGCAGCTTCTTGGGCCACAGGGTCCCTGGCAGCACTGGGTTCTCAGGGGAGCCAGTGGCTACAGCAGCAGGAAACATGGTGCTCTAGGAGGGCATAGCCACCAACTCTAGTATTCTTGCCTGGAGACTCTTACAGAGAGAGAAGCCTGGCAGGCCACAGTCCACAGGGTCACAAAGAATTGGACATGACCAAAGCAACTCTGCAAGCACACATGCAACATTTTTTTCTAGCCTCGGGCAGCTCCATCCCGGTGGGGATGATGCATGGACGTGGCACAGTTGCTTGGATCATGGGGACCCTGGCAATGCCGGCTATGCAAGAGTGCTGGTGGCTATTGTCACAGGGGATATGGTGCTATTAGGGCTTTTTATATCTGTGACAGCTCTGCCCCAATGAAGACTGAGCATGAAGCTGGTTTAGCTGCTTGGGTCATGGGGACCCTGGTGGTGCCAACTGTGCATGGACACAGACGGCCTCAGCCACAGGAGCTGTGGCCCTATCACAGTCTTTTTCTAGCTCCTGGATTCTGGTGATCAGAAGGCCTCTGTGTCTGGTCCTTCTCTGTTGCTCTGCTCATTCAGGCACTTAAAGGGGCCCCTGGCTGGTGTCCTATTCTGTTGTTCTGAGTGTCAGGCACTTAAAGGGCTATCCTCCCTGTTGTTCAGCTGCCGATGCTGGTGTGTGGGGAGAGAGCGGTTACAGGGATGGCTCCGCCCCTCCACATTCCCAGCAGTATCACCTTGCCTCCAGGGCTGCCTGGTTTTCCTCCACAGGGGTTTCCCACCACAGTCTCCTCTATCCTGTCCCTTTGGGCTATCTCTCTGCATTCAACAGCAGACCTCACCCAAGGATTGCTCCACAATGATTACACTCCAGCTCCCTCCCAGCCACTGTGCCTTCTAGGGGACCTGCATCCCGTCTGGAATACGTATGGCAAGAATTATTTGTGTGATTCTCATTGCATTTAGACTGTCACAGATCAACTGCTTCACTCTCAGCCTCAAATGTTTCTCCTCTGTCCCAAACAATTGCCCCAATGTTGGGGCTGGACCCCGGCTTCAGTTCCCCCACCTGGCAAAGGCAGATCCAGTCCTACTTACTCTCCTCTTTTCCCCCCAACTTCCTTCGTCCTACCAAGTTTTGCATGGTTCTATGTATTCTTTTCTGTGGATCGGGTTCTTCTGCCCGTTCTCAGCTGGCGCTGCAAGCTCTTCTGTGTCTGAAGGTGTATTCCTGATGTATATATGAATGTACTCCACATCTACCTATTCCTCCTCTTTCTTGTTCCTCCCGCAGCATCCTCTACGTTTTAAATCACACACAAGGTCATTTTACCCAATAGTTGCTCGAAAACAAGGTTCTTTGAATTGACATATGTTCAATAAAACCACACATAACAAAGTTAAGAAAAATGTGTGTGTTGTTGACAGAAAAAAAAATGCACAACCTAAAAGTTGAGAATTATGTTTTATTTGGTGAACTTTCTGAGCATATCAAGCCAGGGAGATAACCTCTCAGTTCTGAGGGACCACTCTTAAGAGGTAAGGGAAGAACCAGCATATACAGGGATTTTTCAATAGAAACCAGATAGTTGGAACATCAAAATATTATTGTTAATGAAAGAAAACCAGATATCTCAAGCTATGAATTTAATGCTTCTCTATGTATGGGAAGATGCAAGAGTCTGGGCTTATTGAAATTACTCCTTTGATATAAACCTTAGCTCTCTGGAGCCAGTATCCCATGCTTTCCTGTCCTGAGTCCACTGTGTACACCTACAGGCTGGGGTGACTGAGGGCTTGATGGCTGTAGCATTCTTTGTTTACTGATATGGCAGGTGACATTTTTCACTTGTGGGTGTGTTCTTAAGGAGGTGGAAAAAATTCCTTTCTAACTGCTGAAGTGAAACATGTGGTATGGATACACTGGTGATTTCTGATAGTGTTCAAGATGTAACTAAGTGAATGCAGTATTGGGTATATTTTAAAAAATGAAAACTAAATTGTACTGCTTTTACAAAAAGAGAGCTTTTATTTTCCTGACACAGCTATTTCTCAGGACAATGCAAAATATTTGCTTTATTATATTAAGGGATTATTTGGCTTAAAAAAGGACAGTTATCATTTATTATAATCTTTTATAAGTTCAATATGAAATTAGCAGAGTCAAATTTTGAAAACAATAATATCTAGGAAGTGAGCAGCAGTTTTTATCCAAGGAAGTCAAAGTTCCCATTTAGAATGAATTTATGTACCTGTTATGTTATGTCCCATGCTGAAGGGATGTGAAAATTCAACAAATATCCAATTGAACCAGGAAAGATCCAAGTAGGGTAGTCTCTGGCCCAGCATAGGCTGGATAGAAAAGGGACTTCTTGCACAAGAGTGCCCCTTGGAAGAGCGATCTGGTAGCTGGGCCAATGGAATTTCTGTTAGAATGAGATGGCCAGGCACCCATCAGGTTGTCAATTCTTTTGGACCTTCTGTGTATAAATCTATTCCATGGAAACTACATGTCAAGGTAGAGGAAGCAAGCATCAAAAGTCATTATACAGAGTCATAGAGTGAGAATCAGGAATACAATATGAAGTCAAGAACTTCCAACTGATTAGAAAGCAGTTTTCTGGTTTGCTCTTCTATCTCCTTTTATCTCCTGATAACCTGCCAAGGCATTCCCCAGACACTTTGGAAAGAAAAGACAGTTTCTTACTCTGCAAAGACATGAAAAGTAGCGTTCTTATTTTCAATGTCACAGTATATCTTCATAAAAGAGACTAATAATATCAGTACATTTTTGGTTTTTGTCTCCGGTTCCTGACACAAAGTTCCTAAATCCCTTTGATTTCCTGAGTGATAGGAGTGTCTTTTATTTCAATGAGGAGACTCTTGGTGGGCTTCAGTATGGGGGTTAGTCACCAGAAAGACCAAGCTGTAATTAGGAGCTTGGAACTTTTAGTCCCACCTTCCATCCTCTGAAGAGGGGAGTGGGAGTGGGGAGGTGTGAAGGTAGAGATTGAATTAATAGCTGATCATGTCCACCCATTGAAGGGTTCACACAAATATCTACAGATTTCTGGGAGCTTGAGATCAGTTAACAAATCTGGACCCTGGGAGGATGGCCCACACCAGGCCTATGCAGAGTGAAGTTCCTGTTCTAGGGACTCTTCAGGATGTGCCTCCATATATTTCTTCATCTGATTGTTAAGCCATATACTTTATAATAAACCAGCAAATATATTTCCATGAGTTTTGTGAGCCATTAAAACAATTATCAAATCTCGAGAGGACATTGTGGAAACCTACCATTCATAACCAGCTGGTCCTGGGAACTGAAGTGAGGGCATCTTGTGGGGTTGAGTCCTCAGCCTGTGTGTTCTGCACTAAGTCCGGGGATTTTGTGCCGTGACTGAATTGTAGGACACGCAGCTAGTGTCAGAAGTGTGGGAAACAGCATGCACATCTGTTTTCCTAAGTGTTACGAGTGGAGGAAACAATTTTTTTTTTCTAATTTGCTAGGAAATTAAACAAAGATTCAAAGCTGAGCTATTCTGATATCACACAACCTCAGATTTTCTTATAATTTAGGAAATATAAGTGACCATTTTCCCAACTGACTTTTCTTTTTTTTTTTTTTGAAAGGAACAGTAGTAGTCTCTGGAATAATGCAGGCAGCAATTTACTGCAGGCAGTGATTTAATTTTGAGATTTTTCTCAGTTGTTGTTATCACCTTTGCAAATCTGTAGCTGTGTTTCACTCCACTATTCTAACTTCTCTCCTGATTTATTGATGGCTAGGTACATTCCAGATGGTTGATGAGGGAGAGACCTCAACACCTGATCAGATGATGTCTCTATCAGCCCTTCCAACAAATTCTGTGATGACTCCTGGAAACTTAATTTGTTGAGTTTTCTTCAGAGACAGCAACTCTGTATGCAGATTAAATGGCTAAGTGCTTTGTTTTTGCTTTTTAACCCTCCCAGGGGAATAACTATTACAAACTAAAATCATAATAGAAAATATTATGAGTTTTATTGATATTGAATTGTAAAACAAGTTTATGATACTTATTTGCCTTGGTTCACAAGTCCTCATGTTACTCCTAGAGCAATAGAAGTAAAGCATCACCTAAATCTTATAATATGGTCATTGCCAGGTTGAAGAAAAAAAAAACTAGATTATGAAATGTTTCCTAAATTTAGTCACTAATACAAGTTGTACATTTATATAATACCTTACTTAAAATATGTGCTAGTTTTGTGGATTTATGTGTGTTTATACATTATTGTTCAAAAGCGTTTTTTAAGGCATAGCCTGAAAATAACTGTCAAGATGTTTAAGACCTTAGACAATCTGAAACAATTTGAGGTGAGAAGCATCCACTTGTTCTACATAACTGAATAACTTGTTCTACACAACCATCCACTTGTTCTACATAACTGAATCACCTCTTCAGTTTTCAGTGTAAGAGCCAAAGGGAAGGAGGAAGATGCTCCAAGCTGGCCACATCCAGCAGATTGGGACCTCCTGGGCCAGGTCACCACTGTTCCTGCCCCTTGACTGCCCAGCCACCATTGGCATTTTCCACAAATCATCACTAGCTTCCCTGGCCTCTGGTTGGTGCACATGAAACTGGGTAAACTCACATGTGTTTGCCAAGTGACTGTATGAATTTTTAAAAATTGAAAAAATAATACTGGATCTTTAACACTAAAAGAAGAAAACAAGGATTACAAAGTTTTAAAATATATACAGTAATACAGTGTCCATGGAAATACAAGATTAGCATTGGACTGCACACTTTCTATTCTGCCAAGTTGTTTAAAAAAAATAACAAACCATCCCATTTACCATAGGTATATTTACACATATGCACAGGTAGTGATTCTAAAACTTTGGAAAACACGTTGCATTTTCTTTGTGTTTCCTGAGTTTTCCATTGGCTCTTGAATATTACAGAGCTGTGAAAACTTCTGTATAAGTTGTACATTGTCGCCATGAGAAAGTACCACAAGCACAGTGGTTTGAAACAAAACAGATTTATTTATCCTGTAGGTCTGTAGGTCAGAAGTTCAATGTGGTCTCGCTGGGCTAAGACCAAGGTATCCTTTAAAGTCAAGGCAAGGAAGTGATTTCCTACTTTCCCAGTTTCCTGAAGGCCTTCCTTCATCTGGGCACTAACAATGAGCATCTTTCGGACTCTTCTTAAGATTGTCATATCTCTCTGACCAGCTGGGGAAAGTCCTCTGCTTTTAAGAACTCGTGTGATTAGAATGGACCCCATAAGGGCCACCTCCCCATAACTTGACAGGTAACATAGCCACAGGATCAGGGTTTTAGGACAAGGATTTCTTTGATGAGGAGCTGTGAACCACAGTTCCTTACATGGGCCCTGCTGGCAAATGCCTGGATTGGATTCCTGAAAGGGAAGGTGGTCACTGGGCGTAGTTTGAGGAGTGGAGGAAGGAAAACTGGAGAACCAGAAAAACCTGGTGGCTGATTTCCTTTCAAAATGTTGCCTAGTGACTCCTGGGAAAATCATCTGGCTTGATTTGTGACCCATGATACAAGGTTAGGATTTGCACTGTGCTTCTTTGAAATTCATTTTTACATCACCAGATCCACAGATTGCCATAATATTTGTGGCAAAAACAGAAACAAAGCTTGGACCGCCATCTTTCCTTGTCCCAGTGTCTCGGCAAAGTGTCATCCAGGACAGACGAATGGCAGCAGGCCGTTTGCCCAGCTTTCAGCTTTGCAGTCATGAGCAGATACAGCCTCCCTAGAAACACCAGCATGAAACATCCTGGATGCTGCAGGGCCCCCGAGTGTTCAATTCAGCCTTGGTGTTAGTTCTTCCTTCATGTAAAACTCTTATCTTCCTTTTCAGTACATTTTGTTTCCTTCAATTGTGATTATTGGTTGAACAGAGAGAATTTAATTTGCTTAATTATAGAAGAATGTCTTCCAGATTTTAATAGGTTTTAAAAAGTAGACATGTCATAAAAAGAAAATGTGTCATTGATTATGTACATTGCACTCAAATGTAATTCTACATTTTGAGATACTTCTATACAGATCCTAACCTGTTATATATTTCATTGCAATAAAATTGACTTATTTTTTCTTTATATTTTATTATTCCTTTTTATACAATACAAAGGTACTGAATGTACTGTAAGATTTTGACGGCTTTTTTTTCACTGCAGCTTTGCAAAGATTTAGTTGCATATTCATAACCACTGGTGACATGGTGCCAAGTGCTGAAACAATTATTCAGAGAATTCTTTGCATGACACTTCAGGGGAAATGATAGAAGTGCTGAAGCTGGGTTCTATTTTAAGATCTTTGGCTGATGATCATTAGTATTTCATAAAGGAACATTGCACAGCTATGGAAAGGTTCAAGACGATGAGAAACGAAGCACAGATGATTAGTTAGAAGGAAAAATAATGTAGAGTATGGTGAAGACTGTTTCATAAACACTATCTTTATAATTGAAATCATTCAATTCTAGAATAAATGCTCCAACTTATATTATAAAAGTTAGTGCTTGTACCTATTTCATGAGCGCTAATATACAACCCCTAAAGATCTTATCTATTAAGTAATATAGGAAAAACAAAAGCCATCATATTGAAATGTTGTTCCAACTGACGAAAAAATAATAAGCAGAACTTCTTGTCTCAGCAGAAACTGAGGCAAATGAGTTTAAAGTTTTACTCAAGTTCTAACAGGGCTTCCCAGGTGGCTCAGAATTTGCCTACCAATACAGGAGCCTCAGGAGACTCAGGTTCAGTTCCTGGGTCAGGAAGATCCCCTGGAGGAGGAAATGGCAACATTCCGGTATTCTTGCTGGAACAATCCCATGGACAGAGGAGCCTGGGGGGTGGCAGTCCACAGGGGTTGAAAAAAGTCAGGCATGACTGTGCAACTGAGCATGCACACATGCACCCAAGTTCTCACAGCTGGTGGTGCTAACCAGAAATCCAGTCTTCTCATTTCTTCCCCTGCAATTGTTCTAGTGGGTTGTGCTGCAGCTCACAGAAACATGCTCTTTATTGTGCAATAATCCCTGTTGCAATATGAGTTCATTTATCACAGTGAAAAACAATGACAAGAGAAATTCAGCACTCAACCATTTAACCAGTTTTCCTTTGCATATTTGTTCAAACAATATCTAAGGAACAGGAGAACATGATTCAGACAAGACCTTTTTTAAAGACAAGCTTATTCTCCGAGTTAGAGCCAATATCTTCGAATGAGCTGAGAAAAAAAGATGTTGGAGGTTTGCTTCTCAGCAGAAGCTCATGATTCCCATCTCTAAGAGATAGGGAAGAGGCAAAGCAAAAATCAGCTCATAATGGTTTGTTTAAAAATTACCAATTTGATTGTGGTATGAATGACATATAATAATTGCACATATTTAAAAGATAAAGTTTGAAGAATCTTAACATATGTATGGACCCATAAAACCATAACCTCAATCCAGACAGTGTTAGACTCATTGGGCCCTTCGTGTGAAGTGAAATTTGCTCAGTTGTGTCTGACTCTTTGCAACTCAATGGACTATACAATGCATGGAATTCTCAGGTCAGAATATTGGAGTGGGTAGCCTTTCCCTTCGCCAGGGGATCTTCCCAACCCAGGGATCAAACCCAGGTCTCCTGCATTGCAGGCAGATTCTTTACCAGTTGGCCCCTTCATGCCTCTTGGTAAATCCTCATTTTCATCACCCTTCACTTGACACTCCCTTCAGCCTCTAGGACCCAGGCATTTGCTGCTTTCTGTCACTATAGATTATTTTCAGTTATGAGAATTTTATGTAAATGGAATCATAACCTTTGCAATCCTTTTTGCCTGGCTTCTTTCCCTCAGTATAGCAATTATGAGATTCACCCATGTTGTGGCATACATCAAGACACCATTTCTTGTTATTGTTGAGTAGTATTCCATTGTATCCAAAGAATGAGGAATACATTGCTGTGTATCAGGCTTCTCAGGTGGCTTGGTGATAAAGAATCTGTTATCAATGCAGGAAATGTGGATTTGAACCCTGGGTCAGGAAGATCCCCTAGAGAAGTAAATGGCTACCCACTCCAGTATTCTGGCCTGGGGAATCCCACAAACAGAGGAGCTTGGTGGACTCCAGTCCATGGGGTTGCAAAAGAGCTGGACATGACTTAGTGATTAAACAAAAACAACAACAAATGTAAAATTAAGGGTAAAAAATGTAAGGTGGGAAAAAGAAAGCATAATATGCTCCTATTTATCTAAGAAATAAATATAGAAAACAATGGAAAGACAACCAAAATATATTTTAAGTAGTTACATGTTAGAGAAGAAAGGGAATAGAGCAGAGGAAGTGGTGACAGAAGTAAACTTCTTTAAATATATTTTATATATGTGACTTTGTAAACATAAAAATATTTGATGTAAACATGAATCAAATTTAAATTTAAAAATTGGCACCCATACAATGAAGGCAAAAAGAAACATATGAACCCATGACACACTGATAACATTAACTATACAGAGACTTCAAAATACGTTGACTACACATTCATGCGGGGGAAATTCCAAAGACCAAAAAAGAAAAAAAAAATGAAGACAAAATAAGGCTTAAAATGTTTTCAGTAATAATGTTGTTGGTGCTGTCCTATCAGAGAAGGCAATGGCAACCCACTCTAGTACTCTTGCCTGGAAAATCCCATGGACGGAGGAGCCTGGTAGGCTGCAGTCCATGGGGTTGCTAAGAATCGGATACGACTGAAGCGACTTAGCTGCAGCAGCAGCAGCAGCAGTCCTATAGTTATTCTAAGGCTGAGGGTATAACCAACAGGACCCTGTGGGCCTTCCTAGAATAAGAATCCCCAACCCTGACAAGTCTTCCTCCTGCCTTTTGTCTGTAGAAAAACTTTAGTCAAAGAATAAGTTCAGTCAGAGAAGTGAGAAAATGTGAAAGAAAGGAAACAGTCAAGCAAGACGAAATAATAATACTTTAGCCTTTAAACAAAGTCAGGGACCTTTAGTTCTTCAAGGGCTGTAGATAGTATTGAGTCATGTCTTTTGAGCTGTTTTGCAGATAATGAAACCCTCATCAAGTGGAAGAAGTTAACTGTATGCAACCTACAAGGATCTAGACCCCAGAACAGCTGGAACCAGAAGGTCAATGGTGTTAACTCCTAATTACCTCATAACTAGCCAATCAGAAGAATGTCCATGAGCAGATCACACACACCCTCCCCTCACCCTACCTTTTAAAACCTTTCCCTGAAAACCATTGAGTAATTCAGGTCTTTCGGGCACTAGCTACACGAACTTCTCACCTGCCCTCTGCAGTGCACACGGAGCTTTATTTCAGTGAAACCTGGTGTTAGCAGATTTCCCTTATTGCCTACGGGCCAGGGGACCCAAGTTTGATTCAGTAACAGTAACTGCATATTGTGGGACAAAGCAAATGGGTAGATTATAGTGGAGTTACTAAGAAGATGGTTCTTCGGCATGAGAGAAAGATGAAGGTAAGATAAATTACATTAAAAAATAGCATATAACATGAATTTAAACTCTAAGATAAAATATATCATGAACTAATACAAAATGGATATGTATTTCCTAGGTCTGTGCACTGAAAAAGAAACCAATTTAGTACCAACACTCCCTTCTAATATCAAGAATGTGGCCTGTAAGTAACATTTCCCTTTAAAGAATACCAGTGCCCCACTCCAGTACTCTTGCTTGGAAAATCCCATGGACAGAGGAGCCTGGTAGGCTGCAATCCATGGGGTCGCTAAGAGTCGGGACACGACTGAGCGACTTCACTTTCACTTTTCACTTTCACGCATTGGAGACGGAAATGGCAACCCACTCCAGTGTTCTTGCCTGGAGAACCCCAGGAATGGAGGAGCCTGGTGGGCTACCGTCTATGGGGTCGCACAGAGTTGGACATGACTGAAGCGACTTAGCAGCAGCAGCAGTGCTCCTTGAGCAACAAAATACAAAGAAACTATAAGGGAACTAAAAATAACTGTGCATGCATAGTTGGGACAAATCATGTACAACAAGATACAGAAAGAACAGAAAACCCACCAGCTGCCCCTTTTGAGGGGGCGGGGAACACCACAAAAGCATTGGACAAATCACCTAAGCCACTTCTCCAGCCCAGCCGACTGAGTGGGAGAAGACCCACCCATAGGTCTGCCTCTACCCTCACCCCATTTAAGAGTTCACCTCCTCCCTGCTCAGGGAGCAAGGAAGGGAAACTGTTACTTGCTTTTCCTCCTTTGTGCTGCAACATGAGTCCCAGCAAAGCCCTGCCTGAATTCTTGGTCTGGCCTCTTATCAATTTCTATTGATTAAAGAGTCTAAAAATCCTGGTTGCTAACAGATTGAAACACATCCACTATGTAAAAACACATGAGTATATACTGTTACCTTAGCAACATGGAAGGTTTCACAGTAACAACCTCTGTGAAACTGCCGAATGCTATGGAACCAGTTAGTTTACTATATATTTGAAGACAATAAGGAATTACTATTCACTGATTTTTTTTTTAATTTCTTATTATCTTCATATATATAGTCAATATTCAAATGTTCTTGATTGTTTAATGATTTTTTTTTAAACTTACTCTAAATAAAGATTGAAATAAAGTACATGTCTTTGTTCAATGTATGTTTTCAGTCAGTTCAGTTGCTCAGTTGTGTCTGACTCTTTGCGACCCCATGGACTGTAGCCTACCAAGCTCCTCCATCCATGGAATTTTCCAGGTAAGAGTACTGGAGTGGGTTGCCATTTCCTTCTCCAGTCCATCAAATGTAATGTATGTCAAATATATAAAAATGTATGTTTTAAGTCTCTTTTAATCAGTGGGATCACCTTCCTCTGTTTTGCTTGGCACTTTATTCATGGAAGATGAATGAACTTACCTTGAAAAGTCTCCTATAGTCTGGATTTGCTGACACAAGTCATTAATATCTTCCTCTGTTCCTCATGTTTCATGGAAATAGGTTATTAGATCTGGAGATGATAACGTTTACATTTGACTTTCTTTCCTTTTTTGTTAAGATAACTTCATGAATGGCAGCATATAGCTTTAAAGCTAACTGGTTCCATAGCATCCTGCAGTTTTGCTGAGTTTGTTGTTTTGAAACCTTCCATGTTGTTAAGGTATCAGTATTTACTCACGTGTTTAAATATAGTGAATGTGTTTCAATCTGCTATCAACCAGGGGTCTTGGACTCTTCAATCAATAGAAATTGGTAAGAGGCCAGAAAGACTGAAGGCAAAAGGAGAAGAGGGTAGCAGACGATGAGATGGTTAGATAGCATCACCAATTTAATGGACATGAATTAGGGCAAACTCTAGGAGATAGTGAGGGACAGGGAAGCCTGGCTTGCTGTAGTCCATGGGGGTTCCAAAGAGTCTGATACAACTTAGCGACTGAACAACAGCAAAAGTTCATTGATTTAGGCATGATTATTTACAGATAAAATCTTGTGATGTTTGGGACTTAAATAATAATCAAATAATCAAAATAATCCAGGATGGGAAAGGGGAGTAGTATACATGAAACAAAATTAACCATGAGTTCAAAATTGTTAAAACTGGGGATGATGACTAAAGGGTTCATTATAACATTCCATCCAGAATTTTTATAATAACTTTTAAATAAAGCAAATCAAAACATAAAAAAATACTAAAAGGAAATATCCTCTCAGATAATATACAAATAGAAGACAATGTAATACATTAAATACATAAATACATCAAATAAAAATATATGAGATAATAATGATACTTTTAAAATAAATTCTTTGCTCACTATGGAGATTGCTAGGGTACAAGCTCATTATTTCTGAAAATCTGTAAATACTGAGAGAAAACATTGTGTAACTGAGTAACTTTTGCCTTGTTGGAGGTTTACAGGAATATAGCATCCATATCTACTCAAAGAGCTGTAAGAACAAAGGATTACAACACCAAGAAGCTTGCAACAATGAGCCACATCCCCTCCCTTTTTAATAGAAGTCTAAATTCCAACTTGGGTAAGATGGTCTTTGAGATACTAGGCCACCTTCTTGGTGTGCTGGCTTTGCAGATGAAGTCAGTATTATTTGCTCCAATAGTCTGTTGATTTATTGGCCTGTCATGAGGTGAGTAGTACAACCTGGACTTGTGGAAATAGAATAACAGGTAACAAAAGTAGGAGATAAATAATTTCCAAAACTATGTTTTGTAAACTCCAGTGAAATAGTGGAACTGGCAGCATTAGTGGCTGATAAAAACCATTAAGTAAAGTGTTGCAAAGAACTTTATAATGTATGAAGTGAGTTAATGGCACTTGAACCTCTTTCTTATTCTTAATGTTAGTAAACAGGGACAACCTGGCAGGGTGTGCTTCTGATATGATGTAATAGAAAGCGTCCCGCCACTTACAAAGTATTCCTAACTGTAAAGCTGTACTACAGCCTAAGGAAGACTCTCTATGGATCTACCATCAGCTTCAGAATATGCAGGAGGAAGCAGTAATTCAAATCCAAAGTATAAGATAAATCTTAGGACAAGGGATGCAATTTCTTTAACAAAGGCATAGCACAGTAAAGGGGGTGGGGTGTGGGTATTCTTGAGGGAAAAAAGCTCAGGAGACCTGCAGATCATATGCAGTGTGGGCCTTGCCTGCATCCTGATTCAAACAGTACAATCTTTAAAAGACATTTTTATTCTTTGTAGGACAATCCAGGAAACTTGTACATTGATCAGATATTAGATAAAGATGATAAGGAATTAATGTTATTTGAGGGGGTTGTGATACTAGTGTTCTGCTTTTGTTAAACAAACAAAGCCATCATCTCATAAAGGTACCTACTTAAATATTTGCAAGTGAAATGAAGTGGTGTTTGCTTTAAAATACATCAGCCCTCCCCAGAAAAAGTGGTAGGAGACATAAGAAATGGAACAACTAAATGAACATGTGACACAGGGAGAGTAGAAAGGAAATGGTTGTTGGAGCCACTTGATGGGTTCTCGGTGGTTCAGTGTTCTGTGCAATCAGCTTATAACATGTTTGAAAATTCCATTAAAATTTGAAAAAAGAAAAAACCTACCGCTTTGTTCCTCTTTGTTCAATGTGATATATCAATTACCAACTGTTACAAGAGCATAATTAATGTTCAGTTTTTTGCTTTTGGAAAACATATGTAAATCAAATTCTGAAATTAATTTTTCTTTTTTCTTCATCCTTATGGAGCTTAGAGTCATATTTTTATTTCGCCATACAAATGTTTTCAGAATTTCAAGAAGCAGAGTATAGGTTTCATCTGGCAAAGAGCAAGCAGCCTCATTTATAAGGATATGTTTGAAAGTGATTAAAGTACAAATGGATGTACTGGAAGCTAGTAAGTATGAATGTTGGAGCAGTTAATGAAAACAGTCTTTAGAGGGGTTTGTATATAAAAGAAAGGAAAATAAAAAGAAACTCACTCCACATTCGCACCTTAGCCATGGAAAACCTTTGTGATGATTCATTCTATGTTCAGATTACTTATTCACAGAAAAGTCCCGAAATACCATCACACCAAGTGCGTAATGACGTATTAATCGCTGAACGCTCACCGCAGTCTTGGCTTCAGACTTTGGTCTCTGCACTGGGAGGGCTGGAGAAGACAGCCTGTCTTAGATAAAGGCAGATAAAGCCCCCCAGAGACGGGACTGTCCAGACCCCTGCTTTATTGATGAGACTGGGGCGCTGGTCTCGCTGATTCCAAGCTCATGAAGATACGAGAGGACCAGAGAGGACATGCTAAGTGAAATTCTTTTTAAACGGTTGCTTTTCCTTCCTTTTGATGTGTCTGTGTCTTAAACCATGGGAAAATGAATTCCACAAACAACTTTCTCAGAGTCCATTCTTCCCACCATTGTGGGATCTTGCGGGGGTGAGCCGTTCGCAGTCCTCTGAACTGGCTGTACAGAAGCAACTGGCACGTGAGCCTAGGAAATAGAACTCAAAACCGGCTGCAAGCATGTTGCTCCTTGACAACTGAAACAGGTCTAATCTGCTCTGGGGAGAGCCCAGCCTCTGCAGTCATTTGTCTCATCTGCTCGGCTCCTGCCCCTGTGTTAATCAGTTCTGCAGGGCTGCAGCAGAGCGAGTACTGGAGCGCGCTCACCTGTGCACGAGCCCCGGGACTGTGGTGCCAGAGAAGGTTGTGTCTCCCTTTCAAAAGCAGCAAAAAACACAATGATCCGCTGTATCAGAACTGAATTTTTGATTTTTAACTAAAGGGAGAGGAGGGGAAAACTGACCCTGTAATAAGTATATCCAAGGGCTTCATGGAGTCTACTTCTCTTTACCTCCTGTCAGACAAACTGCACTTCCAGCGAGAAGCAGGGTGTAAGGGTTACTGAATTCAGGTTTGGCTGCTCCTTGCTCAAAAGCCAACAGTCGAGGGGCAAGTGTCAGTAGAAAGGAAAGGTGCTTTGTTCAGAAAAGTCCGCAACCCAGAGAGAAGCTGGACTCTTGTCCAGGGACCAACTCTGAAGATTATGCTCAGCCAGGACAATTTTAAATGTAAAAAGGGGAAACGATCTTAGTTAATCATTAAGGTGGGAGGTTGGATTTGTCATCTTTTTTCCATTGTGTGCAGACCTGCTGACTTCTGCTTATCTTCTTTTGGGTGCTGTCTTACCCACGTGGTCTGCATGCAAATTTGCTAAGGGGGTAGCGGAGGGTAGAGAGTTAGTCATTCTTTAACTACATAATTCTTCATTCTTATTCTGTTTAATCCAGGAAAGAAGTCAAAAGATTAGGCAAGGCATTGTGTATATTCAGTAGAGCAAAATCAGGAGTTAGGTTAAGGTTAAAACGTTTGGTTAAAAGTTAGGTTAAAATGTTACCTAGCGATCTCATTTTTATAATTAAGGTCTGAGGAAAACAGATAGGCAAACAGGAAAGGGACAAAGGAACTGCTTACAATTCCCCACTTGTCCGACATCACTCCATTTCTGTGAGATTAGGGGCAAAGTTATCTTCTGTAACTTTCTCATGCTGACAAGGGCCGTTTTCTTAGAAAAGATGTTGATGTGAGTCTGCAGCAGCTCTTTGCTGACAATTTTAGTTGCTTGCTTACTTATGTGGACAGAGCAAGCTACAGTTATTCTAATGCCTACAAAGATACAGATTATTATGAGTAGCAGTGTTAATCCCATTCTTCCATCAGACACTGTGACTGTGATTCTATTGTCCTCATCATTGACTGTTTGACCCTGCTCTTCTGTGACACTGGGAGCCTGGGAGACTTCAGGTTTTCTACAAACAAGAGAGAGGGGACATAGGGGTGTTTGTACTTAGAGGAGAGGCACAGGGTTCTGTTCGGTTCCGTTAGTAACCCCTGAACTGATGTCCCTCAGCAGTTTTTTTTCCTGAAGTCTTGTTTGCTGTGTTCCTTGTCATTCACAAAGATGTTGACAGAAGAGCCTCCAGACAATTTTTTTTTTTTAAGGCTTAGACAACCTTTTTAATTTTTATTTATTTATTTTAATTGGAGGCTAGTTACTTTATAATATTGTATTGGTTTTGCCATACATCAACATGAATCCGCCATGGGTGTACATGCGTTCCCCATCCTGAACCCCCACCCACCTCCCTCCCCATACCATCCCTCTGGGTCATCCCAGTGCACCAGCCCCAAGCACCCTGTATCATGCATTGAACCTGGACTAGTGATTCATTTCACATATGATAATATACATGTTTCAATGCCATTCTCCCAAATCATCCCAACCTCGCCCTCTCCCACAGAGTCCAAAAGACTGTTCTATACATCTGTGTCTCTTTTGCTGTCTCGCATACAGGGTTATCATTACCATCTTTCTAAATTCCATATATATGCATTAGTATACTGTATTGGTATTTTTCTTTCTGGCTTACTTCACTCTGTATAATAGGCTCCAGTTTCATCCACCTCATTAGAACTGATTCAAATATATTCAATGGCTGAGTAAAATTCCATTGTGTATATGTACCAAAGCTTTCTGATCCATTCGTCCGCTGATGGACATCTAGGTTGCTTCCATGTCCTGGCTATTATAAACAGTGCTGCGATGAACGTTGGGGTACATGTGTCTCTTTCAATTCTGGTTTCCTTGGTTTCTTATATTTTAGATTCAAAACAAACAAGCATGTATCTCACTTAACCACTGTAGTCCTGGATATGGGGGGAATTTTTCTTTCATGGGCCCATAGTCACTCAGCATTAAATGTGGCTCTTGTCCGTTTTGCTTTGGCTCCCCAGTTCCCCACACCAGTTAGAGGAGTGGGTCTTTAGTGAAGAGTCTGGAGTGCGGTTCAGCGGAACTACTTGCTGAATAAACACAAATGAAGGGATTTTACAGACACAGGAAAATATCAGCGAGGAAAATCGGCAATACAAATCTACCTATTCATGGATTTCTCAAGAGATTGTGGTGTGCAATACACAAAGGAGAGAAATGGTCAGAGAAGACACAATGCTTAAAATCACCCACACACACTTCAGATAAACCATATTTGAATTTTTTTTTTTTTTTTTTTGCTGTTGACTTGCCATATCAACACAGGCTTGACTAACCACATTCTCCCAAATGTCTTTTCTGCTATCTGATAACAGCTATTAAGCTCCACAAAGCAACACAAAGAAAGATGCAGAATTAGTGATCCAAGAGTGACCACGTTTCCAGCCCCTGCAAAGCTGGCTTGCTGATGATTGAATGGCCTGCAGCCCAAGCCCCATGTGGCATACCTCAGTACCAGAAGCAGACATCCTGCAGCATCCTTTAAACTCTCTGCCCTGCTCCTTCTCCAATGTGTCTGTTGCAGAAGTCAGGAAAGGGACATCACAGACTGACAGCTTCACCAGGGGGAGCAAGTGAGGACAGAAAGTGTTTCCTGAGCTCAGGGGACCCTCAGCTGAGAGGACAGAAGAGCAATAGTCCCTCTGGTGCAGCTTGAGATTCGGGGCAACTAACTTGGCTGATTCTCTTTTTGGCCACATCTTTATTCTCCCCTTTAAATAAATGGCCTTACAGAGATTTACTGTGGGTCCCAATGGCTCTGGAGTTTTCCTGATATTTTAGTTCCCCAGAACTGTTCACTTTTCCTGGTTTTCTCTTTTGAGGCTTGAGTCCTGAGCCCACCATGGGGCGTTGTTTGGTGGTGAATTTACCTGAGTGTGGCCATCCTTCAGGAACCACAGAATCCTTGACTCCGAGTTCTCTGCCCACCGTCTGCCACATGCCCTCACTCTCACCTGGCTCTCACTGTCTCTCTGAAAGTTTGCGGTATGGTCAGAGGCACTTATTATAAGAACGTGCTGGGCCTTGTTTGGGGTCCAAACTGGATTTTCTGTAACTTCCACCTCTCGTGCTAGTGGTGCCATCCAAGGAGACAGAGCAAGTCAGCTTGGCCCCTCATCTCAGGGCTGGTAAACGCCACACTCCTGCATCCCAGGGCTGACAAACATCACACCCTGGCCTCCCTTCAAGTTGGCCACCCACCATGTATTCCTCATATGGTTAGGTTTCTTCCTGTGGTCTCACTTCTGCTCCCCACAGTCCCCCTGCAGCACTCCTGGTATGCTTGACCTTTGCTGAGGTTAATGGTTAAGTCCAATCCATCAAAGATGGCCTGTGTGTCTCCTCTGTACAAGGCACTGCCGAAGCCATGGGCACACAAAAGTAAATGCATCCTATTCTTACCTCCAGGAGGTCACATTCTTGATGGTGGGGTGTAGGACATGTAAAGCTAATCACAGAAGACATGGTTAAAATGTTTTCAGAAAACAGGACCAGTTTGGACTCAGATTGAAGTTTTGTAAGAGGAATGAAACTTTAGCAAAGTGACAAGGACTTCAGGGGCTCCCAAGTAGAGGGGGCAGTATGTAGAAAAACCTATAAGCATGGCATCTTCAGAGAAGTGTAGAGACAATAGATTAGTAGCACATAAAATACTAGAGAAGAGTGTGGGTGTCAGCTGGTAGGAAGAGAGTTGCTATGGACTCCTGGTGGGGTGAGGGGGTCCAATGTATGTGTTTTTTTCCTATACCATTAAGCAATTCTTCAACACCAGCTAGGTGTCCTACAATTCAACAAAATTCTAAGATGATCTACCTGGAGATATATTTAGATTTCATGTGTTAAGTGTTCAATCCCACAAGACCACCCAACACCACCACCACTTCAGATGCCAATTGGAAATCCAGGTGGTCCCCTGTGCTTCTGACCAACCAGCTATAGGTTGGAAGTTCCCACAGCCCTCCCCTTGGGTTCAATGGATTTGCTAGAATAGCTTCTGTGTGTGTGTGTGTGTGTGTGTGTGTGTGTGTGTGTGTTAGTCACTCAGTCATGTCTGACTCTGCAACTCCATGGATGATAGCTCTCCAGGGTCTGTCTATGGACTTCTCCAGGAAAGAATACTGGAGAAGGTTGCTGTTCCCTTCTCCAGGGTATCTTCCCGACCCATGGATTGAACCCAGGTTTCCTGCATTGCAGGCAGATTCTTTACTGTTTGAGCCACCAGGGAATCCCCTATAACCAAGAAAAAGATTTTACCCATTAGATAACCTGATTATTTAAAAAAGATATCATTAAGAACATCCAGATGCAAGAAATATGCATGACAAAGTACATGGGAAATAGTGCGGTTCTTTCATTCCTTCTTCAGATCTGCCACATTCTCAGCATCTCTACATGCTCATCATCCTAGCAGCTTCTTGAACACAGTCCTTTGAGTATTTAGAGAAGTTTCATCACACAGTCATGATGGACCACTGGTAATTGATTCAACTTCTAGCAGCTTTCCTCTCCCCAGAGGTCAGGTGCTGGTACCAAAAGTTCCAACCTACTAGTCATGATTGTTTCCCCTGGCAAGCAGCCACCATCCTGTGGTTATCTAACAGCTTTCCCTAAATTAACATAAACTCAGGAGTGGTTGAAATATCAAGACACTTTTCCTTCTCTTATCACCTAGGAAATGTCAAGAGTTGTGAGTTCTGTGCCAGAAATAAGTATGAAGACTAGTCCCTGGATGAAAATGGGGTAAAGCCATAAACTCTCCATAAACCACACACACATGCAATGGTAAAGGGTGAAAATGTAAGTAGTTAAGAGGGCTTAAGCACAATCTTTAACCAAAAGGTTGTTTGTGAAAACAAGGGAAAAACGTCTAAGTAGGGATACCAGAGGCTGTGCAATGCAGAGAAAATAGATACATAGAATTAGTCCAATCAACAAATAACCACACCAGGAAGGGAAGAAGGGATCAATAGTCATAGGTGCTACAATATATTCTCTAAAATACCTAGTGTCCAACAATAAGAAATGTGACAAAATATAGAAATGATCCCTAAAAGCACACTCTTTCTTGAGACCAGAGGTTTGGGTTAGAAGAATGTGTACAATCTTTTTGAATCTGTTATAAGATGGAGCAAAATCTTAATTAATTATGATATCTGGCTGTGGGATATAATAGTTAATTGGTGTTTCTGGCCAAAACTTGTTCTAATTCTTACAGTTAAGGATGCTCTGAAAACATATGCAATGTCTTCTTACTAAGGTAACAATGGCAGAGCAACTCTAGGTACCTCCTTTCCCACTATTTAAGACTCTATCTGTATGATATGATGATACTGTTTTCAGTTTTATACTTGTGCTGTCTGGTGGGTAGGGCTACAAGTATTTGAATCTCTTCTGGGATAAATATGCAACAATTCCTCTTTGAACTAATAAAATGAGAAATACTGAACAAAATAAGAAATATGAGACATGCAAAGAAACAGAAAAGGGTGAAGAAAGAGTGATCCATACACAGGGAAAATAGCAGTGGTAGAAATGGCCTTTGAGAAGACACATACATTGGACATAGCAGTGAAATACTAAAAAGCAGTTATTACAGATATGTTGACAGAACTAAAGGGAATCATGTTTAAAGAATTAAAGAAAGACATGATAACAACTCATCAAAAACAGAATATCAACAGAATTATTAAAAAAAAACTAGTGTAGATGTTGGAGTAAAAAAATACATAATAACTTAAATGAAAAATCATTTGAGTGATTCAGTGGAAGATTTGAGTTGGCAGAGGAAAGAATCAGCAAACTTGATAAATTAATAGACATTGTGCAGACTGAAAAACAGCAAGAAAAAATAAACAGAGTCTTAGGAATGTGGGACAGTATAAGCAAATTGAGATAAACATAATGGGGATAACAGAAGGAAATGAGAGAGAAGGGGCAGAAAAAGTAGCCAGAGAAATAATGGCTAGAAATTCCTCATATTTGATTTTAAACAAACCCTCTAAATTACACTTCCAAGAATCTGAGTGAGCTTCAAGTAAACAATTTTACAAAGAAGTCTTTACCTAGACAAAGTCACAGATGAAGAGACAATCTTTCAAGCAGCAAGACACATGTTCATGACTTTATATGTCAAGACACACGCACAAAATTCATGCATGCAATTTATCATATAAAAGAGGACCACAATAATAGGAACAGTTGACATCTCACTAGAAATCATGGGTGATATGGAGGATTGGACAAGATGGCAGAGTAGGAATATTTCCCGCCATGGGTACACCAAAATTACAACTATTTACAGAGAAACTGTCAAAGAGAGCAACTTGGAAGCTAGCAGAAAAGATCCACAATTAAAGATATAAAAAAGAAACCACAAGATTGGTAGGAAGGGCAGAAACACGGGAAAGTCAAGACCCAAACTCCTGAGCAGGCAACCAACAAATGGGAGGATAATCACAATTGCAGAGGCTATTCCCAGTGATTGAGGGCTTCAACCCCACAGTGGGCTCCCCACCTGGGTACCTTCAACAGGATGATGAGCCCCAGGAAGGTATGACCTGAGAGCCAGAGGGCTGTTAAAAGGTGCGCACATGTGCACACACACACACACACATCTCACAAGCTTTGAGACTCAGGGCAGAAGAAATAATTTGAAAGGAAGCTGGGTCAGAACAAACTTGTTGATCTCAGAGAAGCCCCTGGTGAAGCAGGAGGCAGCCAGAATTCCCCCTGGGGTCAAAGACATTGGTGGCAGCCATTATTAGGAGCCCAGTCTACCGCGAGGACACTGGTACTGGAAAGTACCATTTTGGAGCTTTCCTTGTAGCTTTATTAGCTCTGGAATTTGGCCCCAGCCCCCACCTGTGGGTTGACTCCTTCTCTGGGACATTCAGTTCTCCTGGCCAGTGGTTCTGGGACTCGGCCCACTCACCAGTGCGCAGGCACTAAACTGGGACCCCACAAGAACCAATGCAGTCCACCAGAAGGCTGACATCAGCTCTACCCCTTGGGGCCCAAGCCAGCTTCTTCACTGGTGGGCAGCTCGAAAATCTGGTGGGCAGTCACACCTCCCATGATTGCTAAACTGTAGAAGTTTTTTTTTGGGGGGGAGGATCTGTTTCCTAAGGCAAAGGATATAAAACCAAAAATAAACAAATGAGACCTATTTAAACCTAAAAGATTTTGCATAGCAAAGATAACCATCAACAAAACGAAAAAGACATTCTGCTGAATGGGAGAAAATATTTGTAAATGTTATGTCTGATAAGGGGTTAATATCCAATATATATGAAAAGCTCATACAACTCAACATCAAAACAACAAACAACCCGATTAATAAATGGCCAGGAGACCTGAATAGACATTTTTCCAAAAGGACATGCAGGTGACCAACAGGCACACAGAAAAAATGCTGAACATCACCAATCAGCAGGGAACAACTTGCAAATCAAAACCACAATAATATATCACCTCACACCTGTCAGAATGGCTATCATCAAAAAGAACACAAAAAACAAATTTTGGTGAGGATGTGGAGAAAAGTGAACCCTCCTATGGAAATGTAAATTAGTTCAGTTACTGTGGAAAACAGTACGGAGGTTCCTCAAAGAAATAAAATGCACCTACCATGTGACCCAGTAGTTTTACTCCTGGGTATATCCAAAGTAAACAAAAACACCTTTTTGAAAAAATACATACACTCCAATGTTCATAGCAGCATTATTCACAATAGCCAAGGCACGGTACAATGTAAGTGTCCATCAACAGATGAATGGATAAAGACATGGTATGTATATGTGATATGTATATGTGGTGTGTGTGTGTATACATATGTATATGTTGGAATAAAGCTCCACCATAAAAAATAACAAAATTTTGCCATTTGCAACAACATGGATGACTTGGAGGATACTATGCGAAGTGAAATATATCAGACAGAGAAAAATGAACACTGTATGATATCACTTATATATGGAATTTAAAAATATAACAAACTAGTGAATGTAACAAAAAAGAAACAGACTCACAGATATAGAGAAAATACTAGTGGTTACCAGGTGGGAGTTGAGAATGGGGGAGGGGAAGCACAGGGGTAAGGAAGTATAAGGTACAAAGCAGTATGTATGAAATAAATAAGCTACAAGGATATGTCATACAGCACAGAGAATATAGCCAATATTTTATAATAAACACAAATAGAGTTTAACCTTTAAAATCATGAATTGCTATGTTGTGTACCTGAAAGTTATATATTATTGTAAATCAACTATACCTCAATAAAATTTTAATTAAAAATAATAAAGATTAACATAGTATTCTTAACATTAAAAAATACATTAAATTTAACACAGATCCCAGATCAAAAATGTCATTTAAATATAACATCAGTAGCCCCAACACAGAAAAATTAGCTTGTGATTTGGCCATTATTATTGCCTATACATTGGTATCCAATACATATAAATGTATTTTTCTGAAGGGTGGGAAAAAATGGCATAGAATTAATATGACTATAATTCAACAAATTTTTTAAATAAAAGAATAAAAGAAGTTGTAGAAAATAATTTTGAAAGGACTGGTTGTACTTGAGATTTTGGCTAAGCAAAGTAAATTCAGAGTCAAGGTAAAAATAATACAAATGTAAAAAAGAAAATGTGAATATTGTGTAAAAAATATTGATTGTCACATAGCCATTAAATGGGAGACAAATCATATAATTTTGAGGTGAAAATAATGAAGCCTATGTAAAAAAGAAAAGGTAATGGAGGTGTTATTAATAGATAATTAGTATAAATGCACCTTCTCAAACAAAAGGTAAATTATTGTCTAAGCAAAAAGAACTATAAAAACAGTAAAGGAAAAGAGACAACATAAAAATACACACAGTAAATATGACATAATACATGTAAGAAATGTGATAAAATATGCCCATATCAATCAAACATATCACTTAACCAAATATGTAAAATGGCAGGGACTTCCCTGGTGGTACAGTGGATAGGAATCCACCTGACAACTCAGAGGAAATGGGTTCGATCTCTGGTCCAGGAAGATTCCACATGCTGTGCGGCAACTAAGCCCATATGCCCCAGAGCTCACGCTCTGCAGAAAGAGAAGCGGCTGCAGTGAGGAACTCATGCACCATGACAAAGAGCATCCCCTACTCACTGCAACTAGAGAAAACCCCCATGCAGTAGAGAAGACCCAGTGCAACCAAAAAAATAAATTAAATAAATTAAATCATATATATATATATATATATATATATATATATATATATGTAAAATGGCTGATCTTGCCTCAGTTCAGTTCAGTTCAGTTCAGTCGCTCAGTCGTGTCTGACTCTTTGTAACTCCATGAATCGCAGCACACCAGGCTTCCCTGTCCATCACCAACTCCCGGAGATCACCCAGACTCACGTCCATCGAGTCAGTGATGCTATCCAGCCATCTCATCCTCTGTCATCCCCTTCTCCTCCTGCCCCCAATCCCTCCCAGCATCAGAGTCTTTTCCAATGAGTCAACTCTTCGCATGAGGTGGCCAAAGTACTGGAATTTCAGCTTTAGCATCATTCCCTCCAAAGAAATCCCAGGGCTGATCTCCTTCAGAATGGACTGGTTGGATCTCCTTGCAGTTCAAGGGACTCTCAAGAGTCTTCTCCAACACCACAGTTCAAAAGCATTAATTCTTCGGTGCTCAGCCTTCTTCACAGTCCAACTCTCACATCCATACATGACCACAGGGAAAACCATAGCCTTGACTAGACGGACCTTTGTTGGTAAAGTAATGTCTCTGCTTTTGAATATGCTATCTAGGTTGGTCATGACTTTCCTTTCAAGGAGTAAGCGTCTTTTAATTTCATGGCCGCAGTCACCATCTGCAGTGATTATGGAGCCCCCCAAAATAAAGTCTAACACTGTTTCCACTGTTTCCCCATCTATTTCCCATGAAGTGATGGGACCGGATGCCATGATCTTCGTTTTCTGAATGTTGAGCTTTAAGTCAACTTTTTCACTCTCCTCTTTCACTTGCATCAAGAGGCTTTTTAGTTCCTCTTCACTTTCTGCCATTAGGGTGGTGTCATCTGCATATCTGAGGTTATTGATATTTCTCCCAGCAATCTTGATTCCAGCTTGTGCTTCTTCCAGCCCAGCGTTTCTCATGATGTACTCTGCATAGAAGTTAAATAAGTAGGGTGACAATATACAGCCTTGACGTACTCCTTTTCCTATTTGGAACCAGTCTGTTGTTCCATGTCCTGTTCTAACTGTTGCTTCCTGACCTGCATACAGGTTTCTCAAGAGGCACATCAGGTGCTCTGGTATTCTCATCTCTTTCAGAATTTTCCATAGTTTATTGTGATCCACACAGTCAAAAGCTTTGGCTTAGTCAATAGCAGAAATAGATGCTTTTCTGGAACTCTCTTGATTTTTCCATGATCCATCAGATGTTGGCAATTTGATCTCTGGTTCCTCTGCCTTTTCTAAAACCAGCTTGAACATCACAAAGTTCATGGTTCACATATTGCTGAAGCCTGGCTTGGAGAATTTTGAGCATTACTTTACTAGCATGTGAGATGAGTGCAATTGTATGGTAGTTTGAGCATTCTTTGGCATTGCCTTCCTTTGAGATTGGAATGAAAACTGAACTTTTCCAGTCCTGTGGCCACTGCTGAGTTTTCCAAATTTGCTGGTATATTGAGTGCAGCACTTTCACAGCATCATCTTTCAGGATTTAAAATAGCTCAACTGGAATTCCATCACCTCCATTAGCTTTGTTCGTAGTGATGCTTTCTAAGGCCCACTTGACTTCACATTCCAGGATGTCTGGCTATTCAAGTTAAAAAAATATGATTTGCCTACTGGTTCATAAAGCAAAACAAATGATTATGTTCTATATAAAGGAGATGCCTACAATGAATAAATTATAAAGTCTAAAGATAAAAGGAGTTGGAATGTGAAGAAAGCTAAGTGCTGAAGAATTGATGCTTTTGAACTGTGGTGTTGGAGAAGACTCTTGAGAGTGTCTTGGACTGCAAGGAGATCCAACCAGTCCATTCAAAAGGAGTTCAGTCCTGGGTGTTCTTTGGAAGGAATGATGCTAAAGCTGAAACTCCAGTACTTTGGCCACCTCATGTGAAGAGTTGACTCATTGGAAAAGACTCTGATGCTGGGAGGAATTGGGGGCAGGAGGAGAAGGGGACGACAGAATGAGATGGCTGGATGGCATCACCGACTCGATGGACGTGAGTTTGAGTAAACTCTGGGAGTTGGTGATGGACAGGGAGGCCTGGTATGCTGCAATTAATGGGGTCGTAAAGAGTCGGACATGACTGAGTGACCGAACTGAACTGAAAAGTGTATAGCAGACAGCAAGCAGGGTACAATAAGGACAAGCAGGACGGGATAAAATTCAGGCCAACAATTATTAAACTGTCTAGGCAGAGACCCCTTACAATACAAATGACATTTAGCAACAAATATGGGGCTTCCCAGGTGGTGCTAGTGGTAATGAACCTGCCTGCCAATGCAGGAGACATAAAAGACACAGGTTCAATCCCTGGGCTGGGAAGATCCCCTGGAAGGGGGGCACAGCAATCCACTCCAGTATTCTTGCTTGGAGAATTTCATGTACAGAAGAGCCTGGTGGCCTACAGTCCATAGTGCTGCAAAGAGTTGGACACAACTGAAGGGGCTTAAGATGGAAGGAAGAATACATATGAATATATATATTTAAATAGAAGGCCAAACTACATGATTAACATTATAGGAATTATGAATTTTAGAGAATGCAAATTTTCATTTCAAGAGTACATAGAATATTTACAATAATTAGCCATCTATTCTTAGGTATAAAGAAAATTATAATAAATTTCATAAAATAAAAATAATAAATAAAAAAGTGTTTCACCACAGTGCAGTGGCAGTAGAAATGAGTTAAAACATCCAACTGGGTAGTTAAAAATATCTCAACAATTCTTAAGTAAAAAACATTGATAGTAAAACACGTATATGGAAATCTATGGGATGCACTTTAAGCAGTGATAAATTTTTTAACATAGCTTCAAATTTTAGAAAAGAATAATGAAAATAAATGAGTTAAACCACTAACTGAAAAAAAATAGAAAAAGGAAGAAGCAAATCAAAAGAGAGAAGCAGAAAATGAAGTAGATAACAGAAAAGTAGTATTTGAAATCCATTTTAAAACTGACTCTGAAAAATCAATAATATAACAACCTTATATATCTCAATCAAGATGAAAAAGCAAAATACTTAAGATACATCTAGAGAGAAACAAGACACTAAAACATAGGAAATTTCTAAAACTATGAGACCATTTTATTCAATACTAGGCAAATAAAATTCAAAAACTAATTGAAATCAATAATTTCTTAGAAAAGTCAAAATTAATCAAAATTAGTTCTTCAGGCAATCTGTCTGTCAGATCTAATCCCTTGAATCTATTTGCCCCTTCCACTGTAAGGAATTTGATTTAGGTCGTACCTGAATAGTCTAGTGGTTTCCCCTACTTTCTTCAATTTAAGTCTGAATTTGACAATAAGGAGTTCCTGAGCTGAGCCACAGTCAGCTTCCTGTCTTGTTTTTGGTGACTGTATAGAGCTTCTCCATCTTTGGCTGCAAAGAAAATAATCAATCTGATTTCAGTATTGACCATCTGGTGATGTCCATGTGTAGAGTCTTCTCTTGTGTTGTTAGAAGAGGGTGTTTGCTATGACCAGTGAGTCCTCTTATCAAAACCCTGTTAGCCTTTGACCTGCTTCATTCTGTACTCCAAGGCCAAATTTGCATGTTACTCCAGGTATCTCTTGACATCCCACTTTTGCATCCCAGTCCCCTATGATGAAAAGGACATCTCTTTTGGGTGTTAGTTCTAGAAGGTCTTATAGGTCTTCATAGAACTGTTCAACTTCAGCTTCATCAGCATTACTGGTTGGAGCATAGACATGAATTACTGTGATATTGAATGGTTTGACTTGGAAATGAACAGAGATCATTCTGTCATTTTTGAGATTGCATCCAAGTACTGCATTTTGTACTCTTTAGTTGACTATGATGGTTACTCCATTTCTTCTAAGGGATTCTTGCCCCAGTAGCAGATATAATGGTCATATGAGGTAAATTCACCCATTCCAGTCCATTTTAGTTCACTGACTTCTAAAATGTTGATGCTCAATCTTGACATATCCTGTTTGACCACTTTCAATTTGCTTTGATTCATGGAACTAACATTCCAGGTTCCTATGCAATATTTCTCTTTATAGTATCAGACTTTATTTCCATCACTGTCACATCCACACCTGGGTACTGTTTTTGCTTTGGCTCTGTCTCTTTATTCTTTCTGGAGTTATTTCTCCACTCTTCTCCAGTAGCATATTAGGCATGTACTGACCTGGGGAGTTCAACTTTCAGTGTTATATTTCTTTGCCTTTTCATACAGTTCATGGGGTTCTCAAGGCAAGAATGCTAAAGTGGTTTGCCATTCCCTTCTCCAATGGGCCGCGTTTTGATGGAACTCTTCACTCTTCAAGAAAATGAGAGATACCAAGGGGACATTTCATGCAAAGATGAACACAATAAAGGACATAAATGGTATGGACTTAACAGAAGCAGAAAATATTAAGAAGAGGTGGCAAGCATATGCAGAAGAACTATACAAAAAAGATCTTCATGACCCAGATAATCACGATGGTGTGATCACTCACCTAGAGCTGAACATCCTGGAATGCAAAGTCAAGTGGGCCTTAGGAAGCATCACTACGAATATAGCTAGTGGAGGTGATGGAATTTCAGTTGAGCTATTTCAAATCCTAAAAGATGATGCTGTGAAGGTGCTGCACTCAACATGCCAGCAAATCTGGAAAGCTCAGCAGTGGCCACAGAACTGGAAAAAGTCAGTTTTCACTCCAATCCCAAGGAAAGCCAATGCCAAAGAAAGTTCAAACTAATGCACAATTGCACTTATCTTACATGCTGGCAAAATAATGCTCAAAATTCTCCAAGTGAGGATTCAACAGTACATGAATCATGAACTTCCAGATGTTCAAGCTGGATTTAGAAAAGGCAGAGGAACCAGAGATCCAATTGCTAACATCCAATCTATCACTGAAAAAGCAAGCGAGTTCCAGAAAAATATCTACTTCTGCTTTACTGACTAAGCCAAAGCCTTTGACTGTGTGGATCACAACAAGCTGTGGAAAATTCTTCAAGAGATGGGAATTTGCACCACCTGACCTGCCTCCTGAGAAATCTGTATGCAGGTCAAGAAGCAACAGTTAGAACTGGACCTGGAACAATAGACTGGTTCCAAATCAGAAAAGGAGTATGTCAAGGCTATGTATTTTCATCCTGCTTATTTAATTTATATGCAGAGAACATCACATGAAATGCTGGGCTGAATGAAGCACAAGGTGGAATCAAGATTGTGGGAGAAATATCAATAATCTCATATATTCAGATGACACCACCCAAATGCTAGAAAACAAAGAAGAACTAAAGAGCCTCTTGATGAAAGAGGAGATTGAAAAACTTGGCATAAAGCTCAACATTCAGAACGCTAAGATTATGGCATGTGGTCCCATCACTTCATGGCAAATATATGGGGAAACAATGGAAACAGTTAGATACTTTATTTTGGGGGCTCCAAAATCACTGCATATGGTGGTGACTGCAACCATGAAATTGAAAGATGCTTGCTCCTTGGAAGAAAAGCTGTGGCAAACCTAGATAGCATATTAAAAAGCAGAGACATTACTTTACCAATAATGGTCCATCTATTCAAAGCTATGGTTTTTCCAGTAGTCATGTATGGATATGAGAGTTGGACTGTAAAGAAAGCTGAGTGCTGAAGAATTGATGCTTTTGAACTGTGGTGTTGGAGAAGACTCTTGAGAGTGTCTTGGACTGCAAGGAGATCCAACCAGTCTATCCTAAAGGGAATCAGTCCTGAATATTCACTGGAAGGACTGATGCTGAAGTTGAAACTCCAATACTTTGACCATCTGATGCAGAGAACTGGCTCATTGGAAAAGACCATTATGCTGGGAAAGAGTGAAGGTGGGAGGAGAAGGGGACAACAGAGGATGGATGGTTGGATGGCATCACTGACTCAATGGACATGAATTTGAGTAGGCTCTGGGAGTTGGTGATGGACAAGGAGCCCTGCATGCTGCAGTCCACGGGGTTGCAAAGAGTCGAACATGATTGAGTGACTGAACTGAACTGAATCAAAATTAATATCAATAGAGATAAAAATTTAAATAGACTAATTTTCATAGATGAAATTGTTTCCACATCCTACCCCCACAGCCTTCCAAAAGGCACACAAATTCAGGTGACTTATCAAAGGAATTTTACCAAACTTTTTAACAAGATTATCCTAATGTTCTTTAATTGTTTGGGAGTATAAAAAGAAAGAGCATACTTACCTATTTGCTGTTGCTAAGTCACTTCAGTCGTGTGCAACTCTGTGTGACCCCATAGACAGCAGCCCACCAGGCTACCCCGTCCCTGGGATTCTCCAGGCAAGAACACTGGAGTAGGTTGCCATTTCCTTCTCCAATGCATGAAAGTGAAAAGTGAAAGGGAAGTTGCTCAGTTGTGTCCGACTCTGCGCGACCCCATGGACTGCAGCCCACCAGGCTCCTCCTTCTGTGGGATTTTCCAGGCAAGAGTTCTGGAGTTGGGTGCCATCGCCTTCTCCGATACTTATCTACACTGTATCCCAAATCTGCCAAATATTATGCCAATAAGAAAAATACAGACCAATCTTGCAAGTGCAATTAGCAAGAAAAATCCCATAACACATTTATAAAAGTATGTATGGTAAAGAAAAAATTCTAGGGATCTCAAGAATTTAAGAATGGCTCAATATTAGAAGACATATTAATGTATTTCACTCTATTACTACATGTAAGAAGAAAACTTATAATCAGATATTCCATAGATTCTGAAATGATAGCTGATCCTCATTTCTGATTTTTAAAAATACTTAACATTTTACCTCATTAATAGATCATATTCAGATACTGCAATGGAGAATAAATAGTTTTGGAAACAATTTGACATTAGCTCTAATTTTTTTAAAAGTTTAAAACTGATCATCCAAAATTGTGTAAAGCCTACATGTAATTCTGAAAGACAAAGTAGAATGTATGGAAAACCATTATGTACATTGTTGAGTAAATGATTCAGCTTATATGACTTTCTCAAATTAACATAAAAATTTAATGTGATCCTAGTAAAAATTATAATTTTTATTCTGGCCCAGTCTAATTGACTCTAAATTTTACATGGATAAGTACTGAGGAATAGTAAGGTAGAAGAACAACTATGAATGGGTTTAGTTCTACCAGATATTAAGGTACACTATGAAGAACTGTCCAGGCTGTGTAACAAATTCTGTAAATTTAGCAGTAAAACCAACACTCACTACAATCCCACATTTCCCACAGGTCAGGGGTCCAGCTGGTTCTCTGTTTAGTGTCTCCCCATGCTACAATCTGGAGTTGTGGTCCCTCAGAGAGTTGACTGGGGGAAAACCAATTTCCCATCCCTTTTGAGCTGATGGCAGAACTCATTTCCTGTCTGCAGGACTGAAGTTTTTAGTTCCTTGCTGAGGGCTGCTTTCAACTCTAAGAGCCACCTGCAGTTCTTAGGTGATTTTTTCAGACATGACCACTTACATCATGGCCTCTTGCTTCTTCAGAGGCAGCAATGCAGAGAGATTGAGTCTTCTGTGGCATCTCTTATCACAAGGGTGGTATTCCATCACCTTTGTCGTGGAATGTAAAGTAGTTGTGGAAGTGACACTCCATCATCCTTGCCACACTCTGTGGAATAGCATTAAAGATATGACTACCAGATGTGAGGGTCATTTAAGCCAATAGGATGTGACCTCTCAAATCACTGGGAATAATGAATATTTGATAAAAGGTGTTAAAACTGGATAGTCACTTAGAAAATAAAAAGGGTGTATATTTATCCCACATCATGTAACCAAATAATTTCCAATGGATTAGAAATTCAAGTCTAAAAATGAAACTGTTTGAGTACTAGAAAAAAATATGGATGGGAATGAAAAAGGCTTTTAAATATAAGTTAAATTTGACAAATTGGTTATTTCACTGCATTAAAAAATACTTGGCAAAATATCATAAGCAAAGTCAAAAGACAAATAATCTTGGGAAAAATATTTGCAATTCACATCACAGACAAAGGACTCATTTTTTTAATATAAAGAAGAAAATTCTATTTTTTGTTTTCTAAGGAAAGAATACAAAATTAGTAACACAGCCAATCAATAAAGTATATGAACATGCAAATATGCTTACTTATAGTAAAATAAATGCACATTGAAACTGTTTTAAGATACTCATTCCTCACCCATGGGGTTGGCACAGATCTAAAACTTACTAACACACTCTGCTATTGGCGAGGTTTTGGAGAATTGTTAACTGAATGGAAGGGAATTTAGCAAAATCCAACAAAATTGCAGATGCATTTACCTTTCTATTCAGCTATATCACTTTTGGAAACATCACTTCAAGATTCACATCAACAAACACTAACCTGTATATTTCTGTAGTTATTCAGAATACATTAGGATAAAAATAACCCAGAAGTCCAGTGATAGGGTTGAATAGACTGTGGTAACAAACGGCTAAATTAAGTATGAAATAAAATTATGTGAACTATGGTGTGAATAAAATGAAAAAAGAACTCTTGTATTTTAAGTACAAAATGCAAGGTATAGATAGTACATATGGAATAAAGTGTGCTTTTGTGTGTGTGTCCAGAAAAGGACATTTGCACATAGTTTTTACAAAACTTACTCATTGTATAATATTTTTTGTCTACATTAAACCTCCTTGAAACAGAGGTTGTCCTATTTGTTTTTGTTTTGTTGTGTTTCTATTTTGCCCTTGAGTGCCTGGGACAGATAAGATACTTGCAATAGACATAAACAGGCTATTTCCTCTCTCTGTCTTCTTTCTCCTTTTCCAAGGATTTCATATAGACTCTTTGGGGGCCATTCCTTAATTAGTTTTAATAATAGAATTGTCATCTACCCCTCCTGTTTCATGCTCCAAGCATCTTAGCTGAGTTATTTCTGGATCTGCAGCTCCCAGCACTGGTTAAACACACTCCCATCTTCCTTAGTTGCTTGGTGACACCACTCACTGATTACCTTTATTGCCCCCATATGAATTACCTGTCACTAATTAATGCCACCAATCAAGCATTCCAAGAACTCTGGAGAAATATTTAAACCTTCCCACTTGCCCTTGTGGAGGAATTCCTGCTTCTGGCCTTGAAGATGCATGGGCATATTTTTGGTTACATTTTCTACATGCATTCTGTCACAGGTCTGTGGAAGACAGTTTCTCCGACTTACCTCCAGCATTCACGGTTTCATTTTCTCTGTTTTTACATAAGATTAGATATAGTTCAAAACTAATGCAGCATAAATGTGATACACCACCAGGGCCAAGGCAAAGCTCCATTTTGAGTTCTACACCTTCATGGAAACTATTGGAATGTGAAAAGGTATTCAAACCACTAATCTGTTTCTATCAATCCAATTTTCATTCTTTTTCACAACTAAATATACCGAAGGTGTGAGTGTATGTGTGTTTCTTTTTTACATCTTTTCTTGTCAAGTGCATCTTTAATTATCTATGCTTTTAAAAGTTGCCTGGGTAACAATATATTTTAAGCATTTTCAGGGATGTGGTATTCATATCACAAGGTCAACTGTAAGAAAGAAATCAATAATAACAATAGCAATTGCATAGAAAACTGTGAAAAGTCTCAGTGAGGTATTAAGAAAACTTATTTTTTATTATTGCAAAAATTTTTGTTATGATAAATCAGAGACAAATGAAAATGATCACTCAGAACAGAAAGGGATGGGGTAAGGGTTGAGCTAAAACTTCTCTTAGTCTCTTTTTTTATGAGGTCATGAGAGCCATATTTTTCTTAAGTAGCTCAGAAAAAAACATTGAGAAGGACACATGAGAGAAGATTGATATAAAGGTGACAGATACATTGAGTATAGGAAAGAAACAAATGGAAGATTGATGAATAATAAATAGAAGAGAGATGGATGATATATAAATCTCATCTGGTGAAAATCATTAGAATGAGGTGATACTTGACATAGAAAAATGGCAAAATAGCAGACAAAAAAGAATATCTTGAAGTCTTGAGTCCTATAAATTCCTAAACCACAAACATTTATTGAGAGAGACTCCAAGTTTATATAATGGGAATAAGGTATTTTAACATACTTTTTGAAATAAACAACTTATGGACTAGGATAAAATATTTGCAAATGATGTTACCAACAAGGGATTAATTTCTTAAAAATACAAACAGTTCACAAGTGAAAGTCGCTCAGTCATGTCCGACTTTTTGCGACCCCATGGACTATACTGTCTATGGAATTCTCCAGGCTAGAGTACTAGAGTGGGTAGCCTTTGCCTTCTCCAGATCTTCCCAACCCAGGGATCAAACCCAGGTCTCCTGCATTGCAGGAAGATTCTTTACCAACTGAGCCACAAGGGACGCCCATATAGCTTAACATCAAAAAACAAAAAAAAAAAACAAAAAAAAACACATGAAAAACAATCCAATCAAAAAATGGGCAGAAGATCTAAACAGACATTTCCCAACAGAAGATGGCCAATGTGGGCCAACAGGCACATGAAAAGATTAAAATGAAAATAAGAACTATAATGAGGTATTAGCTCATACCAGTCAGAATGACCATCATTAAAAATTTACAAATAATAAATGCTGAATAGGGTGTGGAGACAATGGAACCCTCCTACACTGTTGGTGGGGATGTAAATTAGTGCAGCCATTATGGAAGACTATATGGAAGTTCTTTAAAAAACTAAAAATAAAATTGCCATATAATCGCAATTCCACTCCTGGGCATATATCTGGAGAAAGCTGAAATTTGAAAAGATATATGCACCCCTCACATTAACAGCAACACTATTTACAGTAGCCAAGACATAGAAGAAATGTAAATGTCCATTGACAGATGAATAGTTAAAGGAAGATGTGGTATATATGTGTACATATATAGTGGAATAGTATTAAATCATAGAAAAGAATGAAATCACGCCATTTGCAGCAACATGGATGGACTCAGGGATTATCATACTAAGTGAAGTAAGTAAAAACATAGAGACAAACATCATATGATATCACTGTTTACATGTGGAATCTAAAAAGTGACACAAAAGAACTTATTTACAAAACAGAAACAGACTCAGATGTAGAAAACAAACTTATGGTTATCAAAGAGGATGGCGGAGTCAGGAGGAGGGGTAAACTGGGAGTTCTGGATTAACATATACATATTACTATAGGTAAGGAAGAAGGACCTACTGTATGACACAGGGAACTCTGTTCCGTAGTTTATAATAATCTATAGCAAAATAACCTGAAAAACAATACATAGACATACATGTATATAACTGAATCTCTTTGCTACACACCTGAAACTAACACAATACTGTAAATTAACTATCGCTGTCTGTGTGTGTGCTCAGTTTTGTCCGACTTTTTGTGACCCCATGGACTGTAGCCCATCAGGCATTGCTGTCCATGGAGTTCTCCAGGCAAGAGAACTGGAGCAGGTTGCCATTTCCTGCTCCAGGGCATGTTCCCAAACCAGCGATTGAGGCTGAGACTCCCTCGTCTCCTGCACCAAAAGGCGGATTCTTGATCACTGCATCACTTAGTACTTCAAATGAAAATGATCAATATTTTTTTAAAAAGTGCAATAACCGAAAATAACAGAAAGGATGACAACCACAGCAGAATGACTTCCTATTTAGCGATTCGGGACTATACAAACAGAGAAAGTGTAAATTCCTAAAGATATAAAGGAAGACTTCAAAGGGTTTGAAGAACATGTAGGAATTCCCTGATGAACAAGTGAGGTGAATGTTGCTGGCAAGCAGCACAGAACACAGGATGTTGTGGAGCTGAGACACAGATGATGTTTTTGGAGTTAACATCAGACCTGGAGGACTCCCAGTCATGAAAGCTTAAAATTGTACATTTTCTGTCAACCACACACACACACACACACAAAGCTGACAAGTGCTAAGTGGAAGGACATATCAAATTTATCTTCTGGAGATAGTTTGCTGGCTATAGGGAAAACTTGGGCTGGAAGATGAGACAGGAAGATGGGGCAATCACACAAAAATCTCTGGAAGCTCCTAAATCAGTGACCACCTGACCTCAATGTCCATACCCTCAGGGCCACTAAGAACAAGTACTCTCAGCTGCTGGATTCCCAATACCTGGCACTCTGTTCAGTTCAATTCAATAGTTCAATCGTGTCTGACTCTGCAACCCCATGGACTGCAGCATGCCAGACCTCCCTGTCCATCACCAACACCTGGAGTTTACTCAAATTCAAGTCCGTAGAGTCAGGGATGCCATCCAGCCATCTTATCCTCTGTCGTCCCCTTCTCCTCCTGCCCCCAATCCCTCCCAGCATCAGGGTCTTTTCCAATGAGTCAACTCTTCACATGAGGTGGCCAAAGTATTGGAGTTTCAGCTTTAGCATCATTCCTTCCAATGAACACCCAGGACTGATCTCCTTTAGAATGGACTGGTTGGATCTTCTTGCAGTCCAAGGGACTATCAAGAGTCTTCTCCACACCACAGTTCAAAAACATCAATTCTTCTGCGCTCAGCTTTCTTCACAGTCCAAATCTCACATCCATACATGACCACTGGAAAGAACATAACCTTGACTAGATGGACCTTTGTTGGCAAAGTAATATCTCTGCTTTTGAATATGCTATCTAGGTTGGTCATAACTTTCCTTCCAAGGAGTAAGTGTCTTTTACTTTTATGGCTGAAATCACCATCTGCAGTGATTTTGGAGTCCAAAAAAATAAAGTCTGACCCTGTTTCCACTGTTTCCCTATCTATTTCAAATGAAGTGATTGGACCAGATGCTGTGATCTTAGTTTTCTGAATGTTGAGTTTTAAGCCAACTTCTTCACTCTCCTCTTTCACTTTCATCAAGAAGCTCTTTAGTTCTTCTTCACTTTCTGCCATAAGGGTGGTGTCATCTGCATATCTGAGGTTATTGATATATCTCCTGGCAATCTTGATTCCAGCTTGTGCTTCTTCCAGCCCAGCGTTTCTCATGATGTACTCTGCATATAAGTTGAATAAGCAGGGGGACAATATACAGCCTTGACATACTCCTTTTCCTATTTGGAGCTAGTCTGTTGTTCCATGTCCAGTTCTAACTGTTGCTTCCTGACCTGCATATAGGTTTCTCAAGAGGCAGGTCAGGTGGTCTGGTATTCCCATCTCTTTCAGTATTTTCCACAGTTTATTGTGATCCACACAGTCAAAGGCTTTGGCATAGTCAATACAGCAGAAATAGATGTTTTTCTGGAACTCTCTTGCTTTTTTGACGATCCAGCGGATGTTGGCAATTTGATCTCTGGTTCCTCTGCCTTTTCTAAAACCAGTTTGAACATTTGGTAGTTCACGGTTCACATATTGCTGAAGCCTGGCTTGGAGAATTTTATGCATCACTTTACTAGTGTGTGAAATGAGTGCAATTGTGTGGTAGTTCGAGCATTCTTTGGCATTGCCTTTCTTTGGGATTGGAATGAAAACTGACCTTTTCCAGTCCTGTGGCCACTGCTGAGTTTTCCAAATTTGCTGGCATATGGAATGCAGCACTTTCACAGCATCATCTTTCAGGATTTGAAATAGCTCAACTGGAATTCCATCACCTCCACTAGCTTTGTTCATAGTCGTGCTTTCTAAGGCCCGCTTGACTTCACATTCCAGGATGTCCGGCTCTAGGTGAGTGATCACACCATCGTGATTATCTTGGTCATGAAGATCTTTTTTGTACAGTTCTTCTGTGTATTCTTGCCACCTCTTTTTAATATCTTCTGCTTCTGTTAGGTCCATACCATTTCTGTCCTTTATCAAGCCCATCTTTGCATGAAATATTCCCTTGGTATCTTTAATTTTCTTGAAGAGATCTCTAGTCTTTCCCATTCTGTTGTTTTCCTTTATTTCTTTTCATTGATCACTGAGGAAGGCTTTCTTATCTCTCCTTGCTATTCTTTGGAACTCTGCATTCAGATGCTTGTATCTTTTCTTTTCTCCTTTGCTTTTCACTTCTCTTCTTTTCACAGCTATTTGTAAGGTCTCCTCAGATAGCCATTTTTCTTTTTTGCATTTCTTTTCCATGGGGATGCTCTTGATCCCTGTATCCTATACAATGTCATGAACCTCCATCCATAGTTCATCAGGCACTCTGTCTATCAGATCTAGCCCCTTAAATCTATTTCTCACTTCCACTGTATAATCATAAGGGATTTGATTTAGGTCATACCTGAATGGTCTAGTGGTTTTCCCTACTTTCTTCAATTTCAGTCTGAATTTGGCAATAAGGAGTTCATGATCTAAGCCACAGTCAGCTCCCAGTCTTGTTTTTGTTAACTGTATAGAGCTTCTCCATCTTTGGCTGCAAAGAACATAATCAATCTGATTTCAGGGTTGACCATATGGTGAGGTCCATGTGTAGAGTCATCTCTTGTGCTGTTGGAAGAGGGTGTTTTCTATGATCAGTGTGTTTTCTTGGCAAAACTCTATTAGCCTTTGCCCTGCTTCATTCCATACTCCAAGGCCAAACTTGCCCGTTACTCCAGGTGTTTCTTGACTTACTACTTTTGCATTCCAGTCCCCTATAATGAAAAAGACATCTTTTTTGGGATGTTAGTTCTAAAAGGTCTTGTAGGTCTTCATACAATCGTTTATCTTCAGCTTCTTCAGCATTCCTGGTTGGGGCATAGGCTTGGATTACTCTGATATTGAATGGTTTTCCTTGGAAATGAACAGAGATTGTTCTGTCTTTTTTGAGATTGCATCCAAGTACTGCATTTTGGACTCTTTTGTTGACCATGATGGCCACTCCATTTCTTATAAGGGATTCTTGCCCACAGTAGTAGATATAATGGTCATGTGAGTTAAATCCACCCATTCCAGTCCATTTTAGTTCAGTGATTCCTAGAATGTCAACGTTCATTCTTGCCATCTCCTGTTTGACTTCTTCCAATTTGTCTTGATTCATGGACCTAACTTTCCAGGTTCCTATACAATATTGCTCTTTACAGCATCGGACCTTGCTTCTATCACGAGTCACATCCACAACTGGATATTGTTTTTGCTTTGGCTCCATCCCTTCATTCTTTCTGGAGTTATTTCTCCACTGATCTCCAGTAGCATTTTGGGCACCTACCAACCTGGGGAGTTCCTCTTTCAGTGTCCTATCATTTTACCTTTTCATATTGTTCATGGGGTTCTCAAGGGAAGAATACTGAAGTGGTTTGCCATTCCCTTCTCCAGTGGACCACATTCTGTCAGACCTCTCCACCAATACCCATCTGTCTTGGGTGGCCCCACATGGCATGGCTTAGTTTCATTGAGTTAGAAAAGGCTGTGGTCCACGTGGCAAGATTGGCTAGTTTTCTATGATTATGGTTTCAGTGTGTCTGCCCTCTGATGCCCTCTCGCAATACCTACCATTTTACTTGGGTTTCTCTTACCTTGGACGAGGGGTATCTCCTCACGGCTGCCCTTCTGATCTTGAACATGGAGTAGCTCCTCTCGGCCTTCCTGCGCCTGTGCAGCCACCACTCCTTGGACATGGGTTTGCTCGTCTCAGCCGCCGCCCCTGACCTCGGGCGTGTGGTAGCACTTATTGCTAGCTATTTCAGTCTTTTTGTTGTGTTGGTAAATGGAATTGTTTCTTGAATTTATCTTTCTGATCTTTCATTGGTAGTGTATAGAAATGCAACCAATTTCTCTGTATTAGTTTTGTAATATGCAATTTTACCAAATTCATTGTTGAGTTTTAGTAGTTTTCTGATAACAGCTTTAGGATCTTTTATGTATAGTATTGAGTAGGGCATGTCAACCTACCCAGTCTTCTTGCCTGGAGAATCCCCATGGAAAAAGGATCCTGGCAGGCTACAGACCATGAGGTTGCAAAGAATCTGACACAACTAAGCAACTAAACACACACACACACACACACACATAGTATCATGTCATCTGCAAAGAGCAACAATTTAACTTCTCTCCCAATGTGGATTCCTTTTACTTCTTCTTCTTCTTTTTTTTTTTAATCATGAGTTGACAAAAAGTCTTTAATAAACCAACATGCAGATTTTGCTTTAAGAGTACATAGAGCCTTATTAGTTTATCTTATCTCTGGACACCTGCTCACAGGTAAACAGTGTTACATACTCTGTCAACAAGTCTGAAAGAAGCTCTGGTTATCTCTCTCCTAGAGGTGCCATATCCCTCTCAATAGTCATTGCCAAGGTTTCCCTGAAGGAGAGGAAAACTCCAGAAACTTGCAAAATGTTTGTTGTGGATGTTGAACATTTAGCAGTCTAAAATATGTCAAGAAGAGACAAAATGCCTAGTATGTTAACAATGGTTGGGAGGAAGAGTATTGAAGAAAGAAATAGTGTGTTTCCAAGTGTTTTGCTTTGAATCAAGAAACTGTTAATTCCTTTCCTCCTTGATGATACAATGTTATGTTAACATGAAAATGGAAAATGAAAGTTGCACTGGAGAGAGTAGCTTCTTTTAGGCCAATGCAATATTATGTAACTTTCATGTATAGCTATGCTACTGTGGTTTAAGAATGTGAGCATTAATCTTTTATCAGAACTATCTTGATTGTATACAATATGACAATATGAGATTTATTTGCAAACCCATGGACTGCAGCATGCCAGGCTTGCCAGTCCATCACCAACTCCTAGAACTTGCTCAAACTCATGTCCATTGAGTCGGTGATACCATCCAATGATCTCACCCTCTGCTGTTTCTATCTCCTCCTGCCTTCAATCTTTCCAAACATTAGAGTCTTTACCAACGAGTCAGTTCTTCGCATCAGGTGGCCAAAGTACCCTTTACTTCTTTTTCTCAAAAGCTTCTGCACAGCAAAGGAAACAATACAGAAAACAAAAACTTAGATTGAGAGAAATATTTGAAATTATGTGACCAACAAAGGATTAGTCCCCAAAATTTATGAATGGCTCATTATGCTTAACAGCATCAAAAAAAAAAAAAAAAATCAACCCAGTCATTAAATGGACAAGATCTAAATAGACTTGTCTCCAAAGAAGACATACAGATGGCCAAGAGACATATGAAAAGATATTCAACATCATTAATTATTAGAGAAACATAAATCAAAACTACCAGATATCACCTCACACTAGCCAGAATGACTATCATCAAAAGATCCACAAACAATAAATGCTGCAGAGGCTGTGGAGAGAAGGGAAACCTTCTACATTATTGGTGGGAATGTAAATTGGTATAGCCACTCTGGAGAATAGTATGGAAGGTCCTTAAAACACTAAAAATAGAGCTACCATATGACCCTGCAATCCCACTCCTGGGCATATATCCAGAGAAAAACATAATCAAAAAGATACATGTACCCCAGTGTTCATTGCAGCACTATTTACAACAGCTGAGATCCGAAGCAGTCTAAATGTCCATCAGCAGAGGAATAGCTAAGGAAGATGTGGTACATATATATCATGGGATATTACTCAACCATTTAAAAAGAATGAAATAAGGCCATTTGCAGCAACGTGGATGGACCTAGAGATTGTCATACTGAGTGAAGTGAGTCAGAGAAGGAGAAATATTGTATGACACCCCTTATATGAGGAGTCTAAAAAGAAATAATACAAATGAACTTACAAACAGAAAGAGATTCACAGACTTAGAAAATGAACTTATGGTTGCCAGAGGGAAGGAGGGAGGGAAGGGATAGATAGGGAGTTTAGGATGGACACGTACATGCTGCTATACTTAAAATGGATAACCAAGAAGACCTGCTATATAGCAGGAAACTGCTCAGTGTTATGTGGCAGCCTGGATGGGACAGTAGTTTGGGGGAGAATGGATACATGTGTATGTATAGCTAAGTCCTTTCACTGTTCACCTGAAACTATCATAATATTGTGAATTGGCTATACCAAATACAAAATAAAAAGTTACAAAAAAAATAAATAAATACAATTTATGGTTTCTTTTTTGACTTCTTAACCTGAAAGGAAAATTAGGGTCATATTCATTTCATTTATTTTGAATTTCTCATAGCAAAGTTGCTATATAAATTCATAATAAAGGACTAATATTTAAATGTTTATTTAAAAGTCTATCCATAATTTAATATGATGTCATTTTATATGATGCTTTATATATCATTCTTAGAAACCATACTTCAGTCAACTTGTGTACATCTCTATATCAGTACATTCATTATATTTCACACAAGTACACATGTACATACAAGAGGCATTTATCTTTGACAAAATCTCTGATTCATATCGTGGCTTGGTTTACATGTCATGTTTGGGAAATTACAAGGTACTTGGGACTCCATTTGTATGCAACTAATGTCTAAGGTCTATGTATTCAACTTTTTCTAACGTTTCCACAATCTAGCTTTCATTCAGCATCTCCACACTGACTGACTTAGTTTAGCCCCTGCCCTCTTTCTAATGCTTTAACTTCCTTGTTGGCTTCTATCTGTATCTTTAGAGACCTGCAGAAATATGAAAGCTGGAAGAACAGTCCGTGATTATTGGTGGATCATTATCACCATCACCAATTAAAAAGAGGAATTTAAAATTTTAGTGTGATTTAAACTGTATTCTAACTATACCAAAGATTGAGAGACAGGTTGATCGAAGTCTTATTCTGCTCCCCGAAGTTAGCTACTGCCCAGAGGGAGTCAGAGCTAGCCCCCACATCTGCCTGCCCCACCTTCCAGACACATCCCCTCAGCCCAGGTGTGGTCTCAGATGGAGGCTCCTGAGATGAAAATGCCTCAGCAGCCTCAATAGCAGGACCCTGCATTACATCTTGAAAAAGATCACCTTCCAAAACACTTGCCACCCATGGAATCTATGGAATCCATGGAATCTAAGTGACTCTGAAAGCATAGTCTGAAAGAGGAAGGTGGGTGCTGAGCTGAGCAGGGCACTAGGAAAATGGCAAAAAATGTCAGGGTCAAGGGTGCATCTATGCTAATGCATGTCAATTTTCCATCAGTTCTATACCCGCAGCTTTTGAATCTAATATTTTAATTTGCTACTAGTAAAGCAGGCTATTCATTGACATGAAGTGAGGTCGCTCAGTCATGTCTGACTCTGCGACCCCATGGACTGTAGCCTTCCAGGCTCCTCCGTCCTGGGATTTTCCAGGCAAGGGTACTGGAGTGGATTGTCATTGCCTTCCCCAGGGGCTCTTCCTGACCCGGGGATTGAACCCAGGTCTCCCGCATTGCAGGCAGACGCTTTACCATCTGAGCCACTAGTGAAGTTCCCCATCCATTGAATCAACAGCATTTATTCCTTCTGAGAGAGAGTAGATAGCACCACCACCAAGAGAAAAGCCATTGTTCAATGTCCAGTTTCAATCAGTTTTCAGAGTCTGTCATGCTGAGATGCTGGACTTCCCAGGCCCAGAACCAAACCTGGAGACCTGAGAAGAGGGCTTTGCTGTGGGCATCACATACGACAGACACAGGAGTGGGGGAGAGTTCCTGACAAGACGGGCCATGTGAGAAGTTCCAAGGAGGGAGAGACGTGCAGGCACGACTGTCCTGGGGCCATTCACGGGGGCCACGTCCAGACAGCTTGGGAAACCTGAGAACACTGGGACTAGCACCTCCTCCTCTGGGTGCATCATGACACACATCCAGACAGAGGGGCCCTGACACGGGAGGTGAGGTGGGAGGGGGCAGGACCCAGAAGGACTGCTCTGGAGAGCAGAGGTCCTAGACTTCACATCCACCTGTAGGCATAGCTATGTCTCCTGAATCTCAAGGGGATGCACCTGTATTCAAAGGTCGGGGAGGAAAGACACCTAGCAACTGCCCAGCAGACAGGACTACACACACCAGCACCCCAATACTGACCTTAAATGTGTATTATATTTTTATATATTTGTTTCCTTATGTTTGTTTCCTTGGATTGCCTGGTAAGTTTATTGGTTCAAAGCTTACATTTTTAAGAAAATCCACTTTGAATTACTTTTTGTAAGTGCTGTGAACTCTGAATCAATCCAGTTTCATTCTTTTATTTGTGAATATCCAATTATCCCATTATCCCAGCACCAGTTCTTGAAGACTATCTTTTCTACATTGAGTATTCTTGGTCAAATATTAGTTGGTTGCATACACTTGGGTTTGTTTCTGGGCTTATGATTCTGTTCCATTTGTCTATTTGTCTGTTTTTACATCAGTGCCATACTGTTTTGATGACTGTAGTTTTATAGTATATCTTGAAATCAGGAAGTGTGATGCCTTCTGCTTTGTTCTTCTTTAAACCATCAACAAAGTGAAAAGACAACCTATGGAATAGGGAAAATTTGAAAATTTTATAAGGGGCTAATCCAAATTTAAAAAGAACCTATACAATCCACTGAGTAGCAAACAAACAAAGAACCCAATCTAAAAATGGGTAAAGGACCTTAATAGATATATCTTCAAAGAAAAACACAAAGGTCAACAAAATACATGAAAAGATGCTAAACATCCCTAGTCATTAGGGAAATGAAAAATAAAACTACTATGAGGTATCACATCACAATTGTTGGAATGGTGATTATCAAAAAGATAAGAAATAAATGCTGGTGAGGATGTGGAGAGAGGGAAAATTTGTGCACGATTTTAATGGAAATGTAAATTGGTGCAGCCATTATGGAAAACAATATGGTGGTTCCTCAAAACCTAAAAATGAACCATATGATTCAGCATTTTCAGTCCTGAGAATATAACCAAAGGAAACTGAAATGATAATTTGAAAAGATACACATACCCAACCCCAATGTTCATTACAGAATTATTTACAATAATTAAGACACAGGGACAACCTAAGTATCCACTGAGGTATGAAATACATGTATCTGATTTTATATATATATATAATATACATAAATGTTACCATACTTATATACACATATGTGTGTGTGTGGCAACATTTCTATCTGTTCTTCCACGTGTGTGTGTGTATGTGTGTGTGTGTATATATATATATATATATATATATATATACACACATAAACATCTTCATGACCCAGATAATTATGACGGTGTGATCACTCACCTAGAGCCAGACATCCTGGAATGTGAAGTCAAGTCCACCTTAGAAAGCATCATTATGAACATAGCTAGTGGAGGTGATGGAATTCCAGTTGAGCTCTTTCAAATCCTGAAAGATGATGCTGTGAAAGTGCTGCACTCAATATGCCAGCAAATTTGGAAAACTCAGCAGTGGCCACAGGACTGGAAAAGCTCAGTTTTCATTGCAATCCCAAAGAAAGGTAACGCCAAAGAATGTTCAAACTACCACACAATTGCACTCATCTCACATGCTAGTAAAGTAATGCTCAAAATTCTCCAAGCCAGGCTTCAGCAATACGTGAACCGTGAACTTCCAGATGTTCAAGCTGGTTTTAGAAAAGGCAGAGGAACCAGAGATTAAATTGTCAACATCCACTGGATCATGGAAAAAGCAAGAGAGTTCCAGAAAAACATCTATTTCTGCTTTATCTATTTCTGCCAAAGCCTTTGACTGTGTGGATCACAATAAACTGTGGAAAATTCTGAAAGAGATGGGAATACCAGATCATCTTTCCTGCCTCTTGAGAAATCTATAGCTGGGCTAGTTGAAGCACAAGGTGGAATCAAGATTGCTGGGAGAAATATCAATAACCTCAGATATGCAGATGACATCACCCTTATGGCAGAAAGTGAAGAACTACAGAGCCTCTTGATGAAAGTGAAAGAGGAGAGTGAAAAAGTTGGCTTAAAGCTCAACATTCAGAAAACTAAGATCATGGCATCTGGTCCCATCACTTCATGGCAAATAGATAGGTAAACAGTGGCAGACTGTATTTTTTTGGACTCCAAAATCACTGCAGATAATGACTGCGGCCATGAAATTAAAAGATGCTTACTCCTTGGAAGAAAAGTTATGACCAACCTAGACAGCATATTAAAAGGCAGAGACATTACTTTGCCAACAAAGGTCTATCTAGTCAAGGCTGTGGTGTTTCCAATAGTCATGTATGGATGTGAGAGTTGTACCATAAAGAAAGCTGAGTGCCAAAGAATTGATGCCTTTGAACTGTGGTATTGGAGGAGACTCTTGAGAGTCCCCTGAACTGCAAGGAGATCCAACCAGTCCATCCTAAAGAAATCAGTCCTGAACATTCATTGGAAGGACTGATGTTGAAGCTGAAAACCTAATACTTTGGCCACCTGATGTGAAGAGCTGACTCATTTGAAAAGACCCTGATGCTGGGAAAGATGAAGTCGAGAGAAGAGGATGACAGAGGATGAGATGGTTGAATGGCATCACTGACTCAATGGACATGAGTTTGGGTAAACTCTGGGAGTTAGTGATGGACAGGGAGGCCTGGTGTGCTGCAGACCATGGGGTCACAAAGAGTTGGACATGACTAAGTGACTGAACTGAACTGAATATATATATGCTCAGTAGCTCAGTCATGTCTGATTCTTTGTGACCCCATGAACTGTAGCCCACTAAGCTCCTCTATCTATCGGATTTTCCAGGTAAGAATATGTGGCATATTATTTAGCAAAAAAATTAGAAAATTCTACCATTGGCAACACCATGAACAGACCTTAAGACATTATGCTAAGTGAAATATGTCAAACAGAGAAGGACAAATATATATGATATTACTTATATGTGAAATCTAAAACAATGCCAAACTCATAAAAGAAGAGATCAGGCTTGTGATTACCAGAAGTGAAGGTTAGGAGGAGGGGTAACTGGATGTCATGTTCAAAAGGAACAAACTTTTACTTATAAGAGAAATAACTACTAGGGATGTGATGTACAATATGATGACTACAGCTAACACTACCGTTAAGTTGTTAACACTGCTGCATTAAATTGTTAAGAGGACAGATGGTGAGAGTAAATCATATGAGTTCTCAACATCAGAGAATATTTTTTTCCATTTTTCTTTCTTTTCTTTTTTGCTGTCTATATATAAGAAGATGAATGTCAGCTGAACCTACTGTGGTAATCATTTAACAATATATGGAAATTAAATCATCATGCTCTATGTATGCCTTAAACTTATGCAGTGATGTATGTCAATTATTTCCCAATAAAACCGGGGAGGGGGGGGGAAGAATTAGGATCAAGGGGCATCTGTGTGTTCCAGGAGGACTGGCTCTGCAGTGGCCTCCTTTATCTCACAGAGAAGAGGAAGGACACAAGTGCTGTCCACTCTTCATTTCAACCCAAGGAAGTCCCTTCTCTGGGACTGTTTGGCCTCTTGCAGCAGCCAATTTCTGAGACCTCTCATCACAGGGTGATAGAAAGCACATTCTCTTACCACTCTTGTCCCTGGATCTCACTGGGAGGTGTCTTCTCACTATGAGAAGTGGATAAGACACAGGATGCCCAGCAAAATTTGAATTTAAGATAAACAACAATAAATTTTTAGCACCAGTGTGTCTTGAACATTGCATGGGTGCTAACATCACCGGACTGGGCCCGCCAGAATCCAGAAGCCTGCCTTGAACTGGGAGCCAGAGCTTGTTAAGAGGCATTGCCTCTTCCTGGACCCAGACTTGATGCCTAGTGCTCTGAATTTGTCTCAACTTTCCTCAGCACTCTGAGCTCACTGTACAAGCAGACATATCCAGTCTCACTGGGCAGGGAAGGAGTAAGCCTGGTAGTCCCAGAGTTAACACATGGTACAGATCAAAGACTCACATCCATTGTTAGAATCTGCTCTAGAAGGACTGAGAATTAGGGTGTGGGTTTTTTGTTTTTTGATGTCTGAAACTGATAAAGTTTAACTTAACAATTAAAAAATGTAGTTATGTTTTACATTCCTAAAGCATGATTAAAAAATTCACATTGCCCAAATGGCTTTCAGCTATGACTGTGAGTGGTGACATTCTGCTCATGGCATTCAGATTTCTATCTTTGAATGCCATGGTAATCACTTGCTTCCTTTCAAGGCTGTCGTGTCTGGCACGAAATGGAAGAATTTAAAATACCACCTCAGTGGGCTCACACCCAACAGAGCTGGAACTTTTGAATGTGCAGTTAATGACTCCTTGTGGGATATATGTCAATGAGACAGTGAGACAAGTAGTAACTGACAGTAAAACATAATAATAAGTAAATACTTCTAACAGAACTGTAGTGTAATTCAAGGCTACAGATAAGAAATTTGAGATGCACTCACTCATGATGTAGTCAGATTAGATAAATTTGGCTCCCCTTGATTTATTTAGCTCCAAACCAGTGCAGATCCTCCAGCTGGCCCTCGGCCCTGAGTATACACAGGGACAAGTGTCAGGTGCCAGCACTGGGGAAGGAGTTCTGCCTCCTTGACTGCCCAGCCCCACTGTGTGTGTGGCACAGAGTAGATGTTCACTTAGCATTTGCTGAATAGTTAGACAAGAGATCACTTGATATAAAATTACAAGGGAAGGATGCTATATATCTGGGTAAATCTGCCCCCATATTATACACAAACTCTAATAAATGGTTGGAGTTGATATCTTCCTTTTCTACAGTTTTCTCATCTCCATTGGCCTCATGCATCCTGAATAAAAGATGTCAGAAGAGACCAGTAATCCTTCCTGAGAAAATGCTGGCACTTTCAACATTTTGCACACATCATGAGCTCAAGAATCAGGGTACACCTGTGTTCTCATGGCATTTCAACCCTCATCTAAATGTACAGATATAAAGTTATTCTCTAATTTAGAAAGAGCAAAGTCTCATATTTAGCAGGGATGTTTCTGATATACCTCATATAGCATTATTCCAGGTAAAGTCAACAATTAAATTCAGTCTTGGAAGTAATTCAGTCTAACAAGGCTACAGGAAAGTGGCAGATGAAATATCGAAAAATAATGTGATCAAGAGCGAAGTAACATGCCTAGAAAAAAAAGAAGAAGAAGAAGAAGCTTGAGCTATTTTCATAAGATTCTGAGCTCTGAACTTTCAGTGATGATCCAGGAAATGGACTTGAGATTCACTATAGACCATTTACTGAAGACATTACTTAAATGTACTGCTACTACCAGGAAGGTCAGCCAATGTCCTGATTAGACTGGAAGCAATCCAGAATGCATTACCTTACCCACGTGCAAAGTCATGATGCCTCTTACACCCTGAAGTTGTAGCTGCTGGACAAGAAAGTCTGGATAGCACTAGAATCAGCTCAAATAATGGAAAATGAAATAATCATTAAGATGATTTTAGAAGGGAGATACTGAACCTCTTTTACATTGGATGATAAATAAGAAGAGAAGGTAAAGCTGAAACTGATAACACAAAAGTTAGATTTCACCTATGCATTTGGAATTTCATGTATGTGCTTAGGAGAGATGAACAGTAGTAGTAGTTTGTCAAACAAGAAAAAAATTATCTTGTTAAACAAGCAGTAATGTTGGAAAATTTAATAAAGTCTAAAAAACATGATAAATACATTTTTTATACTTTGAGTTTATTGAAAACAAATAGTATTGGGGAGAATATTTTTAATACAATTTGAATGGAACAACATGCTTGCATATGTATACATACATTTAAAATATTAATTCTTAATTATTTAACCATTTTTAATTGAAGCATAGTAAATTCACAGTTTTGTGTTAGTTTCAAATGTACAGCTAACTGATTCAGATATATATTTTAATATGTACATTTTATACTTTATATACATATATATATATATATTATGTTATTTTCCATTATAGGTGATTACAAATTATTGAATACAGTTTCCTGTACTAAACAATTGGTCCTTGTTGGTTACCTATTTTATATATAGTGATGTGTATCTGTTAATACAAATTAATTGATTTCTCTCCCTCCTTTCCTCTTTGATAATCATAAGTTTGTTTTCTACATCTGAATCTTTTTCTGTTTTGCAAATAGGTTTACTTGTATTTTTTGGTATGTAAATATTTGTTATTTTAAAAACAAAGTTTATTTAAATCAAATTCCTTATGATTATACAGTGGAGGTGATGGGATTAGATCTGGTAGACAGAATGCCAGAAGAACTATGGACAAGCAGTTCATTACACTGTACAGGAAGTTGTGACCAAAACCATCCCTAATAGAAAGAAATCCAAGAAGTCAAAGTGGTTACCTGAGGAGGCTTTACAAATAGCTGAGAAAACAATGGAAGTGAAAGTAAAGGGAGAAAGGGAAAGATACACCCAACTGAATGCAGAGTTCCAGAGAATACTAAGGAGAAATAAGAAAGATTTCCTAAGTGAACAGGGCAAAGAAATAGAGGAAAACAATGGAATGGAAAACACTAGAATTCTATTCAAGAAAACTGAGTGAAGTAAGCCAGAAAGAAAAACACCAATACAGTATACTAACGCATATATATGGAATTTAGAAAGATGGTAACAATAACCTTGTGTACGAGACAGCAAAAGAGACACTGATGTATAGAACAGTCTTATGGACTCTGTGAGAGAGGGAGAGGGTGGGAAGATTTGGGAGAATGGCATTGAAGCATGTAAAATATCATGTATGAAACAAGTTGCCAGTCCAGGTTTGATGCACGATACTGGATGCTTGGGGCTGGTGCACTGGGACGACCCAGAGGGATGGAATGGGGAGGGAGGAGGGAGGAGGGTTCAGGATGGGGAACACATGTATACCTGTGGCGGATTCATTTTGATATTTGGCAAAAGTAATACAATTATGTAAAGTTTAAAAATAAAATAAAAAAAGAAAATTGAAGATGTCAAGGGAACATTTTATGCAAGAATGGGCATGATAAAGTACAGAAACGGTAAAGACCTAACAGAAGCAAAAGAAATTAAGAAGTGGCAAGAATACAGAGAAGAACTATACCAAAAAAAAGTCTTAATGACCCAGAAAACCATGTCGATGTGGTCACTCACCTAGAACCAGACATCTTGGAATGTGAAGTCCAGTGGGTCTTAGGATTAATTACTACCAACAAAGCTAGGGGATGTGATGGAATTCTAGCTGAGCTATTTCAAAACCTAAAAGATGATGCTGTGAGAGTGCTGCACTCAATATGTCAGCATATTTGGAAAACTCAGCAGTGGCTACAGGACTGGAAAAGGTCAGCTTTCATTTAAATACCAAAGAAAGACAAGGCCAAAAAAGGTTCAAACTACTGTACAATTGCACTCATTTCACATTCTAGCAAGGTTATGCTCAAAATCCTTCAAGCTAGACTTCAGCAGTATGTGAACTGAGAACTTAGATATGTTCAAGCTGAATTTAGAAAAGGCAGAGAAACCAGAGATCAACTTGTAAACATTTGTTGGATCATAGAGAAATCGAGATAATCCCAGAAAAAACATCTACTTCTGCTTCATTGACTACACTAAAGCCTTTCAGTGTATGCATCACAACAAATTGTGGAAAAATTTTAAAGAGCTGGGAATACCAGACCACCTTATCTACCTAAAGAGAAACCTGTATACAGGTCAGGTTTGTATGTATATCTTCTTTTATACAGGTCAAGAAACAACATTAAATTGGACATGGAAAACAGATGGGTTCAACTTCGCAAAAGGAGAGAGACAAGGCTGTATTTCATCACCTTGCTTATTTAACTTCTATGCAAAGGACATCATGCAAAATGCCAAACTGGATGAATCAAGATTGCTGTGAGAAATAGCAATAACCTCAGATATGCAGATGATACCACTCTACTGGTATAAAGTGAAGAGGAACTAAATAGCCTCTTGATGAAGGTGAAAGAGGAGAGTGGAAAAGATGGCATTGGAACATGTAAAATATCATGTATGAAACAAGTTGCCAGTCCAGGTTCGATGCACGATACTGGATGCTTGGGACTGGTGCACTGGGACGACCCAGAGGGATGGTATGGGGAGGGAGGAGGGAGAAGGGTTCAGGATGGGGAACACATGTATACCTGTGGCGGATTCATTTTGATGTTTGGCAAAACTAATACAATTATGTAAAGTTTAAAAATAAAATAAAATTAAAAAAAAAGAAAAAGATGGCTTAAAACTCAACATTCAAGAAACTAAGAGCTTGGCATCTGGACCTATTACTTCATGGTAAATTGATGGGGGAAAAGTGGAAACAGTCACAGATTTCATTTTCTTGGGCACCAAAATCACTGAGGATGGTGACTAAAGCCATGAAATTAAAAGCTGCTTGCTCTTTGGAAGGAGACCTATGGCAAACTTGGGTGCTTAGTCGCTCAGTCGTGCCCGACTGTTTGCAACCCTATGGACTGTAGCCTGCCAGGCTTCTCTGTCCATGGGGATTCTCCAGGCTAGAATACTGGAGTGGGTTACCATACCCTCCTCCAGAGGATCTTCCCAAATTAGGGATCAAACCTAGGTCTCCTGCATTGCAGACGGATTCTTCACTGTCTGAGCCACCAGAGAAACCTAGACTGAGTATTGAAAAGCAGAGACATCACTTTGTGACAAAGGTCAAAGCTATGGCTTTTCCCAGTAGTCATGTATGGATGTGAGAGTTGGACCATAAAGAAGGCTAAGTGCCAAAGAATTGATGCTTTCAAATTGTGGTGCTGGAGAAGACTCTTGAGAGTCCCTTGGACAGCAAGGAGATCAAACCAGTCAATCCTAAAGGAAATCAACCCCAAATGTTCATCAGAAGGACTGATGCTGAAGCTCCAGTCCTTTGGCCACCTGATGTGAAGAGCCAATTCAATGGAAAGGACCCTGATTCTGGGAAAGATTGAGGGCAGGAGGAGAAGGGGATGACAGATAAATGCTCAGGAGTGAGATTGAAAGATCATATGACTGTGTATATTTTGAATGGAACAACATTCCTACAAATTCTTTACCCCAGTGGCAACAAGCACACTTAGTGCCCAGAGGTTTGTTTCTCATGATTCTCCAGTTAAGAGAAGCAGGACTCTTATAGAGTGCCCGATTCCAGGCTGGGGCATAAGATGAGGTGAGGACATCTTGTAGTGCTCAGCAAACCAAAGGACAGGTTTTTCAAAGGGACATTGGTCAAACCTGGAAAAATTGGGCAACAAAGTCAATGGCATCATATTGGACTATAACCTGGGCATAAAATAAATGTCCATGATTCCATACTGATATATATATATATATATATATATATATATATATATATATAGTGGGAGTAGACAACTGTCCATACAAAAGAATTCCACACAATTTATGTGGCCTTTCTGCCCTCAAAGAAGGAGCACCTATCTCTGCAGCCCTTAAGTGTGGACCTTCTTGCTAAGTGACTTCCTTCCAAAGAGCACAACATGAGAAGGGGAAGTAGAATTCTACAGTGGAGAAACCCGACTAACAGGATCTCATCTAGATGATGGAGGTCAGCTTCAGCAGAGATGAGTCACATCGATCCTGTGTGCCCTTGATGTGATATGATGGGAAAGGCAACTTATCTCTTTAGTCTTCTTTCCAAGAACCCACAAATGCAGCATAAAGGTGAGAAAAATATGAGACTAATCCGAACTGAAGGACATTCTACCTGACCAGTACTCCTCAAAATGGCCAAGGTCATCAAAAACAAGGATGGTCTGAGAACCTGTTATAGCCAAGGGGAGCCTAGAGAGACATGACTACTATACGGAATGTGGGATCCTGGATGTGACTCTGGAGCAGAAAAAGAATAAAAGGTAAAAACTAATAAAATCTGAATGAATTATAGACTAAAAATGCTTTTTAATGCCCAGATAAGCCCAGACTTCTAGAATAAATATTTTTCAAATTACTTTTGAAATGAGAAAAAATATAAAAATAAATATACAGGGGGAGGGTGGCCTGAGCTGGGGTACCTAGAGTGAACTGGCATGTTTGAAAATTCAGACCTCTGTATCCTAATACTTTTTTTGGAGACAAAATTAGACGGAATAATTGCTGTCAACAGAGAAATTAAATCAGCACGTTGGTCTCACAGCAACAAGCAACTAGGAAGACTTTTATTATTATTATTGTACCTAATAATCACATTTCAGCAAGAAAACAATGCATAGACATCAGCAGAGGGGAAATGCTGTAATTATACACCAGTCTAATTTAAAGTACACTTTTTATGGGTGATTCTGAAGCCAGGAGGGCTGGATCCTTTCACGACTGTCAGGGAGCTAGATTTTGTGAAGTTTCTGTTGATGTGGTCCCTAGACCACTGATATCATACAATGCAGCTGAAGATCAGGATACTGTTAAAGGATAATGTAAGAGCTTCTTGCTCTGTTTAAGGGGTAGCAGCCAGTCCTGCCCACACAAGTCCTTTATTAATTTACTGCAATTGACCAACAATTTGCCTTGAGTATCCTCCCCTTGTACTCCTGTCACCCATGGCTGGGGATATAAGACACACAAAAGGAAGGTCTTGCCTTCAGGCCATTAGGGTAGCAAGCAGCAAACTAATTTTTCCAGGGTGAAGGTTAGGTGTCTCCTGGAAGTATGTTGGATACTGGGAGCACCTGGAAGGGGTCTCTGACTTTGTGGACTGGTGACATAATCCTGGAGGAGAAGATGACTGAAGACCAAAGTGTGGTGAAAGGGAGATGTTGAGGTGAGAGTGTTGGACACTGTGATAGAACACGTTGCATAGACACATGCTGGAGGGCAAGTGCCAGCCTGCCAGCCACCCTCTGCTGTGCCAAGGAACAGCAGTTTTCATCATGGTAAACTTTAGAGGGAGAATGATATATTCGGTCTTACACTTTAGACCTATGGAAATCATGTGGAAAATGGTCTGGATGAAGAAGGACTGATGGTAAAAAGAAGCCTGATGCAAAATCCAGAAGGACCTGACTCAATGGAAGTGCTCCTGAAAAAAGAAAAAAGCAATCGGTTTGAGAAGTGGTGGTTTTAATGATGAGGTAAGACATGGACCCAGGTCAGAGGGTTGGCACCAGTGTAAGTGCAGGACAGCCTCTACCTTCTGGAAATTGGATGGGCAATGGGCAAGGGGAGGTGACAAGTTTCACAACAGAGATGATCTGGATGCTGCTGGCAGTGGATCCAGGACTTCCGGGGCCAGGGGAGGAGAGGAAGGTGCCCCATGGACAGAACAGTTAGACTGAGAATAAAGCGGGAGCAGCGTCCACCAGTGAAGGGGGTGCCCAAGTGGATGCAGAGGACAAGGCTCCAGCACAGGTGGCAGCTTGTCTCCAAGGCTGGGAGAGACAGAGGCTAGGACTCTGCTGGGGAGAGAGGAGAGGATTGATGCAGACGGAGCTGGAGGGATTTCTCTTTCTAAGGGTCATGAGAAGCCATTAGAAAAATGGAAACAGGAGAACTGGTTTTCAGGGTCAAACATTTCCTCTTTCTATCATATGGAGAAATAATGAGAGACAGACAAGATACAAAGGGCTTGTTGAGTGTGGGTGAGAAATGATGATGGCTTGCACTAGGTGGTCTACAGTGGAGATGGAGAGAAGGGGTGGGCGGGTGGGGGGTGAGGTTTCAGAAGCTCTTCTGGAAGTGGGAAAGGAGCCATGGAGGGCTTGAGGAGACAGGCTTCCTTTGCACAGGGCATCGTTCCAGAGGCAGAGAAGCCAGGCCTGGGCAGGCTTGCCCACGAGGGTCTTGCATTGGGTTTAGACATTCTGCACTCAGAGGATAATTGGACAGGTCACGTGTAGGGAGTGGAGCCATCACCATAGCCTCTCTCCCCACACGCCAGTATCGGCAGCTGACCAATAGAAAGATTGGCCCATCAAACACCTGATGCACTGAATTACAGAGTAGGACCCCACCCAGGGTACTCCTTTAAGTGCCTGACGTGACTATCTACAGAGTAAGACCCCAGCCAGGGGGTCCCTCTATGTGCCTGAAAGGGCAGAGCTATGAAGAAAGATTGGCCAAAGAGGCCGTCCGATCACCAGCTACAAGAGGCTCGAAAAAAAACTGTGATAGGGCTATGACTCCTGCCACGGAGGCTGTCCGTGTCCTTCCACACTTTGCGCCACCAGGGTTCTTGCAAGATGAGAAGCTGCACAACCTTCATGCTCAATCCTCACTGGGGCAGAACTGCCACAGGCCAAAAAAAAAAAAAGGAAAAAAACCATCTTGGGTCTGTGCACACATGGTCGCTTCAGTCCGACTCTATGCAACCATGTAGACTGTGGCCTGCCAGGCTTCTCTGTCAGGGAAGGGTGTTCTCCAGGCAAGAATACTGGAGCGTATTGGTCAATACTGGTTGCCATACTCTTCTAGATCACTATATTTCCTGCTGCCCTAGCCGCCAACCCCCCTGAGTACCTGGTGCTGCCAGAATCTCTGCGACCCAAGCAGCTGCACCACCTCCACACCTGGCCCTCACAGGGGCAAACCCGAGTCCTCCAGGGCAGCCTCAGGAGCATACCCCAGTGGACAATCCACATGCAGATGTGGGAATAAAACCACAATTGAAACCCAGGGACAGTGTGACTAAGGAAGAAGACCCAAAACTTTCCCACCAGCTGTACAAGCTGCAGATTAAATCCACACCATCAACTAGGCAGATTCTGCGTCTATGGAATATATAAAAGGTCATTGAGAGCTCCCACCAAAGAAAACTAGTTCTGGTAGCTGTGGACATTGGAGGCAAGAACACACAGGAGTAGGACCAGATTAGAATCTGAGCTGCCTCCATAGCAGGTCCAGAGATCAGCATAGTGTTGGAGGGCATCTGAGGGAGGTGAGGTGGACTGTGGCTCCCAGCAAGGGAAAGGACTCTGACAGCAGTGACACAAGAAAAACATCTATTATTCTTATGTTTTGACTTGTTCTTCAGATTCTTTTGGATTTTTTTTTTCTCCCCACCAACCTTTTTTCCCTCACTGTTGTCGTTGTCGGATTTATCGACACTATGAAATCCAGTTAAGCTTTTTTTTCTTTCTCACATGTTTTATTGTTGTTATAAACCTCTGCCTCTATGGAGGGCTTTTGCAGTTCTGTGGAATATTCCTTTCTCTCTCTCTTTTTAATTTTAATTTTTTAAACCTATAATTATTTTTTTCTACATTTATTCCTTTGTTTGCCTTTCCTACTGTACTTTTCCCCTTGTAGTTAATATTTGATGTACATAAATCTTCTTCATCTACCCCTATTTAACTTTACATATCTACTCTTTTTTCTTTTCTTTCTTTCTTTCCCTCTCAACATATTTGTTAGTTTTGTTTTCATTGCTTTATCCCCCAGTTGGCACCTTGCTTTAGTTTTGTTTTCCAGTTTGTGCTTTACTTAGTTTTGTTCTTACCTGGTAAATATAACTTTTGATTTCCTTTGTTTGCTGGGTCAATCTACTGTGTTTATTTTTGTTGGACTGTTTTGACTTTTCTCATGGGTGTATAACCATTATTTTAATAATTACTTGTCTGATTTTGTAACTGCCATTTGCGGTTCATCTTTGATTTCTCGTTTTTGGATATTTGTTTTACTCTCCCTTAATACCATAGAAAATCACTTGCAAAATCTTCATTCCTGACCAGAGATCAAGCCCTGAGCCTTTAGAGAGGGAGCACTGACTCCAAGACCCTAGACTACCAGAGAACTAACCCTAGGGAGTATAAAATAGTGAGAACTCACATAAATGAAACCACTTGAATACAAGGCCCAGCATCACCCAACCACCAATAGCACCCTGTGCAGGAAGGCTCATATAAACAACAAATAAAACAAAAATACAAACCCAATCACTGGCAGACAGGATTACCACCTCACTCAGCCTTGCCCATCAGAGGAAAAACAAACAAACAAAAACTCAGCACAAATCTCACCCTATACAAAGCTTACACAAAGCACTGGACCAACCTTGCTGCTAAGTCGCTTCAGTCATGTCCTACTCTGTGCAACCCCATAGACGGCAGCCCACCAGGCTTCCCCATCCCTGGGATTCTCTAGGCAAGAATACTGGAGTGGGTTGCTATTTCCTTCTCCAATGCATGAAAGTGAAAAGTCAAAGTGAAGTCACTCAGTCATGTGCAACTCTTAGCGACCCCATGGACTGCAGCCTACCAGGCTCCTTCGTCCATGGAATTTTCCAGGCAAGAGTACTGGAGTGGGGTGCCAACCAACTTTAGGAGTGTAGAAACCAACAGGAAGAAAAAAATTCAACCTTCTTCAAGGAAAGAATTCAACTTTCTTTGAAGCCTGGGAAAAGGAGACCTCAAACACAATAAGTTAAAAAAAAAATAATGAACAGGCAGAGAAATACCACATACATGAAGGAACAAACTAGAAACACAGAAGTCCAAATAAACGAAGAGGAAAAAGAATTCAGAGTAATGATAGTAAAGATGACAAAAAAGCCTTGTATACAGGATGGAGAAAATGCAAGAATCAATTAACAAAGACCTAGAAGAATTAAAGAATAAACATATAGAGACAAACAACACAATTACTGAAATTAAAAATACTCTAGAAGGAATTAATAGCAAAATATCTGAAACAGAACAAATCAGTGAGCTGGAAGATAAAATGGTGGAAATAGCTTCTGAAGAGCAAAATAGAGTAAAAAGAATGAAAAGACCTGAGGATAGTTTCAGAGACCTTTGGGATAATATCAAACGTACCAACATTTGAATTTTAGGAGTCCTAGAAGAAGAGAAAAAGAAAAGCTCTGAGAAAATTTTTGAAGATATTATACTTGAAAATTCCCCCAACATGGAAAAGGAAATAATCAAGTCCAAGAAGCACAAAGAGTCCCATACAGGATAAACCCAAGGAGAAACACGCCAAGACACATACTAATTAAACTAACAAAGACAAAACACAAAGAAAGAATATAAAAGCAGGAGAGAAGCAACAAGTAACATACAAGGGAAACCTCATATGCTTAACAGTTGATGTTTCAGCAGAAACTGCAGGCCAGAAGGGAATGGCAGGATATATTTAAAGTACTGAAAGGGAAAAATCTGCAACCAAGATTACTGTACCTGGCAAGGATCTCATTCAAAATTGATGGAGAAATCAAAAGCTTTTCAGACAAGCAAAAGTTAAGAGAATTCAGTACCACCAACCCAGCTTTACAACCAATGTTAAAGGGACTTACATTGTCAAGAAATACAAGAGAAGAAAAAAGATCTACAAAATCAACCCCAAATAATTAAGAAAACGTCAATAGGAACATACATATCAATAATTACTTTAAATGTAAATGGACTAAATGCTCCAACCAAAAGACACAGACTGACTGAATGGATCCAAAAACAAGACCCATATATATGCTCTCTACAAAAAACCCACTTTAGACCTCAAGACACATACAAACTGAAAGTGAGAGGATGGAAAAATATATTCCATGCAAATGGGAAGCAAAAGAAAGCTGGAGTAGCAATCCTCCTATCACAAAATAGACTTCAAAATAAAGAAGATTACAAGAGATAAAGAAGGACACTGCATAATGATCAAGGGATCAATCCAACAGGAAGACATAACAATTGTAAATATCTTTGCACCCAACATAGGAGCATCTCAATACATAAGACAAACACTAACAGACATAAAAGGAGAAATCAACCATAACACAATAATAGTAGGAGAATTTAACACCCCACTCACACCAATGGACAAATCATCAAAACAGAAAACTAATAAGGAAACACAAGTCTTAAATGATACATTAGATGAGATGGATCTCATTGATATCTTCAGACATTTCATTCAAATGCAGAAGAATACACCTTCTTCTCAAGTGCACATGGAACATTCTCCAGGATAGACCACATCTTGGGTCACAAATCAAACCTCAGTAAATTTAAGAAAATTGAAATCATATCAAGCATCTTCTCCAACCACAATGCTATGAGACTAGATATCGATTGCAAGAAAAAAAAACTGCAAGAAACACAAACATGTGGAGATTAAACAAAACATTTCTAAATGACCAACAGGTTACTGAAGAAATCAAAAGGGAAATGAAAAAATTTCTAAAAACAAATGATAATGAAAACACAACTCAAAACCTATGAGATGCAGCAAAAGCAGTTCTAAGAGGGAAGTTCATAGCAATACAATCTTACCTCAAGAAACAAGGAAAACATCTAATAGACGTCCTAACTTTACACCTAAAATAACTGGAAAAAGAAAAACAAAACCAAAAAAAAAATTAGTAGAAGGAAAAAAATCATAAAGATCTGAGCAGAAATAAATGAAAAAGAAATGAAAGAAACAATAGTACAGATTAATAAAACTAAAAGCTGGTTCTTTGAGAAGAAAAACAAAATTGATAAGCCTTTAGCCAGACTCATCAAGAAAAAAATAAAGAAGATCAAATCAACAAAATTAGAAATGAAAAAGGAGAGGTTACAACAGATAGTGCAAAAATACAAAGAATTATAAGAGACTGTTATGAACAACTATATGGCAATGAGATAGATAACGTGGAAGAAATGGACAGATTCTTAGAAAAGTTCTATCTTCCAAGACTGAACCAGGAAGAAATAGAAATTATGAACAATGCAATTACAAGCACTGAAATTCAATCTGTAATCAAAGATCTCTCTCAAAAACTAAAAGTCCAGGACCAGATGGCTTTACCGGAGAATTCTATCAAGCGTTTAAAGAAGACCTAATGCCTATCTTTCTAAAACTTTTTCAAAAGATTGCAGAGGAAGGAACACTTCCATCTCATTCTATGAGGCCACCATCACCCTGATACCAAAACCAGACAAAGACAATACAAATAAAGAAAACTACCAGCCAATATCACTGATGAACATAGATGCAAAAATCCTCAACAAATAATTAGCAAACAGAATTCAGCAACACATCAAAAAGCTCATACACTGTGATCATGTTGGGTTTATTCCAGTTATGCAAGGATTTTTTAATATACACAAATCATTCAATGTGATACACCATATTAACAAACTGAAAGATAAAAACCATATAATAATCCCAATAGTTGCAGAAAAAGGCTTTGACAAAATTCAGTACAATTTATGATTAAAACTCTTCAAAAAATTGGCATAGAAGGAACCTAACTCAACACAGTAAAGGCCATATATGATAAACCTACAGCAAACATTATTCTCAAGGCTGAAAACCTGAAAACATTCCCCCTAAGATCAGGAACAAGACAAGGGTGTCCACTTTCCCTCTATTATTCAACATAATTCTGTAAGTCTACAGCAACCAGAGTAGAAAAAGAAATAAAAGGCATCCAGATCAGAAAAGAAGTAAAGCTTTCACAGTATCATATCAGATGACATGATATTGTACACAGAATATTCTAAAGATAGTATCAGAAAATTACTAGAGTTAATCAGTGAATTTAGCAAAGTTTCAGGATACAAAATCAATACACAGAAATCACTTGAAGTTCTATATACTAAGAATGAAAAATCAGAAAGAGAAATTAAGGAATCAATCCCATTCACCATTGCAACAAAAATAATCAAATGTCTAGGAATAAACTTAAGTAGAGAAAAAAGTTGTACACAGAAAATTATGACACGAATAAAATAAATCAAAGATGACATAAATGGAGAGATATCACATGTTTCTGGATAGGAAGAATCAATAGTGTTAAAATGGCTATACCACCAAATGCAATCTACAGACTCAATGCAATCCTTATCAAATTACCAATAGCATTTTTCACAAAAATAGAACAAAAAATTTCACAATTCATATGGAAACAAAAAAGACCCCAAAAAGCCAAAGCAGTCTTGAGAAAGAAGAGTTGAGTGGAGGAATGAACATTTCTGAATTCAGATTATACTACAAAGCTACAGTCATCAAGACAGTATGGTTCTGGCACAAAAACAGAAACACAGACCAATGGAACAAGAAAGAAAGCCCAGAAATAATCCATGCACCTACGGGCACCTTATTTTTGACAAAGGAGGCAAGACTATACAGTGGGGGAGAAGACAGCCTCTGCAATAAATGGAGCTGGAAAAACTGGATGGCTACATGTGAAAGAATGAAGTTAGAACACCTCCTAACACCATACATAAAGATAAACTCAAAATGTAAAACCTAAATGTAAGACAAGAAACTATAAAATTCTTGGAGGAAAACAGGCAGAACAGTCAGTGACTGTTCAAAGCAAGATCCTCTATAACACCCCTCCTAGAGTAATGGCAATAAAAACAAAAGTAAACAAGTGGGACCTGATTAAACTTAAAAATTTTTGCACAGCAATGGAAATAATAAGCAATGTGAAAAGACAATCCTCAGAATGGGAGAAAATAATATCAAATGAAACAACTAACAAAGGATTAATTTCCAAAATATATAAGCAACTCATACAACTCAATACCAGGGAAACATCCAAATCAAAAAATGGAAAAAAGACCTAAACAGACATTTCTCCAAAGAAGACATACAGATGGCTAATAAACCCATGAAAAGATGCTCAACTTCACTCATTATTAGAGAAATGCAAATCAAAACTACAGTGAGATATCACCTCACAATGGTCAGAATGGCCATCATCAAAAAGTCTACAAATAATAAATTCTGGACAGGGTGTGGAGAAAAGGCAATGTTCTTGCACTGTTGATGGAAATGTAAATTGATACAGCCACTAAGGAAGACAATATGGAGATTCCTTAAGAAACTAGGAATAAAACCACCATATGACCCCACAATCCCATTCCTAAGCATATACCCTGAGGAAACCAAAATTGAAAAAGACACGTGTATCCCATTGTTCACTGCAGCACTATTTACAATAACTAGAGCATGGAAGCAACCTAGGTGTCCATTGACAGATGAATGACTAAAGAAGTTGTGGTACATATACACAATGCAATATTACTCAGCCATGAAAAGGAACGCCTTTGAGTCAGTTCTAATGAGGTGGATGAACCTATAACCTGTTATACAGAGTGAAGTGAGTTAGAAAGAGAAAGATAAATATCATATTCTAATACACATAAACAGAATCTATAAAAATGGTTCTGAAGAATTTATTTTCAGGGCAACAATGGAGAAACAGACATAGAGAATAGACTTATGGACATGGGGAGAGGGGAGGAGAGGGTGAGATGTATGGAAAGAGTAACATGGAAGCTTACATTACCATGTGTAAAATAGATGGCCAACGGGAATTTGCTGTATGGCTCAGGAAACTCAAACAGGGGCTCTGTATCAACCTAGAGGGATGGGATGGGGAGGGAGGTGGTGGGGGAGGAGATTCAAAAGGGTGGGGATACATGTATACCTATGGCTGATTCATGTTGAGATTTGACAGAAAACAACAAAATTCTGTAAAGCAATTATCTTTCAACAGAAAATAGATAAGTTAAAAGAAAAAAAAAAGCAGACTAGAGATGAAAGGAAAGTGAGGTAGGCAGGGGAGTCATCCGCATGCAGAATGATACAGAATGAAGTGCAGAATAAGTCAATCATGAGAGAGCACAGAAAAGGGAGAGACCTGAAGACAGAAACACTAAGGAAACACAGTGTTTAAGACGGTGTGGGCAGAGCAAGATAAGCTCTTAACTGCCGACAGTTCAATACCAGCTTTACTGGAAAGGAAAAGGAAAGGCCCCGGATTGGAGTTTTCACCAATTTGCATGGTAATAATACCCCTACTAGAACTGGTTTCAAGTACCAATGTGATGTCAGCTGGCTAGCAAAATTACTGAAAACAGAATCATTGAATCTGAAGAGCCAGGATTGGCCCAGTAGCCTAACAGAGATGGGGGAAGGGAGAAAAACAAGAGAGGATGCTCTCAAGGGAGGTGAGGGGAGAAGGTCTGAGAGGAAGCATTGAAAGGCCAGATGCTGCAGAGAAGTTAAGTCCCAGAAGGACTGGAGAGTGACTTCTGGACTTTACAGCTTAGAATACCACTTACTTGTTAGAGCAACTACTGTGTTGCTGGGGCTGGAGTTTGATGACAAGATGTTCCAAGCTGATGGAGGAGCGAAAAGGTTGAGTGCTTTTCTCTTAGGAAGATCCAAGGGAGTTGTACATCTTATCTTGTTTAGAAATCCTTGAACTAAATTAAGTTTTAGAAGGTAATAGACTAACAATTGGAAAGAAACCCTCCTCTTATACTTTTAGAATGTTTGCAGCTTTCAGAAAGTTCTTAATCCTCCCTTCATGTGATGCATGACAAGGTAATTAATTACAAACAAAGCAGCAACAACAGACCAAAAGTCTCTACTCAGGAAGCACGCAGCACATGATATCAGCTCCTCCTTGAGGTATCGTGACCCAGCTAGGAGCCTCACACCCTCTGTACAGGTACGGAGGCCAGCATGTGAAAGCTGGCTTGCAGCAACCCCCTGCAGGGTGAAGGCTGCTCTCTCAGGCACTCTGGTGTCAAGTCCCATACCCACTGAGGAGGGGCTGGAGAGAACCAGGTGGGAGGGGGAATGATTGCCCCAAGTCACACAAATAGCAAAAGATAGCACTGAGGCTTCAGCTTAGTATTTCTGACCCAGGGGCCCTCCCACTTCACTGCTTTCAAAATAATCCAAATATTTGGTTATTTGGAATCAAGACAAAAAAAGAGATAGTGGATTAGGAGAATTTGTTTTTCTTTTCTTTCTTTCTTTTTTTTTTTTTTGTAATTTACAAAGCAAAGTTACAATACTTTTATATGATATGTTGAATCATTGAAATAACCAACACTTCCTTAGCATTGGTTATCCATCATACAATATCCATCATACAATATGATGTGGATCCACTTTTTGCATTCCTTTTTCTTTTTTTATTTATTATTTTTAAATTATTATTATTTTTTTTTACTTTATAACATTGCATTGGTTTTGCCATACATCAACATGCATCCACCACAGTATACACGTGTTCCCCATCCTGAAACCCCCTCCCATCTCCCTCCCCATACCATCTCTCTGGGTCATCCCAGTGCACCAGCCCCAAGCTTCCTGTATCCTGCATCAAACCTTGACTGGCGATTCATTTCTTATATGATATTATACATGTTTTAATGCCATTCTCCCAAATCATCCCCCACCCCCACAGGGTCCAAAAGACTGTTCTATACATCTGTGTCTCTTTTGCTGTCTCGCATACAGGGTTGTCGTTACCATCTTTCTAAATTGCACATATATGCATTAGTGTACTGTATTGGTGTTTTTCTTTCTGGCTTACTTCACTCTGTATAATAGGCTCCAGTTTCATCCACCTCATTAGAACTGATTCAAATGTATTCTTTTTAATGGCTGAGTCATACTCCATTGTGTATATGTACCACAGCTTTCTTATACATTCATCTGTTGATGGACATCCAGGTTGTTTCTATGTCCTGGCTATTATAAACAGTGCTGCGATGAACATTGGGGTACACGTGTCTCTCAATTCTGGTTTCCTTGGTGTGTATGCCCAGCAGTGGGATTGCTGGGTCGTATGGCAGTTCTGTTTCCAGTTTTTTAAGGAATCTCCACGCTGTTCTCCATAATGGCTGTACTAGTTTGCATTCCTATCAACAGTGTAAGAGGCTTCCCTTTTCTCCACATCCTCTCCAGCATTTATTGCTTGTAGACTTTTGGATCACAGCCATTCTGACTGGCATGAAACGGTACCTCATTGTGGTTTTGATTTGCATTTCTCTGATAATGAGTGATGTTGAGCATCTTTTCATGCATTTGTTAGCCATCTGTATGTCTTCTTTGGAGAAATGTCTATTTAGTTCTTTGGCCCATTTTTTGATTGGGTCATTTATTTTTCTGGTATTGAGCTGCAGGAGTTGCTTGTATATTTTTGAGATTACTTGCTTGTCAGTTACTTCATTTGCTATTATTTTCTCCCATCCTGAAGGCTGTCTTTTCACCTTGCTTATAGTTTCTTTTGTTGTGCAGAAGCTTTTAATTAGATCCCATTTGTTTATTTTTGCTTTTATTTCCAATATTCTGGGAGGTGGGTCATAGAGGATCCTGCTGTGATGTATGTCGGAAAGTGTTTTGCCTATGTTCTCCTCTAAGAGTTTTATAGTTTCTGGTCTTATGTTTAGATCTTTAATCCATTTTGAGTTTATCTTTGTGTATGATGTTAGAAAGTGTTCTATTTTCATTCTTTTACAAGTGGTTGACCAGATTTCCCAGCACCACTTGTTAAAGAGATTGTCTTTAATCCATTGTATATTCTTGCCTCCTTTGTCAAAGATAAGGTGTCCATAGGTGCATGGGTTTGTCTCCGGGCTTTCTATTTTGTTCCATTGATCTATATTTCTGTCTTTGTGCCAATACTATACTGTCTTGATGACTGTGGCTTTGTAGTAGAGCCTGAAGTCAGGCAGGTTGATTCCTCCAATTCCATCCTTCTTCCTCAAGATTACTTTGGCTATTCGAGGTTTTTTGTATTTCCATACAAATTGTGAAATTATTTGTTCTAGCTCTGTGAAGGATACCGTTGGTAGCTTGATAGGGATTGCATTGAATCTATAAATTACTTTGGGTAGTATACTCATTTTCACTATATTGATTCTTCCGATCCATGAACATGGTATATTTCTCTATCTATTAGTGTCCTCTTTGATTTCTTTCACCAGTGTTTTATAGTTTTCTATATATAGGTCTTTAGTTTCTTTAGGTAGATATATTCCTAAGTATTTTATTCTTTTCTTTGCAATGGTTAATGGAATTGTTTCTTTAATTTCTCTTTCTATTTTCTCATTAGTAGTATATAGGAATGCAAGGGATTTCTGTGTGTTGATTTTATATCCTGCAAATTTACTATATTCATTGATTAGCTCTAGGAATTTTCTGGTGGAGTCTTTAGGGTTTTCTATGTAGAGGATCATGTCATCTGCAAACAGTGCGAGTTTTACTTCTTCTTTTCCAATTTGGATTCCTTTTATTTCTTTTTCTGCTCTGATTGCTGTGGCTAAAACTTCCAAAGCTATATTGAATATTAGTGGTGAGAGTGGGCACCCTTGTCTTGTTCCTGACTTTAGGGGAATGTTTTCAATTTTTCACCATTGAGGATAATGTTCACTGTGGGTTTGTCATATATAGCTTTTATTATATTGAGGTATGTTCCTTCTAGTCCTGCTTTCTGGAGAGTTTTTATCATAAATGCACGTTAAATTTTGTCAAAGGCTTTCTCTGCATCTATTGAGATAATCATATGGCTCTTATTTTTCAATTTGTTAATGTGGTGTATTACATTGATTGATTTGCAGATATTGAAGAATCCTTGCATCCTTGGGTTAAAGCCCACTTGGTCATGGTGTATGATCTTTTTAATGTGTTGTTGGATTCTGATTGCTAGAATTTTATTAAGGATTTCTGCATCTATGTTCATCAGTGATATTGGCCTGTAGTTTTCTTTTTTTGTGGGATCTTTGTCAGGTTTTGGTATTAGGGTGATGGTGGCCTCATAGAATGAATTTGGAAGTTTACCTTCCTCTGCAATTTTCTGGAAGAGTTTAAGTAGGATAGGTGTCAGCTCTTCTCTAAATTTTTGGTAGAATTCAGCTGTGAAGCCATCTGGACCTGGGCTTTTAGTTGCTGGAAGATTTCTGATTACAGTTTCAATTTCCATGCTTGTGGTGGGTCTGTTAAGAGTTTCTATTTCTTCCTGGTTCAGTTTTGGAAAGTTGTACTTTTCTAAGAATTTGTCCATTTCTTCCACATTGTCCATTTTATTGGCATATAATTGTGGATAGTAGTCTCTTATGATCCTTTGTATTTGTGTGTTGTCTGTTGTGATCTCTCCATTTTCATTTCTAATTTTATTGATTTGATTTTTCTCCCTTTGTTTCTTGATGAGTCTGGCTAATGGTTTGTCAATTTTATTTACCCTTTCAAAGAACCAGCTTTTGGCTTTGTTGATTTTTGCTATGGTCTCTGTTGTTTCTTTTGCACTTATTTCTACCCTAATTTTTAAGATTTCTTTCCTTCTACTAACCCTGGGGTGCTTCATGTCTTCCTTTTCTAGTTGCTTTAGGTGTAGAGTTAGGTTATTTATTTGACTTTTTTCTTGTTTCTTGAGGTATGCCTGTATTGCTATGAAGTTTCCCCTTAGCACTGTAAAAGTTGTGTTTTCATTTTCTTTTGTTTCTATGCATATTTTGATTTCTTCTGTGACTTTGTTGGTTATTCAGCAGCATGTTGTTTAGCCTCCATATATTGGAATTTTTAATATTTTTCTCCTGTAATTGAGATTTAATCTTACTGCATTGTGGCCAGAAAAGATGTTTGGAATGATTTCATTTTTTTTGAATTTACCAAGGCTAGATTTATGGCCCAAGATGTGATCTATCCTGGAGAAGGTTCCATGTGCACTTGAGAAAAAGGTGAAATTCATTGTTTTGGGATGAAATGTCCTATAGATATCAATTAGGTCTAACTGGTCTATTATATCATTTAAAGTTTGTGTTTCTTTGTTAATTTTCTGTTTAGTTGATCTATCCATAGTGAGTGGGATATTAAAATCTCCCACTATTATTGTGTTATTGTTAATTTCCCCTTTCATACTTGTTAGCATTTGTCTTACATATTGCAGTGCTCCTAAGTTGGGTGCATATATATTTATAATTGTTGTATCTTCTTCTTGGATTGCTCTTTGATCATTATGTAGTTTCCTTCTTTGTCTCTTTTCACAGCCTTTGTTTTAAAGTCTATTTTATCTGATATGAGTATTGCTACTCCTGCTTTCTTTTGGTCTCTATTTGCATGGAATATCTTTTTCCAGCCCATCACTTTCAGTCTGTATGTGTCCCCTATTTTGAGGTGGGTCTCTTGTAGACAACATATATAGGGGTCTTGTTTTTGTATCCATTCAGCCAGTCTTTGTCTTTTGGTTGGGGCATTCAACCCATTTACGTTTATGGTCATTATTGATAAGTATGATCCCATTGCCATTTACTTTATTGTTTTGGGTTCGAGTTTATGCACCCTTTTTGTGTCTCCTGTCTAGACAATATCCTTTAGCATTTGTTGGAGCGCTGGTTGGTGGTGCTGAATTCTCTCAGCTTTTGCTTGTCTGTAAAGCTTTTGATTTCTCCTTCATATTTGAATGAGATCCTTGCTGGGTACAGTAACCTGTAGGTTATTTTCTTTCATCACTTTAAGCATATCTTGCCATTCCCTCCTGGCCTGAAGAGTTTCTATTGAAAGATCAGCTGTTATCCTTATGGGAATCCCCTTGTGTGTAATTTGTTGTTTTTCCCTTGCTGCTTTTAATATTTGTTCTTTGTGTTTGATCTTTGTTAATTTGATTAATATGTGTCTTGGGGTGTTTCACCTTGGGTTTATACTGTTTGGGACTCTTTGGGTTTCTTGGACTTGGGTGATTATTTCCTTCCCCATTTTAGGGAAGTTTTCAACTCCTTAAGTATTTTCTCATGGTCTTTCTTTTTGTCTTCTTCTTCTGGGACTCCTATGATTTGAATGTTGTGGCATTTAATATTGTCCTGGAGGTCTCTGAGATTGTCCTCATTTCTTTTAATTCGTTTTTCTTTTATCCTCTCTGCTTCATTTATTTCTACCATTCTATCTTCTATTTCACTAATCCTGTCTTCTGCCTCTGTTATTCTACTATTTGTTGCCTCCAGAATGTTTTTGATCTCATTTATTGCATTATTCATTATATATTGACTCTTTTTTATTTCTTCTAGGTCCTTGTTAAACCTTTCTTGCATGTTCTCAATCCTTGCCTCCAGGCTTTTATCTGTGATTCCATTTTTATTTCAAGATTTTGGATCATTTTCACTATCATTATTTGAAATTCTTTATCAGGTAGATTCCCTATCTCTTCCTCTTTTATTTGGTTTGGTGGGCATTTATCCTGTTCCTTTACCTTCAGGGTATTCCTCTGTCTATTCATCTTGTTTATATTGCTGAGTTTGGGGTGTCCTTTTTGTATTCTGGCAGTTTGTGGAGTTCGCTTTATTATGGAGTTTCCTCGCTGTGGGTAGGGTTGTATCTGTGGCTTGTCAAGGTTTCTTGGTTAGGGAAGCTTGTGTTGGTGTTCCGGTGGGTGGAGCTGGATTTCTTCTCTCTGGAGTGCAATGAAGTGTCTAGTAATGAGTTATGAGATGTCAATGGATTTGGAGTAACTTTGGGCAGCCTGTATATTGAAGCTCCGGGCTGTGTTCCTGTGTTGCTGGAGAATTTGCATGGTATGTCTTGCCCTGGAACTTGTTGGCCCTTGGGTGATGCTTGGTTTCAGTGTAGGTATGGAGGAGTTTGATGAGCTCCTATTGCTTAATGTTCCCTGGAGTCAGGTGTTCTATGATGTTCTCAGGATTTGGACTTAAGCCTCCTACTTCTGGTTTTCAGTCTTATTTTTACAGTAGTCTCAAGACTTCTCCTTCTATACAGCACTATTGATAAAACATCTCCTTTTGAAGACAATGGGCTGCTTTTCTGGGTGCCTGATGTCCTCTACTGGCATTCAGAAGTTGTTTTGTGGATTTTACTCAGCGTTTAAATGTTCTTTTGATGAATTTGTGGGGGAGAAAGTGGTCTTCCCGTCCTATTCCTCCGCCATTTTAGGACCGCCTGTGCATTCCTTTTTCAAACTCTGGCAACAAGTCTATGAAATAGGTACAAGTGTTCCTTCAGTTTTAAAGGTGGCTAACCTGAAAGATTTACCTTTCAAAAAGGTAAATCCCAACTTGCTCATGGTGGCAATGTAGGTGAGGGTGGGCTTCCATTACCCACCCCTGTGGTGAGTCATCCTGGCAGCTCGTGGCTGTGTGTGTCCCCTTGGGCAGCCTTAGTCAGCCACTCACTCCCCCACCCAATGCTTCCCCCCAACCCTGTGCCGAGCAGTCATAAGCAATCAAAGCAGTTTAGAGTCTGGTGACTGTCCCATGTTCTCAGAAGCATGCCCACAGAGAATCAGTTAAGTCTAGAAGAGGCAGGGGCAGTGATGAGAAAGAAGATGGTAACAGGGGAGGAGGTGCAGGGAAGGTGAGGCAGGGAGACCAACACCTGCCTCCAGCTGGGGTGAGTGGACAAGACTCAGAGACAAGCACCCTCAGCTCTGCCCTGAGGCACTGTCCAGCTGCCACCTGCAGCCCTGGACAATGTGCTTCCTAGCAGAGGTGGAGGCTTGCTTTTTCTCATTTTAAATTGGGGCAGGGATGGGAGCAGACCGGGCAAGTCCATTTGGACAATGTGCTTCCTAACAGAGGTGGGGCTGGCTTGTCTCAATTTAAATTGGGGAAGGGAGCCAGGGATGGGAGTGGACTGAGCAAGTCCATTTGCACTGATGCCTGTATCAACACACTAGTAATCTTATTTTCTGGAAGGGAATGTATGCTCAAATAAAAATCAGAGGATGAGCTTTGGCTTCAGCAGCAGGAAGGTGGTTTTTTTCTGTCACTATTTTTCCTCCTCTCAGGTTTATTTTCACACCCAGAACTTGATGTTAATTATTAAAGTCATTTAACCTGACTGTAGCTGAGCTATTTCCAGATTATAGACATTCATTGGGTCTCACTTATTTTCAACTGATAGGCAATCCTATTGCAAGAAGCATTGTGGGAATCTGGCTGTATAATAGGTTTTCAACAGCAAACTCAGAAAAATCATAGCAACCTAGTTCTCATAGCACAAGCAGAATACAAGATTATGGAGAAGCCCTGTCAGTCATCCAAGAGGTCCTGCCTGGGGCCCAGTGCTCTGCCTACACAGTGGGGCTGGGGTGGAGGGGGCGGAAACCAGTAATGTGTTCTGGACTTATGTCAGCTAGGTTGGAGAGTGTATAAATCATCTACTGCTGCTTAATAAATTAGCACTAACATAGCAACATAAAGCAACACCATTCACTATTTCAGAGTTCTGTAGTGCATAAGTTCAAAAGGGCTTATCTGAATCCTCTGCTCAACTAGAATTTGGGCAGGGCTCTTATCTGGAGACTGGGGAGAATCTGCTTCTTAGCTCATTTAAGATGATAGCAGAAGTTACTTCCTAGAGGCTGCAAGACTGAGATCCCTGTTTCCTTTTGGGTTGTCAGCCAGAGGCTGCTCTCAACCTCAAGACGCTGCCCACACTCTGACAGGTGTACTGCCCTCCACATCTTCAAGCCACCAATGCCATGTCAAATCCTTCTCATGCTTGGAAACTGATTTCTTCTTCGGCACCCAGCTTGGAAAAAAAAAAAAAAAAACAAACCTTTTTTTCAAAATGCATGTCTATGAGACTGCCACCCCAGCATGTAGCATCCTTACCAACTTTAAGGTCACAGAGTTGGATGATAATACATCTAGAAAATCCCTTCACAGCAGCCTCTGGATTATCATCCAATTTGAATAACAAGGAAACAGAATCTCGGGGATCTTCTTGAAAACTGTATCAGTTGACTGAAAAAAATTCAGAACCTAAAAGTTTTATTCGGTGGACAAAACTGAGGACATAGTTCTGGGGCAAAGCCTCTCAAATAACTCCAAGGGACTACTCCAAACAGGTAAGGGAGGAGTCAGGATATACAGGAGTTTTGCAACAGAGACAATGTAGTCAGGAACACCGAAAGGTAACAGTAAATTAAAGAAAACCAGACATTTCACTTTAAGAAATTTAGCACTTTTCTATGTATGGGAAGATGCAAGAGTCTGGGCTCACTGAAATCATTCCTTTGATGTGCACCTCAGCTCTCTGGGGCTAGTATCCTGTTTTCTCATCCTGAGTCTCCTCAGGGTGCATCCTTGGGGTAGGTAAGGGCTTGATGATGGGTATTCTGCTTCCAACGAGAGTTTGCTCAGGGCTCCCCACTGGGGTGGCTGTGGTGTGATGGCTTGATGGCCAAATATCCTTTGCTTACTGATATGGCAGGCATTAGTACTTTTTCATTCACAAATGTATCAGAAATGAGACAACCTCCAGGGACTCCAATGAATATAGGAGAGTATAAATCAGGTAAACACACACACACACACACACACACACACACACACACACACACAGCCAAGGAGCCAAAGGCTTTGATCCCTAGGTGAGGAAAAGTCTAAATGAGCAAAGGAGCAGGTGAATGAAGAGAAAGCAGGTGATGCTGGCTGAGAAATGCTGGTGACGTGTTTGTAAGGCAGCCAAGCCTAGTGAAGGTCTTTAGAGGAAGTGACCAGGCAGGTATTAATTAAGGAGTGCTCCACATACCACCTGCCCTCCACATACCACCTCCACATAACACCACACCCCAGCTTCTTACGCTGAGCTTCTAAGGAATGAAGTGAGGCAGGGAGGCCCCCATTCTTCCTTTCATGGGGGAGTTTTGCAACGCTGTAATGTGAAATGCGTCATCCTATACGAGTTTCCCAGGACTGCCATAACAGAAAACCCGAAACTGCGTGGCTTAGAATCTTACAGTCTGAAGTCAAGTGTTGGTTCCTTGTGAGGGTCATGAGGAAGACTTCCTGGCCTCTTCTAGCTGCTGGTGGTTTGCTGGCAGCCTTGGGCATCCCTTGGCTTGTGGCAGCATAACCCCCTTTCAGGGCCTCCATCTTCATGCTCACCTCATGCAGGACTGTCTCTGTGTCCAGTTTCTCCTTTCTATAAGGACACCAGTCACAGTGGGCTGGCGCTCACCCTGCTTCAGTTTGACACTAGCTAAGAGTTGATCTTAACTGGTTACATCTGTTTTTCACATTAGCCTGCTCCCTGAGGTACCGAGAGTTAAGACTTCAACATACAAATTCTTGGGAACACAGTTCAATACGCAGCGGTTGGCTTGCCTAGGGCTAGACAGCCATCCTCACTTGAAAGTAAGGATCATATAATTTATACTTTATTTCTATAAATAGAATGAGACAAACTCTAGGTCAAGTTCAGCCTCTTGCTTCTCAAAGTATGTTCTGTGTTCCTTAGGCCAGGAGCTCTGGCATCTCCTGGGAGCTTGCAGGAAATGTCAAATGTCAGGCCCCACCCCTGACTCTCTGAGTCAGAACCTGTAAGATTCCCAGAGGACTATTGTGCATGTTTAAATTTGAAAGAAATGGTTAAAAAATTTCATCAACCTTCTCAGAAATGGTTAAAAAATTATTTAGAGTAAAACCATACTGTCAACCTCAAACCAATGTTTTAAAGAAATCAAGACTCAACTCCAATTTTTTGAAAGAGAGGGCACAATAACCTCAACTTAGTTTATTTCTGGTAAAGTGATAAATATGGCTCAGAAATAAATTTAAAAAAACTTTTTTAAAGGATGCAATCATTCAGGACTCTAAGAGACTTCTGCATGTTCACTTAAATGGTATGGCTCAAAAGCCAGGCAATATTTATTAACTCAACAAAACTTCACTGAGTCTCACAATTTGCCAGGTGCTTCAATATGCAGAGTGCTCATCAGATTGTTTACTGTGCTACCTCCTAGGGTTATATACCTCTGTAAACCTCAGCCTTCTCATCTGTAAAATGGCTCCAGTACAAGCTGATCTCAGAGGTTTGTAATCCAGCAACAAGGTAGGTGGGGCATTTAGCACAAGGCCTGGTGCAGGGTGGGTGCAGGGTCAGTGCTCCAGTCTCTATCTGGATGGGGGCGGTAATGGGGGAAATAAGACATTGATGTAGGTGCCAGGCAGTACAGGAGTGCAAAACAAAAAAGGCAAAAAGGAAAAGCCCTTTGAGGAGTGAAAAGCAAAGAAGCAAAATTCTGCAATGAGGGGGCAGCTTCCTGAAGGCCAGGCATTGAGGTGGTAGACAAGCATTGCTGAGATTTGGGAGACAGAGGGGGAGAAGCAGGTAGCATCCACCATCCCTTTGAGATTCATCCAGCAGAGGTGACCTCTTTCTGAGTCATTCTGAGAAGACGGGCAGGCCCTGGTTTTGCTGTGCATCCCAGGTGGCGGCAGCCCTGCCCTGCTCATCAGCCAGGAGCCCTGTGCAAGGCAGCAGCCTGCATCTGAAGCCTCAGAGGCAGCCCCCTCCCCTTCTCAGGTGCCAGTGGCCCCACCAGGGCACATGGGATGGTGGATCTCTTCCCTCTTGCCTTCTCCTTCTTTAATTTGGATGAATAGACTCTTCTCTTTAAATTTAGATGGATTGCGGTTTTGAATAAATGTGTTTCTTGGCTCAGGAGAAGGCTGGGAAGGAGAAAGCCAGCCTTGGCCAACAGCCACTGCACCCAGGGAGGCTAGGAAGGGAGCAGGGAGACAGAGGAGAGGACCCACAAGTGGTGGAAGCCAACTTGTCTTCCTCTGCGACTTTTTCTTCAGGGATTCTCATGCCTGGGGACAGCTTTACCTGCAATTACTACAACAGTTAGGGCATTGCATCCCTGGAGGGCATGTTTCTTCATCACTGCTCTCCCTCTTTCCAGCCATGCCAGCGTGGCTCCTCTTCCTGATTCAGAAGACAGAAGGCACACTGGCATCCAGATCAGACTAGGGTGGGTGGACTAGGGCTGCCAGAGGTGCACTGGCTGCCTCCCCTCCAGGGCGCCTGGATCAGCAGGCCCAGGTAGAGGGGTTTCCCAGCCCCAGACTTCCAGAGAGGTCTTAGAGGCCTCTCTCTAGCTCTGTGGCAGAAAGTGGAGAGCCGCAGACCCCTCCAGGTGCTTGGTGAGGGGTGACGATCCCCGAGTGGCAGCCAGGGTCATGTCAGGAAGAACACCCCGCCTTACCCCTGCTCCTGCTCTCACTCTCCTCGCTGTGTGTGTGTGTGTGTGTGTGTGTGTGTGTGTGTGTGTGTGTGTATCTCAAAAGGATGAGCATGTGAAACCTGGAAGGAGAATTTTCCTTTTGTAAATTTTGCACCAGGTGGTCTGACATATCACTCTTGCATCACACTTCAACTGTTTCTTGGTGCCTGGAGAAAAATTCTATTTTAGCTCCCTGTTACAAGCTTTTTCATGCGAAAGGCTCAGCTAAAAGGCCTTCTGAGCAGAGAGGAAGTGGGAGCTGGGTCAAGTGGAGAGAAGCAGAGACTGCATGCTGGACTGCAGTATAGACAGCATCCACATGGGTGTGAGAAGCCAGGGGCTGGTCTGGGCAGAACACACTTCACATATGAATCCAGAAAGAAGGATGCAGGGTGTCAGGACCTGTCTGTGTGGTCAGAGTTGAAGGAAAGACAGAAGACTTAACATGCGAAGAGACAAAACCCCAGTCATGGCCCTGACAGACAGACAGGGCTGTATTGCAGGCTTTGGCTGGATGGATGCACACCTTCCACAAACCTACCCACAAGACTGATTCCAGCCCCTCTTCAACTTCTTCTTGCCCCATAGTCCTCCATCCTGGCTGAGTGGTGGGGTTCTGGGGCAGCTTTTAGGACAAGACCAATACCCTTTCCACACACCTTGAGATTCTTTGCTGTCTGGGTGCAGTTTTTGTTTCTGTCTTTAAAGCTCCTGTAGCAATTACTATGCACACATCAGAGGTGAAAGTGCTGATTAGGGGAGGACTATGGAAGGCAGGGCTGACAGGAGGCTGGAAAGGTGGTCTTGGTCTCTTTATGTAAAGCCTACAGGGCTGGACTGTAATTTACATGCAGCATGGGAATTATGCTGACAAATTGGGATGGGAAATTATATGATTGGACCTGTGTTTAAGGGGATGAATTTGGTTGTTTTGTGCAAGATAGTTTGGCTAGAAAAAAGAGACCAGTGAGGGAGTTATTGCGAAAGGAGATGTTTGATAGAGACATCAAAAGCAAGATAAAGGCCAGAGGGAAATTCCATATCCTAAAAATATCTCAGCCCTGAAGTGCAGGTGCTGCCGCCTGAGCCACCCCAGAGCGCGGAGGCAGCTAGCTGGTAATTAGCCCCAACGCTCCCATTGTTGCCTGAGATCCTGGCTGCTGGCTAATTAGTGCTTCCTGGAGGACAAAGCAGCTGGTATTTTCCTTTCTAATTCCAGTACTGACGTCCCAGTTTAACATCATAAAAGAATTCACTGGCACGGGAGAGGGGCAGAGGAGATAAAAGGCAGAGGTGGCCAGGGACCGTCCAGTTGTTCGGAGGTGGCCTGGAGCCAAAGTGAACGTTGCCATCTCAGCACGGGGACAGCCAGGGTTCTGCTTGAATGTCCAAGAGTCAGGCTTAGTCTAAATTTACACAGTCGGGTGGCTGAAGCTCATAGGGAGATCAGAGTTGTCTCGATTATCTTTGATCCTTGGAATCCTAAGTACTGTTGTTTAAGAAGCACGGAGACACATGCACCTCAGCAGCAGTACTGACCCATGAGTCACCCTTGGGGGCTTCTGCACCCTGGCAGGAGACTAGAAGGCTGGAGGGGCCTCTCCCAGGTCAGACAAGGCTCCAGTAAGCACTTGTTCTTGGAGATTAAGCCCTTCTTGGGAAGAACACCCCACCGGGGTATATATTCTAAAGATCATTTTTCCTTCCTCACTAGAGCGTTGAGCGTCTCTCTCAATCCTTTCAATACCTGGTGGAATTCCTGGAGGCAACACGCAAATATGTAGCGACTTCCTGACGCCTGGGATCTCTGGAAGGTTCTCACTCCCAAGCTATTCTGAATATATGGACTTGGCTAGGCTGTGGTGACTGGTTGTTTGGTCAAACACCTATCTAGATGTTGCTATGAAGGTACTTTTTAGATGAGACTACCATTTAAATTGGCAGACTTTGAGTATATCAAATTATCCTGTGGTGTGGGTGGGCCTCATCTAATCAGTTGAAAGCCTTAAGAGAAAAAGGCTAACTCCCCCTGAGCAAGAAGGATTTCTGTGTCCAGGTGGCCTTTGGACTTGAGACTACAGTATCAACTCTTCCCTTCAGCTCCAGCTTGCAAGCTTTGGATTTGCAGTCTCCATAATTGAATAAGTTGATTATTTAAAACTACTTTCTCTCCATATGTATACACATGTGTATGTATATTTCCATGCTGCGTGTGCTAAGTCACTTCAGTCATATCTGACTCTTTGCGACCCCATAGACTGTAGCCCCAGGCTTCTCTGTCTGTGGGATTCTCCAGGCAAGAATACTGGAGATGGTTGCCATGCCCTCCTCCAGGGGATCTTCCTGACCCAGGAATTGAACTTGCATCTCTTAAGTCTCCTGCATTGGCAGGTGGCTTCTTCTGGGAAGCCCGCATATCTCCATATTTGCATCCTATTGACTGCTTCTCTGGAGAACCCTGGCTACTATACATAGTTTCCAACAACTCATCAGAATTACCCTTTAAGTGTTCCTACAAGTTTATGGCTCCAGTGGCTTCTGCTCCAGTTAAGCATATCTCAGCTGTGGTTCTTCGTGTTCTCCTGTCTCTCTGGATCTGGAATCTCAGTTTGCCTTTAGATTGCATTTCTCTGCTGGCTCTAGGAAAATTCTTTGATTTTCAAGTTGTTTGGCTTTTTTCTTGTGATAAGAGTAAGAGTGACATCCAAGTTTGTAGGATGTTAGACCTAAAACTGAAGTCCTCTGCAAATTAAAAAAATCTGTTTTTAATAATTTTTACCAGTTATGATTGTTTCATTGGGAAACTGTTCTACAGAGCTCCTTACCATACTGTTCAGGAAGTGGAACATGGGAGATCCATTTTTAATGACACTTATAGCTAATATCTGCTGAGTGCTGAAGCTGTAAACTCCTTAAGGATTTTTTGCATGCATATTCTCATTTAATCCTCACAAATACCCTATAGGAAGATTTTATTATCATGCTCAATTGTTAAATGAGGAAAGAGATTCAGATAAGTTAAGGAACTTACTTAAATCAGACTTTTGAGGAACTTCCAGAAGTTCAACAAAACTAGAATTCAGAATCCTGTAGGAGGATGGCAGAGACCAGATTAGAGAAAAAGAAATGACCTTATACTTTAGAGTGCTAGAAATATTATTAATATCCAATAGAAATAGAATGCAGCCCACTATGTAATTAAAATTTTTCTAATATAATATCACATTAAAAATAAAATGAAGTAGGAAAATTAATTTTAACAGTGTATTTTCTTTAATACAGTATATTCAAAATAATATTATTTCAATTATAGTCAATATAAAATTATTAGTGAGGTACTTTATTTCCACTTTTTTGCTCCAAGTAGGACTTCCCTGGTGGCTCAGATGGTAAAGCATCTGTCTACAATGTGGGAGACCTGGGTTTGATCCCTGGGTTGGGAAGATCCCTTGGAGAAGGAAATGACAATCCACTCCAGTACTATTGCCTGGAAAATCCCATGGACAGAGGAGCCTGGTAGGCTACAGTCCATGGGGTCGCAAAGAGTCGGACATGACTGAGCGACCTCACATTCATTCATTCATTCATTGAAACATGATGTGTGGTTGGCACATCCTGCATATTCCTATTTGGACTTTTGAACTGCTCAGTTGCAGCCCAAGAGTAAACTGTTACTCTTGTTAAACTTACAGCTGCTGAACACAGAGAAAAGTCCTTGTGTAGACTTCAGGAATATCACAAAGGAGGCAGTCTAGTGGGTACACAGAGGAGGAGCAGAACAGGAGGCTCTGAGATAAGAAGGGGGCCTTGGAGTTCACCAGGAGACAAATGACATGACCTGAGTGAAGCACAAGAGAGATGCAGGAACAGCAAATGGATATAAAAGCAACATATTACATCCATACATTTATGATAAGACTCAACAAGACTTGGTGACATGTTGCATATTACTGATAAGGCGAGAGATGTCTAAGATAATTTCTAGCTTTTTTCAGTTGGATGGGTACTTTTATCTAAGCTCCAAGATTAGATATTGGACATCCAAAGAAAGGATTGGAAGAAAGGTCAGTGAACTCGGATATATCTGTGGGCCTCCTAAAAGAGATGTTTACTGGCCAATGTATATAAAATTGGGTGAGCAAGGCATTGTCTTTTCTCTTTCTAATAGCATTTGTTGTTAATGCAACAGGGAAAATCAAGGCATTCTTTCTTATTTTATCTTATAAGGGGAGTATCTTTGTTTCAGCTCCAAGCAAGTGATGTTTCTGCTGTGCTGTTAGTCAGAGAAAAGTCTGCCTGGTAGTTTATTCAATGTGCTAGACACCACTCCTTGTACTCGGGGATACAGGAGAAAACAAAATGGACACACGTTCCTTCATTCATGGAGTTTTTTTGTTTTTGTTGGGTTAGGGGTAAAAAGTAAACAATAAATAAGATGAGGAGTTTGAACAACTCTGGAAGTAACACAAGAGACAACCAGATCTGAACTCTAAAAGGTGGTTAGAAAAAGATCTGGTTTAAGACCCCAGGACTGTAGAAATGGCAGAGAAGCAGGGAGTCTTATTTCCCCACCCAACAGAGGAAGGCTACTCAGACCGCATGCCCTGAAACAAAACCTAACCAAGTAAAATAATTTAGGCAGGCTTATTGCATTCTGCCACCTTTGTCTAGGAAATCTCTTTGTCCTTGTGGGCCTAAGATCCCCATTCCCTCTGGGTAATTCCAGGTGGTAACAACAAAAGAGATGTACCACTACAAGCAGCCCAAAATGGAAAGCCTTTTGGACTCTCTTACCCCACTGAGAGACACTCAGAGATCCAGTGAGGGAAAACCCTTCAAGCCCCTTGAGCAGGGATCACAGGGGACACCACGGGTGTCATATAAACTCTGAATGTGAAACCACCATTAGAGCCACAACCCACCAAGTAGGCCTGGACCTGAGCACTAAACCTAATCAGAACCATTGTCTGCTAGAATATAAGCTAAAGGAAGCTCACTAGAAAGGAAATGATAAAAGATGGAAGTTTGCACACTGGCAAGGAAGAAGGACCAACAGAAGGAGCAGACACACAGAAGCATCCAATAGACTATTATTTTCTTCATGGATTCTGGAAATCATACTTGATGATTGAAACAAAAATTATAGCATAATATGGAAAAAAAAAAGATGTCTTTTTCATTATAGGGAACTGGAATGCAAAAGTAGTAAGTCAAGAAACACCTGGAGTAACGGGCAAATTTGGGCTTGGAATACGGAATGAAGCAGGGCAAAGACTAATAGAGTTTTGCCAAGAAAATGCACTGGTCATAACAAACACCCTCTTCCAACAACACAAGAGAAGACTCTACACATGGACATCACCAGATGGTCAACACTGAAATCAGATTGATTATATTCTTTGCAGCCAAAGATGGAGAAGCCCTATACAGTCAGCAAAAACAAGACCAGGAGCTTAATGTGGCTCAGACCATGAACTCCTTATTGCCAAATTCAGACTGAAATTGAAGAAAGTAGGGAAAACCACTAGACCATTCAGGTATGACCTAAATCAAATCCCTTATGATCATACAGTGGAAGTGAGAAATAGATTTAAGGGCCTAGATCTGATAGATAGAGTGCCTGATGAACTATGGAATGAGGTTTGTGACATTGTACAGGAGACAGGGATCAAGACCATTCCCATAGAAAAGAAATGCAAAAAAGCAAAATGGCTGTCTGGGGAGGCCTTACAAATAGCTGTGAAAAGAAGAGAAGTGAAAAGCAAAGGAGAAAAGGAAAGATATAAATATCTGAATGCAGAGTTCCAAAGAATAGCAAGAAGAGATAAGAAAGCCTTCTTCAGCGATCAATGCAAAGAAATAGAGGAAAACAACAGAATGGGAAAGACTAGGGATCTCTTTAAGAAAATCAGAGATACCAAAGGAACATTTCATGCAAAGATGGGCTCGATAAAGGACAGAAATGGTATGGACCAAACACAAGCAGAAGATATTAAGAAGAGATGACAAGAATACACAGAAAAACTGTACAAAAAAGATCTTCATGACCCAGATAATCACGATGGTGTGATCACTGACCTAGAGCCAGACATCCTGGAATGTGAAGTCAAGTGGGCCTTAGAAAGCATCACTACGAACAAAGCTAGTGGAGGTGATGGAATTCCAGTTGAGCTATTCCAAATCCTGAAAGATGATGCTGTGAAAGTGCTGCACTCAATATGCCAGCAAATTTGGAAAACTCAGCAGTGGCCACAGGACTGGAAAATGTCAGTTTTCATTCCAATCCCAAAGAAAGGCAATGCCAAAGAATGCTCAAACTACCACACAATTGCCCTCATCTCACACGCTAGTAAAGTAATGCTCAAAATTCTCCAAGCCAGGCTTCAGCAATATGTGAACCGTGAACTTCCTGGTGTTCAAGCTGGTTTTAGAAAAGGCAGAGGAACCAGAGATCAAATTGCCAACATCTGCTGGATCATAGAGAAAGCAAGAGAGTTCCAGAAAAACATCTATTTCTGCTTTATTGACTATGCCAAAAGCCTTTGACTGTGTGGATCACAATCAACTGTGGACAATTCTGAAAGAGATGGGAATACCAGACCACCTGATCTGCCTCTTGAGAAATTTGTATGCAGGTCAGGAAGCAACAGTTAGAACTGGGCATGGAACAACAGACGGGTTCCAAATAGGAAAAGGAGTTCGTCAAGGCTGTATATTGTCACCCTGTTTATTTAACTTACATGCAGAGTACATCATGAGAAACGCTGGACTGGAAGAAGCACAAGCTGGAATCACGATTGCTGGGAGAAATATCAATAACCTCACATATGCAGATGACACCACCCTTATAGCAGAAAGTGAAGAGGAACTCGAAAGCCTCTTGATGAAAGTGAAAGTGGAGAGTGAAAAAGTTGACTTAAAGCTCAACATTCAGAAAACGAAGATCATGGCATCCGGTCCCACCACTTCATTGGAAATAGATGGAGAAACAGTGGCAACAGTGTCAGACTTTATTTTTCTGGCCTCCAAAATCACTACAGATGGTGACTACAGCCGTGAAATTAAAAGACACTTACTCCTTGGAAGGAAAGTTATGACCAACCTAGATAGCATATTCAAAAGCAGAGACATTACTTTGCCAACAAAGGTTCGTCTAGTCAAGGCTATGGTTTTTCCTGTGGACATGTATGGATGTGAGAGTTGGACTGTGAAGAAGGCTGAGCGCCGAAGAATTGATGCTTTTGAACTGTGGTGTTGGAGAAGACTCTTGAGAGTCCCTTGGACTGCAAGGACATCCAACCAGTCCATTCTGAAGGAGATCAGCCCTGGGATTTCTTTGGAAGGAATGATGCTTAAGCTGAAACTCCAGTACTTTGGCAACCTCATGCAAAGTGTTGACTCATTGGAAAAGACTCTGATGCTGGGAGGGATTGGGGGCAGGAGGAGAAGGGGACGACAGAGGATGAGATGGCTGGATGGCATCACTGACTTGATGGACGTGTGTCTGGGTGAACTCCGGGATTTGGCGATGGACAGGGAGGCCTGGCGTTCTGCGATTCATGGGGTCGCAAAGAGTCGGACACGACTGAGGGACTGATCTGATCTGATGAAACTCAAAGCAATAGTATTGAAAGGGGAGGAAAATAAAGGGTACTAAATGGAAGTCAGCCTTTCACACATAATGCCAAGTGATATAATGTTGACAGCAGTGAATTGTAAGTCTCATATGTATATTGAAGGAAAGCTACACAATTCAAAATAGCCTGGAGTTAAAACTCCCCTCCAGGTCCTCCCTACCATTCTATGCAAAACAAAGAACTCTCTCACCCAAAGGAAAAAAAAAAAAAAAATGGGCATTAAGGTTGATTAAGCCCAGCTCCCAGCCGGTCCAGCTTCTGGCTGATCTCCAGAATTCCTTGCCCCAGCCGTTTAAGAGATAACTACTCTGAACAACCTTGGAGAAGAACAGGCCCCCTTAAGACAGTAGCTTTCTACACATATGCCTATATATATACTTACTCTTTTCTTGGGTTAGTGCAGCAGCTCACTAATCTGACTGCTGCCCCTTCTAGCCTCATTAAAAGTTCCTGTAAAGTGCGGGTCTCCTTTTTCTGAACCTTGCCTTCTCTAACTCCCTTACCCTACATATCTTGTAATGCCTAGAGCCTCTGTGGAAACTGTGCCAAGAGTCCTAAAAATAAATCAAGCAAAATTCTAAAAAATTTTTTCAATACTCCACAGGAAAGCAAGAGAAATAGGAATGAGAAACAGAATAAACATACAGAAAACAATGCAGTGACAGACTTAAGTCCTGACACATCAATAATTATCTTAAATATAAGCAGTCTAAATTCAGTAATAAAAAGACAGAAATTGCCTTAGTATATAAAGAAATATGACTCAACTATATGCCATTTAAAAGAAACTCACTTCTAACTTAATGACATTTGTGGGCTGAAAGAAAATGGATGGGGAAAGATGCAAGCATTAGTTTAAAAAACTGAGAATGACTACATTAATACCAGATAAAATAGATTTCAGAGCAAAGACAAATACTAAGAAAAGAGTGATAAAATAATCACTCACCAGGAAGACATAATAATCCTAAATATATACATACCTAACAAAAGAATATAAAGGACAGAAAACACAAAATACACTTAAAGCAAAAAACTGATAGAGCTTAAAAGGGAAGTAGGCAAATCCATAATTAGAGTTGGAGACTTCAATTTATATTAAAGTTGGAATGCTAATGGAACTTACATTAGAAATAAGAAAGGGTGTTAAATTAACAATACAAACTCTCCATCAAGAAAATGGAGAAAATAAACTCAAAGAAACAGAAGGAAGGAAAGAGTAAAGACGCTTGCAGAAATCAATAATGTTGAAAATAGGATAATAGAAAAATGAATGAATAGAATGATTGAAACAAAACATCACCTCTTCAAAAAAATCAATAAAATAGCTCTAGCAACACTGACAAACCCAAAAAGAGAGAAAATACAATTATCAATTTTTAGGCTTAAAGCTCAACATTCAGAAAACGAAGATCATGGCATCTAGTCCCATCACTTCATGGGAAATAGATGGGGCAACAGTGGAAACAGTGTCAGACTTTATTTTTTGGGGGCTCCAAAATCACCGCAGGTGGTGACTGCAGCCATGAAAGTAAAAGACGCTTACTCCTTGGAAGGAAAGTTATGACCAACCTAGATAGCATATTCAAAAGCAGAGATATTACTTTGCTAACAAAGGTCCGTCTCGTCAAGGCTATGGTTTTTCCAGTGGTCATGTATGGATGTGAGATTGGACTGTGAAGAAGGCTGAGCGCCGAAGAATTGATGCTTTTGAGCTGTGGTGTTGGATAAGACTCTTGAGAGTCCCTTGGACTGTAAGGAGATCCAACCAGTCCATCCTGAAGGAGCTCAGCTCCGGGATTTCTTTGGAAGGAATGATGCTTAAGCTGAAACTCCAGTACTTTGGCCACCTCATGAAAAGAGCTGACTCATTGGAAAAGACTCTGATGCTGGGAGGGATTGGGAGCAGGAGGAGAAGGGGACAACAGAGGATGAAATGGCTGGATGGCATCACTGACTCGATGGATGTGAGTCTGAGTGAACTCCGGGAGTTGGTGATGGACAGGGAGGCCTGGCGTGCTTGGATTCCTGGGGTCACAAAGAGTCGGACACGACTGAGCGACTGAACTGAACTGAGAAATAATAGGGGAAATCACTGCAGATTTTCAGCCATTGAAAAGATAAGAAGACACTACAAACAAACTTCCATTTATAAATCTGAAAATCTGAAAAAAAAAAAACCAGACTAATTCCTCAAAACCCACAAATTACCAAAATTCAATTGAGATGAAATAGGCAATCTGAATATTCTTATTACCATTAAAGAAACTGAATCTGTAATTTAAAAGCTTTTGAAAAAGAAAGCAAGGTAAGTCCACATGATTTCATCTCAATATATTAAACATTAAAAAAAATTAGCACCAATTTTGCACAATATCTTCCAGATAATAGAAGAGGAGGAGATTTCCAATTCATTATCTAGAGACAGTATTATCCTGATAACAAAATCAGAAAAAGGTTTTATGAGTGAGAGAGAAAGAGAGAGGGAGAGAGAGAGAAAGAGAGAGAGGGAAGGAGGGAGAGAGAGAGAAAGGAACTCCCTACAGGCCCATGTCTCTTACAAATTTAGATGCAAAAACTCTTAACAAGATATTAGCTGCCAATCCAACTATGTATGAAAATATTATACACTTTGATCAGGTGAGAATTTTTTCAGCTCTAAAAGACTAGTTCAGAAATGAAGAATCAATCAGTGTTATCAACCATATCAACAAATTAAAGAAGAAAAATTATATAATCACATCAAGTGACACATAAAAGTATTTGAGAACACCCATTCATGATAAAAAATCTTCGCAAGTTAAGAATCAAGGAAAATTGCCTCAACTTGGTAAAAGCCATTTTAAAAGAACCTACAAATAACATCATACTTAATGTTACAAGACTGAATGTTTTCCCCCTAAAATCAAGAGCACGACAAGGATGTTGTATCTCATCACTCTTAATCAACACAGTATTTGAAGTTCTAGTCACTTCACTAAGGTAAGAAAAGAAATAAAAGTCACAGAGAACAGAAACAAAGAAATGAAACTCTCCCTATTTGCAGAGATAACATGATTATCTACAAGAAAATTCCAACAATCTACACCTCCCAAAGAAAGGCAATGCCAAAGAATGCTCAGACTACAACACGATTACACTCATCTCACACGCTAGTAAAGTAAAGCTTAAAATTCTCCAAGCTAGGCTTCAGCAATACGTGAACTGTGAACTTCCAGACGTTCTAGCTGGTTTCAGAAAAGGCAGAGGAACCAGAGATCAAATTGCCAACATCTGATGGATCATGGAAAAAGCAAGAGAGTTCCAGAAAAACATCTATTTCTGCTTTATTGACTATGCCAAAGCCTTTGACTGTGTGGATCACAATAAACTGTGCAAAATTCTGAAAGAGATGGGAATACCAGACCACCTGACCTGCATCTTAAGAACCTGTATGCAGGTCAGGAAGCAACAGTTAGAACTGGACATGGAACAACAGACTGGTTCCAAACAGGGAAAGGAGTACATCAAGGCTGTATATCATCACCCTGCTTATTTAACTTATATGCAGAGTACATCATGAGAAACGCTGGACTGGAAGAAGCACAAGCTGGAATCAAGATTGCCAGGAGAAATATCAATAATCTCAGATATGCAGATGACACCACTCTTATGGCAGAAAGTGAAGAAGAACTAAAGAGCTTCTTGATGAAAGTGAAAGAGGAAAGTGAAAAAGTTGGCTTAAATTTCAATATTCAGAAAACTAAGATCATCGCATCAAGTCCCATCACTTCATGACAAATAGATGGGGAAACAGTGGGAACACTGTCAGACTTTATTTATCTGGGCTCCAAAATCACTGCAGATGGTGATTGCAGCCATGAAATTAAAAGATGCTTACTCCTTGGAAGGAAAGTTATGACCAACCTAGACAGAATATTCAAAAGCAGAGACATTACTTTGCCAACAAAGGTCAGTCTAGTCAAGGCTATGGTTTTTTCCAGTAGTCATGTATGGATGTGAGAGTTGGACTGTGAAGAAAGCTGAGTGCTGAAGAATTGATGCTTTTGAACTGTGGTGTTGGAGAAGACTCTTGAGAATCCCTTGAATGCCAAGGATATCCAGCCAGTCAGTCGTAAAGGATATCAGTCCTAAACATTCATCAGAAGGACTGATGTTGAAGCTGAACCTCCAATACTTTGATCACGTGATGCAAAGAGCTGACTCATTTGAAAAAACCCCTATGCTGGGAAAGATTGAAGGTAGGAGAAGAAGGAGATGACAGAAGATGAGATGGCTGGACTCGATGGACATGAGTTTGGGTGAACTCTGGGAGTTGGTGATGGACAGAGAGGCCTGGCGTGCTGCAGACCATGGGATCACAAAGAGTCAGACACGACTGATCGACTGACCTGAACTGAACTGATTCCGCCCCCAAAAAACCCAAATAAAAATCCTCCTTGAACAAAGACATGATTCCATTAAGTTCTCAGCATGCAGGATAACCTATAAAAAATGTATTTCTATATACTAGCAATGAACACATATATACTGAAATTAGAAATACAATTTCATTTTTAATGTCTCAAAAAATTAAGTATGGATGTGTAAATCAAATAAAGCAGAACTTGTATGCTGAAAACTTTAAAATACTGATGAAAGAAACTAGAGAACCTAAATGAAGACATATACCATGTTTGTAAGTTAGAAGACTTAACATAGCAAAGATAGTAAATCTCTCCCAAATGATTTATAGGTTTAATCCAATTTCAATCAAAAGGGTAGAAAAATTTTTGTTCATGTAGACAAACTTATCTAAAACTTTATATTGAAGACATAGGCCCTAGAATAGCTAAAATAATGTTTACAAAAATGGCAAAGTAGATGTAATCACTATACCATAGACCACTGAGATTTCACAGCTTGTGTGGGTTTTTTTAAAAACTTTTATTTATTTATTTATTTTTGGCTATACTGGGTATTTATTGTTTTGCCTGGGCTTTTTCTATTTGCAGTGATATAGCAGGCTTCTCAGTGCAGTGGCTTCCCTTGTTGTGGATCACAGGCTCTAGGCATGGGATTCAGTAGTGGCAGCACACAGGCTTAGTAGTTGCTGCTCTTGGGCTCAAGAGTGTGAGCTCAGTAGTTGTGGTGCATGGGCTTAGTTGCTCTGTGGCATGTGGAGTCTTCTGGGACAAGGGTTTGCACCCATGTCCTCTGCATTGGCAGGGAGACTCCCATCCACTGTGCCACCAGGGAAGTCCAGAGTGTGTATGCTAATACAACATACTTAGCCTTACTAATATGAGAGAAAGATTTTTTTTTCTTCTTTTTTTAATTTTATTTTATTTTTAAACTTTACAATATTGTATTGGTTTTGCCAAATATCGAAATGAATCCAGCACAGGTATACATGTGTTCCCCATCCTGAACCCTCCTCTTTGAGCAGGGGGAATGAACTTAATTGATTTTCATGTCAGCAGGCTATCTCTTTGGGCTGTCGGCAATGCAGGAGACCCCAGTTTGATTTCTTGGTTGGGAAGATCTTCTGGACATGGAAATGGCTACCCACTCCAGAGTTCTTGGACTTCGCTGGTGGCTCAGCTGGTAAAGAAACCACCTGCAACGCACGAGACCTTGGCAAAACTAATACAATTATGTAAAGTTTAAAAATAAAATAAAATTTTTAAAAAATAAATAAATTAAAAAAAAAAAAATCCCTGGGTTGGGAATATCCCCTGAAGAAGAGAAAGGCTATCCACTCCAGTATTCTGGCCTGGAGAATTCCATGGACTGTATAGTTCATGGGATCATCAAGAGTTGGACACAACTGAGCGACTTTCAATTCCACTTTCACTTTCAGGGTATCTCTGGCTTCAGTGTTGAGAACGGGCTGAAATAAGCAAACAGGAGCCCAGAACGATCCCAACAACCTAGGGATGATGACAGCTGCACTGCAATGGTGATACTGGTCGTCACGGTTTCTGAATGTATTTTGAAGGTAGATTCAACAGAATTTTCTGATGAATTAAATGTGGAGTGTGAACGTAAAAGAGGAATCAAAGGTCACTCCAAGACTTTTATCTCAAGCAAATGGAAGAGTGGAGTCTATATTAGCTGAGGACAAGACTATGTGAAGCACTGATTTGCGAAGATGGAAGAGGGGATTGGAAGCATGAGATGCTTAGATTGAAATGCTCATGGGACCTACAGCTTCAGGGGACAGCTCCAGGTCAGGAGTCATGGGATGCAGGGAGGATGGAAGCTCTGCCTGTCTAGCCAGGCCTCCAGAAGCTGCTGCTGCCAGGAGGATGGCGTGGCTGTGGGGGCGGTTACTGTTCTCCCTCCAAGTGCCTTCCACTAGTGACATAACTCAGGTGAGAAACACAGAGTTTGAAAATTCACACTGCTTGAGTTTCAGCTGGAGGCTACAAAATCCCTGATGAAATCTTTTCTGGGTGGGCCCTGGTGTTTTCTAACTGAAGAGAAGCTAATGTAGCTTCCTTCTGTGAGTACAACTTTGACTTTGCTCTGATATGCAAGAATAAACTTCTGGCTTTCTGTGGCAATTAATGTTTTACTCTTTCCTGAGCTATGGGAAACACCAGATATTACTGGATTTCCCTTTGCCATACAGAAGAGGAATGAGTCCAGAATGAGTAAAATTATTTCATGTCTTAAATTTTTCTCTTTGGTGAAGGTTAGTCAAGGCAGGATTGGTGCATGGAAAGTATTTCCAATGCTTTCTGCTGTGGCTGTTACTGAACCAATCTTGGGTCCACATGCTCTTGTGCAGCAAAACCAACCTATTGACATCAGGTTGTGCTGAAGGAAAGTGCCGTGATTATTGCAGAAGCCAAGCAAGGAGTCCAGGCATCTAATGCTCAAAAGGCTCAAACTCCTTGATGTTGTGCAGGGAAAGTTTTTTAAAGACAGAGCAAGAGAGAGGGTTGCAGACTGTGTCATCAGCTCATGGACATTCTTCTGATTGGTTGGTGGTGAGGTAATCAGGAGTCAACATTATCAACCTTCTGCCTCCAATTGGTCTAGGATCTATAAACTTTTCCACCTGGTGGGGTTTCAGTATCTGTAAAAGGCTCAGAATATTATCTATAATACTTGAGGAAGAAATAAAGGTCCTTGACTGTTTTTTATGGCTAAATATTATTAGTTTGTCTTGCTTGACTGTTTTCCTTTGTTTCTGCATTTTCTCACTTAATCTGACTAAATTTATTCTTTGGAACTTGAGAATGCCTAAGAGGCTAGTGTTTTTCTACAAACAAGAGACAGGCAGAAGACATAAAGGGGAGGAGGTGTCTCAGAAAGGCCCAATATGGGATAGAATTCAGAAAAGAGGGTGAGCTACAAATGTGCAACCTGGGTTTGGGAGCTACTCTTGATGGAAAAAAATAGATAATTTTCTTCTCCTAGCCCCCTGAATATGTCCCCACTGTTGTCATCACCAGGAAGAGAAGCCTGTACTCCGCTTGGGCTGAGTAAGCAATTCAGTGACGTGTCTGACTGTTAGAAGTCTCTCATGGTTGAGGGTGGCTGTCTCTTCCTCTTCTTCCATAGGGGGAGCTGAGACAGCAACCTGGCCTCAGGGTTCTCACTCACTTGAGCAACCATCCTGCCATCTACCCATCTCATGCTCTCTCTCTGGCACTACCCTGCTTTTTCTTTCTGTGTCTAAAATAAGATTATAAAAAGTCAGGAGAAGGTACAGTCTTTGAGTTTTCTTTTTCTTACAAGCACATGTGAGAATCCTATTTTTTTTCAGTGTAGGGCAGCAACTGCTTGAAAGATTTTTGAGTTTGGGTTTTGGAGTGAAAGAGTTCTGGCTACCATTTGGGCCTGTCTCTTGTGCTTTTGGAGAAGGTAATGGAACCCCACTCCAGTACTCTTGCCTGGAAAATCCCATGGACAGAGGAGCCTGGTAGGCTGCAGACCATGGGGTCGCGAAGAGTCGGACACGACTGAGCGACTTCACTTTCACTTTTCCCTTTCATGCATTGGAGAAGGAAATGGCAACCCACTCCAGTGTTCTTGCCTGGAGAATCCCAGGGACGGGGGAGCCTAGTGGGCCGCCGTCTATGGGGTCTCACAGAGTTGGACACGACTGAATCGACTTAGCAGCAGCAGCAGCAGCTTGTGCTTTAGTCTGGTTGACCAATCTTGAAAATCTCAGAATTTGGAAAACAAACTCAGTTAAATTGTACAAATATGGATTTCCTATTTCCTATTGCCTTCATTCACATTTTTTCTTGGGAACTTCTAGGAGAGAGGGATGCTCAGTGTGGAGGTAAGTTCAAAGTATTATTTATTCCTTCTGGTTTAATGCGGTTGTAAATCTGACCACAAAGAGATCCTATATTCTCCCCTAACAAAGACGTTGCCAATGTCTGTGTGTCAGGGGAAATGCAGGGATAGGTTTGAGGAACCAGACCTGACTCACTAGCTGATGGGAAAGTTACTTCTCTCTACACTTCAGTTTGCTTATCTATAACATGAAAGTCACAGTAGTTCTTGTTTTATAAAGTTGTTGTATAAATCAAAAGTGCTAAGAATTGTGAACGACTTAGAAGAGTTTTTGGCATGAGTTTTTGTGATCATTATTTCTTGCATGTAGGATGATAATCAAGGGTGAAAGTGAAAGTGAAGTCGCTCAGTCGTGTTGACTCTTCGCGACCCCATAGACTATAGCCTACCAGGCTTCTCTGTCCATGGGATTTTCCAGGCAATAGTACTGGAGTGGATTGCCATTTCCTTCTCCAGGGGATCTTCTCAACCCAGGGATTGTACCAGGGTCTCCCGCATTGTAGACAGACACTTTACCATCTGAGCCACCAGGGAAGTCCAAGACCTGACTCACTAGCTGATGGGAAAGTTACTTCTCTCTACACTTCAGTTTGCTTATCTATAACATGAAAGTCACAATAGTTCCTGTTTTATAAAGTTGTTGTATAGATTAAAAGTGCTAAGAAATGTGAACCACTTAGAAGAGTTTTTGGCATGAGTTTTTGTGATCATTATTTTTTGCATGTAGGATTATAATCAAGGGTATGATGAGATAAATCAAGGAAAATAAAACTCTGCCTAGATAACTTTTACTGTCCTTTTAAACACTGAGAATATTTGAAATCTTCATTTTTTTAGAGCCAAGATACATTCATCTACCCACGTTTTACAGATGTCACTTTTTATGGATGGTAGTGAGGGAGGGGTATCAAAAGTTTTCCTAATGGTCTCTGACTCCATTCCACAAGATGACAGTAGAAATCAAGGCCAATTATTTGAGGATGAGGTACCTGTCTCAGATAGAGGAAGCAAATTGCTCCGGTAATAAGGCCAAAGCAGTCATGGGATGATGGACATCAGCCATGATGAGAAAAGATACTAGTGAGGATCAAGGGGCTTAAGTATCACCTAAAATTGCAGGAGTCTAAATGAAGTGTTGAACAAAAAAGAAAAGGGAGACCAAAGATCATTTGTCTATCATTCCAGGACATAAGAATAAGATAGGCCAGCAAGCAGGGCATGTGAGAGAGTTGGCAGTAATTCCTGAGTTTTTAGACTGTAGTGGAGATTCCTGAGGCTGATTACATCTGAGGTAATGTCTGAGATAAGGATCTACATGGGCACCTAGCTGCAAACTCATAGAGTAGAACTCAAAAGGAATTCTCCATCAATAAGTGGCAGATTAAAGGTACATTCATGTAGTCACACTCTGGCCCTGAAAACTGTGGACTCACTCATCAATGACAGTCAGCCAGGCAGTAGCAGGATGAAGGTTAGGGATCATCTACTTGAAGACTAATGGCAGAAGTAAGCTTCCCCTCAACTTGCATCAGTGATATCTCCCATCTTAACTGAGTACTATCCTTCAGTGTACTCATCCATAGAACCACTCATTCTGATTCTGGCAAGATAAAAATAGAAAGGAACTAGAAGGTAGGAGTCATCATAATTTCCACTCTTCTGATTTTGTTGGTTTTCATTTGCTTCTCTATTTTTTTATTTCATAAGGTGAACATTGAGGTCATTGATTTGAGATCTTTTTTTAAATGTAGTTGTTTAATGCTATGCATTTCCCTCAAATCATTACTTTAAGTGTACCACACAAGATTTTATATACTGTACTTTAATTTTTGTTCAACTCAAAATTCATTTTAGTTTCACTTTTGATTTCTTCTTTGACCCATGAGTTACTTAGAAATATGTTACTTAATTTCTTAGTACTGTTTACTCTTGAATAACATGGGTTTGACTTTTGGCCCACTTACACATTCCCCACCCCCCCACCCCCAATAAATACATAATACAGTACTACACAATTCACAGTTGGGTGAATCCATGAATGTGGAACCTCAATACAGAGGGTCAACTCTTGACTGCACAGAGGTTTGGCATCTGTAACTCCCAACTTACTCAACAAAATTTGAAGATTTTTCAGATTCCCCCACATCCAGTCCCTCCCATCAGGAAGCTTGCACAGGCCTCTTATCCTCATCCATCAGAGGGCAGAGACAGAATGAAAACCACAGTCACAGAAAACTAACCAAACTGATCACATGGACCATAACCTTGTCTAACTCAGTGAAACTAAGCCATGCCATGTAGGATCGCACAAGATGGATGGGTCACAGTGGAGAGTTCTGACAAAATGTGGTCCACTGGAGAAGGGATGGCAAACCACTTCAGCCTTCTTGCCTTGAGAATCCCATGAACAGTATGAAAAGGCAAAAAGATATCACACTGAAAGATGAACTCTCCAGGTCGGTAGGTGTCCAATATGATACTGGAGAAGAGTGGAGAAATAACTCCAAAAAGAATGAAGAGATGGGACCAAAGCAAAACAACACCCAGTTTTGGATGTGACTGGTATGAAAGTAAAGTCCAATGCTGTAAAGAACAATTTTGCCTAGGAACCTGGAATGTTAGGTCCATGAATCAAGGTAAATTGGAAGTATTCAAACAGGAGATGGCAAGAGTGAACATCAACATTTTAGGAATCAGTGAACTTAAATGGACGAGAATGGGTGAATTTAATTCAGATGACCATTATATCTATGACTGTGGGCAAGAATCCCTTAGAAGAAATGGAGTAGCCCTTATAGTTCATAATATTGTACAGGAGGCAGTGATCAAAACCATTCCCAAGAAAAGGAGATGCAAACAGGCAAAATGGTTGTTTGAGGAGGACTTACAAATAGCTGAGAAAAGAAGAGAAGTGAAAGGCAAAGAAGAAAAGGAAAGATACACCCATCTGAATGCAGAGTTTCAAAGAATAGCAAGGAAGATAAGAAAGCTTTTCTGTTAGTTCCAATTTATTTCCATTATAGTCAGGGAATGTTCCCTGTATGACTTGAATGTCTTTAAATTGTTTGAGACTTGTTTATAGCCTATCATGGTAAATGTTTTCTATGCACTTGGAAACAATATGTATTGTACTGTTGTTTGCCTGCGCATTCTCAAATTATCAGGGAAAGAGTGTTGAAATTCCAAATTACTATTGTGGATTTGTCTGTTTCTTCTTGCAATTCTGTCAGATGTTGCTTCCATGCAAATGGAATTTTTGTTATTAAATATTTAAAAACCTTTACTGACCACTTTATCATTATAAAATTATATTTTTGTCCCTGGCAATATTCTTTGCATAGAAATATACTTTGTCTGATATTAAAATACCTACTCATGATATTGTTGGTCATCTTTTCACTTTTAATCCCTGTGTGTCTTTTATTCAAAATGAATTTATTGTAGCTAGCATATAGTTCTACAAGGAGATAGACTTCTAGCAAGGAGATCAAACCAGTCAATCCTAAAGGAAATCAGTCCTGAATATTCATTGGAAGGACTGGTGCTGAAGCTGAAACTCCAATACTTTGGCCAACTGATGCGAAGAACCGACTCAGTGGAAAAGACCCTGATGCTGGGAAAGACTGAAGGCAGGAGAATGGGACGACAGAGGATGAGATGGTTGGATGGCATCACTGGCTCCATGCACATGAGTTTGAGCATGTGGAGTTGATGATGGACAGGGAAGCCTAGCATGCTGCAGTCCATGGGGTCTCAAAGAGTCAGACACAATTGAGCGACTGAACTGAGCATATAGTTAGGTCTTATTTTCCATACAATCTGAAAATATTTTAATTGAAGTGTTTAAACCATTTACATTTAATGTGATCATTGGTGGTGTTGTGTTCAAGTGTACCACTTGGCATTTGTTCTTATCTTTACTTTGTCCCCTTTTTCTTTTTATCTTCCTTTGGATTGAGTTAAATTGAGGGTTGTGTGTATGTGCATGTGTATGTGATTTCATCTCATCTCCTTGTTGGCTTTTTAACTGTAACTTTTTAAAAGTATGACTTTTAAAAATGTATAGCTTTAGGATGTATAGTATATATCTTTGACTTACCAGTTATCTGTCATGTAATATTATATTACTTCAAATGTGACATAAGAATCTTACTCTTCCAATGTCCAAGCCTTGTGCTATTGTTTTCACACATTACGTTATATTTTTCCATAATACATTATTTTTGCTATATAGTCAATTATTTTTTAAAAGAGATTAAAAATAAGGGGAAAAGCCTTAACATTTACCATTTGGGGTATTCTTCCTTCCTTTGCATGCATACATATTTCTATCTGATATCCTTTTCCTCTTGCCCTGCAGTATTTTTTGTAGTATAGATCTGCTAATAATGAATTGTTTCAGCTTTTAAATGTCAGAAATGGCATTGGCTCCTCTGCTGTTTTGAGTGGTTCTTTTGGATAGCTTCCTCACACACATATGTTGATCAGTACTCAGTTGGAGACTTGAAAAGGAGTTGCTTTTTATCTTTGGAGCTTTCTCTGCACTCTTTCTTCTCTCTTCCTCTGTTCTGAGAACACTGACTGCCTTGGCCTTCTCAGACTCCCAATTCTAATTCTATGTTTTTAAATATTTTTTAAAAGTTCACCAATTTTTATTACCCCCACGTTGCCTCTGGTAACCACCAATCAGTTTCTCAATATCCATGAATTTGTTTTTAGATTCTATATGTAAATGATATCCTAAGGTATTTGTCTATCTTTCTCTGCCTTTTTTCACTTGGCATAATGTTCTCCAGGTCCATCAATATTATTGCAAATGGAAAAATGTCCTTTCTCATGACTGAATAATTTCCATTGTAAATGTACCACATTTTCTTTATCCATTCATCCATTGATGGACACAGGTTGTTTTCACATCTTACTATTGTAAATAATGTTGCATATGAACATAGGGGTGTGGATATCTTTTTGAATTAGTGTTTTCATTTTTTCTCTGAGAAATACCCAGAAGTGGATTTTCTAGATCATGTGGTAGTCCTATTTTCGATTTTTTTTTTATTTTTTGGAAAAAAATTTGAATTACTATACAAAGTAAGAGTTATATACTATACAAATGGTTGGTTTCCATCCAACCATATGGAAACCAATTTCCATATGGTTGCACCAATTTACATTCCACCAACAGTGCACAAATGTTCCCTTTTCTTCGTGTGCTCACGCTAGTTATTTCTTGTTATTTTGCTCACAGCTATTCAAACAGGTGTAAGATGATAACACACTGTGGCTTTGATTTGCATTTCCCTGATAATTAATGATGTTGAGCATCTGCTCCTGTACCTGTTGGCCATCTGTATGTCTTTTGGGAAAAATGTCTGTTCAGAGCCTCTGTCCATTTTTAACTGGATTGGTTTTTCGCTTGTTTTTGCTATTAAGTTGCATGAGTTCTTTATATATTTTGGATATAGCCACTTATCAGATATATAATTTGCAGTTATCTCCCATCCAATAGGTTTTATTTTCATTTGATGGTTTCTTTTGCTGTGCAGCAACTTTTTATTTTTATCTAGTGTCACTTGTTTATTTTTGCTTTTGCTGCTTTTGTTTTTGGTTTCAGATTTTTAAAAAATCATTGCCAAGGCCTGTGTCAAGGAGTTTACTGCCTACATTTTCTTCTAGGTGTTCTATAGTTTCAGGTTTTATGTTTAAATATTTGACTTATTATGATTTAATTTTTGTGTATGTGTAAGACAAAGGTTTTGTTTCATCATATTGCATACCACTGTCCAATTTTTCTAACATTCTTTATTGAAGAGACTTTCCTTTCCCTGTTGTGTATTCTTGACTCCTTTGTGATAAATTAATTATCCGTGTATGTATGGATTTATTCTAGGACTTCATTCTTATCTTCCATTCATCTACATGACTATTTTTATCCCAATACCATACCATTTTGATTATGTTAGCTTTTATAGTAATTCAAATTTAGTTTGAAATAAGAGAGTGTGATGCCTTCAGTTTTTGTTTTTTATTCTCAAGATTACTTTGGCTGTTTGGGGTCTTTTGTGATTCTGTACACATTTTAGGACTGTTTGTTCTATTTATATGAAAACACTATTGAAATTTTAATATGGATTGCATTGAATCTGTATATTGCTTTGGATAGTAAGGGGTATTTTACCCATATTAATTCTTCCATTCTATGAGCATGGAACATCTTCCCATTTATTTGTATCTTCTTCAGTTTTTTTCATTAATGTCTAGTAGTTTTCAATACACAAGCGATTCACTTCCTTGTTTAAATTTATTCCTAGATTTATTCCTAAATTTATTCTTTTTGATGCTAAACAGAATTTTTTTCTTAATTTTTCTTTTTGATAGTTACTACTATAAAGAAATATTGCAGATTTTTGTGTGTTAATTTTGTATTCTCCAACTCTACTGAATTTACTTTTTAATTCTAACTTTTTTGACATACTCTTTAGTATTTTCTGCGTATATTATGTCATCTGCAAATGGTGACAGTTTTTATTTCTTTTCTAATTTGAATTTTTTTTAAATTTCTTTTATTTGCCTAATTGCTCTGACAGCATAGGGCTTCCAAAACTATGTTGAATAAAAGCAGCAAAAATAGATAGCCTTGTCTTGTTACTGAGTTTAGGAGAAAGCTTTTAGCTTTTCACTACTGAGTATTTTAGTCATGGATTTATTACATAATGACCTTTATTATGTTGAGATATGTTCCCTCTATAGCCACTTTCTGGATAGGTTTTGTCATAAACAGGTATGTTGAATTTTGTGAAAATGTTTTCATAAATCTATTGAGATGATCACATGATTTTTATTCTTCAATTTGTTGGAATTTCTTAGTGGTGGTCCAGTGGTTTGGACTTGGCACTTTCACTGCAGTTATCTGGGTTTGATTCCTGTTCAGAGAACTAAGATCCTGCAAGTTATGAAGTGCAGCCAAAAAAGAAAAAAAAAATGTTACTGTGTATCACATTGATTGAATTTAGTTTGCTAATATGTTGTTGAGGGTTTTTGCATTTATGTTCATCAGTGATATTAACCTATAAATTTCTCTTTTTTGTCGTATCTTTGTCTTATTTTAATATTAGGTAATACTGACCTCATAAAATGTGTTTGGAAGTGTTTTCTCCTCTTCTATTTTTCAAAGGCAGCTGCCACACCCTGGGCACCATGGATACAGTGGACTGAGGCACACCTTGCCCCACCCCCAGTTTTTCTATGAAGGTCACTTTCTTGTCGTGGAGTTTTGGACTGAGGAGCAGGCTTCAGATTTGGCAGACATCTAGGGGTTGATGGAGCTGATCTCATGAACATAGGCTCTGGACACCATCTCGGTGACCTCTTTTTGACTTGTTCCAGCTCACCAGCATTTCTCAGAAAGAAGCTTATACACTCATGTGGAGCCCTGACTTTTGTGAGCCACACAGCAGATATTTCCAAATCACTGGTGGTGATCTAATGCATACTGCTCCTCAAAACTGTATATACATTTGAATGCTATTGCCTGAGGTCCTGGAATCCAGTCAGCCTGTGTCTAGCTGCTGAGATCCTCCCCTTTGGGACACTGACAGGTCTTGGCACACTTTAAACTACTGGGAGCTATTAAAAATATAATGGCCTGCTTGGACAACCACAGAGGTTTGAGAGATAACCAAGAGCTGATGCAGAGTTGAATGACAAGTTTCATCTGTTACAGGAGGCCACTCCTTCAAGACTGGAAAGTGTAAAATTATTAGTCACTCAGTTGAGTCCAACTCTTTGTGACCTCATGGCCTGTAGCCCTCCAGGCTCCACTGTCCATGGGATTCTCCAGGCAAGAATACTGGCATGGTTTCCCATTCCCTTCTCTAGAGGATCTTTCTGATCCAAGAATCGAACCCACATCTCCTGCATTTTAGGCGGATTCTTCACCACCTGAGCTATCAGGGAAGCCTGATGTGTAAACAGAATAAAATCTATATATTCTTCTCCTGCTAATCTTTCTAAGCCAGTGCTAATATAGCTCTTGGACACCTGGACCACACAGCCAGCCATGCCAGGAATGGGCCAGCAATGCCATGTGAGGCAGCCACACTGGCATACTACATTGGCAGCCGAGTGGACCAGAGGTCAGTCCTCCCTACCAGTGCACCCACAGGAACCAGCCGTGCCACAAAAGAAGAGCCGAAGGAGCCCACATAAGGGGCACACCAAGAGCATATCACTCTGCCGACCAGAGAAGGGTGTGCTTAAGACATTTCCTACATAAGGCCACTTCTCTAAAATTGGGGAATGTATCCAAACCACATAAGACATAGAAATAAACACAGATAAGTAGGCAAAATAAGGAGATGCAGGAATATGTTCCAAAACAGGGAATAAGACAAAACTCCAGAAGAACTGAGTGAAGTGGAAATAATCTATCCAGTAAGGAGTTCAAGGTAATGATCATGAAGATGCTCAATTAATTACAGAAAAGAATGGATGAACAGAGTGAGTCATTTAACAAAAAGTTCAAAAATATAAAGAGGAACCAGAGTTGAAGAATACAATAACTAAACATTTAAAAAAATACACCAGAAGGAATCAATAATAGATTAGATTACAGAGAAATGGCTCAGTGAATTGGAAGACAGATTAGTGGAAAGTACCCAAGTTGAACAGAAAAAAAGATGAAATAATTTTAAAAATTGAAGACAGTTTAAGAGACCTCTGGGAAACTATCTATTAACATTCACAGTATAGGGGTTCCAGAAGACGACAAGAGAGAGGAGGCAAAGAACTTATTTGAAGAAATAATATCGGAAAGCTTCCTCAACCTGGGGAAGGAAACATATATCTAAGAATCAAAGGGAGTCCAAACAAAATGAACCCAAAGAGGTCAACTCCAAGACACATTATAATTACTATTCAACATAGTTTTGGAAGTTTTGGCCACAGAAATCAGAGAAGAAAAAGAAATAAAAGGAATCCAAATTGGAAAAGAAGAAGTAAAACTCTCACTATTTGCAGATGACATGATCCTCTACATAGAAAACCCTAAAGACTCCACCAGAAAATTACTACAACTAATCAATGACTATAGTAAAGTTGCAGGATATAAAATCAACACCCAGAAATCCCTTGCATTCCTATACACTAATAATGAGAAAACAGAAAGAGAAATTAAGGAAACAATTCCATTCACCATTGCAACGGAAAGAATAAAATACTTAGGGATATATCTATCTAAAGAAACTAAAGACCTATATATAGAAAACTATAAAACACTGGTGAAAGAAATCAAAGAGGACACTAACAGATGGAGAAATATACCATGTTCATGGATTGGAAGAATCAATATAGTGAAAATGAGTATACTACCCAAAGCAATCTATAGATTCAATGCAATCCCTATCAAGCTACCAACAGCATTCTTCACAGTGCTAGAACAAATAATTTCACAATTTGTATGGAAATACAAAAAACCTCAAATAGCCAAAGCGATCTTGAGAAAGAAGAATGGAACTGGAGGAATCAACCTGCCTGACTTCAGGCTCTACTACAAAGCCACAGTCATCAAGACAGTATGGTACTGGCACAAAGACAGAAATATAGATCAATGGAACAAAATAGAAAGCCCAGAGATAAATCCACGCACATATGGACACCTTATCTTTGACAAAGGAGGCAAGAATATACAATGGATTAAAGACAATCTCTTTAACAAGTGGTGCTGGGAAATCTGGTCAACCACTTGTAAAAGAATGAAAATAGAACACTTTCTAACACTATACACAAAGATAAACTCAAAATGGATTAAAGATCTAAACCTAAGACCAGAAACTACAAAACTCCTAGAGGAGAACATAGGAAAAACACTCTCCGACGTACATCACAGCAGGATCCTCTATGACCCACCTCCCAGAATATTGGAAATAAAAGCAAAAATAAACAAATGGGACCTAATTAACCCTAAAAGCTTCTGCACATCAAAGGAAACTATTAGCAAGGTGAAAAGACAGCCTTCAGAATGGGAGAAGATAATAGCAAATGAAGCAACTGACAAACAACTAATCTCAAAAATATACAAGCAACTCCTACAGCTCAACTCCAGAAAAATAAATGACCCAATCAAAAAATGGGCCAAAGAACTAAATAGACATTTCTCCAAAGAAGACATACAGATGGCTAACAAACACATGAAAAGATGCTCAACATCACTCATTATCAGAGAAATGCAAATCAAAACCACTATGAGGTACCATTTCACACCAGTCAGAATGGCTGCGATCCAAAAGTCTACAAGTAATAAATGCTGGAGAGGGTGTGGAGAAAAGGGAACCCTCTTCCACTGTTGGTGGGAATGCAAACTAGTACAGCCACTATGGAGAACAGTGTGGAGATTCCTTTAAAAAACTGGAAATAGAACTGCCTTATGATCCAGCAATCCCACTGCTGGGCATACACACTGAGGAAACCAGAAGGGGGAGAGACACGTGTACCCCAATGTTCATCGCAGCACTGTTTATAATAGCCAGGACATGGAAGCAACCTAGATGTCCATCAGCAGATGAATGGATAAGAAAGCTGTGGTACATATACACAATGGAGTATTACTCAGCCATTAAAAAGAATACATTTGAATCAGTTCTAATGAGGTGGATGAAACTGGAGCCTATTATACAGAGTGAAGTAAGCCAGAAAGAAAAACACCAATACAGTATACTAACGCATATATATGGAATTTAGAAAGATGGTAACAATAACCCTGTGTACGAGACAGCAAAAGAGACACTGATGTATAGAACAGTCTTATGGACTCTGTGAGAGGGAGAGGGTGGGAAGATTTGGGAGAATGGCATTGAAACATGTAAAATATCATGTATGAAACGAGTTGCCAGTCCAGGTTTGATGCACGATACTGGATGCTTGGGGCTGGTGCACTGGGACGATCCAGAGGGATGGAATGGGGAGGGAGGAGGGAGGAGGGAGGAGGGTTCAGGATGGGGAACACATGTATACCTGTGGCAGATTCATTTTGATATTTGGCAAAACTAATACAATTATGTAAAGTTTAAAAATAAAATAAAATAAAATAAAAAACAAACAAAAAAAAAATAAATAAAGCTAAAGAGAGAATTTTAAAGGCATCAAGAGGAAAACAACTAGTTATACGCAAGAGAACCCTCATAAGATAACCAGCAGATATTTCAACAGAAACTTTGCAGTCCTTAAGGGAGTGGGGCAATGTATTCAAATAATTGAGAGGAAAATAACTTCCAACTAATAAAACTCTATCAGGCAAAATTATTATTCAGAGTTGAAGGAGAGATAAAAATGTTTTCCAGATAAGAAAAAGCTAAAATAGTTCATCACCACTAAACAAGCACTATGAGAAATGTTAAAAGGACATCATTAAGCTGAAAAGAAGGGGCACTAATTGATAACAAGAAAATATATAAAAGAACAAATCTCACTGGGAAAGTAAAAAAATTGCACTGGGAAAGTAAAAGTAAAGGATTAATCATTATAAATCTAGTAGGAAGGTTAAAAGACAAAAATAGTAAAAATATCTGTGATTATAATAATTATTTAAGAAATACATAAGACATCAAAAGCATTAAACATCTTTAATGTTTAATGAGTAATAACATTAAGATTTATAATGAGATCAATTTTAAGTTGTTATCAACTTAAGATAGACTGTTATAGGTACCCCTCATGGTAATCAAAAAGCAAAAACGTGTATAAATTTTAAAAAGACAGTGAAAAAAACATAAGCATTTCACTAAAGTCATGAAATCACAAAGAAAGAGAGAAAGAAACAGAGAGGAAATGCCAAAACAACTAGAAAACAGTTAACAAAATGACGATGGATACTTATCAAGAATTTCTTTAACTGTAAATGGACTAAATTCTCCAATAAAAAGATAAGTAACTGCAAAATAAGATTTATACATATCCTGTCTACAATAGACTCACTTCAAATATAAAAACACACCACAAGCTGAAAATGAGGGAATGGAAAAAGTTGCAAATGGAAACCAAAAGAAAGCTAGGGTAGCAATACTTATATCAGACTCTTTGTGACCTTATGGACTGTAGCTTGCCAGATTCCTTTGTCCATGGAATTCTCCAGACAACAATACTGCAGTGGCTAGCATTCCCTTCTCCAGTGTCAGACAAATAGACTCTAAGACAAGGTATATTTTTTCAACTTAAAGAGATCATTGAATGCAACCTGGATTTCCTATCTTGTGTTGAAGTCTGGAATTTACTCTAGGCAGTAAGCTGGGTGATCATCATTAACTTCTGTGTTTTTTCATCTCTTTCAGGGATCATTGTACTGTGATGCCTGATGTCCAATATCTGAAAATCATTGTTTTATATATTTGAGCTGATTTAGTTGTGTCTGACCGGAGAAGGCAATGGCACCCTACTCCAGTACTCTTGCCTGGAAAATTCCATGAACGGAGGAGCCTGGTAGGCTGCAGTCCATGGGGTCGTGAAGAGTTGGACACCACTGAGTGACTTCACTTTCACTTTTCACTTTCATGCATTGGAGAAGGAAATGGCAACCCACTCCAGTGTTCTTGCCTGGAGAATCCCAAGGATGGCGGAGCCTGGTGGGCTGCCATTTATGGGGTCGCACAGAGTCAGACACGACTGAAGAGACTTAGCAGCAGCAGCAGCAGCAGCAGTTGTTTCTGACAGGAAGTTAAATCCTCTTCTTTTACTTCAACTTTATCAGCAATATAAATATAAATATAGTTGATTTATAGTACTGTGTTAGTTTGAAGTGTAAAACAGTGTAATTCAGTTATAAGTACATATATATCTTTTTTTTCAGATTTTTTTTCCCTTATAGGTTATTATAAAGTGTTAAGTATAGCCCCCCTGTGCTGCACAGCCACAGCTTACTTGGGGATGGTCTGCATATGAAGATGACGTCATTGCGGGGGTGTGGCCCAGGCCCTCCAGAAGCGGCTGAGCACCAAAGAGTGAAGGCTTCCACAGCCACTCCACTTCCCTCACTCACCCCTAGTTGCTACCATACCCCAGGCAAGGCCAGTGCTATTGATCTTGGTTTTTAGAAATTCAAGTTCTTTTCTGGCGCTTCCCAGGCACACATTGAGAATATTCTCCGCTAGCCACTGATCCCCTCTGATCCAGCTCTGGATTCGGCTCTCGGCTCTCCAAGTTCCCTGGGCATGAACTCCTCTTTGCCTGGCCAACCAGGCAGAGGGGCCAACTCTTCCAGCAGCTCTCACTTTTAGGGATTTACATCCACTGTTTGTGAAAGCAGAGAGGTCTGCCTCCTCATATTTTCAGAGGGCTTATTCTCAATGGGCAGTTTCCTGCAAAGGATTGAATCTACCTTCAAAACCCATGTTTTAGGTTTTTTGACACTTTCTCAGGGTTCTTATTTTCAAATATGCCTTCCCGAGGTTCTTATTCAGATCAATATCAGTAAAGAGTATTGGTGTGGCTGCAAGCCTGCTATGCTTTGATTATTTCATCGCTAACTTAGTATAAGACTTATAGCATGAGTGTCAGGGATGAAAAATCTATTGAATCCATCTGTGGCCCTGAATTCTGCTGCTTTCTGGTCCTCTGTATTCTTGTTTGTGCTTATTTTCCCACTTATTCTGAAATGACCGCTCCTTAGTCTACAGGAAACAGGAGAAATATTGATATATTGATAATAAACTATAATACATCTTCTAGGCTGAAAATTGTAATTGTAGGAACAACAATCATTTTCTTGGGAAGTTTTTAAATAGAGAAGATACCTGTGAGGTAGAAAGATTATTTGTGAAAATAGATAAAGAATATCGAGATGGAAGTGTTTCAATGGCTGTTAGTCATCCTGTATAATGACAGAAAAAAATATTGCACACTTTCTTCTCCTTCTCAAACACAGATTCTAGCTGTGCTGTATTGTAGAATCTGCCAATTACGGAGGAAGCGTGATCTAAAAAATTGCAAGCTGTATATCTAAGCCGATGAAGAAAAATAAACATTTTATGGTCTAGCCAAGATTAGACCTAGTCAAGCTAAACTCCAAGGAATTGTCATTTCAAGATATTTCAGACAGAAATATGCTTAATACTAAGAGTTTGGGGTCCTCTTTGAATTTCCAGCATTTTTTGAAAGATTCCATTTATGAGAAATTTGTAAAATTTCTATAGGAAATATTACATTTTCTGATTTTTTAGAAAATTAGAAATTTATTTATTAGAAATAAATAAAATGTAATTAGAAATGATTTTTCTAATTACAGTATAGTTGATTTATAATGTGATAATTTCTGCTGTACTGCAGAGTGATTCAGTTATACATACAAATATATATTATTTTTTCATATTTTTCCCATAATGATTTATCATAGGATATTAAAGAGAGCTCCTCTGCTGTACAGTAGGACATTGCTGTTTATCCATTCTATGTATGATAGTTTGCATCTGCTAACCCCAAACTCCCAATCTATCCCACCCCTACCCTACAGCCTGCCCTGGTAACCACAAGTCTGTTCTTTATGTCTTTAAGTCTGTTTCTGTCTTGTAGACAAGTTCATTTGTGTCATAAAAAATGTTTTAAGTAGAGACAGACATTGAGATTTTGCTGCTAGCAACACAGAAACCCCAGAGCTAGGGGTTTGCAAGAAGATAATTCTTATCTATGGGAAGCTTGAGAGAATCACAGTTTGGCTTTCTTGAAAGAATTATTGCCTGGAAGAATGTCGGTGTTGTTCAGTCACTAAGCTGTGTCCAAATCTTTGTGACCCCATGAACTGCAGCATGCCAGGCTTCTCTGTCCTTCACTATCTCCCAGAGTTTGCTCAAATTCATGTTCATTGAGTCAGTGATGCCATCCAGTCATCTCATCCTCTGTCATCCGCTTCTCCTCCAGTCTTCGATCTTTCCCAGCATCAGGATATCTTCCAATGAATCAGCTCTTCGCATCAGGTGGCCAAAGTATTGGAGCTTCAGCATCAGTCCTTCCAGTGAATATTCAGTGTTCATTTTCTTTGGGATTGATTGGTCTGATTTTCATGCTGTCCCAGGGACTCTCAAGAGTCTTCTGCAGCACCACAATTTGAAGTATCAAGCCTGGAAGAATAAAGTGGCTTTTTTCTTCTCATTCATCTACCTGTTTGTGTTCTTCTTTATATGTGGCCTTTCTGAGCCACATCTGTGTCAAGGGCCTAAGGATTTCTCCTTCCAATGCAGGTAAGGGTTCAGCAAAACCCCATTTACAGAACTAACTCCCAACAAGTACTTCTAATGGAGACATCTCCACCTAAGCACAGGTAACAGCAGAATCTCCACTGTCTCCTCTGGTTTGCCAAATGTATTAACAACAGTGATAATCTGTGAGGTGTAAGGAGTCTTCCAGAGAGTGGTTCACAAGAGAGGCTGAGAGAGACCCAGAATGCAGACTTAATGAGACAGGGTTCTTTGTTTGTTTGTTTTTTGTTTGTTTTGTTTTCTTTTTTTTTAATTTAACTTAATTTTATTTTTTAACTTTACAATATTGTATTGGTTTTGCCATATATCAACATGAGAGGGTTCTTTGAAATCAGATGACAGGAAGATCTATATCTGTTTGTTCAATTAACAATCTTAGACCAAACCTTTGTTTTGTCCTTTGTAACCCAATAAACCATTTCTATTCAAAACTCTTTCTGTTTCCTCACATGTAAGAAGAAATTACATTTTCTTACTAAGTTTCCAACAGATGGTTTCCAACAGAGAGTTTCCAACTCTCATATGTATGAATGTGAGAGCTGGACCATAAAGAAGGCTGAGCACTGAAGAGTTGATGCTTCTGAACTGTGGTGTTGGAGAAGACTCTTGAGAGTCCCTTGGACTGCAAGGAAATCCAACCAGTCAACCCTAAAGGAAATCAGTCCTGAAGATTCATTGGAAGGACTGATGCTAAAGCTGAAGCTCCAATACTTTGGCCATCTGATATGAAGAACTGACTTGCTGAAAAAGACCCTGATGCTTGGAAATCCCTGTAAGGCAGGAGGAGAAGGGGACAACAGAGGATGAGATTGGTTGGATGGCATCACCGACCTGATGGACATGAGTTTGAGCAAGCTCCGGGAGTTGGTGGTGGACAGGGAAGCTGACATGCTGCAGTCCATGGGGTCGCAAAAAGTCAGACATGACTGAGCAACTGAACTGAACTGAACTTCCAATAGACAGCGTCCAGAATGTGGGAAGGATAAGTAATAACGAAAACCAAGCTTTGGTACATTAAAATGTATAGCCATTCAGTGACGTACACTTAACTATGGGGGAGTGTTTATGGAATGTTAGATTATCAGGGTTTTCACTGCAAAGGAGAGGAAGATCACTCTTACACCTTGAAAGTGGTTAGATTACAACCATAGCTGCTGATGTGACAGTCATATTTGCTCCAGGTATTATATACATAAATGGTGTAGCAAATGATATCTTCCCAACCATAGCAGTGGATCTTAGCCACTGCTAAGGTCCAAAACTGCTCTTATACACACCTGTGATTTCAGTCACAAAATAGTTATTGTTTATTGTGCTTAGAAAATTCTCTTGAAAAAGCCACAATTTTAGGTATGTGCATAACATTGTGGAGATCTGTATCAGTGAATGCAATTTTCATGGTAAAAACCTCTTCTGGGGGAGGAGCCAAGATGGCGGAGGAGTAGGACGGGGAGAACACTTTCTCCCCCACAAATTCATCAAAAGAGCATTTAAACATCGAGTAAATTCCACAAAACAACTTCCGAATGCCGGCAGAGGACATCAGGCACCCAGAAAAGCAGCCCAACTCTTCGAAAGGAGGTAGGAAAAAATATAAAAGACAAAAAAAGAGACAAAAGAGGGAGGGACGGAGTTCCGTCCCGGGAAGGGAGTCTTAAAAAGAGAGAAGTTTCCAAACACCAGGAAACCCTCTCACTGCCGAATCAGTGCCGAGCTTTGGAAGCACAGAGGGCAACATAAAAGGGAGGGGAAAAAAAAAAAAAAATAAACAATTAAAAATCGCGGATTGTGAGCCCTACGGGAACTCCCCCAGCGGAGAAGCAGCGCAGACGCCTGCACACGGCATTAGCAAGCGGGGGCTGGGCAGGGAAGTGCGGCACGGGCTGTGTCCCTTAGAGTAAGAATCGGGCCGAATGTCCTGAGCGCTATCTGAGCGAAATAATTTGGGCTAGCAAACCAGACTGTGGGATATCTACCACGCGAAAAGCCAGCCCTAACCTAAGACACCGCCAGGCCCGCGCACAGAACAAAGGACTGAACAGAGATAGCCGGCTGCAGACCTCCCCCTCCGGTGACAGGCAACCAGAGCCGGAAGGGGGCAATCGCAGCCCCAGAGAGACACTATCTATAAAACTGTAAGCAGGCTTCTTTGCTAACTAAAACTTCTTGGGGGTCTGGACGGTCAACATCTGCCTGAGAAGGTGCGCCGGTTTTACACCCAGATAACCGAGTGGCGGGGAGGCGATAAGTCGCAGCATTGGCGCCCGCCAAGCACCTCATCGCCTGAGCTGCTCGACCTGGGAAGAACACAAAACGCAGGCCCAACCGAGTCTGCGCCTCTGAGGACTACCCGAGTGCCTGAACCTGAGCGGCTTGGACCTGGGAGCTCAGCCCAGGGCCGGCCTCTGATAGTTCCCGGCGGAACAACCTAGAGCCCAAGCAGTGTGGGCAGGGAGGTTACACGCGCCGTGAGCGGGGGCAGACCCAGTGTGGCCGAGGCACTTCGAGCACACGCCAGTGTTATCTGTTTGCAGCATCCCTCCCTCCCTCCCCACAGCGCGGCTGAACAAGTGAGCCTAAATTAAAAAAAAAAAAAAAAAAAAAAAAATAGGGTCCTCCACCGTCCCCTTTGTGTCAGGGCGGGAACCAGACACTGAAGAGACCAGCAAACAGAAGAAGCTCTAACAGAGGGAAACGCCTTGGAAGCTACAGGCCATAGATTAAAACCCTGTGGCTACTACGGATTACATAGGAAGGGGCCTATAGATCTTGAGAAATATAAGTCGGACTAAGGAACTGCCAAAAATGAACTGAACCCACAATACTCACAACAAAACCAGAGAAAGACCTAGATATATTTTTACTATTTTTACGATCAATCTTTCTTTCTTTTTTTTTTTAATTAAAAAAAAAAATTTTTTTAAGTCCTCTATTGTCCTTTAATTTTCACTTTTATAACTATTACTTTGCAAAAAAAAAAAAAGACCCTATTTTTTTTTTTTTTTTTTTTCTCTTCTTCAGCAAACTTCATATATATATTTTATAATTTTTTGACCGTGGTTTTTTTTTTTTTCTTTTTTCTTTTTCTTCTTTTCTTTAACATTGCATTTTTGAAATTCCAAACTCTACTCTAGATTTTTAATTTTAGCCTTTTGATATATGTTATCAATTTTGTACCTATAGTTTTTTTCATAATTGCTGTGACTTTTTTTTTTTTTTCCTCTGTTTCTTTCTCTTCTTCTTTTATATAACATCGTATATCTGCAATTCCAAACTCTACTCAAGATTTTTAATTTATGCTTTTTGGTATTTGATATCAATTTTGTACCTGTATTTTCTTTATAATTTTTGCGACATTGTTTTTGTTGGTTTGTTTGTTTTCTCTCTTTATTTTTCTTCTTCTTCTTTTTTTTTTTTTTTTTTTAACGTTGTATTTTTGAAATTCCAAACTCTACTCTGGATTTTTAATTTTTGCTGTTTGGTATTAGATATCAATTTTGTACCTGTAGTTTCTTTATTACTTCCACGACCTTGTTTGTTTTTCTTTGTTCGTTTTTTCTCTTTCTTTTCCTTCTCCTTTTCATTAACATCGCATTTTTGAAATTCCAAACTCTACTCTAATTTCTAATTTTTGTTTTTATGTATTTGTTACCAATTTTGTACCTTTAAGAACCCAATCTTCAGGACCCATTTTTCACTAGTGTACGAGATTACTGGCTTGACTGCTCTCTCTCCCTTTGGACTCTCCATTTTCTCCACCAGGTCACCTGTATCTCCTCCCTAACCCCTCTCTACTCTACCCAACTCTGTGAATTTCTGTGTGTTCCAGACGGTGGAGAACACTTAAGGAACTGATTACTGGCTGGATCTGTCTCCCGCCTTTTCATTTCCCCCTTTTATCCTTCTGGCCACCTCTGTCTCCTGCCTCCTTCTTCTCTTCCCTGTATAACTCCGTGAACATCTCTGAGTGGTCCAGTTGTGGAGTGCACATAAGGAAGTGACTACAGGCTAGCCCACTCTCTCCACTATTGATTCCACCTCATCTCATTTGGGTCACCTCTAACTCCCTCCTCCCTCTTCTCTTCTCCATGTAACGCTGTGAACCTCTCTGAGTGACCCTCACAGTAGAGAAACTTTTCATCTTTAACGTAGATGTTTTATCAGTGGTGCTGTATAGAAGGAGAAGTTTTGAAACTACTGTAAAATTAAGACCGATAACTGGAAGTAGGAGGCTTAAGTCCAATCCCTGACTCCAGGGAACTCCTGACTCCAAGGAACATTAATTGACAGGAGCTCATCAAACGCCTCCATACCGACACTGAAACCAAGCACCACACAAGGGCCAACAAGTTCCAGGGAAAGACATAACAAGCAAACTCTCCAGCAACAAAGGAACACAGCCCTGAGCTTCAAGATACAGGCTGCCCAAAGTCACCCCAAAACCATAGACATCTCATAACTCATTACTGGACATTTCATTACACTCCAGAGAGAAGAAATACAGCTCCATCCACCAGAACATCGACACAAGCTTCCCTAACCAGGAAACCTTGACAAGCCACCTGTACAAACCCACACACAGCGAGGAAACGCCACAATAAAGAGAACTCCACAAACTGCCAGAATACAGAAAGGACACCCCAAACTCAGCAATTTAAACAAGATGAAGAGACAGAGGAATAGCCAGCAGATAAAGGAACAGGATAAATGCCCACCAAACCAAACCAAAGAGGAAGAGATAGGGAATCTACCTGATAAAGAATTCCGAATAATGATAGTGAAATTGATCCAAAATCTTGAAATTAAAATGGAATCACAGATAAATAGCCTGGAGGCAAGGATTGAGAAGATGCAAGAAAGGTTTAACAAGGACTTAGAAGAAATAAAAAAGAGTCAATATATAATGAATAATGCAATAAGTGAAATTAAAAACACTCTGGAGGCAACAAATAGTAGAATAACAGAGGCAGAAGATAGGATTAGTGAATTAGAAGATAGAATGGTAGAAATAAATGAATCAGAGAGGATAAAAGAAAAACGAATTAAAAGAAATGAGGACAATCTCAGAGACCTCCAGGACAATATTAAACGCTACAACATCCGAATCATAGGGGTCCCAGAAGAAGAAGACAAAAAGAAAGACCATGAGAAAATACTTGAGGAGATAATAGTTGAAAACTTCCCTAAAATGGGGAAGGAAATAATCACCCAAGTCCAAGAAACCCAGAGAGTCCCAAATAGGATAAACCCAAGGCGAAACACCCCAAGACACATAGTAATCAAATTAACAAAGATCAAACACAAAGAACAAATATTAAAAGCAGCAAGGGAAAAACAACAAATAACACACAAGGGAATTCCCATAAGGATAACAGCTGATCTTTCAATAGAAACTCTTCAAGCCAGGAGGGAATGGCAAGACATACTTAAAATGATGAAAGAAAATAATCTACAGCCCAGATTATTGTACCCAGCAAGGATCTCATTCAAGTATGAAGGAGAAATCAAAAGCTTTTCAGACAAGCAAAAGCTGAGAGAATTCTGCACCACCAAACCAGCTCTCCAACAAATACTAAAGGATATTCTCTAGACAGGAAACACAAAAATTGTGTATAAATTCGAACCCAAAACAATAAAGTAAATGGCAACGGGGTCATACTTATCAGTAATTACCTTAAACGTAAATGGGTTGAATGCCCCAACCAAAAGACAAAGACTGGCTGAATGGATACAAAAACAAGACCCCTGCATATGTTGTCTACAAGAGACCCACCTCAAAACAGGGGACACATACAGACTGAAAGTGAAGGGCTGGAAAAAGATTTTCCATGCGAATAGGGACCAAAAGAAAGCAGGAGTAGCAATACTCATATCAGATAAAATAGACTTTAAAACAAAGACTGTGAAAAGAGACAAAGATGGTCACTACATAATGATCAAAGGATCAATCCAAGAAGAAGATATAACAATTATAAATATATATGCACCCAACACGGGAGCACCGCAGTATGTAAGACAAATGCTAACAAGTATGAAAGAAGAAATTAACAATAACACAATAATAGTGGGAGACTTTAATACCCCACTCACACCTATGGATAGATCAACTAAACAGAAAATTAACAAGGAAACACAAACTTTAAACGATACAATAGACCAGTTAGACCTAATTGATATCTATAGGACATTTCATCCCAAAACAATGAATTTCACCTTCTTCTCAAGTGCACATGGAACCTTCTCCAGGATAGATCACATCCTGGGCCATAAAGCTAGCCTTGGTAAATTCAAAAAAATAGAAATCATTCCAAGCATCTTTTCTGACCACAATGCAGTAAGATTAGATCTCAATTACAGGAGAAAAACTATTAAAAAATCCAACATATGGAGGCTGAACAACACGCTGCTGAATAACCAACAAATCACAGAAGAAATCAAAAAAGAAATCAAAATTTGCATAGAAACGAATGAAAATGAAAACACAACAACCCAAAACCTGTGGGACACGGTAAAAGCAGTCCTAAGGGGAAAGTTCATAGCAATACAGGCACACCTCAAGAAACAAGAAAAAAGTCAAATAAATAACCTAACTCTACACCTAAAGCAACTAGAAAAGGAAGAAATGAAGAACCCCAGGGTTAGTAGAAGGAAAGAAATCTTAAAAATTAGAGCAGAAATAAATGCAAAAGAAACAAAAGAGACCATAGCAAAAATCAACAAAACCAAAAGCTGGTTCTTTGAAAGGATAAATAAAATTGACAAACCATTAGCCAGACTCATCAAGAAACAAAGGGAGAAAAATCAAATCAATAAAATTAGAAATGAAAATGGAGAGATCACAACAGACAACACAGAAATACAAAGGATCATAAGAGACTACTATCAACAATTATATGCCAATAAAATGGACAACGTGGAAGAAATGGACAAATTCTTAGAAAAGTACAACTTTCCAAAACTCGATCAGGAAGAAATAGAAAATCTTAACAGACCCATCACAAGCACGGAAATTGAAACTGTAATCAAAAATCTTCCAGCAAACAAAAGCCCAGGTCCAGACGGCTTCACAGCTGAATTCTACCAAAAATTTAGAGAAGAGCTAACACCTATCCTGCTCAAACTCTTCCAGAAAATTGCAGAGGATGGTAAACTTCCAAACTCATTCTATGAGGCCACCATCACCCTAATACCAAAACCTGACAAAGATCCCACAAAAAAAGAAAACTACAGGCCAATATCACTGATGAACATAGATGCAAAAATCCTTAACAAAATTCTAGCAATCAGAATCCAACAACACATTAAAAAGATCATACACCATGACCAAGTGGGCTTTATCCCAGGGATGCAAGGATTCTTCAATATCCGCAAATCAATCAATGTAATACACCACATTAACAAATTGAAAAATAAAAACCATATGATTATCTCAATAGATGCAGAGAAAGCCTTTGACAAAATTCAACATCCATTTATGATCAAAACTCTCCAGAAAGCAGGAATAGAAGGAACCTACCTCAACATAATCAAAGCTATATATGACAAACCCACAGCAAACATTATCCTCAATGGTGAAAAATTGAAAGCATTTCCTCTAAAGTCAGGAACAAGACAAGGGTGCCCACTTTCACCATTACTATTCAACATAGTTTTGGAAGTTTTGGCCACAGCAATCAGAGCAGAAAAAGAAATAAAAGGAATCCAAATTGGAAAAGAAGAAGTAAAGCTCTCACTGTTTGCAGATGACATGATCCTCTACATAGAAAACCCTAAAGACTCCACCAGAAAATTACTAGAACTAATCAATGACTATAGTAAAGTTGCAGGATATAAAATCAACACACAGAAATCCCTTGCATTCCTATACACTAATAATGAGAAAACAGAAAGAGAAATTAAGGAAACAATTCCATTCACCATTGCAACGGAAAGAATAAAATACTTAGGAATATATCTACCTAAAGAATCTAAAGACCTATATATAGAAAACTATAAAACACTGGTGAAAGAAATCAAAGAGGACACTAACAGATGGAGAAATATACCATGTTCATGGATTGGAAGAATCAATGTAGTGAAAATGAGTATACTACCCAAAGCAATCTATAGATTCAATGCAATCCCTATCAAGCTACCAACAGCATTCTTCACAGAGCTAGAACAAATAATTTCACAATTTGTATGGAAAAACAAAAAACCTCGAATAGCCAAAGCGATCTTGAGAAAGAAGAATGGAACTGGAGGAATCAACCTACCTGACTTCAGGCTCTACTACAAAGCCACAGTTATCAAGACAGTATGGTACTGGCACAAAGACAGAAATATAGATCAATGGAACAAAATAGAAAGCCCAGAGATAAATCCACGCACATATGGACACCTTATCTTCGACAAAGGAGGCAAGAATATACAATGGATTAAAGACAATCTCTTTAACAAGTGGTGCTGGGAACTCTGGTCAACCACTTGTAAAAGAATGAAACTAGAACACTTTCTAACACCATACACAAAAATAAACTCAAAATGGATTAAAGATCTAAACGTAAGACCAGAAACTATAAAACTCCTAGAGGAGAACATAGGCAAAACACTCTCTGACATACATCACAGCAGGATCCTCTATGACCCACCTCCCAGAATATTGGAAATAAAAGCAAAAATAAACAAATGGGACCTAATTAACCTTAAAAGCTTCTGCACATCAAAGGAAACTATTAGCAAGGTGAAAAGACAGCCTTCAGAATGGGAGAAGATAATAGCAAATGAAGCAACTGACAAACAACTAATCTCGAGAATATACAAGCAACTCCTACAGCTCAACTCCAGAAAAATAAATGACCCAATCAAAAAATGGGCCAAAGACCTAAATAGACATTTCTCCAAAGAAGACATAAAGATGGCTAACAAACACATGAAAAGATGCTCAACATCACTCATTATCAGAGAAATGCAAATCAAAACCACTATGAGGTACCATTTCACACCAGTCAGAATGGCTGCAATCCAAAAGTCTACAAGTAATAAATGCTGGAGAGGGTGTGGAGAAAAGGGAACCCTCTTACACTGTTGGTGGGAATGCAAACTAGTGCAGCCACTATGGAGAACAGTGTGGAGATTCCTTAAAAAACTGGAAATAGACATGCCTTATGATCCAGCAATCCCACTGCTGGGCATACACACTGAGAAAACCAGAAGGGAAAGAGACACGAGTACCCCAATGATCATCGCAGCACTGTTTATAATAGCCAGGACATGGAAGCAACCTAGATGTCCATCAGCAGATGAATGGATAAGAAAGCTGTGGTACATATACACAATGGAGTATTATTCAGCCATTAAAAAGAATACATTTGAATCAGTTCTAATGAGGTGGATGAAACTGGAGCCTATTATACAGAGTGAAGTAAGCCAGAAAGAAAAACACCAATACAGTATACTAACGCATATATATGGAATTTAGAAAGATGGTAACAATAACCCTGTGTACGAGACAGCAAAAGAGACACTGATGTATAGAACAGTCTTATGGACTCTGTGGGAGAGGGAGAGGGTGGGAAGATTTGGGAGAATGGCATTGAAACATGTAAATATCATGTATGAAATGAGTTGCCAGTCCAGGTTCGATGCACAATACTGGATGCTTGGGGCTGGTGCACTGGGACGACCCAGAGGGATGGAATGGGAAGGGAGGAGGGAGGAGGGTTCAGGATGGGGAACACATGTATACCTGTAGCGGATTCATTTTGATATTTGGCAAATCTAATACAGTTATGTAAAGTTTAAAAATAAAATAAAATTAAAAAAAAAAAAAAAAAAAAAAAAAAAAACCTCTTCTGAAACACTGACATTTGAAAGCATGAGAAATATTACACATAATTTTTCATGCTTTATTTCCATGGGTGCCATTCATTGGAGGAAACCAGTATTGGGTCCTCTAGGGCAATAATCATCTCTCACTGGCATTCTGAGTCTCCCCCTCCATGTGACACGTGGGAAAGGCATAACAATGTTTATTGAACCAAGTCTGAATATTGGGCAGAAATGTTCTTTCTCTTGACAAGCTTTGTTTTTGAAGCTGTTAAGAATTATCTTATGGTTTAAAAATATCCCTCTTTAGATGGCATTTGTTGTGAATTGTCCTTTACCTTGTCTGACCAGAGGCAAGGCTTTAGGAGAGCCTTCAGAACAACAAAAAGGTCCATTGTAAAAGTCAGTGGAGCCCACCAAGCCCACCCGACCCATGGGACAATCAATGGAATTATTGAGAATGGTAGATCTACCTTGTGAAATGAGAATTCTGTATCATTTTATATCGTTTAAAAGCTGTTGTAGTCCTTAGTATTTGACAGTAAAGTTTTGATATTGATTTCTATTTTTCTCATTAAAAATAACAGAAACCAATCAAATGTAGCTAGGAGTGGTCTGTCTTCTGGTACCAGGCATATTGCTCTCATCTGCTTCTGTAGATAATCTCTGCAAGTCCTTCACATCTTCCAGAATGTTCTCAAACTGCACTGCATGCAGTTCAGTGGGTAGATACTCCAGGTGACTTCTCCACCTATACAGCTTGATGGTAGAGGCTTCCTGGCGTTTCCTGGATGCTCTCTGTTGGAGGGACCAAGTCCCAAGGTCCAGTTTGGGCTCACAAGCCTTTGCTTCATCAAAGACTCCAGGCTGTCAACAGCTTGGCTGCAGTGGTGAACCTGGAAAAAAGGTCACCACACCTGAAAGAGGCCTGTATCCATGGTGTTTTATGTCACCTGGGGTCACAGTTTGACAAACACAAATGAGAGAGCTCTGCCCCTCCCTTGTCAGAGGTTCATAACACCCTTGGCACAAGTCACCTCAGCCCACAGTTCCCCTGGGTCACAAAGGATCCCTGAGCACAAGTAAGGGGAAATAAATTTTCTGGAAAAGCAGCACCCTTCTCAGCCATGAAGAAGGTGGCTCTTGGGCAAAGTCCCTTGACACCACGCTTGGACTACATGTTCAGCATGGGTTCTACGTACAAGTACAGGGGGGCCTGGGCAGGTGAGGGAGAGAAGTGACCTGAGCGTGGACATGCCTGCAGGTTTCTCTTGTTCCCTCCTGCATGTAGATTATTAGTAAATGAAAGCATCTTAATTTAAAATGTTGAGTCTTTTTGCCATATTTTGAGAGATTTTTGCAAGGAGTTAAATCTAGAAACGAGAAATTTAAGGGAAACACATTAAGTAAGATTTCTGCAGTAAAGTGACATCATTTTGCAACATGAGGATCTTGTGACCCCAAATCCTGTAGTCCTGGTTGGTGATGTTAAACATCTTGGTTCTGAATTAGCCTGATATATGGATACACTGAGGAACTAAGTCATGAGCATGTGCCATCAGAATGTGCAATAAAACAAAGCAATTCAGACCAGATTGCTAGCAATGCTGTAAGCACTAACTAGAATCCTGAAAAACAGGGTGGAATCCACAATGTTCCTCAGCTCTTGGTGGGGAGACCTCCGCAGACCCAGAGGTCCATTTGCCTCATGCAGCAGAGCTGAGCTAACCCCAGCTGATGGCCTTTGTATTTAGTCAGCACCAGCCGTCACTGCCTGTGACAGTCACTCTCTGCTGAACACCTGGAGACCTTTTTCCATACCTTTCTGCTTATTTGTCTTGTTGGTTGTGTATGTTTCAATTCCTTGAAGGAAGGAGTCAACACTTAACACCCCTTTCTAACTCATATTTAATACAGTGACTTTTGCATGCTTTTTACTATTTCCTCAATCTTTAAAGAGAGAATTGAAACATAGCCCTTCACATATGGAGGCCTCACGATGTGACCCAACATGAAGCCATTAAAATGCAAAGACTCAGTCACTGGCTTGGGCTGTGACATTGCGTATCCGCCTGTGGTCTTACCTGACTCTGAAAGAGACATTTCAAGGTCAAGTTTTGATTTTGGATCTGCTTCTGAAAAAAAAAAAAATAAAACCAACTTTTTCCTTCTGGTCTAATGGATCTGACTAAAGGATAGTTTTATGACCAAAGAAATGTATATGATGCAAATACCCTCTATTTTATTTGTTCTTCATTCAATTTTTCCTTTTTATCCAAATTCAGAATCATTAACTCCACTACAGAGGGCAATGCTACAGGTCATTTGTCAAGACTTTCCAGAAAGCCTTGGAAACCTTTCTGAACAATCATCGCAGGGTGACTTTTGCTGTCCTATCTGAGATACCACTGTAATAGCCATTGTCTAAAATAAACCCAAAGTCAGAAGAAACCTGTCTGTATTCTTGGAGGAAACAAAGCTGTCCCTCATGCAGCCCTTCCTCAGACCTCAGAGTTACTAAGCTCCCTTTCTTGAAAAGCCTCCTCAATATCAAACATTTCTGTAGCTCCTAGCACCATTAATCAATCTTCAAGACATATTAGTAATCAGTGTCACTGCCACCCTCATCCCCATGTAGAGGTCACCACAGTCCCCTTTCCTTCACCACACCCAGGAGGCAATGCAAGGGGGATAGTGAGGACGGGGCTTGATGCATGCAGATGTGGAAATAGAGGTCTTATAAAAAGAAAACTCCTGCAGCGCATGTTCTTATGCCTTCCCTTTGTCACCGTGATGCTTTAGACTTTTAGAAAAGGAAAGAAGAATGGGGACAGAAGATCTTATAGTGACCAACATCACTGGAGCCAATGTCAGGACTCCAGCTGGGACAGAGCCTCTCCAGTCTCACAGGCAGACACACGCTAGCTGGGGCCAGTACCTGCCCTCTGCCCTGAGACCCCAGCACCACTAGGATAACCTGCTGGTGCCTCAGACGGTTAAGAATCTGCCTGCAATGCGGGAGACCAAGGTTCCATCCCTGAGTTGGGAAGATCCCCTGGAGGACGGCATGACAACCCACTCCAATATTCTTGCCTGGAGAATCCCCATAGACAGAGGAGCCTGGCAGGCTACAGTCCATGGGGGTCACAAAGAGTTAGACATGACTAAGTGACCAAGCATAGCACATCAGGATGATAGGTGAGTGAAGCTGTCTTTGGTAACTCTTCTGCCAGAAATTTTAAAGAAAAATGAATAGATAGGTCTACATTTTCCTTGATCTTTAATTGGTACAAAATTTTCCATGAAGATATTGGCTAATATTTAAGAGTCTTGTTGGAAAATGGACTAGAAATTGCATGGATTAAAGACAGTTGAAGAGGTTGATGGTATGTAAGCAAAAGAGGATATTAAGAGGCACATTCAAGCTGCCTTCAAGTATTTTAAAGCCTGTGTGAAAAAATCAATTAATAGATATAAAAACAGAAGTTTTCAACACTCAACACTTTATAAATTCAATTTGTATGTATTCATTTAATTCTCTGAACAACCCTGTGAGATTCAAATGGTTATCGCCTCACTTTGTAGAGGAGAAAACTGGAGTCACTTGTCTAGTTACTCAGTCAATAGCTGTTGACAATGAACTAAACATAGTTTAACACTAGAAACATCACTTCAAATTAAAGATCAACAACAAACTTTCAATTGCATCACACTGAGTAAAAAGAAATCATGTTTGCTTTGCCAAATGCCAGGTGGAGGAGGGTGGGGAGCAAGAAAGTTCTGAAAGGAAAAGCCGTCCAGCAGTGGGATGGGCTATCATAAGGAATGGTGAGGAAATGTGGCCCACCCCTCCCATCACGGTCAGGGATCCACAGGGAGGTGTGTGAGTTAGCATCCCGCTGTTTCTGTAACACATGACTGCATGTCTAGTGGACATCTTTAGGTGGATATTACTCTGCCTTCCACAGAAGGGATTTTGAAACCTTATTTTAAATGGATGAATTATTATTAACCAGTAATTTTTTTTTTTTTTTTACTGTCTGATTCTAAAGGCACTGATTTGTGTTTCCTGTCCACCCAAGTAAGATCTTATTTTATTAAGTTACTACTGCTCCTGCAGCACTTTTGTTAAATTGAGTATGTTAGTCTGTTGGGCGGCCATAACACAATGCCACACACTGTGGGGCTCAAACAACAGAAATTTCTTTCACAGTTCTGAAGACTGGAAGTCCAAGACTGAGGTGTCTGCAGGGCTTGTGTCTCCAGAGGCGTCTCTCTCTGTCTTGCAAATGGCCTCTTTCCTGCTGCCTCTGACATGGTCTACCCTCTGTGGCCATGAGTCCCTGATGGCTCTCTGTGTCCAACTCTCCTCAGTCACACTGGAGTAGAGACACCCTAATACCTTCATTTTAAACTAATCACCTCTCTAAAGGTCCTATCTGTAAATTCAGTCACATTCTGAGGTCCTAGGGGTTGAGACTTCAACATAAGGATATGGGGCACATGATTCAGCCTGCCCCATCAACATTCTCAAGGTATGAAAGACAAAGGACTTTTCACTAAAGATGTACACTTCATATTTAAGGCACCTCCAGGCCTGATTCCTGAGTGAACACAGAGGCAGCCTACCCTGTTCCAGGGCAAACCCTCTTTACTTTCCCTCCTGGACTTTCTCTGTCTCTGCAGAAGCAAGGGTGTCTCCTCCAAGAAGGACCCTCCACTCTGAAGGCCCCACTGGTTCAGGGGTCCGTGTGGTCCACCACACCAGCTCTTTATCCTTCCTACTTCACTTGGGAGTGCAGAAATTTTGGAGCAAAATGGGGGAAAAATGCTCCCCATCCCATCAGCTTCCTGGGCAGAAGATATTTCCACCTCTTTCCCAGTAAACTCAAATGAGTTTACCTTTTCCTTAAACTTTTGTACCATTTCTAGGTCTGTTTTGTGTCCTTCTCTTTGACTCTTTGTCTAATATATGGAGAAAAGGCTAAAATTATAGTGTTAGATTTGCCTAGAGATTTTGTTTGGGAAAAGGAGCTCCTTTTATATTTCCAGTATCAGAAGAGTGTATGACCTCAGCTTTAACTTCCTCTAAAAGTGGTAAGTGTTTATATAATTTGACTTATAGTGAGTGAATCAATTTGCTTTGTATGGCAAAATTTTACATTTATTACAGATTTCAGTAACCTATGTATTATTTACATAAAATAGAACTATCTGCACTCTCTTTGAATGCTATTTTATTCTTTGAAGACATTGGAAACCATTCATTATCTGAGGCAGTAATATATTTTAATTACCCTAATAATGGCATAAATTGTCTACTTATTGAATGCCAATTTACTCCCAAAGGACAGTTACTGCTGCAGCTGCTGCTGCTAAGTCGCTTCAGTCGTGTCCGACTCTGTGCAACCCCCATAGACGGCAGCCCACGAGGCTCCCCCATCCCTGGGATTCTCCAGGCAAGAACACTGGAGTGGGTTGCCATTTCCTTCTCCAATGCATGAAAGTGAAAAGTGGAAGTGAAGTCGCTCAGTCGTGTCCGACTCCTAGTGACCCCAAGGACTGCAGCCTACCAGGCTCCTCTGTCCATGAGATTTTCCAGGCAGAGTACTGGAGTGGGGTGCCATTGCCTTCTCCAAAGAATATGACAAATCACATGTTGATATGGCCTGAGACCCACCCAGCTCTGCCTCTACACTAGGGCATAAGCAGGTAGTCTGTGAGAGACAGCTTTTGGTCAGAATTCTCACTAATTACTATCTCTGTAAGTACTCTCAAGAAGTAATACACAGTATCGTGCATTGAAGTAAAGTAAAAAAAAAGAAGTAATAAACAAAAATCATGTCCAAAAGAATCTGTTTTTTATTATTAAGACAATGGCTATATTAAAACATGTCCTAAGACAATTTTGTCTAAGCACTGAAATGAAATATTTCCATTGAAAAGGAAGGGAATAGAGGTTGCTTTATAAAGCAGGTCATAAATTAATGATGTTAGACTGTATTTACTGTAATTACTGTAATTCTGAAATCCTCAAATCTCTGAAAATTCAAAGCTGTGTTAAATTTGACACTGAAGTTCATGGGCTAGCAAAACCTGATCTGAACTAATGGAAAGTTATTTGCAGAGTTTATTTATTCTACTTTTGGATATTTCTATATTTTACTGCAGAAATATTAATGTGTTTGCTTAGCGGTCTTAGATCCTGCTAGTGCCTATACATGGTAAATGTGCACCATATTAATTATTAGTTTCAAAGTTTCTAAATTCCCAGACATATCTGGTTGGAAGTTTTGCGGTACTGCGGACTCAAGATTTAGATATCTGCAGAGTTACATTTGACTACTATTAACATGCTACCAAACGAAGTATTCAACATAATGAACAAATCCATAAAAAAGCTAAAGTAGTTGTGAACTACATGCAAGAATGAGCACTACCTAACTACATTTTTTTTTCCCATTTTCAAACAGTTGGATAGAAGCAGCTTTAAAATGCATCAGGGAAAATTCTCTTTGATCAATTAAAAGAAATACATATATTCATTTAATATGTGTTGAGCACATCTGCTGCTGCAAGGCACTGTGTTAGGTACTGCTGGAAAAGAAAGTTATTGGCTGCATGCTGCTGCTGCTAAGTCACTTCATTCGTGTCTGACTCTGTGCGACCCCATATACAGCAGCCCACCAGGCTCCCCCGTCCCTGGGATTCTCCAGGCAAGAACACTGGAGTGGGTTGCCATTTCCTCCTCCAATGCATGAAAGTGAAAAGTGAAAGTCAAGTCTCTCAGTCGTGTCCGACTCTTCGCGACCCCATGGACTGCAGCCTACCAGGCTCCTCCATCCATGGGATTTTCCAGGCAAAGTACTGGAGTGGGGTGCCATTGCCTTCTCCAATTGGCTGCATAGACACAAGAAAAAAATGATTGCATTCCTGGGAATGTTTATGTAAATCTTAAAGCTGTAACTCTTACACATACTTCTGAATCAACTTAGTTTTCCTTTACCTCAGTTTCATCATTAAACATGTTGATAAACCTCATTAAGATTTTAATATTTTTACTAATGTTATTACTGTTACTGTTAAGCTTGTCTTTTATTCTATTTCCTGAAGCATTTATTATAGTTATGTAAAAACTTCAAAAACTTATTTAGAAGTTTAAATTAAGAATTTAGCTTGAACTTGAAACATTGCCTCAATGTTTATCTGAATTCCTTTGATGTAACATCAGACTGAATTTATAAAGAGAAACCTACTGCTTCTCTTTACAAATATTGCTTCTGGTAGGATCAAATGTTCAATGAAAATAGTGTTTTCTCAAGGGATTTAGAAAGGATTTTTTTTCCAGGCTAGGTTGGAAAACCATGTGAAATCCAAAGGAGGAGAAACATGTTATTTAAGCCATGATTTTTTTCTTTGCACTTCTTTTATAAGAGGTCATGCTGTAAAAGATATTTTTAAGCTTACGTTGTATATTTTGTTGTATTGAAAATTTTCATCTAATGCAATATCAAATTTCTTCAACTGTCTAAAAAATATGTTCTACTGTTTTTTGTCCAAATCATGATCCAAATGTATAACTATGGGTTGAACCTGGTGATGGTTAACATCTCTTTTACTTTGGTACAGCAAAGCTCCCGCCCTCCTTCTTTATTTGTGACACCAAGTTATAGAAAAATATTTACAAGCTAGTTACCCTAAGAAAAATATTCAACCTTCTGGACTTGTCTGGTTATTCCTGTATAGTCTCTCTCAGTTTAATCCTGTGGCTCCTGTAGTTTCTACACATTGGCAGTTAGATCTGAAAGCTTGATAAATTCATACAAAACATAATTGGTTAAAAGTCATTCTCTGATGTTGTGCACTTATTATTGTGTCACAATAAAAGGCAAGATATCTGGTTGACCAATAGTGATGTAATTTCCCTGTAGAGTTAAGTCTCCCTATTTCTTGAAACTAGTTTATGTAGGATTGTATTAGCACTATGCAAATACCCACTTTCCCATGTGGTGCCATAATGATGATTTTTTAATTCTATGATTTCTTTCTTTCTATCATTATTAGTTTGCTTTTTCATACAGCACAGTGCTTTCTTCATCACAAAGGGTTTGTTCGCCTCTTCTAAAGTGAAAGTGAAAGCTGCTCAGTCATGTCCAACTATTTGTGACCCCGTGGACTCCATGGAATTCTCCAGGCCAGAATACTGGAGTGGGTTAAGTTCAGTTCATTTCAGTTCAGTCACTCAGTTGTGTCTGACTCTTTGCGACCCCATGAATCACAGCACACCAGGCCTCCCTGTCGATCATCAACTCCTGGAGTGGGTAGCCTTTCCCTTCTCCAGGGTATCTTCCCAACCCAGGGATTGAACCCAGGTATCCCTCATTGCAGGCAGATTCTTTACCAGCTGAGCCACAAGGGAAGCCCAAGAATACTGGAGTGGGTAGCCTATCCCTTCTCCAGCAGATCTTCCCAATCCAGGAATCGAACTGGGGTCTTCCGCACTGCAGGGGGATTCCTTACCAGCTGAGCTATCAGGGAAGCCCTCATCTAAAGTTACTACTAAAAAATTAAAATCAAGACATCAATTTTCAAAGCAATAACATGAATTTTAATTATTTTATCTGGCATTCTCTATTCTGAGTTCCAAGAGTTCATGTATCGCATCAATCAAATATATTCCCATCTCCTTCAACAGTACGCCTAGGTCCTCATCAGTCTTTCAATACCACTTTGTTTTATGGAACAAGAACCCAAGTTCACTTTGAACCTTCCTGTGTTCCTTGTACCACTGTTTCTCTGAAGAGCAAGTGATTTACTCATCAATAACTGAAGGAGGTTAAAGTTAGATTCTCCAGGGTTTTGGTTAAATGGCAGTTTTAATTCTAAATCACTAGAAAGTTAACAGCCATTTCCGTCAATTTCTATTGATGAAAGAAACCTCAAGTTTGAAAGTTTAAACTAGAGTTAGAGTTAAAAGTGCCTCATTCAGAGTAATTTCTTCATATTTGTATATGGAAAATTCAGGGAAAAAAATCATTCAAATACATTACTTTTTTTTCAGAATTACAAAAAATGTGCTTAGGTGAATTTTAGACATGCAGCCAGATTTGATTTAAGCTCAGATCCAGACTTCCTTTCACTGAGAAACTGAATTTACACTCCCACAACTACATGTTTGAGCCCATCTGTTACTAACAACATTCCTGTAATATTTCAGCTGATTTAAAGGGAGTCAACTGGGTGATGGCACAGCCAGCTGGACATGGGATATGCAAGAAGAGGAAGGGCATTCTCTGCAAGAAGAAATTGAACTAGATAAAAAATTCCTTCTGTGCCACAAGCTCCTCAATCATGGCACAGATCTAGTGCAAATTTGAGACATACTAAAAAAAGTGTCAGTTATCTGAAATTCAAACTTAACTAGACACCTTATATTTGATCTGGCAACTATACTGTTAAAGCCAGTCTTTCTATGGCTGGTCGGGGAGTCAAGTGTTCCCCAGATACTCCTTATTAACCTGAACATGAATGGTCACCTTGCTGGACACTTTGTCTTAGGTTTCTGTCCCTCACCTGCTATGGCTCCTCTACAGCTATTGTGTGTGCTGTGTGTGCTCTGTCACTCAGTCATGTCCAACTCTTTGTGGGCCCATAGACTTTAGCCCACCAGGCTCTTCTACCCATGGAATTTTCCAGGCAAGAATACTGGAGTGGTTGCCTTTTCTAACTCCATGGGATCTTCCAGACCCAGGGAACAAACCTGCTTCTCTTGGATCTCCTGAATTGGCAGGAGGATTCTTTATTTTTTCTAATTAATTAATGTATTTATTTTAATTGGAAGCTAATTACTTTACAATATTGTAAAGTATGTTGCCATACATTGGCAAAATGTATGGTTTTTGCCATACATTGACTTGAATCAGCCATGGGTGTACATGTGTCCCCCATCCTGAACCCCCTTCCCACCTCCCTCCCCAGCCCATCCTTCTGGGTCATCCCAGTGTACCAGCCCCGAGCACCCCGTCTCATGCATCGAACATGGACTGGCAATCTATTTCACATATAATATACATGTTTCAATGCTATTCTCTCAAACCATCCCACCCTCACCTTTTCCCACAGAGTCTAAAAGTCTGTTCTTTATATCTGTGTCTCTTTTGCTGTCTTGCATATAGGATCATTGTTACCATCTTTCTAAATTCCATATATATGCATTAATATACTATATTGGTGCTTTTCTTTCTGACTTACTTCACTCTGTATAATAGGCTCCGGTTTCATCCATCTCATTAGAATGGATTCAAATGCATTCTTTTTAATAGCTGAGTAATATTCCATTGTGTATATGTACCACAGCTTTCTTATCCATTGATCTGCCAATGGACATCTAGGTTACTTCCATGTCCTAGCTATTGTATGAACATTGGGTACACATGTCTCTTTGAATTCTGGTTTCCCTGGTGTATATGCCCATCAGTGGGATTGGTGGGTCATATGGCAGTTTTACGTTCAGTTTTTTAAGGAATCTCCACACTGTTCTCCATAGTGGCTGAACTAGTTTGCATTCCCACCAACAGTGTAAGAAGGTTCCCTTTTCTCCACACCCTCTCCAGCATTTATCGTCTGTAGACTTTTTTTTAATTAAATTTATTTATTTTAATTAGAGGCTAATTACTTTACAATATTGTATTGGTTTTGCCATACATCAACATGAATCCACCATGGATGTATATGTGTTCCCAATCCTGAACCCCCCTCCCACCTCCCTCCCCATACCATTCCTCTGGGTCATCCCAGTGCACCAGCCCCAAGCTTCCTGTATCCTGCATCGATTTTTGATAGCAGCCATTTTGACCAGTGTGAGATGGTACCTCATTGTGGGTTTGATTTGCATTTCTCTGATAATGAGTGATGTTGAGCATCTTTTCATGTGTTTGTTAGCCATCTGTATGTCTTATTTGGAGAAATGTCTGCTAGGTTCTTTGGCCCATTTTTTGATTGGGTCATTTATTTTTCTGGAATTGAGCTCCATGAGCTGCTTGTATATTTTGGAGATTAATTATTTGTCAGTTGCTTCATTTGCTATTATTGTCTCCCATTCTGAAGGCTGTCTTTTCACCTTGCATATAGTTTCCTTCATTTTGCAAAAGCTTTTAAGTTTAATTAGATCCCATTTGTTTACTTTTGCTTTTGTTTCCATTACTCTGGGAGGTGGATCATAGAGAATCTGGCAGGAGGATTCTTTACCACTAGCACCACCTGGGAAGACCATTATAGCTACTACCTGCTATGTATTCACTATTGGCTCACTGAGAGTGGATGAAACTAATTCTGAAGGGGTGAAGAGTTCTTAGTAGGTTTTTGGCATTCTAAGATCAAAGAGATTCTATTATTAATAGATTGATAAAAGAGCAAGCAAAGGACCATATTCAAAGAAAGTAAAGAATGTTCTAGAAATTAAGGGTAGATTTGTATGTCAAGAGGTACCCTTAGAAAGACAGACATATACATTTGAGTATGAGATCCTTCCATTGGCTTACCAAGCTTCTTCAAACAATTGATGGAATCAACAGTGAAGGCTAAACACCGTTGACTGTAAAAGGCATTATAATGAACAATTTCTCCATCAACTAAAATCAAGAAGGATAACATAGACCACCTGGATTAGGATATTAATAAGCATTCAAGATATTTATAAGCACCAGGGCCTCCGTTGTGGGTTAGATGGTAAAGAATCCACCTTTAATGCGGGAGACTTGGGTTCGGTCCCTGGGTTGGGAATATCCCCTGGAGGAGGAACCGGCTACCTACTCCAGTATGGCCTGGAGAATTCCATGGACAGAGGAGCCTGGCAGGCTACAGTCAATGGGGTCACAGAGAGTCAGACATGACTGAGCAACTTTCACTTTCACCTTCAAAAATTCAGGAACCAGTACCAAAGGATATGGACAAATCAGTGAAGGATGAGGAAGAAACACAAGCCTGCATGCAGAATGGGTTCAACTGGGTATTATTTTTAAATTGGATGGCACTCCCAGTTCCAGCTTCCTGGATAATGTGACTTTAGTGGAAATACTCTCATGCCATTGTGCTTGTACATTTATACAGACAAAATATTCCTTCTCAAGCTTGTCTATGCCTCCTAAAAGTATTGCCTCCACAGTTCACTCCAGCCCTCTCTACCTCTGCCTTCAGAATAATTCAGAGATTTTCTGTGAGAATATTTGAAAGAAACCTAAGAACATAGTTATGGATGCTTTTGTGACTATATATATATATATATATATATATATATATATATATATATATAAATAAAATAAAGAGAGGAAAATCCTTCTGGGAATGTCTTCCCAGAGAGAAATGACTTAAGGTGACTTTAGATCTTTCCTCTCTGTATCATTATGATTATCATCATCATTAAAAGACTTAAAAAACAAGGAAAAAGCTGATAGCTGTTGCCTCTGGGAGGCCTTAATGAAGAGGAGTAGCCTTAGATGCCCCATGAAGCCACATCCTTTCAGTCATGGAACAATGATTCTGGGTGAACAGTTGATCCACGGTGCTCTCTAGGGATGAGAGTGTGGAGGCAGATGGGGACAGACAGTGAGTGTGTCTCAGTTACTGAATTCACAGAGGACAAAGTGCTAGCAAAATGGTAGTAGCAATGTCCCCTCTCAGCTTGCCTCCTTCCTTCTAGGCTCGCTTTCAGAGGTGGTGCTACCACTGCCTGCATCACTTGCTGCCTTGGTCAGCCTAGTATGATGCAGACCGCATGTTCATTTAGGCACCAAAGTCCACATTTTTACTTTAGCAATATCTTGAGAAGTGAATTTAATTCCACCTTATCCTGGAAACATAAGCAGAGACTTTTCTCCCTATGTATTTTCTCCCTGTTATATTTTTGAAAACATGTAATCCTTCTTCCAGCACTAATCAATCCCTGGTCACCCACCCCAACCATATGGGCATCCTTGAAGTCATAATGGATCTCTATCATTTATGACTATATCCTCAGTGCAAACCAACATCATGCCTTCCCTAAAGCAAGTGCTCAATAAAAGTGTGCCAATAAATATTGGATAAATGAATGAATGGAACTGAAAAAGAAAACTGACTTTATATGGGAAAAAAATGGAATTACTTACCCAATGTAAAAATTCATCAAAACAATGATTCATTGTGTATATGTACCACAGCTTTCTTATCCATTCATGTTGATGTATGGCAAAACCAATACAATATTGTAAAGTAATTAGCCTCCAATTAAAATAAATAAATTTAAATTTTAAAAAACCAATGATTCAAATGTGAATTCTCTTCAATGGAAAATATTCTGGCTAACAAACCATTTGCTTTGTAAAAAAACTTAAGAAAGAGACTTTGTTCCAAGAAACTTAATATTCATCCATTTCATAGAGGTAAAGATTGATAAATCATGTAGCATGAAAAGAGAAAAATAAAGTCAACATTTTAGATGAGAGCATTTGCTTCTCTAGAAAAATAAATGAATAAATCCATCTAGTGAAAGGTAGGCACTCTTCACATAATCTGTAACTACAAAAAAAAACTGGCTAATGATAATAAAATTAATATATTGCTGGGATTTTTCAAATTCCCACTTGGTTGAATAAACATGTGATTTCTATTTTATGATAAAATAAAAATTATTCATGAAATAAGGAGATAGAATTGGTATGAGTTGAAACTAGACTTTCTTCTCTTGCATTATACATGAGCAAATTGCCAAATTGCCAACTAACTTTCTAGAGATCCATTTTTTAATACATGGATGAGCTAATGTAGCTGTGCAGATGACATCATGAGGAAACAGCAACATGAGAGGGATAATCTTGTGTTTCCCTGAACTTGCTAAGTCGTTTCAGTCGTGTCCAACTCTGTGCAATCCCATAAATGGCAGGCCACCAGGCTCCCCGCTCCCTGGGATTCTCCAGGCAAGAACACTGGAGTAGGTTGCCATTTCCTTCCCTGAACTTAGAGACCCATTAACAGTGAGGTCGAATAATGAAGTAATTGGTATTAAAGGGAATATTTTTAAAATTAATTTTCAATGAAAAAAATCTTCTTTTTAAATCTTTATAATAAAGTGATTGCCTCCTGCATTTTCCATGTTTTTTAATATATTAAAATATATTTTATATATACCTTAATCATTCATTCAACCATGTTGAATCATTAACAAATAAATAAATACAAGATATTCACTTTAACACGAGACATTCCTATGCAAGAATCTTAAGCAAATCTGGACAAGTGCCCCAACTTTCCAGAGCCCAGGTTTTTGTATTTATGATGTGGGGATATAAATTCCTACATTACTAGGTAAGGAGCAAATGATGATACTTGCAAGTTTCTGTTGTAGGATTGGCAGCCTATGGTGTATAAAGAATGTCCTGTGTAATGCAGACATACACAGTAAGCACTCTCCCACCCCTCCAAGAACTCAGGGCCTTGTGGGGAAGTTGTATATTAAAATATTCATAGCACCACCCATGTGTCCAACAACCTAATGTGTGGAAAACTATGAGATACAGTGGAAGACTTTTCCATCCCAGCTCTATTAATGTCATTTTCAAATACTTGTTTGTTTTTATTTGGAAGTTCCTCTGTAGGAAAGTGTTTGTGATTTCCTTGGAAATTCAATTCCTCTGATTCTCTCTTCCTTATGAAGATGATGCTTACATCTTTAAGTACTGAAGTTTTTGTTAAGCACATTGTAGAAAAATCGTCTCAAGGGGCTTACACAATAATCAACAGCATGAGCTATATAATGAACAAGTCAACCCTTATGGACTCTGTGGGAGAGGGAGAGGGTGGGAAGATTTTGGGAGAATGGCATTGAAACATGTAAAATATCATGTATGAAATGAGTTGCCAGTCCAGGTTCGATGCACGATACTGGATGCTTGGGGCTGGTGCACTGGGATGACCCAGAGGGATGGAATGGGGAGGGAGGAGGGAGGAGGGTTCAGGATGCGGAACACATGTATACCTGTGGCGGATTCATTTTGATATTTGGCAAATCTAATACAGTTATGTTAAGTTTAAAAATGAAATAAAATTAAAAAAATAAAAAATAAAAAAAAATAAAAATAAAAAAATAAAAAAAATAAATAAAATTGTATGGGACCCATATCAAATGAATGTCAGATACTATATCCTACAGAAGTAAATATCTGGCCCTGATATTTCATATTTTAAGCTATCTTCCTAAGGATTTAGCACTTGCATTGACAATTGATTATGATACTACAGTGTATGAGTGATGCATTTGTCAAGACAGGAGATCATACTACAGTAGCAAACAACTCAAAATCAAGATGGCTTACAACAGATTTTTTTGCCATTCTCAATATGCCTCTGCTCATTTCACTGATGTCACTTGGGTACTCACACTAACAGAAGTTTCATTGCTACCTGAACCCAGAACTCTGAGTATGCTGTGGTTGGGGAAGAGAGTGTGCAAAATTGGTCAGCAATTCTTAACTACACCCCCTGGGAAGGGGTACATCTCATCAGATCACGTTTCATTGATCAAAGCAAGCCACAGGGCCAAACCTAACGTTGAGGAGAGGGAGTTGCCTGGGGAGAGGGGGGCATCATGGGTTAAAGGTACCACAGATGGCTACCAAAGCCCACCTTTTAATTTACTCTCCTTTCCACATACAACTGGTTGACGATCAACTTCTGTTCACAAAAGTACACAAAGTTCCCTTCAGTACATCATCAGGCTCTCAAGGGGACTTTCATGTCTTCAGTGGGTATAGTAGAGTTCCTTTTGATCCAGAGACCAATGAACTAAAAACCTCAATTTTCTGTCCCACGTAGCCCCCATACAGTGGTAGAACAAGGACAGAATCTCTGCAGCAAACACTTCTTTGGAGAGGTTAGATACAGTCACTAAGCCAGAGCAACTCTGAAACCCCATCAGGCAAACAACATGAGTGTCCTAAACTGTGAAGGGAGACTGTATCTTGATTTCTCTCCTTAAGAAGAATCCTCCAGTCCACATTTCAAAAAAGATTCTCCATGTTTCCATATTTCCTGCTTTCAGCTTAAACAGCCTTCTCTTGCATCTTCTTCCTCAACCACATATAAAGAAGTGCTGGGGAAGAGCTCCTCCAGAAGAGGGAGGAGTGAAGGGTGGGGATGTGAAGATTTCTACAGTCACACCTTGCCTAGATATTTAGTGCCCACATTACACCTAGAACAATCTCAGCTTCTATCCACTTATCAAAATTTAGCCAGTTTATTGCCAGTTTGATTACAGTGAGTACTGTATGATGGTAGCCATATCCACACTGTTTTTGAGGTGGTTTCCAAAGCTGCAATACTTTTTTGGTTTCTCTCCTCCAAGGAGAGTCTTGTTCAACTTAGTGGCAGAGACCTGGAGCTCATCTAGCTTGTGTGGCCACCACGCTCATGCTTTACCTTCTACTCTGATTTTGATCCAATTGAAAAACACAATAGGTAATCATACTCTACATCTGATCCTTTCCCTGGAGTATATTGAATGATTGAAAAGTTTTAGTGTTCATTTGAAGCAGGAAGTCTTTCCTAATCTAATATTTTCCTTTTAGGGAGAGAGAGAGAGCGCGTGGAATTCTAACCACTAGAGCACCAGGGAGCACTTGGTTTGGGATAAAGAATATTATTGTCCACCTTAACAGGCTCTGGGTTTGGGAATGCTCCTATATTCCTTTTCACTTCTACTCTACACTAGTCATTTCTTTCTAAGTGCACCTTTATCATGTATTCCCTTACCAAACAGAGCTGACAACAATCAGCAACACTACTAATGTTATGGATATTAGTTTCTAGAGCTAATCATTTAGGTACATGGAGCATTAGCTTCACTAGGTACAACTTCCTCTTATCTCAGGTAAGGATTTCAACAAATGTTTTTCCACTGCCTGCCTCATTCGAAACTCTCAAAATGATTTCCTCACTGACTGCCAACCAGCTATCATGCTATGCCACAAAAATTACATTTTTGTTACACTGTGGTCCTCTTCCATCTGACCATTTCTGTATTTGTCAGAATAGAATCCATAATGCTATGTAACAAACAAGACCCAAGTCTCAGTGGGTTTAAGTAATAATATTTTATTTTTTATTTATGCCTCATTTCCCAAGGATGTGAAGGAGAAGGGGTGTTGGAAGGAAGCGTTCTACTCATCAGGGACCTAGAGTGACAGGAACTGCATCTGCTCACATAGTCCTGTGATCTGGTAATGAGGCTCTGTGGTTTGCCTTTAAGGGGTAGAGGGAGGAGACTTGTGCCCTGGAATAAAAGTGCTTCCACACAGTTCCACACATTTCCTTGGCTAAAACAAGGCACAGGGACACCTCTAACTTCAGGTGTCCCTGTAGCTAGCAGGAAGATGATCTTGGAAATATTGTTAATATGTGCCAAAGCAGAGATGGAAGGGGGACATCTGATAAGTTACCTGAAGGATAAAGTAGAGAACTTGATCTTCAGTCCTACGTTGCTTTCTTTTGGAGCCGTCAATCTATAGAATTGCTTCTGAAGCACAGACCCAAGGCATCACACTGCTAATTCAACCCCACCTAATACCATTGACTGCCAGCATGAGCCCTGTCAATACTGGGACATGTAGTAAGAAAGGTTCAGTTCTTGAGACTGCACACCTGAGGTATCAGAGATGAGAGCAGCCTAAACATCCTGAGAGACTTACCCTGTTTGGCAAATGGTTACTCTAACCACACCAGCACTATGAAACTTTGTGTGTGTGTTTATTTACTGTGTATGTGCAATGGTGTGGAGTGTGTTGGAAAATGACTCTGGTCTGCATGTACTGTTTGCCTCGTTAGGCACACTTATCCTGTTCCTATGTTTATCTCCCGTCTCCAAGGTGACCTAAATATCACCGTTTGTGGGAGACACACCATGCACATTTGAGATGAACTCTTCCCTACCAACACTTAACCTTCAACTTCCTAATGTCCATCAAGGAACTTATTTTACTGTTGGAAACCTGAAATCATGTTCTTTGTTGATTCTTGTGTAATAGTTTGTTGCTCCCTAAATGGTACATTCCAAGTAGTAAATGTCTTAATTTGAGGTTCCTGTTTTCTCAGTAGCTCAGGAAAACTTTAATTTTTTTTCACATGAGTAGGTCTGTATTTTTTCTTCAAAGTTGGGATATTATAGATAAACAAAATTTATGTGTATGGTAATTCATAAAAGTCTGAATCTTTGTGAAACCAGACCACATACCCACAAAACTAGTCTTTCCTATAGTTTTTTGTTTGTTTGTTTGTTTTTAATACTAATGCTCTTCTGAGGACAAAGGAATTGCATCATTGGAACCACGTGCCTCATTTCCTGCAGGTTCCAATGTGTCCCTGAAACAGAGATAAGAGTCAGCTGGGAAGACCTGAGGTCTTTTAGGTTAGGAAAGTAAAGGTGGGTTTGAGGAGCAGTCTGGCCAGGCCAGCATGTAGAGTGATCTTAGTAAAGGCATACATGGGATCCAAGTTTAGACTGAGCTTTGAGTTAGGTCTGTGTGGGCAACAGAAGGGGTATACAGGTCCCATGAACTGTGGAACTATATCATTGATTCATTCAGTCAGCCAGTCAACAAACATCTCATGAATACATTGGATTATAGGCATCATTTAATAGCACTGGGGCTGCAACTCCAAGAAAGACACACAAGGCTTTTCTCCCACCAACTGTGCATTCTAGTGAGTGGAGGGTAACAAAGATGTGCTCAAAACTTAAGAGTAAGACTTGTGATGGGCATTTAACTAAATTAATTACTTTATTTTTTATTGAAGTATGGTTGACTTACAGTGTTGTGTTAGTTTTTGGTGTACAGCAGAATAATTCAGTTATATATACATTTTTTTTCATATCCCATTATGGTTTATTGAAAGATATTGAATATAGTTACCTGTTATATACAGTAGGACCTTATTATTTATCTATTTTATATATAATAGTTTGTATCTCCTAATTCCAAACTAATTTATCTTTCCCCTTTCCCCTTCAATAATCATGTTTGGTTTCCATGTCTGTGAGTCTGTTTCTGTTTTGTAAATAAGTTCATTTATGTCATATTTTAGATTCCACATATAAGTGATATCATATAGTTTTTTACTTTCTCTGTTTGACTTAGTTCACTTAGTATGATAATCTCTAGGTACATTCATGTTGCTGCAAATGGCATGATTTCATTCCTTTTTATGGGTATGTAATATTCTATTATATATATGTACCACGTGAGATGCGTATTTAAAAAGGTTAGTGGTTTTGTGGAAAGGTCTGAGCCCTCCTACTGCCCACTACCTCTTGCCAGGTGCACGCCTGGCCCACATCTTAGCCTCTATGAGAAGGTGGCCTGCATGGCTGTGTTCTGGAAGTGGACATGGGGGAATCGTGGGTGTCCTTTTCAGTCTGACCTAAAGACCTTCCCACCCGCCATCCACCATATTCTTTCCAGTTCCAGGGGCTGAATACATATCACCCAGAATCCTGAATGGAGGACAGTCTGGAGATGAAAGGAACCTGAGCCTCCAAGTCAGGATGCCAAGTCCTATCTTCTGGGGCCACAGTGGATTCTCTCTGCCATCAGAGCCATCTGAGGGATATAATGCAAAATAAAAATGTGAATACTTTGTTCAATCACCAGGATAAAACTTTTCTTTTCTTCTATGATCTCTCAGATTGTAATGGGACTTTTAATTTATTATTTAATGCTGCATTTCTTTGAGCTTATGAACATTCATAGATCCCAGGGTCCCTGGGGCCCTCTCCTACCCTTGCACCAAGGCCCTCATCAGGAGAAAAGGAGCATTAGAGGTCTCCAGGTAAATAGCCACACTGTGGTCAAGGATTAACAGCTATAGAGGAAAGCACCATCCCCATGAAGAAGTTAACTACATGAAACCACCATTTTTGAAGATCAAAATGAAGTGATTATCAGTATTTTCATAGGAGTTCTACCTAAAATGCCAATGATGAAGGAAATAGTCTGTGATTTTGTATTGATTACTGCTCTAGACTTAACTATGTACCCCCCTTCAAATTCATATGCTGAAGGCCAAACCCTCACATTACTGCATTTGGAGATAGGGTCTACATGGACATAACTAAGGTTAAAGCAGGTCATGAGGGTGGGGCCCTGGTATGACGGGAACAGTGTCCTTATAGGAGGAGACACCTGAGAGCTCTCTCTACACCAAGTGAGAACACAGTGAACAAGCAGAAGCGGTAAGTAAGGAGGAGGCCCCACCAAGAACTGAATATCTAGCATCTTAATTTTACACTCCAACCTCCAGAACCATGAGAAAGTAAATGTTTGTTGTTTAAATCAGCTGATCTATGGTATTCTGTTATGACACCCTGAGCAGACTAGAATAATTATTTAAATGTGCCTGTATCCCATCCTTCCCCAAGTTTCTTTTCTGTCTACTATGTTATTCTGGGAAAGCAAAAGTGATTTGTCTGGAAAGAAGTGCTGGAAATGAAGTCTAGGACATTTTCATTTCCAATTCAGCATTTTCTACAGCCTGAAGACCAAGCCCCCTCACAGTCAGGTGCAAAATTCTTACAGGAACTGAGGAAGCTGGACTCGAAAAGAGGGAAGTAGGCCTAAGTAGAAATAAGGAAGACTTCTGGTTGGGAAGTTGCTACCTCACCCCCACCTACTCAGGCCTGTTCTTTCTGTGGGGCTCTTCCCCATGTATCTGGTTGGAGTGAAGTCCTGCAGGGCCTGCCTGTTAACACAGATGCTAAACCACAGATGAACAGGTGAGGACAGAGGCTACTCCCCAGCAAAAGGTGTGACTGATGTCAAGACTAGACAGACCGGAGGCTCTTTTGGATCCCTATATTTTGCCAGGTTAAATTCCTGGCAGCTCAATTTCCGGAGTCAGTCTGACTTTTAAGGAGGAGCACCTGGTGACCTGCTAGTGGATTCCATGGAGTCCACTAGCTAGGACAGCGTGACCAAGCCTGTCCCACTTCTTTCAGAGATCAGCACTGCAAGGCAGGGATGCACTCCTCCTTGAAGGATGACACCCTGGAGTTGGATGGCCTGCTGGGGTACCTTCTTCAGGTGAATGCACTTCTTGTCCACCCAGATATCTCAGCCAGAGTGGCCTCTTAATGCCCCAGGGTTCACTTAATCTTGTCTTCTTGCAACAGAAATTTTATTCAAGAAAGAAAGCATAAGAGCTCTACAGGTATATCAGCTACAGTATCCTTCTTGAGTAGAATGTACTTGAGATATAGAAATATTCAGGATTCAAATATAATTCTGCTAAGCCAGTTCAATTATGACTAAGTATCTAACTCACTACTTTGTGAACTGAAATAGAAATATCTTATGATTTTTCAAAATATGTATGTATTGATATTGGTACACCCTGCTTATAGTGTGCCTGGTTTTAAAGACTAAAGCCTTGAAATGCTTCTCATATATCGTATTAGTAAGCACCTGAGGCTATTATCCCATGTTAGAAACAGCATCTATTCTTTCACTTGAATCAATCATTGAATAAAATATTTCTGCCTCAAAGTTGAACAATATTGTAAAAATACAGAAAAACAATCAAGATAAATAAAAACAAAAACCTTACATTGAATGAGATAGTTCAACAGAAAAGAAAAAGAAACAACAATGAAAGACATTCTTAAAAGCATGACAGACACCCACAGTTTATAAAATAATATGGTGGTGGTTTAGTCAGTAAGTTGTGTCCGACTCTTGTGACCCTATGGACTGTAGCCTGCCAGGTTCCTCTCTCCATGAGATTCTCCAGGCAAGAATACTGGAGTGGGTTGCCATTTCCTTCTCCAGGGGATCTTCCCAATCCAGTAATCAAACCCAAGTCTGCATTGCAGGCAGATTTTTTACTGACTGAGCTATGAGGGGAGCCCATAAATAATAGCCATTCTAATTTTGGCTCCCCTTCATGGACCACAGTCTTGTTGTGGGGAAGGGGCTTGTATAACTCAATGAAATTATGAGCTATGCTGTGCAGAGCCACCCAAGATGGACAGGTCACAGTGGAGAGTTCTGAAAAAATGTGGTGCATAGGAGGCAGGAACGGCAAACCACTCCAGTATTCTTTCCATGAGAACTCCACGACCAGTACGACGAGGCAAAAAGATATGACCCTAGAACATGAGCCCCCCAGGTTAGAAGGTGTCTAATATGCTACGGGGGAAGTTGTTCTTTTTGTTATTCAGTCGCTCAGTCATGTCCAATTCTTTGTGACCCCACGGACTGTAATGTGACAGGCTTCCCTGTCCTTCACCATCTCCCAGAGCATTCTCAAACTCATGTCCATTGAGTGGGTGATGCCATCCAGCCCTCTCATCCTCCATCATCCCTTTCTCCTCCTGTCTTCAATCTTTCCCAGCATCAGGGTCTTTTCTAATGTGTAGGCTCTTCGCATCAAGTGGCCAAAATATTAGAGTTTCAGCTTCAGCATCAGTCCTTCCAGTGAATATTCAGGACTGATTTCCTTTAGGAGTAACTTCTTAGATCTCCTTACAGTCCAAGGGCCTCTCAAGAGTCTTTTCTAACACCACAGCTCTAAAGCATTAATTTTTTGGCTCTCGACCTTCCTTATGGTCCAACTGTCAAACCCATACATGACTACTAGAAAAACCATGGCTTTGACTAGATAGACCTTTGTTGGCAAAGTCATGTGTCTGCTTTTTAATATGCTATCAAGGTTTGTCATAGTTTTTCTTCCAATGAGCAAATGTCTTTTAATTTCATGGCTACAGTCACCATCTGCAGTGATTTTGGAGCCCCCAAAATAGTCAGTCACTGTTTCCATTGTTTCCCCATCTATTTGCCATGAAGTGATGGGACCAGATGTCATGATCTTAGAGGGCAATTACTGATAGCTCAAGAAAGAATGAAGAGGATGGGCCAAAGTCAAAATGACACTTAGTTGTTCATGTGTCTGGTAGTGAAAGTAAAATCTGAAGATGTAAATAACAATATTGCATAGGAAGCTGGAGTATTAGGGTCATGAATCAAGGTAAACTGGACGTGGTCAAGCAGGAGATGACAAGAGTGAACATCAGCATTTTAGGAATCAGTGAAGTGGGAATGGATGGATGGGAATGGGTGGGTTTAATTCAAATAACCATTATATCTATTACAGTGGGCAAGAATCCCTTAGAAGAAATGGATAGCTCTCATAGTCAACCAAAGAGTTTGAAATGCAGTATTTGGCTGCAATCTCAAACATGACAGAATGATCTCAGTTTGTTTCCAAGGTAAACCATTCAATATCACAGTGATCCAAATCTATGCCCCAACAAGTAATGCTGAAGAAGCTAAAGTTGAACAATTCGAAGAAGACCTACAAGACCTTCTAGAAGTAACAACCAAGAAAGATGTCCTTTTCATCATAGGTGACTGAATGCAAAAGTAGGAAGTCAAGCGATATCTGGAGTAACAGGCATGTTTGGCCTTGGAGTACAAAATGAAGCAGGGCAAAGACTAACAGAGTTTTGCCAAGAGAACACACTGGTCATAGCAAACATCCTCTTCCAACAACACAAGAGGCGACTCTACACATGGATATCACCAAATGGTCAACACCAAAATCAGATTGATTATATTCTTTGTAGTCAAAGAAGGAGAAGCTCTATACAGTGAACAAAAACAAGACCAGGAGCTGACTGTGGCTCAGATCATGAACTCCTTATTGCCAAATTCGGAATTAAATTGAAGAAAGTAGGGAAAATCACAAGGCCATGCAGGTATGACCTAAATCAAATCCCTCATGATTATACAGTGGAAGCAACAAATAGATTCAAGGAATTAGATCTGATAGAGTGTCTGAACAACTATGGATGGAGGTTTGTGACATTGTATGGGAGGCAGTGATCAAGACCATCTTAAAGAAAAAGAAATGCAAAAAGGCAAAATGGTTGTCTGAGGAGGCCTTACAAATATCTGAGAATAGAAGTTAAAGGCAAATGAGAAAAGGAAAGATATGTCTATTTGAATGCAGAGTTTGAAAGAATAGCAAGGAGCGATAAGAAAGGCTTCTTCAGTGATCAATGCAAAGAAATAGAGGAAAACAATAGAATGGGAAAGACTAGAGATCTCTTCAAGAAAATTAGAGATACCAAGGGATGGCCACAATAAAAAGCAGAAATGGTATGGACCTAACAGAAGCAGAAGATATTAAGAAGAGGTGGCAACAATACACAGAATAACTATACAAAAAAGATCTTCATGACCCAGATAACCATGGTGGTGTGATCACTCACCTAGAGCCAGACATCCTGGAGTGTAAAGTCAAGTGGGCCTTAGGAAGCATCACTACAAACAAAACTAGTGGAGGTGATGGAATTCCAGTGGAGCTATTTCAAATCCTAAAAAATAATGGTGTTAAAGTGCTGCACTCAATATGCCAGCAAATTTGGAAAACTCAGCAGTGGCCACAGGACTGGAAAAGGTCGGTTTTCATTCTAATACCAAAGAAAGACAATGACAAAAATGTGCAAACTACCTCACAATTGCACTCACCTCAAATGCTAGCAAAATAATGTCCAAAATTCTCCAAGCCAGGCTTCAACAGTATGTGAACTGAGACCTTCTAGATGTTCAAGCTGGATTTAGAAAATGCAGAGGAACCAGAGATCAGATTGCCAACATCTGTTGGATCATTGTAAAGGCAAGAGAAGTTGGTTCATTAACATAGAACTTACAGCCAACAGTCCTAAAATTCATGCCTGGATGAAGCTTTTCTCGCACATATATTTTAAATGTAAGACACACTGCAGCCTTCTTGTACTTATGAACACTAGACACCATGTCAGCACTGTACTCAGGGATCATTTTAAACAGGAAGATTATCAAAAAGAGGCACAACAATGAAAAAATAAAATAAAAACACACTATAAGCTGAGTAGATGGTGAAAAGGACATCTGTTTGGAGTGTGAGTGCTGAAACAAGTGGGCAGAGTCTATTTTGACCTTGGCTGAGAATGGGCACATGGGGGCATTCTGATTTTCGTTACTCTGCACATGTCCACAAGTGACCATGAAAGTACTGAGGGTGTAGATTTGGGGGTGATAAACATAATTTAGTGAATAGGAAAGTTTGTATATAGGGGGACCTGAAAATAATGAGGACCAACTCTACATACATTAATGAAATTGCCCTTCTATATTTCCCGAAGTAGTTTGAATTTAAATTACTTCTGATACACAGATGTCATCGTTGAGCACACTGAGTTTAAGACTTTGGTATCTAGTATACATTTCTTCAAATACTAACATGCATTTTGCTGAATTTGCCTTCTCTGTTCATCCACCTCATAGATTATGGCAGCATGTTTCTCTGTAGGCAGCTTTGTTAGCTTTATTCATTTTTGCCTGTGGAGTACATATTGGTCTAAAGAATATTAGTTTCTCTAATGGGAAAGAGAAAGATAGACCCAACTGAATGTAGAGTTCCAGAGAATAGCAAGAAGAGATAAGAAAGCCTTCTTAAATGAGCAATGCAAAGAAATAGAGGAAAGCAATAGAATGAGAAACACTAGACACCTCTTCAAGAAAATTGGAAATATCAAGAGAACATTTCATGCAAGGATGGGCATGATAAAGGAAAGAAATGGTAAGGACCTAACAGAAGCAGAAGAGATTAAGAAGAGGTGGCAAGAACACACAGAAGAACTATACAAAAAATGTTTTAATGACCCAGATAACCATGATGGTGTGGTCACTCAGCCAGAGCCAAACATCCTAGAGTATGAAATCAAGTGGGGCTCAAGAAGAATTGCCACGAACAAAGCTAGGACATGTGATGGAATTCTAGCTGAGCTATTTCAAATCCTAAAATATGATGTTGTTAAAGTTGCTGCACTCAAATTGTCAGCAAATTTGGAAAACTCAGCAGTGGCTACAGGTCAGTTTTTATTCCAATTGCAAAGAAGGGCAATGCCTAAGAAGGTACAAACTACCATACAGTTGAGCTCATTTCACATGCTAGCTCAAAATCCTTCAAACTAGGCTTTAGCAGTATGTGAAGTGAGAACTTCCAGATATACAAGCTGGTTTTAGAAAAGGTTCTAGGAAAGTGAAAGTGAAAGTCACTCAGTTGTGTCCAACTCTGTGACCCCATAGACTATAAAGTCAATGGAATTCTCCAGGCCAGAATACTGTAGTGGTAGCCTTTCCCTTCTCCAGGTGATCTTCTGAATGTGAGGATCAAACCCAGGTGCAGGATCAATCTGTCACAGTGCAGGTAGATTCCTTACCAGCTGAGTCACAAGAGAAGCCTGAGAATACTGGAGTGGACAGCCTACCCCTTCTCCAGGGGATCTTCCCAATCCAGGAATCAAACCGGGGTCTCTCACTTTGCAGGTGGGTTCTTTACCAACTGAGCTATCAGGGAAGTCCAAAGGTAGAAGAACCAGAGATCAAATTGCCAACATTTGTTGGGACATAGAGAAAGCAGTTTCAGAAAAGCATCTACTTCTGCTTCATTGACTACATGAAAGTCTTTGACTATGTGGGCCACAACAAACTGGAAAATTCTTAAAGAGATGGGAATACCACACCACCTTACCTGTCTCCTGAGAAATGTGCATGCAGTCAAGAAGCGAAAATGGACTGGTTCAAAATTGGGGGAAAAAGTAAAACAAGATTATATATATATATATATATATATATATATATATATATATATATATATCACCCTTCTTATTTAATTTATATGCAGTGTACCTTGTGTGAAATACTGGACTAGATGAATCACAGGATGGAATCAAGATTGCCAGGGGAAATATCAATAACCTCAGATATGAAGATGATACCACTCTAATGACAGAAAGTGACGAGGCATTAAAGAGCCTTTTGATGAGGGTGAAAGAGGAGAGTGAAAATGCTGGCTTAAAATTCAACATTTAGAAAACTAAGATCATGGCATCTGGCCCCATTATTTCATGCATATAGATGTGGAAAAGTTGGAAACAGCAACAGATTTTCCTTTCTTGGGCTTCAAAATCACTGTGGATGATAAATGCATCCATGAAATTAGAGACACTTGTTCCTGGGAAGGAAAGCTATAACAAACCTAGACAGTGTATTAAATAAAATTCAGGACATCACCTTACCAACAAATATCCTTATAGTCAACAAATATCCTTACATAAAAACCACAAACACAGAAAACTAACCAAACTGATCACATGGACCACAGCCTTGTTAAACTCAGTGAAGCTATGAGCCCTGACCCAAGACGGATGGGTCATGGTGGAGAGTTCTGACAAAATGTGATCTGCTGAAGAAGTGAAGGGCAAATAACTTCAACATTCTTGCCTTGAGAACCCCTGAACAGTATGGAAAGGCAAAGAGATATGACACTGAAAGATGAACACCCAAGGCTGGTAGGTGCCCAATATGCTACTGGAGGATAGTAGAGAAATAACTCGAGAAAGAAGAAGAGAAGGAGCCAGGGCAAAAACAACACCCAGGTGTAGATGTGGCTGGTGATGGAAGTAAAGTCTGATGCTGTAAAGAACAATAATGCATAGGAACCTGGAATGTTATGTCCATGAATCAAGATTGGAAGTGTTCAAACAGGAGGTGGCAAGAATGAACATCAACATTTTAGGAATCAGTGAACTTAAGTGGACAAAAATGGGTGAATTTAATTCTATCTATCTATGACTGTGGGCAAGAATCCCTTAGAAGAAATGGAGTAGCCCTCATAGTCAACAAAAGAGTCCAAAATGCAATACTTGGGTGCAGTCTTAAAAATTACAGAACTATACAAAAGAGATCTTAATGACCCAGATAACCATGGTGGTGTGAATACTCACCTAGAGCCAGACATCCTGCAGTCTGAACTCAAGTGGGCCTTAGGAAGCATCACTATAACAAAGCTAGTGAAGGTGATGAAATTCCAGCTAAGCTATTTCAAGTCCCCAAAGATGATGCTGTTAAAGTGCTGCACTCAAAATGCCGGAAAAGTTGGGAAACTCAAAAGGGCCACATGACTGGAAAAGATCAGTTTTCATTCCAATCCCAAAGAAAGGCAATGTCAAAGAATGTTCAAACCACTGCACAACTGCACTCATCTCACACACTAGCAAAGTAATGCTCAAAACTCTCCCAGTGAGATTTCAATAGTACGTGAATCAAGAACTTCCAGATGTTCATGCTGCATTTAGAAAAGGCAGAGGAACCAATGATCAAATTGCCAACATCACAAAAAGCAAGAGAGTTTCAGAAAACTGTCTGCTTCTGCTTTATTGACTACACCAATCCTCTCACTATGTGTGTCACAACAAATTGAGGAATATTCTTAAAGAGATGGGAATACAAGATCACCTTACCTGCCTCCTGAGAAATCTGTATTCAGGTCAAGAAGCAACAGTAAGAACTGGACATGGAACAATGGACTGTTTTCCAAATTGGAAAGGAGTACTTCAAGGCTGTATATGGTCACCCTGCTTATTTAACTTACATGCAGAGTACATCATGCGAAATGCTGGGCTGGATGAAGCACAAGCCGGAATCAAGATTGCTCAGAGACATATCACAAATCTCAAATATACACATGACACCACCCTTATGGCAGAAAGTGAAGAGGAACTAAAATGCTTCTTGATTAAAGTAAAAGAGGAGAGTGAAAAAATTGGCTTACAACTCAACATTCAGAAAAGTAAGATCATGGCATCTGGTCCCAGCACTTCATGACAAATAGATGGGGAAACAGTCGAAACAGTGTCAGACTTTATTTTCTTGAGCTCCAAAATCACTGCAGATGGTGACTGCAGCCACAAAATTAAAAGATGCTTGCTCCTTGGAAGAAAAGCTATGACCAACCTAGACAGCATATTAAAAAGCAGAGACATTACTTTGCCGACAAGGATCCATCTAGTCAAAGTTTTTGTTTTTCCAATAGCTATGTATGGATGTGAGAGTTCGGCCATAAAGAAAGCTGAGTGGTGAAGAATTGATGCTTTTGAACTCTGCTGTTGGAGAAAATTCTTAAAAGTCCCTTGGACTGCAAGGAGATCAAACCAGTCAATCCTAAATGACATCAGTCCTGAATATTCTTTGGAAATACTGATGCTGAAGCTGGAACTCCAGTACTCTGGCCACCTGATGCAAAGAACTGACTCATTGGAAAAGACCCTGATGCTGGGAAAGATTGAAGGCAGGAAGAGAAGGGGACAACAGAGGATGAGATGGTCGGATGGCATCTCCAATTCGGACATGAGCTTGAGCAGGTTCTAGGAGTTGGTGATGGCCAGGGAAGCCTGGTGTGCTGCAATCCATATGATCGCAAAGAATTGGACATGACTGAGTAACTGAACTGGACTGTCCTTATAGTCAAAGCTATGATTTCTACAGTAATGTACAAATGTGAGCGTTGGACCACAGTGAACACTGAGCATCAAAGAATAGATACTTTCAAATTGTGGTTCTGGAGAAAAAGCTTGATAGTCCCTTATATTGAAAGATCAAATCAGTCATTCCTAAAGGAAATCAACTGGGCGTACTCACTGGAAGGACTGTTGCTGAAGCTGAAGCTGATACAAAGAGCCAATTCATTGGGAAAGACCCTAGTGCTGAGAAAGATTGAAGGCAAAAGGCAAAGTGGATGGCAGAGGATGAGTTGGTTAGATAGCATCAGTGACTCAATGGACATGAATTTGAGCAAACTCTGGGAGAGAATGAAAGACATAGAATCCTTGTCTATGGGGTCACAAAGAGTCAGACCTGACTTAGTGACTGAACAATGACAAGAATAAAAGTTTCTCTACACTTGCAAAGACATAAAATGATGGATGATGAGCCAGTTAAATAAGTACAAGAATGTTAGGAATTACCGTAGATAGAGTTGATCAACCGTGATGATAAATCCCCAAAACCTGGGGGAAAGAGGAATGAAAAAGGATGGATTAACCAACTGTCCTAAGAGAATGGGTATTTCTGTATACAAAATTTAGAGAGCCCCTGGATTGTTAATAGTTCATACTATGAAATAAACTTTTGCAGGTCAAAAATAGGCAGTTTTATATGGCTCCAGATAATAATTGGAACCAGATATAATAGAGCATAACAAAGCAAATGGTAGATTAATGTAAGGTTCCAGTGGCTGGCATTTGAGTGTCAACTATCCATATTGATGGCTTCCAGGGAGGTATTGAAAGCAGAGAGAATGGGAAGAAGGAGGGTCTTTGTTTTTGTATAAAATATAAACAGTCACTATTCACATACTCACTACTATGTTATTGAATCTGCTAGGCTACAGCTCAAATTTCTGCCTCAGTGACTGAGTTGTTAGTGGGGAAGACATCTGAGAGGTGTCTGAAAACAACTTGTGATAACTGTGTTATGATGATGGTAAACCTGCACCTTTAATAGACATCTTGATCCCAGGGGAGTGAGTTTATAAGTTAGGAGATGGATAGCATGTAACCCAATATGGTATCATTTATTTAAAAAACTTTATATACCTACATTTGCAACTGCAGGTGAGAAGTCATCACCAACATTGAATAAGTGTCTGTTATAGTTAAAGCATCATTTTAAGGTGTTGGAAAGACACACTGAAGCCTAAGACATGACTGTACTCCTTTGAGATTTTAGATTCTGGTTGGAAACATGATATATGTTACAAAAAAGGAGACATGAATACACTTTTAAACAATTTCTAGATTAGGATATAAGGGTGGCTCAGACTGTAAATCTGCCCATGATGCGGGAGACCTGGGTTCAATCCCCGGGTTGGGAAGACTCCCTGAAGAAGGGTATCACAATCCACTCCAGTAGTCCTGCCTGGAAAATCCATGGACAGAGGAGCCTGGCAAGCTACAGTCCATAGGGTCACAAAGAGTCAGGCACAACTGAGCAACTCACACACACACATAAAAGAAATATTTATTATTATTATTGTTAAATATTACATTACATGAAATTCAATCTCTTGCTGTAGAAGGTGATTTCATGGCCCAGTTGCAGTGGTTACCACACTGTGTGGGCTGCTCATGTATTCTGCTCCCACAAAGTCTCCAAGTTAGGGGATTAGTGGAAAGAACTGGGTCTGGACATCCAAGATGCCCTTCTTACCCAGTTGGTACCTAAACCAACTAAGAATTAAAGAACAACATGTTTTTGTATGAACAACACAAACACTGAGGAATGTAGCTAAAATCAGTGGGTGAGAGGGCTTATCAAACTGTGCCCCAGGATGAGACACACATATCTCCAGGCATCTTCCTGGGTGACAGAGAAGGAGAGGAGATGTTCTCCACTGGCAAGCCCACTTCACAAGGGAAAGGAGAGGGCTGTCCAGTCTGAGCATCTGGATCCATTCTCCTGCAATTAGGAGTCAGAAAAGCCCTCTCTTGTAGACTAAGTGAGTGGGAATGGAGAGGAGATCCCTCTGGCCTGGTACAATCCACAGTGCACAAATACCAGTCTGAGCAGAAGCGGGATCCAAAGGGCACAGTGCCTAAAGCCTTTGACAATTTTAATTTCTGTACACTGCAAACAGTCATGGACAGAGGGACAAAAATATAATTCAGGATCAAAATTCAAGAGCAATAAGAGGAATGCTGATTTGGACACAGTTGGCCAAACAAACCTTAAAAGTGACCAAAATAACAATCCAGAACTGAGCTTTCAGGGACAAAATTCCACTCAGTCACTTGCCCTTTAATGAAATGCAATTTCCAATTACCTCTAGGATCCTGAGTTGTCAATATGTAACAGAACTTTGTGTTAAAATGCTAATTTTCATATACAAATCATGGAAGTGGTGGCAGAAGAACCATGAGCTCTAAAATTGCTGCTTACAGGATAATTAAGAGATTAATATTGTGAAAGTTAATTGTAAAATTTTATTAATTAATTTTAATAGCCCAGTGAATCTTCTGAAATTGATGTCTGATGAGAGCACAGTCCCTAGAGTGGCCCCTGGAGAAAAAGCAGAGTTAGCCTGAAGCTTGCCTGTCCACAGAAGTGCCCTGTTGCGTCTGAACACTGATTCAGGACTCACAGGAAGGACGCAGTATATCTATGTAAATGCCATGGATTCTTGGGCTTCTCGGGCAGGGATGAAGGTGGATAAGGATCAGCTTCTCTCAAAGTGGGCTGGTGACAAGAAAATGTTCTTAAGGCCCAAGAAGCAAGCTGCTTTGTAAACTTTATTAGGCTTATATTATACAAGTAGTATTTTCTTTAGCAAAATCATGATGATCTTTCCTAAATATAAGATTTGATAATATATCTACTATCCAGATTACTCTAATAATGTCTTCTGGCCCATTTCTAGTATAATTTGGAGCTCTATGGCACAGAGATTCAGTTTAATGCTGAAACTCAATGCTCTGTCACAAGTCACAAGACCAGGGTCTGTCCAGGTGATTCAAAGCATCCCCACTGTGGTATGGTCAGTGATCTGTCTTATTCCCAGAAATTCAGAAATTAATAAAATAGGGGTTTTGTCTGAGATTTTTTTCTTCCAGATTAAGAAATATATTTAATTTTTCATTTTTTAAATTAAGAGATATCTTTTAGCAAGAAAAATGTTTGAGACATCACTAGGGAGAAAAAAGAATGTATTAATATGAAGCAGTGCTTCAGGCCTGGCTATCATATATCACATAAACATAGTATCTGAGAGAAGCAACTTTCAGGTGTAATAATCCAGTCATTTAACTGAGCCCATGTATTAAAGTGAGCATCTTGAGAGTAAGGTTCTGGAAAAAGATGAAGTTTCCCCTACAAATAGGACCTGAGATTGGTATGCTGGTGGTTACCAGGATCACCTCACATTCAGTGATTTGCTCAAAAGATTCACAGAACTCAAAAGTATTCACTATACTCAGTCATGATTTATTACTGTAAAAGGACACAGATTAAAGTCATTCAGGGGAAAGGTGAGGTCCATAAAGAAAAGCAAGCTTCCAGTTGTCCTGAAAAATGCATCAGTTCAGTTCAGTTCAGTCACTCAGTTGTGTCCGACTCTTTGCAACCCCATGAACCACAGCATGCCAGGCCTCCCTGTCCATCACCAACTCCCGGAGTTCACACAAACTCATGTCCATCAAGTCGATGATGCCATCCAGCCATCTCATCCTCTATCGTCCCCTTATCCTCCAGCCCCCAATCCCTCACAGCATCAGGGTCTTCTCCAATGAGTCAACTCTTCACATGAGGTGGCCAAAGTATTGGAGTTTCAGCTTTAGCTTCAGTCCTTCCAAAGAACACCCAGGACTGATCTCCTTTAGAATGGACTGGTTGGATCTCCTTGCAGTCCGAGGGACTCTCAAGAGTCTTCTCCAACACCACAGTTCAAAAGCATCAATTCTTCAGCACTCAGCTTTCTTCACAGTCCAACTCTTACATCCATACATGACCACTGAAAAAACCATAGCCTTGACTAGACGGACTTTGTTGGCAAAGATCTGTTTTTGAATATGCTATCTAGGTTGGTCATAACTTTCCTTCCAAGGAGTAAGTGTCTTTTAATTTCATGGCTGCAGTCACCATCTGCAGTGATTTTGGAGCCCCCAAAAATAAAGTCTGACACTGTTTCCACTGTTTCCCCATCTATTTCAAATGAACTGATGGGACCAGATGCTATGATCTTCGTTTTCTGAATGTTGAGCTTTAAGCCAACTTTTTCACTCTCCTCCTTCACTTTCATCAAGAGGCTTTTTAGTTCTTCTTCCCTTTCTGCCATAAGGGTGGTGTCATCTGCATATCTGTGGTTATTGATATTTCTCCCAGCAATCTTGATTTCAGCTTGTGCTTCTTCCAGCCCAGCATTTCTCATGATGTACTCTGCATGCTGCTAAATCACTTCAGTCATGTCCGACTCTGTGCGACTCCATAGACGGCAGCCCACCAGGCTCCCCCGTCCCTGGGATTCTCCAGGCAAGAATACTGGAGTGGATTGCCATTTCCTTCTCCAATGCATGAAAGTGAAAAGTGAAAGTGAAGTTGCTCAGCGGTGTCCGACTCTTAGCGACCCCATGGACTGCAGCCTACCAGGCTCCTCCATCCATAGGATTTTCCAGGCAAGAGTACTGGAGTGGGGTGCCACTGAGCAGGGTGACCATATACAGCTTTGACGTACTCCTTTTCCTATTTGGAACCAGTCTGTTGTTCCATGTCCAGTTCTAACTGTTGCTTCCTGACCTGCATACAGGTTTCTCAAGAGGCAAGTCAGGTGGTTTGGTATTCCCATCTCTTGAAGAATTTTCCACAGTTTATTGTGATCCACACAGTCCAAGGGTTTGGCATAGTCAATAAGCAGAAAATAGATGAAAAGTGCATAATCTCCCCCAAAAATGATGGGTTACAACTCATGCAAAGTGTCACCAGCCAGGGATGCCCACACAACCCTTGGTGTCCAGCACTTGCACTGGGGTCAGTCATGTAGGCACGTAGCAATGATAAGACTATGTCAGCTACTCAGTCTCCAGCAGAAGAGTTGTATTGACACAGCCTGGCCCTCCAACTCTGCCCCACAGAAGCTCTGTCTTCAGTCCCCAGAGGTAACACTCAGGAGCCAGCCTTCCTTGGCAGTGTGAGCCTGCTGAGCTCACCCCTGTTGCAGAATTATTCAGCCTCCTTGGGACTTGGTTTTCTTCCTGGGGAAACTGGACTAATGAAAATAGTCATCTTAAGGGTTATTATGAGGATAAAATATACATAATGTGCTAAGAACAGTTCTTAACCCCTTAACAAGAATTCCATGTTATCATTTTTTAAAATTTAATATTAAAAAATATACCAGGTACTTTCACACATAAGAAGATGGAGTACACATGCATTCTTATTTTCCCTCTACTAAATACAACTAGAAACATGGTCATATATGTCAAACAATTGTAAGAACAAACTGGAAAGAAAAGATATACTGGCGAGGGACCAGGAGACTCAAGGACAATATGGTAGTGAGTTCTCTGGGCTTTCTTTTTGCCTCATACATCCCAAACTTGTAGCTGAAAAAAGCTAAGGAGTCAGAAATCCCAATAGGAGTAGAACAACAGCAAAAAAGCTCAAATAAAGGCTGCTTTATCTAGCCAAAGGAACTAGAAAGGGGTAGCCTAGTAGGACAGAAACATTTAGGCAATAACCACTATACTACAGCCAACATCTGCAGGCCCACATCCACCCAGGACACCAAAGGCCAACTGGGGAGCCTAAACCTGTAACAGCACAGGCTATCGTGGGGGTCCAGCCCCATTCTGCAGTGGTGTCAGAGAAAGCTGATAAGGAAGTAGGATTTTCATTTTTGATACGCAGTAATGATCCCCCATTTCACATAATGTCAGTGGAGACCATATAAGGAGGCAGGACTTCCTGGCCATGATATTGGTATGAAGCACCTCTCTTGCTTCCAACTGGGGTGGGATCAGAGGAAGCCTGGTGGAGAGCCAGAACTTTTGGCAGTTCCCAGTGGTAGAGAACACACTATACGTGGAGACTACGTGGATGGTGGCAGTGAAGGCTCTCTGCTGCATTCCAGGCATGGTGACATCCATAGAGGTCTACTGGCAAGCTGCAACTCCCACCCAATCCCTCTCATAACAAGAAGGCACTCCTTCCCTCAAGTGTCAATGAAGGCTGATGGGGGGAGAGAAAAGCTTATAAAAGAAACTCAAAAAATGGCTAGAAATATCCTAAATTTTGTAAAATCCATAAATGTGGAGATACTTGAGGCTATACAAACCACAACTAGGGTAAATCCAAAATAATCTACATCAAGATCCATTATGGTCAAACTTGTTACATACTTATGTGGGAAAATCACTTTGAATGACAGTGGAGTCCTCTGAAAAAACTATGGAGGCCAGGAGGAAGTGGTAAAACATTGTTTTATGTTAACCTATAAGTTTATATCCAGAAAAGATGACAGAGTTACCCAAAAATCCTCATCCCAAAGTGAATAAAAAAGTTGTATTTTTTCTTCCTCATCTGAATCAAAGTCCCCATTTCCTGCCCCAGGCTTCATCTCTTGCTAGAATGAATGACAATACAAACATTTAGACACTGTAGAAGGAACCAGCTATTAGTCACAGTGGCACATTTACTCAAGCTCTGTGGCCCCCACATGGAGGTCACAGAGCAAAATGACATTGGAACATTTCCCGAAGTTGGAGATGACTTTCAATCTTGTTGTATAAAATTGTGCTATTTGTAATTTATTGAGTTAGCCAAAAAGTTTGATTGGGTTTATCCATAGCATTTTATAGAAAATCCAAACAAACTTTTTGGCCAACCCAATATATGGTATTGATTTTCTTTTGTGAAAAACCCCTTTAAAAAAATCTTTTATTTATAGCATCTTTTACTTCTCACTTTCTTACATATATACTTTCAAAATATAGCATGTATGTTGAGAAAATCTTAAATATCTGTACTAGTCTACACTGGAGAGCTGTGCTAGCCAACACTAGCCATATATAGCTATTTAAATTTAAAAGTAAAATCAAATTCTGTTCCTCCACTGCACTAGGTACATTTCAAGTGAAGTGTTCAATGTGGCTAGTATCTCTAGTATTGACATTTTAGATACAGAACATTTCCATCATCAAAGAAGCCCTGTTAACAGCACTAGTTCAACTGCTGTTTTTATTTTGGGGGCATATTTCTCTTCTTGTAAAACTGTTTTACATGAATAGTGAACTGTGGAATTATGTGGTACAAATGTATATTCAAGTTATCACATTGAACAAATCCAGTTTTGCTTCAACATTCTACATCTTTTCTTAATCTCTAAGTCTCTTTGTCAGAAAGTTCATCTATTCATTGGAAATATTAGGTGCCCAGAGGTGAAGATCATTTTACTTTAAGGAAGAAATCAAAATAAAGCCTTATAAAATTTATAATATAAAGTATAGACGACTAAAATATCCCCACCCCAGCACACACACACACACACACACACACACACATAAATAACATCATTCACAATTCAAGGTCCCCAAAGTTATCTGTGTGCTTTGTTTAACTGATAATAATATTTAATTGCAAGGTTTGCATGTTTCTCTTCTTGCTGTTAAATGCTTTCGTATTGTCCTCATGCAATTAAGAACTGGCTACTATATTTAGCATAAAAATTTAATTGAAAAATTGTATACAGCTCTCTAAACAATATACTTAGAATGAAATTATCAAGATTAATTTAAGTAATTAATTGCCCCTGTTTTTATGTCAAGACATCTTTTGCTCAAGTGACAAAATAAAATACTCATGTAAAGATGGTGATATTGGGTTACTGGCATCAAGTGTAGGCCTAGAGTAAGAAAATAGTCCCAAATGCAGGAAACTCTTGGGCAGATAGTAGTATGTGACTTGTTATAAACAGGAAATCTTTTAAACAATTGAAGCTATAGAATCAACTCTAAAAACGTACTACATCCTTAACAGGAAATGAAGAGATAAACAGGAAATCTTTTAAACAATTGAAGCTATAGAATAAAATCTAAAAATGTACTACATCCTCAACAGGAAATGAAGAGGCCATGCTGACTGACACTTCCCATTCAGTGCTGTACCAGGGTACCAACAGTCACCTCCAGTAAAGGGATTATCCATGACTTCATTTTAGTTGGGTCTGTGATGCCCAAGTTTTCATGTGCTTATGAATCAACCACAGAGCTTGTTAAAATTCTGATGCCTGAGCTTTATCCTAAAGATATTGATTAACTGAGTCAGGGTTGGATCAAAGAATCTGCATTTTGAAAAATACTCCATGTCATTGGATGAAAGTATTCCATGAACCACTCTTTAAAAAGCATGAACCAAAGGTTATTTTCCTTCATAGATTTTCTAATCTAATTTTTAAACTGTTTCTTACAATGTGTAAGAACGTGAGTCAGAGAATCATGCATCCTGGTTAAAATCTTACATCTGTATTTAGTCTTACTAACCTTGGGTAAATTGCTTACTGCTTTCAACAGTGAGTGTATTTATCCTCAATATTGTTGTAACTACTCTTGTCATCACCACCTTTATGAACCTTACATGTGGCAGAAGAATGTCTTCTGGGCAGCTGTGTGGCATCCTGTTGGATTAACAACCCAATCCAATAACCACTACAGTCACAGAATTATTTCTTCTTTTCTATAGCTTTAGAATCATTATTCTTCTCTTTTTCTCTTTCTTCCCATTCTTTTTCTCTCTCTCCATCCCTTCCTTTCTACCTCCCATCTGTCCTGATAGTTATAATCTGACGTTCATTCTTAAGACTATAATTTATCCCATAGTTTGTAAATATCATGTATATGTATCTTTTAAATTGAAATCAGAAGTTTTATTTATGGAGCTTTTCAAGTGTACACATTCTAACTGTGGGTCATTGAACTAAGGTCATTTTATGGACACACATTTTAAAGATTTGTTAAAATTGACATTACTGTCTTCTGCTCGCAGCAGTGACCTGCCTGGTCATCCCACAAATGGAAAGTTACTCTAAGTGCCTGACAGTAGCTCACACTGTAGTGAGCACTGTGGTCACAGACCACCTTAGGAGAGCATCTTCTAATGTACTTTTAAGCACTGTATCTATAAGGTTAGTTTTTATTAAAGTTGCATACTATGAAATTGATATGTTTTTTATTTATTGAAAAATGTTTTCACTTCATTTTTCGCTTTGTCAAAAGGTAATGTTTTTCATTTGCATATGGGTTGATGTGCCAGAATATTGAGTAATTCAATTAAACCTCATCCCGGGTAATTTCCAGTAGAGCAAATGGAAGAGAGATATGATATAAATAGCAAAGCCTGCTTGACAGTCTTTTCATTCTCTTTTAGTTGATATCAGGATGTAACAGCCGAGTTCTACTCTGTCATTCTCTTTTAGTTGATATCAGGATGTAACAGCAGAGTTCTAATCTGTCAAAGCTACATAGCATGGTAGGTTCTTCCTGTGCATATATTGTGTCAATATTCTGCCAGAATAATATTAAAGAAGAAACACTCAGAACCCATGTGCTAATCCAAAGGATGATCTAGTGACCTGATCTAATGACTGACAATAAATAAATCAATAAATAAAGATTCTTGTTTTTTCATGAGTTGTATTGACATTCATGTATTTAGTATTTCATTTCTTTATTCAACAAATTTGAATGTTTTATGTGCCATTTACATATAACTGAAACAAAAACCTGACTCCTTGGATGTTCACAGTCCAGTCCAAGAGAGAAGCTATTGGACTTAAATGAGATGCAGCATCAAGCCCAGAGGACAACATGGATTTCAGATGTGCAGATACTCTACTTATCATGCCAGGCACCTTGGCACGACTTGGCCTTTGCTCAGCAGGAGCTCAGCTCCTGCTGGCCCTTTTCTGGGCTTCTGGGATAGATGGGTTTAAATTTGTTCTATGACAACTAATTAACACAGGCCCTTTTCTCTGTGGTCTCCCTTGGTCCATTTTCTTTTATCAGGCTTTTCACACTGCCCACAACTTTCCTCCAGACAAAATCAATCACTCCAATGTTGTATTAGTTTCAGGTATACAACAAAATGAGGCAGCTATATATAACATATTCTATTCTTTTTCAAATTCTTTTCCTATTTAGGTTATTACAGAACATTGAATAGAGTTCTCTGTGCTTTACAGCAGGTTCTTGTTCACTTATTTTACATGTACATGTGTGTGTGTGTTAATCCAAAACTCCTAATTTACCCCCTGCTCCACTTTTCCCTTTTGGTAACCCTAAGTTTGTTTTCTATGTCTCAGTCTATTTCATTTGCATCACATTTTTAGCTTCCACATATAAGTGATATCATATGGTATTTGTCTTTCTCTCAGACATAAAAAAGAATGAAATGCTGCCATATGTGGACATATGTGGACCTAGAGATGATCACATTAACTGAAGTAAATCAGACAGAGAGAGTACACACCTCTTTCGAGCAGCCATCCCATTTTATTACAATTGTGGTTTATGTTTGTTTCCTACAGAAGAAAACCTCCGGGAAAACAGAGCCCGGCCATGCTATGTCCTTGCAGCGTTTGTAGGTCCTCACGATGTGTCTTAGCCTGTCCTGACTCGAGCAGGAGGACAGCCATCCACCACCATGGTTGCGGTTCACCCTCCCTGCCAGCCTCATTGCCTCCTGCCTCTTTGTCTTTCTAAGTGATGCAGGGAGATTCTGCAACAAGAAATAATAACAGGTAGCCCTCTTGTGGATGAGCGTGAGATGAACCCCAGTTCCTATTTTTGTGAGAAATAAGTAAGCCTTCTTGATAAGACACACCAATAACATTTTTCCTGCCACCACCCTGGGGCCGTCCTGCCTTTGTGTTTCAGCAGTGACTCTCACAGGAGATTAGGACATCGCCCATGAGGCCTGCCTCTGTTAGCTTGGTGGGTGTCTGAGTTTTCAGGCAAAAGGAATGTTTTGGCTGCAAAGGAGTTTTTTCTGTGTTTTGGCCTGGAAACTCTCCATGGCTATGCTTCTGGCAAAGCAGGAACTGTGATGGTGAGTAATAACTTCAGACTGTTAATCAATGCGATGCACAAAGTCCAACAGTTTTTCAAACCCAGCCCCAGTCAGAGCTTTGTGTTATAAATCATCTGAGATTAAACTGAATGAAACACCAAATTTAAGTACAGAACCCAATCTGCTGGACGAAACTGTCCCTAAAATACAGCATGAAAGTCACACCTCTGATGCTCCAGGCTCATTTGTTACTCTTGAAGGTTATTTATAATACAATTGAAGAAACAATATGCTTTTTTTTTTTTTTAAATTACCTTTAAGGCCTCTCTTTCCCCTTTGGAATATCTCATCTTTTTATGTCATGGGAAAAAAAAATGGTTAGAAAAAAACTAAAATTTAACTTACAGATTCTGAGCATGTTTCCGTGTGAGAAGGGAATCACTTCACATTTTGAGCAGTAAAATGAATCTGAATTCTGTCACACATGTGATTGTCTCCTAGGAGACCCATACGTAAATCATCACCATGGAGACCACTTGGACCCTCACTGCTCAAAATCACAAACATGGATAATCAGCAGGGATTTGTTTGGGGGAGGAAAGACTATTACTACCAGCCATGCCTTACAAACCATGACAGAATTGTGTGCCAGAGGTGAGCTCTCAGCTACAGCCCCTGCAAGTGTGTTCTAGCAGTGGGGATAGGAAATCTTCCGGGCTGTGCTCTTAAAACACCTCTAGGGCCTGAGAGTAGATGGACCCAGTCTCAGAAACACAGAAGCACCAGGGGAGTAAGAAGGCAGCCAGCCAGCCCAGGGGAAAGCCAGGCTTTGGGAAGATGTCTGCTCAGAAGCAACCCTTTCTTTGTGGCCCCACCCCGTGCAGCACCGTGCTGGGGCTGGATAGGCAGAAAAATGCATGCTTTTCTGTTCTTCATCTAGTTTTCCCGAAACTCATTTTTTACCATAATCACAACAAAAATCACCACCAACAAAAATCATCAATTCTAGTAATCATATTCACGCACAAGGGCTTCTTCGGTGGCTCAGCTGTAAAGAATCTGCCTGCAATGCAGGAGCCACAGGAGATGTGGGTTCAGTCCCTGGATTGGAAAGATCCCCTGGAGAAGGAAATGGCAACCCACTCCAGTATTCTTGCCTGGAGAATCCCATGGACAGAGGAGCCTGGTGGGCTTCAGTCCATGGGGTTGCAAAGAGTCAGACACAACTGAAGTGACTTAGCACATGCACACAGTAATCACATTAATCAGAGCAATCCTTTCCTGGGTCTGTCCTTTATCAGAGCTGGGCCCAAGGCTGGGTGTTCAGACGTTCTCTCACCAGACCTGGGAGCAGCCCACTCCAGCCTTCCCTCACCTTCATCTTGGTGATCATGGTGCTTGCTGTACACTGGCTGTACTGACAAAATGATAATGATGTCAAGAAGTTTTGAAGATGTCTCTTGTGGGACTCAGAGAAGGCAGTGGCACACCACTCCAGTTTTTTTGCCTGGAAAATCCCATGGACAGAGGAGCCTGGTAGGCTGCAGTTCATGGGGTCTCGAAGAGTCAGACACAACTGAATGACTTCACTTTCACTTTTCACCTTCATGCATTGGAGAAGGAAATGGCAACCCACTCCAGTATTCTTGCCTGGAGAATCCCGGGGATGGCAGAGCCTGGTGGGCTGCCATCCATGGGGTCGCACAGAGTCGGACACAACTGAAGCGACTTAGCAGCAGCAGCAGCAGCTTGTGGGACTAGTTAGATGTGCAGTGGCAATGTTGCCTAGTAACCACTCCTGGGGTCTGGTTTGGTAGGCTCGAAGATGACCAGGAAAGGGAAGAAATGTTTGAAAAGACACAAGTCAGAGTTTTGGTCATTCTGTAGCAATCATGCACATAATAATTCTCTTTAGATTTGGAGCAGCTGGTTTTCAAGTTTTATATGTGATATCAGGAAATGTGAACTCTGGTCATCTGTCTTATTAATGTGATTTTGGATGCTGATATTATTTAAACATTATGCTTCTAACCCTTTTATAGTGAATTTATTCAGCAAAGACTTACATCTTCCTATCCTCTTGAATCCCTAAGAACACTTTTTTAGATGGTATTCTTTGAGAATTCAGATGTAAAGTCAAATGGGAGAAAGGATGGCACATTTCTTTATTTTGAAGATAATGCAAGGGTCATAGTAAACAATAAAGGCAAAATGAAAGTTTCCGTCAGCCAGGACAAGTTGAAAGGAGTATGCAGAGTTGTGGGCTTCCCTGGTGACTCAGAAGGTAAAGAATTCACCTGCAGTGCAGGAGACCTGGGTTTGATCCAGGTCTGGGTTGATCCAACCTGGCTTGGGAAGATCCCCTGAAGAAGAGAATGACTACCCACTCCAGTATTCTTACCTGGAGAATTCCATGGACAGAGGAGCCTGGGGGGCTACATCCTATGGAGTCGCAGAGTCAGACATGACTGAGTGACTAACACTTTCACTTTTTTTCACATGCAGACTTGTAGCCCAGGATTACAGTCAATGGTGGTGGTTGTTGTTGCTGTTAAAAAGCCATGAAGGACAGAACTCAGCTCCTCTTCTGCAGTGCTTTCCAGACTTCACAGCCACTCCTGCCCACCACTAGCCACCTGGGCTTCTGTGGGATTTCCTGTGCATTACACCCACTTACTCAGATCCAACTTCTCCTGGGTTAGTTGGGCATATAACTGCTTCTCCAGCTGGCCCAAAAGCTCCTTATGGCAAATATCTGTGTGATTTACCTCAAAGTACCTCATTTTCATCCATTCATCCATTCAATATAAGTTTATCAAGCGTCTGAGTACCAGTTGTTGAGGACATGGTGCTGAAAGAGACTGCTGGGATGTAGCCCAGTGAAAAAGTGAATGGTCCAGAGGGGCCAGATGGGCTGCATGGAGAAAACACTTGCTTGGAGGGAGAATGCCCAGAGCAGAACACTGCTGCAAGCCCTAGCTGGGGAGAGCTGCCCCAAAGGACAGCAGAAGTTTAGCCTGTGTGGGACAAGCAAACAAACTAAAGCAAAGCAGTTAGTCTCAGGAAAAAGTGAGTACAAAAGCCTAGGCAGACAAATGGGTGGGGGTTGTTCTAGAAACTGAAGACAGGTAAACACAGTGGAGGTTGGTATGTGCAGTGTGGGTGGGTCCAGGTCCAAAGACTCCTGAGGAGCTGTGACTCCACTCAAGGTGAGAAGCAGGCCAGCAGATGATGCTCAACAGGATGGCTGGCTGCCAAGACATTCACTCTAACTTTTTTGAAGAGGTTGGAAGTAGGCGGGAATGGAGCCCACTCTGAATAGGTGATCATGGTTTGACCGTGGTTGTGTCAGATTGTGAGGGTTTCTTGCCTCAGGTGGCTGTAATAAGGCCTGTCAGGGCCAGGAGGGGATGGTCAGAACTAAGGAGGAAATGGCATCACAGCACCAACTGCCTAAGTTTCTGGCTTCAGGGCTATATCTGAAATGGGGAGATAACAGGACAGAGGAGTCACCCTGCAAGAGTGCTCTTTAACAGGAGCCCCATGGCCCTCAGGGAGGATGCAGGGAATCAGTCAATGGCTGCTGGAGACTCCAGTGTGTGCCATCTGTCCATACCTCCTCTGCCTCCCTTAAATGCTGGAGAAATAGCACTGTTACCAAACCAATCTTGGGTCTGCTTGGCCACCAAGAGTAAAGCTGATCTGCTGACTCTGGGTTGTGGTGAAGAAAACTGCGGTGTTTGTTGTAGGAGCCAAGCAAGGAGTCTAGGCAGCTAGGGCTCAAAAGACCTGAACTTCCCAATGGCTTTCAGGTAAAGGTTTTTAAGTGCAGATAAGGAAGAAGGATTGTGGGGTGTGTGGTCAGTTAGTGACATTCTTCTGGCTGGTTGGTGGTGAGGTAATCAGGAGTCAACATCATCAACCTTCTGTTCCAACTGGTTTGGGGTCTATGTGCTTGTGAGCAGCAAGCAGTTAATTTCTTCCACTTGGGGGTGGGGGTTCAGTATCCACAAAACAGTGCAAAGGATGTGGCTCAGGAACACAACAGAGAGCAAAAAACAGAATTAGTGGGAAAAAAAAGTGAGGAAGGAAGGAAGCAAATGAATGCTTATATAAATTACATATAAACATATCCACAGAAAGTATGCATTTATTCTTACAATATTTGTGAGGTTGGCAGGACAAGAATTATCAAGTGCCATTTACAGGAGGACTTGAAAGCTCAGGAAAGAACTGGTTTGCCTCAGGTGAAGTGTCTAGTAATAGAAAATGACCCTTGAATCTGATTCTAATCCCAAAGCTCTTCCACAATAGCAGACCACTTCCACACATGACTGAAGTATGTAAGGATCTCTTAGAAAATTGTCAGAAATAGCATTGAGCATGTCCCTTGAACAACCTGGAAAGTAACTCCGTCAATAAAAAGGCATCCTGCACAGATCAAAGGTGCTGTGTGCATGAAGAATGTCTTATGCATTCAACTGGGGCCCTGGTCACCAAGCGAAGCCAAAGCATGTGTGAGATTCAATTTAAACAACTAGAAGTCATCATTACAGTCCTCAAAGGCAACTAGAATGGAGTTTTTCATTAACAGAATCTTTGCTTTTAGGAAGACCTGTATCGATTTTGAGACTATTTTGTCTCTACCATTAAAGTTCATATTAGAAGGACTGCTGGCTCAGACAAATAAACATCATGCATCTTTTATAGACCAATAAGGATGAAGTATCCCCAACCACATCTGGCTATTAGGATGGTTAAGAAAACAGCTGGAAACCAGATATCATTCGCCATCCATCTGTTGTTGGAATGGAATATCTAATGAAAGATTGCACTATGGTAAAATAACCCATAATCTATAATACTTGAAATTCAAAGAGAGTTCAAGGTTGGAAAGAAACTCACCAAGCATCTAACCAAGCTATTTTGATGTTCATGAACACAGATTTTAAATAGAAATGAGTAAACAAAATCAGATGACAATAAATGCAATAAAAGAAAAGTCCCATTTAAATCCAAGCACGAATATCATGTTTTCAGAGACTGAGGCACAAGATCTACATAACAGAAGGGATATTAAGACAATAGAAAATATATTTTCAGACAAAAATTCTATTTCCTTGGTTTCAAACAGCCACACTCCACCTGCTTTGTTGACTTCTCTAAATATATCCCTGGCTCATTTTTCTCCTATATTATCCTTTAACCTATCAATTTAACATTTTCCATCTCTTCTAACTTCCAGATGTTCAAACTCTATTTAGAAAAGCCAGAGAAACCAGAGATCAAATTGTCAACATCCATTGGATCGTCAAAAACGCAAAAGAGTTCCAGAAAAACATCTAATTCTACTTTATTGACTATGCCAAAGCCTTTGACTGTATGGATCACAACAAACTGTGGAAAATTCATAAAGAGATGGGAATACCAGACCACCTTACCTGCTCCTGAGAAATCTGTATGCAGGTCAAGAAGCAACAGTTAGAACCTAACATAGAAAAAAAAAAAAAAAAAACACACACACACAATTGTTCTAAATCAGGAAAGGAGTATGACAAGGCTGTATACTGTCACTTTGCTTATTTAACTTATATGCAGAGTACATCATGCTAAAAGCCAGGCTGGTGAAGCACAAGCTGGAATCAAAATTGCCAGGAGAAATATAAATAACCTCAAATACACAGATGACACCTCCCTAATGGCAGAAAGTGAAGAAGAATTAAAGAGCCTCTTGATGAAAGCAAAAGAGGAGAGTAAAAAGTAGGCTTAAAACACAACATTCAGAAAACCTAAGATTATGGCCTCTGTTCCCATCACTTCATGGCAAACAGATAGGGAAACAATGGAAACAGTGAACGACTTTATTTTCTTGGGCTCCAAAATCACTGCAGATGGTGACTACAGCCATGAAATTACAAGACACTTGCTACTTGGAAGAAAAGCTATGACCAACCTAGACAGCATATTAAAAAGCAGAGACATTATTTTCCAACAAAGGTTGGTCTAGTCAAAGCTATGGTTTTTCCAGTAGTCATGTATGGATGTGAGAGTGGGACCATAAAGAAAGCTGAGTGCTAAAGAATCAATGCTTTCAAACTGTGGTGTTGGAGAAGACTCTTGTGAGTTCCTTGGACTGCAAGGAGATCCAACCAGTTCATCCTAAAGGAGATCAGTCCTGGATATTCATTGGAAGGACTGATGCTGAAGCTGAAACTCCAATACTTTGGCCACCTGATGTGAAGAACTGGCTCATTGGAAAATACCCTGATGCTGGGAAAGATTGAAGGTGGGAGGAGAAGGGGACAACAGAAGACGAGATGGTTGGATGGCATCACCGAAGTGATGGACCTGAGTTTGAGCAACCTCCGGGAGTTGATGAAGGACAGGGAAGCCTGGCGTGCTGCAGTCCATGGGGTGGCAAAGAGTCAGACACGACTGAGCGACTGAAGTGAACTGACCTGAACTAATCTCTTCTAACTTTTTATTACTGTTGGAGACTTTTAAGTGTCAAAGCCACTACATCAGTTTCTCTTAATCTGCATTTTGTCTACTTGCTTTGTAATAACATTTGTTTCATTCACTTTTTGTGCCTAGAATTCTTTCTGATTATTCACTTACTCCTGAAATTACCCTTATGCTATTTAGAAATCTGGTATCTTTAGTCCTTCAAAGCATCTTCTCTCTCATTTCTTCCTCTGGCCTTCACACATAACCAATTTTAAATGGTCCTACATAGAAGGAACATACCTCAACATAATAAAAGCTATATATGACAAACCCACAGCAAACATTATCCTCAATGGTGAAAAATTGAAAGCATTTCCTCTAAAGTCAGGAACAAGACAAGGGTGCCCACTTTCACCATTACTATTCAACATAGTTTTGGAAGTTTTGGCCACAGCAATCAGAGCAGAAAAAGAAATAAAAGGAATCCAAATTGGAAAAGAAGAAGTAAAGCTCTCACTGTTTGCAGATGACATGATCCTCTACATAGAAAACCCTAAAGACTCCACCAGAAAATTACTACAACTAATTAATGACTATAGTAAAGTTGCAGGATATAAAATCAACACACAGAAATCCCTTGCATTCCTATACACTAATAATGAGAAAACAGAAAGAGAAATTAAGGAAACAATTCCATTCACCATTGCAACGGAAAGAATAAAATACTTAGGAATATATCTACCTAAAGAAACTAAAGACCTATATATAGAAAACTATAAAACACTGGTGAAAGAAATCAAAGAGGACACTAATAGATGGAGAAATATACCATGTTCATGGATTGGAAGAATCAATATAGTGAAAATGAGTATACTACCCAAAGCAATCTATAGATTCAATGCAATCCCTATCAAGCTACCAACAGCATTCTTCACAGAGCTAGAACAAATAATTTCACAATTTGTATGGAAATACAAACGGCCTCGAATAGCCAAAGCGATCTTGAGAAAGAAGAATGGAACTGGAGGAATCAACCTACCTGACTTCAGGCTCTACTACAAATCCACAGTCATCAAGACAGTATGGTACTGGCACAAAGACAGAAATATAGATCAATGGAACAAAATAGAAAGCCCAGAGATAAATCCACACACATATGGATACCTTATCTTTGACAAAGGAGGCAAGAATATACAATGGATTAAAGACAATCTCTTTAACAAGTGGTGCTGGGAAATCTGGTCAACCACTTGTAAAAGAATGAAACTAGAACACTTTCTAACACCATACACAAAAATAAACTCAAAATGGATTAAAGATCTAAACCTAAGACCAGAAACTATAAAATTCCTAGAGGAGAACATAGGCAAAACACTCTCCGACATACATCACAGCAGGATCCTCTATGACCCACCTCCCAGAATATTGGAAATAAAAGCAAAAATAAACAAATGGGACCTAATTAACCCTAAAAGCTTTTGCACATCAAAGGAAACTATTAGCAAGGTGAAAAGACAGCCTTCAGAATGAGAGAAGATAATAGCAAATGAAGCAACTGACAAACAACTAATCTCGAGAATATACAAGCAACTCCTACAGCTCAACTCCAGAAAAATAAATGACCCAATCAAAAAATGGGCCAAAGAACTAAATAGACATTTCTCCAAAGAAGACATACAGATGGCTAACAAACACATGAAAAGATGCTCAACATCACTCATTATCAGAGAAATGCAAATCAAAACCACTATGAGGTACCATTTCACACCAGTCAGAATGGCTGCAATCCAAAAGTCTACAAGTAATAAATGCTGGAGAGGGTGTGGAGAAAAGGGAACCCTCTTCCACTGTTGGTGGGAATGCAAACTAGTACAGCCACTATGGAGAACAGTGTGGAGATTCCTTAAAAAAACTGGAAATAGAACTGCCTTATGATCCAGCAATCCCACTGCTGGGCATACACACTGAGGAAACCAGAAGGGAAAGAGACACGTGTACCCCAATGTTCATCGCAGCACTGTTTATAATAGCCAGGACATGGAAGCAACCTAGATGCCCATCAGCAGATGAATGGATAAGCAAGCTGTGGTACATATACACAATGGAGTATTACTCAGCCATTAAAAAGAATACATTTGAATCAGTTCTAATGAGGTGGATGAAACTGGAGCCTATTATACAGAGTGAAGTAAGCCAGAAAGAAAAACACCAATACAGTATACTAACGCATATATATGGAATTTAGAAAGATGGTAACAATAACCCTGTGTACGAGACAGCAAAAGAGACACAGATGTATAGAACAGTCTTATGGACTCTGTGAGAGAGGGAGAGGGTGGGAAGATTTGGGAGAATGGCATTGAAACATGTAAAATATCATGTATGAAACGAGTTGCCAGTCCAGGTTCGATGCACGATACTGGATGCTTGGGGCTGGTGCACTGGGAAGACCCAGAGGGATGGTATGGGGAGGGAGGAGGGAGGAGGGTTCAGGATGGGGAACACATGTATACCTGTGGCGGATTCATTTTGATATTTGGCAAAACTAATACAATTATGTAAAGTTTAAAAATAAAATAAAATTAAAAAATAAAAAAAAATAATAAAAATAAATGGTCCTACATACATGAGTGCCTTCTCTAAAAAGTACTTTCAGTCCCTGTCAAAGGTATATATACAACAATGGGTGTTGCTATATCTGAAACACATTCAGATGGGGAAATATATCCATAAGATAGGAAAGCTATATGAATGTGAGCAGATATAAGAATTAAGTCCAACTTGGGAGAAATTGAACACAATTGAAAAAAATCCACATTTCTGAGCTTCCAGGAGCTCACTGAGGTGTACAGGACTCAATCTCAGTGTACTGATGGGAAACAAGGTGACTCGATGGTGTAGGAAGACACATCCCACCCTCAAAGATGGGGTTGGTCACTGGGTGCATTATATATAATGGCAGATGTGGAGATGAGACAGGGAGTAGTATATAAATTGAAAGATCATGTTTCGCCCATTCTCTGAGTCAGCCCTTTCCCACAGGGCAGAGTGGAAAGCAGTGGAGTAGGTGGCTGAATTTTCCTAACTGAGAAGAAATATCTCACCTTGCTACTCATTTAACTCTCCCTGCTTCACTATTCCCTATAGTGAATTGTTTTTTCAGAATCCACCATTAACCTGTTAAGCACAACCACTACAACTATCGAGCTAACATTTTCTGCACCATAAGCTTCATGTGAAAATCTCTGACCTACAAGTATTTGGCATTTGTCTAAGTGAACAACATAAATAATCTCTCATACTCATCAGAAAAAAATGATGGGGAGGGTTATGATGAAAATACTGCATCAAAGGGAGTTTTCAGAAGAAAAGAGAAAATTTCAGATACCTCGTCATGCAGTGAGTGCCAAATAATAATGGTCTGATTTAAATAAATACAGTCATCAGATAATCAAGTGGAATATCCACATCATATACAAAAGGAATTTATGAAAAGCACTTCCTCAATTATTTCCTATCACATGTGCCAGTGTTCACCTGGCATATAAACCTTGTCTCATTTATGGCTGTGGGTACTCCTGTATGCCTTTCACATCTCTCATTCTGTCATTGCCCTAGTAACTAAAGTACTTTAATGACAGCAAGCACAGGAAGACTAAAATAAAGTATTGAAAGTAAAAGGGATAAAGTATTATTAGATTGAATGAATTGCAAGCTAAAAATATGCTTATGTGAAGAGCTACTGATTTGATTAATACAGATCTGAAGTGCCAAATTCATTTTTTAGCTGCCTATCAATACTACCAATGTTGAATTAAGATGCCACTTATATTTTTTCTTGAGGATCCACCTCTGCAAATTAAAAACTGTCTTTTTATTTTTTCAGATGAAACAATGACAGACTAGGACTACATCTTTCATTTGCCCCCCTTTATTTTCCACACAGGCTTAAAACAAAATCAAATGTAACTCTAACATGGCTGTATAATCAGATTTATCTGTCTGGCAGGGCTAGTGTTTGGGGGCAATTTTTGAATGAGGAAATGGAAGTAAAAATAGTTTCAGCAAGGTAATAGCATAAGGTGTGTCAAAGGAGTAAAAAATGGGCAGCCTGAATGGGAATAATGTAAGGAAGAATATAAAAGGAGGAGAGGATTGTGGAAAAGGAGAGTGTGATGGAGAGAAGGCCCCAGGGACTTTTTATCATGTTCACCTCAGCCAGCTCAGATGTTGCCTACTGACAACCTGGACATGGCAATGACTTTCCAAGAAGCTCCCAGGAGGCTCAGAAAGTGGCAAGGCAGCCTACAGGTTCCCTGCATGTCATACATACAATTCCATGATGAAATCAGGCAGCTCTACAAGTTTTGTTAACATCAAACCCTGTACTTAAAGGACTGCGAGACATGAGACTTGACAGAGTGGTTCCATTCCCACTTTCTCATTACTGAGTTGATTATGGAAAAAGTCTTAGTTTTGAAATGATAAAGAAGGAACCAAGGAATAGTCAACCCTATTCATAATTCTTCCTGCCATCACTACCAGAATCTCTTAAGTACGTAATGGTAGCAACTATTACGTATTGAACATTAAGTTATGCTGGGAACAAGGCCAAGTCTTCCTAAGCACTGAGTTATTTTCAGAATGACCATGAGATGGAAGTATACTTTTTATTTTCAAATGAAGAACCCAACAGACCCAGGTCTGTGTGGGTTCTTATCACTGTGACCAATGCAAATCCATGTCCTAGGTTTTCAGTTTCCCGTGGCCTAGAGTAACATGACACAGTGAAGAGTGCTAATGGATAGAAAATCCATTGCCTGCCAAGCCCTGAACATGATATTGAATACCTCTGAGATTATTTTCATCTAGAAATGGGAGGTATTCTAATATCTGCCTAGTTGAGTACACTGCAACAAGGCTTACATGAAATATTATTTGTAAAAGCCCTGGCCCCACTGAGCCTGCCTCAACAAAGGCTCCTTTTCTCTGAGTTTATAGGGACAGTCTCCCCTCTCCCTCCTGGTCATGGAACCCTAACACAAATTCAAGTAACATGCTGAAAATCCCTCCTCTGTTCCCAGTGGATGCTCATCTGACACTTTCCCAAATCCACACCACTCTCATGGCAATTAGTCTGGATGTACCCACTATAGGTAATACTGACTTTGATCATTCGGTTAAGGTGCTGGCTTGTTGATCCCCCAATGTTAACAGTACATTCCTCCGCTCAGAATTTGTAAAAATCTGAAGGGATAATACTTTGTCACCATTAAATACACTGCTGTCCCCAAATCTTTCACATAACAATTTCAGCATGCATCGATAATTCTTACCAGAACTAATCATTACATTTGGATTTGCAAAATGATGATTTTCACATTCTGTTATTCTTTCTGCATTTATTAGGTATTTTATAAAGAAGAGCTTTCCTTTTTTTCTCTTTTTTTTGGAATATCATTTCTGAATTAATGAATTTGTATTTATTTAATGTATTTTTAGTTGTTATGGCTGTCCCATTATCTCAAAGGGTAAACTATATCTATATCTGTGTCTATCTATGCAATAGAATATTATGCAGCCTTATAAAGAAAGGAAATTCTGACACATGCTACAACATGGATGCAGCTTGAGGACATTATGCCAAGTGATGCAAGTCAATCACAAAAGGACAAATACTGTATGATTCCACTTGTATGAGGCACCTCAAGCAGTCACACTGATAGAGGCAGAAGGTAGAATGGTGGACGGCTGCAGGAGCTGGGGACAGTGAGAAATGGGGAGTTTTCATTTAATGGGCACAGAGTTTTAGTTTGGGAAGATGAAGAGTTCTGGAAATGGATGCCAGTGGCAGTTGCACAACAATGTGAATATACTAAACGCCACTGAGCAGTATACTTTAAGATCATTAAGATAGTAAGTTTTATATCATATGTGTTTTACCATAATTTAAAAAAAATAGGAAAGAATAAAGTTTATCAAAAATATAGTATCATGGAACAACCATTTATTGTGCTCACTGACTGTGTGGGTCAGGAATTTGAACAGAGCAGGGCATCTGAACACAAGGATGGCTCATCTCATTCAAAGGTTTGGGTCATCAGTCACATGTCTGATTGTTGATCCTGGCTCTCAGCTGGGGGCCTTAGCTCCTCTCAGCAAGATCCTCTTCATATGATTCCTCTGCATGGGCAGGTTTTGGTTTCCTCACAGGATGATACTGAGGTAGGAGATAGATGGGCCCCTAGATTGAGCTGCTGGAGTTTGTCAAGCTAGAGTAAATTGGTGTTTTATTTTCACTAGACAAAGTTAATGGTAAAATCTGAGCTTACCACATCTATTACTCCTGAGGTCAAGGAAACTTCCCCAAATGCAGATGTGCAGGAAGGCTGCTCAGGGGTCAGAAAAGGAGGGGCATCATCTCATAATATTAAAGAGATAAAACAACCACATCTATTACTCCTGAGGTCAAGGAAACTTCCCCAAATGCAGATGTGCAGGAAGGCTCCTCAGGAGTCAGAAAAAGAGGGGCATCATCTCATAATATCTGTCATCATACTCCCTTTACCCTCTGGTCTGGGATCCATCTTGGCAAGAAGATGCACATGCAGATTGGGAGGGTCCTAAGGTAGGTCAGATGTGAGAAAAGAAGTGAGATAATTGGTAAGAGGAGAGCAAAGACCCAGAAGAAGGGCCCCATGTAAGTGAATTAAATCACCTTTCTGGTGCATTCCTCATTCAGAGAGGCCCACGGTACTCTCCAGGTGTGTATTTCTGCCTCCCTTCTGTCTTAAATAAATAAACTCTTTCTCAGTGTTGTGCTGTGTGTCTAATAATAAACTTGGTCTGTTTTTGCAGTTTTTGCCTCCTTTGAACATTCTTGTTACAACAGGGGCAAGAGCCAGGGCAACTTTGTTTCTCGCTGTTAGCCCCTGGTGGTCTAGCATCTAGGACTCCTGGTTTTCATCCAGGCTACTCAGGTTCGGTTCTTAGACAGGAAAATAAGATACTGCTTCAAGCAACTGTTTGTTGCTGTCCCACTTGACAGCATCAAGCACAAGCATTAGGAGAGAAAGAGAAAAGCAGACAGACACTTTATATAACCTAGCCTCAGAAGCCACATAGTCTGCTATGCTTGCATTCTCTGCAGGTTAGAGTAGTCGCAATCACGGATCTGCATTCAAAGAAGAATTACAAACCCTTCTTCTCAGTAGGACTTTCAGCCACATTGTAAGAAGAGTCTAGAGCATATATAAGTGCTCACAGACACACACATAGCTGTAATGAAAAATATTATTTGCCAGCCATAAGGTGTGACTGTCAATTACATTAATTATTCTCTTTGTTGCTCAAAGTGAGCCAAACTCTGCAGTGTGAGTCCTTTCAAACCTGTGCCCACGTTATGCTGATAACACTGTGGGAGTCTTTGTGTTCTACCTTGATTTCCAGCTCAACACAATATCTCAGACCGGTTTTATTTTTTTTTCTGGCCCAACCATGACTCGGCATTTCTCAAAAGAGAACTAGTTATTTTACACGGAAAATCTAGGTACTGTGCATTTTTATTGCTACTGAGGTGTCGTTGCTTCTGCCCTTTCAATGGACAGAACTAAGAACATTTATTTTAAACATGAATTCATACTGGTATTTCCAATTAAAATTTAATATCACAAAGTGTTTCCTTACCTTCTTTGTTTTATTTTAAATGTTGGTTAAAATTTAAATTACAACACCAATATTATTGTTAATAATAAAACTACCGACTGAGCTTTAAATTTATTTTTAGCTCTCATTGCCTTTAAATACAGCCTTATAAATACATTTGATCAGAGGATTTTATTAAGGATTACTTGACACAATATTTTCTGTACAACTTTATCTATCAATTTGATATAATTTTAGATTTATTTGTTACTGTTAGTGTTCAATATTAGGGGTTTTTTTGGTCTCTGATTTAAGTTATTGGAGACTTCATATATATATGGATGAGTATATGTGTATAAATACACACACACATAGCTCAAAAGTTAATACTGTCTAAAAGATTTCTCAGCGATGTCTTCCTCCCGACTCTATTGCCTTTATTTGTTTGCCAGCCATACCCTATAGATATGTTCTTTTGTTTCTCCCTATTTTTTTTCTTATGAAATACTAAGCCCACACACTTTACCTTTTTACACTCTGATTTGACCTGAAAGATTGCACTGAGATGGCAGCACCACAAATGGAGGATACTGGCTGCAAGTCACACTATGTGAAGGAAAGCTACAGGGCTCAAAATAGCCTGGAGTTAAAACTCCCCTCCAGGTCTTCCCCACCATTCTATATAGAATAAAGAACTTTCTCCTCAGAAGAAAGGAATGGAGATTAAGATTGATTACATTCAGTTCCCAGCCAATCCCAGTCTCTGGCCAGTCTCAGGAATTCCTTGCCCCAGCTGTTGAAAGCTAACTAATCAAAAATAATTATGAGGAAAACACCCGTCTCAGAAGGATGTATCTCCAATATATATGTTTTCTATATACGCCTATTCTCTTCTTGACTTAGTGCAGCAGCCCGCTAGTCTGAATGCTGCCCCTTCTCCCTCATTAAAGGTGATCGGTTCTTGTAAAGTGCTCCTCTCCTTCTTTGTCCGAACCTCGCCTTCTCTAACTCCCTTACCTTACACTATGAAGAAGTCCTTTGGCAGCACTGGGCTTTGCACGAGCTTCGCATTCAAGTTGTGTTGTGGTCTGATGGGAGATCTCTGGGTTTGTTACTGCAGTGTAACTCATCTTAACTCTGTTCAGTTCAGTTCAGTCGCTCAGTCATGTCCAACTCTTTGCGACCCCATGAATTGCAGCACACCAGGCCTGCCTGTCCATCACCATCTCCTGGAGTTTACTCAGACTCACCTCCATCGAGTCAGTGATGCCATCCAGCCATCTTATCCCCTGTCGTCCCCTTCTCCTCCTGCCCCCAATCCCTCCCAGCATGAGAGTCTTTTCCAATGAGTCAACTCTTCGCATGAGGTGGCCAAAGTACTGGAGTTTCAGCTTCAGCATCATTCCTTCCAAAGAAATCCCAGGGCTGATCTCCTTCAGAATGGACTAGTTGGATCTCCTTGCAGTTCAAGGGACTCTCAAGAGTCTTCTACAACACCACAGTTCAAAAGCATCAATTCTTCAGTGTTCAGCTTTCTTCACAGTACAACTCTCACATCCATACATGACCTACCTGGACAGCTGCAAAAACAAATTCCCCTAACAAGAAGTTTGCAACAACTAACCACATCCCTCCCTCATCTGGCCTTTAAGAGTGCTTTGCTGAAACCCTTCAGAGCTTCTGAGACATGAGCTGCCTGTTTCCTTTCACAGCAGTGCAATAAGACTTTCTAATCCAAATGCCAACATTTCAGTTTGTTTGGTCTTACTATGCATCAGGCACATGAATGTGCATTCAGTAATATTACTACTTTCTACCATCTACCTCTCCAAAATCTTGCCATCCACCCAACCTCTTGTCTCTCACATTCACTCACTGAGCAGGCTATCTCTTGGTCCACCATCTTCTCTTCCATCGACAGTGATGGAACCATCATCTTGGACACCTTCACTCGTTTCGTGGATGAGCCCCCAAACCTAGCCTCTTTCTTCCTTGAATTCCATATCCTAATGACTTGTAGTTCTCCTCCATTATCCATTTCCTTATAAGGAAGAACTATAAGTCACAATTTAAATTTTGAATTATCATACAATTAAACCAAGTATTTATTGGTGTCTTCTTATATAATCAGTGAAATGTATACTGCTTAAACTCTCATTCAGTGTATGTCATAAATTCCTTATGTGGATTTGAACACATGACAGGCTGAAATTTTTTCAGTTGTTCTTTATAATTATCTGCTAGCTTTTAAGACATGTTGATCTTGAAAATATGATTTGCTGATTTATTCAGAGCAAATACTACTTAAGACTATTGACTGAGGTTGGATGTATGCAAGCTTGGAGACTGTTGCTTCCACAGTGCTAAATTACTCTGCAGTAAATAAGGATAAAATTTGCAAAGGAAGAGGGGCAATCTGGAAAGGAAGAAGTGGGGGGCTTATGGGTTGAGCACTGAAGCAGGAAAGAAAGGCTGAGTAGACATAGCCACTAGGCCACAAAAATAAAGAATCTTGGAGAGGAAGGACATTACCTAAGATGTCCTACTGTAAAAGATAGAGCTACCCTATGACCCTGCAATCCCACCCTCAGGCATACATCTGGAGAAAAGCATGATCTAAACGGAAGCATGAACACCAATGTTCAATGCAACACTGTTTACAATAACCAAGACATGGAAGCAACCTAAATGTCCATAGACAGAGGAATGGACAAAGAAGATGTGGTACATATATACAATGGGATATTGCTTAGCCCTTAAAAAGAATGAAATAATGCCATTGGGATTGTCATGCTGAGTGAAGTAAGTCAGACAGAGAATAAATACCATATGATATCCCTTATATATGGAATCTAAAAAGAAATGATACAAATGAGTATATTTACAAAAGAGAAAGAGACTCACAGACTTCTAGATTGAACATATGATTTCCAGGGGGAAGGATGGAGGAAAAGTGTTGTTAGAGAGTTTGGGATGGCATGTACACACTGCTATATTTAAATGTATAAGCAACAAGGACCTACTATGTAGCACATGGAACTCTGCTCAGCATTAGGTGGCAGCCTGGATGAAAGGGGGGTTTGGGGGAGAACAGATACATGTATAGTACGGCTGAGTCCCTTTGCTGTTCACCTGAAACTATCACAACATTGTATGTTAATTGGCTATACCCCAATACATAAGGATCTCTTTAAGAAAATTGGAGATACCAAAGGAGCATGTCATGCAAAAATAGGCACAATAAAGGACAAAAGTGGCAAAGATCTAAGACAAGTAGAAGAAATTAAGAAGAGGTGGCAGGAATACACAGAAGAATTATACAAAAAAGCTCTTAATGACCCAGATAAACACAATGGTGTGGTCACTCACCTAGAGCCAGACATCCTGAAGTGTGAAGTCCAGTGGGCCTTAGGAAGCATTGCTATGAACAAAGCCAGGGAGGTGATGGAATTCCAGGTGAACTATTTCAAATCCTAAAAGATGATACTGTTAAAGTGCTGCACTAATTAAGCCAGGAAATTTGGAAGACTCAGCAGTGGCCACAGGACTGCCAAAGATCAGTTTTCATTCAAATCCCAAAGAAAGTCAATGCCAAAGCATGTTCAAATTACTGTACAATTGCACTCATTTCATATGCTAGCAAGATAACGTTCAAATCCTTCAAGCTAGGCTTCAATAGTACATGAACCAAGAACTTCCAGACATACAAGTTGAATTTAGAAAAGGCAGAGGAACCAGAGATCAAATTGCCAGCATTCAGTGGATCACGACTACTGGATCATAGAGAAAGCAAGGCAATTCTAAAAAACATCTACTTCTGTTTCATTGACTATGCTCAAACCTTTGACTATGTGGATCACAACAAACTGTTGAATATTCTTAAAGAGATGGGAATACCAGACTACCTTACCTGCCTCCTGAGAAACCTGTATGCAGGACAAGAAGCAACATTAGGACTGGACATGAAACAATGGGCTGGTTCAAAATTGGGAAAGGAGTATGTCAAGGTCGTATATTGTCACCCTGCTTGTTTACCTTATAGACAGAGTATATGATATGAGATACTGGAGTGGATGGCTCACAAGCTGGAATCAAGATTGCTGGGAGAAATATCAACAACCGCAGATATGCAGATGATATAGCTTGGGGACAGCTGACCTTTGGGTTATAGGTCTAATAGAGCTTACAATATCTATTAATAGAAAAAAGAACTGTTACAGGTTTTTACAAGCTATATAGTATAGTTCCCTGTGCTATAAGAAGGTAAGGCTGGTTATCTATTTTATATATAGTTGTTGTTGCTCGGTTGCTTAGTCATGTCTGACTCTTTGCAATCCCATGGACTGCAGCACGCCAGGCTTCCCTTCACCATATCCCAGAGCTTGCTCAAACTCTTTTCCATTGAGTCAGTGATGCCATCCATCCTTCTTATACTCTGTCATCCCTGGAGGGGATTTCTCTGGAGGCAGGTAAGGTATTTTCATCTTTTGAAGAATCTTCCATAGTTTATTGTGATCCACACAGTCAAAGGCTTTAGTGAAGTCAATGAAGAAGAAGTAGATATTTTTCTGGAATACTCTTGCTTTTTGTATGATTCAGTGGATGTTAACAATTTGATCTCTGGTTCTTCTGCCTTTTCTAAATCCAGCTTGAACATCTGGAATTTCTTGGTTCATGCACTGTTGAAGCCTAGCTTGGTGAATTTTGAGCATTACTTTGCGAATGAGTGAAATGAATGCAATTGTGTGGTAGTTTAAACATTCTTTGCCATTGACTTTGTTTAGGATTGGAATGAAAACTTTTTTCTTTTACATATAGTGGTGTGTATATTTTAAAGAATCTAAAAAAGAATATGTATGTGTGTACAACTGAATCACTTTGCTGTACACTTGAAACTAACACAACCACTATGACAACTATATTTCAATAAAAAATGTTTTTGAAAAAACAAACTATTTTTTCTAGTCATTTTGTTTTACTAGAAAAGAATTCCAAAAGAGAACATGTTACTATTCATGATTCATGAATTTTTTTTCTTACAGGTTGAGGAATTATAGATACTTTTCTTCTTTTTGTCTTATTTTCCTAAATTTTATTTAATGAGCATGCTGCTGCTGCTGTTGCTAAGTCACTTTAGTCATGTCTGACTCTGTGCGACCCCATAGACGGCAGCCCACCAGGCTCCCCCATCCCTAGGATTCTCCAGGCAAGAACACTGGAGTGGGTTGCCATTTCCTTCTCCAATGCATGAAAGTGAAAAGTGAAAGTGAAGTCGCTCAGTGGTGTCCGACTCTTAGCGACCCCATGGACTGCAGCCTACCAGGCTCCTCCGCCCATGGGATTTTCCAGGCAAAAGTACTGGAGTGGGTTGCCATTGCATGAATTTTAATAAAACTAGTTGATCTTTAAAAAGCTGTTAATTAATTAAGGAACCCTGAAAGAATACCAAATCATTAGACTGCCATTGGTGTCACAACTGTCTAGGTGGCCCAGATACTTAACCTATCGAGATACCACTGGAATCTCTTCCGTAGAGAACAACTTCCAAATACACTAGACATCTTTTACTTCTTACTTGTATTAGCTTTTGATGACATATGGTACTTTAGCTCACACCTTCCATTTGAAATATTCTTTTCTACTGGCTTCCTTTATTAGTCCAAATTCCATGCAAGAAAGCAGAAACTCTAAGTATTTCTGAAGAAAAAAAGATTTTACTCCAGGGTATTCACTGTTTACCCCAATTCACTGGTTAAACTGGAAGTCAGGGATCTACCAGCGGGAAGGAGAGTTGAAGGAATGTCACTGAAACAATGACATAGAGGTCAGGGAGGTGCAGCTGCCACAGCTGTGTCCCCATACCTTTGCCTTCCCTGCCTACCTCTCGGCACTCACAGAGCCGATAACTGCAGGCTGGGTTGCTGAGTCCAGACCCCGTAGCTGCCCCCAGTATGTAGGGCCTTGCTGCTTGCTGGCCAGCAGTGCCAGGAGGAAGGTGACCTCTGCCTCCCTGTAACCATCCACATGCTGCATCTTCTAACTGGCAGAGACTAACTGTCATCTGAAACTGTAGTGACCAGTGCATCTGGGAAATCTTTTTTTTTTTTTACTTTTACCCCTTCAATGTCTCACCCTAGAGGGAGGGTAAAATGGAAGTAGAGGGTACTGCATCTGCTGAAATCCTATTCATAGGTTTCCTTCTAGTTCCTCCAGCTTTGGGTCCTCACAGGCACCCCCTGGGTCTGCATCCCTTGAACCAGATACCTTTGGGAGGATCTTATTCCCTTTTTGTTTTCAACTTCTGTCTGTTTGCTAATGGATCTCAGACCAGCATTTCCAGCCCAGTCTCTCCCCTGAATGTGTCACTTGGAATACCCATGAAGATGTCTCACAAACTGCCTCAACTCAACATGTCAAGAACTAAACAGATCACATGCCCTCATCAACACACTTGCTTAATTTCGTATCTCAATTCCCCCACTTCATCCACCTCTTGGCTGACATGCCTTGGTGTCATCTTAACTGTCCCTGAGCTGGCAAATATGAGCAGGTGGTTCTTTTGTATTTTCCCAGGTGTCCTTGTCATCTGGGATCTTAAAACTCACAGAGAGCAGGAACAGTCCTATATTTGGGCTACAAGAAACATTTCATCCAACAAGTCTGTTTATGACTCCAAGTTCTTCTCTAAAGGAACCTCCACTACTAGGCATTTCCACATCCACTCAGTGGGATTTTGTCTTCCTGACTTTTAATTCCTCCACACTTTGTTCTGACTCCCCTGGGAGATCTCTATGCTCTATCTTCGTACCTTCCTTTGGACTGAAAGACAGTTGTGTGAGCAGATGATGTCTGAAACATCCCTATTTTCATGGAGTAAATGGACTTAAAACACCCTAAAAGGCAAGAAAAGAGAATCAAAGAACAAGAGAAATATTGATAAAATACACAAAATTTCTACAGATTCTTTAAATTACACTAATCCATGGAGTGCCACAGGAGACAAACTCTCCATAGTGCTATCATCAAGGTTGACTGTCATTTCCTCCATACAGGCTTCAAACCAAGGAAGAATATGATTGTCTTCATTTCACAGGTAAAGAAAAATGGAGCTTTTGGAGGCTAGGTGATTTATTCAAAATGAACAGTCAGTCAACTGATGATTCTGGATTTTAACACAGGTTTGTCTCATTCTTTAGCATTCTGTTGCACTTTGAACAGACCTGCAATTAGTACAGAATTAAAAGGATGAGGAAATTCCTTGGGGGAGTTCCTCTAATGAGTAGGTAAGAATGATTTGTAATTAGCATATCAAAGGTCTTTAAGTAAATTAGTGTTTCCCTCTGCTGAGAGGTCTTTAAAAATGAGTTGGGTTAGATTGGTCTCCACATTCAGCCTTCCCTGAGGAAGTTCCAAGTATCCTGTAATTCCACACCTCGCTCCCTGAGTCATCACTCTACTATTGTGAAAATGAAGATTAATTAGATTTGACTATGTGCATTTCAGGCCAGAAGAATAAAAAGCAGCAAGCACCATCATTTTTTATACTATCAATTGAATTAATTTGAAGTGGAGAAGCTTTGTGACATTAGACTTCCAGCCTCCATGAGCTCCATCAGGGTGGAGGAGGCATCCCAACAGGTCTGTTCACACAGATCAGTTTCCTCATGACACCCTGGCAAGGGAGGAGGTCACTGGCAAGGCAGTGGATCTCCTGCATTGGAACTCATGGGGAAAATGAAAGGGGTTGATACTTCACAAACTATTGTTTTGTTGTTCAGTTGTTCAGTCATGTCTGACCCTTTTCGACCCCATGGACTGCAGCACACCAGGCTTCCCTGTCCTTCACTGTCTCCTGGAGTTTGCTCAAACTCATGTCCATTGAGTTGGTGATACCATCCACCATCTCATCCTCTATCGTCCCCTTCTCCTCCTGCCCTTAATCTTTCCCAGCACTATGGTCTTTTCCAATGAGTCAACTCTTCGCATCAGGTTGGCAAAGTATTAGAGTTTCAACATCAGTCCTTCCAATGAATATTCAGGGTTGATTTCCTTTAGGATTGACTGGTTCGATCTCCTTGCTGTTCAAGGGACTCTCAAGAGTCTTTTCCAGCACCACAGTTTAAAAACATAATTCTTCAGTACTCAGCCTTTTTTATGGTTCAACACTTACATCCATATATGACTACTGGAAAATATAGATATACAGAGTACATCCTGTGAAATGTCGGGCTGTATGAAGCACAAACTGGAATCAAGATTGCCGGGAGAAATGTCAGTAACCTCAGATATACGAATGACACCACCCTTATGGCAGAAAGTGAAGAGGAACTAAAAAGCATCTTGATGAAGGTGAAAGAGGAGAGTGAAAAGGCTGGCTTAAAACTCAACATTCAAACAACTAAGATCATGGCATCCGGTTCCATCATTTCATGGCAAACAAATGGGGAAACGATGGTAACAGTGACAGACTTATTCCTTGGCGTCCAAAATCACTGCAGATGGTGACTGTGTTGCAAGAAGGGGGACCCCTTCCAAGGCCCGAAAGTAGGCTCTTGTCTAACACTCAGAAATGAATTGTCTGAGAAGACACATGTGGTGACAAAGTAAGAGATTTTATTGGGAAAGAAGACCAGGGTGGAGAGCAGCAGGGTGAGGGGACCCAGGAAAATAGCTCTGCCACGTGGCTCACAGTCTCGGGTTTCATGGTGATGGGATTAGCTTCTGGGTTGTCTTCAACCAATCATTCTGACTCAGAGTCCTGCCTGGTGTTGCATGCCTTGTTCAGCCAAGATGGATGCCAGTGAGAAGGATTCTGGGAGGTGGTTGGACATGTGGTATTTCATTTTGACCTTTCCCAAACTCTTCCGGTTGGTGGTGGCTTATTTGTTCCATGTTCTTTACCAGGACCTCCTGTCATAAAACAGTTCATGCACATGGTTACTAGGGTGTCTGGCCAGGGTGGGCGGTTTCAGTCAGTGTGCTTCCCCTGACAACTGCAGCCTAGAAATAAAAAGACACTTGCTCCTTGGAAGAAAAGCTATGACAAACCTAGAGAGCATATTAAAAAGCAGAGACATTACTTTGCCAACAAAGGTCTGTATAGTCAAAGGTATGTTGTTGTTTTTTTTTTTTAAATAGAGGTTTGTTTATCAAATAGTAAGTAATCGAGATTTAAGCACCATGGTGGTGAGTCATGTGACCCTTTACAAGATCAAGAAAGAATGCTATCTTTTAAGGAATTGTCTTGGTGATTCTGGGTGAATCTTGTTGTTTATCACTGATCAGGTATTCTTGCTAACGAGGGAGGTTTGATCCATGAATAATGTGGATACACAATGCACAGTGCAGTAGCCAGGAGCCCAAAGGGCAGAGAATTTTACATTTAAGTTTTTTGTGTCTTGACATAAGGATTGCTATGAACCACATATTGGTGTGCCTCCTCAAATGCATATGTTGAAATCCTAATACCCAATGTGATGATATTTAGATTATGAAGGTAGAACTCTCATGGTGGGATTAATGCCCTTATAAGAAAAGACAGAAAGAAAGTGTGCCTCTCTCTCTCTGCCGTGTGGGACACACCAGGAAGTGAGCTCTCACCTGACTGCTGCACCTTGATCTTAAACTTCTCAGACTCCAAAACTGGAGAGAGAAATGTTTATGGTTTAAGTCACTCAGTCTGTGATACTTTGTTGTAGCTGCCAAATTGACAAATGCAGGGATGAAGGGCAGAAAGACAGAAAGGGAGGGGGATGTAAGAACAAGGTTCCTAAAGTCAATATTTTTTCTGGGAAGATTTTCATTTCACTTGGAAAAGTCTATGCTATAGACCTTGAATGGTTTACTCTGCTGGATCTCCCAACAGAATCCTTCTTTTTCTAGAACATGATCAGAGCAACTCAGGTTTCCCAGGGCCATGTCAAAGTGTAGCTCTCCACAATGAGGTCAGTCCAGAAACCACTGGAGAAATCTTGATAACAGACTTTGCTGACCCTTAACAAGTTTCTAAGATCACTCACACCACCCCTGGAACATTCACAGGCATCATACTGGCATCACAGCAGTGAAATCTGGGTAACAATAACATTAAGAAAAAAAAACCAACATCCTGGGGACAGTGTCAGTGATCAGGGCACTGTAATTGCTATAATTAAAAGCAAATCAAACACTGCAGCAAAAGTAGGTCAGCCATCCACTTGGTACAATCTTGATGAGAGTGGAAAGAAAATTCTTTTTAATAGAAGGTAAACACATTTCTATAACACTTGCACAAGGTATTGATTGGGACTCTGCATGGGTGTGTCTCAGTGCACTGCTGCATATTAAAATGTAACCTCACCAGTGCAGCCATAGCTCAGACAGTATCTGGAATCTGGAATCCCAGAGCATAGGGGATCTTTCATTCCAGTTCTCACTTGATGCTGTCTTTGCTTAAGTAAAAGCCCATTAATCCAAAGACAAGCTCACTTTCTTTCAACAGGGATGATTTCTTTTAAATCCAGAACAGAAAAAAAAAATTTACATTTTCTCTCTACTTGTTTCATCTGTGGAAGTCAGAACTTAATAATCTTGTATTTTCTTGCACCCCACTCCAGTACTCTTGCCTGGAATATCCCGTGGATGGAGGAGCCTGGTAGGCTGCAGTCCATGGGGTCGCTAAGAGTCGGATACAACTGAGCAACCTCACTTTCACTTTTCACTTTCATGCATTGGAGAAGGAAATGGCAACCCACTCCAGTATTCTTGCCTGGAGAATCCCAGGGACAGGGGAGCCTGGTGGGCTGCCATCTATGGGGTTACACAGAGTTGGACACGACTGAAGTGACGTAGAAGTTTGCAGCATTCTGCAGTAAGACTGATAGATGGTCACGGAAACCCTGGCAGTGCACACCCAGATGTATATACAACAAATCAATCATGTAAACTGAAGCCAGGGCCACCATTGGTATCTGGGAAAATATGATCTTATTTTAGGTCAATTTTCTGTGACTTCTCTTTCAGGTGGATAGTTTGTGCAATGGTTAGGTGTGGGATTTGTAAACAGAGAGACGGGGTTAGAATCCCAGCTCCCATCCCTCTCTACCCAACTGAAGTTGGCCAAGTTCTTTATTCCCTGAAATCTTGAGTTCCCTCTCTATAAAGTAAATGCAGTAATAATGCATGAAATGAGATAATACACACAGAGTCATTGGTACATTGCTGGTATCCAGTAAGTGGAAACTATTCCAATGATTTACTCAGGTTTCCTAGGGGTGTTACATTTCTCTACCTGTAAATTTTTCCTACTTGCATAAGCAGAGCTCAGAGTGGCTGTCAGGAACAGGAAAAGCCATTCTGCTTGAGCTAAGAAAAAGAAAAACTTCTTTTCCAGCACCATCAACACGAGATACTGAGAAATGAAAACCAGAGTCGAGCTGTTGCCCTGCCAGCAAACAGCCCACACAGCACCTGCACTCATGCACCTCCTGAGGTTCAGACACAACCACATGGCCGGTCAGTCATCCACTTCTGCCTCCTTGTTTTGCGAAGATGCTTTTGCTTCAAAGTGAGTTCCTTCCGGAGGAGTAAGTTACTCACTACTGCTGCTGCTGCTGCTGCTAAGTCGCTTCAGTCGTGTCCGACTCTGTGAGACCCCATAGACGGCAGCCTACCAGGCTCCCCTGTCCCTGGGATTCTCCAGGCAAGAACACTGGAGTGGGTTGCCATTTCCTTCTCCAGTGCATGAAAGTGAAAAGTGAAAGTGAAGTCGCTCAGTCGTGTCCGACTCTTCGAGACCCCATGGACTGCAGCCTTCCAGGCTCCCCAGTCCATGGGATTTTCCAGGCGGTGCCATTGCCTTCTCACTAATAAGTATCAAATGTTCCCTTTCCCTTTCTGTGTTTCTTCTTGCCTTTGATTTTCTGGCTCACCCCAGTAATTTACAACAAAGGGAGCCTTGGTTCCTTGGTAACTGCTTAAAGCAGGGAGGGGCCAAGGAGGAACGTGAGGAACAGATTCTCCAAAGTCTCCTGCAACTCGACTGGTGATGATGGGGGTAGGGGGGGAGAACAAACCTCAGATGCATGTTAAACTATTCCACAAGCAGATAATTTTCCAAAGATAATTACTAGATGGGCATCTTCAGTGCTTCACTGAACTTTCATCTGTGAAGTTCTGATTGCACACTTCAAGTTTTGGGAAGTGCTAAATTTAGAGGTCCCTGAAGGAGGGGCTAATTCCCCAGTCAGAGCCTTCAGTGCCGTCTGGCTGGACGGTCTGTGGGTGAGACCTTGGCAAGGATGAAGGGCCAGGCTCTGCTCCTCAACAGGCCCGTTTTTAAAACTCTTTCTTTTGACCATAAGACTTTGAATATCAAAAAGACTTTCCTTTTATAGACAACACTGTACGGTTTTCAAGTTTTACTCTAATCCTTTTCTACTAACATCAAACAATAATTTGAAGAAAGAATTTCCAGAGTTTGTGTCTATTTAGGCAATGTTTCTTATTATGGGAACTTCAGGGCCATATCTATATTTTCACCTTTTATTTCAGGATTGTCTCAGGTTAGGCTCCCCAGAAGAGGACCCTATTATACAATTCATGTGCCAATGATTTATTAAGGAATTTTCCCCACAGGAATCCTGTAAGTACGTGAGGGATACAGAACAGGAAAAGGGGAAAGAACAGTGCAAGTTTAGACAAACCCACCCCTAACCTGAACCCACTGGGAGCTCTGGAACAATGTGAGTGGCACAGGCACAGGTTGCCTCAGGTGGGGGCAAGAGACTGGTCTGTCCCTGCACTGAGTGACCGGGGACCCCATGGGGAAGCATATTACACCTAGACGGCATATTAAAAGGCAGAGACACTACTTTGCTGACAAAGGTCCATTTAGTCAAAGCTATGGTTTTTCCAGTAGTCATGTATGAATGTGAGAGTTGGACTATAAAGAAATCTCAGTGCTGAAGAATTGATGCTTTTGAACTGTGGGGTTGGAGAAGACTCTTGAGAGTCCCTTGGACTGCAAGGAGATCCAACCAGTCCATCTTAAAAGAAATCAGTCCTGAATATTCATTGGAAGGGCTGATGCTGAAGCTGAAGCTCTAATACTTTGGCCACCTGATGAGACAAGCCGACTCATTGGAAAAAACCCTGATGCTAGGAAAGATTGAAGGCAGGAGGAGAAGGGGACGACAGAGGATGAGATGGTTGGATGGCATCACCGACTCGATGGACACTAGTTTGAGCAAGCTCCAGAAGTTGGTGATGAACAGGGAAGCCTGGTGTGCTGCCGTCCATGGGGTAGCAAAGAGTCGGATACAACTGAGCAACTGAACTGAACTGATGGGGGAAGTAAATTCCCAACATTTCCAGGTCTCTGTCCTTAAGGGTGAAGAGCCCCCAGAAACCCTCTGGCCTTGTGTGGGGAGCTGCATGTACCAACTCTAGAAGCAAACAGGGATGGAGAGGAAGGGTGCCCTTGAACTTGAGCTGCCAGATAACTGACTGCAATTACAAGACAAAGATTCCATAGGACTTACATGTACTGAAAAATTGCTATTAATCTAAGAGCCAACTCTAACTGCCTCCTTTTTTATACCTGGCAGCCCTAAGGGAGACTTGAGGGGGACAACAGCATGTGCTTATGTTACCCAAAACCCGAGTTTGACTCTCGGTGAGTGTGTCGAGCCAATAAACACAACCAAACCAAAGATGAGGAAAAAGATTTATTCTTGCCTCAAGTAAGGAGACCACTGGGGATCTTCCCCAAAGTAGGATCTCCCCAACAGCAAAACTGGGAATGTTTAAGCTAAGAGCACATGAGTATTCATGAGGGGGCTTTAATGGATAATTAGCATAGAACTAGGCAGAGGTCAACTGCATCCAAGCTTTAATTAACTGAAGTCTGTTGGGGGTGGGGTCAGCATCATCATTCTGTCTTCTGCCTGGGTGGGGGCCTCAGTTCCTACAGAACTCAATGATACGTTATTATGTGTATCTCTGGAGGAGGAACTAGGACTCTGCTTTTTCCACACACTATTGTTTGACTGCCTTTTCTCTGTTCCTGCATCCCTTTGTTCCCTTGAGATCACTAATTACTGAGATGTGTTCTAGGGCAAGCATTGCAGCCAGGCTTAGATCACAAAATGGCTTAGGTCAAAATGGTTTCTCTTATGTCAAGAAAGGCATGCTGTGTTCTCTTTTTCTGGGGGACTTCTAATAATCTGCTTACCCTGCACACTGGACTCCCAGGACCATGCAATCAGAGGGATCTGCTGATCCTTCCCACCCTTCTGTACCACAGTCTTCATAAAATGTGATCCCTCGCTCACTCAAAAATGTGTGATGAAAAGACACCAAACACTTCTTAAAGTGGCCTGTGTTTTAGGAACAAGTCTCCTGACTAGAAAACTTCCTTGCCACTTTTCATACTTCTCACGAACAAAGCAAGTCTAATTCATCGTCCACAGTATAGCCTCCTTGGGTATTTGTGGCTGTTATATTTTGTTCTGCTTCAGGCTAGAAACCCTGAACACCATCTAACATTGTTACCTTACTTTGCCTCTAGAAGATTCCAGGCAGCACCCTAGGAGTGAGCATTTCCTAGATCCAGGGAAACAGGAACCTTCTCTACCTTGCTTACTGATGTGTTCCACCTTAAGGAGTGAGGAGGTGCTAAGAAAACATTTTCTGGAGGTCAAAAGTGGAGCTCCCCTTTCATGAATGCCCCTCTCAGCAGTCATTGCTTTTACATAAAATTTGTACTGATTTACATTGAAATGAGTAATTAAGGAAAAGGATGCATTATTACTTTCCATTGAGTTGAGTGTTGTTTTGTTATAAAAGTGTTCCTCTGGTTTCCTCTCTTTGCCCCTGCTATCTTTCTCTTTTGGATTCTCATAACAGAACGACCAAAATATCCCCAAGATCTTTCACTTAAAAATAAGCTTGCATATTTTACTGAGGAGTAGCATTTATAGATAAAAATGCACAAACTCTAATGTATAACTCAATAAATTATTGCAAAATGACACAACTTTATAAACACATATCAAGAAAATAAATGAAGCATTAAAACATCATAGAAGACTCATAACTATCAGTACCATTTTATTTATTTATTTATTTTATCAGTACCATTTTAAACATCATAGATTAATATTGTTTGTTTTGAGATTTTATATAAATGGAATAATGCAGAAGTATCTGGTTTCATTGCCTGATATAGCATTTTTGGAATTATCTTCTCTGATACTTTGTTACAGCAGATCATTAATGTTCTTGCTGTATAACTATACATATTACATTGTATGACTATAGTACAATTTATATATACATTTTATTCTTGGTAAATGTCTAATTCATTGTAGTATTTTGCTATTAAAACTGACTTTACTATAAAAAGATGAACTTGCTTTGTTCATTGCTTGTACTTTAGATTTCACTTATGAGTAAAGTCATATGGCATTGATCTTTCCCCACCTGACTTAGCATGCTGTAGAGTAAACAGAAGTAGAAACAGAATATTGTACACATGAAACTTGATGAGGTTATAAACCAATGTTACCTCAACAAAAAGTAAATTAAAAAAAAAAAAGTTGCCCATTTCTAAATGGTACTGCTTCCAAATTTACACTTTATGGACATCGTACCAGAATTAAATAGGAAGGCAGCTGTTCCTTCTAATTGTTTTGTTGGGAGACACTGAATGCACCCAAGGTATAGCAAAGTAACTACAGACAACCCAGGTAGGAAAGGAAAAATATCATCCAAACAGTCTGACTTTTTAATTTAACCTTTCATTTTGAAATAATAAATTCTCAAGAAGTTTCAAAAATAGCACAGAGAGGCTCTGTATATCCTTCCCCCTGTTTGTTACATTTTACATAACAGTAGAACATAAAAATGGAAGTTGGAGGAAGACAGGAGCACCTCATCACTGCTGGGCAAGGGTGGGGGTCAGGCTTCCCACTAGGAAGCTAGCCCAGGGAAGGGTGTGTTTAGCTGGAGTTTTGTCTAAACTTCTCGGTCCTGCTAGGCTGAGCTTTTCCTGGCTCTTGAATTTAAGGGAGTGGGCTTCCCTTGGAGCTTTTATGATGTGTGCTCTCTGGCACATGTCTGGGTTCCTAGATCCTCCTCCAGAATCCAGTCCAGGATGTATGAGGCCTGTGAGGCATGAAGAAAAGCAAAGGATCTCTGTAATGGTCACATTCAATCCTCAGGCCCCTGGGAGGGTGCCCTTTTCTCTTCTCCTTTCCAATGCTTCTGTTTACTGTACGTATAATGTCCAGGGATGGGGTTTCAGCTGTTCTTAGAACGGATCCATAGGAAGAAGTGTGTCTACCTCTGAAAACAGAATTGTCCTGTTCTGAAAACAGAATTGTCCTGTCCTGAAACCAGAGGTCTCTCACATTGGCTTTTTCTACACTTTGATGCTTCATTTCTCCAGGAGATAAATCGTTTCTTTCTTTTTAATATATGCATTGCAGAGAACTGAGTATAAGGTCTAATAAAGATGCTTAAAAGCAGCATTTGTACAACAAGGCAACTAGCTGTTGAAACAGCTAAACAATAGCTGTTGAAACAAATAAAAACCTTGTGATTTTAAATAAATAAAAAAGGTGATGAGGCCACTGGTGAAACACAGAGTCCCCAGCATTCATCCTGACACTCCACCCTCCTCCAGGTTCAGGCATGTATATTCATCCTGAATATAACAAATATGAAGGGCATTCCTCTCAGTGGAACAAGGAGCATAAGCACAGGAAGCCCTAATGAAACGATAAGGTGCTACCCAGGCTTACTTATGTTGTCATGGTGACAGTGAAGGAAAAGGAGAGTGCTTATGAATGCCTTGAATCTTTTACACAATGAGCCCATGGGGCAAGTGTCTCATTCTCCTGCTTTCTGCCACCTTGAATCCCTGAACAGATATCCACAATAGGTAAGAACAGGACAACTGTCTCGCAGGAACCTATCTTAGGAAATTTCTACCAAGTAAGAGTGGTTCCTACAAGTTCCTTTGAAATAATTATACCCTTCAATTTATAGAGCAATTGAAAAATAAATGATCCTTCCATATAATAACTTATTCAGATGAGGATTAATGAATGCCCAAGCCATTAGTGGGGCTGGTGGGTGGGAAACAGGATTATTTGCAAGGTGCCAGAGAGTCCCTGTAGAGAATGCTGGCTGATTGCAAAAGACACTATATCTTCATGATGGAGAATCTGCAAATAACCGCCTGGGACAGGCAGGTGTTCTCTGCTTCCTGATGAGACGAAATGGGAAGCACACAGTACCACCTATGGGGCAACCTTGCCAAAAGTTTACCCTGAATCTAAAAAAAAAAAATCATCTATATCCAACTTTCAGTCACAGAAAACACGAGGAATAGAAAGACAAATTAAATTTACAACACTGAAAAATAATTTACAAACCCAGAATCTTCGACATAGTGCAAGGAAACTAGTCCAGACTTTTCAAAAATAAAGGCCATAGGAGAAAAAAAGTCTGGATTATTTTAGATTAAAAGAGCCTGCTGCTGCTAAGTCGCTTCAGTCGTGTCCAACTCTGTACGACCCCATAGACGGCTGCCCTCCAGGCTTTCCTGTCCCTGGGATTCTCCAGGCAAGAATACTGGAGTGGGTTGCCATTTCCTTCTCCAATGCATGAAAATGAAAAGTGAAAGTGAAGTTGCTCAGTCGTGTCCGACTTCTAGTGACCCCATGGATTGCAGCGTACCAGGCTCCCCCATCCTTGGGATTCTCCAGGCAAGAACACTGGAGTGGGTTGCCATTTCCTTCTCCAATGCATGAAAGTGAAAAGTGAAAGTGAAGTCGCTCAGTCATGTCTGACTCTCAGCGACCCCATGGACTGCAGCCTACCAGGCTCCTCCGTCTATGGGATTTTCCAGGCAAGAGTACTGGAGTGGGGTGCCATTGCCTTCTCTGAGGCAAGAGTCTAGAGACTCATAAAATTTTAATGGAGGGTATAAACTTTGAATGGATACTTGCTGGGAAAAAACAATCTAAAAGACATTTTGGAGACAATGAGTAAAATTTAATATGGCCTAGAAATCATATAATATTCAAAAGTTATTATTAATATCAGTCTCTCCCATCAGGAAGCTTCCACAAGTCTCTATCCTCATCCATCAGAGGGCAGACAGAATGAAAACCACAGCCACAGAAAACTAACCAAACTGATCACATGGATCACAGCTTTGTCTAAATCAATGAAATTATGAGCCATGCTGAGTAGGGCCTCTGAAGACGGATGGGTCATGGTGGAGACTTCTCACAAAACGTGTCCACTGGAGAAGGGAACGGCAAACCACTTCAGTATTCTTGCCTTGAGAACCCCATGGACAGGATGAAAAGGCTAAACCATATGACACTGAAAGATGAACTCTCCAGGTCAGTAGGTGCCCAATGTGCTACTGGAGATCAGCGGAGAACTAACTCCAGAAAGAATGAAGAGACAGAGACAAAGCAAAAATATTGCCCAGCTGTGGAGGTGACTGGTGATGGAAGCAAAGTCCAATGCTATAAAGAACAATATTGCATAGGAACATGGAATGTTAGGTCCATGAATCAAGGTAAATTGGAAGTGGTCAAATAGGAGATGGCAAGAGTGAACATCAACATTTTAGGAATCAGTGAACTAAAATGAACTGGAATGGTGAATTTAATTCAGATGGCTATCATATCTACTACTGTGGACAAGAATCCCTTAGAAGAAATGCAGTAGCCAAAATAGTCAACAAAAGAGTCTGAAATGCAGAACTTGGGTGCAGCCTCAAAAATGACAGACTGATCTTGTTCATTTTGAAGGCAAACCACTCACTATGAGAGTAATTCAAGTCTATGCCCCAACCACTAATGCCAAAGAAGCTGAAGTTGAACAGTTCTAAGATGAACTATAAGACTTTCTAGAACTAACACACACACACAAAAAGGATGCCATTTTCATTGTAGAGAACTAGAATGCAAAAGCAGGAAGTCAAGAGATACCTGGAGTAACAGGCATGTCGGACCTTACAGTACAAAAGGAAGCAGGGCAAAGGCTATCAGAGCTTTGCCAAGAGAATGCACTGGTAGTAGCAAACACCCTTGTCCACCAACACAAGTGACGACTCTCCACATGGACATCACCATATGGTCATTACCAAAATCAGATTGATTATATTCTTTGCAGCCGAAGATGGAGAAGCACTACACAGACAGCAAAACAACAACAACAACAAAAAACAAACAAGACCAGGAGCTGACTGTGGCTCAGATCATGAACTCATTGCCAAATTCAGACTTAAATTGAAGAAAGTAGGGAAAACCACTAGACCATTCAGGCATGACCTAAATCGAATCTCTTATGATTATACAGTGGAAGTGACAAATAAATTCAAGGTATTAGATTTGATAGACAGATTGCCTGAAGAATTATGGATGGAGGTTTGGGACATTGCACAGGAAGCAGTGATCAAGACCATCCCCAAGAAAAAGAAATGCTAAAAGGCAAAATGATTGTCTGAGGAGAACTTACAAATAGCTGAGAAAATAAGAGAAGTGAAAGGCAAAGGAGAAAAGGAAACATTTCCATCTGAATTCAGGGTTCCAAACAATAGCAAGGAGAGATAAGAAAGGCTTCTTCAGTGATAAATGCAAAGAAATAGAGGAAAACAATAGAATGGGAAAGACTAGATATCTCTTCAAGAAAATTAGAGATTCCAAGGGAACATTTCATGCAAAGATGGGCTTGATAAAGGAAAGAAATGGTATGGACCTAACAGAAGCAGAAGATATTAAGAAGAGGTGGCAACAACACACAGAAGACCTATACAAAAAGATATTCATGACCCAGATAACCATGATGATGTGATCACTTACCTAAAATCAGACATACTGGAATGAGAAGTCAAGTGGGTCTTAGGAAGCCTCATTATGAACAAAGCTAGTGGAGGTGATGAAATTCCAGGTGAGCTATTTCAAATCCTAAAAGATGATGCTGTTAAAGTTTTGCCCTCAATATGCCAGCTAATTTGGAAAACTCAGCAGTGGCCATAGGACTGGAAAAGGTCAGCTTTCATTCCAATCCCAAAGAAAGCCAGCGCCAAAGGATGTTCAAATTACCACACAATTGCACTCATCTGACACGCTAGCAAAGTAATGCTCAAAATTCTCCAAGTGAGGCTCCAACAGTATGTGAACTGAGAACTTCCAGGTGTTCAAAATGAATTTAGAGAAAGCAGGGGAACCACAAATCAAATCGCCAACATCCATTGCATCGTAGAAAAACCAAGAGAGTTCCAGAAAAATATCTACTTCTGCTTTATGGACTATGTCAAAGCCTTTGACTGTGTGGATCACAACAACTGTGTAAAATTCTTAAAGAGAAGGTAATACCAGACCATCTTACCTGCCTGCTGAGAAATCTGTATGCAGTTTAAGAAGCAACAGTTAGAACCGGGCATGGGACAATAGGCTGTTTCCAATTTGGGAAAGGAGTACTTCAAGCCTGTATATTGTCACCCTGATTTTTTAACTTCTATGCAAAGTGCATTGTGTAAAATTCTGGGCTGGATGAAACACAAGCCGGAATCAAGATTGCCATGAGAAATATCGATAACCTCGGACATGCAGGTGACACCACCTTTATGGAAGAAAGCAAAGAGGAAGAGCCTCTGATGAAAGTGAATGAGGAGAATGAAAATGCTGGCTTAAAAATCAGCATTCAAAAAATGAAGATCATAGCATCCCATCCCAGCACTTCATGGCAAATAGCTGGGGAAACAATGGAAACAATGAGAAACTTTATTTTCTTGGGCTCCAAAATCATTGCAGATTGTTACTGCAGCCATGAAATTAAAAGGTGTTTGCCCCTTGGAGGAAAAGTTATGACCAACCTAGACAGCATATTAAAAAGCAAAGACATTACTTTTTTGACAAATTTCCATCTAGTCAAAGCTATGGCTTTTGCAGTAGTCATGTATGGATGTGAGAGTTGGACCATAAAGAACACTGAGGACTGAAGAACTGATGCTTTTTAACTGTGTTGTCGGAGAAGACTCTTGAGAGTCCCTTGGACTGCAAGGAGATCAAACCAGTCCATCCTAAAGGAAATCAGTTCTGAATATTAATTTCAAGGACTGATGCTGAAGCTGAATTTCCAATACTTTGACCACCCGATAACAAAGAACTGACTTATTGGAAAAGACCCTGATGCTAGGAAAGATTGAAGGTGGGAAGAGAAGGGGAAGACAGAGTATGAGATGGTTGGATGGCATCACAGACTCAATGGACATGAGTTTGAGCAAGTTCCAGGAGTTGGTGATGTACGGGGTAGCCTGGTGTTTTGCAGTCAATGGGTTGCTAATACTCGGACATGACTAAGTGACTGAACTGAACTGATGATAATGGTAGTGTAGTTAAGTAAGAGAATGCCCTTATTTTTAAGAGATGTGTACTGAAATATTTAGAGGTGAGAAGATACGATGTCTTACATTCAAATCGTTTACATATAAAATATGTCAAATGACAGTTCTTAAATCTGTTTAGGGTTTCTGCAAGCTATGGCCAATAGACCAGTTCTAGTCAACTGCCTGTTTTTATCCATGATCTAAGCATGAATTTAATCTGTTTTAATGGTTGAATAAAATATGAAAGAAAGAATATTTTCTGGTATGTGAAAACTATATGAAAATTCAAATTTCAGTGCCCATATACTTGTGTTGGAACATAGCATTGTTCATTCATTTTCATATTGTCTACAGTTGCTTTTGCATAAGAGCATATTTTCTTATATGTTGGGAACTTTGATGATGAATAAAAATCAGCTTCACAATCGACATGTAAGATTATCAGAAACATACCATGTTTTTTTTTTTTCTTTACTTTTAGTGTATTTTTACCAGTATATTAAAGTAAGAAATTGAAGTTTAAAGACATAGGTTAAATGACTTGCCAATGTCCCTAACAGTTGGTAATATAAACCAACTCTAGGTTTACTTACCAATAGTAGGTAAATCTAGTATATAAACCTATATCCTCATGCTCAATAGCTCCTGATGAAACAATTTTTAAAATAAGAGTTTTTCTCATTTGAGATCTTCTAAAAGATATTCTGGCCACAACCATTTGTGTTTAAAAAAAAAAACTACCTTTCTCTGCAGTGTTTTCAGTTCAGTTCAGTTCAGTTGCTCAGTCACGTCTGACTCTTTGCGACCCCATGAATGGCAGCACGCCAAGCCTCCCTGTCCATCAACAACTGCCGGAGGCTACCCAAACCCATGTCCATCGAGTCGGAGAATCATCCAGCCATCTCATCCTCTGTCGTCCCCTTCTCCTCCTGCCTCCAATCCCTCCCAGCATCAGGGTCTTTTCCAATGAGTCAACACTTTGCATGACGTGGCCAAAGTATTGGAGTTTCAGCTTCAACATCAGTCCTTCCAATGAACACCCAGGACTGATCTCCTTTACGATGGACTGGTTGGAACTTCTTGCAGTCCAAGGTACTCTCAAGAGTCTTCTCCAACACCACAGTTCAAAAGCATCAATTCTTCAGCACTCAGCTTTCTTCACAGTCCAACTCTCACATCCATACATGACCACTGGAAAAACGATAACCTTGACTAGATGGACCTTTGTTAGCAAAGTAATGTCTCTGCTTTTTAATATGCTGTCTAGGTTGGTCATAACTTTCCTTCCAAGGAGTAAGCATCTTTTCATTTCATGGATGCAATCACCATCTGCAGTGATTTTGGAGCCCCAAAAAATAAAGTCAGCACTGTTTCCACTGTCTCCCCATCTATATCCAATGAAGTGATGGGGGTGGTGTCATTTGCATATCTGAGGTTATTGATATTTCTCCCGGCAGTCTTGAGTCCAGCTTGTGCTTCATCCAGCCCAGCATTTCTCATGATGTACTCTGCATATAAGTTAAATAAGCAGGGTGATAATATACAGCCTTGATGTATTCTCTTTCCTGTTTGGAACCAGTCTGTTGTTCCATGTCCAGTCCTAACTGTTGTTTGCTGACCTGGTGGTTTCTCAAGAGGAAGGTCAGGTGGTCTGCTATTCCCATCTCTTTCAGAATTTTCCACAGTTTATTGTGATCCACACAGTCAAAGGCTTTGGCATAGTCAATAAAGCAGAAATAGATGTTTTTCTGTAACTCTCTTGCTTTTTCCATGATCCAGCGGATATTGGCAATTTGATCTCTAGTTCCTCTGCCTTTTCTAAAACCAGCTTGAACACCAGGAAGTTCATGGTTCACATATTGCTTAAGCCTGGCTTGGAGAATTTTGAGCATTACTTTACTAGCGTGTGAGATGAGGGCAATTGTGTGGTAGTTTGAGCATTCTTTGGCATTGCCTTTCTTTGGGATTGGAATGAAAACTGACCTTTTCCAGTCCTGTGGCCACTGCTGAGTTTTCCAAATTTGCTGGCATACTGAGTGCAGCACTTTCACAGCATCATCTTTCAGGATTTGGAATAGCTCAACTGGAATTCCATCACCTCCACTAGCTTTGTTCATAGTGATGCTTCCTAAGGCCCACTTGACTTCACATTCCAGGATTCTGGCACTAGGTGAGTGATCACACCATCGTGATTATCTGGGTCATGAAGACCTTTTTTGTACAGTTCTTCTGTGTATTCTTGCCATCTCTTCTTAATATCTTCTGCTTCTGTTGGGTCCATACCGTTTCTGTCCTTTATCGAGCCTATCTTTGCATGAAATGTTCCTTTGGTATCTCTGATTTTCTTGAAGAGATCTCTAGTCTTTCCCATTCTGTTGTTTTCCCCTATTTCTTTGCATTGATTGCTGAAGAAGGCTTTATTATCTCTTCTTGCTATTCTTTGTAACTCTGCATTCAGATGTTTATATCTTTCCTTTTCTCCTTTGCTTTTCACTTCTCTTCTTTTCACAGCTATTTGTAAGTCCTCCCCAGACAGCCATTTTGCTTTTCTGCATTTCTTTTCCATGGGGTTGGTCTTGATCCCTGTCTCCTGTACAATGTCATGAACCTCATTCCATAGCTCACCAGGCACTCTATCTATCAGATCTAGGCCCTTAAATCTATTTCTCATTTCCACTGTATAATCATAAGGGATTTGATTTAGGTCATACCTGAATGGTCTAGTGGTTTTCCCTACTTTCTTCAATTTCAGTCTGAATTTGGCAATAATGAGTTCATGGTCTGAGCCACTGTCAGCTCCTGGTCTTGTTTTTGCTGACTGTATAGAGCTTCTCCATCTTTGGCTGCAAAGAATATAATCAATCTGATTTCGGTGTTGACCATCTGGTGATGTCCATGTACAGAGTCTTCTCTTGTGTTGTTGGAAGAGGGTGTTATTATGACCAGTGCATTTTCCTGGCAAAACTCTATTAGTGTTTGCCCTGCTTCATTCTGTATTCCAAGGCCAAATTTGCCTGTTACTTCAGGTGTTTCTTAACTTCCTACTTTTGCATTCCGGTCCCCTATAATGAAAAGGATATCTTTTGGGGGTGTTAGTTCTAAAAGGTCTTGTAGGTCTTCATAGAACCATTCAACTTCAGCTTCTTCAGCATTACTGGTTGGGGCATAGACTTGGATTACTGTGATATTGAATGGTTTGCCTTGGAAACGAACAGAGATCATTCTGTCGTTTTTGAGATTGCATCCAAGTACTACATTTCGGACTCTTTTGTTGACCATGATGGCTACTCCATTTCTTCTGAGGGATTCCTGCCTGCAGTAGTAGATATAATGGTCATCTGAGTTAAATTCACCCATTCCAGTCCATTTCAGTTCGCTGATTCCTAGAATGTCGACATTCACTCTTGCCATCTCATGTTTGACCACTTCCAATTTGCCTTGATTCATGGACCTGACATTCCAGGTTCCTATGCAATATTGCTCTTTACAGCATGAGACCTTGCTTCTATCACCAGTCACATCCACAGCTGTGTATTCTTTTTGCTTTGGCTCCATCCCTTCATTCTTTCTGGAGTTATTTCTCCACTGATCTCCAGTAGCATATTGAGCACCTACTGACCTGGGGAGTTTCTCTTTCAGTATCCTATCATTTTGCCTTTTCATACTGTTCATAGGATTCTCAAGGTAGAATACTGAAGTGGTTTGCCATTCCCTTCTCCAGTGGACCACATTCTGTCAGATCTCTCCACCATGACCCGCCCATCTTGGGTTGCCCCACGGGCATGGCTTAGTTTCATTGAGTTAAGGCAAGGCTGTGGTAAAAAATACATTTACAAACAGCAAGTATCAGAATACAATTTATAGTATAAGACCATTGTTGTAAAAATCACTGCACATTCCTATGGATTTTTTAGACATTGTATGTCTATATCTGCCTCTATGTAAAATTGTAAATATACAAAAATGCATGGGAGAGAGTATCTCAGAAGAGGAAGGGAGAATTAGACCTGGGGAGGGAAGAACAGATAGAGGAGGATTATAAATATATTAGTCATGAAATTTTTGTTTGATCTGACTAAATCATGTTAAAATGTTAACAATTTAATTGTTAATTGTGGGTGGTGGGTACATCAGTTCTTAAAGTGTTCTGTTGGTTTTTCTGTAAAGGCTAACTGGAAAGGAAGGAGTACCTGGATACTGTCCCCCGCCCCTGGGACCATCTTCTGCACAGATCACCCCCCAACAGAGTCCTGCTTCCCGGGTCCTGCTCTCTTCACAGGGCTTCAGGCCTAGGGGGGCAAAGGCTCTGACTTTTACTAGCTCAGGGCTTGCCATCTTCTCTTGATGTTTTGCCAAATCCTTACTTATACCTTTAATAAATAGTCCTTTGATTAAATTCTAAAATTTTCCTATTTTGTGAAAGAAATACAGCTGGGACCTATAATTTCACCACTTACTGCTTTTTCTGAGTCAATGCAATTTTGTAAAAGAAATAAATGACAGGAAAATATTGGAAAGTATGTGGCAAAATGGGCTTCCCAAAGTATGTGGCAAAATGGGCTTTCCTGGTGGCTCAGCGAGAAAGAACCCACCTGCAGGAGATGCAGGAGACACTGGTTTGATCCCTGGGTTGGGAAGATCCCCTGGAAGAGGACATGGCAACCCTCTCCAGTATCCCAGCCTGGAGAATCCAGTCGGGTCGCAGAGAGGCAGACATGACTGAAAACACTAAGCATAGCACAGCATATGGCAAAAGTTATCATTATTTACAGATGATTTGATTACATACATACAGAGTTAAAAGGAATCAGCTGCAACAATAAAAGAAATAAGATGCTTTAGTAAGTGTATTTATTAGGAAGTTATAAACAATATTAATAATTACATACAGATACATCTTTAAAAGTTAATGAAACTGGGGGAGAGAGATGAGCAGGCAGAGACCACAGAAGATTTTTAGGGCAGTGAAACTACCCTGTATGATACTATAAAGGTAATACACATTTGTCCAAACCCACACATGCGCTACTCCAACAATGAGCCCTAATATAAAGTAAGAACTTCAGGTGATAAGGATGTGTCAGTGTAGATGGTAACAAAGACACCACTCCTGCAGGGTAAGTGGGGGAGGCTGGACATGTGTCGGGGCAGTGAAATCCCTGTACCTTCCACTCAATTTTGAACTTTTTTTTTTTTTTCATAAAAAGAAACTTTCTTGAGGGAGGTTATACACTGTCATGTAGTTTTGCATGCAAATCCTTGGAGTATCTTGGGGAAAAAAGCTTTATGTTACTGTTCTGTAATTAAGATATTTGATTTCAAATATTTTAAAACTGATAAACACAAGATAACATATGAACAAGGATTTGAATAACAACAATCATGGAAGACCTCTTGTGATTTTTAAAAAGAAATCAAATCACAATGAGAGAGTTTCTACTTCCTACAGAAAACAAGTAAGCTTTCTATGGCCACACTCCCCCTATGATAACTACTAAAATCTCTGGACAGAATACAATAAGTAACCACTGGAGGACCCTGTTCATTACACAAACAAAAGAAGGTAGACTGTGGAGAGGAGCTAAAACTGTAGTGACAACTCCTGAGAGAATGAAGTTTGCATATTGTTTTCTTCTCATGGCTTTGAGCTGAGTGTGGGTCCCCACTGTGAAGTCACATCACTGCTGAAATTCAGCCTCTGTGCACCAGTGTTGGATTAAATCTCAGAGACACAGTTTTCGGTAAAGCCGAAAGAAGTAGCTTTGTTGCTTTGCCAGGCAAAGGGGGACACAGTGGACTAATGCCTTCAAGTCTGTGTGTCTCACCCTGGAGGGGTTAGGGTTAGTCTTACAGTAATGATTCAAGGAGCAGGGAGTGATCAACTCATGGACAATCTTCTGATTGTGAGATAATTGGAAGTCAGCATCATCAATCCTCTCATTCCAACTGGCTGAGAATCTATGTGCTTGTGGTCAGCAGTTTTCATCTAGAGGGCGTCTGCTTCCTATAAAAACATCATAGTAATATGTGTCAGGCCATTATGTATATATCTTTCAGAGAAAAATGAGTTTGTTGATTCTGCCACGTGGCACATTTATAGCCCAAATTGCTACCAGTTCCCCAGCCCAACAGCTATTCTTATTTTCTGTGTGTGGGTGTGTGTGTGTTACTCGCTCAGTTGTGTTCAACTCTTTGCAACCCCAAGTACTGCAGCCCACCTGACTCCTCTTTCCCTGGAATTCTCTAGGCAAGAACACTGGAATAGGTTGCCGTTCCCTTCTCCAGGGTTTCTTCCTCACCCAGGGACCAAACCTGGGTCTTCTGCATTGCAGGCACATTCTTTATCATCAGAGCCACCAGGGGTAGCCCATTCTTTGTTTCTACATCTTCACGTTTCCCTATCATTAAGTTTTGAGTCAGCCTTTTACTTCAAAAGATAAGGACGTAGGGGCTTATATATGGTTTCCATATGTTATCTAAGGAGGCTAAAGTTAAAATCCCTACTTTTTGTCCAGAGGCATCATGAAAAGCACCCCTCTGGTGGGAGGATGGTAGAGGCAGTCCCTGTTCATATGTTTAGTTCCTATTTTTCTTCTGTAGCTTTGTCCCAAGAGTAGGTCCCAATTATGGAACTGAACCTACATCAAAGCCAAGTGTACATAAAAATTTTCTGGCCAGAGGCACCAGAAAAAAACACTTTTATATCAGAGATAGAAATCCTATAGAGAAGACAACAGAAAGGGCGTTCATTCTCTGTATGAGTCCACACACCCTGGAGCTCATCCAGGGGCAGTGAACATAGAGGAGAGACCCAGACAAGTGTAGCAGAGACTTGGGGACCAAAGTAAGATTTAAATCATCACGTAAGTCTTAAAGAATTCCTTAGTGACACAGACACAGAACAGACCCAATGCAGTGGAACAAAAGGCCTCAAATGAATCTAAAACTAGAGCTAGTACTCACAGAAAGCAGGACAGAATCTGGAATCTGATCCTATCTGTACAGATGGGCTGTTAAAATAAAATATTAACATTTTTAAGGAGATTTGAATGGGACTGAGGGTCTACACAACATAATATACAAAAATTTTATGACAGCAAATGTATTAATAATTCTGTCAAAGAGGTAAAGATACAATTGAAATGAATGGAAAGGAGCTTATGACAGAAAAATAAAAACTTAAAGAGAAGCAAATAATAGCTTAAGAACTTAAAAATAGAATAGGCTAAAGAGGAAATAAGCTAAATAGCAAAATTAGCAAAATAGGCTAAAGAGCAAAACAGAAATGACTGAGGAAAGAGCTGGTGAATTTGCAGACAGGTCAGTGTAAATTATCCGTCTGAAAGAAAGAAGTAAAAAGGTGAAAAAAGAGAACTTTGGGAAAGTGCTATTTATGTGGGAAAATATTAATGATGCATTTGTCTAACATTTGTGTCACTTGAGTCCCAGCAAGAGAAGAGAAATTGGTGAATGAAAAACAAATTGTATTAATAATGATTAAAAACTTCCCCAAGCTGGAAAAATTAATAAATTTACAGATTCTGGAAGTTCTGTGAATCTCAAGGGAAAAAAAAAGTAAAGAAAGTCATGCTTTACAGATACTAATTAAACTTCTCAAAAGTAAAGATAAAGAAAAATTCTTGTAAACAACTAGAGAAAAAGGATATTCAGGGGTAAAGAAGATATTCATGGTTCAAATGACCACAGTTTTTCATCAGAAAATGTATAAACCTTATTCACTAGAGCCAAGACATAGTAACACCTAAGTGGTGTATCTTGCTGGATGAAGAGATAAAGAAAAAAAAGTGTGTGTGTATATATATGTACATGTGTGTGTATGTGTATACTACAATAGGATATTGTCATTGTCACTGTTCAGTTGCTAAGTGATGTCCAACTCTTTGTGATCCCATGGACAGCAGCATGCCAGGGTCCTCTGTCCTCAATTATCTTTCAGAGGTTGTTCAAATTTATGTCCATTGAGTTGGTGACGCTATCTAACCATTTCATCCTCTGCCACCGCCTTTTTTTGGCCTTCATTTTTTGCAATGATCAGGGTTTTTCCAATGAATTAGCTCTTTGCATCAGCTTTAGCTTCAGCAACAGTCCCCCCAATGAATATTCAGGGTTGATTTCCTTTAGGATTGATTGATTTGATCTCCTTGCAGTCCAAGGGAGTCTCAAGAGTCTTCTTCAGTACCACAGCTTGAAAGCATCAATTTTATTGTTCAACCTTCTTTATGATCCAACTCTCACATCCATATAGGACTACTAGAAAAACAAGAGCTTTGACTATATGGACAAGGGTCAGTAATGTGATCTCTCTGCTTTTTAACACACTGTCTAGGTTTGGCATGGCTTCTTTTCCAAGGGTCAAGTGTCCCTTAATTTCATGGCTACAGTCACCATCCACAGTGATTTTGGAGCCCAAGAAAATAGTCTGTCACTGTTTCCATTTTTCCCATCTATTTGCCAAGAAGTAATGGGACCAGGTGCCATAATCTTAGTTTTTGAATGTTGAGTTTTAAGCCAGCTTTTTCACTCTCCTTTTTCACTTTCATCAAGAGGCTCTTTAGTTTCTTTTCACTGACTCATTTGAAAAGATCCTGATGCTGGGAAAGATTGAAGGCAGGAGGAGAAGGGGACGACAGTGGATGAGATGGTTGGATGGCATCACTGACTCAATGGACATGAGTTTGAGCAAGCTCCAAGAGTTGGTGATGGACAGGGAAGCCTGGCATTCTACAGTCCATGGGGTCGCAGAGTCAGACATGACTGAGAGACTGAACTGAATTGAAAACTATTTAAATCAAGACTTCCCTCATGGCTCAATGGTAAAGAATCTGCCTGCAGGAGACCTGGGCTTGATTCCTGGGTCAGGAAGATCCCCTGGAGGAAATGACTAGCCACTCCAGTATTCTTGCCTCTAGAATCTCATGGACAGAGGAACCTAGTGGGCTGCTGTCCCTGGGGTCACAAAGAGTCAGCCAAGACTGAGGCACTAACACTTTCACTTTCAATCTCATATAGTATTGGGATTTCCCTGGTGGTCCACAGGCTAAGATTCCACCCTCCTAATTTCAGAGGGCTTGGGTTTGATCCTTGGTCAGGGAACTAGATCCCACATGCCACAACTAAGATTTCAAATGTTGAAACTAGAAGACCCTGCATGCCGCAAGGAAGATAGAATATCCCATGTGCCACAACTAAGACCCAGTGCAGCCAAATAAATAAACAAAAATAAACCTAAAAAAAAGACTGCATGGTATTGGTGAAGTAATAGACACAAAGAACAAAGAAACACAGTAAAAGCATCAAGAAATAGTCCCACACAAATGTATGGTGATTAATTAATTAACTAATTTAATAAGAGGATAATTACTTTACCATGTTGTGTTGGTTTCTGCTGTACAACATGAACCAATCATAGCTCTATGTATATCTCCTCCCTCTTGGACCTCCCTCCCATTCCTACCCCATCCTACTCCTCTAGGTCAGCACAGAGTGCCAGGCTGGGCTCCCTGTGCCATGTAGCAGCTTCCCACTAGCTAACTATCTGCTAGCTATTTTACACATGGTAGTGTATATATATATACACATATCGGAGTTACTCTGTCAATTTGTCCCACTGTCTCCTTCCCTCACTGTGTCCACAAGTCTGTTCTCTCTGCATCTCTATTTCTGTCCTGAAAATAGCTTCATCAATACCTTTTTTCCAGATATCATATATATACATTAATATAAAATATTTTCTCTTTATGACTTATTACAGGCTCTAGGTACATTCACCTAAGTTCAACTGATTTTTATATGTGCCTTTTTATGGCTGAGTAATATTCCATTGTGCATATGTACCACAACTTCTATATCTAATTAGCCTAGACATATGAAACTTAAAGAAAAAAATCATAGAAAAAATTGCTATATATATTTGATTCCTTATAATAATCTATAATGGAATAGAATCTGAAAAAAAAAATATATATCTAACTTTATATATATTATAAATATATAAATATATTATATTTTATATATATTATAATTATATATTTTAGATATATATCTAAAATTTTAGATATTTTAGATATTTATTTTAGATATATATATAATAGATATATATAGCTATATAAAATATAGATATTATATATATAATTATATATATAAATATATATTATCTATATATAGATAATATATATATCTATATATCTAATATATATCTAAAATATATATATATCTAATAGAATCTAAAAAATATATATATACTATATATATATAACTATCATATATATATATATATGTACCACTTTGCTACACCCCTGAAACTAACAGAGCATTATAAATTAATGATAGTTCAATTAAAAATGTTATAACTTTGGGTCAGGTAAAGATTTCCTAGCTATAAATAAAAATACAACTCATTAAAAATAAATTAAATACAAGGAACCCAGACTGGTGCTCTGTTACAACCTAGATGGGTAGACTAGAGTGGAGGAGAGGAAGGGGAGGGAAGGAGGGGACATTTATAATATATAATAATAATTAATTTACATCGCTATATGGCAGAAACCAACACAACATTGTAAAGCAATTTTCCTCTGATTAAAAACTGAAGAAAATAATTGATAGAGATCATTAAAATAAAAAAAATTCCATAAAAATACAAACCACAGACTGGGAGATAATATTTGCAAAACACTCATGACAAAGGAGTTCTATTTAAAATATATGAAGAACTGCCAGAATCCAGTATGAAAATAAACAGTCCAACAACAAATGAGCTGAACTGCCTCTTCACCAAAGAAGGTATAATAATGGCATGTAAGTGCATGGAAAGATGCATGTCACGTTAGGGAAGGCAAACTGAATCACAATGAAACGTCACCACTACATGTGTAATGAAATGGTATTAAATAAATAAATAGTGTGTGGAGAGGTATTTGTGTATTTTTGAAGAACTATTTTGTGAAATCTATTAAAAATTTAATGAACACAGTTTTAGACACAGTAATTCTACTTCTAAGAATTTGTTAATTTCCATACATTTCAGCAAAGATGTACAAGGTCATCCACCTAATGTATATGTGTATGAACATTTTCTATCCATTAAAATATGAAGAGAATCTATATGAGATTGATAACTGCAACTGTAGCTAGAGAATTGGATGGGAAAGTAGGGATGGGAAGACATTTCTTTTTTAATTTATACGCTTCTCTACTGTATTTCTCTCCAAACTTTTACAATATGTTTGCATTTCTTCTATAACTAAAAGCCTAAACAACTGAGCATGATACAAATTAATATGCAGTGGAATAGGCAGGATGTGTTGTTAGCATTTGGCAAATTGAAGGATTCCAAGATAAGACACACTTTCAAAGAACTCTAGTCCAGTAAATTGCATTGTACCATCTGTTTTTGGCTCCCCATAACGTGGAATGTGGTGCCTAAAATACTCTCTTTAATAAGTGCAATTTTGTCACTTAAAGCTATGTTCTTTCTGTCATTGTGTCAGGGTAACATAGTCCCTCCCCCGTATTCTGAAGCTGGCTTCTCCACAATGGGTATTATAATGTCATACTTTATTACCCTCCCCTACATCAGTTGTTTATAACTTTTTAAGGAAAACAGAAGTCTGCTATGTATTTTCTGTTCTGCATTGGTCTGAAGGCAGTACTTCCTGCATGGTGCTCAGGAGAGGTAGCTGATACGGCCCCTCACCCCCACGCTCTGGGTCTCTACCTCATTACTCTAGTTCAGGGCCTTTGCCTACATTATTGTAAATGACTTAGAAACTTGTCTCTGAAACTCCAGCACACCCTTCAGACCTGCTGCCCATGGAGCACCCAGATGGAGCTTTCTAAAGCATGATTACAGCCGTGGCGCCCCTGCCTAAACTCCGTCGGTACCTCCCACTTCTCCCTAGGACTCCGGCCTCATCACTCATCACCCTGTCCCAGCCAAGCAAAACTTCCCAGCCACTACACTCCCTCGTGCTTGGGGCATACTCCTCTTTCTTCTCCCTCAACCACTCTCACCCTGGCCCCTACAGTTCTTCACCAGAAGCCTTTCTTGACCTGTCTGAGCTAAGAGTCCCTCCAAGTGGTTTACTTAACTGTCCTGTGTTTTCATCCAACCAAGGTCCACATGAATCATTTAATTATATACCTGACCCCCCAACTACTGGATAAGCTCCAAGGGCAGGAACTTTACCTAATCCATTTTTCTATCTGCTGTGCAGAGCACAATGTCTATGACAGGATCAATACCCTAAAAATGCTTGCTTAATTGAATAAAGAGACCAACCCTAACAGTGGAGAAAACGACGTCTTTAAGTTGACGTTCAGTTGCCTAGAAACACTAAGATGTTGGTTCTGTGAATCATCATACTTCAAACAATAAAAACACAGCCATTGAACAATGAATTTTTTTTCCATACACACACATTTCACTTTTTACAGCAAGAAGCAAATGTAAACAGGTGGTGCATGGGCCAAAGTTTTTACTTTGTCAAAAGACAGTTTCATGGGTGGGTCTCCAGATGTACAATTCATATGCTTTTGGAGCAGTTGCCATAAAAACTGTCCTAGGTTTTATTCACCTTCCAGTTATGCCTCCTTGTTTTAGTTTGTGTCCTTCCTTGGTGCTGTTTTACTGAATGGAATCCCAGCATCAAACTGAGTGACATTTCACCCTGCCATTTGAGAGTATAGACGAACATAGTAGGGACTGTCAGCCACTTGCTGAACTGAGGTATGTGGGACAAGAAAAACAATGACCCAGGATGTCTGTGTGCAGGTGGGAATGACAGAGGCCCTTATTTTCTTGTTTTTTTTTTTTTTGTTTTTTTTGTTGTTGTTGTTGTTTTGTTTTTTTGTTTTTTTTTTTTAATGATTAACAAAGAAAATAATCCAAAAGGTCAGAGTGTTGAGGAAGTTGTTAAACTGAGATTATGCTCCTCTGATATCCAGCTGGCAAGATCAGAGAGGCAACCATTCCCCTATGTGCCAGACAAAAGCTGGGACCCCTGAGGTGGGCATTTCCTCTGCAGTTTTTGGTGTTACTCTCCTGGTTCAACAGAGGAGGGCACTGAAGTGCATTGAACAGAGGGAGCTTAGGAGTTTGCTCAAGGGACCCAGTTGACCAGGGCAAGAACCAGTCTCAGAGTCAGCCCTGAGCAGCACCAGAACCAAGGTTCTGTGCCCCTTCCTGGCCCACTCAGCTGATACCAGATGTGAGGGCTGAGGAGAGTGCTGCCACTCTGCAGACTTCAGCAGTAAGACTGTAGCTGGCTATTCTCTTTCTCTTAGGCCAGGATTCAGCTGCTTTTCAGAAGGTGATACCTCTCTTTGGCCTCCCAGGGAAGGGGGTGAGCATGGTGTGCAGCCACCACTACCACGCAGCCTGGGCCAGCTGTGGGTGGCACCCAGGGCTCCCCTGTGCTGGCTAAAGGGTGGTCTGTGCTGCTGTGAGGTCCCCTGCAAGCTCTCCATCGCAGCTGATGCTCCTAGAGGCAAGGCTGCCTTTTACTCATTGGCCGCAGCCAGTGCCGCCCACAGCAAGCTCAGGTACACAGAGTGAGTGGGGTACGGAGAGCTGCTGCTTGTTCCAGCTCCTCGCTGCTGAGACTGCCCCTTATTTATCTCATTAACAGTGCAATGTTCCAGGGAACTGAGAGGCAAGAGGGGAGCAGAGGGCAGGGATCAGCATGGCCTTGGTTCGCCAAATGTGAACATTCGGTGTTCACCGAATGTTCTGGTCTTCTTAAAAGAAAGAGGTGCCATAAGTAAGACTCCCTTTACACCACTGGATATTTTTCCAGAACATTTTACAAAGACTTGCTTATGAAACCATCTAACGCTCTGTGCAGTATGGTCTGGGAATCTGAATTTAAGAGCAACATCCCCAGAGGTCCCAACACTTTGTGGGTTCACACTCAGTGAAGCTGTGAGTAACAGTTGTCAGACCCTATCAGGCTACCAGGGCTTGTTAACATCATTTGCAAGTCCTTTTCTGTTTATAGTCAGAGTTCTCATTTAATGATCACAGGGCCTGGTAGAGTAGATAGTAAGAGAAGCCCTTTAACAATGGGAAAGGGGTGTCCTAGGATCCCGGGAACCTGGACAAGCACAGTCCATAAATGGACCCCCTCCCCTCGGATGTAACAGGTAGCCAGGGTGGGCAGCACCCGGGGTCCTGATTTCCTTTGTTCTTCAGGCAGTCACACTCTTGTTGAAGAGCCCAGCCCTTGTCGCTCTGCTGAGATCTCCTTGCTGTCTAAGAACGCAGGCAGGAAACAAAGCAAACTCTTAGGAGGTTCTTCCAGGCTTATAGGAGCCTACCTTCTGATTGGCCTTTCAGAAAGTGAGCCTCAGTGTGCATGTTTCTGTGTGTCCGTATGAGCCTTGGTACATTTATTTATACCAAAGTGAGTGTAATAGGGAATAACATATCTGATTCCATATTAGATCTGTTCCTTTAGCCTTTGTGCTCTGTTTCCTGTGCTTAGTCATGCTGGTTTTCCACTTTTGTAAAAGAATACTGCCTATAGCCTGAAATATACAGGATAGCCTATTCTCTGGACTTTAAGAGTTTATTCATTTAGAGAGAAAAAGCTGCAGAACAGAGAATAACATTTGTCTTGTTAGAGGTTTATAAGAACATCATGACCTGACCTAGTGGATAGCAACAAGAACAAAAGATTCCTACACCAAGAAATCTGCAACAACTAAGCAAGTTTCTCCCTCCCTTTGCCTTTAAAAGTGCTTTGCTCAAGGCCAAAGGGAAGATGGCAGTCAGAGAAGACATGAAGGCCAAGTCTCCCCAAGCCTGAAACATCTACCAAACACTGGTGGGAGCCCTCTAATGACCAGACTGACAGGGTGTAACCATGAACCAGGTAGGGAGAATGGGGGAAGGCTGAGGCAGGGGGCTGGTGTGACCCAGGGGCTAATGGAGGCGGGAAAGAGATTTGGGTGCCAGAAGAGGCATGCCTGCTTGCTGGTGAGGGGTAGGGACCTCCAGGGATAGGAAGAACCATTAGGGGAAGCCCCTGAGGGTCCCCACACACTTGGCCATGGGGAGCCTTCTGGGGCTGTGAGCCTGTCCTCTTCTCTCAGGGGCCCCTCTGCCCTTGGGGGCCCTCCCTACCCTCTCAGCCAAGCCATCTGCCCTCCAGAGCACCCTCTGCTCTTCAGGGCCCCCTCTGCTGCGATGGGTACTGTAGGCATGCAAGAGAGGTGGGAAGAGACACATAATCCCAATGTTTGCTGCAGCACTATTTATAGCAGCTAGGACTTTGAGGCAGGCTGGATGTCCATTGACAGATGAATGGATAAAGAAGCAGTTGGACAAATATAAATATGGAATATTACTCAGCCATAGAAAGGGACAAATGTAAGTCAGTTGAATTGAGGTGGGTGAACCTATAGACTGTTATACAGAGTGAAGGAAGTTAAAAAAAAACATAACTTTTGTATATTAATGCATATATATGGAATCTAGAAAAACAATACTAATGAACCTATTTGCAGGGCAGGAATACAGACGCAGATCTAGAGAACAGACTTTGGACAGAGAGAGGGAAGGAGACGGTGGGACAAATTGAGAGGGTAGCATTGAAATCCCAGGGACGGGGGAGCCTGGTGGGCTGTTGTCTCTGGGGGTCGCACAGAGTCGGACACGACTGAAGCGACTTAGCAGCAGCAGCAGCATTGAAATATATACATTACCATGTGTAAAACAGACAGCTAGTGGGAAGTTGCTGTATGACACAGGAAGCTCAATGGGGTACTCTGTGACAACCTAGAGAGATGGGGTAGGTGGGGGATGGGGGTTCAAAAAGAGGTGACCTATGTGTACTTATGACTGATCCATGTTGTTGTGTGACAGTAGCCAACACAATATTGTAAAGCAATTACCCTTCAATAAAAAAATAAAAATACAATAAAAAAAGAAATATTTAAATGCGTCTTGCTGAAATCCTTCAGAGAATTTGGTGTTTGGGGGGCATGAGCCACCCATCTCCTTGCTTGGCCCTTCAATAAACCTTTTCTCTGCTCCAAACTCTGATGTTTTAGTTTGTTTGGCCTCACTATGTGTAGGTCACATTAACTTGCATTTGGTAACAGGAAAAAAAATTCAAGATGCATTCAATTATTAATAATTGAAGTTAAGCATGCTATAAGGACCAAGTGCATGACAGGTTTGCTGGTCTCACAGCCCTTGAGCAGAAGGGCCACCTCTGTCTTTTAACAGCTGCCTGCCTTGGCTCTCATCCTGTCCTGTCATGTGGCAATCACATGTCTGCATACAGAGGTTGCATGTGTTCTGTGCCTGTCTGGAGGAGAAAAGTCTCCTAACTTTGGGATCTCTGAGTGCAAGTACATGTCAATTAATTGTGTGATTCATCTCTGAGCCAGGAAGCTATTTTTCCACTGAGTCAGTTTTCTCCTCTGTCATTCTGCTGCTGAAAAGTTAAATACAGAGGTCACAGTGTGGCCTATAAAGATAATGTATCATCTGATTTCTCTTCCATTTCTGTCCCCTGAGAGTTAACAAGATGTGAGCACACTGGAGGCAACTTTGCACTACAGACCAGCAGGATCTGCCGAAAGGTCCCCAGAGGCTGAATGAGAAAGAAGACTCTTAAACCCAAAGACCAACCACCCTGTGTAAAGGGATGAAGATGGAAGGCTAAAGGAAGTGCAGGTGGGAGGAGCCAGGCTTTCTGCAGAAATGTCTCCTTGTCCTCCCTTGGGGAAAAAGAGTCAAAGGACCCATAAATTCTTAGAACAGGAGGAGGGAAACAAGATTTCAGTTCAGTTCAGTTGCTCAGTCATGTCTATTTGTGACCCCATGGACTGCAGCACTCCAAGCTTCCCTGGCCATCACAAACTCCTGGAGCTTACTCAAACTCATGTCCATCGAGTCAGTGATGCCATCCAACCATCTCATCCTCTGTCATGCCCTTCTCCTCCCACCTTCAATTTTTCCCAGCATCAGAGTCTTTTCTAGTGAGTCAGTTCTTTGTATCAGGTGGCCAAAGTGTTGGAGTTTCAGCTTCAGCATCAGTCCCTCCAATGAATATTCAGGACTGATTTCCTTTACTATGGACCGGTTGGATCTCCTTACAATCCAAGGGACTTTTAAGAGTCTTCTCCAACATCACAGTTCAAATGCATCAATTCTTTGGTGTTCAGCTTTCTTTATAGTCCAGCTCTCACATCCATACATGACTACTGGAAAATAGCTTTGATGACAGACCTTTGTTGGCAAAGGTCTCTGCTTTTTAATATGCTGTCTAGGTTAATCATAGCTTTCCTTCCAAAGAGCAATCATCTTTTACTTTCATGGCTGCAGTCACAATCTGCAGTGATTTTGGAGCTCAAAAAATTAAAGTATGTCACTGTTTCCATTGTCTTCCCATCTATTTGCATGAAGTGATGGAACCGGATGCCATGATCTTAGTTTTCTGAATGCTGAGTGTTAAGCCAACTTTTTCACTCTCCTCTTTCACTTTCATCAAGAGGCTTTTTAGTTCCTCTTCACTTCCTGCCATATGGGTGGTCTTATGTGCATATCTGAGGTTATTGATATTTCTCCCAGCAATCTTGATTCCAGCTTGTCCTTCATTCAGCTTGGCATTTCGCATGATGTACTCTGCATATAAGTTAAATAAGCAGGGTGACAATATGCAGCCTTGACATACTCCTTTCCTGATTTGGAATCAGTCTGTTGTTCCATGTCTAGTTCTAACTGTTGCTTCCTAACCTGCATACAGATTTCTCAGGAGGCAGGTAAGGTGGTCTGGTATTCCCATCTCTTGAAGAATTTTCCACAGTTTTTTTTTAATCCATACAGTCATAGGTTTTTGGCATAGTCAATAAAGCAGAAGTACATGTTTTTCTGGAACTCTCTTGCTTTTCTGATGATCCACTGGATGTTGGCAATTTGATCTCTGGTTCCTTTGCCCTTTCTAGATCCAGCTTGAACATCTGGAAGTTCACAGTTCACGTACTGTTGAAGCCTCACTTGGAGAATTTTGAACATTACTTTGCTAGCCTGTGAAATGAGTACAATTGTGCAGCACTTTGAAGATTTTTTGGCTTTGCCTTCCTTTGGGATTGGAATGAAAACTGACATTTCCCAGTCCTGTGGCCTCTGCTGGGTTTTTCAAATTTGCTGGCATATTGAGGGCAGAACTTTAACAGCATCATCTTTTAGGATTTTAAATAGTTCTACAAAATTCCATCACCTCTACTAGCTTTGCTCATAGCGATATTTGCTGAGGCCCACATGACTTCGCATTCCAGGATGTCTGGCTCTTGGTGAGTGATCACACCATCATGGTTATTTGGGTCATGATGATCTTTTTTGTATAGTTCTACTGTGTATTCTTGCCACCTCTTCTTAATATCTTCGGCTTCTGTTTAGACTTGACCAAGAAAAAAAAAAAAAGATTTAGAGATCATAACTGTCAGGAAGCTCAGTGTGAGCCAAGCATGACGGTGTGCTGCTTATCCTCCTCTGTGCCCACAGTAGCTTAAGAGACTTTAGGTGGCAGTTCAATTTATCTAGAATGACTCTCCAGTAGTCATGTATGGATGTGAGATTTGGACCATAAAGAAAGCTGAACACCAAAGAATTGATGTTTTTGAACTGTGGTGTTGGAGAAGATGCTTGAGCCTCCCTTGGACTGCAAGGAGATCAAATCAGTTCATCCTAAAAGAAATTAGTTCTGAATATTCATTGGAAGGACTGATTCTGAAGCTGAAACTCCAACACTTTGGCCACCTGATGTGAAGAATTGACTCATTTGAAAAGACCCTTATGCTGGGAAAGATTAAAGGCAGGAGGAGAAGGAGATGACAGAGGATGGATGGCATGACTGACTCAAAGGGCATGAGTTTGAGCAAGGTCCGGGAGTTGGTGATGCACAGGGAGGCCTGGGGTGCTGCAGTCCATGGGGTTGCACAGAGTGGACACAACTGAGCAACTGAACTGAACTGAGAATGACTTTACCCATACTGTGAACATAATACAGTAAATCCCTTACATATAAACCTTCAAACTGTGAACTTTCAAAGATGTCAATGTGGGTTCACATGTCCAATCAAGAAAATTAGTTTACATGTCTGGTGTACATAGTCAGGTGCATGCATCCTCTACAAGTGGTTGTGCTTTTGTGTGCTTTAATACACAGAACTGTATAGAGTACAATCGTATATCTTTACTTCAAGCCCAGGATGTCAATTGTTATTGTTCAGTTGCTAAGTCATGTACGACTCTGTGACCATGTGGACTGCAGCATGCCAGGCTTCCCTGTCTTTCACTAACTCCTGGAATTTGCTCAGATTCATGTCCATTGAGTTGGTAATGCTCTTTAGCCATCTCATCCTCTGCCACCCTCTTCTCGGATGTTGGAAGTAGCATAAAAACAGCAGTGATGTAGCCAGTACTGCTAAGAAGTACCAAGCAATAATGAAGGAAGCTGTACTATAATATTAAAATTCTTTAAAAATTGTGTTTGTTTGTTTTATGTATTATTTGTGTGAAGTGTGTTCTAAACCTATTACAGTACAGTACTATATAGCTGATTGTGTTAGTTTGGTACCTAGGCTAGCATTGTTGGACTTATGAATAAATTGGACTTAAAAATAGAATGGAACTCATTCATATGTAAGAGACTTACTGTATTTGGAAAATAGCCTCCTGAGTTGGGAGACATGTTCCAGGAAGGAGATGGGCTTCCTAGAGCAGGCTGAAGGAAGCCACAGGGTTTGGTAAGCTGAGAGCAAGCAAGGGACCACTGCTTTGTTCAAAACCACATGGGTCTCAAACATGATTTGAACTTACATGTGAAAGTCAGACTATGTCAAATACAAATCTAGTTACTGATTTTTTTCATCACAATCAGAAGACCTAATGGCATTGGTTCCATTTTCCTATTAGGCACTTATGGGCCAGAGAACAGAAAAGCTGCAGTTTTTAGATAATGCGCAAGCCTAGTGGACTCAGGCCCCCACTGGCCAGTGTCTTCTTTCAAATGAGAATGCTGGTTAGTCATCAGTTACCCTGAGACTTATGCTGACACTTATCTCCAGATAGAGAGATATTCCTCTGCTCTTGTGTCCAGCAAAATTAAAGAGTCCTAACTGAGAGTGTTTAACACAAAGACCAGGGGCCCATTTCACTTCTCTGTTTTACTTACCTGAATTCAATAAATTATTTAAATATTTGGCCTAAGAAATGACTGAAGGATCTAGAAACGATGAGCCCAGAAGAGAGAAGACTCAGTTTCTACATGAGGATAGGTACTAATATATGACTGTCACAAGGACAAATATTGGATTTGACCTGCAGGAGGTCATGAAATTGACCAGGTGAAAGATAACAGTTCATAAGAAGAAGTCAGTCTCAGTGAAAATTTCCAAGTGTAAAATGGTGTCTGGATTGCAGAAGCCCCGGACACTAGTGGTATTGAAGTGCAGTAGGGCACACCTAGACAGAAGGACCAGGCTGCAGATTGAACAGCTGAGTGTGCACTTAAACTTGGTCAGTACAGTCTGGACAACTTTGTAGGTGGGAATCAAGGGCCCACAGGTCTTGCAGAATTGTCTGCAAATGTGGAAATGGATGCTAAAAAGAAGGAAATTTATAAACCTGGATTCTTGTCACTAGCTAAGAGTCTCAACTTTCTCCACATTCCATCAAATCTTGATCTTTTCCACCACCCAATGAGGGCTTCCCATAGCATCTCACAAAGTGTTCAAATAGATGCTTCTCTGCAATTGCAGCTCAGCCTGGAGCCTGCCACTAGCTTAGCCATGAGAAGGGTGATGGGGTGTCTGTTGATGTGAGGTATTTACCTGCACCAGTTTCACACAGGTCCTTTGACACTTGATGAGTAATGAGACCAGTGTGTCCAGGTGCCTGACATCCATAGAGTTTCATTTGGACAATAGGAATTAAAGCAGAAAAAATGTTCGGAGAGTTCTGAAAACTATTTGATTCAATACACTGATGTCTTTCCAGAGGAAGGTAATATATTAAATTATTGTATTATTACTCAAGCAGAGTGTTTGCCTTATTTATTCTTTTAAAACTCAGCGATTAAATATGCTATTAGTCATGATAAGATGGGAAGGGAATATTAACTTTCAACAATGGTAAATTATATGGTAGGTGACTCAACCCCCTGGGAGTAATCAGAAAAACATGACTAAATATATTATTTTAAATATGTTTGAAGAAAGAGTAAGCAAGATAATGACAGAGAATAAAGCTATGATCTTCTGCAATAATGAGACTTTGAGAAGCAGGCCCGGAATCTGGGGTGTCTGTCCATTCTGAGAGGGCCAGGAAAGAGGCAGAGAGGAGCAGCAGCACAGTGAGAGCCTGGGAGAGTCAGTACTGGAGTACGGAGCCTGTGAAGGTGTCCAATAAGCCCTCTGCAGTTTAGTTCATAAGCCCAGAGAATAACACTCTTTTATTATTAAGGTTTTCCCAATAGTCATATGGGGTTGTGAGAGCTGGACCCTAAACAAGGCAGAGTGCCAAAGAATTGATGCTTTTGAACTGTGGTGCTGGAGAAGACTTGAGAATCCCTTGAACAGCAAGGAGATAACACCAGTCAATCTTAAAGGAAATAAACCTTGAATACTCACTGGAAGGACTAATGCTGAAGCTGAAGCTCCAATATTTTGGCCACCTGAGGCAAAGAGCCGATTCATCAGGAAAGACCATGGTGCTGAGAAAGATTGAAGGCAGAAGAAGATGGTGACAAAAGATGAGATATTTGGATGGCATCACCGATGCAATGGGCATGAAGTTGGGCAAACTCTGGGAGATGGTGAGGGACAGGGAAGCCTGGCATGTTGCAGTCCATGGCGTCTCAAAGAGTCAGACATGACTTGGAGACTAAACAACAAGCAAAACTATTAAGGTAAAGACAATAACTTTGTAAGATTGAAATCATAATATATGTGGAAGCAACAGATATGACATAGCACAAGAGATGGAGGTGAGGAGTGGTAAATGGAATTAAACTACTGTTAGTGAAGGGTTAAGTGGCATAAAATTGACTGTTAATAAGCTTTTATATACTAATAGTACATAGTATTAGCCCAAGAACAACTAGTAAGAAATTGTAAAAGGAGAAATAATCAAAGGGCAACTATAATGAAAAGTCTGACTCCATTTTTGATATTTGACAGTACAATATCTTTTAAGACTTACTCATTATTTCTCAGTAACTATTTGGGAAATTTTAATTTCATAATGACTAATCAAAAATAATAGTTTATAGAATTTAAGATGTATATCTTAATACTTTATACATATACATATAAATACATAGAATTTAAAATTACCAATAGTTTTGCAGGTAACAATACTAAGTTCCTTATGCCAGCTGGTCTACCTTTCTGGTGAGAACTTCAAGTCACCGTAGTCTTCTAAGACCTTCCTACAGATTCTGCATCTGGAAGGAGCACAGATTCACCTGATGAATGTGTTGCCTTTTGTGTTCCACCTGACTTATCTAAAGGACCTTTTCTGGGGTGCTTTTCAAGTTAAAATTCTCCTTTACTGTTCTTAAGATTCTTAGGTTCTGAGGGGTTGGTTTTTTGATCAGTGTTTTTTTCAATCAGTTCCTTCTTTGGAAAGCCCACGTTTTATTTTAGAATAATTTTAAGATCAACAGACTAGTTACAAAAAATAGTACAGAGAGTTCTCACGTGCTCCTCACCAAATGTGTCCTAATGTAAGTGTATTACATTTCCATGGTACATGATCAAAACTGAGAAGCCAGCTTTAAGACTGTCACGAACAAGATTCCAGACATTATTTAGCTTCTACTAGTCTTTCCACTGGAGAAGGCAATGGCACCCCACTCCAGTACTCTTGCCTGCAAATTCCCATGGACGGAGGAGCCTGGTAGGCTGCAGTCCATGGGGTCGCTAGGAGTCGGACACGACTGAGCAACTTCACTTTCACTTTTCACTTTCATGCATTGGAGAAGGAAATGGCAACCCACTCCAGTGTTCTTGCCTGGAGAATTCCAGGGACGGGGGAGCCTGGTGGGCTGCTGTCTCTGGGGGTCACACAGAGTCGGACACGACTGAAGCAACTTAGCAGCAGCAGCAGCATACACTTTTTCAGGATAAATAATATTGAAAGGCTTAATCTTTATGTGTTGTCACTGAGAGAGAAAAATATTGATTAATATCAGATATTTGTAAGTCAAAAATCTAGACTTGCAACCCTATGGACTCTTGCCTGCCAGGCTCCACAGTCCGTGGGATTCTCTAGGCAAGAATACTGGAGTGGATTTCCATTCCCTTCTGCGGGGGATCTTCCTGACCCAGAGATCCAACCTGGGTCTGTCATATCACAAGCAGATTCTTTACACTCTGAGTCACTAGGGAAGTCCTAGTAACAGAAAGAGTGATAAAAGAACAACAACTACAACAACAAAAGCTAAGAAAATAGAAAAAAATGGAATAATAAAAAGTATTCTAGAATGAGGCAGGAAAGAAAAAAAATGAATTTATAGTAGACTGAAAATAGTAAATAATTTAAGAAATGGTAGACCTAAATGCAAATCTATTTCTAAATTGACTAAAATACTTCCATCAAACATCAAAGACTTTCAGACTAAAAAATCCAGTTATGGAAGTTAAAAATATCCATTTAAAAATATATGGGTCAGAGAAAAAAATCACAACAGAATCTAGAAAGCAGTTTGAAATAAATTTTAAGTTTAAAACTATACATCAGAATAAATGAGATACAAAGGAAAATGTATAGAAAAGAAATAAGCCTGAAAATTAATAAGGCCCTCACAAGAAGTTATAAAAGGACACCAAATTTAGCCCCAAAAGAAGAAAGATTAAAATAATAAAGATAAACACAGAAATTAATGAATTTGAAGCCAAGTATACAATAGAAATGATCAAATAACCTGAAATTTAATTATCTGAAACACTCTTGCTTTTCACTCACTAAGGCATGTCCAGCTCTTTGTGACCTCATGAAAACTCCCAGAGTTTGCTGAAACTCATGTCCACTGAGTAAGCTATCTGATCCAAACATCTCATGCTCTGCCCTCCACTTCTCCACTTGCCCTCCATCTTTCCCAGCATTAGGGTCTTTTCCAATGGGTTGGTCTTCCCCTCAGATGTCCAAAGTATTGGAGCTTCAGCATAAGTTTTCCTAATGAATAGTCAGGGTTCATTTTCTTATGAATTGACTAATTTGATCTCCTTGCTGTCCAAGGGACTCTCAAGTCTCCTTAAGCACCACAATTCAAAAGCATTGATTCTTCCACACTCAGGCCTCTTTATGGGCCAACTCTACATCTTTACATGACTATTGGAAAAAACACAGCTTTGACTGGATGGACCCTGGTCAGCAAAGTGATGTCTTTGCTTTTAAACGTGTTGTCTAGGTTTGTCATAGCTTTCCTTCCAAGTAGCAAGCATCTTTGATTTCCACGGCTGCCATTATCATTCACAGTAATTTTGGAGTCCAAGAAAACAAAACCTGTCACTTTTTTTCCATTCGTCATGAAGTGGAGGGACTGGATGTCATGATTCAGCTTTTTGAATGTTGAATTTTAAGTCACCTTTTCACTCTCCTCTATCACCCTCATCAAGAGACCAAATTGCCAACATCCATTGGATCATAGAAAAAGCAACCTAATTCCAGAAGAGCATCTACTTCTGCTTCACTGACTACATTAAAGCCTTTGACTGTGTTCAGTTCACTTATGTTCAATTGCTCAGTCATATCCAACTCTTTGCGACCCTATGAACCAAAGCACGCCAGGCTGCCCTGTCCATCACCACCTCTTGGAGTCCACCCAAACCCAAGTCCATTCAGTCGGTGATGCCATCCAACCATCTCGTCCTCTGTCATCCCCTACTCCTCCTGCCCTCAATTTTTTCCAGCATGAGGGTCTTTTCAAATGAGTCAGCTCTTCGCATCTGGTGGCCCAAGTATTGGAGTTTCAGCTTGAAAATCAGTCCTTCAAATGAACACCCAGGACTGATCTCCTTTAGGATGGACTGGTTGGATCTCCTTGCAGTCCAAGGGACTCTCAAGAGTCTTCTCCAGCACCACAGTTCAAAAGCATTAATTCTTCGGCACTCAGCTTTCTTCACAGTCCAAATCTCACATCCATACATGACCACTGGAAAAACCATAGCCTTGACTAGACGGACCTTTGTTGGCAAAGTAATGTCTCTGCTTTTGAATATGCTGTCTAGGTTGGTCATAACTTTCCTTCAAAGGTGTAAGCGTCTTTTAATTCATGGCTGCAATCACCATCTTCAGTGATTTGGAGCCCAGAAAAATAAAGTCAGCCACTGTTTCCACTGTTTCCCCATCTATTTCCCATGAAGTGATGAGACTGGAAGCCATGATCTTAGTTTTCTGAATGTTGAGCTTTAAGCCAACTTTTTCACTCTCCTCTTTCACTTGCATCAAGAGGCTCTTTAGTTTTTCTTCACTTTCTGCCATAAGGGTGGTGTCATCTGCATATCTGAGGTTATTGGTATTTCTCCTGGCAATCTTGAGTCCAGCTTGTGCTTCCTCCAGCTCAGGGTTTCTCATGATGTACTCCGCATATAAGTTAAATAAGCAGGGTGACAATATGCAGGCTTGACATGCTCCTTTTCCTATTTGGAGCCATTCTGTTGTCCCATGTCCAGTTCTAACTGTTGCTCCCTGACCTGCATACAGGTTTCTCAAGAGGCAAGTCAGGTGGTCTGGTATTCCCATCTCTTTCAGAATTTTCCACAGTTTATTGTGATCCACACAGTTAAAGACTTAGGCATAGTCAATAAAGCGGAAGTAGATGTTTTTCTGGAACTCTCTTGCTTTTGCGATGATCCAGTAGATGTTGGCAATTTGTTCTCTGGTCCCTCTGCCTTTTCTAAAGCCAGTTTTGGACATCTGGAATTTCATGGTTCACATATTGCTGAAGCCTGTCTTGGAGAATTTTGAGCATTACTTTACTAGCATGTGAGATGAGTGCAATTGTGAGGTAGTTTGAGCATTTTTTGGCTTTGCCTTTCTTTGGGATTGTAATGCAAACTGACGTTTTCCAGTCCTGTGGCCACTGCTGAGTTTTCCAAATTTGCTGGCATACTGAATGCAGCACTTTCACAGCATCATCTTTTAGGATTTGGAATAGCTCAACTGGAATTCCATCACCTCCACTAGCTTTGTTCATAGTGATTCTTCCTAAGGCCCACTTGACTTCACATTCCACGATCCTGCTCTAGGTGAGTGATCACACCATCATGATTATCTGGGTTGTGTGAATCACAATAAACTGAGGAAAATTCTTAAAGAGCTGGAAATACCAGACCACCCTACCTGACTCCTGAGAAACCTATATGCAGGCCAAGAAGCAACAGTTAGAACCAGACATGGAAGAACAGACTGGTTTCAAATTGGAAAAGGAGTACATCAATGCTCTATATTGTCACCCTGCTTATTTAACTTATATGCAGAATACATCATATGAAATGCCAGGCTGGCTGAAGCACAACTGGAATCAAGATTGCTGGGAGAAATATCAATGACCTCAGATATGCAGATGCTGCTGCTAAGTCATTTCAGTCGTGTCTGACTCTGTGTGACCCCATAGATGGCATCCCAGCAGGCTCCCCTGTCCCTGGGATTCTCCAGGCAAGAATACTCGAGTGGGTTGCCATTTCCTTCTCCAATGCCTGCATGCATGAAAAGTTGCTTCAGTCGTGTCCGACTCTGTGCAACCCTATGGACAGCAGCCCACCAGGCTCCTCCATCCTCAGGATTCTTTAGGCAAGAATATTGGAGTGGGTTGCCATTCCTTCTCCAGATATACAGATGACATCACCCTTATGGCAGAAAGCTAAGAGGAACTAAAGAGCTTCTTGATGAAGGCGAAAGAGGAAAGTGAAAAGGCTGACTTTAAATTCAACATTCAAAAAACTAAGATCATGGCATCCAGTCCCATCACTTCATGACAAATAGGTGGGGAAACAATGGAAACAGTAAGAGACTTTATTTCCTTGGGCTCCAAAATCACTGCAGATGGTGACTGCAGCCATGAAATTAAAAGATGCTTGCTCTTTGGAAGAAAAGCTATGAAAAACCTAGATAGCATATTGAAAATCAGAGACATTACTTTGCCAACAAAGGTCCATATAATCAAAGACATGGTTTTTCCAGTAGTCATGTATGGATATGAGAGTTGGACCATAAAGAAGGCTGAGTGCCAAAGAACTAATGCTTTTGAATGGTGGTGTTGGAGAAGACTCTTGAGAGTCCCTTGGACTACAAGGAGATCCAACCAGTCCATCATAAAGGAAATGAGTCCTGAGTATTTATTGGAAGGTCTGAATGAATATCCAATTCTTTGGCCACTGATGGGAAGAGCTAACTCATTAGAAAAGACCCTGATGCTGGGAAAGATTGAGGGCAGGAGTAGAAGGGGATGACAGAGGATGAGATGGTTAGATGGCATCACCAACTAATGAGTTTGAGCAAGTTCCAGGAGTAGGTGAAAGACAAGGAAGCCTGGCATGCTACAGTCCATGGGGTTGCAGAGTCAGACACGACTGAACAACTGAACAACAACTGCAAGAGGTTCTTTAGTTCCTCTTTGCTTTCTGCCATTAGAGTGGTATCATCTGCATATCTAAAGTTATTGATATTTCTCCCAAACAAACTTGATTCCAGCTTGTGAGTCTTGCAGCCTGGTGTTTAGCATGATGTGTTCTGCACAGACGTTAAATAAGCAGGGTGACAATATACATCCTTGACGTACTCCTTTCCCAATATTGAACCAGTCCATTGCTTTGTGTCTGGTTCTAACTGTTGCTTCTTGACCTCATGCAGTTTTCTCAGGAGACAGTTAAAATTGTCTGGTATTTCCATCTCTTTAAGAATGAGTGAAGCAGAAGTAGATCTTAAAAAAAAAAAAAAAAAAAAAAAAAAAAAAAAACTTCTCTTCCTTTTTCTATGATCCAACAGATATTGGCAATGTGGTCTCTGATTCCTACGCCTTTTCTAATTCCAGCTTGTACATCTGAAAGTTCTTTGTTCACATACTCCTGAAGCCTAGCTTGAAGGATTTTGAGCATTACCTTGCTAGCAAGTGAAATGAGGTACAATTTTATGGTAGTTTGAATATATCTTGATATTACCTTTCTGAGCTTAGAATGAGAACTGACGTTTTCCATAAAAAATTAATAAATCCAAGGAGAGGCTGATCAGGAAGAAAATATGTCAAGGTAAATAGAGATCATCACAAAGATCAGAACAATTTTTTAAATGAGTGCATAATAAGGATATTACAAATATTATAGGAGGAAATTAATGCCAATATATTTGGAAATTTAGATGAAATGGAAAACAATAGAAAAATACAAGTAACTATAGAAAATGTAGAATCCTACAATTATTAGAGAGAATGAAACTGTAATTATACATCTTCCCACAAAGACAACTACAAATCCAGCTGGTTTTACCAGCTAATTCTGTCATAAATTTAAGAACGAAAACCATGCCAATCTTGTTTAATTCTTTTATGGTCTTGAAAAATATATATTAAATTGTTTAATATAAAGCCAGTATAATTTTGATTTCAAAATCTGACAAGGAAAAATGGTAGTTAGTAGAAATGAAAATTACAGGTCCAGTTCTTTCATAAATTCAGCTGTAAAATTTGTAAACAAAATAATAGCTGATAAAATCTGGCACTACATAGAAGGAGTAATTCCGTAAAACCAAGTTTATTAATTCCAGAAGTTCAAGATTAACTTACAAGGGACTGATTTAAAAATCGACTGTTCTAATTTACAATTTAACAGAATGAAAAAAAAAGCATATGGTTATTTCAATACAGGCCAAAAAGTTACAAAATCTAACACCCATTGTTATAAAATCTCTTAGTCAACTAAAAATTGGAGATAATGCCTTAAATCTAATGAAGCACATCATTCAGTTTCATTTCATATGAGATAGACAAGAAATGTCTGGACTCCCCACTGCTATTAGACATAGGTTAGAAACTCTGCCAATTCAAATAGTCCAGGGAAAGTAATAAAAATTAAGAGGGTTATAAAATAAGGGATTAAACAGTCATCTTTTGCAGGCTGTGATTATATTTATAGAAAACTCAAGGAATTTATAGGTAAATTATGGATTAAGAAGTAAATCCAGCAAGTTTGCTAAAGTCAACAGAAAGATTAACTAAAATTCTATATACCACCAATGAATAGTCAAAGCTATAGTTTGTCCCGTAGTCATGTATGGATGTGAGAGTTGAACCATAAAGAAGGCTGAGCACTGAAGAATTGATGCTTTTGAACCGTGGTGCGGCAGAATACTCTTGAGAGTCCCTTGGACTGCAAGAACATCAAACCAGTCAATACTAAAGGAAATCAACCCTGAATATTCATTGGAAGGACTGATGCTGAAGTTGAAGCTCCAATACTTTGGCCATCTTATGTGATGAACTGACTCATTGGAAAAGATTACAATGCTGGGAAAGATTTAGGGCAAAAGGACAAAAGGGTGGGAAAAGATGAGATGGTTAGATAGCATCACTGACTCAGTAGACATGAATTTGAGCAAACTCTCAGAGATAGTGAAGAACAGAGAAGCCTGGCATGCTGCAGTTCATGGGGTCGCAGAGTTTGGATACAACTTGGTGACTGAACAAGAAGAACAACAAACAATGTATCACTTTAAAGTAAAATTTTGCAATAAGATATAATATACAATGATAATAAAAATTTTAAAACCAGGAATAAATCTGATGAAAATGTGCAAGATCTCTACACAGAAAGTATGAAATGTTGCTAACATAAATTAGAAAATATATATTAATTGAGGCATGTGTCAAGGTGACACATCAGAAGACTCAACTCTTTCAAAATATAAATTCTCCCCAAATTGGTCCATAAAGTTAATCCCATTCCAGTAAGATGCAGCGAATAAAAGACGCTTGCTCCTTGGAAGAAAAGCTATGACCAACTTAGACAGCATATTAAAAAACAGAGACTACTTTGCCAACAAATGTCTGTCTAGTCAAGGCTATGGTTTTTCTAGTAGTCATGTATGGATGTGCGAGTTGGACCATAAAGAAAGCTGAGTACTGAAGAATTGATGCCTTTGAACTGTGGTGTTGGAGAAGACTCTTGAGAGTCCCTTGGACCGCAAGGAGATCCAACCAGTCAGTCCTATAGAAAATCAGTCCTGAATATTCATTGGAAGGACTGATGCTGAAGCTGAAACTCCAATAATTTGGCCACCTGATGTGAAGAACTGACATTGAAAAAGACCCTGATGCTGGGAAAGATTGAAAGCAGGAGGAGAAGGAGATGACAGAGCATGAGATGGTTGGATGGCATCACCAGCTTGATGGACATGAGTTTGAGCAAGCTTCAGGAGTTGGTGATGGACAGGGAAACCTGGTGTGCTGCAGTTCATGGGGTCTCAAAGAGTTGGACATGACTGAGTGACTGAACTGATCCCAATAAAATACCAACAAGTCTTTTTGGAGGGTGTGAGTTAGTGGTGGGGAGACAAAATTCCTTGGAAATAAAGAGGGCCAAGATTAGCCAAGACCCTGTTAAAGAAGAAGGACAAGTCAAAAGATTTTTTTCCATGAATATCAAGACTTATAAAAAACACCCAGTCATTATAAAAGCATTGTGACCATAAGACATATAGAGGAAGTTGAGAAATAAGACTCACATAAGTATGAATACTTAACTTCTGATTAGTTTTGTACCAAATAAGAAAGAAAAATATTATTTTCAATGAATGTAAGAGGTCAATTGGACGCACATAAGGAAAAAAAAAATTGACCGTAAGTTTTGGGCTGAATTATGTCCCTCAAAATTTATACATTGAAATCCCACTACCTCAGAATGTGACTTTATTTGAAGATACGGTCTTTGAAGAAGTAATTAAGGTAAAATAAGGACTTCAAGGTGGGTTCAAATCCAATATGACTGGTGTTGGAAGAGGTGGAAATTAAGACACAGAGGCCCACACATAAGAAGTTCATGGAAAGACACAGAAAACTAACAGCCAAAGTGAAGAAGAGAGCCCTCAGAAAAAGCCAGATCTCTTGACAACTTGTTGTTGGACTTCTAGCCTGCAAAACTGTGAGATGATATATTTCTGTTGTTTAAGCTGAGGTAGGAGGTGGATGGGCCCTGGGCTGGACAGCTGGTATTTGTCTAGTGGAGTAAGACTGACCCTTTGTTCTCACCCAGCCACTCCAAGGACAAAGCTAGTGGCAAAAGCTGAGCTCTGCTAAAGAGTAGAGATAAGGTGCTCACTCCTGAGGTCCAGGAAGACTTCCCTGTCTGCACAGGTGCGGGAAGACTTCTTGGGGATCAAAAAGGGAGGAGGCCTCACCTCATAATAAGAATGGACATGGACCTAGAGGCCTCTGTGGTGGGATCAATCTTAGAAAAAAGTTGAACATGCATCTTGGAGAGGGTCCAAGGAACAGTCAGGTGTGAAGAAAAAAGCAAGATAATTAGTCAAATGTAAACAAACACCCAGGAGGACCGTCCTTTATAAGTGATTTGCATCCCTCTTTACTGCACTTCTCACTCAGGATACCCACATTATTCTTTGGATTTTGCCTTCTTGAAATATTCTTGCTTTCAAATTGAGGAAAGAGACAGGGCTCCTTTGCTTTTAGCCTCTAGCCCCTGTCAGTCTAGTGGCTAGGACTCCTGGTTTTCATCCAGGTTACCCAGGCTCAATTTCTGGGCAGGGAACTAAGATTTCTCTTCAGGACTGCTCACTGCAGATGAGTAGTACTCAGTCTGTGGAACCTTGCTATGGCAGCCCTCACAAAACTAATAAACCCTAGTTTATATCACATACAGAAATCAGTTCTGAATGGTTATAGATCTAAAACCAAAACAATAATTCTTCAAGAACTTGCTGCATATAATATACTTATGGAATCATGATGTAATTAAATCGCAAAAGCGCTAATCATAAATAAGGCACTGATAAGTTGGACTGTATTAAAATACAGATTTCAGCTCAACAAAAGATAGTATGCACTTCAGTTCAGTTCAGTCGGTCAGAAGTGTCCAAGGAGTGGTCACTATGTGACCCCATGGACTGCAGCGTGGCAGGCCTCCCTGTTCATCACCAACTCCCAGAGTTTACTAGAACTCATGTCCATTGAGTCAGTGATACCACAGTATTAATACTGTTTAAGGATAGTATTAATAGTGTTTAAAGGCAGGACACAGAATGGGATAATATATTGGCAAAACATACAGGCAAACAGACATCCTCAATCAAGTGGACCTTAAGAAGAATCACTACAAACAAAGCTAGTGAAGATGATGGAATTCCAGTTGAGCTATTTCAAATCCTGAAAGATGATGCTGTGAAAGTGCTGCACTCATTATGCCAGCAAATTTGGAAAACTCAGAAGTGGTCACAGGACTGGAAAAGGTCAGTTTGCATTCCAATCCCAAAGAAAGACAATGCCAAAGAATGCTCAAACTACCGCACAATTGCACTTATTTCACACGTTAGTAAAGTAATGCTCAAAATTCTCCAAGCCAGGCTTCAACAGTACATGAACTGTGAACTTCCAGATGTTCAAGCTGGTTCTAGAAAAGGCAGATGAACAAGAGATCAAATTGCCAACATCTGTTGGATCATTGAAAAAGCAAGAGAGTTCCAGAAAAAAACATCTATTTCTGTTTCATTTAGTATGCCAAAGCCTTTGACTCTGTGGATCACAACAAACTGTGGAAAATTCTGAAAGAGATGGAAATACCAGACCACCTGGCCTGCCTCTTAAGAAATCTGTATGCAGGTCAGGATGCAACATTTAGAACTGGACATGCAACAACAGACTGGTTCCAAATAGGAAAAAGAGTATGTCAAAGCTGTATATTGTCACCCTGCTTATTTAACTTATATGCAGAGTACCTCATGAAAAATGCTGGGCTGGAGGAACACAAGCTGGAATCAAGATTGCAAGGAGAAATATCAATAACCTCTGATATGCAGATGACACCACCCTTATGGCAGAAAGTGAAGAAGAACTAAAGAGCCTCTTGATGAAAGTGAAAGAGGAGAGTGAAAAAGTTGGCTTAAAGCTCAACATTCAGAAAACTAAGATCATGGTATCCAGTCCCATCACTTCATGGCAAATAGATGGGGAAACAGTGGAAACAGTGGCTGACTTTATTTTGGGGGGCTCTAAAATCACTGCAGATGGTGACTGTAGCCATGATATTAAAGAAGACACTTACTCCTTGGAAGAAAAGTTATGACCAACCTAGACAGCATATTAAAAAACAGAGACATTACTTTGTCAACAAAAGTCCATCTTGTCAAGGCTATGGTTTTTCCAGTAGCCATGTATGGATGTGAGAGTTGGACTATAAAGAAAGCTGAGTGCAGAAGAATTGATGCTTTTGAATTGTGGTGTTGGGGAATACTCTTGAGAGTCCCTTGAACTGCAAAGAGATCCAACTAGTCCATCCTAAAAGAATCAGTCCAATACTTTGGGCAACTGATGCAAAGAACTGACTCATTGGAAAAGACCCCGATGCTGTGAAAGATTGAAGACGGGAGGAGAAGGCGATGACAGAGGATGAGATGGTTGGATTGCATCACCGACTCAATGGACATGAATTTGAGCAAGGTCCAGTAGTTCGTGATGGACAGGGAAGCCTGACATGCTGCAGTCCATGGGGTCACAAAGAGTCGTACATGACTGAGCAACTGAACTGAACTGAACTGAACAAGCAAACAGAAAAGTCTTGTATGTGGCCTGCGTGAAGAAATCATTAAGAAAAACACAACCCAATAGAAAAATGAACATAAATCTTGGACAAGCACTTTGTTAAAGGATATCCAAGTCTGTTAGTCTCAAGCTGCTTTCCCATATACCTCTTTTGGTCTTTTTAGCATTATCAACCCTATTTCACAAATGAGAAAACTGAGTTTCAGACTGGTTTAAGTCTATTACATACTACCTATAAAAAGTAAAGGTAGAGATAAACATGATTTCTTTTCCAATGTACACTGCGGTATCTTGCAAACAATAACCCTATTCTTACCCCCATCTTCCTGAACTTGCTATATTTGAAGAGGACCATTTAAATAATTAAATATGCATTATAATAATTTGTCAGTCATATTGACATAGAACAAACTATGCAAGTATATTTATACACATTCACATATATATGAAAAACAAGATTGAATTACTTGAATAGATCATAATAGTAAACATTTGGATGGTGATAATGAGAAGACTAATTACTACAAGCATGCAAATTATTTTTCCCTTTTTCATCTAATAGTGACTTCATGGGATAACTGGGCAATATGGCTTGTTCTTTCCTGTTCATGTTTATCAGATGAATTTAGGGAAAAAGCAAAGAACTCCTCCTACCTTATAGCACACTTATGAGGAAAACATCGAAGTGTGGGTATGAAACAACTTAGAGTTCAGTTCAGTCGCTCAGTCCTGTCCTACTCTTTGTGACCCCATGGACTGCAGCATGCCAGGCTTCCCTTCCATCACCAACTCCCAGAGCTTGCTCAAACTCATGGCCATCAAGTCAGTGATGTTATCCAACCATCTCATCCTCTGTCATCCCCTTCTCCTCCTGCCTTCAATCTTCCCCAGCATCAGGGTCTTTTCCAGTGAGTCAGTTCTTTGCATCAGGTGCCCAAAGTATTGGAGTTTCAGCTTTGGCATCAGTCCTTCCAGTGAATATTCAGGACTCATTTTCTTTAGGATGGACTGGTTTGATATCCCTGCAGTCCAAGGGACTCTCAAGAGTCTTCTCCAACACTACAGTTCAAAAGCATCAATTCTTCATTGCTCAGCTTTTTTTATAGTTCAACTCTCATGTCCATACCTGACTACTGCAAAAATCATAGCTTTGACTAGACAGACCTTTATTGACAGAGTAATGTCTCTGCTTTTTAATATGCTGTCTAAGTTGGTCATAGTTTTTCTTCCAAGGAGCAAGTGTCTTTTAATTTCATGGCTGCAGTCACCATCTGCATTGATTTTGGAGGACAAGACTATAAAGTCTCTCACCATTTCCATTGTTTCCCCATCTACTTGCCATGAAGTGATGGGACCTGATGCCATGATCTTAGTTTTCTGAATGCTGAGTGTTAAGCCAACTTTTTCACTCTCCTCTTTCACTTTCATCAAGAGGCTCTTTAGTTCTTCTTCACTTTCTGCCATAAGGGTGGTGTCATCTGCATATCAGAGGTTATTGAATTTCTCCCAGCAATCTTGATCCCAACTTGTGCTTCATTTTGCATGAGGTACTCCGCATATAAATTAAATGAGCAGAGTGACGGTCTATAGCCTTGACATACTCCTTTCACAATTTTGAAGCAGTCTGTTGTTACATGTCCAATTCTAAATGTTGCTTCTTGACCTGAATACAGATTTCTCGGGAGGCAGGTCAGGTGGTCTGGTATTCCCATCTCTTGAAGAATTTTCCACAGTTTGTTGTAATCCACAGAGTCAAAGGCTTTGGCATAGTCAAGAAAGCAGAAATAGATGTTTTTCTGGAACTCTCTTGCTTTCCCGATGATCCAATGCATGTTGACAATTTGATCTACGGTTCCTCTGCCTTTTCTAAATTCAGCTTGAACATCTGGAAGTTCATGGTTCATGTACTGCGCTAGCCTCACTTGGAGAATTTTGAGTATTACGTTGCTAGCGTGTGAGATGAGTGCAATTGTGTGGTAGTTTGAGCATTCTTTGGCATTGCCTTTCTTTGGGATTCAAATGAAAAAGGACCTTTTCCAGTCCTGTGGCCACTGCTGAGTTTTCCAAGGTAAAACTAAAGGCAAAGGAGAAAAAGAAGGATATACCCATTTGAATGCAGAGTTCCAAAGAATAGTAAGGAGAGAAAAGAAAGCCTTCCTCAGTGATGAGTGCAAAGGAATAGAAGAAAACAATAGAATGGGAAAGACAAGAGATCTCTTCAAGAAAATTGGAGCTAACGAGGGAATATTTCATGCAAAGTTGGGTTCAATAAAGGACAGGAATGGTATGGACCTAACAGAGGCAGAAGATATTAAGAAGAGGTGGCAAAAATATGGAGAAGAACTATACAAAAAGATCCTCATGACCCAGATAACCACAGTGGTGTGATCACTCACCGAGAGCCAGGCATCCTGAAGTATGAAGTCAAGTAGGCCTTAGGAAGAATCATTATGAACAACGCTAGTGGAGGTGACAGAATTCCAGTTGAGCTATTTCAAATCCTAAAAGATGAAACAACTTTATTAAAGCATTAAACCCTGTAGAAATGGAAACAACTGGTCAAAGCCATGGTATGGCATTTATAAGGACCCACGCATGTCCCATACTTGTATGAGAGCAATCCCTGCCAAGTAGAAATTTGTAACTGCTTGAAAGACAAATGAGTTCTCAGAAAGGAAAGTGAAATGAAATGACCTTTCTCCAGTCAATCTTCCAGATGAGAAAATGTATTTCTGTGCCTTCATCTAAAAGCAAGTAAATCAACAGTTTGAATATGTCATGTGGCTCTTACAGAGTAGAAAGGGGCTAATAATCTAAAATGATTAGTTTTCCTCTGATTCCAAGTTCATAAGTGGAACTGAACTTTAGAATATTACAGCTGAAAGACAGTGGACAAGTGCGAATGAAATTTGCACTATATGCCAAGCATCTGGTAGGCACTGGGATCATCTAATTCATTTAATTCTCTCAACATTGGGAGGGGAATATTGTTGACTTCAGGAGTTGGTGATGGACAGGGAGGCCTGGCATGCTGCGATTCATGGAGTCGCAAGGAGTCGGATATGACTGAGCAACTGAACTAAATTGAACTGATTGTTGACTTTATTTCAGAGAATTAATTTGTCCAGGAGCAGAAAGCACATCCTTGATGATACACCCAGGATTTGAACTCAGATCTTCTAATTCCTATTTCCAACTTCTTTTGAATAAGGACCTTAACAAAAAAATTTATCAAGTGCAGAAATAGATGATTTAAATTCTGGGCCTGGTTAAATCATCTCATGATGAAGGATTATATGGGATTTGGAGAAATCAGTAAAAGTAATTACTGTCCAAAGTGTCAGAAAGTGTGTTAGTCTCAGTCATCTCCCAACTCTTTGCAACCCGATGGACTGTAGCCTGCAAGGCTCTTCTGTCCATGTGATTCTCCAGGCAAAAATATTGGAGTGGGTTTCCATTTCCTTCTCCAGGAGATCTTCCGAGCTCCTGGGATTGAACCCAGGCTTCCCACATTGCAGGCAGATTATTTATTATCTGGGCCACCAGGTAAGCCCCAAAGTGTCAGAAATATTCATTAAATCACCAAACCTCTTAGAACAAATTCTTATCCTACTGGAGGGGGAGACTCCAGCTCACCACTGATCCTCTGGGACCACCCACAGATTTACCTCAAAATAAAATCATGATGTTTCTCTTGTCCTCCTATGTCCAGGCCAAATTTCCACTTGAAAATTATTCTGTGAGTTAAGATCTTACTTAGCTCCAAAAAGGTCCCTAAAAATAGCTTCACACATTTATAATAGACTTCCTTTTCAAGAAAATGTTAAAAACTCATTCTAAAAGAATCTTGAAAAATAACATTTGTTAACATTTTTCTCAATTAAACTTTAAAAAACTTAAAAAAACCAATATAATAGGCATAATACTTTCTTCAGGAGAAATAAAATCATGATATTTCTCTACGTGCAAAAAACTATTTCCCCCTTTATTCAAGTTAATATAGATTGCCTTAGTCAAACTGCCTTTTATTCATTTTTATTAGTTCAACATTAGCAAAGTCTAGAGGATGGATATTTAATTCTCCAAGTACACTGGTGGCTACAGCTCCATATATTAATTATGTTTTTGCGTGACATTTGGTTAAACATTATATGCTGAAAGTGACTTGCAGATGCATGGGTGTTTGAGTTGTAATAATGGGCATCGAAAATTTCCTGAGAGGTCTGAACAAGGGATGGTTTGACTAACAGCTTTCATGAAACAATGAATGTAGTAGATTCCAATTAAAATATGAAATGTGTCTAGCAAATCATGAGGCTATCATCTTAATGGTCCTGTTGTTTTCTAACTATAAAACCCAGCTAATTAACATCCCAGGGGCCAGCCACAAATCTAATTAACAAAGTAAAATAAATTACGCTGAATTAAAACTGAAGACATCCCTAAGAAAAAGGGAAGGACCTGCCCTTCAGGGGAGAGAGCAAATGACTTCTTTGTAGATATTTAGAAGGGGATTTCATAAGTCTCCATGAGTTAACCTGGTAGGAATTGACTAGTGTTTATATACAGAGGGTACCCTCTCCTCTAGTTTATGTTGGAAAATTTCAGCAGCTTTCCAGCAAATATCTTCTCTTGCCAAGCTCAGTCCCCAATCACCTTTTCCTTCTCACTGCAGGGCACAGTTGAACTTGTTTTTCTCTTCTCTGCACCTGTGACTACCAATCTGTTCCTGGGGATAGTTCCTCCTTCAAGGCTGGAGCTCAACTGGGATATAATTTTTCCACTATTGCTTTCCTTCTCTGAAAAGAAGCACATTTTTACTTGAACCATGTAGTGCTAAGCCTGAATGTAAATTGAAGGGAGTAAAATAAAATAACAAAACAAAATTTTAAAAAGTTAGAAAGGATACTCAAATCTACAGAAACCTTACAGCCTCCATCTCCAAACTGTAGCCTTGTCTCCCTTCTTCAATGGTAAGGGGATTTCTCCCTTTTCACCCCTTTTCCTCTCTGCTTTTGAGTTTCCCCTGGAGCCTCATGCCAACAACAATTCACAATACTATTTAGAGCTCTTAATTATAGATGTTAATTAAAATCAAAATGTAAATGATGTAAAAGAGATCACATAAATAGAAAATTCCTTAATAAATGCAGGGAATTTAAGTGAATAGAAATCTTTCAGAACAGGTGTCCAGGAGGGGTTGGAATGATATTTTTAGACAATTCCTGCTTATTTGTGCCCACACTGTAGCATTGCTTTTTGCAGTACCTTTTATGAATTTGTTGTTCAGTCACTAAATCATGTCCAACTCTTTGCAACCCCATGGACTGTAGCACACCAGGCTTCTCTGTCCTCCATTATCTCCCAGAGTTTGTTCAAATTCACATCCACTGAAGCAGAGATGCTATCTAACCATCTCATCTTTTCCCACTCTTTTATCCTTTTGCCCTAAATCTTTCCCAGCATCAGAGTTTTATCCAATGAGTCAGCTCTTTGTATCAAGTGGCCAAAATATTGGAGCTTCAGCATCAATTCTTCCAATGAATAATCAAGGTTGATTTTCTTTAGAATTGACTGGCTTGATCTCTTTGCAGTGCAAGGGACTCTCAAGAGTCTTCTCTAGCATGCAATTTGAAAGCATCAATTCTTCAGCATTCAGCCTTCTTCAGCATTCAGCTCTCACATCCATACACGGCTACTGGAAAAACCATAGCTTTGACTATATGGACCTTTGTTTGCAAAGTGATGTCTCTGCATTTTAATGTGCTGTCATAGCTTTCCTTCCAAGAAGTAACTGTTTCTTAATTTCATGGCTGCAGTCACCATCTGCAGTGATTTTAGAGCCCAAGAAAATAAAATCTGTCACTGTTTCCACTTGTTTCCCTTCTATTTGCCATGAGGTGGTGGGTCCAATATTTTGGCCACCTGATGCAAAGAACTGACCCATTGGAAAATACTCTGATGCTGGGAAAGATTGAAGGCAGGAGGAGAAGGGGATGACAGAGAATGAGATGGTTGGGTGGCATCACTGACTTGATGGACATGAGTTTGAGCAAGCTACAGGAGTTGGTGATGGACAGGGAAGCCTGGTGTGCTGCAATCCATGGGGTCCCAAAAAGTTGGACACCACTGAGTGACTGAACTGACTGATGGGTCCAAATGCCGTGATCTTAGTTTTTTGTATGCTGAGTTTGAAGCCAGGTGTTTCACTCTCCTCTTTCACCCTCATCAAGATGCTCTTGAGTTCCTCTTCACTTGCTGCCGTTAGAATGGTATCATCTGCATATCTGAGGTTATTGATATTTCTCCTGACAATCTTAATTCCAGCTTATGATTCATCCAGCCTGGCACTTTTATGGATGCAAACACACAATATGTGTGATGCTAAATATAGGGGTTGTTCTGATGGTTGTAAAATTCAGTCTGATGAGACCTCAGAGGACAGCAGACTCATATGCCCCTAGGCTTGGTTGCCCTGGAAGCTGGGCTGGGTCTTAGCATTCACTGTCACCCTCTGGCACCTGGCCTGGACTGACCTCTCAAAGGTTGCTAAGGGTTTTTGACATTTGTTCATTTCTTACTTGCATAGACACCTTCTGAGCATGGTTTCTGTGTTAGAATTATCACCAGCATGGAGGACACAAATGTAAAAGATGTTGAAGGACCCAAGTCATTAATAAGTCATTGGGTGTGCCCGGCAGATGGACCTGATTAAGAAAGGTGAGGAACTAAGGCCCAATGTCAGAGGGACCCCAGGGCCAGGTGGGATGAGGTTACTGCTGAGATAGGAGATGAAAGAGTTCTGTTCAAAGGCCAGAGATTTATTTCTGGAAATTGTCAGAAATAACAGCAAGGCAAAGGAGAAAGTTCATAGCCTTAAGGTAAAATCCTTTTATTAGAATTGTTCTTCCCATACACTAAGGCAGGCATGTGACTTTGTACAAATTACTGAGCACTTCTGAATGTCTCCTGAAATGCACATATCATATTGTCTCCCAGGGTATTTTTGAGAGTTTCACACAATGGAACGTAGTGTGTTGGTACCTGATGGTTGTCACTGTGCGTCCAGTCCCTTGGAACAAAGTATGAGCAAAGTGTGAAGCAGACAAGATTTCAAGGGAGAGAAAAGGGCTTTTCATGGCTCTCACTTTGTTGCAGTGGCAGGGTCACTAGAGATAGCCAAGAGAGGAAAAGAAAAGACACAGTGTGTATTTTAGCAAAATTTATCTGACTGCAGCATAGAGAACAATTTTTGGAGGCAGGCTAAGTGAAGATTCAAGTTAAAACCTGTCCTAGTGCTGGTGGGGAGTGACTGATGTCTGAACAAAAGCAGTGGTGAGAGAGGGATGGCGGGGAAGCTGCAAAGGTATTAGGAAAGGGCAGAGGGAGGGAAAGGGAAGGAGAGACCTGAGGGGAGTGAAGGAGCTCAGTGGGATGATGCCGTTGTCAGGTTAGATTAGGGAACACCATTAGATTTAGAAGTGAAGCTTAGTTGGTGAACTTGGGCAAAGAAATTTCATGTGCCATTGAAGTGATCACCACTTCTCTCAAAAAGCATATGGGTATTTACATTTCACTTCTCCACCTATATGTAATAATGTTGAGTCAATGTTTAAGTATATTAAATCCTCCAAAAACCATAAATACACCCTCAGTTTTCACTGAATAAATTGTCAAAATATAAATCAATGTTTAATTTTTAATTCAACTCCCCATAATTAATGATCATGGAAATGATATTTTTCAAATGTGTTCATGAAATTGATAGCTTATGGTGAATGGTGTCAGATTCGTGATTTCCAAAGGAGAAAACTTCACTTTGGGGCCCAAAACAGGGCTTCAGTCACTCAGAGCTTCACCCAGCGAAAGTTTTATTAAAGCAAAAAGGGATAGAAAATGCTCTGACACAGACACCAGAAGAGGGCAGAAAGATGCCACCTCACTTGTCTTAGGAAGGCATTTGTATACTTTTTCAACTGGTTACTCACAATAGATTCAAAGAATGTTTCAAGGTTGTAAAGGTCTTACCAGGCCACTCCACCAACATAAAATCTTCAGATAACAAGATTGGCCAGAAGGAATGAGTTCCTGTTAAGAAAGAGAAACATGTCCTCAGTCAAGACACACTGTTGTTATATAATCATTAGCACAGAACATAAGGAAAAACATAGCTTGAAAAAGATGCATTGTTTTGTAATCATTAGATCTAGACTTAAAAAAGTTAGTCTTAGGTGAATAGATTGTTGCCATAACAGCTTAGAGCTTAAAAACTGTCTTATGTGTTTAAGACAAAGAAATGTAGAAAAAAAAAAATGTTTGTCTCTTCCTCCTCCTGGATGGCCCTGGAACCCCTATCAACCTACCTAATAATTAGATCTCTCAAAATGAATCAACAATTTTGGTACAGTTTTATTTCTTGCTTTCTAACTGACTTTTATTCACAGGGATGGAGGTTCAGGACACACTACCCTAAAATATCACTTAGATAAAGACAATACTGTTAAAGTGCTGCACTCAATATGCCAGCAAATTTGGAAAACTCAGCAGTGGCCACAGGACTGGAAAAGGACAGTTTTCATTCCAATCCCAAAGAAAGACAATGCCAAAGAATGCTCAAAATGCTGCACAATTGCACTCATCTCACACCCTAGTAAAGTAATGCTCAAAATTCTCCAATCCAGGCTTCAGCAATATATGAAGTGTGAACTTCTAGATGTTCAAGCTGGATTTAGAAAAGGCAGAGGAACCAGAGACCAAATTGCCAACATCCGCTGGATCATGGAAAAAGCAAGAGAGTTCCAGAAAAACATATATTTCTGCTTTATTGACTATGCCAAAGCCTTTGACTGTGTGGATCACAATAAACTGGAAAATTCTGAAAGAGATGGGAATACTGGAACACCTGGCCTGCCTCCTGAGAAATCTGTATGCAGGTCAAGAAGCAACATTTAGAACTGGACATGGAAAAGCAGACTGGTTCTAATCCAGGAAAGGACTACATTGAGGCTGAATATTGTCACTCTCCTTATTTAACTTCTATGCAGAATACATCATGCAAAATGCTGGGCTGGATGAAGCACAAGCTGGAATCAAGATTGATGGGAGATATATCAATAACCTCAGATATGCAGATGACACCACCCTTATGGCAGAAAGTGAAGAAGAACTAAAGAAACTCTTGATGAAAGTGAAAGAGGAGAGTGAAAAAGTTGGCTTAAAAACATTCAGAAAACTAAGATCATGGCATCCGGTCCTATCATTTCATGGCAAATAGATGGAGGAAACAGTGGAAACAGTGGCTGGCTTTATTTTTGGGGATGAAATTAAAAGACACTTACTCCTTGGAAGGAAAGTTATGACCAACCTAGACAGCATATTAAAAAGCAGAGACATTACTTTGCTGACAAAGGTCCATCTAGTCAAGGCTATGGTTTTTCCAGTAGTCATGTATGGATGTGAGAGTTGGACTATAAAGAAAGCTGAATACTGAAGAATTGATGCTTTTGAACTGTGGTGTTGGAGAAGACTCTTGAGAGTCCCTTGGACTGCAAGGAGATCTAACCAGTCCAGCCTAAAGGAGATCAGTCCTGGGTGTTCATTGGAAGGAGTTATGTTGAAGCTGAAACTCCAGTATTTTGCCCACCTGATGCAAAGAGCTGACTCATTTGAAAAGACCCTAATTCTGGGAAAGATTGAGGGAAGGAGGAGAAGGGGACGACAGAGAATGAGATGGTTGGATGGCATCAGTGAGTCAATGGACATGAGTTTGGGTAGATTCTGGGATTTGTTGATGGAAAGGGAGGCCTAGTGAGCTGCAGTTCATGTGGTCGCAAAGAGCCGGACACGACTGAGTGACTGAGCTGAACTGAACTGAGAGTGTAGCACTTTAACAGCATCATCCTTAAGGAGTTGAAATAGCTCAATGAATTCCATCACTTCCACTAGCTTTGTTTGTACTGATGATTCCTAAGGCCCCCTTGACTTTGCACTCCAGGATGTCTGGCTCTAGGTGAGTGATCACACCATCATGGTTATCTGGGTCATGAAGATCATTTTTGTATCGTTCTGTGTTCTTGCCACCTCTTCTTAATATCTTCTGCTTCTCCTTAGATCCATACTGTTTCTGTCCTTTATTGTGCCCATCTTTGCATGAAATGTTCCCTTGGTATCTCTAATTTTCTTGAAGAGATCTCTGGTCTTTCCAATTCTATCGTTTTCCTCTACTTCTTTGCATTGATCACTGTGGAAGGCTTTCTTTTCTCTCCTTGCTATTCTTTGGAAGTCTGCCTTCAAATGGGTGTATCTTTCCTTTTCCCCTTTTCCTTTAGTTTCTCTTCTTTTCTCAGCTATTTTTAATGCCTCCTCAAACAACCATTTTGCCTTTTGCATTTGTTTTTCTTGGGGATGGCCTTGATCATTGTCTCCTGTGCAATTTCATAAACCTTCATCCATAGTTCTTCAGGCAGTCTGTCTATCAGATTGAACCCCTTAAATCTCTTTGTCACTTCCACTGTATAATCATAAGGGATTTGATTTAAGTCATACCTAAATGGTCTAGTGGTTTTCCCTACTTTATTCAATTTAAGTCTTGATTTTGCAATAATGAGTTCATAATCTGTGCCACAGTCAGTTCCTGGTCTTGCTTTTGCTGACTATATTGAGATTCTTCATCTTTAGCTGCAAAGAATGTAATTAAATGTTTAAAAATATTGCAGCCGGAATAGTGAAAGAGACATATAAATTATTATCTTGAAAGAAGTAAATGAAAAATGCTAATGTAAAGTAGTATCTTTTTAAGTTGAAAAGAAATTAGTATCACATGCTAATAGTGTGCTGTTTACTAACTATAGGCTGTTGCTACTGCTGCTAAGTTGCTTCAGTCGTGTCCAACTCTGTGTGACCTCATAGATGGCAGCCCACCAGGCTCCCCCATCCCTGGGATTCTCCAGGCAAGAACACTGGAGTGGGTTGCCATTTCCTTCTCCAATGCATGAAAGTGAAAAATGAAAGTGAAGTCACTCAGTCGTGCCCGACTCTTCGTGACCCCATGGACTGCAGCCTACCAGGCTCCTCTGTCCATGGGATTTTCCAGGCAAGTGTACTGGAGTGGGGTGCCATTGCCTTCTCCGTATAGGCTGTTGCTGCTGCTGCTACTGCTGCTGCTGCTGCTGCTAAGTCGCTTCAGTCGTGTCCGACTCTGTGCGACCCCATAGATAGCAGCCCACGAGGCTCCCCCATCCCTGGGATTCTCCAGGGAAGAACACTGGAGTGGGTTGCCATTTCCTTCTCCAATGCATGAAAGTGAAAAGGGAAAGTGAAGTCGCTCAGTCGTGTCCGACTCTTCACGACCCCATGGACTGCAGCCTACCAGGCTCCTCCGTCCATGGGATTTTCCAGGCAAGAGAACTGGAGTGGGGTGCCATTGCCTTATAGGCTGTTAGTAGTAACTATTTTCTGATCTACAGATGCAAGACAGTGATATATGTATTTTGTGCAATTTGATGTGTCTACTTATAAAGAGAAATTAAAGACTAAAAAATGAATATTTTATTTACTATTTGGAAGGGAAGATATTGTAATGTGGGGCTTCCCAGGAGGTGCAGCAGGAAAGAGTCCACCTGCCACTGCGGGAGGCACGGGTTCCATTCCTGGGTTGGGAGGTAAACAATGGCAACCATTGCAGTATCCTTGCTGAGCCACAGAGTCAGGTGTGACTGAGCATGCTGGAGGCAGTATGTGGGGTACCCATTTGGGAGCAGCCTAGGGTGTGTGTCCAGGCGGATGCCTCTCTGGAAGAAGGACCACAGGCAGGGCTGAGAGTCACAAGACTTCTTCAAAACTTGGATGAGAAGAGGGTTATGTGATGTGGTTAGGTTTCTTGACATTTCATAACATTTTAGAACCAAAATCTTCCTACTCTCTGAAATGTCCTGCCCTCCTTTCTTTTCTGTATTTTCTTACAAAACCAATTTAAATGTTTCTCTCACAACAAAAATAACTTTACACTTCTAGAGTGAGTGCTCTGTTCTTCAAGCACATTCACTAAATTTATTCTTTTCCTTAAACAGCGCATACAACAGTCCATCAGGGTATATACATCCATACGTCTCTTTCACCCCAAAACTGATAGCCTTTTTTTCTTTAATGAAATATAGTTGATTGCAATGTTGTGTTAGCTTCTGGTAACACTTTGTACACCAAAGTGATTCAGATATGTGTGTGTTGTTGTTGTTTTTTAGTCACCTAGTTGTGTGCGACTCTTGTGACCCCATGGACTACAGCATGCCAGACATCCCTGTGCCTCACCATCTCCCAGAGTTTGCCCAAGTTCATAATCATTGCATCAGGATACCATCCAGCTGTCTCAGTCTCTGACCTTCTCTTCTCCTTCTGCCCTCAGTTCAAATTGGATGACCAAAATACTGGAGCTTCAGCATCAGTCCTTCAAGTGAATATTCAGGGCAGGTCTCCCTTAAGATTGACTGGTCTGATCTCCTTGCTGTCCAGGGGACTTTCAGGAATCTTCTCCAGCACCACAGTTCAAAGGCATTAATTCTTTGGCGTTCTGCCTTACTTATGGTCCAGCTCTCACAACCGTACATGACCACTGGGAAGGCCATAGCCTTGACTATACAGACCTTTGTCAGCCACAGCATTTCAACACACTGTAGGTTTGTCATTACTTTCCTGCCAAGAAGCAACTGTCTTCTGATTTCATGGCTGCGGTCACTGTCCGCAGTGATTTTGGAGCCCAAGAAGAGGAAATTTGTCACTACTTCCACCTTTTCCCCTCCTATTTGCCATGAAGTAATGGAACCAGATGCCATGATCTTAGTTTTTTAATATGTAGTCTTAGGCTGGCTCTTTCACTCTGCTCCTTCACCCTCATCTAGACGCTTTTTAGTTCCTCTTCACTTTCTGCCATTAGAGTAGTATCATCCACATATCTGAGGTTGTTGCTGTTTCTCTCACCTGTCTTGATGCCAACTTGTAACTCATCTAGTCTGGCATTTCTCATGATGTGCTCAGCATATAGGTTAAACAAATAGGGTGACAGCAGACAGCCCTGTCATACTCCTTTCTCATAATTTTCAGATTTTTTTTCTTTATAAGTTATTATAATATATTGACTATAGCCTCCTGTGCTATACAATAGGTCCTAATTGGTTATCTATTTTATATTAGTAGTGTGTATCTGTTATTCCCAAATTCCTAATTTATTTGTTTCTCCACCTTTTCCCTTTGGTAACCATGAGTTTGTTTTCTATGCCTGTGAGTATGTTTCTTTTTTGTAAATAAGTTAATTTGTATCATTTTCTTAAATTCTACATGTAAATGATCTCATGTCTTTATCTGTCTGACTTGCTTCATTTCATATGATCATCTCTACATCCATGATAGCCTTAGGATTCTTGTACAGATGGGCTTTCCTTGTGGCTCAGACAGTAAAAAATCTTCCTGCAATACATGAGACCCAGGTTCTATCCATGGGTCGAGAAAATACCCTGGAAAATACAATAGCCACCCACTCCATTATTCTTGTCTGGAGAATTCCATGGACAGAGGAGCCTGGCAGGCTACAGTCCATTAGGTTGCAGACAGTCAGACACAACTGAGCAACTAACACACTTGTAAAGATACTGTGCCAGACATGAAATAAATTAACGTGAAAGAAGGGAACTGGGGAAGACCCTAAGATTAAATTTCCTAAATAACACTGAAATTGAGAATTCAGGAAAATGTCCTGGAGGAGGACATGGCAACCCACTCCAGTATTCTTGCCTGGAGAATTCCACTGGACAGAGGAGCTTGGTGGGTTACAGTCTATAGGGTCACAAAGAGTCAAACATGACAGAAGCAACTTCACACACAGCATGAAAGTCATACCATCTGACCTTGCATATGGCACAAGCATGCAAAGTGAAAGTGAAAGTCGCTCAGTCGTGTCCGACTCTTTGCGACCCCATGGACTACACAGTTCATGGAATTCTCTAGGCCAGAATACTGGAGTGGGTGGCCAGAATACTGGAGCGGGTAGCCACTCCCTTCTCCAAGGGATCTTCCCAATCCAGGGTGGATTCTTTACCAGCTGAGTCACAAGGGAAGCCCAAGAATACTGGAGTGGATAGCCTATCCCTTCTCCAGCAGACCTTACTGACCCAGGAATTGAACCAGGGTCTTCTGTATTGCAGGCAGATTCTTTACCAGCTGAGCTATCAGGGAAGCCCTGAAGTATGAACTGAAGCATGCCGCAAAACATCAAAAAAAAAAAAAAAAAAAAAAAAAAAAACCCACTGAGTAAGTTCACAATCATGGGACAGATCCCAGGGTAAAAAGTTTGTTGGGGTCTGTGGCTTGAGAAAAAGTCTAGTTCTAATTTTAGAGCTAGGGCTTCCCTGGTGGCTCAGTGCTAAAGAACCAACCTGCCAGTGCAGAAGACATGAATTCAATCTTAGGGTCAGGAAGATCCCCTGAAAAAGGAAATGACAACCAAATCCAGTATTCTTGCCTAGGAAATACCATGTACAGAGGAACCTGGCAGGCTGCAGTTCATGGGGTCACAAAGGAGTCAGATATGACTTAGTGACTAAACAATTTTAGAGTCAGGTAAAGAAGTTTCCACTTCGAATTATAAAATGGACTTGATCTTGATATTAGACATAATGTTTTCTATGATCACCTCCCAAAGGGATGGATAAAATCCTTTTATTGAATTGAATATTCAATGAAATAAATAATTACATGACTTCAAAAACACGTTTTCATATGCGTCAGTTCAGTTCAGTCGCTCAGTCGTGTCAGACTCTTTGCGACCCCATGAATCGCAGCTTGCCAGGCCTCCCTGTCCATCACCAACTCCCGGAGTTCACTCAAACTGACGTCCATCGAGTCAGTGATGCCATTCAGCCATCTCATCCTCTGTCGTCCTCTTTTCCTCCTGCCCCCAATCCCTCCCAGCATCAGAGTCTAGGTGGCCAAAGTATTGGGGTTTCAGCTTTAGCACCATTCCTTCCAAAGAACACGCAGGGCTAATCTCCTTTAGAATGGACTGTGTAGAACCCACCAATAATTATTTGGCATAAAGCTGGATTCAAATGCTTTTGTCCACCTCCTCTTTTTTCAGATCAATACATTTTTCAGAATGCTTAATGACTTGCTGCAAAGGAAAAGCACACAGCTTTCTAGTGATGATAGAATTGAACATTCATGGGAGACAGAAAGGGCTGCCAAAGGAAAACAAATTGATAAGTTAGCCTCAGAAACTGACAAAGGATTAATCTCCAAAATATATAAGCAGCTCATACAGTTCAATATCACAAAAACAAACAGCACAGTCAAAAAATGTGCAGAAGACCTAAACAGGCATTTCTCCAAAGAAGACATACAGATTACCAACAAACACATGAAAAGATGCTCAACATCACTCATTTAGAGAAATGCAAATCAAAACTACAGTGAGGTATCACCTCACACCAATCATAATGACCATTATAAAAAAAAAAACTACAAGCAATAAATTCTGGAGAGGATGTAGAGAAAAGAGAATCTTGCTGTTCTGTTGGTGGGAATGTAAATTGGTACAGTTACTGTGGAGGACAGTGTGAAGATTCCTTAACAAATTAGGAATAAAACTCACATGAAAGTGAAGTTGCTCAGTCGTGTCTGATTCTTTGCAACCCCATGGACTCTCAGTCTATGGGATTTTCCAGGCAAGAGTACTGGAGTGGGTTGCCATTTCCTTCTCTGCTGGAGTCCAGCTCCAGCAGCCAGGGATTCAACCTGAAGAGATGAATGGTGTCAGCAATGAGGCAGCCTCTCAGTTTTCTGTTGGACTTACTGTTTATTTCAGGTTTAAGATTCTCTTTTATACTTTTACAAAAACATTAGGCCAGAGGTTTGACCTTTTCAGTTCCCCCTCTCCCAGATTTATTATCTCCACAAATCATTGTTGCTCTTCAGAGTTCCTGCTTCAGTGATTCTCTCAGAATCAGCCTTATCATCTATTATCTATCTCCTCTAATGTGTCCTATAGTTAACTTGTGATTACATTGTAACTCATGCTACATTCCTCAGTTTACTACTTATCTTCCTAAATCCTGTTTACCCCTAACATCCTGAGCTCACTATCTCTTAAAAAGGCTTCTAGCTATAGTATCTCTAAAAATTCCTAACTTCTGTAAGATATAGTAAAATATGCTAACTTTACAACATTCCTTAAATCTTTAACTTTTAACTGTTTTAATTATTTATAAGCCCTAAATTCAGTAAACTCCTTTGCCATAAACATTCTCCTCATAAATAGGCTTCAGATAGAAATAACTCCCATGGCCTCAAGCTACGGCCTATGTGCTTATCCTGGAACACTCTTTTGTAAAAGTCCTTGAACAAATGTCAATGATTAACTTTATGAATTATTTTCTGAGCACAGCTGCAGAAGGCTTTGTGCCTTCTCATGCTCCTCTCAAGAACAATAAGCACCTTAATATTCCTTTTCAGTCGACTCAGCTGAGGAGAGGAAAAGACAAGTCAGAATTACAAGGCCTAACTCCTTAATCCCAGGTCCGTGCCTGTGGAATGAGGAGAGGAGGCTGGGGGCTGTGCCTCCATTTTGTCAGTAATGCCTAATGCGGCTCCCAACACTAATCCAGGGGATCTTCCCAACCCAGGGATTGAACCCGGGTCTCCCGCACTGCAGGCAGACGCTTTACCATCTGAGACACCAGGGAAGCCCAAAACTCACATATGACCTAGCGATCCCACTATTGGACATATACCCTGAAAAAATTACAATTCAAAATGATACATACGTCCCAATATTCATTGCAGCTGTATTTACATTAGCCAGGGCATGGAAGCAACTTGAATGTCCATCAACAATGAATGGATAAGGAGGTTGTGGTACATATATACAAAGGGATATTATTCAGCCATAAAAAGGAACAAATTTAAGTCAGTTATAGTGAGGTGAAGGAGTCTAGAGCCTCTTATGCAGAGTGAAGTAAGTCAGAAAGAGAAAGTCAAGTATGGTGTGAAGTGAGGTGAAAGTTGCTCAGTTGTGTCCTACTCTTTGAGATCCCATGGACTATACAGTCCATGGAATTCTCCAGGTCATATTGGGTAGCATTTCCCTTACACATATATATGAAATTTAGAAAAATAGTTTGATGATGATGAACCTATTTGCAGAGAAGAAATGGGAACGTAGATATAGATAACAGACTGGTGGACACAGCAGAGAAGGAGAGGATGGGGCAAATTGAGTAAGTAACTTTGTCATATAAACACTATCACGTGGAAAATAGGTTACAATTGGGAAGCTGCTGTGTAACACAGGGAGCCCAGCCTGGTGCTCTGCGATGACCTCAAGGGGTATGGCAGAGACCACCACAATATTGTAAAGTAATTATCCTACAATTAAAAAAAAAAAGAAACTCCTCCCCATTCTTGGCTTTGGGTTTCTCATCCATAGAAGCAGCCTTCCTGAGGGAAGTTTTGTTACTGAGTCCAAGCTTGCTCTGTGTGCTGCCCAGTGGCCAATGAATTGGAGACAAGGTGCTGAGGCAATAAAAACGACTTTATTTGGAGACCTGGCTGACCAAGTAGATGGCTGACTAATGTTCTCAAAATAACCATCTCGTCAGAGTCTGGATATCAGGTACTTTTACAGATCAGAGATGGCAAGGTGAGGAAACAAAGTAAAAAGGTCATTAATCTTGCAAATATCTCCTAAAATGACAAGCCACAGGTAGGGTATGTGTTGATTTCTTCCTGCCTGCCATCCATAGGTGGATAGGGTTCTGAACAAAGGCACTTTAACAGTCAGGCAGAGGGGCAGGATTTTCTCAGGATGGCCATTGTGTGTTATTATAATCACAAAAGCAAAACAAGGAAAGTTTCAGCATTGAGTCTGAACTGGCTTTTCCCTGCAACATTTTCACAGAAGACTGTTTTCATAGGATGTTAGTAGTACCTGTATAGTTATCACATGCATCTGGAGAAAACTAGGGTAGACAAAGGTGTTGTTGGTGCAGTTCCTCACACCTGATGTGTGTGACCTCATGTGGCTGGAAAATGCTTCACACCAAATTCACACACCTGCCCAGAAAATTCCTCTCTGAGACATGGTATGCAGTGTCTCCCAAACTTTCAAAATAAGATTATTTTGAAATAATCTTCATTCATTTGAAATAGGCTTTGTTCAGCCTCCATGAACTTCCCTGAGTTTTGAAGGGTAGTTTCAAATAGATGCTAATCAGGGAAGGGAGGGGATACAGAGACAAGGGAGAAGCAATCAAGAAATAATAGTACAGCCTTGAGGAAGGGTCCTGGTTCCCCCTCAAGGGATACAAAATATCTTGGAGAGAGATCTCTGAGATGTTGTGTACATACTGAAACACCTACCAGGTGGAAGAAATTAACTATGCTGCTCACAAGCACATAGACACCAGACCAGTTGGAACTAGAAGGTTAATGATGCTGATTGCAGATTACCTCACAAGCAACCAAGCAAAAGACTGTTCACAATTTTGAATTATTACTATAAATTGCCTCACTACCCTCTCCAGGTCATTTTAGTTCAGTTCAGTCACTCAGTTATGTCTGACTCTTTGTGATCCCATGGACTGCAGCACGCCAGGCTTCCCTGTCTGTCACCAACTCCACGAGCTTGCTCAAACTCATGTGCATTGAGTCCGTGATACCATCCAACCATTTCATCCTCTGCTGTCCCCTTCTCCTCCTGCCTTCAATCTTTCCCACCATCAGGGTCATTTGCAGTGAGTCAGTTTTCACATCAGGTGGCCAAACTATTGGAGCTTCAGCTTCAGAATCAGTCCTACCAATAAATATTCAGGACTGATTTCCTTTAGGATTGAATGATCTCCTTGCAGTCCAACAGACTCTCAAGAGTCTTCTCCAACACCACAGTTCAAAAGCATCATTTCTTCGATGCTCAGCTTTCTTTATGGTCAACTCTCACATCCATACTTGACTACTGGAATAAACCATAGCTTTGACTAGGCGGACCTTTGTTGGTAAAGTAATGTCTCTGCTTTTAAATATGCTAAGGTAATCATAGTTTTTTTTCCAAGGAGCAAGTGTCTTTTAATTTTATGACTTCAGTCACTGTCCACAGTGATTTTGGAGCCCTAAAATAAAATAAAGTCTGTCACTGTTTCCATTGTTTCCCCATCTATTTGCCATGAAGTGATGGGACCAGATGCCATGATCTTAGTTTTCTGAATGTTCAGTTTTAAGCCAGCTTTTTTCACTCTCCTCTTTCACTTTCATCAAGAGGCTCTTTAGTTCCTCTTCACTTTCTGCCATAAAGGTGGTGTCATCTGCATATCTGAGGTTATTTATATTTCTCCTGGCAATCTTGAGTCCAGCTTGTGCTTCCTCCAGCCCAGTGTTTCTCATGATGTACTCTGCGTGTAAGTTAAATAAGCAGGGTAACAATATACAGCCTTGACGTACTCCTTTTCCTATTTGGAACCAGTCGGTTGTTCCATGTCCAGTTCGAACTGTTGTTTCCTGACCTGCATACAGGTTTCTCAAGAGGCAGGTCAGGTGGTCTGCTAGTCCCATCTCTTTCGGAATTTCCCACAGTTTATTGTGACCCATACAGTCAAAGGCTTTGGTGTAGTCAATTAAGCAGAAGTAGATGTTTTTCTGGAACTCTCTTGCATTTTCAATGATCCAGCAGATGTTGGCAATTGGATACCTGGTTACTCTGCCTTTTCTAAATCCAGCTTGAACATCTGGAAGATCTCGGTTCATGTGCTACTGAAACTTCACTTGGAGAATTTTGAGCATCACTTTGCTAGCATGTGAGATGAGTGCAATTGTGTGGTAGTTTGAACATTTTTTGGTGTTGCCTTTGAGACTGGAATGAAAACTAACCTTTTCCAGTCCTGTGGCCAATGCTGAGTTTTCCAAATTTGCTGGCATATTGAGTGCAACACTTTCACAGCATCATCTTTTAGGACTTGGAATAGCTCAACTGGAATTCCATCACCTCCTCTACCTTTGTTCATAGTGATACTTCCCTGGTGGCTCAGTTGATAAAGAATATGCCCGCAATGCAGGAGACCCTAGTTTGATTCCTGGGGGTCACAAAGATTCCCTGGAGAAGGGACAGGCTACCCAGTCCAGTCTCCTTGGGCTTCCCTGGTGGCTCGGAGGGTAAAGAATGCACTGCATTGTTGCTGCATGCAGGCTTTTCTCCAGTTGTGGCAAGAAGGAGCTACACTTCCTTGTGGCCCATGGGCTTCTCCACTCAGGTCAGGACACAGTTTTGAGAGCATTAGCCAGCTGTGGCCCCTTTGCCTGGCAAAGAAACAAAGCTCTTCTTTTCCACTTCACCCAAAACTCTTGAGATTCAATTTGGCACTTGTGTATGGAAACTGAATTTTACCTATTAATACAACAATCATTCTAAATCCTCCTGTGATAGGGGACCTGGAGGACCAGGCATGATGAGGTGAGTGTTTTCCACATCTTGTGATCAACACCCACTTGGAGTCAGTGAGGTGCTCTCCTGCCCTCATACCAGAGACAAGGAAGCACCAGGATTTCCTATTTAAATTACCCAGAAGCTTCTAATTCTTTGTCTAACATAGATGGACATTATTTGAACAACTAATGCTTTGTCAAACTCATAATCTGTTTCATAATTTATTTCTTGCTTTTCTCTATTCTGTATACTTTTTAGATATTTCTTTCATTCAGTAATTCTTAAGCTGGGTATAACATACTGCTTCATACACTGAGTATTAATTATTTTATTTCTAGAAGTTATTTTACTTTAAAAATCTGCCTTTCTTTTTCATAGTATTTTGTTCTTTCATGTTTTCCAATTTCATCTTGTATGCCTTTAATCTTTGAAAAATATTTTATAGTGTTTATTTTGTAGTTTTATCACTTGACATTTTCAAGAGTCTAACCTTACAGTTTTTGGCTTCCATTGATGGTGAATTGCTTCCTTATGTGTTTTATGACTGTATACTGTGAGCTCATCAATGGCAGTATTTTATGTATGGGAATCATGTGAGAACATGACCTTCCAAATAAGGCTTACGTACACTTCTTGCAAGAAATCCCATATAAATGTTCCCTAAAATGATTTGTATGTTAATTTCTCAGCTTGAGAATTTCTATATTCCTCCAACAAAACAAATTTGAACCCCAAACCCATGATAGTTGAAGACAGAATGATAGAAGTTCTAACAATGCATTTGCTTCACTCAGAGCTCAGACTAAGGTTGACTAAGGCTTTCATTGAGGGTAGCACATTTACATTTCAGGTTTGATGTGTGAATCTCAGTTTCAAATATGCACCTGTTTGCAGCCTAAAGACATTCCTCTTCTCCTTACCTGGATCAGTATTATAGCCAAAGCCCCGAATTACAAACAATAGCAGCAACTTTTCACAAGGCTGAGCTACTGAATCACAGCTGACTTTCCATGTTTGTCATATCCTTTTCAGTTCTCTGTAAATTGCCTCACATTTTCACTTTGGTTTTGTTTTTTTTTTCCCCTAAAGAAAAACATCAATTTAAAGAGTGTTTGTTAGGCTTTATCCTGTACCTTCCTTGTTGAGGAAAGACAGGGTTTCCCAGACTTATATTCTACATCATTGTAAAAAGAGTAACTTCTGTTTCATTAATATTTATTGATTTAGACTCACTTTGGAGACAAATCTAAAGGCACGGTGTAAATGTGCTCTCTTTGGAGATAACAGACCGAGATTTAAATTCAACCTCTGACACACATCCATTGTTTTTCCTTAACCTTACTGAACCCCAGTTGCTTCCTTTTTGAATCAAAATGATAAATCTTTTCTTTATTGGTTGGTTGGTTCAGTTTTAGAAAAAAATAAATTTTAACTGCAAGGAATTCCACACAGAGAAGTTAGATGCTTACAGAAAGTGTTGGCAGAGTCAGAGGGGCAGGCTCTTGACTTGGCCTCTGGAATTGATGCCCAGAAAGGGAGAAACGGCCACTCAGGGGAGCCTCTGCCTTCAGGAGGCATGATGTTCACTGTGGGCAGGGACGACAAGGCTGCTGCACTGCAACGCAGCTGAGACGTGCCTGCCAGTCCTTACTTGCAAAACCCGAGCCCGATGGACACCGTCGGCCTTGCCTCTGGACATCAGCTAGTGATTAGCCGCTAGAAGGCAGCTGATGACAGTGCCATCAGCACCCACACCATTGCCCTTTCTTGACATTTTCGAGAGTCTAACCTTACAGTTTATTGCGTCTTTTGACTTCCATTCATGGTGAATTGTTTCCTTCTGTATACTGTGAGTTCATCAGTGGCAATATTTTATCTATGGGAATCATGTGGAAGGACTTCTGACTGGAATAATAAATCACATTCAGAGCTCTATCTGCAGTGCAGCATGAGATTAAGCTTTCTAGGATCTGCAGGAGAGGATGCTGAGAGAACCAGCTCATGATATTCACCCAAGGCTTTCGAGAAAACACATGGAGTGCTTGGCACTGAGCCTGGCAGATAGCAAGAGTCCCTTTAGCTCCTGGTGCCCTGAGTGCTTCAAGGCCATTGCCCGGTGAGACAGAGTTCGTGCCACCCCAAGGTTCCCCAGCTGTGAACAGATGGAGCTCACTCACTCACTCACTCAGGCAGGTGCTAATTTCACCAAAACCTGATTGCTCTTCTGAAAACAGACCTTAGATACTGATTTAGGAATTGATCCCACGGGTTTCCTCCACGGGTCCAGCATTTGGCCAGTCAGACAGGGATTAATGCACCAACTCTAGCAGCTGCAGTGTCAACTCTGAGGGCTGTCACTGAGTCCAAAGTAGAGGAAGCACCACTGTTTCGGGTGATGCCCACCAACAGCAGTCCAAATCACAGAGCAGCATGGTGCCTGCATTCCCAGGACACAAAGCTCTGTAGGTTCCGTTGGGTGTCCCTGGGCAGCTCTGGCCAGGTCAAGGTCAGGCTTCTCAGCTGGAGCCATCTTTCCCTTCTGTTGCTGTGAGATGCTGCCCCCAACACCTCCCTCTGCTAATGATGTATTCTGCATTATGTATAATGTGTAGGTTTGCATGAAGACAAAAGGGAGCATAAACACTCTAGGTGAAGGTACTTGATACAAAAGAAATAAATTAAAATAATATACAATTTTAAATAAAATAAATCTTCCTCAAATACCCTTTTCTTAACACTGTGAAGTATATGTCTGCAAGTTATTATTAATAGGCCAGTTAGACAATTATGTATATGCATATTTATTCAATTATACTCTGAAGTGTTTCAGTTTAGGAGAATTTTAAGTGGACAAGGGACAAAAAAGAAGAAGAGGCTTCTATGTTGCATGACCAGCTCATCTGGGAGCCACATCCATGGCTATGAAATTCAGAACTGTCACAGTGAGTCCTCTGGTTCAAGATTTCCATGTTCATCTTACTTAATTACCAGAGTGACTCCTAAGGCTTGTCACAGGCTACTTGTCTGATAGTTTCATTTGTTCCTGGAGAGAGCTGCAAGCCTGGACATTTTAAGGTAGATCTTGTTTCATTTGGGTGTGATAGCATCCATTAGAAGTCTGGGTCCCAGAAATCAATATCATCCTTATAAAAATATCAGAATTAATGACAAAAATGATGAAAAATAAGGCACAGATGTGTGTTTTACAAAGATGTATTTTGAATTGTGGTGCTGGAGTAGACTCTTGAGAGTCCCTTGGACAGCAAACTAGTCAATCCTAAGGAAATCAACCCTGAATACTCTTTGGAAGGAGTGATGCTAAAGCTGAAGCTCCAATACTTTGGTCATCTGATTCAAAGAACTGGCTTGTTGGAAAAGACCCTGATGCTGGGAAAAGTTGAAGCCAAAAGGAGAAGGGGTGACGGAGGAAAAGTCGGTTAGATAGCATCATTGAGTCAATGAACATGAATTTGAGCAAACTTTAGAAGATAGTGAAAGACAGGGATGTGCTACTGCCCTTGGGATCACAAAGAGTTGGACCTGACTTCTCAACCAAACAGCAATTATAATGGATTTATGGAAAAATATTCAATATATGTATATCACTATCTCATGGGGGCACATGGGCTCCTGCTTGCAATGCAGTGGCTGGAGGAAATAGGACTCAAGAGGATTTCTCTTCTTCCTTGGAAATCTATATTGAGCTTCCATTCAAAATCAAGATCATTGCTGTAAATCTTCTCTTTGCTAGATGGGTGTTCTCCTCTCTTCTAAAATAAGGGAGCAATGGCAAATGCTCGGCAGAGATATTTCCATCTAGCTTCTTCTGAAATATTTAACTCTGAGCACATTTGTATCTTTGCTGGGGATCCTTTCAGTGTGTCCAATGACTCTGACATTAGTACTACAAGCCATATTTGTCAACATTACAAAGTTTCTAATAGAAGCATGGGCAACCCAGGTCAAGGACCACCAGCTCAGAATCCCCAGGGAATGAGTGCCTTGTTAAACTGAGAGGAAGTAAAAACTGGACATAAGTGTCACTTTCTACTTGGTTTCAATTCTTATTTTGTTCATCTTATTTTTCCTCAGTGAGGAAACTTTCTAATTGTAATAATAGATATTTGTTAAACAAAAAAGTACTAGGTATGAATAGACATTTTACCAAAGAAGACATGCAAATGACCAAAAAGCACATGAAAATTTGCTCAAAACTACTAATCATTAGGGAAATGTCAATCAAAACTTAAGTGGAATATGATTAATAACTCACACCCAATAGGATAATTGTTAAACAAAATAGCAACAACAGAAAATAAGTGTTGGTGAGGATGTGGAGATATTGGAATCCTCATGCATTGCCAATGGGAATGCAAAATGGTAGAAAGTGAAAGTGAAAATCGCTCAGTCATGTCTGACTCTTAGGGACCCCATGGACTATACAGTCCATGGAATTCTCCAGGCCAGAATACTGGAGTGGGTAGCCTTTCCCTTCTCCAGGGGATCTTCCCAACCCAGGGACCAAACCGAGGTCTCCAGCATTGCAGGCGGATTCTTTGCCAGTTGACCCACAAAGAAAGAGCCACTATGGAAAAGTGTTGTAGCTCCTCAAAAAATTAAACACAGAATTACCATTTTATCTGGCATTACCACTTCTAAGCAATTATCCAGGAAAGGTGAAAACAGGAACTCAAGAAGATACTTATACACCCATTGCATAGTAGCATTACACAAAAATCAAAAGGTGGAAACAATCCAAATGGTCATGAACTGATGACTGGATAAACAGAATGTGGTCTACCCATACAATGGAATATTATGAAGTCTTTAAAATTTTAGCCCAGGTGAAGACACTATACCAAGTAACAAAAATCAGATACAAAAGAACAAATATTGAATGATTACACTTACATGAGGTCCCTAGAGTACTCTTGCCTGGAAAATCCCATGGACAGAGGAGCCTGGTGGGCTGCAGTCCATGGGGTTGCTAAGAGTCAGACACGACTGAGTGACTTCACTTTCACTTTTCACTTTCATGCATTGGAGAAGGAAATGGCAACCCACTCCAGTGTTCTTGCCTGGAGAATCCCAGGGATGGGGGAGCCTGGTGGGCTGCCGTCTTTGGGGTCGCACAGAGCCTGACATGACTGAAGTGACTTAGCAGGAGCAGCAACAGAGAAGGCAAATTCATAGAAAGTAGAATGCTGGTAGCTAGGGACAAGGAGGAGGGTCTTTTGAGAAGTTGTTATTTAGGCAGAGTTTGGGAAGAACAAAAAGATCTAGAGATGGATAATAGTTTCACAACAGTGTGAATGTAATTTAAAAGCAGTTAAGAGAGTAAAATTTGTATTGTTGCTGTTCAGTCACCAAGTTGTGTCCAACTGCAGCATATCAGGTTTCCCTGTCCCTCATCATCTTCAGGAGTTTGCCCAAGCTCGTGTCCATTGGATAGGTGAGATGTCATCTTCTGTCACCCTCTTGTCCTTTTGCCTTCAATCTTTCCCATCACCAGAGTGTCTTTTAATGAGTTGGCTCTTTGCATCTGGTGGCCAAAGTATTGGAACTTCAGCTTCAGTATCAGTCCTTCCCATGAATATCCAAGGTTGATTTCCTTTAGGATTGACTGGTTTTATCTCCTCAATGTTCAAGGGACTCTCAGGAGTCCTCTCCAGCACCACAGTTCAAAACATCAATTCTTCAGCACTCTGCCATCTTTATAGTCCAACTGTCACATCTGTATGACTACTGGAAAGACCATAGCCTTGACTATATGAATCTTTATTGACAAAGTGATGTCTTTGCTTTTTAACGTGCTGTCTATATTTGTCATAGCTTTCCCACCAAAGAACAATCATCTTCTAATTTCATGGCTGCAGTCACTATCTGCAATGATTTTGGAGCCCAAGAAGAGGAAATCTGTCGCTACTTTCAGCTTTTCCTCTTCTATTTGACATGAAGTGATGGGACCACATGCCATGATCTTAGTTTTTTTAAAATTAGTTTTAAGCCAGCTTTTTAAATCTCCTCCTTCACCCTCATCAAGAGGTTCTTTAGTTCCTCTTTGCTTTCTGCATTAAAGTGGTATCATCTAAATATCTGTTTCTCCTGGCAATCTTGATTCCAGCTTGCAACTCATCCAGCCTGGCATTTCGAATCATGTGCTCTGTGTATAAGTTAAATAAACAAGGTTACAATAAACAGCCTTGTATTCCTTTCTCAATGCTGAATCAGTCAGTTGTTCCACATAGGATTCTGTTTCTTCTTGACCCCTATACAGGCTTCTCAGGAGACAAGTAAGATGGTCTGGTATTCCCGTTTCTTTAAGAGTTTTCCTCTGCTTGCTATGATCCACACAGTCAAAGGCTTTAGCATAGTCAATGAAGCAGAAGTAGATATTTTTATGGATTTCCTTTGCTTTCTCTATGATCCAGAGAATACTGACAATTTGATCTCTGGTTCCTCTGCTTTTTCTAAACCCCGTTTGAACATCTGGAAGTTCTCGGTTCACGTGATGCTGAAGCTTAGCATGTAGGATTTTGAACACAACCTTGCTAGCATGGGAGATGAGTGCAACTGTCCAGTGGTTTGAACATTCTTTAGTTCTGTTCTTGGGAACTGGGATGAGGGTTGATCTTTTCCAGTCCTGTGACCATTGCTGGGTTTTCCAAATTTGCTGACATATTGAGCACAGCACTTTAACAGCATCATCCTTTAGGATTTGAAATAGCTCAGCTGGAATTCCATCACCTCCACTAGCTTTATTCATAGTGATACTTCCTAAGGCCCACTTGACTTCACACTCCAGGATGTCTGGCTCTAGGTGAGTGATCACACCATCATGGTTATCTGGGTCATTAAGATCTTTTTTGTAAAGTTCTTCTGTCTATTCTTTTCATTTCTTCTTGATCTTTTCTGGTTCTATTAGGTCTTTACCATTTCTATTCTTTATTGTGCCCATCTTTGGATGAAAATTTCCTTTGATATTTCCAATTTTATTGAAATGATCTCTAGTTTTTCCCCTTCTGTTGTTTTCCTCTATCTGTATTGTTCATTGAAGAAGGCCTTCTTGTCTCCCCTTACTATTCTCTGGCACTCTGCATTTACTTGAGTGTACCTTTCCCTTTCTCCCTTGCTTTTCATGTCTCATATTTCTTCAGCTATTTGTAAAGCCTCCTCAGACAACCACTTTGCCTTCTTGCATTTCTTTTCCTTTGGGAGGTTTTGTTCGCCACCTTTTGTACAATATTATGAACCTGTGTCCACAGTTCTTTAGGCAGTCTGTTTACTAGATTAATTCCTTGACTCTATTCATCACCTCCACTGTATCTTCATAGGGTATTTGATTTAAGTTGTATCTTACTGGCCTAGTGATTTTTCCTGCTTTCTTTAGTTTAAACCTAAATTCTGCTGTGAGGAGCCAATGATCTGAGCCACAGTTAGCTCTGAGTCTTGTTTTGCTGACTGTATACAGTTTCTCTATCTTTGGCTACAAAGAATGTAATCAATCTGATTTTGGTATTGACCATTTGGTGATGTCCATGTGTAACATCGTCTCTTTTGTTGTTAAAAAAGAGTGTTTGCTATGACCAATGAGTTCTTTTGGCAGCATTTGTATTATGCATATTTTACTAGTGAAAGAAATAGTTTTTTAGAGACATTATGCTTAGTGGCTCTTATACCTTATCACCTTACTTGGAATTCTCCTAGAGTCTCTCCTCACAGGTGTCAATCAGTTTCATCTGTCAATCAGATGAGATGTGACATGCAGGTTGATGGCCCAGCACTCACAATGGGTTATTGGACCCCCAGACATGTGCTCATTCAATCACAAACAAAAGCCAGTCAGCAGCAACACTGCTATAACATTGCAGGGTGCTCAGAGCACTCTCTTCTGACATTCAGACTGCAGACCTCTGTGCTTCTTGGAAAATGGGCCTCAGGTGCCTGTGTCTATGCAAGAAGAAAACAAGTCTACAAGGCCAGTGCTTGTGGAATGGGCCTAGCTATTTAGGTGTGTTGCTTTCACTTACTTAAAATGATGTTTAATAGGTATAACTTTCCCCTCTTTGGTGGTTTCCTAAAAGTCCAAACACACTAATTAAGTGATGTGATTTTATTCACTCAAGTGTTATTAACTACTACAATGCAAGAGAATCTTAAAAGGCAAGTTTCACATCCTATTCTCAAGTCCACCTCCCCCTACACTGAAATTCTCATCTTCTCTCCTCACTCTCTAATAAATTGGCCAGAAAGAAGAGATATATGAAAGAAGTCATCTAAAACCCAAACCAGAAAACCAAGTTCCATGGAGCCAATGACCCACTGCACAGTACTTAGAGTTTAAAAGTTGAAATTATTCATTTCTGTTAGAAATTTTTTTCAGCCATTGTAGAGATTCTTTGTTGTTTTCAGTTCAGTTGCTCAGTCATGTCTGACTCTTTGTGACCTCATGGACTGCAGCATGCCAGGCCTCCTTGTCCATCACCAACTGCCAGACCTTGCTCAAACTCATGTTTGCTGTTGTTATTGAGGTAATATTGATTGAAAACATGTAAGTTATATGTGTACACCATAATGTTTCTATTTCTGTATAGCCTACAACTACCACCCCAAATTTTTTACCTATTACATACAGTTGATTCCCTTTACCCATTTCACCCTCCCAATTCCTGCCCCTCTGCTAGCCAATACTCTGTTTTCTTTGTCTATGCATTTGTTTGGTTTGATTTGTTCATTTATTTTTGTTTCTTTATTTTTTTTAATATTCCATGTATGAGTGAAAGAAATTGAAGATAACACAATTATTTGGAGAGATATCCTGTGCTCTTGTTTTGGAAGAACAAATATTGTTAAGATGACCATACTACCCAAAGCAATCAACAGATTCAATGCAAACCCCATCAAATATCAAGGACATCTTTCACAGGAGTAGAATAAAAAAATTCTATATGAAATCAGAGAACACCCCAAGTAGTCAGAACAATCTTGAGAAAAAAGAACAGAGTTAGAAATATCACATTCCCTAATTTCAAACTGTACTACAAATTCATAATAATGAAAACAGCATAGTATTGAGACAAAAACAGACACATAAATCAATGGAACAGAATTGAGTGCCCAGCAGTAAACCCACATAATTATGGGCAATTAATTTATGACAGAGAAGGAAAAGACACACAATGGGGAAAGAATGGTCCTTTCATTAAGTGGGGTTGGGAAAACTGGGACTGCTACATTCAAACAAATGAAACTAGACTACCATCTCACACCATACAGAGTGTTAATTTCTCAGCCGTGTCCAAATGTTTGCAGCCCCATGGACTGTAGCCCGCCAGACTCCTCTGTCCATTCTCCAGGCAAGACTACTGGAGTGGGTAGCCATTCCCTTCTCCAGAGGATCTTCCCAACCTAGAGAGTGAACCCAGGTCTCCTGCATTGCAAGCAGATTATTTACCATTTGAGCCACTAAATTAAAGAATTGGATGTAAGACCTGAGACCCTAAAACTCCCAAAGGAAAACATAGGCAGTACACTAGTTGACATTGGTCTTAGCAATATCTTTCTATATATGTCTTCTCAGGCAAAAGAAGCAAAACAAAAATAAGCAACTGGGACTACATCAAACTAAAACACTTCTGCATAGTAAAGGAGACCATTAATTAAAGGAAAGACAACCTACTAAATGGGAGAAGATATTTTCAAAAAGATACCCCATAAGAGGATAACATCCAAAATATATAAAGAACTCACTCAGCATAAAAAAATAATCCAACAGTCAGGTAGGAGTCAAGGTAGGAGAATAAAAGGACAAGAATTCACTGCTACTCACAAGTACATCAAGTATACATGGACAAATGGAAAAATTCTCAGAGATCACCTGTTGAATACTAGTGGAAGACCTTGGAAAGCTAAAACAAGAAAAATTGCTACACAACCAGGTAGGACAAAAGAAAAAAAAAAAAAGAAGAAGAAGAAGAAGAGGAAATGGGAAAGGACCAGCACCCCTGGTAGGGAACTGAAAGTGAGGAGAAATTCCCACTCTCAGAAAAGCCCATTCACGGCAAGGAAACCAGCAGGGCAGAAAGGGGCCTTAGGAGGATTGAAGGGAAACAGTAACCGGCCTGTGGAAAGCATGGATCAGTAAGAAGGGAATGACATGCCACTGCCCTTCACACCCAGTCTGAGTCATGTGTCTTCTGGTGCAGAGGGCAGGGGGAGGGGGTGCTGGTTGCTAGAAAGTGGGGTTCAGAGAAAGGACCCAGGAAGGGAGCAGTTTCTGGCTGTGAAGAGACGCCCTGAAGGACAGGAGTAAGGTACTCCATAGCCGGGAATGTTTTCTGAAGAAATCGAGGGCGCAAACAGAAGCAAGTTGCCATTACTGAGAGGTGCACAAAGCGCCTTGCAACCCCCTTCCCCATCCTCCGGCTTCTTGCCTCCTCGAGGACTGGGAGGGGCTCCCCACTGAGAAGGCTTGCCTGCCCCTCAGGCCAAGGCTTCCTGGCCAGTGCAGGCTCCAGAGTCCTAAGAGCCACCAATGTCAAAGCCTCCTCTGGAATCAGCCCTGGGCACCACAGCCTGAAACGGGAAGCCATCAGTGCTGGCAGAGGCTGAGTGCTAAAGTGTGGGGTTAGAAGAGTGGGCCCAGGGAGAGGACTGATGTTGGCCTTGCAAAGGCAACTTGAGAGAAGGACAGTGAAAGGCTCTGCATCTGCAGGGTGCTCCTAGAGGAAGCATGATCGCCTTGGAAATGAGGTTGAGTGGTGCACAAGGGGTGGGGCCACCATTACAATCCCCTACCTTCTCCCACTGCCCCTGCCTCTGCAGGTACTGGGAGGATCTTCCACCAGAGTAAGCTTGTCCCAGTCTGTTGCATCTTTCTGCTGGTCTCTGTCACGACAGGCACTTCACGCATATCCTAGTTGTGGTCGCCTTATCCCTGACCAGCTTGAGCAAATAGGTGCCCCAATCATCAGGAGAGCTTCAGTCAGCTGCTGCTTTTGCTCCCTCTCACCCGGGCAGGGTACGTGCACAACAAGGTCACCCACATGCCGAGATGGGGCCGAAAACAAAGCTGAGCCCCAGGGGCTATGCAATTAAGGAAGAAGTACGGAAATCTCTCTGTTCAACTGCATAAGCTGAAGATCGAATCACCATGATCGGCTTAGTAAACCCTTGCATCTGTGGAATATCTGAATACACAAGTACTCCAACAGCTGAGAACGGGTTTATCTTTGGCAGTTGTGGACTTTGGGGGAAAATTCATGAAGTAATTGGGCCGGGTCAGGGTCTGAGTTGTACCCACAGTGCCTACAATGGGTCCAGAGACATACCCAGAGACATTGGAGGGCCTACTGGGGAGGTGAGTGTTGGCTGTGGCTCACTGCGGGTAGTCAAGGACATTATCAATGGAGGCTTCAGGAAAATATTATTATTACTATTAGTTTTTTCTTTTTCTTTTCTTATTTCATTTTGTTCTATTGGCATTATTTTGTGTTTTTTTTTTAAGTTTTTAATTTTTTCCTTTTTTTTAAAAATTTTTAGTATATTTTTAAACATTTTCTAGTATCACTCTACTTTTTTGTGTGTGGTTTTGTTCTTGTTTTTCTTTTTATTCTTTACAGATTTTTAAAAATTGTTTTTGTGTGTTTGTTTAACTTTTTTTAAAATTTTAGTTTGCTTTCTGTTTTTGTCCTGTACCTTATGTTTGCTAGTTTTCTTTTTATTGTTTGTTTTTGCTTTGTGGTTCCTTTGTTAGGTTGTTCTCTTGATTTTCTGGGCTTCCCAGGTGGCTCAGATGGTAAAGAATCTGCCTGCAATCAGGAGACCTGAGTTCAATCCCTGGTTTGGGAGGATCCTCTGGAGAAGGGAATTGCATCCATTCCATTAATCTTGCCTGGAGAATCCCATGGACAGAGGAACCTGGAGAGCTACTATAGTCCATGGACTCACAAAGAGTTGGACATGATTGAGCAACTAACATTTTCTGCTTTTTCTTTATTTTCTATTTCCTTATTTTTCCTTCTCTTTATTTGGTTTTGCTTTTATAATTTGTCTTGGGTTTTGTTTACCTGTTTGATTTCTTTTTTTGTTTTTTCTTTTCCTTTTTTCCCCTGTCTATGCCATGCACTTGTGGGATGTTGGTTCTCTGCCCAGGGGTTAGGCCTGAGCCTCAGAGTAAGAGCATCATGTCCAAGGCCTGGAACACCAGAGAATTCCCATACCCAGGTAATACAAATCAGCATGAACTCTCCCAGAGGTCTCCATCTTGACACCAAGATATACATGCTGTGTGCTCAATCATTTCAATCATGTCTGACTCTTTGTGACCCTATGGACTGTAGCCCACCAGGCTCCTCTGTCCATAGGATTCTCCAGGCAAAAATACTGGAGAGGGTTGTCATGCTCTCCTTCAGGGGATCTTCCCAACCCAGGGATCAAACCTGCATCTCTTATGTCTCCTGATTTGGCAGGGAACATAGTGCCACCTGGGAAGACCTGACATGGCTCCACCCAAATGGGTGCAGGCTCCAGTGCCAGAGGCCACACACCAAACAAACAGCAAAACAGGAACATGGCCCCAACTATCAGCAGAAAGGTATAAAGCCATACTAAGCTCACAGACACCCCAAAACACACCACTTGATGTGGCCTTGCCCATCAGAGGGACAAGACTCAGCTCCACCCACCAGAGTGCAGGTACCAATCCCTCTAGGAAGCCTACATAAACTGCTGGACAAAACTCTCCCAGGAGGGGACAGACAACAGAAGAGGGACTGCCACCCTGCAGCCTGTGGAAAGGAGACCACAGATGGAGTATGTCAGACAAAGTGAGACAGCAGAGACCTATGTTACAGAAGAAGGAGCCAGATAAAAATCCATAAAATTCAATAAACAAAGAGGAAATAAACAATTCTGAAAAAGAATACAGAGTAATGATAGTTAGAATAATCCAAGATCTCAGAAATAGAATGGAGGCCTGGGTCAATAAGATACAAGAAATGTTTAACAAGGACCTAGAAGAACTAAAGAACAAACATTGATGAACAGCACAATAACTGAAATGAAAAATACACTAGAAGGAATTAATAAGAGAATGACTGGGGAAGAAGGACAGATAAGTGAGCTGGAAAATAGAATGTTGGAAATAACTGCCACAGAGAAGAATTCAGAAAAAGAATGAAAAGGGATAAGGAGAGTCTCAGACACCTCTAGGGCCACACTGAGTGCACCAACATTCAAATTATGTGGGTTTCAGAGGAGGAAAAGAAAGTGAAAAAGTCTGAGAAAACATTTGAATAAACTGTATTCAAAACATTGCCTATACATCAGTGTCTCTTTTGCTGTCTTTTGATATTTGGCAAAACTAAAACAGTTATGTAAAGTTTAAAAATAAAATAAAATTTAAAAAAAAATTGCCTAAAACAAGAAAGAAAATATTCATCCAAATCCAAGAAGCACAGGTTCTCATACAGGATAAACCCAAGGAGAAGCACGCCAAGACATGTACTATCAAACTAATAAAAATTAAATACAAAGAAAAAAGTGTTAAATGCAGCAAGAGAAAAGCAATAAGTAACATACAAGGGAATGCCTGTAAGGTTATCAGCTGATTTTTCAAAGCAGAAATTCTATAGTACAGAAGGGAGTTTCAAGACATATTTAAAGAATGAATGGGAAAAACCTACAACCAAGATTACTCTACCCAGCAAGGATCTTGTTCAGAATCAGTGGCAAAATCAGAAGCTCTACAGACAAGCAAAAGCTAAGAGAATTCAACACCACCAAATCAGCTTTATAAAGAATGCTAAAGGAAATTTTTCTAGGCAAGAAATGCCAGAGAAGAAAAGGACCAACAAAAACAAACCCAAAACTATTTAGAAAGGGGTAATAAGAACATACATGTTTATGACTATCTTAAATGTAAGTGGAAAATGCTCCAACCAAAAGACACAGACTGATTGAATGGATATAAAAATAAGATTCATAATTATGCTCAGTACATAAGGCAGTGCTAACAGCCTAAAGAGGGAAAATCAACAGTAACATAATGATAACCGGGAGAATTTAACACTCTATTTAAACAAATGGACAGATTATCCAGAGAGAAAATAAATAAGGAAACACAAGATTTAAATGATACAATAGACTGTGTGTGTGCTAAGTCACTTCAGCCATCTCCTACTCTGTGTGGTACTCTGTGTGGCCCTATGAACTGTAGCTTGCCAGGCTCCTCTGTCATGGAATTCTCCAGCCAAGAATACTTGAGTGGGTTGTCATGCACTTTCAGGGGATCTTCCCAACCCAATGGTCAAACCTATGTCTCTTACATCTCCTGCATTGGCAGGTGGCTTCTTTACCACTAGTGCCACTTGGCAAGCACCGCACAACAGACTAGGTAGACTTAATTGATATTTATAGGACATTCTATCTAAAATCATCAGAATATACTTTCTTCTCAAGTGCACACAAAACATTCTCCAAGATATATCATACCTTGGTAATTCAAACTTTGGTAAATTTAAGAAAATTGAAATTGTTTCAAGCATTTCTTTGACCACAATGATATGAGATTAGAAATCAATTACAGGGGAAAAAAAAATCTGTAAAAAACACAGGCACCTGGAGGCTAAAAAATATGCTACTAAATAACCAATGGATGGATCACTGAAGAAATCAAAGAGGAAATCAACAAATACTTAGAAACAAATGACAATGAAAGCATGACAACCCAAGACCTGCCAGATGTAGCAAAAGCAGTTCTAGGAGGGAAATTTATGACAATACAATCCAGCTTCTGGAAACAAGGAAAATCTCAAATAAATAAACCTCACCTTACACCTAAAGCAACTAGAAAAATAAGAAATAACAAACCCAAAATATTTAAATGGAACAAAATCATAAATATCACAGCAGAAACAAATGACTTAGAAACAAAGAAAACAATAGCAAAGATCAATGAAACTAAAAATTGATTCTTTGAGAAGATAAACAAAATTGATAAATCTTTATTTAGACTCCTCAAGAAGAAAATGGAGAGGACTCAAATCAATAAACTTAGAAATGAAAAAGGAGAAGTTATAATCAACACCACAGAAATACAAAGAATCATAGGAGACTACTACAAACAACTATATGCTTAAAAAATGGACAACCTGGAAGAAATGGACAAATTCTTTAGAAAGATACAACTTTCTAAGACTGAGTGTATGCTTTTTGCAACCCCATGGACTATAACCCACTAGGCTCCTCTGTCCATGGATTTTTCCAGGCAAGAATACCAGAGCAGGTTGCCATTTTCTACTCCAAGGAATTTTCCTGACCCAGGGATAGATCCTACATCTCTTACATCTGCATTAGCAGGCAGGTTTTTTGTTGTTGTTGTTTTGTTTTTTCCCACTGCACCACCTGGGAAGCCTTCAAGACCAAACCAGGAAGAAATAGAAAATATGAATAGACTCACAAATAATGAAATTGAAACTGATTAAAATTCTTCTAGCAACAAAATTCCAAGACCAGATGGCCTCACAGACAAATTCTATCAAATATTTAGAGGAGCACTAACTCTATCATTCTCAAACTCTTCCAAAAAACTGAAGAGAGAGGAACACTATCAACTTCATTCTATGAGGCTACTATTACCCTTATGCCAAAACCAAAGATATTGCAAAAAAGAAAATTACAGGTCAATATTACTGATGAAATTAGACACAAAAATCCTGAACAAAATACTAGCAGCAGAATCCAATAACACATTAAAAGGTTCATATATCATGATCAAGTAGGCTTTAACCCAAAAAATGGAATCTTCAATATCCCCAAATCAAGCAATATGATATAGTATATTAACAAATTCAAGAATGAAAATCATATATTCTTCTCTATAGATGCAGAAAAAGCTTTTGAGAAAATTCAGCACCCATTTATGATTAAAAAAAAAAAAGATATCTCCAGATATTGGGCATAGAGAGAACCTACCTCAACATAATAAAAACCATATACAACCAACCCACAGTAAACTTTATTCTGAATGGTGAAAAACTGAAAGCATTTCTTTCAAGATAGGAACAAGATGAGGGTTTCCACTGTCACCACTTTTTATTCAATATAGTTTTGGAAGTCCTAGGGATGGCATTCAGAGAAGAAAAAGAAATAAAAGGAATCCATATTGGAAAAGAAGATAGAAAAGGTTTTCACGTAGAAAATCCTGAAGACGCCACCAGAAAACTACTAGAGCTAATCAATGAATTTGGTAAAGTTACAGAATACAAAATGAATACACAGAAATCTCTTGCATTCCTGTGCAAGGAACGGGTTGCCATTTCCTACTCCAAGGAATTTTCCTGACCCAGGGATAGATCCTACATCTCTTACATTTCCTACATTAGCAGGCAGGTTTCTCACCGCCCCCCCCAACTCCACCCCCCCACCAATGCACCACCTGGGAAGCCTTCAAGACCAAACTAGGAAGAAATAGAAAATACGAATAGACTCACAAGTAATGAAATTGAAACTGATTAAAATTCTTCTAGCAACAAAATTCCAGGACCAGATGGCCTCACAGGCAAATGCTATCAAAAATTTAGAGGAGCACTAACTCTATCATTCTCAAACTGATTCTGTCCATTCTCAAACTGACAATGGAAGATCAGAAAGAAATTAAAGATCTATCCCATTTATCATTGCAACAAAAAGAATTAAATACCTAGGAATAAACCTACCTAAGGAGGCAAATACTGCAGTGGGTTGCCATGCCCTCCTCCAGGGGTTTTTCCCAACCCAGGGCTCAAACCGAGCTCTCCGGCATTGCAGGCAGATTCTTTACCATATGAGTCACCAGGGAAGCCCTTGAATACTGAAGTAGGTAGCCTATGCCTTCTCTAAAAGATCTTTCCAGCCCAGGAATTGAACTGAACATTGCAGGTGGATTCTATAAGCTGAGCTACCAGGGAAGATGGCAGAGTAGAAGGACATGTGCTCATCTTCTCCTGTGAGAACAACAAAACCTCAACTAGCTGCTGAACAACCATCAACAGGAGAATGTTGGATCCCACCAAAAAGAGATACCCTGCATCCAAGAGCAAAGGAGGAGCCCCAACACGATGGTAGAAAGGGCACAATCATGTTTAATCAAACTTCATACCCTCCAGAGATGCCCCGAAGGCACAAACAAAACCTTCTGCACACCAAGACCCATGGAAAGGAGCAGTGACTCCTACAAGAGACTCAGACCTGCCTGAGAGTATTTGAGTGTCTCCTGTGGAGGCATGAGTCAGCAGTGCCCTGCCACGGGGGCAGGGGCTCTGGCTGCAGCACACCTAGGAGGTTTGGCATGTGGCATCAGTCCTCTTGGAGGAGGTCTCCATTAGCTCCACCATAGAGCTGCTGAGCAGACAACTCACAAACTGGAGAACAATTATATCAAAGAAATTCTCACACTGCTGCAAAAACTCCTAAGAACCACAGTCATTTTCTCAACCATGGGATCCAGCGAATGGATTGAGAATTCCCAGGAATTTGACTTTGAAGATCAGTGGGACTGATTACAGAACATGCACAGGACTGGGGAAACAGACTCTTGGAGGACACAAAAAAAACATGTGCACACCAGGACTCAGGAAAGGAGCAATGACTCCACAAGACTGAGCCAGACTTGCCTGTGCATGTCCCGGAGCCTTTGGTGGAGGCATGGGTTGACAGTGGCCTGCTGTGGAGTCAGGGGCACTGACTGCAACAGTCCTGGGAGCCATGGCATGCTGGCATAAATCCTTTTAAGGGAGATTGCCATTATGACCATTAACCCTAGCAGAGTTTGGCCTCAGGTAAAACTACAGGAAGGGAACACAGACCCAACAGACTGTTGAACACCTGAGCAACTCACAATTTTCCCACAGCCAGTCCCTTCCATCAGGAGGCTTCCACAAGCCTCTTAACCTCATCCATAAGAGGGCAGACAGAATGAAAACCACAGTCACAGGAAATCAACCAACCTTATTACATAGATCACAGCCCTGTGAAACTCAAGGAAACTATGAGCCATGCCATAGAGGCTAACCAAGACAGGTGGCTCATGGCAGAGTTCTGACAAAATGTAGTGCACTGGAGAAGGGAATGGCAAACCATTTCAGTATTCTTGCCTTGAGAATCCCATGAACAGTATGAAAAGTCAAAGATATGACACTGAAAGATGAACTCTCAAGGCCAGGAGGTGCCCAACAAGCTACTGGAGAAGAGCAGAGAAATAGCCCCAGAAGAAATAATGAGGTTCAGCCAAAGCAGAAACAACGCTTAGTTGTGGATGAATCTGATGGTGAAAGCAAAGTCTGATGCTGTAAAGAACAATATTGCATAGGAACCTGGAATGTTAGGTCCATGAATCAAGGAAATTAGTAGAGTCAAACAGGATATGGCAAGAGTGAACATAAACATATTAGGAATTAGTGAACTAAAATGGACCAGAATGGGTGAATTTAATTCAGATGACCATTATATCTACTACTGTGGGAAAGAATTCCTTAGAAGAAATGGAGTAGCCCTAATAGTCAACAAAAGAGTCCAAAATGCAATTTTGGGTGCAATCTCAAAAACAACAGAATCTTTGTTCATTTCCAAGGCAAACCATTCAATATCACAGTAATCCAAGTCTATGCCACAACCACTAATGCTGAAGAAGCAAAAGTTGAATGATTCTATGAAGATCTACAAGACCCTCTAGAATTAACACCAAAAATGATGTCCTTTTCATCATAGAGTACTGGAATGCAAAAGTAGGACGTCAAGAGATACCTGGAGTAACAGGCAAGTTTGGCCTTGGAGTACAAAATGAAGCAGGACAAAGACTAGCGGAGTTTTGCCAAGAGGATGAACTGGTCATAGAAAACACACTCTTCTAACAACACAAGAGACACTCTACACATGGACATCACCAGATGGTTAATACTGAAATCAGATTGATTATATTCTTTGCAGCCAAAGATGGGGAAGCTTTATACAGTCAGCAAAAACAAGACCAGGAACTGAGTGTGGCTCAGATCATGAACTCTTTATTCAAAATTTGGACTTATATTGAAGAGAATAGGGAAAACCATGAAGTCATTCAGGTATGACCTAAATCAAATCTGTTAAGATTATACAGTGGAGGTGACAAATTAGATTTATAGGATTACATCTGACAGAGACTGTCTGAAGAACCATGAATGGAGGTTTATAACATTGCATAGAAGGTGGTGATCAAAACCAACCCCAGGAAAAAGAAACACAAAAAAGCCAAAAGGTTGTCTCAGGAAGCTTTGCGAATAGCTAAGAAGAGAAGGGAAAGCCAAAGGAGAAAAAGGAAGATATACCCATATGAATGCAGAGTTCAAAAGAATAGCAAGGAGAGGTAAGAAAGCCTTCCTAAGAGAACAATGCAAAGAAATAGAGAGAAACAATAGAATGGGAAAGACTAGAGGTCTCTTCAAGAAAATTAGAAATATCAAGGGAATATTTCATACAAAAATAGGCACAATAAGGGACAGAAACAGCAAGGACCTAACAGAAGTAGAAAATATTAAGTAGAGGTGGCAAGCATAAGTGGACGAACTATACAAAAAAGATCTCAATGACCCAGATAACTACGATGATGTGATCACTCACTCAGAACCAGGCATCCTGGAGTGCAAAGTCATGTGGGCCTTAGGAAGCATCACTACAAGCAAAGTGGATGTGATGGTATTCCAGTTACTTCAAATCCTAAAAGATGATGCTGTTAGAGTGCTGCACTCAATACGCCAGCAAATTTGGAAAACTTAGCAGTGGCCACAGGACTGGAAATGCCAGTTTTCATTCCAATCTCAAAAAAGACAATGCCAAAGAATCTTCAAACTACCACATAATTGTGCTCATTTCACAAGCTTGCAAAGTAAAGGTCAAAATTCTCCAAGACAGGCTTCAACAGTATGTGAACCGAGAACTAACAGATGTTCAAACTGGATTTAGAAAAGGCAGAGAAACCAGAGATCAAATTGTCAACATCTGTCAAATCATTGAAAAAGGAAGATAATTCCAGAAAAACATTTACTCCTGCTTCATTGGCTATGCCAAACCCTTTGCCTGTGTGGACCACAACAAACTGTAAAATTCTTAAAGAGGTGGGAATACCAGACCACCTTACCCGCCTCCTGAAAAACCTGTACAAAGGTCAAGAAACAACAGTTAGGACCGGATATGGAACAACAGACTGGTTCAAAATTAGGAAAAGAGTACATCAAGTCTGTATATTGTCACCCTGCTTATTTAACTTCTATGCAGAGTACATAATGCAAAATGATGGGCTAGATGAAGCACACACTGAAATCCAGATTGCTGGTAGAAATATCAATAACCTCAGACATGCAGATGAAACCACCCTTATGGCAGAAAGCAAAGAGGAGCTAAAGAGCCTCTTGATGAAGGAGAAAGAGGAGAGTGAAAAGTTGACTTAGAACTCAACATTCAAAAAACAAAGATCATGGCATCCAGTCCCATCACTTCATGGCAAGTAGATGGTGGAAACAATGGAAACAGTGACAGACTTTATTTTTCTTGGGCTCTAAAATCACTGCAGATGGTGACTGCAGCCATGAAATTAAAAGCTGCTTGCTTCTTGAAAGAAAAGCTGTGATAAAACTAGACAGCATATTAAAAAGTAGAGACTCTACTTTGCCAACAAATTTCCATATAGTCAAAAATAAGGTTTTCCCATTAGTAATATATGGATGTGAGAGTTGGAGCATAAAGAAGGCTGAACGCTGAAGAGTTGGATCTTTTGAATTGTGGTGTTGCACAATTCAGAAGATTGTGAATTGAAGAATATTCTTGAGAGTCCCTTGGACTGCAAGCAGATCAAGCCAGTCCATCCTAAAGAAAATTGGTCCTGAATATTAATTGGAAAGACTGATGCTGAAGTTGAAGCTTCACAACTTTGGCCACCTGATACAAAGAGTTGACTCAGAAAAGCCCCCAGTGTTGGGAAAGATTGAAGGCAGGAGAAGAGTACAACAGAGGATGAGATTATTGGATAGTATCCCCAATTCAGTGGACATGAGTTTGAACAAGCTCTGGGAGATGGTGAAGGTCAGGGAAGCCTCTTGTGCTGCAGTCCATGGGGTCACAAAGAGTCAGACATGACTGAGCAACTGAACAACAACAAAGAAGGCAAAAGGCTTGTACTCAGAAAGCTGTAAGATACTGATGCAAGAAATCAGAGATGATACAAACAGATGGAAAGATATAACATGATCTTGGATTGAAAGAATCAATACTGTGAAAATCACTCTACCAACCATGTAATATTCAGATTCAGCGCAATCCCTATTAAATTACCAAGGACATTTTTCACAGAACAAAAAATTCTCACAATTTGTATGGGAACACAAAAGACCTTGAATAGTCAAAACAATCTTAAGAAAAATAGAGCTGGAGAAACTAGCCTCCCTGACTTCATATTATAGTACACATCTACAGTAATCAATACATTATGGTACTGGTGCAAAAGAAGAAAAATGGATCAGTGGAATAAGATAGAAAGTCCAGAGATATACCTACCATCTATGGTCACCTAGTCTATGATGATGAAGGCAAGAATATACAACAGAGAAGAGACAGTCTCTTCAATATGCCATGTTTGGAAAACCAGACAGCTACATGTAAAAGAATGAAACTAGAACAGTCCCTAACATCATACACAAACATAGTCAAAATGGATTCAGTTCAGTTCATTCGCTCAGTTGTGTCCGACTCTTTGCGACCCCATAAACTGCAGCACGCCAGGCCTCCCTGTCCATCACCAACTCCCGAAGTTCAACCAAACCCATATTCATCGAGTCAGTGATGGCATCCAACCATCTCATCCTCTGTCGTCCCCTTCTCCTCCTGCCCTCAATATTTCCCAGCATCAGGGTCTTTTCAAATGAGTCAGCTCTTCACATCAGGTGGCCAAAGTATTGGAGTTTAAGCTTCAAAATCAGTCCTACCAATGAACACTCAGGACTGATCTCCTTTAGGATGGACTGGTTGGATCTCCTTGCAGTTCAAGGGACTCTCAAGAGTCTTCTCCAATACCAATACCACAGTTCAAAAGCATCAATTCTTCGGTTCTCAGCTTTCTTTATAGTCCAACTCACATCCATACATGACCACTGGGAAAACCATAGCCTTGACCAGACGGACCTTTGTTGGCAAAGTAATGTCTTTGCTTTTTAATATGCTGTCTAGGTTGGTCATAACTTTCCTTCCAAGGAGTAAGCGTCTTTTAATTTCATGGCTACAGTCACCATCTGCAGTGATTTTTGAGCCCAGAAAAATAAAGTCTGACACTGTTTCCACTGTTTCCCCTTCTATTTGCCATGAAGTGATGGGACTGGATGCCATGATCTTAGTTTTCTGAATGTTGAGCTTTACACCAACATTTTCACTCTCCTCTTTCACTTTCATCAAGAGGCTCTTCAGTTCTTCTTCACTCTATCATAAGGGTAGTGTCATCTGCATATCTGAGGTTATTGATATTTCTCCTGGCAATCTTCAGTCCAGCTTGTGCTTCCTCCAGCTCACCATCTCTCATGATGTACTTACTCTGCATATAAGTTAAATAAGCAGGGTGACCATATACAGACTTGACGTACTCCTTTTCCTGTTTGGAACCAATCTGTTGGTCCATGTCCAGTTCTAACTGTTGTTTCCTGACCTGCGTACAGGTTTCTCAAGAGGCAGGTCAGGTGGTCTGGTATTCCCATCTCTTTCAGAATTTTCCACAGTTTATTGTGATCCACACAGTCAAAGACTTTGGCATAGTCAGTAAAGCAGAAACAGATGTTTTTCTGGAACTCTCTTGCTTTTTTCATGATCCAGTGGATATTGGCAATTTGATCTCTGGTTCCTCTACCTTTTCTAAAATCAGCTTGAACATCTGGAAGTTCATGGTTCACGTATTGCTGAAGCCTGGCTTGGAGAATTTTGAGCATTACTTTACTAGCGTGTGAGATGAGTGCAATTGTGCAGTAGTTTGAGCATTCTTTGGCATTGCCTTTCTTGGGGATTGGAATGCAAACTGACCTTTTCCAGTCCTGTGGCCACTGCTGAGTTTTCCAAATTTGCTGGCATATTGAGTGCAGCACTTTCACAGCATCATCTTTCAGGATTTGAAATAGCTCCACTGGAATTCCATCACCTTCACTAGCTTTGTTCGTAATGATGCTTCCTAAGGCCAACTTGACTTCACATTCCAGGATGTCTGGCTCTGGGTGAGTGATCACACCATCATGATTACCTGACTCATGAAGATGTTTTTTGTACAGTTCTTCTATGTATTCTTGCCACTTCTTCTTAATATCTTCTCCTTCTGTTAGGTCCCTACCATTTCTGTCCTTTTACTGAGCCCATCTTTGCATGAAATATTCCCTTGGTATCTCTAATTTTCTTGAAGAGATCGCTAGTCTTTCCCATTCTATTTTTCTCCTCTATTTCTTTGCATTGATCATGAGGAAAGCTTTCTTATCTCTCCTTGCTATTCTTTAGAACTCTGCATTCAAATGGGTATATCTTTCCTTTTCTCCTTTGCTTTTTTTTTTAATTTTATTTTATTTTTAAATTTTACATAATTGTATTAGTTTTGCCAAATATCAAAATGAATCCACCACAGGTATACATGTGTTCCCCATCCTGAACCCTCCTCCCTCCTCCCTCCCCATTCCATCCCTCTGGGTCCTCCCAGTGCACCAGCCCCAAGCATCCAGTATCTCCTTTGCTTTTTGCTTCCCTTCTTTTCACAGCTATTTGTAAGTCTTTCTGAGACAGCCATTTTGCTTTTTTGCATTTCTTTTCCATGGGGGTGGTCTTGATCCCTGTCTCCTGTACAATGTCACAAACCTCCATCCATAGTTTATCAAGCACTTTGTCTATCAGATCTAGTCCCTGAAATCTATTTCTCACTTCCACTGTATAGTCATAAGGGATTTGATTTAGGTCATAACTGAATGGTCTTGTGGTTTTCTCCACTGTCTTCAATTTCAGTCTGAATTTGGCAATAAAAAGTTCATGATCTGAGCCACAGTCAGCTCCCAGTCTTGTTTTTGCTGACTGTATAGAGCTTCTCCATCTTTGGCTGCAAAGAATATAATCAATCTGATTTCAGTGTTGACCATCTGGTGATGTTCATGTATAGAGTTTTCTCTTGTGTTGTTGGAAGAGGGTGTTTGCTATGACCAGTGTGTTCTTTTGGCAGAACTCTATTAGCCTTTGCCCTGCTTCATTCTGTACCCAAGGCCAAATCTGCCTGTTACTCTAGGTGTTTCTTGACTTCCTACTTTTATATTCCAGTCCCTTATAATGAAAAGGACATCTTTTGGGGGGTGTTAGTTCTAGAAGGTCTTGTTGGTCTTCATAGAACCATTCAACTTCAGCTTCTTCAGTGTTACTGGTTGGAGCATAGACTTGGATTACCATGATATAGAATGGTTTGCCTTGGAAATGAACAGAGATCATTCTGTCATTCTTGAGATTGCATCCAAGTACTGCATTTCAGACTCTTTTGTTGACCATGATGCTTACTCCATTTCTTTTAAGGAATTCCTGCCCACAGTAGTAGATATAATGGTCATCTGAGTTACATTCACCCATTCCAGTCCATCTTAGTTTGCTAATACCTAGAATGTCGATGTTCACTCTTGCCATCTCCTGTTTGACCACTTCCAATTTGCCTTGATTCATAGACCTAACACTCCAAGTTCCTATGCAATATTGCTCTTTACAGCATTGAACTTTGCTTCTTAATCCCTTTCTTTTTTCTGGAGTTATTTATCCACTGATCTCCAATAGCATATTGGGCACCTACCGACCTGGGGAGTTCATCTTTCAGTGTCCTATCTTTGTGCCTTTTCATACTGTTCATGGGGTTCTCAAGGCAAGAATACTGAAGTGGTTTGCCATTCCCTTCTCCAGTGGCCCACATTCTGTCATACCTCTCCACCATGTCCTGTCTGTCCTGGGTGGCCCCACATGGTATAGCTTAGTTTCATTGAGTTAGACAAGGCTGTGGTCCATGTCATCAGATTGGCTAGTTGTCTGTGATTGTGGTTTCCGTCTGTCTGCCCTCTGATGGCCTCTCTCAGTGCCTACTCCATCTTACTTGGGTTTCTCTTACCTTGGATGTATCTCTTCACGGCTGCTCCAGCAAAGCGCAGGCACTGCTCCTTACCTTGGAAGTTGGGCAGCTCCTCTCAGTCGCTGCCCCTCACCTTGGGCGTGGGGTAGCTCCCCTCCATCGCGCTTCTGCGCCATCGGTCGCAGCCGCCGCACTTTTGAATATAACCTTGTGTACTGTAAAACTGTTAGAGGAAAACATAGATAGAACACTTTTTACATAAATCACAGCAAGGTCTTTTTTGACCCACCTCCTAGAGTAATGAAAATAAAAACAAAAATAAACAAATGAGACCTAAGTAAACTTAAAATCTCTTGAACAGCAAAGGAAACCATAAACAAGATGAAAAGACAACCCTCAGATGGGAAAAAATATTTGCAAAAAGAGTAACTGATAAGGGATGAATCTCCAAAGCACACAAACAGCTTAGGAAGCTAAATTTTAAATAAATAAATAAATGGGCAAAAGGCCTAAACAGACATCTCTCCAAAGAAAACACATAGATGGCCAAGCGTCACATGAAAAGATGATCAACATCACTAATATTTAGAGAAATCAAAACTACAATGGAAACTACAATCACCTCACAGCAGTCAGAATGATCATCATCAAAAAATCCACAATTGATAAATGCTGGAGAGAGTGTGGAGAACAGGCAATCATCTTGCACTGCTCTTGGAAATGTAAATTGATACAGCCACTACAGAAAACAGTATGAAAGTTCCCTTAGAAACTAAAAATAGAACTACCATATTACCCAGCAATCCCACTCCTGGACATCTACTCAGAGAAAGTGTTAGTCTCTCAGTCAGCTCTTTGCAACCCCATGGGCTATAGCCTGCCAAGCTCTTCCATTCATGGATTTCCCAGGCAAGTACTGGACTTGCCATTTACTTCTCCAAGGGATCTTCCCAACCCAGGGACTGAACCCAGGTCTCCCGCATTGCAGACGAACTCTTTACCATCTGAGCCACCAGTGAAGCCTAATAAAATTTAATTATGAAAAAAAATCAAACAACCTGATTCAGAAGTGGGCAGAAGATCTGAATAGACATTTTACAAAGAAGATACACAGGTGACCAATAGGCACATGAAAAATGTAGAGGTTCCTAATGCAAAGAGTTCCTCTTTTGAAATCAATAATTTCAAAAGCAGTAATACACCTGACAGTTCCCAGTCATGGAAGTGTAGCTAATGTCCACACACTGAAACATTTGTTTCTGTGCTCCAACAAAACTAATGAACTTAGAGAATCCACAGGAACTCAGAAGTATTGGATTGAGTGGCACAGTCATGACATGGGAATCTCATGGCTGTGAGGAAGGCTCTCTGGAGAGGCCTGCCTTCTGTATCAAGATGTAGTGGCATACAGTGTGAAACTGGCAAAGCAGGCAACTTGAAACCTGTTGGACGTCTTTAATTATGGGCCAGATCCTGAGTAACGATAGTCTGTGGCCCCATCGTGCCCTGGATATTTTTAACCATGATTTTATTTTTACCACTGTTTTTTTTAAGCCATTTCAATGGGAGGAAGTCATGTTTTTTGTCTTCTTGTGATTTTCTGTGAAATGTTTTTGAGAAAAATAGCTCTAGTGTTTTTCACACACGTACTTTTACTGCTTGGAAGGAACCCCAGGCCTTGGCCAGCATGGTGGTGAGGCCTGTAATCATGAACCCATGGTCTCGCAGGAGCCAAATTCTGCAACCCTCCTGGCATGGAAATTTCACTCCACACACATTTCTCCCTCACGGAGATGCTTGAGTTTTTACCCTATTTTAGGAAACTGCCCAGGTAGTCAATGTTACAGAGCATACTCCTGTGGATATTGAGTCCTTTGTCCATATTCTCTCTGCTATATTTTAACATGTATTCTTATGTCCATGCCATGATTCATTTTTATTTATCGGAATTGCATTATCTTCATCTTTTTTAAAATGCCATTGCTTTCAGTTCAAGTGACTTACCTCACTTCTCTTCTGATTATAGATTGATTTGTGTATTTCCAACTTCACTTATATATTTGTGGTATAATAGAAAGTACATTTGCTTTTTGTCCCCAGGTCCTGACACATGCTAAAGCCTTGGAATTTCCCAAGTGGTAAGAGTGTCATGTGTTCTTCATAAGAAGCCCTTTGAGCCCACCTGCATTTATGCTAATGAGGTGATAGTCTGGGGCCCTAGATTCCCTCAGAATGAGTCTGGTCACCAGCAAGACCAAGAGATTAGAAGGTTTGGATTTTCAGGCACATCCTCTGATCCCTGGGAAGGAGTTGGGGCTGAAGATTAAGTTCCATAATAAAAACTCTGAAATGAGGAGATTCGATGAGCTTCAGGGTTGGTGAGCACATCCACATACCAGAGTGTAGTGCACCCCAGCTCCACAGGGACAGAAGCTCCTGCTTTCAAACCTTCTCCCCATGTAGCTCTTCATCTATATTATTTATACACCAATAAAGAATATTGGTGAGAAAATTGCTCCATGAAAGTATTCCAAGATCTGGCCTGCCCAGGTCACTACAAAATGACAGACATTATTTACTTCTACAGTCACCCAAGGGGCTGCTAAAGCATTGGGCATTACCTATTACTTCCATTGTGCCTGGAGACCTCAGTCTTCAGGAAAAGTAGAAAAAGCCAACCAATCTTACAATTGGCAATAAAAAAGGTAATCCAAGAGACCTCCCTCAGATGGAAGGAGGCTTTACCAGTAGCACTCCTCCACACGATTGCTCTGAAAGAATGTTGGTTTTAGCCTTTATGAGAGATTATATGGAAGACCTTTTCTTTATATCTGTGACCTCTTTCTAGACCCAGAAACATAAACCTTTCAATCTTACACTATGACCACTGGGAAATTCCAACAAGAAATGCACTTGTGGGGTGTCAACCAGGACCCTGAGGATTCTGAGGGATGGCCTATGCCCCAGGGACTCAACTACCAGTTAAGGTTTGAAAAGATGAGTCCCCAAAAGCTCAACTGCAGCCCACATGGAAGGGCCCCTACCCCGTAATACTCTTTACCCCCACAGCAGTCAAGGTACCAGACCATGACTCCTAGATTCACTACACTCAAGTCAAACTATGGAAGGAAACCAGGGAAGACACACAGTACACCTGTGAGCCTCTGGGAGAACTCCAGTATCTACTCAGGAATACAGAAAACTGTCATTCTGATGAACATCCAAAAAGTTAAGCTCCTGAGGATAAGCTTTCTTGGAATGGCCCTTGCATTTACCCTGAGCTACATCGTTGTCTCTCTCTTGGTTTTAATCAAAGATATTCTTTTCATATCTGTTATGGGTTCCCATAAGACCACTATCAAGGCACCACAATGTGGTTTCTGTATCTCCTGTGCCTCACTGGTTTGAGTTACTCTTATATACACCCCTTAAGTCCGCCCACCACAGAAATCATGAACATGCTCAATAAGGCTAGTTTCTGGGTATGTCTTGACCTAATTCTTATTAAGCTGATATATAAACAGATCAGGACTAATTACACTCAAAACTAATCAAATACTCGACGAGGCCAGCACAGCAACATCCTGGTTTCATTAAATCAAGGATACACTCCTATGGTGGCTCTGGCTTATAATTCTGTTCGCTCCCTCTTTCTTCAACTTCCCTGGTAGCTCAGATGGTTAAGAATCCACCTGCAATGCAGGAGACCTGGGTTGGATCCCTGGGTTGGGAAGATCTCCTGTAGAAGGGAGCAGCTACCCACTTCAGCATTCTAGCCTGGAGAATTTCATTGACAGAGGAGCCTAGCAGGCTACAGTCCATGGGGCCACAAAGAGTTGGACACTACTGAGAAACTTTCACTCCTCAACTTACTCTCTTGGTTTATTTCTTCTCAGGTCAACAAGATACAGTCTCAACTTCTGATACAACATGGATGCCAACCCCTGACCCCTCTTATGACTTCCTGACAGCATCCTCCTTAGACAGACATCAGCAGCCCTTACTGGCCCCTCTTCTTGACTGCAAGCAAGTGACAGACACCCAAGGCTCCTCGCTGCCCCAACTCAGCAGGAAGCAACCAGAATGAATGATGCCCATCTCCCCAATGATTTGGGGTCCATACACTTGACAGGGAATGTTAGATAGGAAGTTAGACATGAGCAACGAGGGGAGGCCTGGCTGAAAGGGATGCAAGCCACCTCTAAACTCCATCCCAGATACACACAGGAGAGCTCACAGATATCCTACAAAATAACCACAGAGACTTTTCAACTCCTGCACATGCACCCTAGGCACACAGTGGATACAGCATGACCACAGGGGCTTCCCCAAGTAACCTTAGGCAGTTAGGATCCCATTAAGGGCTCATGAATATTCAACATCTAATTATAGCAGACAGAATTATGCAAAGACATATGGGAAGACATAAACAACACAACTTGCTGTCATATAACTTGTAATTGTCAATCAGCCATGAGCATATGCCCATTTGCATTCCCTTTCATTGACTGGTGATGAGTGCAAGCCCTACTTTGCAACAGGCATAACCAAAATTAGGAGACTGGAAGTGTAAAAGGGGGAAGCCAAGAGGGATCTATAGGAAGGATGAGGAGGACTCCTTTGGGAATGTCAGACTAATAAAAGATATGTATGCTTGAGCTGAACTGAGCTCTAACTTATCTGTGGATCTACATCTTTTGGTCCACTGCTCCAAATTTTTGTTGTGACAAGACAAAAACTGAGGAAGAGAAATAACCCAACCTGATATTTGGTGCCATGACACCAAAAAATTAAAATTTCATTTTATTATGAAATTAAACTGGTGCTTGTAAGTAAATGTTCCTCTGAATTCTGTGAGTTGCTCCAGCAAACCTGAGTGGAAGGTGGTGGGGACCTTCAGTTTATAGCTGGTCAGTCAGAAGCATGAGTGATGATCTGGACTTGGGATTAACATCCACAGTGATGGCAGTCCTGTGAGACAACCCCCCTAACATGTAGGTTCTGATGCTCTCTTCAGGTGGGTGGTGTCAGAACGGAGTTAAAGTTTTAGGACACTCAGTCAGAATCCTTAGGGTTAATTGCTTGATGGTTGTGGGGAAAACATATATGTCGGAATTCCTTACATCATTGATCCTTTGATGGAAGTCGGCTATTAGCCTTTATTATTATTATTATTAAGAGTGTATTTATTCATTTGACTTTTTATTTCTGACTAATAATAGTTATAGGGCACCTATCAGTTTCTCACATTATGAAGAACACTGAGATTCAAAGAGGGACAGTCATTCTGAGCTTCTGCCTTCAAAGAGCTCATGTTCTCTCTTCAAAGAGCTCCTTTCATTCTGTACTACTTTGCTTGGTTAAAATGTGAAGGGTCTGCACCCCCCCTCCCCTGCCCTGCATACCGAAAGGCATTGCAAGTGATTGTTGCTAAGATGGGCAACTGCTCAGCTAAAGCACCTGAAGTTATCATAGCTTCCTGGGATCCTGGCAGATTTTATTTCCCACATCCTCAGGTGTCATTTTCATCACATTCAGGAATTGCTTCCCTTCACAGTTACCCTAAACATCGTCATAACACAAACTATCCCACCATCAATAAGCAATAGAGCCCCAAGTGACTAGAACCTTCCTTCCCCCAGCTTCCTGGGCTCCTTGGTTCCCTGCAACCCTGTCAGAAGCTCTGCTCTCTCATCCTGGTTCTTCTTTCACCGTCTCAATAATGGCCCTTCAATTCCATGGTTCACCATCTCAACCACACCACGCCAATGCCCTCAACTCCTTTGCCTCACTAACAGACACAACTTTACCCTGAGTGAACCATGTGTCTCCTTTCTTGAAACCCGCAGGACAGCAATTCTGAAGAAAATTACATAGTGGAGCTGACTGTTTTCACTATAAATTCAGAGTGACTAATGGACCTTTAATGCTCACATGCTCTGCTCATTTTCTGTCTATGACCCTCAGGTAATTGGTGGTAACAGCGGTTTCCAGCTTTCTGCCTCCTCATGGCCCCACCCACTGACCTCTCCACTGCACCCACCATATCTACCACTCAGTACAGAAACTAGAAGCCACTAGAGGTGAGATCCTTCCTTTTTCCCTCACCAAACATTCAAACCTGCCATATCCCTGCATTTCCCTCCATCTCCTTCTATGAGAAGACAGCATCCCCTTCTTCAGGGCAAAGTGTGATCCTCCACAGTGGCGGAGCTTGAGGCCCTTTGTCCTCTCAGGAAAAACAAGTGTTGGCTATCCTTTCTCTTTCGGAGGCCCTGTTCCCTTTAAACAGTCTTAGCTCATCTTCAGTACAAACATGTGTGAGCCCGTGGAACCCATGCGTCCACCCACTGGCTGAAATGACTCTCCACACATGGCCCACCTAAGAATTTAGAGCAAATCCAAGACATCAGATCAATACATCCATAATACTTCAGTATTTATCTATAAAAGACATAGATTTCTTAAAAATATTACCAAAATATTGTATTAACAAAAATTCCTGACTACCATCAAATTCCTAGCCAGTGTCCAGATTTCCCAACTGTCTCATAATTTGGTTAGTTTGAATCAGACTCCAATACATGGTTAACATGCTTGAATAATAGGCCCCCATGTAGTCCATACCCTGACCTCTGGCACCTGAGAGTGTTACCTTACATGCAAAAGGGATGTGGCAGATGTGAATCAGTTAAGGCCTTGGAATGAAAGACATTATTCTGAGCTCTCTAGGTGGATGCAAGTAAGCACAAAGGTCTTCATAAGAGGGAAAGGGGCATGTCAGAGCCAGAGGAGGTGTGACAATGGAAGCAGAGACCCGAGAGCTGTGGAGCCCACGAGACGAGGAGTGTGGGGTATAGCCCTGCTGATTCACATGAGACTTCCAACCTCCAGAGTTGTCAGAGAGTAAACTTGGGTTGCTTTAAGTCAATAAACTTGCGATAATTAGTTACAGCAGCAATAGGAATCTAATGCAATGGCTAAGTATCTGTAGCATTGCTCTGGCTCTTTCTGTTTAGGTTTTGTATTTCATTTGTTGAAAAAACAGGGTCACTTGTCCTTTAAGATTTCTCATCTGTTACATTTAGCTGACCACATTCATGGATTGTGTTTAACTTGCTCTTCTATTTTTTCATTTCCTGTAAATTGTCAGTTTGATCTAGAAACCAAGGCAGATATAAGTGAAGATGAATGAGTGTCTCATGAAGTTCCCATAGCCTTTAAACAAATGATTTTACTGACATTGTTGTGAAGGAAGCAAAGTGGTCATGCTTCCATTGTGGTTGTTGTTCAGTCACTCAGTCGTGTCCAACTCTCTGTCACCCCATGGGTTGTAGCATGTCCCACTTCCCCGATCTTCATAATCTCTGAAGTTGGTCAAACTCATGTCCACTGAGTCAGTGATGAAGTCAAATCATCTGATCTTCTGTTGCCCCCTTCTCCTCCTGACCTCTTTCTTTATCAATGCAGGATCTTTTTCAATGAGTCGGCTCTTCGTATCAGGTGGCCAAAGTATTGGAGATTCAGCTTCAGCCTCACTCCTTGCAGTGAATATTCAGGGTTGATTTCCTTTAGGAATGACTGGTTTGATCTCTTTGATGTCCAGAGGACTCTCAAGAGTCTTCTTCAGCACCACAGTTTGAATGCATCAATTATTTGGTGCTCACTATTTTCACGGTTGGTCCAACTCTCACATTCATACATGACTACTGGATAAACCATAGCTTTGACTAGACAGATCTTTGTCAGCAAAGTGATGCCTCTGCTTTTTAATATGCTGCCTAGATTGGTCATAGCTTTTCTTTCAAGGATCAAGTATCTTTTAATTTCATGGCTGCAGTTACCATACACAGTGTTTTTGAAGCCTAAGAAATTAAATCCTGGCGCTGTTTCCATTTTTTTCCCATCTATTTGCTATGAAGTGATGAGACAATGATCTTAGTTTTTTGAATGTTGAGTTTTAAGCCAGCTTTTTCACTCTCCACTTTTACCTTCATCAAGAGACTCTTCAATTCCTCTTTACTTTCTGCTACTAGGGTAGTGTCATCTGAATATCTGAGGTTATTGATATTTTCCCCTGTAGCCTTGTTTCCAGCTTGTGATTCATCTAGCCTGGCATTTTGCATGATGTACTCAGCATAGAATCCCAGGTAATTCAGGAGAGCTCGGTTTGATTCCTGGGTCGAGAAGGTGCCCTGGAGAAGGAATAGGCTACAGACTCCATTATTCATGGGCTTACCTGGTGGTAAAGAATCCGCCTGCAATGCTGGAGACCTGGGTTGAATCCCTGGGTTGGGAAGATACCCTGGAGTATGGCATGGCAACCCACTCCAGTATTCTCCAGCCTGGAGAATCCCCATGGACAGAGGAGGCCTGGTGGGCTACAGTCCATGGGGTCACAAGGAGTCAGACATGACTAAGGGGCTAAATACACACACACACACACACACACACACACACACACACACACACTGCATACAAGTTAAATGAGTAGGGTGACAATATACAGCCTTGACGTACTCCTTTCCCAATTTTGATCCACTCCATTGTTCCCTGTCCAGTTCTAACTGTTACTTCTTGACATGCATACAAGTTTCTCAGGAGGCAGGCAAGGTGGTCTGGTATTCCCATCTCTTTCAGAATTTTCCACAGTTTTATTTGATCCATACAAAGGTTTTAGCACAGCAAATAAAGCAGAAATAGATGTTTTTCTGGAATTCTCTTGCTTTTTCTACAATTCAGCAGATGTTGGCAGTTTGATCTGTGGTTCCTCTGCCTTTTCTAAATCCAACTTGAACATCTGGAAGTTCTCAGTTCACGTACTGTTGAAGCATAGCTTTAAGGATTTGGAGCAAGTCCTTGCTAGCATGTGAAATGAGTACAGTTGTGTGGTAGTTTGAACATTCTTTGGCATTGCTTTTCTTTGGAATTTGAATGAAAACTAACCTTTTCCAGTCCTGTGGCCACTGTTGAGTTTTCCAAATTTGCTGGCATGTTGAGTGCAGCACTTTCACAGCATCGTCTTTGAGGATTTGAAATAGCTCAGCTGGAATCCCATCACTTCCACTAGCTTTGTTCATAGTAAGTCTTCCTAAGTCCCATTTGGCTTCACACTCCAGGATGTCTGGCCCTAGCAATCACACAATTGCTGTTTTCTGGGTTATTAAGTGAAGTCACTCAGTCGTGTCTGACTCTTTGCGACCCATGGACTGTAGCCCACAAAGCTCCTCCATCCATGGGATTCTCCAGGCAAGAATACTGGAGTGGGTTGCCATTTCCTTCTTCTTCTCTGGGTTATTAGGACCTTTTAAATACAGTTCTTCTTGTGTATCCTTGCCACCTCTTCTTAATATCTTCTGCTTCTGTTAGGTCCTTACTGTTTCTGTCCTTTATTGTGCCCAACTTTGCATGAAATGTCTTCAAATTTTTCTTGAAGAAATTCTAGTCTTTCCCATTCAATTATTTCCCTCTATTTCTTTGCATTGTCCACTTAAGGAGGCTATCTTATCTCTCTTTGATATTCTTTGGAACTTTGCATTCAGATTGTTATATCTTTCCTTTTCTCCTTTGCTTTTCTCTTCTCTTCTTTTCATAGCTATTTGTAAGGCCTCCTCAGACAACCATTATGCCTTGCTGAATTTATTTTTCTTGTGTATGGTTTTGGCCACTGCCTCCTGTATAATGTTACAAACCTCTGCTCATAGTTCTTCAGGCACACTGTGTGTCAGATCTAATCTTTTGAATCTATTTGTCACCTCTATTATATAATCATAAGGGATTTGATGTAAGTCATATCTAAATAGCCTAGTGGTTTTTCCTGCTCCTGTAAGTTCTGCAATTATTGGTTAGATTTATTCCATAAAAAGAACCTTTCCTAATCAAATGTTCATGTACTCTGATGTACAGTTTGAAAAGGTAGAGTGAATACTTATTTTTTAAATCAATTTTCAGAAGAATGAAATAATTTCCTATATCCATCAAAGGTAAATGCTGTTGTTGTTGTTTAGTTGCTAAGTCACGTGCAACGCTTTGTGACCTCATGGACTCTATCCCACCAGGCTACTCTGTCCACAGAATTTCTCAAGCAAGAATGCTGGAGTGGGTTTCCATTTCGTTCTCCAGGGGATATTCACAACCTGGGATAGGACTCAAGTCTTCTGCATTGGCAGGTGGATTCTTATCTGCTGAGTCACTAGGTCAAGGTGATTAGTGAAGTGTTATTTTTAAAGCTTTATAATAATTCCATGAACTTTAACATATTTTATATATTTCAATTCATTGCAACTGGTATTCTTTTGGCTCTTAATTGCATTTTCTGGGTGGTGGATGATGCCAAGTGTGACTGTTGACAGGTGCGTTTGGTTCTCTTTCTTGGCCTCCAATAACTCAGCTCCTCTCTGGGTCTCAGAGTGACGACCCAAGTGCAGATTTTTGAGACTGTCATTTTTATATGGAGTCGCATGCTAACCTCCCTCTCTTTGAGTGGGTCAGAATCATAAGTAGTGTCTGCATGTGGTGTGAAGAGCCCAGGATCATGTCCCTGGGCTGGGCCTTTATCTGGTTAAAATCCCTGGGGTGCCAGAGCCAGATTGCATTGACTCAGAGAGGTGATTACATTATTCCAAACCAAGACACAGATGGTGGACTGGAAGGACATGCACTCATCTCCTGTGAGAACTCCAAAATTGCAACTTGCTGCTGAAAAGCCATCGACAGGAGAATGTTGGATCCCACCAAAAAAAGATACCCCACATTCAAGGACAAAGGAAACGCCCTAGTAAGACTGTAGGAGAGGCAAAAGTGCATTTATAATCAAACCCCATACCTAGCAGAGATGCTCAAACAACTCAAACAAAATTGTGTGTGCACTAAGACCCAGAGACTCCACAAAGACTAAGCCAGACCTGCTTTTGAGTGCTTGAGTGTCTCCTGCAGAGGCACAGGTCAGAAGTAGCCTGCCGTGGGGACAGGGGCTCTGACTGCAGCAGACCGGTGTCATGCAGCATGTGGCAGAAGCCCTCTTGGAGGAGATCGCCATTAGCCCCAGCATAGAGCTGCTGAGCAGACGACACATAAACTGCAGAACAATTATACCAAAGAAATTCTTGCACTGTTAAGAAAGTTCTAGGGCCCACAACAGATTTCCCAACCTGGGGAACAGGCAAAGGGACTGAGAACCCCCGGGGAATTTGTCTTTGGAGGCCAGTGGGATTTGATTACAGAACTTACATAGGATGATGGAAACAGACCTTTGGAGGGCACAAATAAAATTTTGTGCACAAGAAGTATGACAAAGCTGTATATTGTCGCCCTGTTTATTTATATAACTTATATGGAGAGTACATCATGCAAAATGCTGGGAAGGATGAAGCACGAGCTGGAATCAAAATTGCCGGGAGAAATATCAATAACCTCAGATATGCAGATGACACCACTCATATGAAAGAAAGTGAAGAACTAAAGAGCCTCTTGATGAAAGTGAAAGAGGAGAGTTAAAAAGCTGGCTTAAAACTCAACATTCAAAAAAATAAGACCATGGCATCTGGTCCAATCACTTCATGGAAAATAGATGGGAAAACAATGGAAACAGTGATGGACTTTATTTTGGAGGGCTCCAAAATCACTGCAGATGGTGAGAACAGCCATGAAATTAAAAGACATTTGCTCCTTGGAAGAAAAGCTATGACCAACCTAGACAGCATATTAAAAAGCAGAGACATAACTTTACCAACAAATTTCTATCTAGTCAAAGTTATGGTTTTTCATGTATGGATGTGAGAGTTGAACTATAAAGAAACCCAAGTGCTGAAGAGTTGATGTTTTTGAACTGTGGTGTTAGGGAAGACTCGAGAGTCCCTTGGACTGCAAGGAGATCAAACCAGCCAATCCTAAAGGAAATCAGTCCTGAATATTCATTGGAAGGACTGATGCTGAAGCTGAACCTACAATACTTCGGCCACCTAAGGTGAAGAATTGACTCAATGGAAAAGATCCTGATGCTGAGAAAGACTGAAGGCAGGAGGAGAAGGGAACGACAGAGGATGAGATGATTGGATGGCATCACCAACTCAATGGACATGAGTTTGAGAAAGCTCTGGAAGTTGGTGATGGACAAGGAAGCCTGGCATGCTGCAGTCCATAGGGTTGCAAAGAGTCGGACACAACTGAGCGACTTAACTGACTGAACTGAGCATGACCTCATGCATCACAACAAGACCCAGTTACATCCAATCTCTCCCATCAGAAAGCTTTCATAAACCTGTTATCTTTGTCCATCAAAGGGGGGTCAGAATGAAAACCACAGTCACAGAAACCTAACCAAACTGATCACATGGATCACAGCCTTGTCTAACCCAATGAAATTATGAGCCATGCACTGTAGGGCCACACAAGATGGACAGGTCACAGTGGAGTGTTCTGACAAAACATGGTCCACTGTAGAATGCAATGGCAAACCAATTCAGTATTCTTGCCTTGAGAACCCCATGAGCAGTATGAAAAGGCAAAAAGATAGGACACTGAAAGATGAACTCTCCAGATTGGTAGGTGACCAATATGCTATTCAAGGAGAGCGGAGAAATAACTCCAGAAAGAATGAAGAGATGGAGCCAAAGCAAAAACAATGCCCAGTTGTGAATGTGAATGGTGATGGAAGTAAAGTCCCATGCTGTAAGAGCAATATTGCATGGGAACATGGAATGTTAGCTCCCTGAATCAAGGTAAATTGAAAGTGGTCAAACAGGAGATGGCAAGTGAACATCGACATTACAGGAATCAGTGAACTAAAATGGACTGCAATAGGCAAATTTAATTCAAATGACCAATATATCTACTACTGTGAGCAAGAATCTCTTAGAAGAAATGGAGTAGCCCTCATAGTCAACAAAAGACTCTAAAACGCAGTACTTGGGTGTGGGTGCAATCTCAAAAATGACAGAATGAACTCAGTTCGTTTTGAAGACAAACCATTCAGTATCACAGTAATCCAAGTCTATGCCCCAACTACTAATGCTGAATAAGCTGATGCTGAATGGTTTTATGAAGACCTACAAGACCTTCTAGAATTAACACCAAAAAAAAAAAAAAAAAAAAAAAAGCTGTCCTTTTCATCATGGGGGACTGAAATGCAAAAGTAGGAAGTCAAGAGACACCTAGATTAACAGGTCAGTATGGCCTTGGAGTACAAAATGAAGCAGGGCAAAGGCTAACAGAATTTTGCCAAGAGAACGCACTGGTTGTGGAAAACACCCTCTTCTAACAACACAAGACACAACTCTATACATGGAAATGATCAGATGGTCAATACTGAAATTGGATTGATTATATTCTTTGCAGCCAAAGTGGAGAAGCTCTATAGTGTCAGCAAAAACAAGACCAGGAGCTGACTGGGGCTCAGAATATGACCTCCTTATTGCAAAATTCAGACTTAAATTGAAGAAAACAGGGAAAACCAATAGACCTTTCAGGTATGACCTAAATCGAATCCCTCACAGCTGTATAGTGGAAGTGATAAGTAGATTCAAGGGATTCAATTTGATAGAATTCCTGAAGAACTATGGATGGAAGTGTGTGACATTGTACAGGAGGCAGTGATCAAGACCACCCCCAAGAAAAAATAAATTAAAAAATGCAAAATGGTTGTCTGACAAGGCCTCTCAAATAGCCGAGAAAAGAAGGGAAATGAAAAGCAAAGGAAGAAAGGAAAGATAAATCTATCTGAATGCAGAGTTCCAAGGAATAACAAGGAGAGATATGAAAGCCTTCCTAATTTCTCTTTCTATTTTCTCATTATTAGTGTATAGGAATGCAAGGGATTTCTGTGTGTTGATTTTATATCCTGCAACTTTACTATATTCATTGATTAGCTCTAGTAATTTTCTGGTGGAGTCTTTAGGGTTTTCTATGTAGAGGATCATGTAATCTGCAAAGAGTGGGAGTTTTACTTCTTCTTTTCCAATTTTGGGTTCCTTTTGTTTATTTTTCTGCTCTGATTTCTGTGGCCAAAACTTCCAGAACTATGTTGAATAGTAGTGGTGAAAGTGGGCACCTAAAGTCTTGTTCCTGACTTTAGGGGAAATGCTTTCAATTTTTCACCATTGAGGATAATGTTTGCTGTGGGTTTGTCATATATAGCTCTTATTATGTTGAGGTATGTTCCTTCTATTCCTGCTTTCTGGAGAGTTTTTATCATAAATGGATGTTGAATTTTATCAAAGGCTTTCTCTGCATCTATTGAGATAATCATATGGCTTTTATTTTTCAATTTGTTGATGTGGTGTATTACATTGATTGATTTGCAGATATTGAAGAATCCTTGCATCCCTGGGATAAAGCCCACTTGGTCATGGTGTATGATCTTTTTAAGGTGTTGTTGGATTCTGATTGCTAGAATTTTGTTAAGGATATTTGCATCTATGTTCATCAGTGATATTGGCCTGTAGTTTTCTTTTTTTTTTTTTTTTTTGTGGCATCTTTGTCAGGTTTTGGTATTAGGGTGATGGTGGCCTCATAGAATGAGTTTGGAAGTTTACCTTCCTCTGCAATTTTCTGGAAGAGTTTGAGTAGGATAGGTGTTAGCTCTTCTCCAATTTTTTTTAGAATTCAGCTGTGAAGCCGTCTGGACCTGGGCTTTTGTTTGCTGGAAGATTTCTGATTACAGTTTCAATTTTCGTGCTTGTGATGGGTCTGTTAAGATTTTCTATTTCTTCCTGGTCGAGTTTTGGAAAGTTGTACTTTTCTAAGAATTTGTCCATTTCTTCCACGTTGTCCATTTTATTGGCATATAATTGCTGATAGTAGTCTCTTATGATCCTTTGTATTTCTGTGTTGTCTGTTGTGATCGCTCCATTTTCATTTCTAATTTTATTGATTTGATTTTTCTCCCTTTGTTTCTTGATGAGTCTGGCTAATGGTTTGTCAATTTTATTTACCCTTTCAAAGAACCAGCTTTTGGCTTTGTTGATTTTTGCTATGATCTCTTTTGTTTCTTTTTCATTTATTTCTGCCCTAATTTTTAAGATTTCTTTCCTTCTACTAACCCTGGGGTTCTTCATGTCTTCCTTTTCTAGTTGCTTTAGGTGTAGAGTTAGGTTATTTATTTGACTTTTTTCTTGTTTCTTGAGGTATGCCTGTATTGCCCTTAGGACTGCTTTTACCATGTCCCACAGGTTTTGGGTTGTTGTGTTTTCATCTTCATTCGTTTCTATGCAAATTTTGATTTCTTTTTTGATTTCTTCTGTGATTTGTTGGTTATTCAGCAGCATGTTGTTCAGCCTCCATATGTTGGAATTTTTAATAGTTTTTCTCCTGTAATTGAGATCTAATCTTACTGCATTATGTTCAGAAAAGATGCTTAGAATCATTTCAATGTTTTTGAATTTACCAAGGCTAGATTTATGGCCCTGGATGTGATCTATCCTGGAGAAGGTTCCATGTGCACTTGAGAAAAAGGTGAAATTCATTGTTTTGGGGTGAAATGTCCTATAGATATCAATTAGGTCTAACTGGTCTATTGTATCATTTAAAGTTTGTGTTTCTTTGTTAATTTTCTGTTTAGTTGATCTATCCATAGGTGTGAGTGGGGTATTAAAGTCTCCCACTATTATTGTGTTATTGTTAATTTCCCCTTTCATACTTGTTAGCATTTGTCTTACATATTGCGGTGCTCCTATGTTGGGTGCATATATATTTATAATTGTTATATCTTTTTCTTGGATTGATCCTTTGATCATTATGTAGTGTCCTTCTTTGTCTCTTTTCACAGCCTTTGTTTTAAAGTCTATTACATTCACCATCGCAATGAAAAGAATAAAATACTTAGGAATATATCTACCTAAAGAAACTAAAGATCTATATATAGAAAACTATAAAATACTGGTGAAAGAAATCAAAAAGGACGTTAATAGATGGAGAAATATACCATGTTTATGGATTGGAAGAATCAATATAGTGAAAATGAGTGTACTACCCAATGCAATCTATAGATTCAATGCAATCCCTATCAAGCTACCAACGGTATTTTTCACAGAGCTAGAACAAATAATTTCACAATTTGTATGGAAATACAAAAAACCTCGAATAGCCAAAGCAATCCTGAGAAAGAAGAATAGAACTGGAGGAATCAACCTGCCTGACTTCAGGCTCTACTACAAAGCCACAGTCATCAAGACAGTATGGTACTGGCACAAAGACAGAAATATAGATCAATGGAACAAAATAGAAAGCCCAGAGATAAACCCACACACCTATGAACACCTTATCTTTGACAAAGGAGGCAAGAATATACAATGGATTAAAGACAATCTCTTTAACAAGTGGTGCTGGGAAAACTGGTCAACCACTTGTAAAAGAATGAAACTATAACACTTTCTAACACCATACACAAAAATGAACTCAAAATGGATTATCTAAATGTAAGACCAGAAACTATAAAACTCTTAGAGGAGAACACTCTCGGACATATATCACAGCAGGATCCTCTATGACCCACCTCCCAGAATATTGGAAATAAAAGCAAAAATAAACAAATGGGACCTAATTAAACTTAAAAGCTTCTGAACAACAAAAGAAATTATAAGCAAGGTGAAAAGACAGCCTTCAGAATGGGAGAAAATAATAGCAAATGAAGCAACTGACAAACAACTAATCTCAAAAATATACAAGCAACTCCTGCACCTCAATTCCAGAAAAATAAACAACCCAATCAAAAAATGGGCCAAAGAACTAAATAGACGTTTCTCTAAAGAAGACATACAGATGGCTAACAAACACATGAAAAGATGCTCAACATCACTCATTATCAGAAATATGAAAATCAAAACCACAATAAGGTGCCATTTCATGCCAGTCAGAATGGCTGCAATCCAAAAGTCTACAAGCAATAAATGCTGGAAGGGGTGTGGAGAAAAGGGAACCGTCTTACACTGTTGGTGGGAATGCAAACTAGTACAGCCACTATGGAGAACAGTGTGGAGATTCCTTAAAAAACTGGAAATAGAACTGCCATATGACCCAGCAATACCACTGCTGGACATACACACCGAGGAAACCAGAATTGAAAGAGACACGTGTACCCCAATGTTCATTGCAGCACTGTTTACAATAGCCAGGACATGGAAGCAACCTAGATGTCCATCAGCAGATGAATGGATAAGAAAGCTGTGGTACATATACACAATGGAGTATTACTCAGCCATTAAAAAGAATACATTTGAATCAGTTCTAATGAGGTGGATGAAACTGGAGCCGATTATACAGAGTGAAGTAAGCCATAAAGAAAAACACCAATACAGTATACTAATGCATATATATGGAATTTAGAAAGATGGTAATGATAACCCTGTATGCGAGAAAGCAAAAGAGACACAGATGTATAGAACAGTCTTTTGGACTCTGTGGGACAGGGAGAGGGTGGGATGATTTGGGAGAATGGCATTGAAACATGTATAATATCATATAAGAAATGAATCACCAGTCCAGGTTCAATGCAGGATGCAGGATGCTTGGGGCTGGTGCACTGGGATGACCCAGAGGGATGGTATGGGGAGGGAGGTGGGAGTGGGGTTCAGGATTGGGAACACGTATACACCTGTGGCAGATTCATGTTGATGTATAGCAAAACCAATACAATATTGTAAAGTAATTACCCTTCAATTAAAATAAATAAATTAAAAAAAAAAAAGAACAGAAAGCCTTCCTACATGATCAATGCAAAGACATAGAGGAAAACAATAAAATGGGAAATACTAGAGTTCTCTTCATGAAAATTTAAGATACCAAGGGAACATTTCATGCAAAGATGAGCTCAATAAAGGGCAGAAATGGTATGGATCCAACAGAAGCAGAAGATGTTAAGAAGAGGTGGCATAAATACACAGAAGAACTATTAAAAAAAAAAAATCTTCATGACCCAGATAACCACGATGGTGTGATCACTCACCTAGAACCAGACATCCTGGAGTGCAAAGTCAGGTGGGCCTTAGGATGTATCACTATGAACAAAGCTAGTGGAGGTGATGGAATTTCAGTTGAGCTATTTCAAATCCTAAAAGATGATACCATGGAAGTGCTGCACTCAACATGCCAGCAAATTTGGAAAACTCAGCAGTGGCCACAGGACTGGAAAAGTTCAGTTTTCATTACAATCCCAAAGAAAGGCAATGACAAAAAATGTTCAAACTGCCACACAATTGCACTCATCTCACACGCTACCAAAGTAATGTCCAATATTTTCCAAGTGAAGTTTCAACAGTACATGAACTGAGAACTTCCAGATGTTCAAGCTGGATTTAGAAAAGTCAGAGGAACCAAAGATCAATTGCCAACATCTGCTGGATCATAAAGAGAATTCCAGAAAAAAAACTACTTATGTTTTATTGACTACACCAAAGCCTTTGACTATGTAAATTAAAACTGTGGAAAATTCTTCAAGAGATGGGCATAGAAGGCCACCTTACTTGCCTCCTAAGAAATCTGTATGTAGGTCAAGAAGTAACAGTTACAACCAGACATGGAGCAATGGACTGGTTCCAAATTGGGAAAAAATTACAACAAGACTGTATATTTTCACCCTACTTATTCAACTTCTATGCAGGATACATCATGCTCAGTGCTGCCCTGGATGAAGCAGAAGCTGGAATCAAGATTGCAGGGAGAAATATCAATAACCTCATGTATGCACATGACCCCACCCTAATGGCAGAAAGCAAAGAGGAACTGAAGAGCCTCTTGAAAAAAGTGAAAGAGGAGAGTGGAAAAACTGGATTAAAACTCAGCATTCAAAAAACTAAGGTCATGGCATCTGATCCCATCATTTCATGGCAAATAGATGGGGAAACAATGCAAAGAGTATCAGACTTTATTTTTCTTGGGCTTCAAATTCACTGCAGTTGGTGACTGCAGGCATGAAATTAAAAGACACTTGCTCCTTGGAAGAAAAGCTATGATCAACTAGACAGCATATTAAAAAGCAGAGAATATGTATGACTATGTGTTGATAAAATTGTAAAGGGGTGCACTATAGCTTCAAAATACAGAACTCTAAATTCTACATGGTGGTAGATTGAATCACACCTCTTTCAGAAAGGGACAGATCAAACAGATTGAATAACTAAACATAGAGAGGCTATGTTTACACATATTACCATGGTTACACTCATTTATGAAAGAATGTGCTTTATTTTCAAACAAATGTATAATTTTCAACATAAATTAATCATATCCTGAACCACAAAGGCAATAGCCACACATTTCAAGTCTGTATAATTTAAACCACATTCATTTTCACAAACCAAAAAAAATTAAGAAAACAATTTTAAAAGCCAAACATTTGTATAGCTTTAAGTTAGAAATCAAATAGAAGTAGAAACCACAAACCATTTTTAACTGAATAATACATGGAATGGGGAAGGCAAGAGGGACATTCAGAAAAACAGATATTCTCAAAAGCACTGATTAGATTCAAAAATAGATTAGAATAAATTAAATGAAATTTTCTACCCAAGAACCTAAAGGAAATTAACCCTGAATACTCATTGGAGGAACGAATGATGAAGCTGAAGCTCCAATACTTTGGCCACCTGATGCAAAGAGCTGGCTCACTGAAAAAGACTCTGATGCTAGGAAAGATTGAGGGCAGGAGGAGAAGGAGAGGACAGAGGATGAAACAGTTGGATGGCATCATTAACCAAATTAACATGAGTTTGAACAAACTCCAAGTGATAGAGGACAAGGAAGCCTAGCATGCTGCAGCCGATGCAGTTACAGAGAGTCAAACACAATTGAGCGAGTGAACAACAATGCAAGAGTTGAGCTATTTCAGATCCTGAGAGATGATGCTGTGAAAGTGCTGCACTCAATATGCCAGCAAATTGGGAAAACTCAGCAGTGGCCACAGGACTGGAAAAGGTCAGTTTGCATTCCAATCCCAAAGAAAGGCAATGCCAAAGAATGCTCAAACTACCGCACAATTGCATTCATCTTACATGCTAGTAAAGTAATGATCAAAATTCTCCAAGCCAGGCTTCAGCAATAGGTGAACTGCGAACTTCCAGATGTTCAAGTTGGTTTTAGGGAATGCAGAGGAACCAGAGATCAAATTTCCAACATCCACTGGATCATCAAAAAACGAAGAGAGTTCCAGAAAAACATCTATTTCTGCTTTATTGACTATGCCAAAGTCTTTGACTGTGTGGATAACAATAAACTGTGGAAAATTCTGAAAAGATGGGAATACCAGACCACCTGACCTATCTCTTGAGAAACCTGTATGCAGGTCAGGAAGCAACAGTTAGAACTGGACATGGCACAACAGACTGGTTCCAAATAGGAAAAAGAGTACATCAAGGCTGTATATTGTCACCATGCTTATTAACTTATATGCAGAGTACATCATGAGAAATGCTGGGCTGGAGGAAGCACAAGCTGGAATCAAGATTGCTGGGAGAAATATCAATAACCTCAGATATGCATATAACACCACCCTTATGGCAGAAAGTGAAGAAGAACTAAAGAGCCTCTTGATGAAAGTGAAAGAGAAGAGTGAAAATGTTGGCCTAAAGCTCAACATTCAGAAAACGAAGATTATGGCCTCGGTCCCATCACTTCATGGGAAATAGATGGGGAAACAGTGAAAACAGTGTCAGACTTTATTTTTCTGAGCTCCAAAATCACTGCAGATGGTGAATGCAGCCATGAAATTAAAAGATGTTTACTCCTTGGAAGGAAAGCTATGACAAACCTAGATAGCATATTGAAAAAAAGAGACATTACTTTGCCAACAAAGGTCAATCTAGTCAAGGCTATGGTTTTTCCTGTGGTCATGTATGGATGTGAGAGTTGGACTGTGAAGAAAGCTGAGCACCAAAGAATTGATGCTTTTGAACTGTGGTGTTGGAGAAGACTCTTGAGAGTCCCTTGGACTGCAAAGAGATCCAACCAGTCCATTCTAAAAGAGATCAGTCCTGCGTGTTCTTTGGAAGGACTTATGCTAAAGATGAAACTCCGATACTTTGGCCACCTCATGCAAAGAGCTGACCCATTGGAAAAGACTCTGATGCTGGAAGGGATTCGGGGCAGGAGGAGAAGGGGACAACAGAGGATGAGATGGCTGGATGGCATCACTGACTCGATGGACATGAGTTTGGATGAACTCCAGCAGTTGGTGATGGACAGGGAGGCCTAGTGTGCTGCAGTTCATGGGGTCGCAAAGAACTGGACATGACTGAGCAACTGAAGTGAACTGAAGTATGGTTTAATCACTAAGTCATGTCCAACTCTTGCAACCCCATGGACTGTAGTCTGCCAGGCTCCTCTGTCCATGGGATACTCCAGGCAAGAATACTGGAATGGGTTGCCATTACCTAGGTATAAGAACACAATAAACCCAAAGAAATTAGAAGGAAAAATTAATTTTAAAAAATTGATTCAATAAAATAAACCTACACACAAAACTTTCAGATGATCAGCAGCCCCAAAAGGATACTCTATGAAATCACCAATAAAATAAACTGTAAGAAAGTAAACAATAAAACAAGGAAGACATCAATAAGTAATATGAGTAACAAAAGGCACACAGGAGTGCCAATACAAAGAGACTTAATGTATTATAAAAGATACTAATATATTATTTTATGTGCAGTTTAGGTCTTTCCTTGTGGCTCAGCTGGTAAACAATCCACCTGCAATGTGGGAGACCTGAGTTCGATCTCCGGGTTGGGATCCCCTGGAGAAGGGAAAGGCCACACACTCCAGCATTCTGTCCTGGAGAACTCCATGGACTGTAGAGCCCATGGGGTCTCAAAGAATCGGACATGACTGAGCAACTTTCACTTTCACTTAGTTCAGTTAAAATAAAGATTGGTTTGAGAACCATGGCATGTATCAGCAACTTCTCTACTTCTCATTTTATTCCTGAAAGAAGGCTTCCTAGTAGAAAACATTAAATGTACATCTTGTCTCTTTTATAATAACCCACACTGAAAGTTAGACATTTTAAATGAAGAATAGTATAAAATTAGAAACCTTAGAGGGAGGCAAAGGCCAATTATGAAGCTAGTACACTGTACCTAGAAAATTAGCACAGAACAATTTACTTGGTTTTCCCCATTTACATGCAATTTAAACAAATGGGAGGTACATTTGTAATAGGGAAGAACAAATTTGATTCCATACTAGATCTGTTCCTTTTACTTTAGCCTTTGTGCTCTGTTGCCTGTGCTGAGTTATGCTGACTCTCCACATTTGTAAAAGAATGTTGCCTATGGCCTGAAATACTTAGGAATAGCCTGTTCTCAGGGCTCTGACCTTTAAAAGTCCATTCATTTAGAGAGAAAAAGTTGCAGAACAGAGAATAACATTTGTTTTGTTGGAGGTTTTCACCTGACTTAGGTGGACAGTTGCAAGAACAAAGGATTCCTACACCAAGAAATTTGCAACAACTAACCACACCCTTCCCTCACCTTGCCTTTAAAAGTGCTTTGCTAGACTTTCCTGGTGGTTCAGTGGTAAAGAATCTGCCCGCCAATGCAGGAGAGCTGGATTCAACTGTTACTCCAGGAAGATCCCCTGTGCTTCAGGGCAACACTCTTCCCTGTCAAAAATAATCTTGGAGTTTATTTTACATTAGCTTGTACAGCACTGTCTCATTCTTTTTAGCAGCTGTGCATGCTTCATTTAATTATTTTCCCCAATCTTTTGCTACTATTTTAATAAATAGGGAAGAATAAATCTAATTTCACATTAGATCTGTTCTATTGCCTGCGCAATACACATGCTGGCTCTACACCTTTTGTAAAAGAATGTTGCCTGTATCTGAAATATACAAGTGACCCCATTCTCAGGGCTCTGGATTTTAAGAAGTCATACATATAGAGAGAAAAAGTTGCAGAACAGGGAATAAATTTTGGAGGTTTACAGGAACATAGTGACCTGACCTACAAGGACAGAGGCACAAAGCTGAGCAAAAGATTCCTACACCAGTAGCACTGCAACAACTAATTGTTCCTCACCTTGTGATTAAAAGCGTTTTGCTGAAACCCAAAAACAATATGGGTTTGAGGGGCAGGGCCACAAGCCATCTATCTTCTTGCATGGTTATGCAATAAAACTTTCTCTACTCCAGATTCTTATATTTCAGTTTATTTGGCCTCGCTTGTGGGTCAGGTGAACTTGCATTTGTAACACTACAAATGCTGCAATGAATACTTCCACATATTTTTCATTTGCACATGCGTGGGTATATTCATACCTTATATTTCAGGAGTGCAATTGTTGGGACAAAGGCTATATGCTCTCTAAATGTTAGTGGTTGTGGCCCACTTGTCCTCTCATCAGCAATCATTCAGAGCCTATATCTCTGTACCCTTGCTGACAGCATGCCATCAACCATCTCCATCTTCAACAACCTGATGAGGGAAAAGTGGTATTATGATTTCATTTGACTACCTATGCATACATAAAGGGGCAATTTTAATTTCCTTTTATGTAAAAGGTTAAAATACTTCCCTATTTTTTAGTTCTTTTGCTGAGTGTTCTGATTTTAAAAAGCCGATTATAAAAGTTTAAGGGCATCCCCGGTGGTACAGTGGTAAAGAATCCACCTGCAATGCAGAAGGCACAGGAGATGCAAAATTAATCCTTCAGTTCAGTTAAGTTCAATTGCTCAGTCATGTTTGACTCGTTGCAACCCCATGAACCACAGAATGCCAGGCCTCCCTGTCCATCACCAACTCCCGGAGTTCACCCAAACCCATGTCCTTTGAGTCAGTGATGCCATCCTACCATCTAATCCTCGGTCAAACCCTTCTCTTCCTGCCCCCAATCTTTCAAAGCATCAGGGTCTTCTCAATCCTTGCCTCCAGGCTATTTATCTGTGATTCCATTTTCATTTCAGAGAAGATGCAAGAAAGGTTTCACAAGGACTTAGAAGAAATAAAAAAGAGTCAATATATAATGAATAATGCAATAAGTGAAATTAAAAACACTCTGGAGGCAACAAATAGTAGAATAACAGAGGCAGAAGATAGGATTAGTGAATTAGAAGATAGAATGGTAGAAATAAATGAATCAGAGAGGATAAAAGAAAAACGAATTAAAAGAAATGAGGACAATCTCAGAGACCTCCAGGACAATATTAAACGCTACAACATTCGAATCATAGGGGTCCCAGAAGAAGAAGACAAAAAGAAAGACCATGAGAAAATACTTGAGGAGATAATAGTTGAAAACTTCCCTAAAATGGGGAAGGAAATAATCACCCAAGTCCAAGAAACCCAGAGAGTCCCAAACAGGATAAACCCAAGGCGAAACACCCCAAGACACATATTAATCAAATTAACAAAGATCAAACACAAAGAACAAATATTAAAAGCAGCAAGGGAAAAACAACAAATAACACACAAGGGAATACCCATAAGGATAACAGCTGACCTTTAAATAGAAACTCTTCAAGCCAGGAGGGAATGGCAAGACATACTTAAAATGATGAAAGAAAATAACCTACAGCCCAGATTATTGTACCCAGCAAGGATCTCATTCAAGTATGAAGGAGAAATCAAAAGCTTTTCAGACAAGCAAAAGCTGAGAGAATTCTGCACCACCAAACCAGCTCTCCAACAAATACTAAAGGATATTCTCTAGACAGGAAACACAAAAACGGTGTATAAATTCGAACCCAAAACAATAAAGTAAATGGCAACGGGATCATACTTATCAGTAATTACCTTAAACGTAAATGGGTTGAATGCCCCAACCAAAAGACAAAGACTGGCTGAATGGATACAAAAACAAGACCCCTACATATGTTGTCTACAAGAGACCCACCTCAAAACAGGGGACACATACAGACTGAAAGTGAAGGGCTGGAAAAAGATTTTCCATGCAAATAGGGACCAAAAGAAAGCAGGAGTAGCAATACTCATATCAGATAAAATAGACTTTAAAACAAAGGCTGTGAAAAGAGACAAAGATGGTCACTACATAATGATCAAAGGATCAATCCAAGAAGAAGATATACCAATTATAAATATATATGCACCCAACACGGGAGCACCGCAGTATGTAAGACAAATGCTAACAAGTATGAAAGAAGAAATTAACAATAACACAATAATAGTGGGAGACTTTAATACCCCACTCACACCTATGGATAGATCAACTAAACAGAAAATTAACAAGGAAACACAAACTTTAAATGATACAATAGACCAGTTAGACCTAATTGATATCTATAGGACATTTCATCCCAAAACAATGAATTTCACCTTCTTCTCAAGCGCACATGGAACCTTCTCCAGGATAGATCACATCCTGGGCCATAAAGCTAGCCTTGGTAAATTCAAAAAAATAGAAATCATTCCAAGCATCTTTTCTGACCACAATGCAGTAAGATTAGATCTCAATTACAGGAGAAAAACTATTAAAAAATCAAACATATGGAGGCTGAACAACACGCTGCTGAATAACCAACAAATCACAGAAGAAATCAAAAAAGAAATCAAAATTTGCATAGAAATGAATGAAAATGAAAACACAACAACCCAAAACCTGTGGGACACGGTAAAAGCAGTCCTAAGGGGAAAGTTCATAGCAATACAGGCACACCTCAAGAAACAAGAAAAAAGTCAAATAAATAACCTAACTCTACACCTAAAGCAACTAGAAAAGGAAGAAATGAAGAACCCCAGGGTTAGTAGAAGGAAAGAAATCTTAAAAATTAGAGCAGAAATAAATGCAAAAGAAACAAAAGAGACCATAGCAAAAATCAACAAAACCAAAAGCTGGTTCTTTGAAAGGATAAATAAAATTGACAAACCATTAGCCAGACTCATCAAGAAACAAAGGGAGAAAAATCAAATCAATAAAATTAGAAATGAAAATGGAGAGATCACAACAGACAACACAGAAATACAAAGGATCATAAGAGACTACTATCAACAATTATATGCCAATAAAATGGACAACGAGGAAGAAATGGACAAATTCTTAGAAAAGTACAACTTTCCAAAACTCGACCAGGAAGAAATAGAAAATCTTAACAGACCCATCACAAGCACGGAAATTGAAACTGTAATCAAAAATCTTCCAGCAAACAAAAGCCCAGGTCCAGACGGCTTCACAGCTGAATTCTACCAAAAATTTAGAGAAGAGCTAACACCTATCCTGCTCAAACTCTTCCAGAAAATTGCAGAGGATGGTAAACTTCCAAACTCATTCTATGAGGCCACCATCACCCTAATACCAAAACCTGACAAAGATCCCACAAAAAAAGAAAACTACAGGCCAATATCACTGATGAACATAGATGCAAAAATCCTTAACAAAATTCTAGCAATCAGAATCCAGCAACACATTAAAAAGATCATACACCATGACCAAGTGGGCTTTATCCCAGGGATGCAAGGATTCTTCAATATCCGCAAATCAATCAATGTAATACACCACATTAACAAATTGAAAAATAAAAACCATATGATTATCTCAATAGATACAGAGAAAGCCTTTGACAAAATTCAACATCCATTTATGATAAAAACTCTCCAGAAAGCAGGAATAGAAGGAACATACCTCAACATAATCAAGGCTATATATGACAAACCCACAGCAAACATTATCCTCAATGGTGAAAAATTGAAAGCATTTCCTCTAAAGTCAGGAACAAGACAAGGGTGCCCACTTTCACCATTACTATTCAACATAGTTTTGGAAGTTTTGGCCACAGCAATCAGAGCAGAAAAAGAAATAAAAGGAATCCAAATTGGAAAAGAAGAAGTAAAGCTCTCACTGTTTGCAGATGACATGATCCTCTACATAGAAAACCCTAAAGACTCCACCAGAAAATTACTAGAACTAATCAATGACTATAGTAAAGTTGCAGGATATAAAATCAACACACAGAAATCCCTTGCATTCCTATACACTAATAATGAGAAAACAGAAAGAGAAATTAAGGAAACAATTCCATTCACCATTGCAACGGAAAGAATAAAATACTTAGGAATATATCTACCTAAAGAAACTAAAGACCTATATATAGAAAACTATAAAACACTGGTGAAAGAAATCAAAGAGGACACTAACAGATGGAGAAATATACCATGTTCATGGATTGGAAGAATCAATATAGTGAAAATGAGTATACTACCCAAAGCAATCTATAGATTCAATGCAATCCCTATCAAGCTACCAACAGCATTCTTCACAGAGCTAGAACAAATAATTTCACAATTTGTATGGAAAAACAAAAAACCTCGAATAGCCAAAGCGATCTTGAGAAAGAAGAATGGAACTGGAGGAATCAACCTACCTGACTTCAGGCTCTACTACAAAGCCACAGTTATCAAGACAGTATGGTACTGGCACAAAGACAGAAATATAGATCAATGGAACAAAATAGAAAGCCCAGAGATAAATCCACGCACATATGGACACCTCATCTTTGACAAAGGAGGCAAGAATATACAATGGATTAAAGACAATCTCTTTAACAAGTGGTGCTGGGAACTCTGGTCAACCACTTGTAAAAGAATGAAACTAGAACACTTTCTAACACCATACACAAAAATAAACTCAAAATGGATTAAAGATCTAAACGTAAGACCAGAAACTATAAAACTCCTAGAGGAGAACATAGGCAAAACACTCTCTGACATACATCACAGCAGGATCCTCTATGACCCACCTCCCAGAATATTGGAAATAAAAGCAAAAATAAACAAATGGGACCTAATTAACCTTAAAAGCTTCTGCACATCAAAGGAAACTATTAGCAAGGTGAAAAGACAGCCTTCAGAATGGGAGAAGATAATAGCAAAGGAAGCAACTGACAAACAACTAATCTCGAGAATATACAAGCAACTCCTACAGCTCAACTCCAGAAAAATAAATGACCCAATCAAAAAATGGGCCAAAGAACTAAATAGACATTTCTCCAAAGAAGACATACAGATGGCTAACAAACACATGAAAAGATGCTCAACATCACTCATTATCAGAGAAATGCAAATCAAAACCACTATGAGGTACCATTTCACACCAGTCAGAATGGCTGCGATCCAAAAGTCTACAAGTAATAAATGCTGGAGAGGGTGTGGAGAAAAGGGAACCCTCTTACACTGTTGGTGGGAATGCAAACTAGTACAGCCACTATGGAGAACAGTGTGGAGATTCCTTAAACAACTGGAAATAGAACTGCCTTATGATCCAGCAATCCCACTGCTGGGCATACACACTGAGGAAACCAGAAGGGAAAGAGACACGAGTACCCCAATGTTCATTGCAGCACTGTTTATAATAGCCAGGACATGGAAGCAACCTAGATGTCCATCAGCAGATGAATGGATAAGAAAGCTGTGGTACATATACACAATGGAGTATTACTCAGCCATTAAAAAGAATACATTTGAATCAGTTCTAATGAGGTGGATGAAACTGGAGCCTATTATACAGAGTGAAGTAAGCCAGAAAGAAAAACACCAATACAGTATACTAACGCATATATATGGAATTTAGAAAAATGGTAACAATAACCCTGTGTACGAGACAGCAAAAGAGACACTGATGTATAGAACAGTCTTATGGACTCTGTGGGAGAGGGAGAGGGTGGGAAGATTTGGGAGAATGGCATTGAAACATGTAAAATATCATGTATGAAATGAGTTGCCAGTCCAGGTTCGATGCATGATACTGGATGCTTGGGGCTGGTGCACTGGGACGACCCAGAGGGATGGAATGGGGAGGGAGGAGGGAGGAGGGTTCAGGATGGGGAACACATGTATACCTGTGGCGGATTCATTTTGATATTTGGCAAAAGTAATACAGTTATGTAAAGTTTAAAAATAAAATAAAATTAAAAATTAAAAAAAAAGCATCAGGGTCTTTTCCAATGAGTCAACTCTTCACATCAGGTGGCCAAAGTATTGGAGTTTCAGCTTCAAAAACAGTCTTACCAATAAACATCCAGGACTGATCTCCTTTATGATGGATTGGTTGGATCTCCTTGTAGTCAAAGGGACTCTCAAGAATCTTCTCCAACACCACAGTTCAAAAGCATCAATTCTTCAGCACTCAGCTTTCTTTATAGTTCAATGCTCGCATCCATACATGACCACTGGAAAAACCATAGCCTTGACTAGACAGACCTTTGTTGACAAAGTAATGTCTCTGCTTTTTAATATGCTGTCTAGGTTGGTCATAACTTTCCATCCAAGGAGCAAGCATCTTTTAATTTCATGGCTGCAATCACCATCTGTAGTGATTTTGAAGCCCAGAAAAATAAAGTCAGCCACTGTTTCCACTGTTTCCTCATCTATTTGCCATGAAGTGATGGGACCCAGTGCCATGATCTTAGTTTTCTGAATGTTGAGCTTCAAGCCAACTTTTTCACTCTCCTCTTTCACTTTCATCAAGAGGCTCTTTAGTTCTTCTTCACTTTCTGCCATAAGGGTGGTATCATCTGCATATTGATATTTCTCCTGGCAATCTTGATTTCAACTTGTGCTTCCTCCAGCCCAGCATTTCTCATGATGTACTCTGAATGTAAGTTACATAAGCAGAGTGACAATATACAGCCTTGATGTACTCCTTTTCCTATTTGGAACCAGTCTGTTGTTCCATGTCCACTTCTAACTGTTGCTTCCTGACCTGCATACAGGTTTCTCAAGAGGCAGATCAGGTGGTCTGGTATTCCCATCTCTTTCAGAATTTTCCACAGTTTATTATGATCCACACAGTCAAAGGCTTTGGCATAGTAAGTAAAGCAGAAACAGATGTTTCATGGAACACTCTTGCTTTTCGGATGATCCAGCGGATGTTGGCAATTTGATCTCTGGTTCCTCTGCCTTTTCTAAAACCAGCTTGAACATCAGGAAGTTCATGGTTCACATTTTGCTGAAGCCTGGCTTGGAGAATTTTGAGCATTACTTTACTAGCATGTGAGATGAGTGCAATTGTGCGGTAGTTTGAGCATTCTTTGGCATTGCCTTTCTTTGGGACTGGAATCCAAACTGATCTTTTCCAGACCTGTGGCCATTGCTGAGTTTTCCAAATTGGCTGGTGTACTGAGTGCAGCACTTTCACAGCATCATTTGTGAGGATTTGAAATAGCTCAACTAGAATTCCATCACCTCCACTAGCTTTGTTCATAGTGATGCTTCCTAAGGCTCACTTGACTTCACATTCCAGGATGTCTGGCTCTAGGTGAGTGATCACACCATCATGATTACCTGGGTCATGAAGATCTTTTTTGTACAGTTCTTCTGTGTATTTTTGCCACTTCTCCTTAATATCTTCTGCTTCTGTTAGGTCCATACCATTTCTGTCCTTTATCGAGCCCATCTTTGCATGAAATGTTCCCTTGGTATCTCTGATTTTCTTGAAGAGATCTCTAGTCTTTCCCATTCTATTGTTTTCCTCTGTTTCTTTGCATTGATCACTGAGGAAGGCTTTCTTATCTCTCCTTTCTATTCTTTGGAACTCCGCATTCAAATGGGTATATCTTTCCTTTTCTCCTTTGCCTTTCACTTCTCTTCTTTTTACAGCTATTTGTAATGCCTTCTCAGACAGATCTTGGTTCCTGTCTCCTGTACAATGTCACAAATCTCCGTCCATAGTTCATCAGGCACTCTGTCTGTCAGATCAGCTCCCTTAAATCTATTTCTCACTTCCACTGTATAGTCATAAGGGATTTGATTTAGGTCATAACTGAATGGTCTAGTGGTTTTCTCCACTGTCTTCAATTTCAGTCTGAATTTGGCAATAAGGAGTTCATGATCTGAGCCACAGTCAGCTCCCAGTCTTGTTTTTGCTGACTGTATAGAGCTTCTCCATCTTGGCTGCAAAGAATATAATCAATCTGATTTCAGTGTTGACCATCTGGTGATGTCCATGTGTAGAGTCTTTTCTTGTGTTGTTGGAAGAGGGTATTTGCTATGACCAGTGTGTTCTCTTGGCAAAACTCTATTAGCCTTTGCCCTGCTTCATTCTGTACTCCAAGGCCAAATTTGCCTGTTACTCCAGGTGTTTCTTGACTTCCTACTTTTGCATTCCAGTCCCCTATAATGAAAAGGACATCTTTTTTGGAGTGTTAGTTCTAGAAGGTCTTATAGGTCTTCATAGAACTGTTGAACTTCAGCCTCTTTAGTGTTACTGGTCAGGGCATAGACTTAGATTACCATGATATTGAATGGTTTGCCTTAGAAATGAACAGAGATCATTCTGTCATTTTTGAGACTGTATCCAAGTACTGCATCAGACTCTTTTGTTGACTATGATGGCTACTCCATTTCTTCTAAGGAATGGTCATCTGATTTACATTCACCTATTCCAGTCCATCTTAGTTTGCTAATTCCTAGAATGTCGATGTTCACTCTTGCCATCTCCTGTTTGACCACGTCCAATTTGCCTTCACCACTTTCACTTTTTGACCACATTTGACCACTTCCAATTAATCCCATGGACAGAGGAGCCTAGTGAGCTGCAGTACATGAAGTCAGACACGACTGAAGCAACTGAGCATAAGCATGATTACAAACTAAGAAAATTTATATATGTCTGTAATATAAATGGAATATAATGCTTCCAGGTTGCTATTTGTCTTCTAACTTTGCTTCTAATGATGGGTTCATCTGCGTTCAATTGTTAAGTCATGTCTGACTCCATGGACTGTAGCCCACCAGGTTCCTCTGTCCATGGGATTTTCCAGTTAAGAATACCAGGTGGGTTGACATTTCCTCCTCCAAGGGATCTTCCCAGCGCAGGGAGTGAACTCATGTGCTGCATTGGCAGGTGGATTCTTTACCACTAAGCCACCAGGGAAACTCCCATGGTGATGGGTGATTGTTATTAATTTCTAAAATTATCTATAATTTATTTTTTCACAATTTGATGTTACTGTAATTTTTTATGTATGGTAAAATATACATAAATATAAAACTTTTCATTTTAACCATTTTTAAGTGTACAGCTCAGTGGTGTTTAATATGTTCACATTGTGCAACTATCACCACCATCCATCGCCAGAACTTTATCTTACAAAACTGAAACTCTACCCTTTACTGACTCTCCATTCTCTCCTCAATCATCCTCTGGCCAAACACCAAACCACAATTTTTATGTCACTGCATTTTTGAAACATACTTTAAAAGTATTCCTTATTCCTTATCAACATCCACTGGATCATGGAAAAAGCAAGAGAGTTCCAGAAAAGCATCTATTTCTGCTTTATTGACTATGCCAAGCCTTTGACTGTATGGATCACAATAAACTGTGGAAAATTCTGAAAGAGATGGGAATACCAGACCACCTGATCTGCCTCTTGAGAAATTTGTATGCAGGTCAGGAAGCAACAGTTAGAACTGGACATGGAACAACAGACTGGTTCCAAATAGGAAAAGGAGTTCGTCAAGGCTGTATATTGTCACCTTGTTTACTTAACTTATATGCAGAGTACATCATGAGAAATGCTGGGCTGGAAGAAACACAAGCTGGAATGAAGATTGCTGGGAGAAATATCAATAACCTCAGATATGCAGATGGCACCACCCTTATGGCAGAAAGTGAAGAGGAACTCAAAAGCCTCTTGATGAAAGTGAAAGTGGAGAGTGAAAAAGTGGGCTTAAAGCTCAACATTCAGAAAACGAAGATCATGGCATCCAGTCCCATCACTTCATGGGAAATAGATGGGGAAACAGTGAAAACAGTGTCAGACTTTATTTGTCTGGGCTCTGAAGTCACTATAGATGGTGACTGCAGCCATGAAATTAAAAGACACTTACTCCTTAGAAGGAAAGTTATGACCAGCCTAGACAGCATATTCAAAAGCAGAGACATTACATTGCCAACAAAGGTCCGGCTAGTCAAGGCTATGGTTTTTCCTGTGGTCATGTATGGATTTGAGAGTTGGACTGTGAAGAAGGCTGAGCACCAAAGAATTGATGCTTTTGAACTGTGGTGTTGGAGAAGACTCTTGAGAGTCCCTTGGACTGCAAGGAGATCCAACCAGTCCATCCTAAAGGAGATCAGCCCTGGGATTTCTTTGGAAGGAATGATGCTGAAGCTGAAACTCCAGTACTTTGGCCACCGCATGTGAAGAGTTGACTCATTGGAAAAGACTCTGATGCTGGGACGGATAGGGGGCAAGAGGAGAAGGGGACAACAGAGGATGAGATGGCTGGATGGCATCGCTGACTCGATGGACGTGAGTCTGAGTGAACTCTGGGAGTTGGTGATGGACAGGGAGGCCTGGCATGCTGCTATTCATGGGGTCACAAAGAGTCGGACACGACTGAGCGACTGATCTGATCTAATCTGATCTGATCAACATTTTCTTGTATTTTGAGGTAAGTTTTGGTTTCTAGACTTAAATATTTGCTGTGTCTGTAATTTTTTTTGGGGGGGGGGGTAAAGACATAAGGGAGGCATATTAATTTACTTGAAAATGCAGATTCCCCAATCTACTTAAGGATCTGTTCTCTACTGATTTTTATTCCAACTTGGTCATATGAATTTGGATCTATTTTGGTACTTATTTTCTTTCAATTCATCTTTCTTTTCAACAGCAGGCATCAAACTCTTTTTAATTATGAAATCAGCATACTTTAAATTCTGGTGAAGTTATTCCTCCTGTATCACACTTACTTATTATTTTCCTAGCAATTAGTTCTTGTTTTTAATAGAAAATTTATAAACAGTCTAGTTCCCACAAACATATTCTGTTGGTTCTGTTTAGACAATCAGTCATGTCTGACTCTTTGTGACCCATGACTGCAGCACACCAGGCTTCCCTGTCCTTCACAAACATCTGGAGCTTACTCAAACTCATGTCCATCAAGTCGGTGATGCCATCCAATCATCTCATCCTGTTGTCCCCTTCTCCTCCTGCCTTCTTAGGCAGCATCAGGGTCTTTTCCCAGGAGTCAGTTCTTCACATCAGGTGGCCAAAGTATTGGAATTTCAGCTTCAACATCAGTCCTTTCAATGAATATTCATAACTGATCTCCTTTAGGAGGGACTGGTTTGATCTTCTTGCTGTCCAAGGGACTCTCAGAGAGTCTTCTCTAACACCGCAGTTCAAAAGCATCAATTCTTCAGCATTCAGCTTTCTTTATGGTCCAACTCTCACATCCATATGTGACTACTGGAAAAACCATAGCTTTGACTAGACGGACCTTTGTTGGCAAGATAATGTCTCTGCTTTTTAATAAGCTGTCTAGGTTGGTCATAACTTTCCTTCCAAGGAGTAAGTGTCTTTTAATTTCATGGCTGCAGTCACCATCTGCAGTGATTTTGGAGCCCCCAAAAATAAAGTCTCTCACTGTGTCCATTGTTTTCCCATCCATTTGCCATGAAGTGATGGGACCAGATGCCACGGTCTTAGTTTTTTTGAATGGTGAGTTTTAAACAAACTTTTTCACTCTGCTTTTTCACTTTCATAAAGAGGTTCTTTAGTTTCTCTTCACTTTCTACCATAAGGGTGGGGTCATCTGCATATCTGAGATTATTTATATTTCTCCCAGCAGTCTTGATTCCAGCTTGTGCTTCATCCAGCCCAGCATTTTGCATGATGTACTCTGCATAGAAGTTAATAAGAAGGGTGACAATATTCAGCCTCAATGTACTCCTTTTCTGATTTGGAACCAGTCTGTTGTTCCATGTCCAGTTCTAAATTTTGCTTCTTGACCTGCATACAGATTTCTCAGGAGGCAAGCCAGGTGGTCTGGTATTCCCATCTCTTGAAGAATTTTCCACAGTTTGTTGTGATACACACAGTGAAAACTTTTGGCCTAGTCAATAAAGCAGAAGTAGATATTTTTCTGTAACTCTCTTATTTTTTCGATGATCCAACAGATGTTGGCAATTTGATCTCTGGTTCATTCCTTTGCCTTTTCTAAATCCAGCTTGAACATCTGAAAGTTCACAGTTAATGTACTGCTGAAGCCTGGCTTGGAGAATTTTGAGCATTACTTTGCTAGCATGTCAAATGAGTGCAATTGTGGGATAGTTTGAACATCAAGAAAAAAAAGTGTTCAGACTTTGGTTCCACGAATTTGACTATTTAAGATACCTCACATACGTAGAAGCATGCAATATTTGTCTTTTTATGACTGACTGGTTTATTTCACTTGCATAATGCCCTTAATATTCATCCATGTTGTCACATACCGCAGAATTTCCTTCTTGGTAAGTTTGAATAATATTCCATTATATATATATATATATATATATATATATATATATATATATATATCACATTTTTATCCATTCATCTGTCCATGAAGATTTAAGTTGGTTCCATATTTTAGCTATTATGAATAATGTTGTGATGAACATGGGAGTAAAAATATCTCATCAAGATATTGATTTCAATTCTTTTGGATAAATACCAAGACGTGGGATTGCTGGATCATATGGCAGTTCTATCTGTAATTTTTGAGGAAACTTTATATAGTTTTTCTTAATGGCTGGACCATTTAGCATTTCCATCTATAATGTGCAAATGTTCCACATCCTCACCAAGAGTTGTCTATTGTATTTTGATAATAGCTATCCTAATAAATGTGAAGTGCTGTCTCATTGTGGTTTTGATATGCATTCCCTGATGATCAGTACTGTTGAGCACCTTTTCATGTTCTTGTTGACCATTTATGTTTTCTTTGGAAAAATGTCTGTTTAGGTCTTTTGCTCACTTTTAAAATAGGGTATTAATACTTTTATTACTGAGTTAGAGGAGCTTCTTATATATATTAATCCCCTTATCAAATATATAGCTTTCAATATATCCTCCCATTCTGTAGGTTGTCTTTTTACTCCATTCACTATTTATTTGGCTATACAGAAGCTTTTTAGCTGGATGTAGGAGCTACCCCAAGCCTGAGGTCAGGGGCGGTGGCCGAGAGGAACAACCCCACATCCAAGGAGCGGTGGCTGCATGGGCACGGGAGGGCTGAGAGAAGCTACTCCACGTTCAAGGTCAGGAAGGGCAGCTGTGAAGAGATACCCCTCGTCCAAGGTAAGGAGCAGTGGCTCGCTTTGCTGGAGCGGCCGTGAAGACATATCCCACGTCCAAGGTAAAAGAAACCCAAGTAAGACAGTAGGTGTTGCAAGAGGGCATCAGAGGGCAGACACACTGAAACCATAATCACAGAAAACAAGCCAATCGGATCACACGGACCACAGCCGTATAACTCACTGAAACTAAGCCATGCCGTGTGGGGCACCCAAAACGGACAGGTCATGGTGGAAAGGTCTGACAGAATGTGGTCCACTGGAGAAGGGAATGCCAAACCACTTCAGTATTCTTGCCTTGAGAATCCCATGAACAGTATGAAAAGGCAAAAAGATAGGACACTGAAAGAGGAACTCCCCAGGTCGGTAGGTGCCCAATATGCTACTGGAGATCAGTGGAGAAATAACCCCAGAAAGAATGAAGGGATGGAGCCAAAGCAAAAACAATACCCAGTTGTGGATGTGACTGGTGATAGAAGCAAGGTCCAATGCTGTAAAGAGCAATCTTGCATAGGAACCTGGAACTGTGGTGTTGGAAAAGACTCTTGAGAGTCCCTTGGACTGCAAGCAGGTCCAACCAGTCCATCCTAAAGGAGATCAATCCTGGGTGTTCATTGGAAGGACTGATGCTAAAGCTGAAACTCCAATACTTTGGCCACCTCATGTGTAGAGTTGACTCATTGGAAAAGACCCTGATGCTAGGAGGGATTGGGGGCAGGAGGAGAAGGGGACAACAAAGGGTGAGATGGCTGGATGGCATCACCGACTCTATGGACATGAGTTTGAGTAGACTCCGGGTGTTGGTGATGGACAGGGAGGCCTGCCATGCTGCAGTTCATGGGGTTGCAAAGAGTCAGACATGACTGAGTGACTGAACTGAACTGAGTCTCACTTATTTATTTTTGCTTTTATTGCTTGTGCTTTTGGTATTATAACCATGAAATTGTTGTCAACAGCAATGTCATGAAGTTTTTCTCTTATGTTTTATTCTATGAATTTTACCACTTCAGGTCTTAATGTTTAAAATTTTAATCCATTTTGAGTTAATTTCCATGTATGGTATAAGGTTCCAATGTCATTCTTTTGCATGTGGATATTTAGTTTTTGACTCAAGATTTTGAAATTTTCCTTTTTTATTTAACCATTATCTCTCTTTGAGCTGTTTATTTTTAACTTTTTGGACTGCTGAATCACTTGCTTGTTATAGTTCCTCAAGTTACTTTTAGTGTCTAACATCTATTCTTTCATTAATTCCACTCCTTTGGAACTTATATTCTAATATGTGAAATATTTTTTCCAGTTTGTGTATAACATTTAGATTTGAGAAAATCATTTTGTGCTCTAACTGAACCTCCTTTTAAATCTTATTACATTTTTGTTAAAATTGTCATCTGGTTTTTCTGCATATTCTTCTTCACTGGTGTTGACTTGTAGCTTGTTCTTCCCCCTAAGTATGTTGTTACTTTTCTTTGTCTGCTCACATTTCTGTATACACCCTCAGCTGCTGGGTCACTTAGAGTCTGTAGGGAAGTGGTAAACCAATAATGTGAACAGACTTTCTTCTTTTTGTGCAGACTGGCAGTGAACAAGTTTACATATTAAGTCTCTGTCAATACAGAAAGATGGAACATTTTATAGTAGTATATATGTAGTCTGTAAACTGTTATTCCTCAAAATTTGTCCTTCAACCACAAAACAAAGGTTGTCTATGTAGGTATTTTCCACAGGCTGAACCTTGTATTGAGATTTCCCTTTTACACCCCTTGCTAAAACTGGCCCCATCTTTTGCATACAACATGCCTCCTGTAAATAGTAAATTCTCTGTTCATGGCAATGGATAGATTTATACAATAGCTAAATCTTCAAGAAACCCTGGGCAAAGAGCCTGAAAAGAGGAAGGCCTGTTTCATGTATTATCTCATGTCATCCTTACAACGGCCCTGTGAAACATCAGTGATGTCCTTGGTTCACCAAGGAGGAAACAGAAGCCCCAAGAGTCTCCTGTTTCCTCCTGTAGTCATTGTCTCCTGTTAAAACTGTGCTGCACATAGAGGCTGTCATGAGGATCTGATTTAGCCTGAGGTTAAAGCTTGGGTTAATGTTGGCTTAAAACTCAACATTCAGAAAACTAAGATCATGGCATCTGGTCCCATCACTTCGTGGCAAATAGATGGGGAAACAGTGACACATTTTATTTTGGGGGGCTCCAAAATCACCACAGATGGTGACTGCAGCCATGAAATTAAAATACGCTTTCCCCTTGGAAGAAAAGCTATGACCAACCTAGACAGCATATTAAAAAGCAGAGTCATTACTTTACCAACAAATGTCCGTCTAGTCAAGGCTATGGTTTTTCCAGTAGTCATGCATGGATGTGAGAGTTGGACTATAAAGAAAGCTGAGCATTGAAGAATTGATGCTTTTGAATTGTGGTGTTGGAGAAGACTCTTGAGAGCCCCTTAGACTGCAAAGAGATCTAACCAGTCAATTCTAAAGGAAATGAGTCCTGAATATTCATTGGAAGGATTGATACTGAAGCTGAAACTCCAATACTTTGGCCACATGATGTGAAAAACGGACTCACTGGAAAAGACCCTGATGCTGGGAAAGATTTAAGGCAGGAAGAGAAGGGGACAACATAGGATGAGATGGTTGGATGGCATCACTAATGTGATGGACATGAGTTTGAGCAAGCTCCGGGAGTTGGTGATGGACAGGGAAGCCTGGCGTGCTGCAGTCCATGGCGTTGCAAAGAGTCGTATACAACTGAGTGGCTGAAGTGAACTGAACTGAAAGCTTGGGTCTTTAACCTCATCCTCCCTTGTCGTGTTTCCAGGACAGCTAAAGAAGCAGTCAATGGCTGTGACTCAGACTGCAGAGAAGTGTCCCTGAAACCAAAAGTGAGTAATATATAAAAACAACCTTGATCAGTGCTAGTGGGAGTGTAAGGACAAGCATTCTCAGTCCCTGAAATTAGAAATAAAATGTTAACAATTTGTGAATAAATATTTGAGTGTGTGTATCAAAGGAATTTAAAGCACTATTTAAATTTTTACATGATAATTCTAATTCTGGGGTTTCATCTGAAATTATAAAATGCTTTTACAAATCATGTGGTTTGTTTCAGCATGATTCAAGATTAGAAAAATTTGAGAATGAATTATATATGAACTTAAAGAAAAATATGTAAAGAAAAGTAATCCCACAGAAGAAAAAAATCTGGAAGGAGTTGTGACAAATTCCTGGAGTTGACTACCTTATGGATGTAAGTATATATAGGTATATGTTTTTATAATTACACATCTTGAAAATTTTCTATCATGTGTCATTTGATCATCAGATCAACTATGACAGGCACTAGCCTAGCATGCTCTTGGCTATAACAGAGTAAGAAATGGCACACTGAATCATGTATGTGCAGTAAGGCAGGAAAGTTATCTTATTATAGTAGGTAGATCCTTGAGTGCTGATCAGATCAAGGGCAAAAGATCAAAATAGAGTCAAAGAACCTATAAAGATTGCAAATAAGTACATGTAAAGGTATTCAACATCTTTCATCGTTAACAAAATACTAATTAAAACAATAATAAGATACCACTAGAGATGTATTAGAATGAGGAAAATCCAGAAAGCTGACAAAATCAGTTGTGAGCAAGAACATGGAGAAAAAGGAACTCTCCTCCATTGCTGGTAGAATGCAAAATGGTACAATCACTTTGGAAGACAGTTTGACAGTTACTTACAAACTGTCAAACATATTCTTTATCATGTGGTATAGCAGTTGCACTATTAAGTATTTACTAGCTGATTTTAAAACTTTTGCCCACATAAATAACCTACCCATAAATGTTTGTAGCTGCTTTATTCATAATTGCCCCAAACCTGAAGCAACCAAGATGTCCTTCAAATCTGTGAACAGATAAATAAACTTTGGGTGGAATATAATGAAATATTAGTGATAAACAGAAATGAGCTATCAGGCTACACAAAAACATGTGAGTCTTCAATTCACTTTGCTAAGTGAAAGAAGACATTCTGAAAAGACCAACATGCTGTGATTCCATTATATAGAGACAAGAAAAAGTGGTTCCCAGGAATTTGGAAAGGGAAGATAGTTGAGTTGTAGGGAATCTTTTAGGGTATTGAAACTTTTCTGTATGATTCCAAAATGGAGAATATATGAAACCATGCATTTAAACAAATGCATGGAACTTAACAGTACAAAAGGAAACATATACAAAAATGTTCAAAAATCATTTGGGAAGTCAGGGATTTGCAGGATCAGACAAAGGTTGTGACAAAAGAATCTCATTGTATTACAGAGGTATGATACAGTCTCACAAAGAGAATGGGGAGGAAAATGTTGACCTAAGTAGCTTTGCAAATGAGTTTACATTGTAAGACTGAGGAACAAGAAATGTGCGTAAGCACTGTACTCTAGGTAGAGGTGTGGTTTTCTTTCGGGATATGGGTTAACACACCTGAAACTACCATTCACATATATGGAATTAGATAAGAGTGGATGGGAAAGGGTGGGGGTGAGATTTCTCATTGTTAAAGCAGGAAATTACGTATAAGCAATGCTGAAATACTAAAATGACCCATCAGTACCAATTCACTTCATATAGAGGGGTACATATAAAAATATTTATAGATCTATTAATATCTATTAATAAAGACATGATATATGTAGACACAATATGTAGTGTGTGTACTTACACACTTTTCTTGTTCTTTCAGCCAAGAAGATATAGAAGCAATGTCTCTCTGGTAGCGCCTGACACCCATACCTTGGTTTCTAATACTATTCTCCAATAAGAGGAAAAAGGAGTCCTTGGAGAAATGGCTTATTCTTGAGACAGGGAATATACAAAATGAGCCTGAAATATCTTATTGTGCCCCCCAAAAAGGACAAACTAAATCACACACACTAAGTGATTGAATGAATCAATAAATGTGGAGTAATGGACTAATTTCTCTTGCAGAAAAATTTCAAGTAATATATGCAGATACTCCACATTAAAGAAGGTAGAACATTAACTGTCTCCTCCTTAAGTGAGGGCTATCATAATGACTTCATTCCAGAGAGTACAGTATGAAAGGGGGTGGGAGAATAACTTTATAATAAAGGAACCAAAAAAACACTGATCACTCAGCCAGGTGATAAAGGTTATGATCAACAGTGATATCATGTTGATAATGTGTGTGTGTGTGTGTGTGTGTGCACGCACACACATGTGTTCAGTGGCTCAGTAATGTCTGACTTTTGTGACCCAATGGACTACCACCCTCCAGGTCCCTCTGTCCATGGAATTTTCCAGGCAAGAATGCTGGAGTGGGGTGCCATTTCCTATTCTGAGGATCTTGAATATGTATTCTTAATGTGATATAATGAGAATGGCTTTACCTCTGTGGTCTTCCTCCTAAAAACCTGTACATTTAGTATAATTCTGAGAGAAACATTAGTTAAATCCCAACCAAGAAACATTCTACAAAATAGCTGATGAGTATACCTCAAAAAGTCAAAGTCATCAAAAACAAGGAAAGTCTGAGAAATTGCCACAACACAGAGAACCTAAGGAAACAAAGAAACTCAATGGAATGTGCTGTCTTGGATGAGATCCTAAAACAGAAGGAGGACATAGATAAAAATATGGCAAGATGAATAAAATATGAACATTAGTTGATAATAGTGTACCAATATTGGTTCATATTTTGTGACAAATATACCATATTAATTAATAAGATATTAATATTAGGGGAAACTGCCTATGGAGTATATGGGACTGCTATCTACTATCTTCACAACTTTTTCTGATACTATTTCTAACACCATTCTAAAATGAAAATATAGTAATAAAAAAGACATTGTATTATCACTGTATTTAAGTACAAATTTATACATAAAATATTTAACCTTAGAAAATTATGAATTAGGCCTTATTTGTTTATTTCTGCTTCTATTTGATTGCCTTGGAAGACTAACTTAAGAAAACATTAGTATGATTTATGCCAGAGAACATTTTGCCTACATTTTCTTTTATGAGTTTTATAGTATCATGAAATGTTCCTTTAGTATCTCTGATTTTCTTAAAGTGATCCCTAGTCTTTCCCATTCTGTTGTTTTCCTCTATTTCTTTGCATTGATCACTGAAGAAGGCTTTCTTATCTCTTCTTGCTATTCTTTGGAACTCTGCATTCAGATGTTTATATCTTTCCTTTTCTTCTTTGCTTTTCACTTCTCTTCTTTTTACAGCTATTTGTAAGGCCTCCCCAGACAGCCATTTTGCTTTTTTGCATTTCCTTTCCATGGGGATGGTCTTGATCCCTGTCTCCTGTACAATGTCACAAACCTCATTCCATAGTTCATCAGGCATTCTATCTATCTATCAGATCTAGGCCCTTAAATCTATTTCTCACTTCCACTGTATAATCATAAGGGATTTGATTTAGGTCATACCTGAATGGTCTAGTGGTTTTCCCTACTTGCTTCCATTTAAGTCTGAATTTGGCAATAAGGAGTTCATGGTCTGAGCCACAGTCAGCTCCTGGTCTTGTTTTTGCTGACTGTATAGAGCTTCTCCATTTTGGCTGCAAAGAATATAATCAATCTGATTTTGGTGTTGACCATCTGGTGATGTCCATGTGTAGATCTTCGTCTGTGTTGTTGGAAGAGGGTATTTGTTATGACCAGGGCATTTTCTTGGCAAAACTCTATTAGTCTTTGCCCTGCTTCATTCCGTATTCCAAGGCCAAATTTGCCTGTTACTCCAGGTGTTTCTTGACTTCCTACTTTTGTGTTCCAGTTTCCTATAATGAAAAGGACATCTTTTTTGGGTGTTAGTTCTAAAAGGTCTTGTAGGTCTTCATAGAACCATTCAACTTCAGCTTCTTCAAAACTCAGCAGTGGCCACAGGACTGGAAAAGGTCAGCTTTCATTCCAATCCCAAAGAAAGGCACTGCCAAAGAATGCTCAAACTACCACACAATTGCACTCATCTCACACGCTAGTAAAGTAATGCTCAAAATTCTCCAAGCAAGGCTTCAGCAATATGTGAACCGTGAACTTCCTGATGTTCAAGCTGGTTTTAGAAAAGGCAGAGGAACCAGAGACCAAATTGTCAACATCCGATGGATTATGGAAAAAGCAAGAGAGTGCCAGAAAAAATCTATTTCTGCTTTATTGACTATGCCAAAGCCTTTGACTGTGTGGATCACAATAAACTGTGGGAAATTCTGAAAGAGATGGGAATACCAGACCACCTGATCTGCCTCTTGAGAAATCTGTTTGCAGGTCAGGAAGCAACAGTTAGAACTGGACATGGAACAACAGACTGGTTCCAAATAGGAAAAGGAGTTCATCAAGGCTGTATATTGTCACCCTGCTTATTTAACTTCAATGCAGAGTACATCATGAGAAACGCTGGACTGGAAGAAACACAAGCTGGAATGAAGATTGCTGGGAGAAATATCAATAACCTCAGATATGCAGATGGCACCACCCTTATGGCAGAAAGTGAAGAGGAACTAAAAAGCCTCTTGATGAAAGTGAAAGTGGAGAGTGAAAAAGTTGGCTTAAAGCTCAACATTCAGAAAACGAAGATCATGGTGTCTGGTCCCATCACTTCATGGGAAATAGATGGGGAAACAGTGGAAACAGTGTCAGACTTTATTTGTCTGGGCTCCGAAGTCACTACAGATGGTGACTGCAGCCATGAAATTAAAAGACACTTACTCCTTAGAAGGAAAGTTATGACCAACCTAGATAGCATATTGAAAAGCAGAGACATCACTTTGCCAACAAAGGTTCGTCTAGTCAAGGCTATGGTTTTTCATGTGGTCATGTATGGATGTGAGAGTTGGACTGTAAAGAAGGCTGAGCGCTGAAGAATTGATGCTTTTGAACTGTGGTGTTGGAGAAGACTCTTGAGGGTCCCTTAGACTGCAAGGAGATCCAACCAGTCCATTCTGAAGGAGATCAGCCCTGGGATTTCTTTGGAAGGAATGATGCTAAAGCTGAAACTCCAGTACTTTGGCCACCTCATGCGAAGTATTGACTCATTGGAAAAGACTCTGATGCTGGGAGGGATAGGGGGCAAGAGGAGAAGGGGATGACAGAGGATGAGATGGCTGGATGGCATCACTGACTCGATGGACATGAGTCTCAGTGAACTCCAGGAGTTGGTCATGGACAGGGAGGCTTGGCGTGCTGCGATTCATGGGGTCGCAAAGAGTCAGACCCGACTGAGCGACTGATCTGATCTGATCTGATCTGATAGTATCATGTCTTATATTTAAGTCTTTCAGGCATTTTGAGGTTTTGTGTGTGTGTGTGTGGTGTAAGGGAGTGTTCTAACTTCATTGATTTACATGTGACCATCCAATTTTCCCAACACCACTTGCTGAAGAGACCATCTTTTCTCCATTGTGTATTCTTGCCTCCTTTGTTAAAGATTCATTGACTGTATGTGTGTGGATTCATTTCTGGGCTCTTTATTCTATTCAATTGATTAATACATCTATTTTTGTGCCAATACCAGGCTTCTTTCATTACTGTAATCTTATAGCATTGTATGAAGTTTGGACTGGATATGGAACAACAGACGGGTTCCAAATAGGAAAAGGAGTACGTCAAGGCTGTATATTGTCACCCTACTTATTTGACTTATATGCAGAGTACATCATGAGAAACGCTGGGCTAGAGGAAGCACAAGCTGGAATCAAGATTGCCAGGACAAATATCAATAACCTCAGATATGCAGATGACACCACCCTTATGGCAGAAAGTAAAGAAGAACTAAAGAGCCTCTTGATGAAAGTGAAGGAGGAGAGTGAAAAAGTTGGTGTAAAGCTCAACATTGAGAAAACTGAGATCATGGCATCCTGTCCCATCACTTCATGGGAAATAGATGGGAAAACAGTGGAAACAGTGTCAGACTTTATTTTTCTGGGCTCTAAAATCACTACAGATGGTGATTGCAGCCATGAAATTAAAAGACGTTTGCTCCTTGGAAGGAAAGTTATGACCAACCTAGATAGCATATTGAAAAGCAGAGACACTACTTTGCCAACAAAGGTCCATCTAGTCAAGGCTATGGTTTTTCCTGTGGTCATGTATGGATGTGAGAGTTGGACTATAAAGAAAGCTGAGCACAAAAAAACTGAAGCTTTTGAACTGTGGTGTGGGAAAAGACTCTTGAGAGTCCCTTGGACTGCAAGGAAATCCAAACAGTCCATCCTAAAGGAGATCAGTCTTAGGTGTTCATTGGAAGGACTGATAATGAAGCTGAAACTCCAATATTTTGTCCACTGACGCGAAGAGCTGACTCATTGGAAAAGACCCTGATTTTGGAAAAGATTGAGGGCAGGAGGAGAAGGGGTCGACAGAGGATGAGATGGTAGGATGGTATCACCGACTCGAGGGACATGGGTTTGAGTGGACTCAGGGAGTTGATGATGGACAGGGAGCCCTAGCATGCTGCAGTTCATGGGGTTGCAAAGAGTTGGACGCGACTGAGCAACTGAACTGAACTGATGAATCTAGAAGATTTTTGCCTTCATCTTTGTTTTTGTTTTTTCTTCTCAGGATTACTTTGGAAAATCTGGGTCTTTTGAGGTTCCATGTATACTTAGGAATATTCTAGTTTTGTGAAAAGTGTTATTAATAATTGATAGGGATCACATTAAATCTGTAGACTGCTTTGCATAGTCTGGCCATTTTAATATTAGTTCTTCCAATCCAAAAACATGGAATATCTTTCCATTTCTTTGAAACATCTTCAGTTTCCTTTATCAGTGTTTTATAGTTCTCAGCATATAAATCTTTCATCTCCTTGGTCAGATTTATTCCTCTTTTATTGTTTGTTTGATGTGATTTTAAAAGAGGTTGTTTTCTTTTTTTAACTTTTATTTTCTGTTTCCTTGTTAGTGTAAGGAAATTCAACTGATTTCTTTTTGTATATTTTAATTTTTTTTATTTTGTATTGAGGTATAACTGTTTAACAAACAGTGTTATGATAGTTTTGGGTGACTATCAAAAGAACTCAGCCATACATACACATGTATCATTCTCCCCCAAACTCCCCGCCCATCCAGGCTGGCACATAACATTGAGCAGAGTTCACATGCTATACAATAAGTCTTCGTTGGTTATTCATTTTAAATATAGCAGTATGTACATGTCCTTGCCAAACTCCCTAACTATCCCTTCCCCCCACCAATCATAAGCTCATTATCAAAGTCTATGAGTCTGTTTCTGTTTTGTACATAAGTTCATTTACATCATTTCTTTTTAGATTCCACATATAAGGGGTGTCAGATGGTATTTCTCCTTCATTGTCTGACTGACTTCACTCAGTATGACACTTTCTAAGTCCATCCATGTTGCTGAAAAGAGCATTATTTCATTCTTTTTTAGTGGCTGAGTAATATCCCATTGAATATATGTACCATATCTTCTTTATCCATTCCTCTGTAGGAATTTAGGTTGCTTGCATGTCTCGGCTATTGTAAACAATGCTTCAGTGAACATTTGGCTGCATATATCCTTTTGGATCATGTTTTTCTCCAGATATATGCCCAGGAGTAGGATTGCATGATCATATGGTAGCTCTATTTTTTGTTTTTTTTTTAGGGACCCTCCATACTGTTCTCCATAATAGTTATATTAATTTACATTCCCATCAACAGTGTAGGAGGGTTCCCTCCCTTCCCTCCACACTCTCTCCAGCAATTATAGTTTGTGGATTTTTGATGATAGACATTCTGGCTGGTGTGAAGTGATATCCCATTGTAGTCTTATATCATTTCTCTAATAATTAGAGAACATCTAATTGAACGTCTTTTGATGTGCCTGTTGACTGTATGTATGTCTAATTTGGAGAAATGTCTATTTCTGGCCATTTTTCGAGTGAGTCATTTGTTTTGAGGCTGTTAAGCGCCATGAGCTGTTTGTAAATTTTGGAGACTAATCCCTTATCAGTCACATATTTGCAAATATTTTCTCCCAATCTGTGGGTTGTCTTTTCATTTTGTTTACATTTCCTTTGCTGTGCAAAAGCTTTTGAATTTAAGTAGGTACCATGTGTTCATCTTTATTTTTATTTCCATTATTCTGGGAGACAGATTGAAAAAAGATATTGCTTTGATTTATATCAGAGAGTGTTCTGTTTATGTTTCCCTCTAGGAGCTTTATAGTGTCTGGCCTCACAGTTGGGGCTTTAATCCATTTTGAGCTTATTTTTGTTAGAGTTAAAGAATGATCTAATTCCCTTCTTTTTTTTAAACATGGAGCTGTCCCATTTTCCCAGCACCATTTGTTGAAGAGCATGTTTTTCCAGTGTTGTGTAGTCTTTCCTCCTTCATCATAGTTTAATTGGCCATAGGTGCATGGGCTTATTTCAGAGTTTTCTATTCCATTCCATTGATTTATATTTCTGTTTTTGTGTTAGTATCACACTGTTTTGATGACTGTAGCTTTGTATTATAGCCTAAAGTCAGGGAACCCGATTCCTCCCGATGAATTTTTCTTTCTCAGGATTGCTTTATCTATTAAAGTCTTTTGTGTTTCCTTAAAAATTTTGAGTTTTTTGTTATAGTCTGTGAAAAAAAAATGCCTTTGGTAATTTGACGAGGATGGCATTAAATCTGTACATTTCCTTGGGTAGTGCTCATTTGGACAATATTGATTATTCCAATTGACAAACATTGTATATCTTTCCATCTGTTTACCTCTTCTTTGATTTCTTTCACCACATCTTAAAGTTTTCAGAGTAGGGATCTTTTGTCTCCTTCAATAAATTCAATTCAGTCACTCAGTCCTGTCCGACTCTTTGTGACCCCATGAACCGGAGCACGCCAGACCTCCCTATCCATCACCAACTCCGGGATCCACCCAAACCCACGTCCATTGTATCAGTGATGCCATCCAACCATCTCATCCTCTGTTGACCCTTTATCCTCCTGCCCTCAATCTTTCCCAGCATCAGGGTCTTTTCAAATGAGTCAGCTCTCCGCATCAGGTGGACAAAGTATTGGAGCTTCAGCTTCAACATCAGTCGCTCCAGTGAACACCCAGGACTGATCTCCTTTAGGATGGACTGGTTGGATTGCCTTGCGGTCCAAGGGACTCTCAAGAGTCTTCTTCGACACCACAGTTCAAAAGCTTCAGTTTTTTGGTGCTCAGCTTTCTTTATAGTCCAACTCTCACATCCATACATGACCACTGGAAAAAACATAGCCTTGACTACATGGACCTTTGTTAGCAAAGTAATGTCTCTGCTTTTTAATATGCTTTCTAGGTTGGTCATAACTTTCCTTCCAAGGAGCAAGCATCTTTTAATTTCATGGCTGCAATCACCATCTGCAATGATTTTGGAGCCCCCAAAAATAAAGTCTGACACTGTTTCCACTGTTTCATATCTATTTACCATGAAGTGATGGGACCGGATGCCATGATTTCAGTTTTCTCAATGTTGAGCTTTAAGCCAATTTTTTCACTCTCCTCCTTCACTTTCATCAAGAGGCTCTTTAGTTCTTCCTCACTTTCTGCCATAAGGGTGGTGTTATCTGCATATCTGAGGTTATTGATATTTGTCCTGGCAATCTTGATTCCAGCTTGTGCTTCCTCTAGGCCAGCGTTTCTCATGATGTACTCTGCACATAAGTTAAATAAGCAGGGTGACCATATACAGCCTTGACATACTCCTTTTCCTATTTGGAACCAGTCTGTTGTTCCATGTCCAGTTCTAACTGTTGCTTCCTGACCTGCATATAGGTTTCTCAACAGGCAGGTCAGGTGGTCTGGTATTCCCATCTCTTTCAGAATTATCCACAGTTTATTGTGATCCACACAGTCAAAGGCTTTGGCATAGTCAATAAAGCAGAAATAGATGTTTTTCTGTAACTCTCTTGCTTTTTTGATGATCCAGCGGATGTTGGCAATTTGATCTCTGGTTCCTCTGCCTTTTCTAAACCAGCTTGAACATCTGGAAGTTCACCGTTCATGTACTGTGAAGCCTGGCTTGGAGAATTTTGAGCACTACTTTACTAGCGTGTGAGATGAGTGCAGTTGTGTGGTCATTTGAGCATTCTTTGGCATTGCCTTTCTTAGGGATTGGAATGAAAACTGACCTTTTCCAGTCCTGTGGCCACTGCTGAGTTTTCCAAATTTGCTGGCATATTGAGTGCAGCAGTTTCACAGCATCATCTTTGAGGATTTGAAATCGCTCAACTGGAATTCCATCACCTCCTCTAGCTTTGTTCGTAGTGATGCTTTCTAAGTTCCACTTGACTTCACATTTCTGGATGTCTGCTTCTAGGTGAGTTATCACACCATCGCAATTATCTCGGTTGTGAAGCTCTTTTTTGTACAGTTATTCTGTGTATTCTTGTTACCTCTTCTTAATATCTTCTGCTTCTGTTAGGTCCATACCATTTCTGTCCTTTATCGAGCCCATCTTTGCATGAAATGTTCCCTTGGTATCTCTAATTTTCTTGAAGAGATCTCTAGTCTTTCCCATTCTGTTGTTTTCCTCTATTTCTTTGCATTGATTGCTGAGGAAGGCTTTCTTATCTCTTCTTGCTATTCTTTGCAACTCTGCATTCAGATGCTTATATCTTTCTTTTTCTCCTTTGCTTTTTGCTTCTCTTCTTTTCACAGCTATTTGTAAAGCCTCCCCAGGCAGCCATTTTGCTTTTTTGCATTTTTTTTTCCCATGGGGATGGTCTTGATCCCTGTTTCCTGTACAGTGAGTGTCACAAACCCCCATCCATAGTTCATCAGGCACTCTATCAGATCTAGGCCCTTAAATCTATTTCTCACTTCCACTGTATAATCATAATGGATTTGATTTAGGTCTTACCTGAATGGTCTAGCAGTTTCCCTACTTTCTTTAAGTATGAATTTGGCATAATGAGTTCATGATCTGAGCCACACTCAGCTCCCGGTCTTGTTTTTGCTGACTGTATAGAGCTTCTCCATTTTGGCTGCAAAGAATATAATCAATCTGATTTCGGTGTTGACCATCTGGTGATGTCCATGTGTAGAGTCTTCTCTTGTGTTTTTGGAAGAGGATGTTTGCTATAACCAGTGCGTTCTCTTGGCAAAACTCTATTAGCCTTTGTCCTGCTTCATTCTGTATTCCAAGGCCAAATTTGCCTGTTACTCCAGGTGTTTATTAACGTCCCACTTTTGCATTCCAGTCCCCTATAATGAAAAGGACATCTTTTCTGGGTGTTAGTTCTAAAAGGTCTTGTAGGTCTTCACAGAACCATTGAACTTCAGCTTCTGCACCGTTACTGGTTGGGGCATAGACTCGGATTACTGTGATATTGAATGGTTTGCCTTGGAAATGAACATAAATCATTCTGTCATTTTTGAGATTGCCTCCAAGTACTGCATTTTAGACTCTTTTGTTGACCATGATAGCTACCCCTTTCTTATAAGGGATTCCTGCCCACAGTAGTAGATATAATGGTCATCTGAGTTACATTCACCCATTCCAGTCCATTTTAGTTCACTGATTCCTAGAATGTTGATGTTCACTCTTGCCATCTCCTGTTTCACTGCTTCAAATTGCCTTGATTCATGGGCCTAACACTCCAGGTTCCTATGCAATATCGCTCTTTACAGCATCAGACCTTGCTTCTATCACCAGTCACATCCACAACCGGGTTTTGTTTTTGTTTTGGCTCCATCCCTTCATTCTTTCTGGGGTTATTTCTCCACTGATTTCCAGTAGCATATTGGGCCCCTACTGACCTGGGGAGTTCCTCTTTCAGTATCCTATTATTTTGCCTTTTCATACTGTTCATGGGGTTCTCTAGGCAAGAATACTTAAGTGGTTTGCCATTCCTTTCTCCAATGGACCACATTCTGTCAGACTTCTCCACCATGACCTTTGTAGTTTACCTTTAATCTCATAGTGTTATGGACTGAAGATGCTTGATATGATTTCAATTATCTTAAATTTACCAAGGTTCACTTTGTGGCCCAGCATGTGGTCAATACTAGAGAATGTCCCATGTGCACTTGAGAAGAATGTGTAGTCTGCTGCTTTTTGTTGAAATGTTCTATAATTATCAATTAAGGCCAACTAGTGCCATTTAAGACTTTTGTTTCCTTATTAATTTTCTGTCCAGATGATGTGTCCATTGATGAGACTGGGGTATTAAAGTCTCCCACTATTATTGTGCACTATGGACATCTTCCTTTATGGTTGTTAGTATTTGCCTTACATATTAAGGTGCTCTTATGTTGGGTACATATATACTTATAATTGTTATATCTTCTTCTTGGATCAAACCCTTGATTATTATGTAGTGTCTTTCTTTGTTTCTTACAACAGATTTTAAGTCTATTTTGTTTGATATGAATATTGCTATTCCAGCTTTCTTTTGATTTCCATTTGCAGATTAAATATCTTCTGCTGCTGCTAAGTCACTTTAGTCATGTCTGACTCTATGCGACCCCATAGACAGCAGCCCACCAGGCTCCAGGCAAGAACACTGGAGTGGGTTGCCATTTCCTTCTCCAACGCATGAAAGTGAAAAGTGAAAGTGAAGTCGCTCAGTCGTGTCCGACTCTTCACGATCCCATGGACTGCAGCCCACCAGGCTCCTCCATCCATGGGATTTTCCAGGCAAGAATACTGGAGTGGGGTGCCATCGCATCCCCTTATTTTCAGTCTGCAAGTGTCCAAAGGTCAGAGATGAGTCTCTTGTAGAAAGCATATGCAGGTCTTGTTTTTGTATCCACCCAGCCAGACTATGTTTTGTGGTTGGTGCATTTAATCCATGTACATTTAAGATAATTATCAACATGTATGATCCTCTCATCATTTTCTTAATTGTTTTGTCTTTATTTTCTGTAGGTCTTTTCCTTCTCTTGTGTTTCCTGTCTAGAGAAGTTACTTTAGCATTTGTTGTATAGCTGGTTTGGTGGTGCTTAACTTTCACTTATCTGGAAAGCTTTTGATTGCTCCATCAAATCTGAATTAGAGTCTCACAGGGTATTCTTTGTTGTAGGTTCTTCTCTTCCATCACTTTGAATATATTGTGCCATTCCCTTCTGGCTTGTAGAATTTCTGTTGAGAATTCAGCTGATAACCTTATAGTTCCTTTGTATGTTTTTTGTCATTTTTCCCTTATTACATTTAATATTTTATCTTTGTTTTTAATTTTTGTCAGTTTGATTACAATGTGTCTCAATGTGTTCCTTATTGGGTTTATCCTGCTTGGGACTCTCTACACTTTCTAGACTTGATTAACTATTTATTTTCCCATGTTAAGGAAGTTTTCAGCTATTATCTTTTCAAATATTTTGTCAGATCCTTTCTCTCCCTCTTCTCCTTCTGGGACCCCAAAAATGCAAATGTTGGTGCTTTTGATGTTCTCCCAGAGGTCTCTTAGGCTGTCTTTACTTCTTTTCATTCTTTTCTCTGTATTCTGTTTTGTAGCAGTGATTTCCACCATTCTGTCCTCTAGATCACTTATCCATTCTTCTACCTCAATTATTCTGCTATTAATTTCTTCTAGGGTATTATTCACCTCTGTTTCTTCTTTAGCTCTTCTAAGTCTTTGGTAGACATTTCTTTCATCTTCTCTATTCTTTTTCTGAGATCTTGCCTCATCTTCGTTGTCATTATTCTGAATTCTTTTTCTGGAAGGTTGCCTATCTCTACTTTAGTTGTTTTCCTGGGGATTTATCTTGTTCTTTCATCTGGGATATAATCTTATATCTTTTCATTTTGATTAGCTTTCTGTGATTGTGGTTTTGTTCTGGAGCTTGCAGGATTGTAGTTCTTCTTGCTTCTTCTGCTTTCGCTCTGATGGATGAAGCTAAGAGGCGTCTGCAAGCTTCCTGATGGGAGGGACTGGCATCAGGACTCCTGGGGAAAACTGGGTCTTGCTTTTGGTGGGCAAGGCCATGCTCAGTAAAACTCTAATCCAATTGTCTGCTGATGGGTGGGGCTGCTGTCCCTCCCAGTTAGTTATTTGGCCTGAGGTAACCTTGGCCTAGTGTCTACAGGCTCTGTGGTAGGGCTAATGGTGACTCCCAAGAGGTCTCACACCAACAGGCACTTCCCGTGACTGCTGCTGCCAGTTCCCCCATCCCCATGGTGAGCCACTGCTGACCTATGCCTCCAGAGGAGAACCTCCAGCAGATAGTTCTGGCTCAGTCTCCTGTGGGGTCACTTCTCCTTTCCTCTGGATCCTGGTGCACACAAGGTTTTGTTTGTCTTCTTCAGGACTGAAGTCTCTGCTTCCCCCCTCCAATGGAAGTCTTGCAATCCAATTCCACTGACCTTTAATGTCAGATTCCCTGGGAATTCCTAATCCCATTGCTGAATTCCCAGACTGGGAAGCCTGATGTAGGACTGGGAATCTTTAAAACAGGGTAAGAACTTCTTTGGTATCATTGCTGTCCAGTTTGTGGGTCACCCACCAGTGGGTATGGGATTTTATTTTATCATGATGTGCCCCTCTTACCATCTCATTGAAGTTTCTCCTTTGTCCTTGGACATGGGTTATATTTTTGTGTGTGTGGGATCCAGCATCCTCCTGTCAATGGTTGTTCAATAGCTGGATGCAGTTTTGGAATTCTCACAGGAGGAGCTCACATCCTTCTACTTCACCATCTTGAACAAATCTGAAATGCAACTGATTTCTGTATGTTAATCTTGTATCCTGCTATCTTGCTGAATTTATTTATCAGTTCTAGCAGTTTTTCTGTGAAGTCTTTAGGATTTTCTATATGTCATCTGCATACAATGACAACTTTTTCTCTTCCCTTCCAATTTCGAATTTTTTTTTTCCTTGTCTGATCACTGTGGCTAGCTTCTTAATCAAATTTATAGGTGCTTGCACAGCAAAAGAAACAATCAACAAAATGAAAAGACAGCCTTCAGACTGGGAGAAAATATTTGGAAACAACGTGACTGACAAAACTTTAAATTCCAAAATATGTGAACAACTCATACAATTCAATAACAAAAAAGATGATGCTGTTAACATGCTGCACTCATTATACCAATAAACTTGGAAAAGTCAGCAATGGCCACAAGACTGGAAAAGGTCAGTTTTCACTCCAATCTCAAAGAAAAGCAATGTCAAAGAATGTTCAAATCACCGTACAACTGCATTTATTTCACATGCCAGCAAGATTATGCTCAAAATCATTTATGCTAGGCTTCAGCAACATGTGAACTGAGAACTTCCTATTGTTCAAGCTGTATTTAGAAAAGGCAGAGGAACCAGAGGTCAAATTACCAACATCCGTTGGATCATAGAAAAAGCAAGTATTTCCAAAAAGCATCTACTTCGGCTTCACTGACTAAAGTCTTTGACTGTGTGGATCACAACAAACTGGAATATTCTTGAAGAGATAGGAATACCAGACCACATTACCTGCCTCCTGAGAAACCTGTGTACAGGACAAGAAACAACAGTTGGAGCTGGACATGGAACAAAGGACTGGTCAAAAATTGGGAAGGAATTATGTCAAGGCTGTATATTGCTACCCTGCTTATTTAATTTATATGTGGAGTACAACACGTGAAATGCTGGGGTGGATGAATCACAAACTGAAATCAAGATTGCCTCGAGAAATATCAACAAGCTTAGTTATGCAGATGATACTACTTTAATGACAGAAGGTGAAGAGGAACTAAAGAGCCTCTTGATGAAGGTGAAAGAGGAGAATGAAAAAGCTGGCTTAAAACTCAACATTCAAAAAAATGTAGATCATGGCATCCAGTCCTATCACTTCATGGCAAATGGGGAAAATGTGGAAACAGTGTCAGATTTCATTTTGGCGGTGCTCCAAAATCATTGCAGATGGTGACTGCAGCCATGAAATCAAAAGACACTTGCTCCTTGAAAGAAAAGCTATGACCAATCTAGGCAGTGTTTTAAAAAGCAGAGACATCACTTTGCCAACAAAGGTCCATATAGTCAAAGCTATGGCTTATCCAGTAGTCATGTATGGATGTGAGAGTTGGACCATAAAGAAGGCTGAGTGCCAAAAAATTGATGCTTTTGAACTATGGTGCTGGAGAAGACTCTAGAGAGTCCCTTGAACTTCAAGGAGATCAAATCAGTCAACCCTAAAGGATATCAACCCTGAATATTCATTGGAAAGACTGATGCTGAAGCTAAAGCTCCAATATTTTGGCCACCTGATGAGACAAGCCAACTCATTGGAAAAGACCCTGATGCTGGGAAAGATTGAGGGCAAGAGGAGAAGAGGCAACAGAGGATGAGCTGATTGTATAGCATCACTGACTCAGTAGATATGAGTTTGAACAAACTCCGGGGAATAGTGAAAAGACAGGGAAGCTTGGTGTGCTGCATTTCTTGGGGTGGTAAAAAGTCAGACATGACTTAGTAACTGAACAACAATGTATATGTGTGTGTGTGTGTGTGTGTGTGTATCTGAATCATTTTTCTGTATACCTGAAAGTAACACAACAGTATAAATCAACTATTGTTGTTTAATCATTAAGTTGTGTTGACTCTTTTGCAACTCCATGGACTGTAGCCCACCAGGCTCCTCTGTCCATGGAATTTCTCAGGCAAGAATACTAGAGTGAGTTGCCATTTCCATCTCCAGGGGATCTTCCTGATGCAGGGCTTGAACTCACATCTCTTGCATTGGCAGGCAAATTCTACCACTAAGTCACCTGGGAAGCCCAAAAGCTTACTTAAATAATTTTTTTTTAATTAAAAAGCTTTGAATATAATAGAAACTTTCTTGAACAATATAGAGTTTGAACTACAAGGTTGATAAATTGAACCTTGTTCTTGAACATTACAAAATATTACACTAACGTGTTTCTTTTAGTGAACTAATTGTTAAAGAGCCTGAATCATGTCAAGGTTTTATTCTACTTTTGAAACTGAAGTCTTTTCTTATTATCTTGTAGTTGTATTCACAAAGACTATTATGTAAATATACCTTTCAGTGTCTACAGAGAGAAATGTAGTTTGATAAGTTTTTAAGACAATTTTGAGTGTTCATTCAAAGTAAATATTCCTAGAGTATGCACATAACAACTGAAGGATTTAATCAGTTAATCTATAAAGTTTCTCAAGAAAGGGGGGGAAAGAGTGAGACAAAAAGATATGAAGAAGCAATCTTTAGACAAATAGCTAATTATTTTCTGTAAGGAGAGAGAAGAAAATTTAGAAGTATCTTTTAAAAGATTTTGACATATACACACACAAAAGAGAGTGTCATGCAGCTAATTTTGACATAATATGGGTTCTTGAGAATCTTATCAAGTCATCTGATCAAAATCCTACATTCAATCCCCAAAGATGTAAATGAAGGGGGTATCCTCCCACTTAAATAAGATAGACGCTCTTTTGGACAAATAAGGCAATTCTCTTACAAGGCCTTGTAAATTCTCGGTTTCTAAAGTCTCTAGAAAATTTCCAGCCAAATATTGAAGTCCATGCAATGGGATGATGTGCCAGCCAATTTAATTTATGAGCATATCTGTAATTTTTTACTTCAAATTATCAAGAAAAGGTTGAAAATCCTTTGAAAATGTCAACAGCAGCTAATCCTGAACACTATTTAAAGATGATGCTTAGAGACATGTTTTCTCACATTTCTCATTAGCTTCAGCTAAAGAATATTTAAGGCAAATTTTGGGCCCCCATTGCTTCCTTGGACCAATTGAAGAAAGCAGACTATTGGACAGTTGGAATTTTGTTTCCTTTTAGTTCTAAAGCTCTGTTCAAATGAGCGATTTCATTCATATTAGACATTCTGTAAAGTGGCCTATGTGGTTTCAAATTGCTTTGGTGAAATTATGCCAGTTAGAAAGATATGCACAAGAATGGACTCCCAATGTTAAGCATAAGAAAGGCAGGAGGTTAGCCTGGAGGAGGTGTGGTTTATGCTGAAACGACCCCATGAGAACTGACAAGTGTCTGTAAGGATGCCTCTTGTGCAGTTCTGTGCTCTGGAGTTTAACAAAGACCACTAATTACCTACTGGGGCAAAATATCTTGGCTCAGGCAGACAAAATTAAATTGAAAAGGCAGACAGGCAGAGTATTAGACATGCAGATATTAGGACCTATAAAGCAGTTTTTTCAAAGAAAAATATAAGCCTGGTCTAATAACAAAATTCCAAGGGATTTGATTCCTAAGAAAACATAATAAACCCAATACTGAAAGACTTCAAGGAAAGAGAGAAGTTTAATTCAGCAGATCTTACCTTCAGACCAGAGCAGGAGGCACCTGGTGCAGGTGGAGGAAGAGGGCCTCAGGTATGGGCACCATCACTGGGCCAAGCCTTCCTGGTCAAGGCAGGAAGCTCCCAGAACTTCTATTTCTGTGAGTGCCTTCCAGCAAAGACCAGCAGTGGCATCCCTACAGCTGGACAAGTTGGTTTGATGCTTCTTTGCAATGAGAACAGGCACTATAAGGAATCATGGCATCTCCATGAGAGGCTTCTGGAAAGAACCCATTGTACGATTTGGATCTGGCTGGGTGAGTTGAGAGAGGGTCAGAGAAAGCCAGAGTTTGCCCTGTTGGGATGCCAGAGAGCAGAGGCAATTCATCCTATCCAGGAGGGGCAGACCAGATGAGAAGAGGATAAAGGTTGTAAACGATCAAGAAATTGAAGCCACTTGGCAGTTTCCTGGTGGTCCTGTGGTTAGGACTCTGTCCTTCCACAGCAGGAGGCATGAGTTCAATACCTGGTTAGGAAACTAAGATCCCACCAGCTGCACAGGGCAGCCCAAAAAAAAAAAAAAAAAAAAGAAGAAGAGAAAAATGAAAGAAACTGAAGCCCCTCATTTCAGCCAAGAGAAGGAGTGTTCGTTATTTTGTATGTGGCACAGGAACTTTTTTTGTCTGTGCTTACAAGTGGCCTGAAGTGTGACCTTAGACCTTAGAGTAACCTCATTTGAGGCTGGTGCTATGTAAAACTGCTTAGATTCACCAAGAATCTAAACTGTCTGGACATCTATTTTCGCCATTTCTTACAACTAAAGATTTGGGCAATAGATACAGGGTAGCAATTAGCATTAATGGGCATCCTTGGTGTCTCAGTGGTAACGAATCCACATCCACCTTCCATGAAAGAGACATGGATTCAATCCCTGGGTTGGGGAGATCCCTTGGAGAAGAAAATGTCAACCCACGCCAGTATTCTTGCCTGGGAAATCCCATGGACAGAGGAGCCTGGCAGGCTACAGTCCATGGGGTCACAAAGAATTGACACAACTTAGCAACTAAACAACAACAAATCATACTATAGGATGGGGAGGTGAGTTACAAGAACGTGTCCAAGCTAGTGGTGGCAGGATAGAGGGAATCATCCAGTGCAGTTGTGGGTGAGGGGGCCAAGAGGCAGGGCTTGGTTCCAGGGAAATGTTCTGATGAGCTGAGAACCAAACTGAGTCCCGGCAGAGAAGTAGATAATCCTCAGGTAAGGTGCACAAAGGGGAGAAGACATTTGAGCAGAAAAATACCAGCACACACAAAGGAAAAGAGTTTTTAAGCTTAGGGTAGGTTAGGAGAAACTCAAGGAATCCAAAGTATAGAGAAATGAGAATGTGTGTGGGCATGAGGCTGATGTTAATGACCTTTCTGAATAGCTAATTTGATCTTGGTGGTGATTTAGTCGCTAAGTCATGTCTGACTCTTGCAACCCCATGGACTGTAGCCTGCCAGGCTCCTCTGTCCTTGGGATTCTCCAGGTGAGAATACTGGAGTGCATTGCCATTTCCTTCTCCAGTTTGATATTACATGATTAATAAACATGGAAAGGTTTTAAGTGGTGGATTAACATGATCATGTTAGATAAGAGGCAAATCCAAGGTACGGAGAAGTCAGCTAGGCAGCTTTCTCAATAAATCTGGAATGACCCAGTGAAGGCTTTAGAACTACAGCTCTGCTAATGGAACTGAGGAGGAAAGTGACAGAGCCTTTTTTCTTTACAGTTGGAGGTGAATGAGGCCTAAGCCTCAGGAGCCTCCCTTTGCACTGGCCCCTTTCATGTTCCTGGGAGTGACCTGTGGAAAGTCTTAGTCACATGTTTTTGTAAAGTTTGGAAAATAAGATATTTTACGTGATCAGTTGAATGTCCCTTCCCCCTCAGGTTGGGAAGAAGTGGGTGCCAATGAGAACTCAGGGTCTGGCTAAGGAAGGTTCACTCAGGGTCATGTGGTTCATGATCATTTTCACGTACAGTTGTTACTAGCCATCCAGTGTAGGAATTACTTTCAGGAACATTTCTGTTGCTCACCATGCTGATCACCCAGCATTGTGACCTAAACAGTTAGAGCTGTTATCTTGAGAAAACATTTCCTATGGCTTGGCACATCTGCAGTGGAAGCAAAACAGCTGTGACACAGACAGCCAGAAGCTGGTCTGTGGAAAATCCTTCCAATTACTAGACATTCATCTAGAGCCAACATCCTGGAATGTGAAGTCAAGTGAGCCTTAGGAAGCATCACTACGAACAAAGCTAGTGGAGGTGATGGAATTCCAGTTGAGCTATTTCAAATCCTGCAAGATGATGCTGTGAAAGTGCTGCACTCAATATGCCAGCAAATTTGGAAAACTCAGCAGTGGCCACAGGACTGGAAAAGGTCAGTTTTTATTCCAATCCCAAAGAAAGGCAATGCCAAAGAATGTTCAAACTACCGCACGATTGCACTCATCTCACACCCTAGTAAAGTAATGCTCAAAATTCTCCAAGCCAGGCTTCAGCAATACGTGAACCGTGAACTTCCTGATGTTCAAGCTGGTTTTAGAAAAGGCAGAGATCAAATTGCCAACATCCGCTGGATCATGGAAAAAGCAAGAGAGTTACAGAAAAACATCTATTTCTGCTTTATTGACTATGCCAAAGCCTTTGACTGTGTGGATCACAATAAATTGTGGAAAATTCTGAAAGAGATGGGAATATCAGACCACCTGACCTGCCTCTTGAGAAACCTGTATGCAGTTCAGGAAGCAACAGTTAGAAGTGGACATGGAACAACAGACTGGTTCCAAATAGGAAAAGGAGTTCATCAAGGCTGTATATTGTCACCCTGCTTATATAACTTCTATGCAGAGTACATCATGAGAAATGCTGGACTGGAAGAAACACAAGCTGGAATCAAGATTGCTGGGAGAAATATCAATAACCTCAGATACACAGATGATACCACCCTTATGGCAGAAAGTGAAGAGGAACTAAAAAGCCTCTTGATGAAAGTGAAAGTGGAGAGTGAAAAAGTTGGCTTAAAGCTCAACATTCAGAAAATGAAGATCATGGCATCTGGTCCCATCACTTTATGGGAAATAGATGGGGAAACAGTGGAAACAGTGTCAGACTTTATTTTTTTGGACTCCAAAATCACTGCAGGTGGTGATTGCAGCCATGAAATTAAAAGATGCTTACTCCTTGGAAGGAAAGTTATGACCAACCTAGATAGCATATTGAAAAGCAGAGACATTACTTTGCCAACAAAGGTCCGTCTAGTCAAGGCTATGGTTTTCCCAGTGGTCATGTATGGATGTGAGAGTTGGACTGTGAAGAAGGCTGAGCGCCGAAGAATTCATGCTTTTGAACTGTGGTGTTGGAGAAGACTGTTGAGAGTCCCTTGGACTGCAAGGAGATCCAACCAGTCCATTCTGAAGGAGATCAGCGCTGGGATTTCTTTGGAGGGAATGATGTTGAAGCTGAAACTCCAGTACTTTGGCCACCTCATGTAAAGAGTTGACTCATTGGAAAAGACTGTGATGCTGGGAGGGATTGGGGGCAGGAGGAGAAGGGGACGACAGAGGATGAGATGGCTGGATGGCATCACTGACTCGATGGACGTGAGTCTGAGTGAACTCTGGGAGTTGGTGATGGACAGGGAGGCCTGGCATGCTGTGATTCATGGGGTCGCGAAGAGTCGGACACGACTGAGCGACTGAACTGAACTGAACGATCTAAATAGAAGATGTGATTACCATAGGTCTCCTCTTAGGAATATACTTGATATATATACTTGAACAATATTCAAACACTCCCAAATATTTTTCTGGGTAGGAATAACAGGTAACAGAGATTTGAAGAATTTCTGTGATTGTCAAGTACAAACTCTTAGCCATTCTATAGGCCCTGAATGTACATCCATATGTGAAGTTGTGTGGGTTGTTTTTTTTTTTTTTTTGCATTCCAACATGATAGATCATATTGTGGGATATTTGATGAACCTTTGACACATCATATGAAACAGCATATAAATCATTTCAAAACAATAATTCATTAAGACAAAGGTATACATTTCAAAAAGTACTGATAAACTCTTGAATTTTTTGATAATCCACTTAATGAAATGGAGCAAACCATATGAGTTCATTGGAAAAATAAATTCCTCACTGACTTGACACAAAATACTGCTTTCAACAAAGATTTCAGAGACAGAAAATCCTTCAAAGATGTTGCTGCAATGAAACATGATAATAAACTGATCACTGGACCAGGGAAAAATTCAAATACCCTGAAATTCTATAATTCACACACAGGAGAACTGAAACAGCAATCTCCTTAATTTGACAGCAATGTCAAAAATTTATATGACATTACCAGTAATGAGTTGAGAAACTAAATAAATTTTTCTAACGTATCAATAACAAAAAGAAAAACTTCATAAACCATACTGAAGGCTCTAGTATCTATTTCCTCCAAAGAAAGCATTATAGCTGCTGTTAGATGAAGGAGTCAAAAAGGACACAGTCAAAAATGTAGGGAAAAAAAGTAATATGGGGAGACTTCCACAGTGGTCCAGTGCCTGAGACACTCCACTCCCAATGAAGGGGACCCAGGTCCGATTTCTATTCGGAGAACTTGATCCCACTCACCACAAATAAGAGTTAGCATGCCACAGCAAAGATCCAAGTGCCCACATGTTGCAACTAAGACCTGGAGCAGCCAAATAAATTAATCAAAATAAATATTCAAATAATAAAAATTTTAAAAAATCTTTCTTTTAAAAAAGTAATGTGGGGCATCAGACAATTAATAAAAATATATTTCTAGATTTTTAAATATTTTCTGTATTTTAAATTTTTTAATTTGTGATTTACTGTGATTTCTTCTTACTCTAAATACCTATTCAGTTTCATACAAATATTATAGCCACAATTTTGTATTATTTTTCTTTAAATAAACCCCAGCTCTTGGCCAAGCTCCACAAACTTAGTCTTCTGCTTACCCTGCACTTTCCCAAGAGTTATCTTCCCACCAACTTCATTCCTTCAAAATCCAGACAGCATCACTATAATGTCACCTTTTTCCTACTGGTTCAGCAATCTCTTCAATTATTTACTAATTCTCCTAAATGTGATTGGGTTTTTAACATACTTTGAAGTGCAACTCATTTAAGAAGAGTCCACATTTTAGAGATGAATCCATAAATGTTCCTAACAATTCAGGAATTCTCATTGATTTAAATAAAGTTGAAGCTGTGAGTCACATTTTAACTCTATTCTTACAAACCCAGAATAGATTTGTTAACAAATAATCTATAACTGCTTCTTTCCACACCACACAGCCCTTCTAGACTAAATATTACCTATTAGACTTTCATCTTTGCATTGTTACTTTTGTAAACAGCTCTTTTGCCCCTTTTCTGTTTGTTCATCTCTATTTTCCTTAAACTTTAATTATAAAAATGATATCATCAAGTAACATTTAACCTACCTGCTGACTTCTGCATTATTAAATATACACAGTGCCTTGCTGAACCTGTTGATTCCTTTCCGGGATTAAAAGGAGTCAAGAATGAACAATTAAGTAGTTAATGAGTGACTAACTCTTTACCCTCAGCTTACTCCTTAGCAAATCTGCAGGTGGACCACAGGGGCAACACAGCATCCAAAGACGGATCAGAAGTCAGCAGGTCTGCAAGCAATGTAAAAAGTGATGAATAATCTGACCTCCTACCTTAATGATTAACTTGTTTGCTCCTTTTCCCTTTAAAAATCGTTACGGCTGAGCAGAATCTTTAGAGTTGGTCTCAGAACATGATTCCACCTTCTCCCCAGATTGCTGGCTTTTCTGAATAAAGCGCCTTTCCTTTTTACTGACACTTGCCCCTCAATTCGGAGAAGGCAATGGCACCCCACTCCAGTACTCTTGCCTGGAAAACACCATGGACGGAGGAGCCTGGTGGGCTGCAGTCCATGGGGTCGCTAAGAGTCGGACAGGACTGAATGACTTCACTTTCACTTTTTACTTTCATGGATTGGAGAGGGAAATGGCAAACCACTCCAGCGTTCTTGCCTGGAGAATCCCAGGGATGGCGGAGCCTGGTGGGCTGCCGTCTTTGGGGTTGCACAGAGTCGGACATGACTGAAGCGACTTAGCAGCAGCAGCCCCTTAATTAATGGCTTTTGTGCAGTGAGCAGCCAAACCTGTGTTCTATAACACTTTCAAAAGCAAAGTATCTATATCCTAGAAACAAGTATAATTTTTTGTTGCTCTCGACATTGGAGAAACAGATTTTAACATCATGCTTTCTATGAAGTCTTTCCTGTTAATATGGTAAGTGAATCTGAGTGCTTTCAGTTAGAGGAAGAAGAATTGGCTCGAAAAAAAATGGAATTTCCATTGTACTAAATCAATGGACTATTGGCAATTTCATATGGCTAATCCAATGTAATAAGCAATTACCTTTTAAGTAAAAGTTTGGTTTGGCTTAGAGAATAACCAAAAATGCTCTTAGGAAAAAAAACTCCAGTTTTTTGTTTTGTTTTGTGTATTTGTTAGAACAAGAATGAGTGTGGTCACCAACTCCCTTACCAACTGGACACATTTTTTAAAACCCAAGTTGATAAATTTCAACTTGCCAAAAATTATTTCCATCATCTTACTTACTATCATTGAAAATAAAATAAATGAATAAAAAGTGGTGTATATCTATTTTGTACTTGGTATAGACAGGGCAGAATAACAGTTCAATCACAGTCTTACTCCAATATGCTTGTATTTCTATTTAAAGTTTTTAGCATATACTTATGAAAAGATGATGAAATTGCAAGACCATAAACAGCTGTCAAATAAATAATAAAGAAAAGAGCACTGCCTCATTTCAGCAAAGAGAGACCAGAAGGGAAAGAGCACACATCCAAATGCAGAAAGAATGCATGAAATCTAAGCAACAAGGCAAGTATTGGCTGTGTACACGCCAGTATTTTTGCCTGGAGAATCCCATGGACAGAGGAGCCTGGTGTCACATTCCAGCAATCACTGTAGCTTCCTTCCAGAGGTCTGAGCGGCAGGTGTAAGTAATGGTGAAATGCAGGGAGCTTCCTAGGTCTAAACCAAACATCAGCTGGAAAATCATCCAGAAGATCCATCAATAGGGAAGGTGTGGGTCCATCCTGTTCATTTTTGGGTACCTAAGTGAAGGTGGTCAGACCAACACCTTCCACCTCTGGGGGTGACAGTGACCACTGGCAACTAACCCTGGGCAAGCACCACCTTCATTCTGTGCTGGATGCTAAGAACTTGTCCTCACAATGACAGTTATATATTGTTACTGGTGGAATAAAGGGGGAGAACTTATATTCAAAGATTCAATAGTTCTTCCAAAATTTAACAGCTAGTCAGTTTTTGGATTTACGATTGATGCCACTGACATCTGACTTCAAAATGCAGGAGAAATTTATATGCACAAATGCACACACACATAAGCTATTCATATTATTCTACATTAATCTTCAGGTTATCCAAGTTAATAAAAAATTTATTACTGGTAAAGTTGTTACTGACCCAGGTTCTTGTACTCTTCAACCAATACAAATTGATAACAGGCCAGATGAGAAATTCAGGCAAGGCTTTACTGGGACTTGTGCTGAAGCATGACAAAACAAGGAACAGTTTCCCTTGCTCGCCCCTGGAGCCACGGGGTGGGAGGGGAGAACAAGGTCCCTTAAATGGGTGAAAGCTGGGGCAGATCCATGGATTGGACTGGAGGGGTAGCTTAGGTGGTCTGCTCACCCCTTTGGCGGCACCCTGTGTGGGGATCATGTGCAGAACCCACTTTACTCCCCAAATCTCAGAAGTACCAGTTGGGTTTTTGGTCTTTTTGTATCTTATTGTTCATAATTTGCTCCAACTGTGCATGCAGTTATTTTTAGTCCCTCATAGTTTTATTTGTAATTTGTTGCTCAAGGAAATATTTATCTAGGTGCAGCAAAGGGTCCCAGATCCCAGGTCCCAGCTTATCTAAATATATTACCTCCCAACTCATTTTAAAACATTGGAATTTAGTAACTTTTTATTCAGAATGTACATTGTCCTTGTATATTCCCATTTCTTTATGGAGAAATTGATTTCTTTATGGAGAAAATTCCCATTTCTTTATGGAAAAAATTCTAGATTTAATTCATTTCAGCATTTTCCAATATTATCCTTATCATGGAGTCAACCCATGATGATAGCCAAAAGAATTTCACTAAACCTATTAGTTGGATGATTTGGGGCAAATTATTTTAAGCCCCTGGATATTTTTGAGGTTGTGGCCTTGAATATCCTCAAGTTAACTTTAAGATGTAAAGGTTTATTAAGTCTAAATAATTAAAATTCACCAAATATGCAATAAAAGGTAGAAATATGAGATATTAACTACTAATTAAAAAAAATATATTTCAATAAATACTGCCAAACAGAGGATATGAAACCCAACACACTCTGTAAAACAAGGCAAAATATTCAAGGCTTCCTGCTGTACTTGTTTTTAGCAAAAACAAAACCAAAAAAGTCACTTAATCATCTACTAGAAAATTCTTTTCCATGGCTCTTGCCCCTATTTTAGGAAACTAAGGCATTATTTTGGGTAGTACTAACAATCTCCAAATTACCATGACTTAGTGCAATAAAACTGTTTCTATAAGAATGCAATGTATATACTGGTGGTTGGCAAGGGACCACAACACAGTGAAAGCCAGGAGACACTCACGCCATCCTGTGGCTCTGGCCTCAACTGCCATGCCTTGGAAGGTTTTGCATTCACACGTGGATGAGCCGTGGGAAAGGGGAGCCTGGGCAGCAGCCCTAGAGAGGGGCTATGGCCATTTTCATGGAGCTTGTGCCCTTGCTTCCTCTCCCTGGATATCTTCAGTTTAGTTCAGTTGCTCAGGCATGTCTGACTCTTTGTGACCCCATGAACTGCAGCATACCAGGCTTCCCTGTCCGTCACCCACTCCTGAAATTCATATCCATTGAGTCGGTGATGCCATCCAACCATCTCATCCTGTCATCCCCTTCTTCTCCTCCCTTCAATCTTTCCCAGAATCAGGGTCTTTTACAATGAATCAGTTCTTCACATCAAGTGGCCAAAATATTGGAGCTTCAGCTTCAGCATCAAGTCCTTCCAATGAATATTCAGGGCTGATTTCCTTTAGGATGGACTGATTTGATTTCCTTGCAGTCCAAGGGACTCTCAAAAGTCTTCTCCAACACTACAGTTGAAAAGCATCAATTTTTCGATGTTCAGCTTTCTTTATAGTCCAACTCTCACACCCATACATGACTGCTGGAAAAATCATAGCTTTGACTAGACGGACCTTTGTTGGCAAAGTAACATCTCTGCTTTTTAACATACTAAGTTTGTCATAGCTTTTCTTCCAAGGAGAAAGCATCTTTTAATTTCATGGCTGCAGTCACCATCTGCAGTGATATTGGAGCCCAGGAAAATAAAGTCTGATACTTTATTCCATTGTTTTCCCATCTATTTGCCATAAAGTGATGGGACTGGATGCCATGATCTTTGTTTATTGAATGCTGAGTTTTAAGACAGCTTTTCCACTCTCCTCTTTCACTTTAATCAAGAGGTTCTTTAGTTCCTCTTGCTTTCTGCTATAAGCATGGTATTATCTGCATATCTGAGGTTATTGATATTTCTCCCAGCAATCTTGATTCCAGCTTGTGCTTCATCCAGCCCAGGATTTCTCATGATGTATTCTGCATTTAAGTTAAATAAGCAGGGTGACAATATACAGCTTTGAGGTACTCCTTTCCCAATTTGGAATCAGTCTGTAGTTCCATGTCCAGTTCTAACTGTTGCTACTTGACCTGCATACAGATTCCTCAGGAGGCCGTAAGGTGGTCTGGTATTCCCATCTCTTTCAGAATTTTCCAGTTTTTTGTGCTCCACACAAAGGCTTTGGCATACTCTGTAAAGCAGAATATCTTAGCATTGTTTTAAATTGTATTGCCATGGTTACATGTGAGCGTGAGCTCCCCCCAATTTATTGACTCCTCCTCTCTCAATCCACTTTTCCTTCCTGTGGGTTTTTTTTTTTTGCCCCCTGGGACCTAAGGTGCAGATATAGTAAGAATAGTTACTTTTCCCTATGAAACATTTTCTTCCAGTCTGTGGCTCAACTGTAGACATTATGTACAGTCCTTTTCATTCCACAAATGTCTTCAAATATTAAGAATTTTAATTTTTAAAAAATCACACATACAGTCGAAATTCTTAGAGATTGAGAATCTCCACCCTTGCCTGATTTTTGCTTAGAGTGAACCTGGCCCTTTATCCTCCCTATGGTCTGCCTATTACTTTCAGAGCAGCATTTCTCCATATTCACTGAGAGACAAATCCAGAACAGTATTTGTTTTACAAAAGTTTTTTTAAAAAATAGAATTGCTTTGTCATAAGCATATTCAGGAAATCCTGACAATTTGCTGCTTGATCAAGTTTTATCAATTTCCAAAATCTTTCTTTTTCCCACATGCCAACATTTGACATTGCACATTTGCTTTCTGGCCTAATGCTAGCCTGGAACCAGTGGGGTTGAGATTTTTTTTTTTTTCAGATGCATTCTTGTCTTGGGGTTCCTCTCCAAGAGGCTTGTTCACAAGTTCTGACGTTTATATAGCAGTATTTGTCTTTTTATAAATCATGTGTAGTTTCCTTCCAATACGGGATACCAATTTCTTATGTGGGGTGTACATATTTATCTCCCAGTCAGCAGTTTATTTTACCTTTCTTCCTGCAAGATATGAGTTGTTAAAGCAGTGCAACCTATGGATTCTTTCTTTACAGTTGGCAATGTTGAGCTTTGGCTGTATAGCTGTAAGACCACCCCTAAACAAGATCTTTTAAAACGGTAGTCTCTGAAGGCCTTTGGCCCCAAAACGTTCCCAAGGGGGTATGTGGGGTTTCATCTATTGCCTTCAAGGTGCAAAATCCCACTTAAAATGCTCTTAAGCATCATGACTGGAAAAAACCTGATCTAATAAAAGTTATCCTCTGCTTCAAAACCCGGAAACTGAAGCCCAGGAGCCAGGCTCACAACCTGCTTCTTCAAAGCACTCTTGAATCTCACCGCAGAACGTAGTTAACCGGTGTTTAGAAACTAGGCCGGTCCACAGACGCTGCGGGAGGGCTGTGTGGGGCCCAGAACGGCTTCCCCGGAGCGGAGAGTTTGGGGGGGAGGGGGTCGGGCCACCTCCCCGGGGCGGGGTGAGGGGTCGGGGAGGTCACAGCACTCCACTCCAGGCTCCAAGCCGCCGGCGATGAGACTCAGCACAGCCCGCACCGCCGGCGCCGAGCGCCAAAAACCCGCGCAGGCGCGGAAGGCCGCAGCAGCTCGGAGGCGGCACCGCGCGGCGGAAGTGGAAGCAGACGGGTACGATTCAATTGTCTTGTACTGTAGTGTTCTCATGTCCTCTCCCACATGGTCTAGCGGTTAGGATTCCTGGTTTTCACCCAGGCGGCCCGGGTTCGACTCCCGGTGTGGGAAAGAAAGACTCTTTTAGAGTTAAGAAATTCACCGTCAAGTAAATTGAGATTCTTCTTAACAAGAAGACTCGATATAATTGAAAGGTGCAATTCCCTGAAGGGGAGCGGTGAGCTTGAAAATCCACCTTGTAATTTGTAACACAGGAAATGCTGCTTGTGTAAGCAGTATCTCTATTTTTCTCCATGATATAAAATTTATTTAAAATATGTTTATTGGTCAAACTCTATTAAACAAAGGAATTCTCTTATTTTCCTCCCAGCATTATTGACATTATATAGCTTATAATTGATATTATAATGCTGTGTAAGTTTAAGGTGTACAACATGATGTTTTGATACACATATTGTGAAATGATTATCACAATAGGGTTAATTAACACCTCGATCACCTCACTTAATTATATAATCAGCATATATTTTATACAGGGAATTCACTGCTCTCTTCTCCCACTAAGTGTTTCTGTCAGGAGGATAGACAGCTGGCCAGGACGAGATGAGAAAAGACCCAGGAAAATTGATGTTTAATGACCAAGTTGGGAGGGAAGCAAGAATCTTCCTGAATCAGAAATCACTATGGCCTGAGAGAAAGAAATGTGAGGTCTCCAAATAGAAATACTGCTTTAGCAGAGATTTGCACAGGGATGTAGACAGCAAGGGAAGATCCTTTCACCTAACCAGCTTCCACAGAACATGACATGGGTTAATGAGGCATGGAATCAGCTTCCGGATCGAATTACACACATGGTTAGGTTGAAGTCAGCAAATTCAAATGTTCAAAGTGGAAAAAGCCTTGAAACCTTCTTAGCTTCTAGGCCATTTCCAGAATGAAAATAAAGTCTTTCTTTCTATGCATATGAAACTGAACAGGACCCCGTGGGGCCCTCCCGGATACAAAAAGCTTTTCCTTTTTGGCTTTTTACTTGCAGGATAAAGGATTCAGCCTCCTAGATCTTCTAGAATACCAAAGAGCAGATTCAAACATTACTAACCAGGGCAGTAAGGGAAAGCAGAAGCGTGTGCCTTTTGCACAGGTCAAATAGATGAATTAGGTGAACTCCGGGATTTGGGTGATGGACAGGGAGGCCTGGCGTGCTGCGATTCATGGGGTCGCAAAGAGTCGGACACGACTGAGCGACTGAACTGAACTGAACTGATGCCTGGGTGCTAAGTCACTTCAGTCAAGTCCCACTGTTTGGGACGCTACAGACTGTAGCCCACCAGGCTTCTCTGTTCAGGGGGATTCTCCAGGCAAGAATACTGGAGTGGTTTGGCGTGCCGTCCTCTAAGGGATCTTCCCAACCCAAGGACTGAACCCAGGTCTCTCACATTGCAAGCAGATTCTTTACCATGTGAGCCACCAGAGAAGCCCAAGAATACTGGAGTGGGTAGTTTATCCTTTCTCCAGCGGCTCTTCCTGACCCTGGAATCGAACTGGGCTTTCCTGCATTGCAGGTGGATTCTTTACCAGCTGAGCTACCTGGGAATATGACAGTACCTAGATATGACAGTACAGCTTCTGCTGCTGCTGCTAAGTCGCTTCAGTCCTGTCCGACTCTGTGCGACCCCATAGACAGCGGCCCACCAGGCTCCACCGTCCCTGGGATTCTCCAGGCAAGAACACTGGAGTGGGTTGCCATTTCCTTCTCCAATGCATGAAAGGGAAAAGTTGAAGTGAAGTCGCTCAGTCGTGTCTGACTCTTCACGACCCCATGGTCTGCAGCCTACCAGGCTCCTCTGTCCATGGGATTTTCCAGGCAAGAGTACTGGAGTGGGGTGCCATTGCATGCAAAGCTTTGTCGGTGGCACTAATCTCTAATTTTCTCTAAGATGCAGCATCACTTTTGGTTTACTATCTTCTTATGGGGAACTTCCAAAGGCTACCGTTTTGTCTTTCCTGATCATAGTAGCCCACACTCCAAGATTCAAGGGGCAATAGGATAATGTCAGTTGTCAAGTAGGAGGTTTGACTTTTGCATGACAGGATCAGGTACTTTCACAGATCCACTGGAACCACTTTGAAATAAACTTAGACCAAAACTTCATTTATTTCAAGCTCCAGTGAACAACACAAAAGTACTGGAGGAGCAGGAAGAACAAAAAACAACATTAATAATTCTGAGCTGCCTAACCATAGGAAGAGAAGAATGTCAAACCAAAGCCAGTGTAAGTTAACAGAACAAATGGCTATAGTTCCTCTAAAGAAGGGTTGGGGATGAATTTACAGTCTGTTCTTGTGACAGTGTCACAAGATGCTTCCTCTGGTGGACCCAGTCTATCCCTGCTTCAGTGGAAAGAGTCTGGGAACTGACTTGGCTCTTGGTACTAGGCCAGAGGCAATATTAATAAATTGCAGTGACTCAAGCAAAGTTTGTGGTCACCAAGCCTAGAGTTTCTTAGCTGTACATATCAAATAATAGTTCAGTAGATAGCCCATTTATTTCATTCCCAGGACACCACTGCCAGAGTCCTCTTGTTCCAGCACTGCTTCAGTAGCTGAGCTCACCTTTTGCCTGGCAGGTTTGCTTCTTGCAGTCTTGCCTTCTGGGATTCCATGATTCCCATTTAATCAGGAGCCCTCGTGACTTTTCTCAGGGGCCCTGGTCTGTGCAAGACTTCTACCAAAGGATTTTCAAGCAGCAAAAGCTCTCTTCATCAGTGCATTTCACAATCCCTTATGGAGGAAATATTATCTGGAACTCTTTGAGGGGCACAGTGGACGGACAGGTGTGTTCACATTTGATAAATCCTCAGGCCAAACTACAGGAAGGGAACACAGCCCCACCCATCAACATAAAGTTCAATTAAAGACTTACTGAGCACGGCCCCACCTATCAGAACAAGACCCAGATTCCTCCACAGCCAGTCCCTCCCATCAGGAAGCTTTCACAAGCCTCTTAACTTTATCCATCAGAGGACAGAGAGAGTGGAAACCACAGCTACAGAAAACTAACCAAACTGATCACCCGGATCACAGCCTTGTCTAACTCAATGAAACTGTGGGCTATGCCATTTAGGGCCACCCAAGATGGACAGGTCATGGTGAAGAGTTCTGACAAAATGTGGTCCACTGGAGAAGGGAATGGCAAACCACTGCAGTATTCTTGCTTTGAGAACCTCATGAACAGTATGAAAAGGCAAAAAGATAGGACACTGAAAGATGAACTCTCCAGGTTGGTAGGTACCCAATATGTTACTGAAGATCAGTGGAGAAATAACTCCAGAAAGAATAAACAGATAGAGCCCAAGTGAAAAAACGCTCAGCTGTGGATGTGACTGGTGATGGAAGTAAAGTCTGATGCTGTAAAGAACAATATTGCATAGGAACCTGGAATGTTAGGTAAATGAATCAAGGTAAATTGGAAGTGGTCAAACAGGAAATAGCCAGAGTGAATGTTGACATTTTAGGAATCAGAGAACTAAAATGGACTGGAATGAGGGAATTTAATTCAGATGACCTAAAATCTACTACTGTGGGCAAGAATTCCTTAGAAGAAATGGAGTAGCCCTCATAGTCAACAAAAGAGTCCTTGGGTACAATCTCAAGGACTGTACACCCAAGTACAGTACTTGGGTGCAATCTCAAAAACAACAGGATGATCTCTATTCATTTCCAAGCAAACCATTCAATATCATAGTAATCCAAGTCTATGCCACAACCACTAATGCCAAAGAAGTTGAAGTTGAATGGTTTTATGAAAGCCTACAAACCTCCAAGAACTAATACCAAAACAGAAAAAAATGATGTCCTTTTCATCAATAAGGGACTGGAATGAAAAAAGTAGGAAGTCAAGACATACCTGGAATAACAGGCAAGCTTGGCCTTGGAGTACAAAATGAAGCAGGGCAGAGGCTAACAGAGTTTTGCCAAGAGAACACACTGATCATAGCAAACACCCTCTTGCAATAATACAAAAGATGACTTTACTCATGGACATCACCAGATGATCAATACCAAAATCAAATTGATTATATTCTTTGCCACTGAAGATGGAGAAGCTCTATACAGCCAGCAAAAACAAAACCAGGAGCTGACTGTGACTCAGATCCTGAACTCCTTATTCCAAAATTCAGACTTAAATTGAAGAAAGTAGGGAAAACCACTAGACCATTCAGATATGACCTAAATCAAATCGCTTATATACTGGAAGTGACAAATAGATTCAAGGGATTAGATTTCATAGATGGAGTGCCTGAAGAACTATGGACAGAGGTTTGTGACATTGTACAGTGGGTGGTAATCAAAACCATCCCAAAGAAGAAGAAATGCAAAAAGGCAAAATAGTTGTCTGAGGAGGCCTCCTGAGTGAACTCCGACAGTTGGTGATGGACAGGGAGGCCTGGCGTACTGCGATTCATGGGGTCGCAAAGAGTCGGACATGATTGAGCGATTGAACTGAACTGAACTGAGGAAGCCTTACAAATTGGTGAGAAAAGAACTGAAAGGCAAAGGAGAAAAGGAAAAATATATCCATCTGAAAGCAGAGTTCAAAAATATCAAGGATAAAGAAAAAGCCTTCCTAGGTGATCAATGCAAAGAAATAGAGGAAAACAGTAGAATGGGAAAGACTAGAGATTTCTTTAAGAAAATTAGAGATACCAAGGTAACATTTCATACAAAGATGGGCACTATAAAGAACATTTGAAATGATATAAGCCTAACAGAAGCAGAAGATATTAAGATGAGGTGGCAAGAATACATAGGAGAACCATACAAAATAGTTCTTAATGACCCAGATAGCCACAGTGGTGTGATCACTCACCCAGAGCCAGACACCCTGGAGTGTGAGGTCAAGTGGGCCTTAGGAAGCATCACTGCAAACAAAGCTAGTGGAGGTAATACAATTCCAGTTGAGCTATTTTAAATCCTAAAAGATGATGCTGTGAAAGTGCTGCACTCATTATGCCAGCAAATTTGGGAAATTGAACAACAGGACTGGAAAAGGTTAGTTTTCAATCCCAAAGAATGTTCAAACTAGTGCACAATTGCACTCTTCTCACATGCTAGCAAAGTAATGCTCAAAATTCTCCAAGCTAGGCTTCAACAGTATGAACTGAGAACTTCCAGATATTTAAACTGGATACAGAAAAGGCAGAGGAGCCAGAGACCAGATTGACAACATCTGTTGGATCATAGAAAAAGCAAGAGAATTTTAGAAGAACATCTACTTCTTTTTCTGTGACTATGCTAAAGCCTTTGACTGTCTCAGTTCAGTTCAGTTCAATCGTTCAGTTGTGTCTGACTCTTTGTGACCCCATGGATTGCAGCACACCAGGTTTCCCTGTCTATTAGCAACTCCTGGGCCATGCTCAAACTCACATCCATCAAGTCAGTGACGCCATCCAACCGTCTCATCCTCTGTTGTCTCCTTTTCCTCCTGCCTTCAATCTTTCCTAGCATTGGGGTCATTTCCAATGAGTCAGTTCTTTGCATGAGGTGGCCAAAGTTTTGGAGCTTCAGCTTCAGCATCAGTACTTCTAATGAGTATTCAGGACTGATTTCCTTTAGGATTGACTGGTTTGATCTCCTGCAGAAGGAGGGACTCTCAAGAGTCCAGAGTTAAAAAGCACCAATTCTGTGGTGTTCATCTTTCTTTATGGTCCAACTCTCACATGCATACATGACTTCTGGAATAACCATAGCTTTGACTAGACAGATCTTTGCTGGCAAAGTAACATCTCTGCTTTTTAATATGCTGTCTAGGTTGGTCATAGCTTTTCTTCCAAAAAGCAAGCATGTTTTAATTTCTGGATTAAAAGATGGCTAGATCACAACAAACTATGGAAAATTCTTAAAGAGAATGGAATGCCAGATCAGCTTACCTGCCTCTTGAGAAATCAGTATGTAGGTCAAGAAGCAATAGTTAGAACTAGACATAGAACAACAGATTGGGAAATTGGGAAAACTGGGAAAGAAGTACCACAAGACTCTATATTGTCACCCTTCATATTTAACTTATATGCAGGACATCATGCAAAATGCAGACGGATGAAGCACAAGCTGGAATCAAGATTGCTAAGAGAAATATCAATAACCTCAGATATGCAGATGATACCACCCTTATGGCAGAAAGTGAAGAAGAACTAAAGAGCTTCTTGATGAAAGTGAAAGAGGAGAGTGAAAAAGCTTCATTAAAGCTCAGCGTTCAAAGAACAAGATCATGGCATCTGGTTCCATCACTTCATGGCAAATAAATGGGGACACAATGGAAACAGTGACAGACTTTATTTTCTTGGGCTCTAAAATCACTGCAGATGGTGACTGTGGCCATGAAATTAAAAGACACTTGCTCCTTGGAAGAAAAGCTATGACAAACCTAGACAGCATATTAAAAAACAGAGACAGTACTTTACAAACAATGATCCATCCCTCAAAGCTATGTAGTCATGTATGGATGTGAGAGTTGGACCATAAGGAAAGCTGAGCACTAAAGAATTGATGCTTTTGACCTGTGGTGTTGGAGAGGGCTCTTAAGAGTCCCTTGGACTACAAGGAGAGCAAACCAGTCAATCCTAAAGGAAATCAACCCTGAATATTCATTGGAAGGACTGATGCTGAAGCTGAAGCTCCAAAACTTTGGCTACCTAATGGGAAGAACTGACTCATTTGAAAAGACCTTGATGCTGGGAGAGATTGAAGGCAGGAGGAGAAGGGGATAACAGAGGATGAGATGGTTGGATGGCATCACTGACTCGATGGTCATGAATTTGAGCAAGCTCCAGGAGTTGGTGATGGACAGCCTGGTGTGCTGAAGTACATGGGGTCACAAAGAGTTGGACACTACTGAGTGACTGAACTGAACTGAACCCCAACATGACTATTTACCTAAGCCCTTAAACATGTTAATCTATCCTTTACTGTGGATGTATGGCTTTATAACCTCATTGAAGGTGGGTCACTGTTAATCTAGTTAACTAAACCAAGCAAACTTGGACTTATAGCCGTTCCTAGATTCCCAAACTAACAGAAAGATTCATATCAATGAGTTTCATTCCCAACATTATTTTATGTCTCCTTGGTCTAGTAATGTTAGGATCCATCATCCCCACACATATTCCTTACTTTCTTCTAATATAAACTGGTTTAATCTAACAACAAGCTGATTTTAGAAAAGGCAGAGGAACCAGAGATCAAATTGCCAACATCCGCTGGATCATGGAAAAAGCAAGAGAGTGCCAGAAAAACATCTATTTCTGCTTTATTGACTATGCCAAAGCCTTTGACAGTGTGGATCACAATAAACTGTGGAAAATTCTGAAAGAGATGGGAATACCAGACCACCTGACCTGCCTCTTGAGAAACCTATATGCAGGTCAAGAAGCAACAGTTAGAACTGGACATGGAACAACAGACAGGTTCCAAAGGAAAAGGAGTACGTCAAGGCTGTATACTGTTGCCCTGCTTATTTAACTTATATGCAGAGTACATCATGAGAAATGCTGGACTGGAAGAAGCACAAGCTGGACTCAAGATTGCCAGGAGAAATATCAATAACCTCAGACATGCAGATGACACCACATTTATGGCAGAAAGTGAAGAGGAACTAAAAAGCCTCTTGATGAAAGTAAAGGAGGAGAGTGAAAAAGTTGGCTTAAAGCTCAAAATTCAGAAAACGAAAATCATGGCATCTGGTCCCATCACTTCATGGGAAATAGATGGGGAAACAGTGGAAACAGTGTCAGACTTTATTTTTCTGGGCTCCAAAATCACTGCAGATGGCGACTGCAGCCATGAAATTAAAGGACTCTTACTCCTTGGAAGGAAAGTTATGACCAACCTAGATAGCATATTCAAAAGCAGAGACATTACTTTGCCAACAAAGGTTCGTCTAGTCAAGGCTATGATTTTTCCAGTGGTCATGTATGCATGTGAGAGTTGGACTGTGAAGAAGGCTGAGCACCGAAGAATTGATTCTTTTGGACTGTGGTGTTGGAGAAGACTGTTGAGAGTCCCTTAGACTGCAAGGAGATCCAACCAGTCCATTCTGAAGGAGATCAGCCCTGGGATTTCTTTGGAAGGAATGATGCTAAAGCTGAAACTCCAGGACTTTGGCCACCTCATGCGAAGAGTTGACTCATTGGAAAAGACTCTGATGCTGGGAGGGATTGGGGGGCAGGAGGAAAAGAGGACGACAGAGGATGAGATGGCTAGATGGCATCACCGACTTGATGGACGTGAGTTTGAGTAAACTCCGGGAGTTGGTGATGGACAGGGAGGCCTGGCATGCTGCAATTCATGGGGTCGCAAAGAGTCGGACACGACTGAGCGGCTGAACTGAACTGAACAATTATTAAACTATCTCATGTTGAGTCATATCCGACCTCCTGTGCTGGGCTGAGAGTGAATTCCAGTTTGGGATCTGAAAACTCAGTTTCCAGGTCCATGATAAAAGATCTCTAGTCCTCTGACCAATCTTGAATTGAGAGCTTAAGCCTACAGTAACTCATTTTCTTGATGTAACTCTCCAGTGCATTCAGAAACATCCAGCTCACTGTCACTGTAGTTGATTGAATACCTTACCTTCAATAGACGTATTATTCTAGGTAATGCCAGGTTATAATTTAAATAAATACGTTACTACTACATAGGTGAACTACCAGTATTTCATTTTCCACGATAATGAGGTCATTGTTATGCTTATGCCCAGGGAAAGATAATCAATGTCAAATTTTCATTTTTGAATTTCCTGAAATCACTGCTGTCTACAAATACTAGGTATGTGAATATCTAGCTCAACAATAGAAACACTTCAAAAATGTCTAATAGATGAAGGGATAGAGGAGCAAAGAGGAAGGAGGTGGCATTAGCAGATTTAGGAGGATCTTACTGCTGACATTTTGGAGTCTGCAGATAATACATCTGGAACGAGGCAGGCAGTTAAATCTGCAGTCACTCAGTCACTTGTGGTGGCTGCTACTGAAGTACATGGACAGCTCCTGTTACCTCTGTTGGAAATGCCAAAGACACTGGGGGCTGGGATCAATCGCCATTCTTGAGAAGAAGAAAAATTACCCCTCCCTCCTATCTTCCAAACTCCTGTCAGTGTTTCCAAGTGACTGAATCTAATCAGAAGCCAGCTGGCCAGGAATACTGGAAATGCTTGTAGGTTTACAGCCCGCTGCAATACAGAGCAGATGAAATAGGCCCAGAGTTTACCATACTTAACTTTGCCACTTGTTTAGCTGACAGTCATCTCTGAAACTAGAGGCTTTGAATTTGAGCTTACATAACAAAGCGCTCCCAACACATACTTGCTAAGAAACAACTATATTCTTTGCTCATGATTTAGGAAAGGCTCAGCAATACAGTTTTCCTGTTTCACATGACACCTGCCAGTCAGTCACTCCCTTGGCCGGATTTAGCTGGTGGTTAGGCTGGGCTGAGGCCAGGACTTCACAACATGGCATCTTTCTCCGGTGCCTCTACACATGCTGTGAGCTTCTTATGCATGGTGATCTCAAGGCAGTTTCACTTTTTACATGGTCGCTGATTTCCAAAAGAAAGGATTGGGAATGACCACTCCAAACCTAAGTGAGAACTGGCTTAGTGTCACTTCCGCTATATTCTTTCCATCAGCACAGTCCCAGATCAGCTCAGATTAGGAAGAGGAGAAATAGACATCCCCCCTCAGCGGAGGAGAAGCACACATTTATGCAGAAAGAAGAAATAATGGTGGCTGTAACATCTAGAAATGTCTTGGTCTTGTTTTCAACTTTCAACCAAACCTAACCCGGAATTTCTCAGAATTGTCTCCCACAGTCCTCTCTCTAGGCCCTGATCTCCTTTCCCACTTTGCCTCTAAGGTCTTGTGCAGATATGAACAATGCCTTGATTTGAAGCCTCAGTAAAGGATGCTCCATTTTTGCTGAGAAAACAAAATGCTCATTAAAAAAAAAAAAAAAAAAAAAAAAACCAGCAGTCAACCTTTTATAGAAGCCTGCTTTATTAAAAGGCATGAGTTCTTCCTAGTGCATCCTGAGGGAGGAGCAAAACAACTGAAATTATTTTGTGGCATATGACTTAATGTGGGACAGAATTGGCAATGACCCATTTTCCTAATATTTGCATAAACCACAAAAACCCTGGATTCTCACCAGCTAGTTTACTCTCACTACCTTTCATACTTTCCCTTATAGGGCTATACTTATTTCATGCTGTTTCACTTTTTTATTAATAAAAATAAATTGTTCATGATAATGTATTAATGCATGCATGCTAAGTCACTTCAGTTGTGTCTGACTCTTTGCAATCCACCAGGCTCCTCTGTCCATGGGATTCTCCAGGCAAGAATACTGGAGTGGGTTGCCATGCCCTCCTCCAGGGGATCTTCCTGACTCAAGGATCAAACCCATATCTCAAATCTCTTATACATTGTTAGGCGGGTTCTTCACCACTAGCACCACCTGGAAAATCCAATGTATTAATTAAAAGCAAAAGTGGACGTAGCTCAGTCATGTCTAACTCTTTGTGACCTAGTATTCTGAGGCCAGAACACTGGAGTGTGTAGCCATTCCCTTCTCCAGGGGATCTTCCCAACCCAAGGATTGAACCCAGATCTTCTGCATTGCAAGTGGATTCTTTACCAGCTGAGCCACCAGGGAAGCTGGAATGTATTAATAAATCTTACCAATTACTTCAAAAGGATTTTTAAAACAAGACAAACAAGACTCAACATGGAGTTGCTTTTACTAAGCCCCACTTCCGTAAACTGAGACAATTACAATTTCTGCTCTCCGAAGAGCAGAATCTTAAACCAGTCAACAGGGAATTGCTGATCCACACCAGTGAAGTCATCTGCCAGTTTAACCCCTGTCATTCTTTTAAGGAAAATAACCTTGCAATAACCAATCTTCTTTTCTGGGAAGTATTACTTCCGTGTCCCTCTCGCTTCTGCCTATAAAAGTTTTCTTAATTTCATAACAACTCCTCAGAGCTCTTTTCTCTCTGCTAGATTGAATGCTGCTCAATTCATGAATTATCAAATAGAGACAGTGAGAGCTTAAAATTTACTCAGTTGAGTTTTGCTTTTCAAAAGGGGTTAATACTATATTCACATTAATATATAAATAAATATACAAGAAATATGTTAATCAAGAGAGGATACAAAAGCATAAATGTGTCCTGAGGGTTAAATTCTATTCCAAATCCCATGCTTGGGACTTTGATGACATAGGAGCTAAGCCCTGGAAGCAGAGCCTCTCTTGTAGACAGAGTCGAGCAGATGTGATGTTCCTGGGGTGGGGAGGGCACATTCTGAGCTCCTCATGTGCTCCAGAGACAATTATCAAGCTCATTGAGCTTGATCCTTGAGTTTGATCACGGGTCAGGAAGATCATGGGTCAGGAAGATCCCCTGGAGGAGAGAATAGCAACCCACTCCAGTATTCTTGCCTGGAGAATCCCATGGACAGAGGAGCCTGGTGGGTTGCAAAGAGTCAGACACCCTAAGGCCTATGGGAGTGTAAGGCTAAAAACTCATCCACTTAGCCAGGTGTTGTGGACAGCCCAGAGAATTTGATCCAGTTCTTACTCTTCAGGATGTTTTTTTATGATGTAGTTGTTAGAGAGAAAAACTTGAATGTCCATAACGTATCCATTGACTCCTGATTCACCTATGTAGAAAAACCTGAGAGCATCTTTCTTACTGATTTTCACTCAGTCTACATCTACTCAGCTATGATGTTCCCTTGATCTTGAGATAGGAAATTGATGGGCTACAGGTTAGGCATTTACAATTGGCCTCGTATTTACATTTTATGGGGCATGAAGAACTGGGCTTCAGGCTGGATATTTATAATCAGCCTCTAGTTTGCCCTCCAAAATGGAAGTAACAATGATATGAGATAAATAGTCACCTTAATATAATGCAAACACCTTAATGTAATAGTCATGGTGAGGGCAAGGAGCTGCAAAATCCTCTGTGAGTAAAGGATTGTGGGATCTCCTCTCCTCTCTCTTTTGGCACAAGGAAGAGGCTGAACATGCACAGAAAGGCTCCTCATTGTCAAAAGTCAGAGGTAAGGCCAGACCATGAGTCTTACTTCACCCAGAAGCCTTTACTTTGAAATCCATCTTGGCTGAGGGGGTGCGTGCACACCCCAGGGGAGGGTCCCATGATAGGTCAGATATGGAAAAAGAAACCAGATACCTGGCCTGAAGAAAGGCAAAGACAGGAAGAACTGACCTATATAAATGATTAGCCGCCTCTTTACTGCACTCCTTCTCACTAAGGGAGATGTCCACATCCTTTCTCTCCAGGTGTGTATTTTTGCCCTGTTTCCATCTTAACTAAACAAACAACTTCTCTATGTACTCTCCCACTTGTTGCTGTACTGTGTCTCTAATAATAAAGTTTGTACCTACATTTACAGTTTCTGCCTCTGTGATAAATGCATGTTTCACTGTGGACAAAGATCCGGGGAAAAATAGCTCTAGCCTCTAGCCCTTGCTGATCTGGTGGCTAGGATCCCTGGTTCTAATCCAGCTTCAATTCCCTGTTTAATTCCTGGGCAGGGAATTAAGATCCTGCTTCATGCCACTGCTCACTGCTGCTCAGAGATCAACTTGACCTTCTAAAGAGGCCCCAGTGATCCCCTGCCCTCCTTCCTCACTACCATGGCCTTGATTCTGAGCCCAAACCTCCCACCAAATGGGTCTACAGCCTCCCATTAGCTTTTGCAGGCGTTCAGTAGGGGAACATCCAGATTGGAATGACATCAGGTGGCAGCCCCTGACAAATCCTCCTTGACATTCCACTTTTGTATCTATGATGATGCCTTGAACGGAGACATCATGGCAGAAATCATGATTCTACAAACTCAGTGTGCACTTGTCTTTCCTTCGACCAGAGACACCAAGTATGGCCCAGAAAGAGGCTTCCAAATGAGGGCACCCAGAGTAGGTATAAGCAGATATGCCCAAGAACGCTGGAGGGAGCCAGTGCCTGACAACAACTCCCAGACTGCCAGCCCTGCCTGTCCAAGTCTGGCGGGGAGGGCAGTTTCCCGGGAGGCCTCCAGGAACAGCCTTGGGCTTGACTGTGGTTGAGCCTCATAAATCACAGAAGTGTTTGGCCTGGAGCCAGATTACTCCTTGACTTTTTTCAGGACTCAATTGAGAAACTTGAGGGCTACCCTGTCCTAGGTCTGAATAGGTCAGACTTTGAGGAGTTGTGACAAAACTGGTCCATTAGTCTGAGTCAACAACCAATCAATGCCAAAATCAAGGTTATGCCACGCAGACGACCAGGCCTGCCTGGATGGTGGGAAGTGTTGCTGAGCAAAAGCTAGTGTACCATTTGGGCAGAAAGCCCAACTCTGACAGTGGAAGTCTGCAGTAAAGTAAAGTACTTTACTTTCAAGGCTCCAAGCAAGAGAGTGGGAGAAAATCTCAGATTCACTGCAACTTGGCCTTTGAGTTGGAAGTGTTTTTAAAGGGAAGAACAAAGAGGCTGGAATCAACCATTGTCTGAGACATTTCTCTGACATTTCTTGGTCATAGTTTTGAGGGTCAGGATGTCTCTAGTTTCTGAATCTCTGGCTAGGAGGTCCATGGCTGGGAAGGAAGGCAGTATTGTGAACTCATCTTGCCCTGGTGAAACACACTGAGTTTGTACATTAATGATGATGTCAACAACAACAATTTTAGCACATCGGTGATGTTATCAACAACAGCAATCTGAGTCATCTGATTCTGGTTGATTAATATCCAGTCAGCACACAATTGAGATCTGAGGGCACAAGAAAGGGATTGAGGTCATCATAGACTTAGCAAGGGAACTCAGTTTTAGGGGGACCCAGTTTCAAAAGTAGCCATGAGTTCCAACTGTCACTAGGCCAGAGTAAGAGGTCTCATTAAGGGCTACTTTAGAAAGTCAGTTCTCCTTGCAGTTCTGAATGAATCTCTTACCTTGCCCTGGGTCATTTCAGGCACCTCACAACTCTAACAAGGAAGCTGAATCTGACCTGAAGGTCTGAACACTTTGCCGGGCTGGGTGTCTGACAGGTGGCATGTACACACAAGGAGTGCAGTCCAAGTTATCCAGAGAGAAGAGGGTGAGGATGGTGCACGGGGCCAGGTAAGCAGCTGTTTCCTAGCCACTTGGACCCCGACATGGGCCGCAAGCACAGGCCTGAGCTGAGCCCACTTCCCGGCAGGGGAGAGGGTGGTGCTGAGGCTCTGGGGCTGCTTCCTGCCTTCAGTGGTCCTGACAGGTCAGGCATCAGCCCCCCTGCAGGAGGGAAGGGTTTGTCCCACTCTACGTCCGTCTCCCTTGCTAGCTTTAGTAAGTTGCCTCCGGAGGGTGTCTCTGTCACCTAGGTCCCAGCCGCTTCCTCCAGTGGTGTTTATGGGCACCAGGGACCTGCTTAGGGTCACTAGACTCACAAGTGTTACCAAACTCAGGTCCATCTGCTCGCCACCCAAAAATCAATACTCGAGAGGCCAATGTTGGTAGAAAGGAAAGGTTGCTATATTCAGGAGGCCAGTACCTGGGGGAAGAGGCAGATTCATGTCCAAATCCTGTCTCCCCACTGCCAATCAGTGAGAAAGAGCTTAAAGGGGAATTTCAGGGGTTTATATGTGGAAGGAGGGGGTACAGGAAGGACAGAACAGGGAGCTCTGATGTCATCTCGAAATTAGCCACGTGGTGGTCTGATTAGTGTCATCTTCTTTTAAGTAGTTAACCTTGAGTTCCAGGGTTGACATTTTCCCTTTTCCTTGGGGCCAGTTCTCAGATTTATGGCAGCTTGTGTCATGGCTACAGTCTGGTCATCGTGTTGTTAACTTCTTCCACCTGGTGGGGGCTTCAGTATCTGCAAAACAGCTCAAAGGATATAGCTCAGAACACTATAACCATTGTGGGGAAATTAAAGGTTCTTGACTTTGTTTAATGACTAAATATTTTTGATCCTGTTTGACTGCTTTCCTTTGCTTCTGCATTTTTTCACTCCTCAAATTAAGCTTGTTCTTTGGCTAAAGTTTCTCTACAGACAAAAGGTAGTTTGAGGACGTGAGTGTGTGGAAGGTAGGGAGGGATCTGTCCTGGGAAGTTCCCACAGGTGAACATTTCACAGGGACCCACCTCCCTTTACTGCTACTGCTAAGTCACTTCAGTTGTGTCCGACTCTGTGTGACCCCATAGACGGCAGCCCACCAGGCTCCCCCGTCCCTGGGATTCTCCAGGCAAGAACACTGGAGTGGGTTGCCATTTCCTTCTCCAATGTGTGAAAGTGAAGTCACTCAGTCATGTCCGACTCTTAGCGACTCCATGGACTGCAGCCTACCAGGCTCCTCCGTCTATGGCATTTTCCAGGCAAGAGTACTGGAGTGGGGCTTCCCAAGTGGTGCTAGTGGTAAAGAACCCATCTGCCAATACAGGAGATGCAGGTTCAATCCCTGGGCCAGGAAGATCCCCTGGAGAAGAAAATGGCAACCCACTCCAGTATTCTTGCCTGGAGAATTCAATGGAGAGAGGAGCCTGGCAGGCTACAGTCCATAGGGCTGCAAAGAATTGGACACAACTGAAGCAACTTAGCATGAACACACCTCCCTTTGACCATAGCTGGTACCACTGACCAGATGCCTTAAGCAGTGGTTCAAGAACTATTTCCCCAGCTCTCTCTGACTCTGTCCATTGAATCTCTGATCCTGCCTCTTGGAGCTCAGCTAGGGAGTCAGGCACTAAAGAGATGGATCAAAGGTCCCTCACATGGGCAGAGTCTGTTAGGTCTTCCTAAGGCCCACTGGCGATGTGCTGTCATATCCACAGATTCTAGAAAGTGGTCCACGAGCATCCTCCACAAGGCCCCACAGACTCTAGCCGTTCTTCAGGTCCAGGATGGCAGCATGCTCACTCAGCTTCCCTGCTCGCTGCAGCAGCTTCTCAGGAATTCAGCTGAGGTGGCTTGTTTTCTGGATCTGTAGTCTGGAAACAGAAAGAGAGAAATGGAAATGGAGGTAGTAGGAATCAGTTCTATGTCTACTTCAAAAAGCTTCTGCCATAATCTGAACATTGTCAAGTTTTTCACTCTAACACATCTAGGGAAGATACTCCTGTTGGTGATGACAGCTATGATGAGAGGATGAGTGGGCATGGGGATGCTGAGATATCTGGGAAAGGAGACTTGAAAATATCACCAGCAAGTTTGGTCATGCCTCCTGCAGGGGACAAGTTCTGCTCCCCTCTAGGAATCACTGTCACTGAGAGATGCCTGCCCTACTACTGCCAAGTCATGTATCGTAGCTTGTGTGGGAGTAACAGCTGGGGGTGGGGGCTGGAACTCAATGGGACAAACACGGGGGCAGCAGTGGACCAGGTATCCTGTGGTTGGCATCCCACTACCTGCTGGAGGTGGACAATGCAGGGGCCTGCTCATCCCACTTGCACCTCGCTTGTTCTCTTTGGTTGTGGGAGATTCAAATGCACACTGAGTCTGTAAAGAGTCATGGTTTCTGCCTTGATGGCTCCATTCAAGGCGTCATCATAGATACAGAAGTGAAAAGCCATGGAGGATTTGTCAGGGGCTGCCACCTGATGTCATTCCAGTCCCAACGTCCCCTACTGAATGCATACTAACGCCAACAGGAGGCTGATGATCTTCTAGGTGGGAGGTTTGGGGCTTGGGGCTAAGGCTGTGGCAGTGAGAAGGGGAGCAGGTGGCCACTGGGGGATCTTTAGAAGGTCAGATCAAGGGAGCATCACCATTGCATCCGTGAGGGGCACATTCCCCACTCCATGCCTCGGGCATTCTTGTGGCTGGACTAAGACTAACACAAGATGGATTAACAGGAGAAAAAGAAACATTTTAACTCAAGCCCATGGAGGTCTCATAGAAGTGAAATCTAAGTAGTAGAGAAACTGGACAGATTTTATATTTTTTAGACAAAGAAACAATAAATTTGTGAGGAACTGACAGAACAGAGGACCTTGGGCTTTGAGTGCTTAGTTGGTGAAGAATCTAAGCAGTTTGGACTTGGGGTAGTAAAGTGAATAAATAAGGAGGTTTGTCTCTATAGACTGCTCAGTGTGAACTCTAATCTCTGGCTCTAGGGGTGTCCTTTTACCTCTAGATGCAGGGAGAGAACTTTCACGTGAGATCCAGGTCCTGCTGAGACAGAAAGGAAGGTCAGAGTGTATCTCTTGCATTGGTCATTCATTTCATAAGTTATTTTCATTCAAAATGATCAATATGCCATTGAGGCACTTTTTATGGCAGCGTCCCCTGGGCCCCAACAATTGATTAGATGAAAAGTTCTCCTGTTACTCATACACAGGAAATTATAAGGAAAGGCATGGCACAGTGCCTCGGCTGAGACCCCTTTGTGGGAAATAGGGCAGAGGGGAGGCTTGAAACACTTTTCTCCAACTCAGGATCCAGTGCTTTTCCAATCCTGGCAATACTTTCTCTCCCACCTCCATGGCCATTCCTTTTCAGTGCTCCCCCTAGCAGTGAAGTGATCACACCTGTTACGTATGTATGTGCAGACCCACCTGGCCCTTAGCAGGCTTGCCAGAGAAAATGGGAGATGGGGAAGGTGCACTTTTCTCTGATAGGATCACAGCCAGTGATTAAAGGCTTGAGCATTATTCCCCTGGTGACATTACTTAACCAGTTTCTCTGACACATGGTAGCCCAGCTCTCTCCAGTTCAGTTGAGCCCCTGACAAGGAACAGGTCCCAACATAAGCCAACCAGCTGCACCCAGAACAGCCTGCCACCCTCAAAACTGAGCCAAGAGCTCCACACAGCAGGCAGTGGTCTACTGGAGAACTGAGAAGGCAACAAACACCTGATGCTGAAAACTCAGCCTCTATGCATGGGTTCTGAATCAAATCTCAGAGGCAGATGTTGGGTGAAGTAGAAAAGAGTAGCTTAATTGTTTTGCCAGGCAAAGGGGGAAACAGCACGCTCATGCCTCCCAAAACTGAGTATCCAACTCAGAAGGATTTGGTGAGGGGTTTGATAGCTCAGATGGTAAAGAATCCACCTATAATGCAGGAGACCCCAGTTTGATTCCTGGGTCAGGAAGATCCCCTGGAGAAGGGAAAGGCTGCCCACTCCAGTATTCTGGCCTGGAGAATTCCATGGACCGTAAAGTCCATGGGGTCACAAAGAATCAGACAGGACTGAGTGACTTTCACTTTATAGCAGTGGCTCAAGGGCACAGTTGCTGATGAGAATCAGGGTGTGTGCAGGGCCTTCACTCCTGTAATTTGGCCTCAGGTAGTCTCCTAATCTACGCACGTCCAAGGAGCAGTGGCTGCGCTGCTGCAGGAGGGCAGAGAGGAGCTACTCCACGTTCAAGGTCAGAAGGGGTGGTGGTGAGGAGATACCCCTCGTCCAAGGTAAGGATAAGCAGCTGCACTTTGCTGGAGCAGCCGTGAAAAGATACCCCACGTCCAAGGTAAGACAAATGCAAGTAAGACGGTAGGTGTTGCGAGAGGGCATCAGAAGGCAGACACACTTAAACCATAATCACAGAAAACTAGCCAATCTGATCACATGGACCACAGCCTTGTCTAACTCAATGAAACTAAGCCATACCCTGTGGGGCCACCTGAGATGGGCAGGTCATGGTGGAGAGGTCTGACAGAATGTGGTCCACTGGAGAAGGGAATGGCAAACCACTTCAGTATTCTTGCCTTGAGAACCCCATGAACAGTATGAAAAGGCAAAGTGATAGGATACTGAAAGAGAAACTCCCCAGGTCGGTAGGTACCCAATATGCTACTGGAGATCAGTAGAGAAATAACTCCAGAAAGAATGAAGGGATGGAGCCAAAGCAAAAACAATACCCAGTTGTGGATGTGACTGGTGATACAAGCAAGGTGCAACGCTGTAAAGAGCGATATTGCATAGGAACCTGGAATGTCAGGTCGATGAATCAAGGCAAATTGGAAGTGGTCAAACAGCAGATGGCAAGAGTGAAAATCGACATTCTAGGAATCAGTGAACTAAAATGGACTCAAATGAGTGAATTTAACTCAGGTGACCATTAAATCTACTACTGTGGGCAGGAATCCCTTAGAAGAAATGGAGTAATCATCATGGTCAACAAAAGAGTCCAAAATGCAGTACTTGGATGTAATCTCAAAAATGACAGAATGATCTCTGTTCGTTTCCAAGGCAAACCATTCAATATCACAGTAATCCAAGTCTATGCCCCAACCAGTAACACTAAAGAAGCTGAAGTTGAATGGTTCTATGAAGACCTCCAAGACCTTTTAGAACTAACACCCAAAAAAGATGTCCTTTTCATTATAGGGGACTGGAACGCAAAAGTAGAAAGTCAAGAAACACCTGGAGTAAGAGGCAAATTTGGCCTTGGAGTATGGAATGAAGCAGAGTAAAGGCTAGTAGAGTTTTGCCAAGAGAACAAACGGGTTATAGCAAATACTATTTTCCAACAACACAAGAGAAGACTCTATACATGGACATCACCAGATGGTCAACACCGAAATCAGATTGATTATATTCTTTGCAGCCAAAGATGGAGAAGCTCTATACAGTCAGCAAAAACAAGACCGGGAGCTGAGTGTGGCTCAGATCATGAACTCCTTATTGCCAAATTCAGACTTAAATTGAAGAAAGTAGGGGAAACCACTAGACCTTTCAGGTATGACCTAAATCAAATCCCTTATGATTATACAGTGGAAGTGAGAAATAGATTTAAGGGACTAGATCTGACAGACAGAGTGCCTGATGAACTATGGACGGAGGTTTGTGACATTGTACAGGACACAGGGATGAAGACCATCTACATGGAAAAGAAATGCAAAAAAGCAAAATGGCTGTCTGAGGAGGCCTTACAAATAGCTGTGAAAAAAAGAGAAGCGAAAAGCAAAGGGGAAAAGGAAAGATATAAGCATCTGAATGCAGAGTTCCAAAGAATAGCAAGGAGAGATAAGAAAGCCTTCCTCAACGATCAATGCAAAGAAATAGAGGAAAACAACAGAATGAGAAAGACCAGAGATTTCTTCAAGAAAATTAGAGATACTAAGGGAACATTTCATGCAAAGATGGGCTCAATAAAGGACAGAAATGGTATGGACCTAACACAAGCAGAAGATATTAAGAAGAGGTGGCAAGAAGACACAGAAGAAATGTACAAAAAAGATCTTCATGACCCAGATAATCATGATGGTGTGATCACTGACCTAGAGCCAGACATCCTGGAATGTGAAGTCAAGTGGGCCTTAGAAAGCATCACTATGAACAAAGCTAGAGGAGGTGATGGAATTCCAGTTGAGCTATTCCAAATCCTGAAAGATGACACTGTGAAAGTGCTGCACTCAATATGCCAGCCAATTTAGAAAACTCAGCAGTGGCCACAGGACTGGAAAAGTTCAGTTTTCATTCCGATCCCAAAGAAAGGCAATGCCAAAGACTGCTCAAACTACTGCACAATTGCACTCATCTAACACGCTAGTAAAGTACTGCTCAAAATTCTCCAAGCCAGGCTTCAGAAATACGTGAACTGTGAACTTCCAGATGTTCAAGCTGGTTTTAGAAAAGGTAGAGGAACCAGAGATCAAATTGCCAACATCTGCTGGATCATCGAAAAAGCAAGAGAGCTCCAGAAAAACATCTATTTCTGCTTTATTGACTGACTATGGCAAAGCCTTTGACTGTGTGGATCACAATAAACTGTGGAAAATTCTGAAAGAGATGGGAATACCAGACCACCTGACCTGCCTCTTGAGAAACCTCTATGCAGGTAAGGAAGCAACAGTTCAGACTGGACATGGAACAACAGACTGGTTCCAAATAGGAAAAGGAGTATGTCAAGGCTATATATTGTCACCCTGCTTATTTAACTTATATGCAGAGTACATCGTCAGAAACACTGGGATGGAAGAAGCACAAGCTGGACTCAAGATTGCCGGGAGAAATATCAATAACCTCAGATGTGCAGATGACATCACCCTTATGGAAAGTGAAGAGGAACTAAAAAGCCTCTTGATGAAAGTGAAAGACGAGAGTGAAAAAGTTGGCTTAAAGCTCAACATTTAGAAAACGAAGATCATGGCACCTGGTCCCATCACTTCATGGGAAATAGATGGGAAAACAGTGGAAACAGTGTCAGACTTTATTTGGGGGGGCTCCAAAATCACTGCAGATGATGAGTGCAGCCATGAAATTAAAAGATGCTTACTCCTTGGAAGGAAAATGATGACCAACCTAGATAGCATATTCAAAAACAGAGACATTACTTTGCCAACAAAGGTCGGTCTAGTCAAGGCTATGGTTTTTCCTGTGGTCATGTATGGATGTGACAGTTGGACTGTAAAGAAAGCTGAATGCCGAAGAAGATGCTTTTGAACTGTGGTGTTGGAGAAGACTCTTGAGAGTCCCTTGGACTGCAAGGAGATCCAACAAGTCCATTCTAAAGGAGATCAATCCTGGGTGTTCTTTGTAAGGAATGATGCTAAAGCTGAAACTCCAATACTTTGGCCACCTCATGTGAAGAATTGACTCATTGGAAAAGGCTTTTTGATGCTGGGAGGGATTGGGGTCAGGAGTAGAAGGGGACGACAGAGGATGAGATGGCTGGATGGCGTCACCAACTCGATGGATGTGAGTTTGAATGAACTCCGGGAGCTGATGATGGACAGGGAGGCCTGGTGTGCTGCAATTCATGGGTTCGCAAAGAGTCGGACATGAATGAGTGACTGAACTGAACTGAGTCTCCCAATCTTGTTGAGCTTCTCTGGCTCCTTTAATCAGAACTCAGGAGGTTTGTTCTGGAATGAAGAATGTTCACATCTTCCATTTGTTGGGGCTTTAGTTCTGAAACAGCTCAAAGATGCTGTTGTGTATATCCCTTGAGGTGGAACCAGGACCGTGCCCCAAGGCTTATTATGTTTTGGCTACTGCTTCCATGTCTCTGCAACTCTTTCCTTTCCTGATTAATAGCTGTTAACAGCTATTTAACCTGTCTTCTGGAACTCAGTGAAGGCCACAGAGGCTGAACGCTCTTCCCTACAAAGAAGAATCAGTGGACACAGGAAGGCTTTTATGCCCAGGAGTTCCACAGTGTCCTGCTTCATTTCATACCCCATGCCTCTAAGCTGATCAGTCTTTCACTTCTGAGACTGAATAAGACAAAACCAGTCCATGGTTTGTAACAGAACACCCTGAAAGGAGAATAATAACATCACCTGAAGGACTTAGAGAGATAGTGGGCCCCTGAAAATGGATTTTGGAACCACAAACTCAGCTAGACAAACTCAGCCTGAAAACGTGTCCAAAACTATATGACATTTATGAAACAAGGGCAGTAATGCCTGAGAACAGCCTGAGATAAAAAGTATGTGAAGAAAGAAAATGTTAAAAATTAAGCATAGTGCCAAATGCAGAATGAAAAGCCTTGTGAGGGAGGAAAAAGCAGACTTGTCACTCCAGAAAATGGAATCAGCTATGTACATGTAAAATTAAAGCTTCTCTCAGAAATAGGGCAACAAACGTCAATAGGATCACTCAGACGCCAGTGCTAACAGGAAAGTGAGCTGGGAGTTAAGAAAGACTAGCTTTTCGTGAAGCAGAAACTATAGAAAGTCGAAGTAAAATAAAAATCAAAGAAATAATTAAAAACAAACAGGGTCAATGCTCACTGACCTAAAAGCAAAAAGGATGAAAAAACACACCCATGTTCCACCAAGCCTTATTGTTAGCCCAAAACTTAGCTCACTTCTTGGTGGGTGCCAAGCCAAAAGACACGACCAAGCCAAAGATCAAGAAAAGGAAGGATTTGTTACTTGCAGCAAAGTAAGGAAAACAATGGGGATCTTTCCCAAAGCAGAATATTCCTGAACAGTCCAACTGGGGAAGGCTAAGCTAAGGGAATTCCAGCAGATCTACTTAAAATCCTAAAAGATGATGCTATTAAAGTGCTGCACTCAGTATTTCAGCAAATTTGGAAAAATTTCCAGCAGTGGTCACAGGACAGGAAAAGGTCAACCCTCATCCCAATTCCCAAGAGGGACAAAACTAAAGAATGTTCAAACCACTGAACAATTTATGCATCTCCATACTAGTTAGGTTATGCTCAAAATCATCCAAGCTAGACTTCAGTTCAGTTCAGTTCAGTCACTCAGTTCTGTCCAAGTCTTTGCAACCCCATGAACCACAGCACGCCAGGCCTCCCTGTCCCTAACCAACTCCCAGAGTCCACCCAAACCCATGTCCATTGAGTGATGCCATCCAACAGTCTCATCCTCTGTCGTCCCCTTCTCCTCCTGCCCTCAATCTTTCCCAGCATGAGGGTCTTTTCAAATGAGTCAGCTCTTCGCATCAGGTGGCCAAAGTATTGGAGTTTCAGCTTCAACATCAGTCCTTCCAATGAACACCCAGGACTGATCTCCTTTAGGATGGACCAGCTGGATCTCCTTGCAATCCAAGGAACTCTAAGAGTCTTCTCCAACACCACACTTCAAAAGCATCAATTCTTTGGTGCTCAGCTTTCTTTATAATCCAACTCTAACATCCATACATGACCATGGGAAAAACAATAGCCTTGATTAGATGGACCTTTGTTGGCAAAGTAATGTCTCTGCTTTTGAATATGCTTTCTAGGTGGGTCATAACTTTCCTTCCAAGGAGTAAGCGTCTTTTAATTTCATGGCTGCAATCACCATCTGCAGTGATTTTAGAGCCCAGAAAAATAAAGTCAGCCACTGTTTCCACTGTTTCCCCATCTATTTGCCATGAAGTGATGGGATTGAAAGCCATGATCTTAGTTTTCTGAATGTTGAGCTTAAGCCAACTTTTTCACTCTCCTCTTTCACTTTCATCAAGAGGTTTTTTAGTTCTTCACTTTCTGTCATAAGGGTGGTGTCATCTGCATATCTGAGGTTATTGATAATTCCCCTGGCAATCTTGATTCCAGCTTGTGCTTCCTCCAGCCCAGCGTTTCTCATGATGTACTCTGCATGTAAGTTAAATAAGCAGAGTGACAATATACAGCCTTGACGTATTCCTTTTCCTGTTTGAAACCAGTCTGTTGTTCCATGTCCAGTTCTAACTGTTGCTTCCTGACCTGCATACAGATTTCTCCAGAGGCAGGTCAGGTGGTCTGGTATTTCCATCTCTTTCAGAATTTTCCACAGTATTGGAAATTTATTGGATCCACATAGTCAAAGTCTTTGATATAGTTAATAAAGCAAAAATAGATGTTTTTCTGGAACTCTCCTGCTTTTTTGATGATCCAGCGGATGTTGGCAATTTGATCTCTGGTTCCTCTGCCTTTTCTAAAACCAGCTTGAACATCTAGAAGTTCATGGTTCACGTATTGCTGAAGCCTGGCTTGGAGACTTTTAAGCATTACTTTACTAGCATGTGAGATCAGTGCAATTGTGTGGTACTTTGAGCATTATTTGGCATTGCCTTTCTTTGGGATTGGAAGGAAAATCGACCTTTTCCAGTCCTGTGGCCACTGCTGAGTTTTCCAAATTTACTGGCATATTGAGTGCAGCACTTTCACAGCATCATCTTTCAGGATTTGAAATAACTCAACTGGAATTCCATCACCTCCCCTAGCTTTGTTCGTAGTAATGCTTCCTAAGGCCCACTTGACTTCACATTCTAAGATGTCTGGCTCTAGGTGAGTGATCATGCCATAGTGATTACCTAGGTCATGAAGATTTTTTTGTACAGTTCTTCTGTGTCTTCTTGCCACCTTTTCTTAATATCTTCTGCTTCTGTTAGGTCCATACCATTTCTGTCCTTTATCGAGCCCATCTTTGCATGAAATATTCCCTTGGTATCTTTAATTATCTTGAAGAGATCTCTAGTCTTTCCCATTCTGTTGTTTTCCTCTATTTCTTTGCATTGATCACTGAGGAAGGCTTTCTTATCTCTCCTTGCTATTCTTTGGAACTCTGCATTCAAATGGGTATATCTTTCTTTTTATCCTTTGCTTTTTAGCATTACATGAACCAAAAACTTCCAGATGTTCAAGCTGGTTTTAGAAAAGTCAGAGGAACCAGAGATCAAATTGCCACATTCACTGGATCATAGCGAAAGCAAGGGAACTCCAGAAAAAACATCTACCTCTGTTTTACTGACTACGCTAACGCCTTTGACTGGGTAGATCATAAGAAACTGTTGAAAACTCTTAAAAGATGGGAATATCAGAGCATCTTACCTGTCTCCTGAGAAACCTGTATGCAGGTCAAGAAGCAACAGTTGTAATTCCATATAGAAAGACTGCTTTAGGATTAGAAAGGAGTACAATAAGGCTGTTTATTGTCCCCATGTTTATTTGATTTATATGCAGAGCACATCATGTGAAATGTTGAGCTGGATAAGTTATAATCTGGAATCAAGATTGCTGGGAGAAATATCAACAACCTCAGACATATGGATGATACCACTCTAATGGAACAAAGCAAAGAGGAACTAAAGAGCCTCTTGATGAAAGTGAAAGAGGAGAGTGAAAAAGCTGGCTTTAAATCTCAGTATTTAAAAAAAAAAAAAAAAAAAAAAACTAAGATGATGGAATCCAGTCCCTTCACTTAATGGCAAAGAGAAGGGGAAAAGATGGAAGTAGTGACAGATTTCCTCTTCTTGGGCTCTAAAATCACTGTGGATGGTGACTGCAGCCATGAAATTAGAAGACAATTCCTTCTTGGCAGGAAAGCTATGACAAACCTAGACAGTGTGTTAAAAAGCAAAGGCATCACCTTGTCAACAAAAGTCTCTATAGTCAAGGTTATGGTCTTTCCAGTAGTCATATACAGATGACTCTCACAGAGCTGGACAAGAAAGAAGGCCGAATGCCAAAAAATATGGATGTTTTGAACTGTGGTGCTGGAGAAGACTCTTCAGAGTTCCTTGGACTGCAAGGAGATCCAACCAGTCCTTTCTGAAGGAAATCAGCCCTGGGATTTCTTTGGAAGGACTGATGCTAAAGCTGAAACTCCAGTACTTTGGCCACCTCATGCAAAGAGTTGACTCATTGGAAAAGACTCTGATGCTGGGAGGGATTGGGGGCAGGAGGAGAAGGGAACGACAGAGGATGAGATGGCTGGGTGGCATCACTGACTCGATGGATGTGAGTCTGAGTGAACTTCGGGAGTTGGTGATGGACAGGAAGGCCTGGCATGCTGCAATTCATGGGGTCCCAAAGAGTCAGACACGACTGAGCGACTGAACTGAACTGAACTGAACCTAGACAGCATATTAAAAAACAGAGACATTATTTGCTGACAAAGGTCTGTCTAGTCAAAGCTATGTTTTTTCCAGTAGTCATATATGGATGTGAGTATTGGACTATAAAGAAAGCTGAGTGCCAAAGAATTGATGCTTTTGAACTATGGTGTTGGAGAAGACTCTTGAGAGTCCCTTGGACAGCAAGAAGATCCAACAGGTCAATCCTAAAGGAAATCAATCCTCAATACTCATTGGAAGGACTGATGCTGAGACTGAAACTCCAACACTTTGGCCACCTGATGTGAAAAACTGACTCATTGGAAAAGACCCTGGGAAAGATTGGAGGCAGGAGGAGAAGGGGATGACAGAGGATGAGATGATTGGATGGCATCACCAACTCAATGGACATGAGTTTGAGCAAGCTCAGTGAGTTGGTGATGGACAGGGAAGCCTGGCGTGCTGCAGTCCATGGGGTCACAAAGAGTTGGTCAGGACTGAGTGACTGAACTGAACTGATAGACACTGAGAGGTGGTAAGGAGTACCCCCAAGTTGTGAATCGCAACAGTTTTTTTTTTATCCTTCCTTTAATCACATTATTTCTAACCAATCAATTTAAAGGTCAAGTGATACTTGACATCTTTATGGCTTCTCTTGATCCTTGGATTAAGTCATCACATTTTTCATGCCGTCTAGCCATTTTCCTATGGACCAGGTGTATGGGCCTAAGATCATTAGATCACCAATTTTCCCTGAAGCATATGGAACAGAATTTAATTACTGCCCTTCTGTGCATCTGAGTGTTGATACTTTATCAGACTAAAGACACAATCCAGGAATTCAAGACAATGGAACAGAAAACAAGACCAAGGTCTCAGAGGTCTACACTGACTGCCTAGTAATTTCTACCTCACAGCCATCTCATCCTCAAATCACATTACACCCTCCTCCTCCTACCCTCAAACTTTCCCAGCATCAGGGTCTTTTCCAATGAGTTACCTTTCCAATAAGGTGGCCAAAGTATTGGAGCATTCAGCATCAGTCTTACCTATGAATATTCAGGACTGATTTCCTTTACAATTGACTGTTTTGATCTCCTTATAGTCCAAAGGACTGTCAAGAGTCTTCTCCAACACCACAGTTCAAAAGCATCAATTCTTCAGTGTTCAGCTTTCTTTATGGTCCAACTGTCACGTCCATACATGATTATAGAAAAGCTATAGCTTTGACTAGATGGACCTTTGTCGGCAAAGCAATGTATCTGCTTTTTAATATGCTGCCTAGGTTGGTCATAGCTTTTCTTCCAAGGAGCAAGTGTCTTCTACTTTCGTGGCTGCAGTCACCTTCTGTAGTGATTTTGGAGCCCAAGAAAATAAAGTCTTTCACTGTTTACATTGTGTCTCCAATTATTTGCCATGAAGTCATGGGACCAGATGCCATGATCTTAGTTTTTTGAATGCTGAGTTTTAAGCCAGCTTTTTCACTCTCCTCTTTCACTTTCATCAAGAGGTTCTTTAGTTCCTCTTCACTTTCTGCCATAAGTCATCTGCATATCTGAGGTTATTGATATTTCTCCCTGAAATCTTGATTCCAGTTAGTGCTTCATCCAGTCTGCATGATGTACTCTGCATGTCAGTTAAATAAGCAGAGTAACAATATACAAATTTGAGGTACTCCTTTTCCAATTTGGAACCTGTTCATTGTTCCATGTCTGGTTCTAATTGTTTCTTCTTGACTTTGCCATTACCACCATTATCCCTACCATAGCTTGGCCTCAGACCAAGTACAGGCAGGGGACACAGCCCCACCCATCAACAGGAAGTTGAATTAAAATTTGCTGATCATGGCCCAAGCCATCAGAGTGAATCCCAGATTTCCCTACAGCTAGTCCTTCCCATCAGGAAGCTCCCACAAGCCTCTTATCTTTATCCATCTGAGGGCAGACAAACAACCACAGAAAACTAACCAAACTGATCACATGGATCACAACCTCATCTAGCTTAATGAAACTATGAGCCATGCTGTGTGGGCCACCCAAGATGGACAGGTCATGGTGGAGAGTGACTTCTGTTACCTGAGAACAACTGTTTGTTCCTGCATTCGTTTGTTCTCTCAAGATCATCAAGTACTCAGACCTGTTAAAGGACAACCTTATATTCAGGCTTAGATCTCAAAATAGTTTGGGTCAAAAATGATTTGTCTTCTGTCAAGAAAGCCATGACTAACTCTATTTCTTTATCCTATCTGTTTGAATTGGCTTTATTGGCTTTAAGATGCATAAACTTTGTTTAATATGACTAAAGAAGATAATGTAGGTGATTAAAAAAAAAACTCTATTGAATAATTCATGAAGCAAGGAGTTTCTGTTCTCAAGAGTCCAAAGAACTGCCAAATGGGCTAGAAGGCAGGAAGGTAGGAAAATATTATAGGACAAACTATGAGGAACAAGGAAGAGATCAACAGAAAATATCTGATCAGCTGGGGCCGCAGAGTCACCCTTGTTTGGAATGAGAAGGAACAAGGAAACACTATGGAGCCCAGCATCAGCTTGGCTTGGTGTCTGGATGTCTGGGTAGACTGTTTCTTGTCAAGAAGAGCATTTGCAGGAGCAAGAAAGATATTTAAGTTTCAGGTCACTGATGGGCTGTCCCAAGCAAGGAAAGCTCTATGTTGGGCATAGAAATGTATTTTAGCAACTTCTATGTAGAAAGTGTATTATCCAATGTATTAGTCTGGTTTGGGTTTGGAAGACAAATCCATTACAAAAAAAATTAAGGGAATAGAAAGATTTAATGTAGGAATTTGGGTTTGAGGCAATAGTTCCAAAGAATAGCAAGAAGAGATGAGAAAGCCTTCCTCAGCAATCAATGCAAAGAAATAGAGGAAAACAACAGAATGGGAAAGACTAGAGATCTCTTCAAGAAAATTAGAGATACCAAGGGAACATTTCATTCAAAGATGGGCTCGATAAAGGACAGAAATGGTATGGACCTAACAGAAGCAGAAGATATTAAGAAGAGGTGGCAAGAATACACAGAAGAACTGTACAAAAAAGATCTTCATGACCCAGATAATCACGATGGTGTAATCACTCATCTAGAGCCAGACATCCTGGAATGTGAAGTCAAGTGGGCCTTAGAAAGCATCACTACGAACAAAGCTAGGGGAGGTGATGGAATTCCAGTTGCGCTATTTCAAATCCTCAAAGATGATGCTGTGAAAGTGCTGCACTCAATATGCCAGCAAATTTGGAAAACTCAGCAGTGGCCACAGGACTGGAAAAGGTCAGATTTCATTCCAAACCCAAAGAAAGGCAATGCCAAAGAATTCTCAAACTACTGCACAATTGCACTCATCTCACATGCTAGTAAAATAATGCTCAAGTTTCTCCAAGCCAGGCTTCAGCAATACGTGAACCCTGAACTTCCTGATGTTCAAGCTGGTTTTAGAAAAGGCAGAGGAACCAGAGATCAATTTGCCAACATCCAGTGGATTGTGGAGAAAGCAAGAGAGTTCCAGAAAAAAATCTATTTCTGCTTTATTGACTATGCCAAGGCCTTTGACTGTGTGGATCACAATAAACTGTGGAAAATTCTGAAAGAGATGGGAATACCAGACCACCTGACCTGCCTCTTGAGAAATCTGTATGCAGGTCAGGAAGCAACAGTTAGAACTGGACATGGAACAACAGACTGGTTCCACATAGGAAAAGGAGAACGTCAAGGCTGTATATTGTCACCCTGCTTATTTAACTTATATGCAGAGTACATCATGAGAAACGCTGGACTGGAAGAAACACAAGCTGGAATCAAGATTGCTGCGAGAAATATCAATAACCTCAGATATGCAGATGACACCACCCTTATGGCAGAAAGTGAAGAGGAACTAAAAAGCCTCTTGATGAAAGTGAAAGAGGAGAGTGAAAAAGTTGGCTTAAAGCTCAACATTCAGAAAACAAAGATCATGGCATCCGGTCCCATCACTTCATGGGAAATAGATGGGGAAAGAGTGGAAACAGTGTCAGACTTTATTTTGGGGGGCTCGAAAATCACTGCAGATGGTGATTGCAGCCATGAAATTAAAAGACTCTTACTCCTTGGAAGGAAAGTGATGACCAACCTTGATAGTCATATTCAAAAGCAGAGACATTACTTTGCCAACAAAGGTCCGTCTAGTCAAAGCTATGGTTTTTCCTGTGGTCATGTATGGATGTGAGAGTTGGACTGTGAAGAAGGCTGAGCACCGAAGAATTGATGCTTTTGAACTGTGGTGTTGGAGAAGACTCTTGAGAGTCCCTTGGACTGCAAGGAAATCCAACCAGTCCATTCTGAAGGAGATCAGCTCTGGGATTTCTTTGGAAGGAATGATGCTAAAGCTGAAACTCCAGGACTTTGGCCACCTCATGCAAAGAGTTGACTCATTGTTAAAGACTCTGATGCTGGGAGGGATTGGGGGCAGGAAGAGAAAGGAATGACAGAGGATGAGATGGCTGGGTGGCATCACTGACTCGATGAATGTGAGTCTGAGTGAACTCCGGGAGTTAGTGATGGACAGGGAGGCCTAGCATACTCTGATTCATGGGGTTGCAAAGAGTCGGACATGACTGAGCGACTGAATTGAACTGAACTGAAGACCTGGAAATGAGAAAACAGTATCAGCTGAAAAAAAACTGCACAAACTAGACGTTGAAAACTATGTTTTATTTGGTGGACTTTCTGAGGACTTCAAGCCCAAGCAACAAGACTCTCAGATTATTTTGAAGGGCTGTTCTGAAGAGGAAAGGTGGGGGTGGGGTGGGCAGGATATTTTGGCATTTCTTCAAGGAATACCAGGTAGTCAGAATGAAACCATTTACCAAGATTGGAATTAGAACCCATGTGCTGGGACTAGAACCCAGCCAAAGAACATCAAAACATGACTGTTATCAAAGAAAACCAGACATCTGAAGTTAAGAAATTTAGCACTTTTCTATGTATGAGAAGATGCAAAGTCTGGGTTCAGTGAAGTCATTTCTTTGGTGTGTACCTCAGCTACCTGGGGCCAGTATCCTAAGGTTTTCACCCTGAGTCCCATCAGGGTGCACCATCAGAGATAACGTGATGTGATGGCTTGAGGTGGCCACATCTTTTGCTTATTGAGAGCAGCAGGTGATGTTTTTCTCTCCCAACAGTCACAGTCAACTTGGGCATCACGCCCTGGTGAGCTAAGTAGCTGATCTCACTGCTACTGGGCCCTTTCCATATTCTTGGGCAGCAATACCAGACACAAGAATAAGGCTTCCAAAAGAATCTTCAGCAAGCAAATCTTTTTTATTAAAACAGATAGCTTGTGTACAAGGGAGAACACAAGGGACTAAAGTGTCAGTTCCCCAAGTAGAGCTGCTTTTATAACAAAATGGTAGATTTGTGTCATGCTCACTGATAAATTCCAGAAATCATCAAACTTCTTTGATCAGCAGCAGGTAGCTCCAGGGTGCCTAATTATCAGAAATTGAGAGTGCTTCTGTGAAGAGAAAGGAGTGCAAGAGAATTTTTTACAAGAAAACACAGGAACAGATAAAATTAAAATTTATAATAAAACTTCTTCCTACTACATATACTCATGGGTGTTAACAATTGTTGTTCAGTTGGTCAGTTGTGACTCTTTGCAACCCCAAGGACTGTAGCATGCCAGGCTTCCCTGTCCTTCACGATCTCCCAGAGTTTGCTCAAACTCATGTCCATTGAGTTGGTGATGCCATCCAACCATCTCATCCTCTGTCATCCCCTTCTCCTCCTGCCTTCAAACTTTCCCAGCATCAGGGTCTTTTCCAATGAGTTAGTTCTTCCCGTAAGGTGGCCAAAATTTTGGATTTCAACTTCAGCATCAGTCCTCCCAATGAATATTCAGGGTTGATTTCCTTTAAGATTGACTGGTTTGATCTCCTTGCAGTCCAAGGGACTCGAAAATCTTCTACAAGACCACAGTTTGAAAGCATCAATTCTTTGTTGCTCAGACTTCTTTATGGTCCAACTCTTACATCCGTACATGAGTATTGGAAAAGCCATAGTTTTGACTATATGGACCTTTATCAGCAAAGTAATATTTCTGCTTTTTAATATGCTGTCTAGGTTGGTCATAACTTTCCTTCCAAGGAGTAAGCATCTTTTAATTTCATGGCTGCAATCACCATCTGCAGTGATTTTGGAGCCCAAGAAAATAAACTCTCACTGTTTCCATTGTTTCCCCATCTATTTACCATGAAGTCATGGGACCAGATGCTATGATCTTGGTTTTCTGAATGTTGAGTTTTAAGCCAGCTGTTTCACTCTCTTCTTTCACTTTCATCAAGAGACTCTTAGTTTCTTTTTGTTTTCTGCCATAAGGGTGGTGTCATCTGCATCTCTAAGGTCATTGATATTTCTCCCAGCAATCTTGATTCCAGCTTGTGCTTCATCCAGCCCAGAGTTTCTCATGATGTACTGTGCATAGAAGTTAAATAAACAGGGTGACAATATACAGTACTCCTTTCCCAATTTGGAACCAATGCATTGTTCCATCTAGCTGTTGCTTCTTGACCTGCATACAGGTTTCACAGAAGGCAGGTAAGGTGATGTCTCTGTGAGTATGTAACAGAGATAAAATTAATAGTTTATTCCTATGAGCCTAGTTTTCAATCTTTGGACTCAGGCCCCCAAGGTCTTTGTTCTTTAGCTTGCAACACTTGTTTTGCTCAAGGCCATTCCCTGGTTTTTCTCCAAAACAGCTGTGCTCTTGTCTTCCTGTCTCATCACCACATCTGGCTGTTCCCTGCTTTCCAGGTCTCACCATTGCTGGTGCTGAGAAACTACCCTAGGACCACTCAGGAAAGAGAGTCTGAAAGTGCAACTCCCAGTGTCAAGTGACAAAAGCATTACAATTCAGTAATGAGTTTGATGCCCTTTAGTCAAGGGAAAGCTATCCTTGGCCTGGGGGAATCCAGTGCCTCACAAGCAGTATAGCACTTATTTCCAAGGGACTTGGGTCAAGAGCAAGGTTTATGGAGCCTCAGACAAGGCAACATGTTAACAAGGCATGATTTTCTAGGAGGCTTGGGATTTTCTTTAAGGCCATCAGGTCCTCTTTCCTAGGACAAAGTAGGATAGCTAAAGCTGAGTTGTAAGATGGCGCTCGTTGTTAGGTGTGTTTTCTGTGACTGCGGAGTGACTTAGGTTGATTTTGTGATCTTTGCCAGGTGCAGCCTCCATTTGTGGGTCCTGGTATACAAATGACCTTTAACAATGGCTTTTCTCTCACAATCCCCCTCTCTGTGTTCAATACACAGAAGATGTTAGAAATGTACTTTATCAAAACAGGATAAAACATCCAAGAAGTTGATAAACAAAAATACAACAGAGCAGAAGCAGGCAGGCCTGTGATTTTTCTGCCGTGTCAGAAGACAACAGGGCAAAGTTTAAAAAGATGAAGTTTGCAAACATCAAACCCACATGTTGCTCTAAAGCATTCAAGCCACACAAATCTCAATCTCAATTAAGAACCTAAAATAGCTTGCATATTAAACTTAAGCAAGTAGTCAAATATCTTATCAGTGGATTCTGTACCTGTGATATTCTGGTTTATAGTAAGAAATTTGGTTTTTATCCATGGTCTGTGGTACATGGCTCCTAAAACCCTCAATTCCTATATAAGAGCCATAGGTCTTTTGTTATAATTTCAGTTTTGCTTGCAGTTCCTAAAATAACTCCAGATCAATAAAGGTGAAATGTTGCTTTTTTGTTATTCATAGCAAACACCTTTTAACCACTTCTGAGTTTATGTAAATGAGAGAAGTTTTGGAAAACCCCTAGATAACTACAAGATGGGGGATAGTTGCCATGGGAACCAATCACTTGATTAGAAGGTTGAAACTTTTATGAAGGCCTCCAGAAAAATCCAAAAGATGAGGTTTGGAGAGCTCCCATGTTGAAGGACAAGAATGCAGTCTGTTCATTCATATCCTATTCTTTGAAATAAACTGGCCATCTAGTGAGTAAACTGGCTTTATAAATCTTGCCAACCCCTCTAGTAAATTCATTGAACTCACAGAGGGGAAATTTCTGATTTTCAGTTGCTTGGTTAAAAGAACTTGCAATTGCCCTGGGTAGGGGTGGGGCAGGGTTGTCAGGCCTGTGGGCCTCAGCACTTATCCTGTGGAATCTGACACTGATTCAGGTGGTGGTGGTGGGTTAGTCACTAAACTGTGTCTGACTCTTTGCGACCCCATGGTCTATAGCCCACCAGGTTCCTCTGTCCATGGGATTTTCCAGACAAGAATACTGGAATGGGTTGCCATTTCCTTCTCCAGGGGGTCTTCCACATGCAAGGACTGAACCTGTGTTTCCTTCACAACAGGCAGATTCTTTACCAACTGAGCCACTGAGGCTTCCTTCATCTACCTGATTCAGGTAGATGGTGCCAGAATTGAGTTATACCAGCTGACACCCAGCTGACATTGCAGAATTGCTCTGTATGGGGAAAACCCCAACACATTTGGTGTCAGAAGTATCAGAATCGAAGCATAGTATGGAGAATAGAGGAGTGTTTTTACCTTCATAGCAACCTTAAGTAAATCTTGGCTCTGAATTGCTTCCTTTCATTCTTTGCTTCTGTACTCATCCTTATCCTGTACCAGAAAACATGCTTCTCCAGTCTTACCCTTTTTCCACAGTTGATATGTGATTTCTCACCATGTTTCATAATGAATCAAAATTGTCAGTGGTGTTCTGTTTCAGTAGTTGCCTTCATTATAGCAACAACTGTCTTGAACAGGTTTACATTTTTCTGTTGGTTTTGCTTTTAATTATATTACAGATTTGGCTAATTGTTGCACAAGAGACAATACTTGACAAACAAGAGCTGGTTGGAAAGGAAAGCTTGTTTCATTCAGGAGGCTGGCAAACTGGAGAGTTCGACCCATGTCCAAAAACAAATCCAAAGATTCTGCTCAACTATGTAAGTGTTTAAAGGAAGAATTCGGTGAGGGATTCAGTATCTTCATTATCTTCCACAGTGTGCAGACTTTCTTATGATTGGTTGGCGGTGGGGAAATAGGGTGGTGGTCAAGGAATTTTGTGCTCAGCCTGAAGTTACATCCTGTACCTGGGAGGGGCTCTTCAGTTCAGTTCAGTTCAGTTCAGTCACTCAGTTGTGTCCAACTCTTTGCGACCCCATGGACCACAGCACACCAGGCCTCCCTGTCCATCACCAACCACTGAAGCTTACTCAAACTCCTGTCCATCGAGTTGGTGATGCCACCCGACCATCTCATCCTCTGTTGTCCCCTTCTCCTCCCACCTTCAATCTTTCCCAGCATCAGAGTCTTTTCCAATGAGAACTCAAAGGTATTGTTATGTGTATCCCTTGAGGGAGAACCAGGACCCTTACCCAGTTCAGTTCAGCCACTCAGTCATTTCTGACTCTTGGACACACCATGGACTGCAGCACACCAGGCCTCCTTGTCCAAAACAAATTCCCAGAGTTTACTTAAACTCATGTACATTTAGTTGATGATGCCATCCAACCACCTCATACAGTGTCATCCCTTCCTCCTCCTGCCTTCAATTTTACCCAGCATCAGGGTCTTTTCATATGAGTCAGTTCTTTGCATCAGGTGGCCAAAATATTGGAGTTTCAATTTCAGCATCAGTCCTTCCAATGAATATTTAGAACTGATTTCCTTTAGGATTGACTGGTTGGATCTTCTTGCTGTCCAAGGGACTCGCAAGAGTCTGCTCCAACACCACAGTTCAAAAGAATCAATTCTTTGGTGCTCAGGTTTCTTTATAGTCCAACTCTCACATCCAAACATGACTACTGGAAAAACCATAGCTTTGACTAGATGGACCTATGTTGGCAAAGTAATGTCTCTGCTTTTTAATAAGCTGTCTAGTTTGGTTATAGCTTTTCTTCCAAGAAGAAAGTGCCTTTTAATTTCATGGCTGCAGTCACCATCTGCAATGATTTTGGAGCCCCCCCCCCCAAATAGTCTGACACTGTTTCTACTGTTTCCCCATCTATTTGCTATGAAGTTATGGGATCAGATGTCATAATCTTAGTTTTCTGAATGTTGACTTTTAAGCCAACATTTTCACTCTCCTCTTTCACTTTCATCAAGAGGCTCTTTAGTTCTTCTTCACTTTCTGCCATAAGAGTGGTGTCATCTGCATATCTGAGGTTATTGATATTTCTCCCGGCAATCTTGATTTCAGCTTGTGCTTCTTCCAGCCCAGTGTTTCTCATGATGTACTCTGCATATAAATTAAATAAGCAGGGTGATGATATACAGCCTTGACTAACTCCTTTGCCAATTTGGAACCAGTCTGTTGTTCTGTGTCCAGCTCTAACTGTTGCTTCCTGACTTGCATACAGATTTCTCAAGAGCAGGTCAGGTGGTCTGGTATTCCCATCTCTTTCAGAATTTTCCACAGTTTGTTTTGATCCACACAGTCAAAGGCCTTGGCATAGTCAATAAAGCAGAAGTAGATGTTTTTCTGGAACTCTTTTGCTTTCTCGATGATCCAGCAGATATTGGCAATTTGATCTCTGGTTCCTCAGCCTTTTCTAAAACCAGCTTGAACATCTGGAAGTTCATGGTTCATGTATTGCTGAAGCCTGGCTTGGAGAATTTTGAGCATTATTTTGCTAGCATGTAAGATGAGTGCAACTGTGCAGTAGTTTGAGCATTCTTTGGCATTGCCTTTCTCTAGGATTGGAATGAAAATTGACCTTTTCCAGTCCTGTGGCCACTGCTGAGTTTCCCAAATTTTCTGGCATATTGAGGGCAGAACTTTAACAGCATCATCTTTTAGGATTTGAAATAGCTCAACTAAAATTCCATCACCTCCTTAGGAATCAGCAAACTAACATGGACTCAAATGGGTGAATTTAACTCAGATGACCATTATATCTACTACTGCGGGCAAGAATCCCTTAGAAGAAATGGAGTAGCCATCATAGTCAACAGAAGAGTTCAAAATGCAGTACTTAGATGCATTCTGTTCGTTTCCAAGGAAACCATTCAAAATCACAGTAATCCAAGGCTATACCCTAACCATTAATGCTGAAGAAGCTGAAGTTGAATGGTTCTCTGAAGACCTACAAGACCTTCTAGAATTAACACCCAAATGTGCTCTTCATTATAGGGGACTGGAATGCAAAAGTAGGAAGTCAAGAAATACCTGGAGTAACAGGAAAATTTGGCCTTGGAGTACAAAATGGTCAAAGGCTAACAGAGATTTGCCAAGAGAATGCACTGGTCATAACAAACATCCTCTTCCAACAACATGAGACAAGACTCTACACATGGACATCACCAGATGGTCAATATCAAAATCAGACTGATTATATTCTTCACAGCCAAAGATGGAGAAGCTCTATACAGTCAGCAAAAACAAGACTGGGAGCTGACTGGCTCAGATCATGAACTCCTTATTGCCAAATTCAGACTTAAATTGAAGAAAGTAGGGAAAACCACAAGACCATTCAGATATGACCCAAATCAAATCCCTTATGATTATACAGTGGAAGTGAGAAATAGATTCAAGGGATTAGATGTGATAGACAGAGTGCCTGAAGAACTATGGACGGAGGTCCATGACATTGTACAAGAGGCCGTGATCAAGACCATCCCCAAGAAAATGAAATGAAAAAAAGGCAAAATGGTTGTCTCAAGAGGCCTTATAAACAGCTATGAAAAGAAGAGAAGATAAAGGAAAGGAGAAAAGGAAAGATATACACATTTGAATGCAGAGTTCCAAAGATTAGCAAAGAGAGATTAAAAAAAAAAAACTCTTCCTCGGTGATAAATGCAAAGAAATAGTAGAAAACAATACAGTGGGAAAGACTAGAGATCTCGTCAAGAAAATTAGAGACACCAAGGAATTTTTCATGCAAAGATGGGCACAATAAAGGACAGAAATGGTATGGACCCAAAGGAAGCTGAAGATATTAAGAAGAGGTGGAAAGAATACACAGAAAAACTTTACAAAAAAGATCTTCATGACCCAGATAATCACGATGGTGTGATCACTCACCTAGAGCCAGACATCCTGGAATGTGAAGTCAAGTGGGCCTTAGAAAGCATCACTACGAACAAAGCTAGTGGAGGTGACGGAATTCCACTTGGACTCTGCCCCAGTAGCTGCTGCTATTGTTTCTTGACTTCTCTGCCCTTGTCTGCATCCCTCCTTTCACTGATTAGCAACTGTCTGAACCTGCTCTTTGGATTGCAAGGAAGGTCAAGGAGGCTGAATGAAACCTGTTTTGTACAAACAAGAAATGGGGGACAAAGAAAGGATTTGAACCTGGGAGGGCCCCACAGGGCCCTGCTCTGTTTCAATTATACAAATTATGTTATCAACTATTTTTAAATATCCTTGGGAAAGGGACAATCTAAAAGTCGATCCTAAAGGAAATCAACCCTGAATGTTCACTGGAAGGGCTGATAATGCAGCTAAAGCTCCAATACTTTAACCACCTGATGAGAAGAGCTGACTCATAGGATAAGACCCTGATGCTGGGAAAGATTGAAGGTGGGAGGAGAAGGAGACAACAGAGGATAAGATGGTTGGATGGCATCACTGACTCGATGAACATGAGTTTGAGCAAGCTCCAGGAGATGGGAAAGGACAGAAAAGCCTGGCCTCTGTAGTCCATGGGGTTGCAAGAGTCAGACATGACTGAGTGACTGAGCAACATCGACAAAGGAAAGGGACAAAGTAGAAAGCAAAAAAATTAATTGAAATATCTTAATAGTAGAGTTGTAGATAACTTTTAATCTCTTCTTTATACTTTTCTGTATATTTCAAATTTAGCAAGTATTAATTTTTATAGTAAAAAAAAAAAGCTATGCTGGCAAATCAGTACAGAGTTCTTCCTCTCCTTCTTCTCCTTTCCCTTCCTATGTGGTCTCAGAGCATGAATAAGGTGGGAATGACATCCACACCAGACAGTGGTTCACCTGTCGCAGGGAAAAGTCAATTCTGACTCCGTATTGGAATTGCTTCTTTGACTTGGCTTTCTGCTGCTTTGTTATTATAATCATACATAATAGCTCACCTCAGAAAATCAGGCTCCCCTGCCTGACTATTATACTAAAGTGCCTTTGATAAGGACCCTGTCCATCTGTAGGTGGTAGGAAGGGAGTAACACATTTCCTGCGTAAGACTTGCCATTCTAGGAATATTTGCAAGATTATTGGCCTTTACTTTGTTTCCTCGCCTCCTCCCATCTCTGATCTATAAAAGAACCTGGCATCCAGACCCTAATAAGATGCTTATTTTGAGACATCAGTCTGCCATATTCTTGGTCAGTGGAATCTCCAAATAAAGTCATATTCCTTTCCTCAGCACCTCATCTCTGATTCATTGACCTGTCATGTAACACAACTTGGGGTTTGGGGTGCAAAAAGAGTGAGGAATTTCCTCCCAGAGGGGTGCTGCAGCATTGGGTGTCAGGGCAAGCAGGTTAGGAAGGCAACTATACCTAAGTGGGAGAGTGTGGAGGCAGGAATGGGAGATTGGTAAATACAGAGGAGTTGATCATATAAGGAAATATATCAAGACTAATGGTTTCTTACTACTGGGGAAGAGAATTTACAAATGTGGGAAAGGGAGAAAACTTCAGTGTTGGACTGTTATTGGAGGTATTGTTGTTAATTCATGATTTTCAATACAGGTGGATGTCTAACTGTATTTCAATACAGTTAGACAGACATGCAGAAAACAGGAGATGAAAGAAATGAATAAAGATGCAAGTTGGTGTGTGCGTGTGTCCATACATTTGTCCCCTAGCTGTCATTTAAAAGAGTCTGGGAGGCCTTCCCTGGTGGTCCAGTGGTTAAGAATCTGCTTGCCAATGCAAGGAACATGGGTTCAGCCCCTGGTCTGGGAAGATTCCACATGCCATGGGGAACTGAGCCCGCGTGCTGCAGCTACTGAAGCCCATGTGCTCTAGAGCTTTTGCTCCACAAGAGAAGCCCATGCAACTAGAGAAAGCCCGCATGCAGCAATGAAGACCCAGAGCAGCCAAAAATAAATGAATTAATTAAAAAAATAGAAGAGCCTAGTAGCATTAGCACCCTGACCCCAGTGAGCACACCTAGTGCCTTTGTGTCATGAAGAATTTGACCTTGCCCAAAGGAAAGGCCGAGCTTCTGCCCCTCAGCCTCTGGGAGGCAGTCTTTGCATCCTTGGAACATTATGCCTGGTAGGATTGTCTTTCTTTCCCCGTAGGCTGTGGGTCATGCTGGCTACATGTCTGATGGTGCGAGTCAGAGTTGGGCACATCTATACAATCTTAGCATGGAGGCAGGCTACACCTTTCAGAAAGACCAACAGTGTGACTCAGGGAGAGGGCTTTGGAGTCACCTGGTATCGGTGTAGCTGGATACTGAAATTAACCACACAGGCAATCAATTCATTGATCATGCCTATGTAATAAAACCTCAGTAAACACTGGAGACAACAAAGATCGGGTGGGTCTCTTGATGGCAACATTCATGTGTAGTGTTATGTATAGATGCCAGGGTAGTACCCCACCCCTCTGACTCAGGGAAGAGAACAGTAGAGACCCCCTATCTGGCCCTTCTCCTCCACCCCTTCTTCCCCAGGCTGATTTCAGTCTGTATCCTTTGCCTGTAATAAGCTGTAACCACCAGTATAACAGCTTTCAGGGAGTTTGGTGACATTCTAGTGAATTATCAAACCTGAGATAGATGTTTTGGAGGCACTCTCTGAACTAGTAGTTGGTATTAGAAGTCAGGTGAGTTTTGAGGGACTGTGACTCTGTACTTGGCCATCTCTTACAGCCCATATTCAGTTCAGTTCAGTTGCTCAGTCGTGTCCAACTCTTTGTGACCCGATGAATTGTAGCACGCCAGGCCTCCCTGTCCATCACCAACTCCCAGAGATCACTCAGACTCACATCCATCGAGTCAGTGATGCCATCCAGCCATCTCATCCTCTGTCGTCCCCTTCTCCTCCTGCCCCCAATCCCTCCCATCATCAGAGTCTTTTCCAATGAGTCAACTCTTCGCATGAGGTGGCCAAAGTACTGGAGTTTCAGCTTTAGCATCATTCCTTCCAAAGAAATCCCAGGCCCATGTGATAGCTTCTAAATATCATATTCCTGTAAATGAAACTAGAACTCCTTAGAGAAATGACTGGATCAAGGGGAGGGGTATGAAAAATACAGATGAGCTAAACTATCTTTTTTGTACCAGAAACCAAGTAAGTGATCAAAGATTGATGAGAATATGTCAAAAAGATATGGATCAGTTTGAAGGGTTTCCTATTGGCCAAATTGGGGAATTTGATCTGTGCATCAAAGAGAATAACAATAGTAGTGGTTAATAACCTTTGGTAAAAATAGATAGTCGAGGAGGAGCCAAGATGGCAGAGGAGTAGGACGGGGAGAACACTTTCTCCCCCACAAATTCATCAAAAGAGCATTTAAACATCGAGTAAATTCCACAAAACAACTTCTGAAGGCCGGCAGAGGACATCAGGCACCCAGAAAAGCAACCCAACTCTTCGAAAGGAGGTAGGAAAAAATATAAAAGACAAAAAAAGAGACAAAAGAGGGAGGGACGGAGTTCCGTCCCGGGAAGGGAGTCTTAAAAAGAGAGAAGTTTCCAAACACCAGGAAACCTTCTCACTGCCAAATCTGTGCCGAGCTTTGGAAGCACAGAGGGCAACATAACAGGAAGAAAAAAATAAATAAACAATTAAAAATCGCAGATTGCGAGCCCTAAGGTAACTCCCCCAGCGGAGAAGCAGCGCAGACGCCTGCACACGCCATTAGCAAGGGGGGCTGGGCAGGGAAGCGCGGCGCGGGCTGCGTCGCTTAGAGTAAGAATCTGGCCCGAATGTCCTGAGCGCTATCTGAGCGAAATAATTTGGGCTAGCAAACTAGACTGTGGGATATCTACCACGCGAAAAGCCAGCCCTAACGTAAGACACCGCCAGGCCCACGCACGGAACAAAGGACTGAACAGAGCTAGCCGGCTGCAGACCTTCCCCCTCCGGTGACAGGCAGCCAGAGCCGGAAGGGGGCAATCGCAGACCCAGAGAGACACTATCTATAAAACTGTAAGCAGGCTTTTTTGCTAACTAAAACTTTTGGGGGTCTGGATGGTCAACATCTGCCTGAGAAGGTGCGCTGGTTTTACACCAAGATAACCGAGTGGCGGGGAGGCGATAAGTCGCAGCATTGGTGCTCGCCAAACACCTCATCGCCTGAGCTGCTCAGACCTGGGAAGAGCACAAAACGCAGGCCCAACCGAGTCTGCGCCTCTGAGGACTACCCGAGTGCCTGAACCTGAGCGGCTTGGACCTGGGAGGTCAGCCCAGGGCCGGCCTCTGATTGTTCCCGGCGGAACAACCTAGAGCCCGAGCAGTGTGGGCAGGGAGGCTACACGCACCGTGAGCGGGGGCAGACCCAGTGTGGCTGAGGCACTGCGAGCGCACGCCAGTGTTATTTGTTTGCAGCATCCCTCCCTCCCTCCCCACAGAGTGACTGAATAAGTGAGCCTAAATTAAAAAAAAAAAGTGTCCCCCACCGTCCCCTTTGTGTCAGGGTGGAAACCAGACACTGAAGAGACCAGCAAACAGAAGAAGCTATAACAGAGGGAAACGCCTTGGAAGCTACAGGCCATAGATTAAAACCCTGTGGTAACTACGGACTACATAGGAAGGGGCCTATAGATCTTGAGAAATATAAGTCGGACCAAGGAACTAGCCAAAAATGAACTGAACCCACAATACTCACAACAAAACCAGAGAAAGACCTAGATATATTTTTACTATTTTTACGATCAATCTTTCTTTTTTTTTTTTAATTTTTTTTTTTAAATTTTAAGTCCTCTATTGTCCTTTATTTTTTTTTAATTTTATTTTATTTTTAAACTTTACATAACTGTATTAGCTTTGCCAAATATCAAAATGAATCCGCCACAGGTATACATGTGTTCCCCATCCTGAACCCTCCTATTGTCCTTTAATTTTCACATTTATAACCTATTACTTTGCAAAAAAAAAAAGACCCTAATTTTTTCTTCTTCAGCAAACTTCATATATATATTTTATAATTTTTTGACTGTGTTTTTTTTTCTTCTTTTTCTTCTTTTCTTTAACATTGTATTTTTGAAATTCCAAACTCTACTCTAGATTTTTAATTTTAGCCTTTTGGTATATGTTATCAACTTTGTACCTATAGGTTTTTTTTATAATTTCTGTGACTTTTTTTTTTCCTCTGTTTATTTCTCTTCTTCTTTTATATAACATCGTATATCTGCAATTCCAAACTCTACTCAAGATTTTTAATTTATGCTTTTTGGTATTTGATATCAATTTTGTAACTGTATTTTCTTTATAATTTTTGTGACATTGTTTTTGTTGGTTTGTTTGTTTTCTCTCTTTATTTTTCTTCTTCTTTTTTTTAACATTGTATTTTTGAAATTCCAAACTCTACTCTAGATTTTTAATTTTTGCTTTTTGGTATTAGTTATCAATTTTGTACCTGTAGTTTCTTTATAATTTTCGTGACCTTCTTTGTTTTTCTTTGTTCGTTTTTTCTCTCTTTCTTTTCCTTGTTCTTTTCATTAACATCATATTTTTAAATTCCAAACTCTACTCTAGATTTTTAATTTTTGCTTTTATGTATTTGTTACCAATTTTGTACCTTTAAGAACCCAATCTTCAGGACCCATTTTTCACTAGGGAGCGAGATTACTGGCTTGACTGCTCTCTCTCCCTTTGGACTATCCATTTTCTCCACCAGGTCGCCTGTATCTCCTCCCTAACCCCTCTCTACTCTACCCAACTCTGTGAATTTCTGTGTGTTCCAGACGGTGGAGAACACTTAGGGAACTGATTACTGGCTGGATCTGTCTCCCTCCTTTTCATTTCCCCCTTTTATCCTTCTGGCCACCTCTGTTTCCTTCCTCCTTCTTCTCTTCTCTGTATAACTCCATGAACATCTCTGAGCAGTCCAGTTGTGGAGTGCACATAAGGAAGTGACTACTGGCTAGCCCACTCTCTCCACTATTGATTCCACCTCATCTCATTTGGGTCACCTCTAACTCCCTCCTCCCTCTTCTCTTCTCCATGTAACGCTGTGAACCTCTCTGAGTGACCCTCACAGTAGAGAAACTTTTCTTCTTTAACGTAGATGTTTTATCAATGGTGCTGTATAGAAGGAAAAGCTTTGAAACTACTGTAAAAATAAGACCGATAACTGGAAGTAGGAGGCTTAAGCCCAAACCCTGACTCCAGGGAACTCCTGACTCCAAGGAACATTAACTGACAGGAGCTCATCAAACACCTCCATACCGACACTGAAACCAAGCACCACACAAGGGCCAACAAGTTCCAGGGCAAGACATACCAAGCAAATTCTCCAGCAACAAAGGAACACAGCCCTGAGCTTCAAGATACAGGCTACCCAAAGTCACCCCAAAACCATAGACATCTCATAACTAATTACTGGACATTTCATTACACTCCAGAGAGAAGAAATACAGCTCCATCCACCAGAACATCGATACAAGCTTCCCTAACCAGGAAACCTTAACAAGCCACCTGTACAAACCCACACACAGTGAGGAAATGCCACAATAAAGAGAACTCCACAAACTGCCAGAATACAGAAAGGACACCCCAAACTCAGCAATTTAAGCAAGATGAAGAGACAGAAGAATACCCAGCAGATAAAGGAACAGGATAAATGCCCACCAAACCAAACCAAAGAGGAAGAGATAGGGAATCTACCTGATAAAGAATTCCGAATAATGATAGTGAAATTGATCCAAAATCTTGAAATTAAAATGGAATCACAGATAAATAGCCTGGAGGCAAGGATTGAGAAGATGCAAGAAAGGTTTCACAAGGACTTAGAAGAAATAAAAAAGAGTCAATATATAATGAATAATGCAATAAGTGAAATTAAAAACACTCTGGAGGCAACAAATAGTAGAATAACAGAGGCAGAAGATAGGATTAGTGAATTAGAAGATAGAATGGTAGAAATAAATGAATCAGAGAGGATAAAAGAAAAACGAATTAAAAGAAATGAGGACAATCTCAGAGACCTCCAGGACAATATTAAACGCTACAACATTCGAATCATAGGGGTCCCAGAAGAAGAAGACAAAAAGAAAGACCATGAGAAAATACTTGAGGACATAATAGTTGAAAACTTCCCTAAAATGGGGAAGGAAATAATCACCCAAGTCCAAGAAACCCAGAGAGTCCCAAACAGGATAAACCCAAGGTGAAACACCCCAAGACACATATTAATCAAATTAACAAAGATCAAACACAAAGAACAAATATTAAAAGCAGCAAGGGAAAAACAACAAATAACACACAAGGGAATACCCATAAGGATAACAGCTGATCTTTCAATAGAAACTCTTCAAGCCAGGAGGGAATGGCAAGACATACTTAAAATGATGAAAGAAAATAACCTACAGCCCAGATTATTGTACCCAGCAAGGATCTCATTCAAGTATGAAGGAGAAATCAAAAGCTTTTCAGACAAGCAAAAGCTGAGAGAATTCTGCACCAACAAACCAGCTCTCCAACAAATACTAAAGGATATTCTCTAGACAGGAAACACAAAAAAGGTGTATAAATTCGAACCCAAAACAATAAAGTAAATGGCAACGGGATCATACTTATCAGTAATTACCTTGAACGTAAATGGATTGAATGCCCCAACCAAAAGACAAAGACTGGCTGAATGGATACAAAAACAAGACCCCTACATATGTTGTCTACAAGAGACCCACCTCAAAACAGGGGATACATACAGACTGAAAGTGAAGGGCTGCAAAAAGATTTTCCATGCAAATAGGGACCAAAAGAAAGCAGGAGTAGCAATATTCATATCAGATAAAATAGACTTTAAAACAAAGGCTGTGAAAAGAGACAAAGAAGGTCACTACATAATGATCAAAGGATTAATCCAAGAAGAAGATACAACAATTATAAATATATATGCAGCCAACACAGGAGCACCGCAGTATGTAAGACAAATGCTAACAAGTATGAAAGGAGAAATTAACAATAACACAATAATAGTGGGAGACTTTAATACCCCACTCACACCTATGGATAGATCAGCTAAACAGAAAATTAACAAGGAAACACAAACTTTTAACGATACAATAGACCAGTTAGACCTAATTGATATCTATAGGACATTTCACCCCAAAACAATGAATTTCACCTTTTTCTCAAGCACACATGGAACCTTCTCCAGGATAGATCACATCCTGGGCCATAAAGCTAGCCTTGGTAAATTCAAAAAAATAGAAATCATTCCAAGCATATTTTCTGACCACAATGCAGTAAGATTAGATCTCAATTACAGGAGAAAAACTATTAAAAATTCCAACACATGGAGGCTGAACAACACGCTGCTGAATAACCAACAAATCACAAAAGAAATCAAAAAAGAAATCAAAATTTGCATAGAAAAGAATGAAGATGAAAACACAACAACTCAAAACCTGTGGGACATGGTAAAAGCAGTCCTAAGGGGAAAGTTCATAGCAATACAGGCACACCTCAAGAAACAAGAAAAAAGTCAAATAAATAACCTAACTCTACACCTAAAGCAACTAGAAAAGGAAGAAATGAAGAACCCCAGGGTTAGTAGAAGGAAAGAAATCTTAAAACTTAGAGCAGAAATAAATGCAAAAGAAACAAAAGAGATCATAGCAAAAATCAACAAAACCAAAAGCTGGTTTTTTGAAAGGATAAATAAAATTGACAAACCATTAGCCAGACTCATCAAGAAACAAAGGGAGAAAAATCAAATCAATAAAATTAGAAATGAAAATGGAGAGATCACAACAGACAGCACAGAAATACAAACGATCATAAGAGAGTACTATCAACAACTATATGCCAATAAAAAGGACAACGTGGAAGAAATGGACAAATTCTTAGAAAAGTACAACTTTCCAAAACTCGACCAGGAAGAAATAGAAAATCTTAACAGACCCATCACAAGCACGGAAATTGAAATTGTAATCAAAAATCCTCCAGCAAACAAAAGCCCAGGTCCAGACGGCTTCACAGCTGAATTCTACCAAAAATTTACAGAAGAGCTAACACCTATCCTGCTCAAACTCTTCCAGAAAATTGCAGAGGATGGTAAACTTTCAAACTCATTCTATGAGGCCACCATCACCCTAATACCAAAACCTGACAAAGATGCCACAAAAAAAGAAAACTACAGGCCAATATCACTGATGAACATAGATGCAAAAATCCTTAACAAAATTCTAGCAATCAGAATCCAACAACACATTAAAAAGATCATACACCATGACCAAGTGGGCTTTATCCCAGGGATGCAAGGATTCTTCAATATCCGCAAATCAATCAATGTAATACACCACATTAACAAATTGAAAAACAAAAACCATATGATTATCTCAATAGATGCAGAGAAAGCCTTTGACAAAATTCAACATCCATTTATGATAAAAACTCTCCAGAAAGCAGGAATAGAAGGAACCTACCTCAACATAATCAAAGCTATATATGACAAACCCACAGCAAACATTATCCTCAATGGTGAAAAATTGAAAGCATTTCCTCTAAAGTCAGGAACAAGACAAGGGTGCCCACTTTCACCATTACTATTCAACATAGTTTTGGAGGTTTTGGCCACAGCAATCAGAGCAGAAAAAGAAATAAAAGGAATCCAAATTGGAAAAGAAGAAGTAAAGCTCTCACTGTTTGCAGATGACATGATCCTCTACATAGAAAACCCTAAAGACTCCACCAGAAAATTACTAGAACTAATCAATGACTATAGTAAACTTGCAGGATATAAAATCAACACACAGAAATCCCTTGCATTCCTATACACTAATAATGAGAAAACAGAAAGAGAAATTAAGGAAACAATTCCATTCACCATTGCAACAGAAAGAATAAAATACTTAGGAATATATCTACCTAAAGAAACGAAAGACCTATACATAGAAAACTATAAAACACTGGTGAAAAAAATCAAAGAGGACACTAACAGATGGAGAAATATACCATGTTCATGGATTGGAAGAATCAATATAGTGAAAATGAGTATACTACCCAAAGCAATTTATAGATTCAATGCAATCCCTATCAAGCTACCAACAGTATTCTTCACAGAGCTAGAACAAATAATCTCACAATTTGTATGGAAATACAAAAAAACTTCGAATAGCCAAAGCGATCTTGAAAAAGAAGAATGGAACTGGAGGAATCAACCTACCTGACTTCAGGCTCTACTACAAAGCCACAGTTATCAAGACAGTATGATACTGGCACAAAGACAAAAATATAGATCAATGGAACAAAATAGAAAGCCCAGAGATAAATCCACGCACATATGGACACCTTATCTTTGACAAAGGAGGCAAGAATATACAATGGATTAAAGACAATCTCTTTAACAAGTGGTGCTGGGAAATCTGGTCAACCACTTGTAAAAGAATGAAACTAGAACACTTTCTAACACCATACACAAAAATAAACTCAAAATGGATTAAAGATCTAAACCTAAGACCAGAAACTATAAAACTCCTAGAGGAGAACATAGGCAAAACACTCTCTGACATACATCACAGCAGGATCCTCTATGACCTACCTCCCAGAATATTGGAAATAAAAGCAAAAATAAACAAATGGGACCTAATTAACCTTAAAAGCTTCTGCACATCAAAGGAAACTATTAGCAAGGTGAAAAGACAGCCTTCAGAATGGGAGAAGATAATAGCAAATGAAGCAACTGACAAACAACTAATCTCAAGAATATACAAGCAACTCCTACAGCTCAACTCCAGAAAAATAAATGACCCAATCAAAAAATGGGCCAAAGAACTAAATAGACATTTCTCCAAAGAAGACATACAGATGGCTAACACACACATGAAACGATGCTCCACATCACTCATTATCAGAGAAATGCAAATCAAAACCACTATGAGGTACCATTTCACACCAGTCAGAATGGCTGCGATCCAAAAGTCTACAAATAATAAATGCTGGAGAGGGTGTGGAGAAAAGGGAACCCTCTTCCACTGTTGGTGGGAATGCAAACTAGTACAGCCACTATGGAGAACAGTGTGGAGATTCCTTAAAAAACTGGAACTAGAACTGCCTTATGACCCAGCAATCCCACTGCTGGGCATACACACTGAGGAAACCAGAAGGGAAAGAGACACGTGTACCCCAATGTTCATCACAGCACTGTTTATAATAGCCAGGACATGGAAGCAACCTAGATGTCCATCAGCAGATGAATGGATAAAAAAGCTGTGGTACATATACACAATGGAGTATTACTCAACCATTAAAAAGAATACATTTGAATGAGTTCTAATGAGGTGTATGAAACTGGAGCCTATTACACAGAGTGAAGTAAGCCAGAAAGAAAAACACCAATACAGTATACTAACGCATATATATGGAATTTAGAAAGATGGTAACAATAACCCTGTGTACAAGACAGCAAAAGAGACACTGATGTATAGAACAGTCTTATGGACTCTGTGGGAGAGGGAGAGGGTGGGAAGATTTGGGAGAATGGCATTGAAACATGTAAAATATAATGTATGAAACGAGTTGCCAGTCCAGGTTCGATACTGGATGCTTGGGGCTGGTGCACTGGGACGACCCAGAGGGATGGTATGGGGAGGGAGGAGGGAGGAGGGTTCAGGATGGGGAACACATGTATACCTGTGGTGGATTCATTTTGATATTTGACAAAAGTAATACAATTATGTAAAGTTTAAAAAAAATAGATAGGCATGTGCCCATAAAGATTAAATACATTTAAAGTTTGATGAGGAAGGGATATTTACATAGTTTCAAAGTTTTCAGGAGCTCTGAGTTTTTACCCTTGCAGTGTAACAAGTAAGTTGCTGATAGTTTCACAGAGGCTGGGAGAAACAGTACTTTTTTTACTCACTGTACAGCAGGCAGAATGAGCTTGGAGTTTCTCTTGGATACCCTTGTCCTCCAAGTCCCACAGGAACAACTTGACATGGCCCAGGTGGATGCTGCTCACACAGCACATTCATATAACAGCTGAGGAGCCTTGAGCTTAGAAAACCCCAAACTTTGAATCATCCTACAGTTTTGGTGAGAATATAAATTGGTGCAGCCATATAGAGAACAGTATGGAGGTTCCTCAAAAACTAAAAACAGTTTTGCCATATGATACAGCAATCCCACTCCCAGGCATATGTCTGGATGAAACTATAATTCAAAAAAATGCATTCACCCTCATGTTAATATCAGCACTATTTAAATAGCCAAGACTTAGAAGTAACTTAAACATCCACTGACAGATGATGCATGGTTAAAGATGTGATATATATATGATGGAATATTACTCAGGCATAAAAAAGAATGAAATAATGCCATTTTTAGCAACATGGATGGAGCTAGAGATTATCATACGAAGTGAAGTCAAACACCATATGATATCACTTATACATGAAATCTAAAATATGACACAAATGAACTTATCTGCAAAATATAAACAGATTCACAGACATGGAGAACAGACTTATGGTTGCCAAGGTGGAGGTGGGGAGGGATGGACTGGGAGTTTTGGATTAGCAAATGCAAACTATTTTATATATGTATAACTGAATCATATATTTGCTATATATATATATATCACTTTGCTATATAATACAAGTGCTATATACCACTATATACCAGAAACTAATGTAAATCAAGTATACATCAATAAAATAGATTTAATGTATTTTTCTTCTTTATTTTGACTGCATTCGGCTTTCATTGTGGTGTGTAGACTTTGTCTGGTTTTGGCATGTGGGCTTAGTAGCCCCACAGAATGTGCAATCCTAGTTCTCTGACCAGGGATCAAAACCATATTCTCTGCATTGGAAGGCCCACTCTGGATCACCAGGAAAATATATCAATAAAATAAATTAAAAAAAAAAAGAAATCCCAAAACTTTTATAATGGTCTTTAATCAATTTGCCCAAAGTTTTCCCCTTAGTGAACCATTATCCTTATTACTCTGGGCAGTGAACAAAACTGCCCTGTTCTCTAGAGGGAAACATTACCTGTGTTTAACAAGGCTGAAAAGACAGGCCAGAACAAAACAGAGGCAGTGCCCCTCAGAGGTGCCAGAAATGCAAGAGAATCGTCTTCCAGCAAGAATACTCCACAGAAAATACTTACCAATTACAAAAGACTAACAGAGTCACTTTTCAGGGGAGAGTCCCAGCTGAAAACTTGGGAGATTAGTATGAACATTGTCATCCAAGACACCCCCACCTGATAGGATGGACATGCAGCCTGTCCATGTTGTTCCTGCCAAATACCCACATCCACGCCCAATCATGAGGAGACCAGAGAACAACCCCAGCTGAAGGATCTTCCCCCCCAGAAGTGCCCTGTAATCTTCAGAAGTCTTGAGGTCATCAAAGTCCCACAAAGACTGAAGACCCATCTCAGATTGAAGCAGACAATGGACATGACAGTCAAATGCAACATGTATTCTGAACCTGACCCTTTTTGCTAACGGTCTATTTAGGGACAACTGGGAAAAACTGAAGTCTGAGAATCTGAGTATTACGTACTAAAGTTAGTTTCATGGTTTTATCTGTAATAGCTTTAAACTGAGGTAAGAGAACTAAGGTAGGAGAATGTCCTTGTACAGAAATATGGATGGATGCACCTGGTGGGCAACTGACCTGCAGATGGTTGAGAAAAAAAATTCTTTGCACTGTACTTCCAACTTTTCTTTAACTTAGCCAAGGATTTGTGAAATTTATAAAAATTAATATATGCATTTACTATTTTTATGTTAAAAAGTATACATATACACACATAGCTGTGCAAATATACATTAAAATGTGTTAACACTAGGTATTTCTGGTGATGAGGCAATTGGTGTTTTTTCCTCTCTGCTGCTGCTGCTAAGTCACTTCAGTCGTGTCCAACTCTGTGCGATCCCATAGACGGCAGCCCCCCAGGCTCCCTCGTCCCTGGGATTCTCCAGGCAAGATCACTGGAGTGGGTTGCCATTTCCTTCTCCAATGCATGAAAGTGAAAAGTGAAAGTGAAGTCACTCAGTCATGTCCAACTCTTAGCAACCCTATGGACTGCAGCCTACCAGGCTCCTCCATCCATCGGATTTTCCAGGCAAGAGTACTGGAGTGGGGTGCCATTGTATTCTCCTTTTCCTCTCTACTAGTCATATTTTCCAAACTTTCAAAGAGCTAATATTGATTTCATAACTTGAAACGTACCTGTAAGAGACCAGAACTTCACTTTAGCTTTGGAAGCAGTCCTCCTGCCTGGGCAGGATGAGCAGGCCTCCCCGTGAGCTGCAAGCCCATAGCCTGTCCACCTACAGCCTCCCCTTCCTCCACACATACCTGCAATCTAGACACGTGTCATTTCTAACAAGTTCAACAAATGTCCTGTGCTGGTCTGTGCCTCTTTGATCTCAAACAGTCTTTACTTTTTTCTGCCTACCTATCTTTCTCCTTAAGCCTCTCTTCAAGTTTTGTTTTTCTCATGAAAAGCTCCCAGTTCTGAGAATCCTGGATCCTACCATATTCAGCTGTGCATATACTTCTATTTAAGTATTTCCTGGGCAGTCTTAATTATCCCTTTGATTGTTCATGTTACCCCCTGAATGCCAGAACCAAAGCAGGTGCCTGTCTCATTGCCTTAACCACACCTGCCCAGTCATTGAAACAAGGTTTGCTCCTACAAGTGTTGGATGGACAGATGAACTAATTAACTATAGTAAAACTCTGAGATCACCTACACATGTAGGTTCATTTTATTTATTCATTCTTTCATGGAAAGACATTTGCTTTACCCACAAAGAGCTAACAGTGTTAGAGATAAGACAAGCTATTAATTTGGCATGTAGTAGGTATAGAGATATAGCAACAAAAAACTGTCCTGGGAGGTGGAACACTGAAGCCAACAAGACAAGTGATAAGGATTTGGAAAACCTGGCCAGCTTAGCACACTAAAGCTTGAAGTATATATAAAAATGGGTCTACCACCCATACCATTTATAGGGATTTTCTGCTCTCCTTTGAGCATGTTTTCCTGTGTCTATGTCCTCATAGAGTTTCTATGAACCCCTGATAAATGAACAAATACACCAGTCATCAACCTGACCCAGGTCAAGGAGCTCATGGCATCCCAGCCCGGAGCAGATGGCAGGACACTCCCATTATTCTACCTCAGCTTCATACCTTGTGGACATTATCCCACCTCTATTTGTTTCCATTTCCACCACTATAGCAAGAGTCCATCTTGTCAAGGCTATGGTTTTTCCAGTGGTCATGTATGGATGTGAGAGTTGAACTGTAAAGAAAGCTGAGCGCCGAAGAATTGATGCTTTTGAACTGTGGTGCTGGAGAAGACTCTTGAGAGTCCCTTGGACTGCAAGGGGGTCCAACCAGTTCATCCTAAAGGAGATCCTGGGTGGTCGTTGAAAGGACTGGGTGGTCGTTGGAAGGACTGATGTTGAAGCTGAAACTCCAATACTTTGGCCACCTGATGAGAAAGGCTGACTCATTTGAAAAGACCCTGATGCTGGGAAAGATTGAGGGCAGGAGGAGAAGGGGATGACAGAGGATGAGGTGGTTGGATGGCATCAGAGACTCAATGGACATGAGTTTGGGTAAACTCTGGGAGTTGGTGATGGACGGGGAGGCCTGGCATGCTGTGGTTCATAGTGTCTCAAAGAGTTGGACACGACTGAGCGACTGAACTGAACTGAGCAAGAGTCTGTACGTCTTCTCTTCCATATGTATTAAACAATGATTGTCTTGTCAAAATACTACTTGTGTGTTTTGATGTCTGTACATATCTGAGCAGGACCCCACTCAGATCTCCTCATGTGGGGAGCAAAATTCATTAGGAATTCAGTGTTGGGGGAATCTCTCATTCTGCTGAAAGAAAGAGGTTGACAAAGGAGACATAAATACATTTGTGTGTATATATATGGAGCTTCCCAGGTGGCACCAGTGGTAAATAATCCACCTGCCAATTCAAGGATGCAGGAGACATGGGTTCGATCCATGGATCAGGAAGATCCTGTGGAGCAGAGCATGGCAACCCATTCCAGCATTCTTGCCTGGATAATACCATGGACAGAGGAACCTGGCCGGCTACAGTTTGTGGGGTTGCAAAGAGTCAGACACAACTGAGCGACTGAGCATACACACACAGACACACACAACACACACACGTTTTCATTTTAAATAGCAGACATTAAAACACTTACCAAAAAGCACCAACAACAAAAATAGTGTATTAAAATTTTATTTTTAAGCTAGTGATTTTTTATGTTGCACAACTTCTCTCCTCGGTGGTGATGGTTATATCTTTAGCTTCACTCTGATGACGGATCTGGAGACAGCTGTTTCTGCAGCCTAGGATAGTGTGTTGCGTGCACTTCTCACGTGACCTCAGAGAACCACCACCCAGCACTCTCTTTCACTGAAGCGCATCACTCTCCTCTTGGTCCCTGCATCCTCTTACTAGTTATCCCAGTGCTGAAAAAATGAGTCTTCAAGCCAGGTTTCTGATTTCCACTTTAATCTATTATTCAATAATAATGCTTCTTACAGAGCTGCATTAATTAAAAGCAAGCACCACAAGAAACCTGTCACTTCGAGTGTCATTTATCATAGCAACCTGATGTTCCTTTCTTTCCATCATTTTTAAAATTTGTTGGTTACCATGGCAACCCATAGTCCATTTTATATATAGCATCACTTATATTCAGTTGGTTTATTTTATTTCCTTTCTTTCTTTTTCAACCATAAGGAAGACAAGCTGTTTTTCCTCCTTTTAACAAAGCTCATATTATGGTGGAATAATGAGGCATAATGATGGTTGATACACAAAGGAATATTACATGTTAAATGAAACATTATTATCTCACATCTGTATATTAAAATGCTCTGTTTCAAAAATAAAATCTCTAAGAAGAAATGAGTCCAGGTTTAATGCCCCAGGTACTGGTTCATTAGAAGTGTAATTAGTATCCCATTAGATAACATGCAAATAAAACAATTTCAGGTTTAGGGGAAATTCAGGCATGCATAGTGAGCAGTACTCAGCTGAGCTGGCCCATCCACTTAGGGGTCCTGGGGCTCACTGACCATTTCAGGTTTTATCTGGGTTTCCTGATTCTCCAGCACTCCCCTGGAACTAATTTCCGTGTTCAGTGAGGACAAAGCCTTTTAGGGACAGGCAGTCAAGAGAAAGCAGCCTTCTGGGTGTTAGAGACAGAAGATTCCAAACTATCTGGCCAATAGGGAGAGACTGGGAGGAAACTGCAGGTTGAGGGCTGTGGTGAACACAGCACTGAACCAGCCCAGCTACAGCCACCGGCATTCTCAGAGCTCCCAAGGCCTCGTGACCTTCCGATCCACCTCGTCTCATTGTCCCAAGATTATCCAGGTCTCTTCTTTGTTTAGCACCTTTTAGTGGTCAGCCCCTGGCTTAAACTGATCTTTCCTTCTTCCTCCTATCCAAGTCCTACTTTCCCAAGACAACCCAAGTCCTATTTCCTTGGTGACTCCTCCTGACACTGTATCTCTTGGCAACGTCTTAGCTTCTTTTTTAAACCCTGTAACTCTCATGGCCTCAATGTCACCCAGCATCATGGCCTCCTTTCATTCAATTCAACATGTACTTAATAGGAATTTACTATGTGCCAAGTTTTTTAAGAGGTACTTAGTAAATGTGACGGAGAAGGCAATGGCACCCACTCCAGTACTCTCGCCTGGAAAATCCCATGGACAGAGGAGCCTGGAAGGCTGCAGTCCATGGGGTCGCTGAGGGTCGGACATGACTGAGCGACTTCACTTTCACTTTTCACTTTCATGCATTGGAGAAGAAAACGGCAACCCACTCCAGTGTTCTTGCCTGGAGAATCCCAGGGATGAGGGAGCCTGGTGAGCTACCATCTATGGTGTCACACAGAGTCGGACACGACTGAATTAACTTAGCAGCAGTAGCACTAAATATGAACCAACTGAAGTTTCAGATTTAGGAGCTTTCAGTCTGGTGGTGGGGGTTGAGGGGTAATACAAAAACAGAAATTCCAGTTTAATTCAGTAAAAGAGATTTTCACAGCTCAAGCATAAGTACAAACTGTACTTGAGAATATCTGGAGTTTTCTGGGGGAAATCATGACTAAAATGAATCTTTAAAGACAAGGAATATTTAACTAAGCAAAGAAAGAAGATGGAGCACTCGGGGCAAGGAAACAGCATTGACAAAGATCTAGGACTCTGGAGCATCAAAGGCTGAGCAAGACGTCACAACAGCTATTGCTAGAAAATAAAAAGAAGGTGCTATGGGGAATTGGAGACTTGAATAGCAACCATTTTTTGAAGATCCTTGCTTGGTCTGAAAAGGAACTTGGGCCTTATTGCAAATCAGGAAGTAGCTATGAAAAGGGTTTTTGGCTTGGGAATGACATGTTTAAATTTGTTTTTATGTTAGAATATTTTATATTCCTAGTCCATCAGTGTTTCTTGGTATGTTGCTTGTATTTCTTCTCTTATGTGGTATTTGAAAACAGAATTTGCTTTTTAATTTATCTTATATGTATCAAAATTTAGAATACATAAAAATATAAGGACTCTAGTGATATATTAACCTTCTAAAAACCACTCTTCTTGATTTTTTAAAAATGTGGACCATTCTTAAAGTTGTTTTTTTTTAATTTGTTACAATATTGTTTCTGTTTCTGTTTAGACATTTTGGCCCCAAGGTGTGTGAGACCTTCAATCCCCAACCAGGGATTGAACCCACACTCCTTGCATTTAAAGAAGAAATCTTAATCACTGAAGTGCCAAGGAAGTTCCTCTTCCTGACTTTTTGTGACTTGTTGAGATAACTGCAAGAATAATATACACAAAAGTCCCAGATACAAAGGCATGAAGACCTAAAACAGCCTATCATCAAAAACATCTATATGGATTGACCAAAACTTTTGGGATTCTCTGAAAGCAGTGTTCATAAGGAAATTTATACTTGCAACTGCCTTCTTTAAAAAAGAAGAGAGAACTCAAATCAGTGACCTAAATTTACATCTTAAGGAGATAAAAATAAGAACAAACTAAACAGGGAAGGAAATAACAACCCAAGCCAGTCTTGCCTGGAGAATCCCATGGGCAGAAGAGCCTGGCTAGTCCCAGTCCATGGGGTCACAAAAAGTCAGGCATGAGGGAGCGGCTAACACACACACACAAACCAAAAGGCAGAAAAAGGAAGGAAATAATGAGGATTAGAGCAGAGAAAATTGAAATGGAGAAATAATAGATAAAATGAACAAAACCTAAAGTTGGCTCTTTGAAAAAAATTAGCAAATAAAACAGAAATAAAAAGGACTATTATGACAATACTATGAACTATTGTACACTAATAAATTAGATAACATAGATGAAATGGACACATTTCTGGAAATACACAGACTACTAAAAGTGACTCAAGAAAAAAATAGAAATCTGAAAAGACCTATAGCAAGTGAAGAGACTGAATCGATAATCAAAAACCTCTCAATAAAAAAAAGCCCAAGACCAGAGAACTTTATTTGTGAATTCTATTAATACCAAGCATTTAAAGAAGTAACACCAATTTTTCTCAAACTAAAAAACAGAAGGAAGAAGACTATAAAACTCATTTGACAAGTCCAGCATTAACCCTGTTAGCAAAGCCAGACAAAAATATCACAAGAAAACTATAGACCAAAATATTTTATGAATATTGATGCAAAAAACAACAAAATATTAGCAAAGTGAATCCAATATCATATTAAAAGAATTCATACCCAGACCAAGTGGAATCTAGCCTAGGAATGCAGAAGAGGTTAAACATATAAAAAGTAATACATCATATTAATAAAATGAAGGAAAAGAACCATATGATTATCCCAATAGAGGCAGAAAAAAGCATCTGACAAAATCCAGCAATCATTCATGACAGAATCATTTACCAATATAGGTAGACAGAAACTTCCTCAACCTAGTAAAGGACATTTATGAAAAACCTACAACTAATATACTCAACAGAGAAATCCTGAAAACTTTCCCCCTAAAGTCAGGCATAGGATAGGTGTGTACACTTTTGCCACTTGTATTCAATATTGTACTGGAAATTCCAGCCAGGGCCATTAGGTAAGAAAAGTAAATAAGATATTCAAATTAAAAATGTATGGCAAAAACCACTACAATATTGTAAAGTAATTAGCCTCCAATTAAAATTTTAAAATATATAAGTGAAACTGTCCCTATTCACAGATAATAAAAATCACACACACAGTAAATTCTAAAGAATTCACACACACACAGGTAACTGGTAAGGTTAACTTAAAAGTTAAGCAATACTGTAGAGTAAAAGACATAATAGTAGCAAATAATTTGAAAAGAAAATTAAGAAAACAATTCTACTCACAATAAAATAAACAAGAATATAACATCCAGGAACATATTTAACCAAGCAATGCTATAATTAAACTGAAAGCTACAAAGCATTACTGGAAGAAACTGACGAAGACCTAAATAAATGGAAACATAAACTGTATACACAGATTGAAAGATTAAATATTGTCAAGATCAGAATATTGTCCTATGCTAAAGCCTTTGACTGTTTGGATCACAACAAACTGTGGAAAATTCTTAAAGATATGAAATACCAGACTACCTCACATGCCTCCTGAGAAACCTGTATACAGGCCAAGAAGCAACAGTTAGAACTGGACATAGAAAACAGACTGGTTCAAAATTGGGAACCAATTCAAGTCTGTATATTGTCACCCTGCTTGTTTATTTATACATAGAATAAATCATGTGAAATATAGGGCTGGATGAATCACAAGCTGGACTCCAGATTGCCGGGGAAAATATCAACAACCTCAGATATGTAGATGACACTGACCTAATGGCAGAAAGCAAAGCAGAGAGGAACTAAGGAGCCTCTTGATGAAGGTGAAAGAGGAGATTGAAAATGCTGGCTTAATATTCAACATTCAAATGATGAAGTTCATGGCATCTGGTCCTATCACTTCATGGCAAATAGATAGGGAAACAACCAAAACAGAGACAGACTATTTTCTTGGGCTCCAAAATCAATGCAGATAGTGACTGAAGCTATGAAATCAAAAGATGCTTGCTCCTTGGAAGAAAAGGGATGACAAACCTAGACAGCATATTAAAAAGCAGAGACATCACTTTGCCGACAAAGGTCCATCTATTCAAAACTATGGTTTTTCCAGTAATCATGTATGAATGTGAAAGTTGGACTATAAAGAAGACTGAGTACCAAAGAACTGATGCTTTTGAAATGTGGATGCTGGGTGATGGAGAAGACTCTTGAGAGTCCCTTGGACTGCAAGGAGGTCAAACCAGCCAAATCCTAAAGGAAATAAACCCTGAATATTCATTGGAAGCACTGATGCTGAAGCTGAAACTCCAATACTTCAGCCACTTAATGTGAAGAGCCAACTCACTGGAAAAGAGCCTGATGCTGGGAAAGGTTGAGGGCAGGTGGAGAAGGCGGTACAGAGAATGACTGGATGGCATTATCGACTCAATGGACACGAGTTTGAGCAAACTCAGGAAGATAATGAAGGCCAGGGAAGCCTGGCGTGCTGCAGTCCACGGGGTCACAGAGTTGGACACAACTGAGTAACTGAACAACAACAAGGAATCAGTTCAGTTCAGTCGCTCAGTAGTGTCCAATTCTTTGCGACCCCATGGACTGCAGCACGCCAGGCCTCCCTGTCCATCACCAACTCCTGGAGCTTACAGCAAGGAATACCGCCCAATAAATACAATGTGATCCCTATCAAAACTTCAATGACCAATTTCAAAGAAATGGAAAAGCCAATACTCAAACATATATGGAGTTTCAAGGAACCCCAGGTAGCTAAAACAATATTGAAAAAGAACAAAGATGGAGGACTCACATTTCCTGATTTCTAAATTTACTGCAAGCTTATGGTAACCAAAACCTTATGGCACGGACATAGCGGTAAACATACAGATCGAGGAGAAAGAGTTAAGGATCCTATGGGCAGTTAAGTTTCAACAAAGGTGCCAAGACCATTTTCAACGAATGGTGCTGGATACTCACATGCAAAAGAACACAGTTACATCCTTGTGTGTGTGTGTGTGAAGTCACTCAGTCATGTCCAACTCTTTGCAACCCCGTGGACTGTAGCCTTCCAGGCTTCTCCATCCATGGGATTCCCCAGGCAAGAATATTGGAGTGGGTTACCATTTCCTTCTCCAGGGGATCTTCCCAACCCAGGGATCGAACCCAGGTCTCCTGCATTGGAGGCAGACGCTTTAACCTCTGAGCCACCAAAACTAACTCAAAATGGATTAAAGAACTGAACTGATGTTAAAGATTTATCTGTAAAACTTACAAAAGAAATTAAGGGATTAAATCTTCACAATCTTAGATTTGTCAACAGATCCTTAGGTATGAAACCAAACTGAAAGTAACAACAATGAAAATAGGTAAATTGAACTTCTAATTAAAAACTTTGAATTCAAAGGACATTATTAAGAAAATGAAAGGACAACCTCTACAGAATGGAACATAATATTAATGAACTACATATCTGATAAGAGTCCAGTACCCAGAATATATAAAGACCTACTGCAACCCAGAAACAAAGCAATTTTTTAATAGGCAATAAATAGACATTGAATAGACATTTCTCTGAAGATTTACAAATGGTCAGCTAACAGATAAAAACATGCTCAAAATCATTTATTATTAGGAAAATGCAAATTAAAACCACAGTAAGGTATTACTTCAAACCCACTAGGATGGTTACAGTAATAATACTTTTTTTAAAGAAAATAACAATTTTCTCAAGGATATGGAGAAATTGAATCATCATACATTGCTGGTGATAATGTAAAATGTTCTGCCACTGTGAAAAACAGTTTGCCAGTTCCTCAAAACGTTAAACATGGAATTATCATATGACTTAACAATTATACTGTTAGATATATATCTAGAATCATTGAAAACAGGTCCTTAAACAAATATATATGCAACACATGCTCATAGCTGCTTGATGCATAATAACCAAAAGGTGCAGCAGTCCAAATGTCCATCAGTGAATGAATAGTATATATAATCAGAAGTTATTCAGCCATAAAAAGAGCGCTATAACATGAGTGAAACTGAAAAACACCATGCTAAGAAGCCAGACTCACATATTATGTAATTCCATTTATATGAAATATCCAGAATAGATAAATCCATAGAGACAGAATGCAGATAAGTGTTAACCAGAGGCAGAGGAATGGGGGATAACTGCTAATCAGTATATCTCCTTTTAAGGTGATCAATATATTTTGGAATCTGATAGAGGTGAAAGTTGTACAATATTGTCATAATGTACTAAATTCCACTGCATTATATACTTTAAAACGGTTAACTACAGTGTCATGTGAATTTCACTTCAATAAAAAAGGAGTAAAAAATTTATAAGAAGTGTCTTTGGAGCTCTTTAGAATCAAGAAAACTTTAGAAGGCTCTAGTCTAAGCTTCTTGCGGTGGTCTCTTTAGAGAAGCTGTTAAGCTGTCTTTACATTTTTCTGGGAATTTGCTTCGTATCTTCTCTTCCTTCTATCTTCTCCCTGATTTCCTGGTTCCAAAGGAGGCTCCAGACTTAACACAGCTGGACAGCAGCACCACGCATTCTCAACCAACAGAAGCGAATAACGTCAGGGTGAGCACCAGAGACTCTGTTCTTCAAATCTGTAATGTGAACTAGATTTCAGGTTCAATCTGACTGGCGTCTTTAATGAAAGAAGTGTAGTCCCAGGCTGCAGATGGTCATGTATCACTCTTCTGTTATGGAGCCCAAATTAGAGAGAGCCTGTGAGGAAAGAATAGCAAAGCAGCCTTACAAAGAGAAGCAGACATGAATGACAACAAAAATCTAAAAAGACTGGATGTATGTATATGTGAAACTGATTCATTTTTCTGTACACCTGAAACTAACACAACATAATCAATCAACTATACTCCAAGAAAAAGAAATTACCGACTATGGATCCTTCCTTGGGGCGGCTCATTTCTGAGGCCAAATGCCCCAGAATTTGGGCTTCATAAGAGACCCTGTGACTCTAACTAGTCATAATTTTTTCATGTATGTAGCTTCAATGTATTTCTGTGTTTTGCAATCTATGCAATTCTCCTATGCAGATGAGATATCAAGTATCATATATGATATAAATATAAAAATCTGTCTTTTAATCAGAATTCATTAAACATTCATGAAACACATTAATTCTAAGAGATTTAATCAGGGAGCTTGATACCAAGAATGATTGTTATTATTCAATTGCTAAGTAATGTCAAACTCTGTGACCCCATTGACTGTAGCACACCAGGCTCCTCTGTCCTCCAGTATTTCCCAGAATTTGTTCAAATTCATGTTTATTGAGATGGTGATACTATCTAACCACTGTATCCTCTGTCACCCCCTTCTCCTCCTGCCTTCAATCATTCCCAACATAAGGGTCTTTTCCAATGAGTTGGTTCTTCACATCAGGTAGCTAAAGTATGGGAGCTTCAGCTTCAGCATCAGTCCTTCCAATGAATCATTCAGGGTTGATTTCCTTTAGGATTTGGCTGGTTTGACCTCCTTGCAGTCCAAGGGACTCTCAAGAGTCTTCTCCAACACCACAGTTCAAAAGCATCGATTCTTCAGTGCTCAGCCTTTATGATCTAACTCTCACATCCATACATGACTTCTGGAAAAATGATAGCTTTGACTAGACAGAACTTTGTTGGCAAAGTGATATCTCAGCTTTTTAATACCCTGATTAGGTTTGTCATAGCTTTCCTTCCAAGGAGCAAGTGTCTTTTATTTTGTGGCTGCAGTCACCATCTGCAGTGATTTTGAAGCCCAAGGAAATAAAATATCACTATTTCCACCTTTTCCCCATCTATTTGCATGAGGTGATAGGACTGGATGCCATGATCTTAGTTTTTTGAATGTTGAGTTTTAAGCCAGTTTTTTTTTTTTTTTTTTCACTCTCCTCTCTTACTCTCATCAAGAGCCTCTTGTTCCTCTTCACTTTTTGCCATAAGTGTGGTTTCGTCATATCTGAGGTTATTGATATTTCTACCAATCTTGATTCCAGCTTGTGATTCATCCAGCCCAGCATTTTACATAATGTACTCTGCATATAAGTTAAATAAGCAGAGTGACAATCTGCAGCCTTGACATACTCCTTTCCCAATTTTAAACCAGTCCATTTTTTCATGTCTGGTTCTAACTATTGCTTCCTGACCTGCATACGGGTTTCTCAGGAAACAGGTAAGGTGGTCTGGTATTTCCATCTCCTTAAGAAGTTTCCACAGTTTGTTGTGATCTTCACAGTCAAAAGCTTTAGAGTAGTCAATGAAGCAGAAGTATATGTTTCTCTGGAATTTCCTTGCTTTTTCTATGATCCAATGGATGTTCACTATTCAATCTCTGGTTCCTTTACCTTTTCTAAATTCTGCTTGTACATCTGAAAGTTTTCAGTTCATGTTCTGCTGAAGCCTAGCTTGAAGGATTTTGAACCCTACCCTGCTATCAAGTAAAATGAGCACAATTGTACAGTAGTTTGAACATTCTTTGTGCTTAGTCTGTTCTTAGTCACTCAGTCGTATCTGACTCTTTGCACCCCATGACTGTAGCCCGCCAGGCTCCTCTGTCCATGGGTTTTCTCCAGGCAAGAATACTGGAGTAGGTTGCCATTTCCTACTCCAGAGGATCTTCCTGTCCCAGGGATCAATCCTGGGTCTCCTGCATTGCAGGCAGATTCTTTACCAGTTGAGCAACAGGGAAGGCCCCAAACATTCTTTGGCATTGCCTTTCTTTGGGATTGGAATGAAAGCTAACCTTTTCTAGTCCTGTGGCCACTGCTGAATTTTCCAAATTTGCTGACATATTATGCAGTACTTTAACAGCATCATCTTTTAGGATTTGAAATAGCTCAGCTGGAATTCCATCACTTCCACTATGTTTGTTCATAGTAATATGCCCCCTAAGGTCCATTTGACTTCATACTCTAGGATGTTTGGCTCTAGGTGAGTGATCAAACCATCATTGTTATCCATGTCATCGTGTCTTTTTGTTTAGTTCTTCTGTGTGTTCTTGCCACCATTTCTTAATCTCTTATGCTTCTGTTAGGTCCTTACTCTTTCTGTCTTTTATCACGCCCATCTTTGCATGAAATATTCCCTGAAGTGAAAGTGAAGTCATTCAGTCGTGTCCGACTGTTTGCAACCCCATGGACTGTAGCTTACCAGGCTTATCCATCAGTGGGATTTTCCAGGCAAAAGTACTGGAGTGGGTTGCCATTTCCTTCTCCAGAGGATCTTCCCAATCCAGGGATTGAACCCAGGTCTCCTGCATTGCAGCCAAATACTTAACCCTCCGAACCACCAGGGAAGCCCCCAAAATGTTTTCTGGATGTCTCCAACTTTCTTGAAGACATCCATAGTCTTTTCCATTCTATTGTTCTCTTCTATTTACTTGAATCATTTGTTTAAGAAGGTCTTCTTAATCTCTCTTTGCTATTCTCAGAAACTCTGCATTCATTTGGGTGTATCTTTCCCTTTCTCCCTTGCCTTTCATTTCTCTTGTTTTCTCAGCTATTTGTAAAGCCTTCTCAGACAACCACTTTGCCTTTTTGGATCTCTTTTTCTTGGGGATGGTTTTAGTCACTGTTTCCTGTACAATGTTAACAAACTTCTGCCCATTGTCCTTCAATGTCGGTGTTATATTTTGTTGATTACTATTGACAGCCAAAGTGTGCTTAAAAACAACAAGAACAATTTTTTTGTCCCAGCGCAAAAGGCTTTAATAAAAAGCAGAAGACAGAAACTGACCACAAGAGAACTCATGGTTGAGTCTTGAGGAAAAAATAACAAAATCTTAACAAACAGAATAATTTTACCTTAAAAAAAAGGATTATGTAAAGAAAACTTCAGATTGTAAAATCTGGGTTTTAAATCTATCCAATTAATTAAACATAGTTTCACCTGTGCTTTTAGAGATAGTGTCCAGTCACTGAAGTTTTTTTTTCAACATTGTTACAATAATTTTTAATTATATTTCTTCAGTGAAATATTTTTCATTTTCCACAATCCTTTGCAAACAGTAACAGTGCAGTTGCGTAGAGCCAAAGCATCATGTATTCCATAAAAATCTTTGGCATTTGATTTATCCTTGTGACATCAAAAAGTAAAATCTAGGACACAATTTGCCTTTTGGAGTATGGATCCTTATATACAGCAAGGAATGCTGCTTCATTTTCACTCCCAAGACTTTGACAAATGTCTAAAGTTAGAGAAAATCTGTTTTGGTATAGGGCTTCCCTGTAAATTGTATATACAAGATCTTCAGTTCTTTTCTTTAAAATTTAGAGATTGAAAACCTAAAATTTATATTAATATATCTGTTGATAGACTGATAATGTGGACACAGGGGAAAAAAAAGTGTAAACTGCAAAGTGAATGAATGGAATTAACTGAGACTTAATTTCATTGTTTATGCCCAAGCCTATTTTTTCACTGAAAGCTAGGTGAAATATGAGGATATATTTGGAGTTAAATTTGCCTACAGGGTATTTGTTAGCCATAGAAGTGATTCTATTGTGTTTATGTCTAAGTCTACTTCCCTCCCTGGCCATCACTTCTTAAGACAGCACAATAGAATCTGTAACAGGAGTCTAGGCTTTCCCACCACCCTTTGTCCATCTTTAAATGAAGAATTTAGAGGCAGAGGTAAACACGGTAGTTGAGAAAGAAGGTCACATAATTTATTTCTGTGTGTGTGTGTGTGTTGTGTTTATGGGTATTGAAACATCAAAGATGAATAGAAATAAGGTTTCCCCAAAATGACAAATTTGTAACAGATCAAATCTGAAAAATCCAGAATAGTTTTCCCTGAAGGTCTAGAAAGCTCATGCTGTATCCCAAGTCAATATAAGTAAAAGCAAATATAAGCAAGTGGACCCTAATCAAGCTTATAAGTTTTGGCACAGCAAAGAAAACTATGAACAAAACAAAAAGACATCCTATGGAATGGGAGAAAATATTTGCAAATGATGCAACCAGCAAGGGCTTAATTTTCAAAAATATAAAACCATTCATATAGCTCAATAACCACCCAATCAAAAAATGGGCAGGAGACCTAAATAGGCATTTTTCCAAAGAAGACATACAGATGGCCAAGAGACACATGAAAAGATTCTCAACATAGCAGGTTATTAGAGAAATGCAAACCAAAGCTACAGTGAGGTATCATCACCTCACACAAGTCAGACTGTGTGCTCAGTTTTGTTATAGAAGTCAGAATGATCACCATCAAAAAGTGTCCAAATAATAAATGCCGGAGCAGGTGTGGAGAAAAGGAAATCCTCCTAAACTGTTGCTTGGAGTATAAATTGGTTCTGCCACTATAGAGAACAGTATGGATGTTTTTTTGAAGAACTGAAAATAGAGTTAACATATGATCCTGCAATCCCATTCCTGGGCATATGTCGAAAAAATTCTAATTCAAACATATTCGCATGCCCATGTTCATAGCAGAATCATTTCCAATAGCTAAGCCATGGAAGCAACCTAAATGTCTATAGACAGATGAATGGATAAAAATTTATATATATAGATAGATAGATAGATATACATAGGGCTTCCCTGGTGGCTCAGTGGTAAAGAATCTGCCTGCCAATGTGGGAGATGCAGGTTCTATCCCCGTGTTGGAAAGATCCCCTGCAGAAGGAAATGGCAACCCACTCTAGGATTTTTGCCTGGGAAATCCCATGGACAGAGGAGTCTGGCGAGCTATAGTCTACAGGGTCAAGAAAGAGTCAACATGACTTAGTGACAAAAACAACAATAAAACACACACACACACACATGAGTGCATCAATGTAGGGTCACACAAGGTAACCTCCAGAGGTAGCTCAGGACTCTGAGGTGCAAGTTGGAAGGAGAAGAGACTCCATTTCCCCAGCTTTGCATCCCCTGTGCTAATGAGCATGCTTTCACCTATTGTGTGCTCTTGAACTTCGACAGACTGAACTGATCACCAGAGAAAAGTAACTTCAAGAATAAAAAAAAATAATAAATAAATAAATATTAAGAAGTTCTGCTAAAAAAAAAAAAGAATAAAATAAGATACTTGGGCATGATATGCAGAAAGTGTTTTGCTTGTAAGCCTAAGTCTACCATCCTCTTCATTCTTGCAACTGGAGTTCCAGATGTAGGGCAGCACACTCCTCTTCCGGTGTAATCCCCTCACACAATGTGAAGCAACAGCAGAAAGCTCACTCTTTGTGTACAGTTCAGTGAAATATTAACTACATAGCTCTTGCCAGATAGATGGATAGATATAATAAGTTGGGAGGGGGCTAAATAGAGTTCCTTTGATTCTGTTTCTGCCATGTCCTTGAAATGTTTGGCTCCTCAATGCCTTGCTCATCTCTCTGTAAAGTAAGAGTAATATTCATAAATCCATGCTAGGGAGTTTACAAGTTTCAAAAGCAAATGAAATTATTATTTCTACCCACAAAATATGCAGAAAGTTTCCATAAATATTTCTCCTCAAGACAAGCTCATAGCCAATTTTACATTTTTCTATGAGAAAAATATTCCTGTTCTAATAACCTGAATGCCTGAGCCTTCCCCCATCTGGGGAGATGTATGCAGGCTGTAAAGATTCCCTGTGGCAAAATTCCCTTCCAGAGGAGTTCGTCACATTCAGACCAGGAGGCAGATTTCAATATAGTTTATGTCACCCCAGAGCTTTCGTGGCAAATGTTAGAGCTGGTGTCTCTAGTCCTGTTTTTAAAAGGTCTCAGACTTCATCCAGAAGTCAGTCTAGTTTCTTTACAGCTGTCATTCAAGGTCAAATCATCATCCGTAGTTCAACAGATCTTTTGCATGATATTTTAGAACCTCTCACTTGAAACAAGGACTTGTTTTGTTTTAATGCCTCTGAAGCTCTTGCTCTCCAGGCTGTTCTTGAAGATTAGCTATAATATTTGTATTGCCCTGTGACACTGGGAAAATGAGCTATGTTGCTACAAACAAAATTATGAAGATGAGTATTTCTTTGAAGAGGGATTTAAAAGGAACAGGCGTGAAAGAAGACTTAAACAAAAAACTGCAGACAGCAAAGTTTGACACAGAAAATGAAGATCATGGCATCCGGTCCCATCACTTCATGGGAAATAGATGGGGAATCAGTGGAAACAGTGTCAGACTTTATTTTTCTGGGCTCCAAAATCACTGCAGATGGTGACTGCAGCCATGAAATTAAAAGACCCTTACTCCTTGGAAGGAAAGTTATGACCAACCTAGATAGCATATTCAAAAGCAGAGACATTACTTTGCCAACAAAGGTTCATCTAGTCAAGGCTATGGTTTTTCCTGTGGTCATGTATGGATGTGAGAGTTGGACTGTGAAGAAGGCTGAGAGCCGAAGAATTGATGCTTTTGAACTGTGGTGTTGGAGAAGACTCTTGAGAGTCCCTTGGACTGCAAGGAAATCCAACCAATCCATTCTGAAGGAGATCAGCCCTGGGATTTCTTTGGAAGGAATGATGCTAAAGCTGAAACTCCAGTACTTTGGCCACCTCATGCGAAGAGTTGACTGATTGGAAAAGACTCTGATGCTGGGAGGAATTGGGGGCAAGAGGAGAAGGGGACGACAGAGGATGAGATGGCTGGATGGCATCACTGACTCGATGGACGTGAGTCTGGGTGAACTCCGGGAGTTGTTGATGGACAGGGAGGCCTGGCGTGCTGCTGTTCATGGTGTCTCAAAGAGTCGGACACGACTGAGCGATTGATCTGATCTGAATAAGAAAGGTACGTGCTCAACTGCTTGTGGCTCCATGGACTGTAGCCCACCAGGCTCCTTTGTACATGGAATTTTCCAGGCAAGAATACTGGAGTGGGTTGCTGTTTCCTCCTCCAGGGCATCTTCTCCATCCAGGGATAGAACCCATGTCTCTTGTGTCCCCTGCATTGGCAAGAGAGTTCTTTACCACTAGCACCACCCGGGAAGCTGCAATAAGTAAGGTGCATGGGAGACATGCAGGGATGAAGGGAGAGCTATTTCAGAAAAATCCTTTAAATATTTTAAAGGAGGAATCTGAAATAATTTAAATAAATGTGAGACATGAAAGCAAGTGCAAGTTTTGAGATAATTCTGTCAGGTCACATTCTCTGAGGGCTTTTGTTGGCCTTTTTTTTTTTTTTTTTTAATATTACATATAATTTTTAGTTTATTTTTTTAATTTTATTTTATTTTTAAACTTTACAATATTGTATTAGTTTTGCCAAAAGCCGAAATGAATCTGCCACAGGTATACCTGTGTTCCCCATCCTGAACCCTCTTCCCTCCTCCCTCCCTGTACCCTCCCTCTGGGTCATCCCAGTGCACCAGCCCCAAGCATCCAGTATCGTGCATTGAACCTGGACTGGTGACTCGTTTCATACATGATATTATACATGTTTCAATGCCATTCTCCCAAATCTCCCCACCCTCTCCCTCTCCCACAGAGTCCGTAAGACTGATCTATACATCAGTGTCTCTTTTGCTGTCTCGTACACAGGGTTATTGTTACCATCTTTCTAAATTCCATATATATGTGTTAGTATACTGTATTGGTGTTTTTCTTTCTGGCTTACTTCACTCTGTGTAATAGGCTCCAGTTTCATCCACCTCATTAGAACTCATTCAAATGTATTCTTTTTAATGGCTGAGTAATACTCCATTGTATATATGGACCATAGCTTTCTTATCCATTCATCTGCTGATGGGCATCTAGGTTGCTTCCATGTCCTGGCTATTATAAACAGTGCTGTGATGAACATTGGGGTACACGTGTCTCTTTCCCTTCTGGTTTCCTCAGTGTGTATGCCCAGCAGTGGGATTGCTGGATCATAAGGCAGTTCTAGTTCCAGTTTTTTAAGGAATCTCCACACTGTTCTCCATAGTGGCTGGACTAGTTTGCATTCCCACCAACAGTGGAAGAGGGTTCCCTTTTCTCCACACCCTCTCCAGCATTTATTACTTGTAGACTTTTGGATCGCAGCCATTCTGACTGGTGTGAAATGGTACCTCATAGTGGTTTTGATTTGCATTTCTCTGATAATGAGTGATGTTGAGCATCTTTTCATGTGTGTGTTAGCCATCTGTATGTCTTCTTTGGAGAAATGTCTATTTAGTTCTTTGGCCCATTATTTGATTGGGTCATTTATTTTTCTGGAGTTGAGCTGTAGGAGTTGCTTGTATATTTTTGAGATTAGCTGTTTGTCAGTTGCTTCATTTGCTATTATTTTCTCCCATTCTGAAGGCTGCCTTTTTACCTTGCTAATAGTTTCCTTTGTTGTGCAGAAGCTTTTAAGTTTAATTAGGTCCCATTTGTTTATTTTTGCTTTTATTTCCAATATTCTGGGGGGTGGGTCATAGAGGATCCTACTGTGATGTATGTCAGAGAGTGTTTTGCCTATGTTCTCCTCTAGGAGTTTTATAGTTTCTGGTCTTACGTTGAGATCTTTAATCCATTTTGAGTTTATTTTTGTGTATGGTGTTAGAAAGTGTTCTAGTTTCATTCTTTTACAAGTGGTTGACCAGTTTTCCCAGCACCACTTGTTAAAGAGATTGTCTTTAATCCATTGTATATTCTTGCCTCCTTTGTCAAAGTTAAGGTGTCCATATGTGCGTGGATTTATCTCTGGGCTTTCAATTTTGTTCCATTGATCTATATTTCTGTCTTTGTGCCAGTACCATACTGTCTTGATAACTGTGGCTTTGTAGTAGAGCCTGAAGTCAGGTAGGTTGATTCCTCCAGTTCCATTCTTCTTTCTCAAGATCGCTTTGGCTATTCGAGGTTTTTTGTATTGTTGGCCTTTTGATTGCTGTGAAAATTTGGAGGAATCAAGGGTCTGGGCTGAACTAGTTGTCAATACTTAATATGAAAATGCCTGCCTGGCAGATGCTTCCATCGGGGTCAGCATTAATTTTTAAAAGTCACATACAGTAAGAAATTAACAAAAGTATTGAAACATACTATCTCTAGCTTGTTCCAGTAATGTCTGACTTTTTGTGACACTTTGGACTGTAGCCTGCCAGGCTCCTTTGTGAATGGGGATTCTCCAAGCAAGAATACTGGAGTGGGTTGCCATACCCTCCTGCAGGGGATCTTCTGGACCCAGGGATAGAACCCATGTCTCTTATGTTTCCTGTATTGGCAGACGGGTCCTTTACCACTAGAGCCACCTGGGAAGCCCGAAACATGCTAAGCATTTATGTATTTATCCACAAATCTTAACCTGCAGACCAAGATCTTTTCTTTGAGAATGGTTATAGATCTTTGCTTTTCTTTCATTGCAATTTAGGACATACTCGTTAAGTAGCATAGCCAAGCTCAAGGAAACAGATAGCATAGGTGATAGGCCAGTTCCACTCTCCATCAGCTCTAAGAATGTACATCTAATTCATGCCTTCTTAACAGGATCACATGAAGTGATGCGTGTGCACACATTCTGTTCCCCTCCCAAATAATCTGTCATTTTTGTGGCTAAATGAGTAGCTAATACGTCAGATCACATGATTCTTGAAGAAGGAAGCTATGTCTTACTCATTTGGGGGGTGAAAGTGAAGTCGCTCAGTCGTGTCCGACTCTTTGCGGCCCCATGAACTGGGGCCTACCAGGATCCTCCGTCCATGGGATTTTCCAGGCAAGAGTATTGGCGTGGGTTGCCATTTCCTTCTCCAGGGGATCTTCCTGACCCAGGGATCGAACCTGGGTCTCCCACATTGTAGGCAGATGTTTTAACATCTGAGCCACCAGGGAAGTTCCATTTGGGGGTATCACCAAGTATATCTAGTATATGCCTTTTCCATTGTGGATACTCAACAAATGCTTGTTCAGTGGAATACAGAGGTTTTCAGAGGCTAAGACTAGATTATGCCTCTTATAGTCTGACATTTGCCCCATACATTTGCATGTTGCTAATGCTTTTTGCTATGACAAGTGTGTGCTCTTGGCAAAACTCTGTTAGCCTTGGCCCTGCTTCGTTTTGTACTCCAAGACCAAATTTTCCTGTTACACCAGGTATCTCTTGACTTCCTACTTTTGCATTCCAGTCCTGTATGATGAAAAGGACATCTTTTTTGGCTGTTAGTTCTAGAAGGTCTTGTAGACCTTCATTGAACCATTCAATTCAGCTTCTTCAGAATTACTGGTTGGGGCATAGACTTGGATTACTGTGATATTGAATGGTTTCCTTGGAAACGAACTGAGATCATTCTGTTGTTTTTGAGATTGCACCCAAGTATCCAAGCATTTCAGACTCTTGTTGACTATGAGGGTTACTCCATTTCTTCTAAGGGATTCTTGCCCACAGTAGTAGATATAATGGTCATCTGAATTAAATTCACCAATTCAGGTCCATTTTAGTTCACTGATTATTAAAATGTTGATGCCGTTGACCATGTCCATTTGCCTTGATTCATGGACCTAATATTCCAAGTTCCTATACAATATTGTTCTTTACAGCACTGGACTTTACTTTCATCACCAGTCACATCCACAACTAGGCATTGTTTTTGCTTTGGCTCTGTCTCTTCATTCTTTCAAGTTCTTCTCCAGTAGAATATTGGGCGCCTACTGAGCTGGGGATTTCATCTTTCAGGGTCATATCTTTTTGCCTTTTCATACTGTTCATGGGGTTCTCAAGGCAAGAATATGGAAGTGGTGTATGCCAGCAAATCTGGAAAACTCAGCAGTGGCCACAGGATTGTAAAAGGTTAATTTTCATTCCAATCCCAAAGAAAGGTAATGGCAAAGAATGTTCAAACTACTGCACAATTGCACTCACCTCACACAATAGCAAAATAATGCTCAAAATTCCCCAAGCAAGGCTTCAGTAGTATGTGAACTGGGAACTTCCAGATGCTCAAGCTGGATTTAAAAAAGGCTCAGAAACCAGAGATTAAAATGCCAACATTAATTGGATCATAGAAAAAGCAACAGAATTCCAGAAAAAAAATCTACTTCTGCTTTATTGACTATGCCAAAGCCTTTGATTATATGGATCAAAATAAACTGTAGAAAATTCTTAATGAGATGGGACTACCAGACAATCTTACCTGCCTCCTGAGAAATCTGTATGCAGGTCAAGAAGCAACAGTTAGAACTGGACATGGAAAAACAGACAGGTTAAATATTGGGAAAGGAGTACATCAAGGCTGTATATTGTCACCCTGTTTATTTAACTTATATGCAGAATACATCATGAGAAACGCTGGGCTGGAAGAAGCACAAGCTGGAATCAAGATTGCCAGGGGAAATATCAATAACCTCAGATATGCAGATGACACCAACCTTGGCAGAAAGTGAAGAGGAACTAAAAAGCCTCTTGATGAAAGTGAAAGAGGAGAGTGAAAAAGTTGGCTTAAAGCTCAACATTACAAAAACAAGATCATGGCATCTGTTCCCATCACTTCATGGGAAATAGATGGGAAAACAGTAGAAACAGTGTCAGACTTTATTTTTGGGGGCTCCAAAATCACTGTAGATGGTGATTGCAGCCATGAAATTAAAAGACGCTTACTCCTTGGAAGGAAAGTTATGACCAACCTAGAAAGCATATTGAAAATCAGAGACATTACTTTGCCAACAAAGGTCCGTCTAGTCAAGGCTATGGTTTTTTCAGTGGTCATGTATGGATGTGAAAGTTGGACTGTAAAGAAAGCTGAGCGCTGAAGAATTGATGCTTTTGAACTTTTGAACTGATGCTTTTTGAACTCAAGAGTCTTGGAGAAGACTCTTGAGAGTCCCTTGGACTGCAAGGAGATCCAACCAGTCCTTCCTAAAGGAGATCAGTCCTGGTTGTTCACTGGAAGGACTGATGTTGAAGCTGAAACTCCAATACTTTGGCCACCTGATGCGAAGAGCTGACTCATTTGAAAAGACTCTGATGCTGGGAGGGATTGGGGGCAGGAGGAGAAGGGGACGACAGAGGATGAGATGGCTGGATGGCATCACCGACTCGATGGACATGAATTTGGGTGAACTCTGGGAGTTGGTGATGAACAGGGAGGCCTGACGTACTGCAATTCATTGGGTCGCAAAGAGTTGGACACGACTGAGAGACTGAACTGAACTGAACTGGACTGCAAGAAGTTCCAACAAGTTCATCCTAAAGGAAATCAACCCTGAATATTCACTGGAAGGACTGATGCTGAAGCTGAAACTCTTACATTTTGACCACCTGATGTGAAGAACTGACTCATTGTAAAAGACCCTGATGCTGGGAAAGATTGATGGCAGGAGGAGAAGGGAATGACAGAGGATGAGATGGTTGGATGGCATCACCGACTCGATGGACATGAGTTTGAGCAAGGTCTGGGGGTTGGTGATGGACAGGGAAGCCCTGCGTGCTGCAGTCCATGAGGTCACAAAGAATCAGACATGACTGAGTGACTGAACTGAACTGAATGCTTTTAAATTATTGTATGATGGTGGTAGATATGAAACAAGAAATTGTTAGGAATCAAAGACATCTTGATAAGTGTATATTTATGTAATTTTCTCACAAAAGACCTAAAGAACCTAGAAACATAAAGTTAGGGAATAAGTTGGATTCTCTTACATCATATTAAGTCTTAGTAGACAAATTATTTTTATCCTTCATATGATAAACATCAATTTAAATAATACTGAGATTGTCTAAGGTTTCATTCAATAAAATATGGGACCACAAATAAATACTAAAGAATTTAGTCTCATGTGAAGTAAATGTATATTAAGCATTACACTTTCTGATCAGCTTAAAAAAAGTAATATAAAACAATGCTTGCAACTGGGACCTCAGAAAATAATGTTTGATGGAGACTAAGATTTTTGTGTTATTATTCATCCTTCAACCTGTCCTGCAACATTGAGCAAGTCAAGAAATATATTTTTTCTTTTTTATCTTACTTTACTTTAACTCTTACTTTTAAAATGGTGTGTAAAGTATAGTTATTTACTTAGTGAACATTTCTTAAATATGAGAGAATTTGTTGAGCTCTTGAGGAGGTAAATAAATTATAGCAAGTAAAAAGATAATGAAATTCACTGTAATGATTGATTCTGGATATATCATCACTACACTACATCATAAATAATAGTTTCTTCCTTGTACATAATATCTTCCTGGTACCTCCAATAAATCTCTATCTCCTCTCTCTTTCAATGATAGATAACAAATAATGTTTCTTATGCCAAATTCTGGGTTCAGAAGGCCTGTTTTCACCCTTCCTATCACCCAACACTTTCATTTAGTTCACACTATTGTGGGTTTTTGTTTGGTTTTGGTTTTGTTTTTGTTTTTGTTTTTGATGCCAATTGTTTAACTTGTAAGCTCTTTCTTTTCTCTTTTTGGGCCATGCCAGGTGGCATGTGGGATCTTAGTTCCCCCACCAAGAATTTAACCTGGGCCCTATTATTGAAAGTGCTGAGTCCTAACCACCAGATCACCAGGGAATTACTGTGTAAACTCTTAATAAACTTAATCTACTCTCTATCTTAATGGGTTTCATTTATTCATCAGTATCCCAAGCAGAAGAAATAGAATAAATTAAAATAATACTCAAGCACTGTCATTTCCTTCTTGCTGAATGTTTATAAAACTTTCTAAGCCCAACCTTCTCTCGAAGTCATGTCCAAACCCCAGTCATTCCTAAGACTTCAACTATTTCTTCTTTTTCAGTGACTCCAAGTGGACACATGCACCTCTCATATCCCTCGTGGGCTCTGTGCACTTCATCATGGTGCATTGTAGGCAAATTAACCTCAGCATTTCAGAGGCCACTCTCCACTTTCCTCACCCACAAATCTGTGCTTCTGTTTGGCCCTTGTCTTGGTTAACAGCATCACTATTCACCCAGGGGCCAAGGCTGACAACTTGAGAGAAAGGTGATGGATGGGGAGGCAGCAGAAGAGAACTGGTTGGGATGAATGGAGACCAGTCACTGTCCCTCCAACTGCTGCCTTCTCTGGATTTTCACTCTCTTCAGAAGACCGAGGGCTTGTCCACCTTCCCCAGGTTCCCTGTGACAGCTTCATGGTCATGTTCTCAGTCTACAAGATTCTCCCTATTTCTTACTCTCTGTCCTGTGGCAAGCTTTATGATCCCAGAACACAGGTCTGATGTAGAGCCTTTAGACAACTCCCACAGTGCTGTCTGACCTCCCCTTCTCGCCTGTATTTCCTGACACCATCTCTCCATTTATCCTCTCTAGTCACCTGGAACCATTCATTTTTCTCCCCAAGTAGTGTCACCTTCTGACCTTTGCTTTTCTCTATCACACTTTCATTTTTCCTAGGAATGCCCCCTCCTTCCTCCCTGTTTAGCCCTCACTACCCAGCTCAAATGTCACCCAGGTTACCTCTTCTTTGAAGAATTTATGGGCTCTCCAAAAATCTAACTTCTTTCTCCCTTGGGCTCCCATAGCATTCTGTTGATCTGGAAGCAAAACTTTTGTCAGACGGGATACAGGGGTTCTCCTTTCCTGAGTGAACTTACCTCCTTACTTACCAGGACCTTGGCAGTGACCAGTATGTGCTTGTTAAGTGAATGGATGGACTTAATGAAAAACAAATGAATGGATGCACACAACTATCTATCTTGTTAGAGTTGTGTGGGGAAGGTTGATTTGGAGGCTACTTGTAAATGTGACTCTCTCATGCTCCTTGTGTTTCCAGCTGGATGCAACCATGGTGATTAACCCATCCTGAAGCTGCTTGCACACCTTAGCTGGGTAAACAACGCCTGACCTGTAGAAAGTCAAAATAAATGAGATTGAGAGTTACATACTGAACACATATCAAACATCAGAATCTTGTTGGTAGGTCCATAAAAATGAAATTCCCAATGCCCACAGCAGACCTACAGACACTACATTTTTTTTTTTCAGACACTACATTTTTATCGAACTCTTGAGTATGCCTTTTCACACTGTTCATGGGGTTCTCAAGGCAAGAATACTGACGTGGTTTGCCATTCCTTTCTCCAGTGGACCACATTCTGTCAGACCTCTCCACCATGCCCGCCCATCTTGGGTGGCCCCACAGGGCATGGCTTAGTTTCACTGAGTTAGACAAGGCTGTGGTCCATGTGATCAGATTGGCTAGTTTTCTGTGATTAGGGTTTCAGTGTGTCTGCCCTCTGATGCTCTCTTGCAACACCTAAAGTCTTATTTGGGTTTCTCTTACCTTGGACATGGGGTTGGAAGTGGTCAAACAGGAGATGGCAAGAGAGAACATCAACATTCTAGGAATCAGCGAACTCAAATGGACTGGAATGGGTGAATTTAACTCAGATGACCATTATATCTACTACTGTGGACAGGAACCCCTTAGAAGAAATGGAGTAGACATCATGGTCAACAAGAGTCCAAAATGCAGTACTTGGATGCAATCTCAAAAACGACAGAATGATCTTTGTTCATTTCCAAGGCAAACCATTCAATATCACAGTAATCCAACTCTATCCCCAACCAGTAACACTGAAGAAGCTGAAGTTGAACGGTTATAAGAAGACCTACAAGAACTTTAGGAACTAACACCCAAAAAAGATGTCCTTTTCATTATAAGGGACTGGAATGCAAAAGTAGGAAGTCAAGAAACACCTGGAGTAACAGGCAAATTTGGCCTTGGAATACGGAATGAAGCAGGGCAAAGGCTAATAGAGTTTTGCCAAGAGAACACACTGGTCATAGCAAAGACCCTCTACCAACAACACAAGAGAAGACTCTACACATGGACATCACCAGATGGTCAATACCAAAATCAGATTGATTATATTCTTTGCAGCCAAAGATGGAGAAGCTCTATACAGTCAGCAAAAACAAAACCAGGAGCTGACTATGGCTCAGATAATGAACTCCTTATTGCCAAATTATGACTTAAATTGAAGAAAGTAGGGAAAACCACTACACCTTTCAGGTATGGCCTAAATCAAATCTCTTATGATTATACAGTGGAAGTGAGAAATAGATTTAAGGGACTAGATCTGATAGATAGAGTGCCTGATGAACTATGGATGGAGGTTCATGACATTGCACAGGAGACAGGGATCAAGACCATCCCCATGGAAAAGAAATGCAAAAAAAGCAAAATGGCTGTCTGGGGAGGCTTTACAAATAGCTGTGAAAAGAAGAGAAGCGAAAAGCAAAGGAGAAAAGGAAAGATATAAGCATCTGAATGCAGAGTTCCAAAGAATAGCAAGAAGAGATAAGAAAGCCTTCCTCAGTGATCAATGCAAAGAAATAGAGGAAAACAACTGATTTGGAAAGACTAAAGATCTCTTCAAGAAAATCAGAGATACCAAGGGACATTTCATGGAAAGATGGGTTCAATAAAGGACAGAAATGGTATGAATCTAAATCTAAAATGAATCTAAAAGAATCTAAAAAAAAAACTGTACAAAAAAAGATCTTCATGACCCAGATAATCACGATGGTGTGATCACTGACCTAGAGCCAGACATCCTGGAATGTGAAGTCAAATGGGACTTAGAAAGCATCACGATGAACAAAGCTAGTGGAGGTGATGGCATTCCAGTTGAGCTATTTCAAATCCTGAAAGATGATGCTGTGAAAGTGCTGCACTCAATATGCCAGCAAATTTGGAAGACTCAGCAGTGGCCTCAGCACTGGAAAAGGTAAGTTTTCATTCCAATCTCAAAGAAAGGCAATGCCAAAGAATGCTCAAACTACCACACAATTGCACTCATCTCACTCGCTAGTAAAGTAACACTCAAAATTCTCCAAGCCAGGCTACAGCAATACATGAACTGTGAACTTCCAGATGTTCAAGCTGGTTTTAGGAAAGGAAGAGGAACCAGAGATCAAATTGCCAACATCCACTGGATCATCAAAACTGTAAGAGAGTTCCAGAAAAACTTCTATTTCTGCTTTATTGACTATGCCAAAGCCTTTGACTGTGTGGATCACAATAAACTGTGGAAAATTCTGAAAGAAATGGGCCTCACCTGACTCTTGAGAAACCTATAAGCAGGTCAGGAAGCAACAGTTAGAACTGGACGTGGAACAACAGACTGGTTCCAAATAGGAAAAGGAGTAAGTCAAGGCTGAATATTGTCACCCTGCTTATTTAACTTCTACGCAGAGTACATCATGAGAAACGCTAGGCTGGAAGAAGCACAAGTTGGAATCAAGATTGCCGGGAGAAATATCAATAACCTCAGATACGCAGATGACACCAACCTTATGGCAGAAAGTGAAAGAGGAGAGTGAAAAAAGTTGGCTTAAAACTCAGCATTCAGAAAACGAAGATCATGGCATCTGGTCCCATCACTTCATGGGAAATAGATGGGGAATCAGTGGAAACAGTGTCAGACTTTATTTTTCTGGACTCCAAAACCACTGTAGATGGTGACTGCAGCCATGAAATTAAAAGACGCTTACTCCTTGGAAGGAAAGTTATGACCAACCTAGATAGCATATTCAAAAGCAGAGACATTACTTTGCCAACAAAGGTCCATCTAGTCAAGGCTATGGTTTTTCCAGTAGTCATGTACGGATGCAAGAGTTGGACTGTGAAGAAAGCTGAGTGCCAAAGAATTGATGCTTTTGAACTGTGGTGTTGGAGAAGACTCTTGAGAGTCCCTTGGACTGCAAGGAGATCCAACCAGTCCATTCTAAAGAAGATCACTCCTGGGATTTCTTTGGAAGGAATGATGCTAAAGCTGAAACTCCAGTACTTTGGCCACCTCATGCGAAGAGTTGACTGATTGGAAAAGACTCTGATGCTGGGAGGGATTGGGGGCAGGAGAAGGGGACGACAGAGGATGTGATGGCTGGATGCCATCACCGACTCGATGGACGTGAGTTTGAGTGAACTCCGGGAGTTGGTGATGAACAAGGAGGCCTGGCATGCTGCAATTCATGGGGTCGCAGAGTCGGACACAACTGAGCGACTGAACTGAACTGAACTGAGTATACGTACTTGCCAGCTCAGCCCTATTCCATAGTCTGAAATATCTGGGAGCTAGTGTACTTCCTGCTCTAAGATGTTTCAGAGATGACTGGTGGTTGGAAGAAGGAGGAAAGTATTCATGAAGGAGGAGAATGACCTCAGGTGGTCTCTGAAGAATGAGTGGGATTTGGTTGATGGAATAGAGAGGGTAGGCAAAGCACTTCATGTGGGCAAACTGGGAGTAACCTAAGTGTCCACTGACAGATGAATGGAAAAGGAAGATGTGATATGTATATATGAGATACTCCTCAGGCAAAAAAGAATGAAGTAATGCCATTTACAGCAATGTGAATGGACCTAGATATTATCATAGTAAGTGAACTAAGTCAGAAAGAGAAAGACAAGTATCATATGATATTGCTTCTAAGTGGAATCTAAAAAATGATACAAATGAACTTATTTACAAAACAGAAACCAACTCACAGACTTAGAAAACAAACACGGTTATCAAAGGGGAAAAGTAGGGGGAGGAATAAATTAGGAGGTTGGAATTAAAATATACACACTATTATATATAAAATAAATAATCAACAAGGACCTACTGGATAGCATAGGGAACTCTACTCAGTATTCTGTATCAACCTATAAGGGAAAAGAATCTGAAAAAGAATGAATATATGTATATGTATAACTGAATCATTTTGCTGTACACTTGAAATTAACTCATTATAAATCAGGTATGATTGTGTGTACACAGTCATTCAGTCATGTCCAACTCTTTGCAACCCAATGGACTGTAGCCTGCCAGGCTCCTCTGTCCGTGGATTCTCCAGGCAAGAATACTGGAGTGGGTTGCCATTTCCTTCTCCAGGGGATCTTCCCAACCCAAGGACTGAACCCATGTCTCCTGCATTGCAGGTAAACTCTTTACTGCTGAGTCACCATGGGAGCTCATTAAACCAACTGTGTATGTGTGTGTTAGTCACTTAGTCATGTCCAACTCCTTGCAACCCCATGAACTGCAGCCCACCAGGCTCCTCTGGCCATGGAATTCTCCAGGCAAGAATACTAGGGTGGGTTGCCATTCCATTCTCCAGTAAATCAACTATGCCCCAATATAAAATAAAAATTAAGTTTTTTAAATTTAAATTTATTTATTTTAATTGGAGGCTAATTACTTTACAATATTGCATTGGTTCTGCCACACATCAACATGAATCTGCCACAGGTGCACACATGTCCCCATCCCGAACCCCCCTCCCACCTCCCCACCCCCATACCATCCCTCCGGGTCATCCCAGTGCACCAGCCCCAAGCATCCTGTATCAAACCTGGACTGGCAATTCGTTTCTTATATGATATTATACATGTTTCCATGACATTCTCCCAAATCATCCCACCCTCTCCCTCTCTCACAGAGTCCAAGACTGTTCTATACATCTGTGTCTCTTTTGCTCTCTCGCATACAGGGTTGTCTTTACCATCTTTCTAAATTACAGATATATGCGTTAGTATACTGTATTGGTGTTTTTCTTTCTGGCTTACCTCACTCTGTATAATAGGCTCCAGTCTCATCCACCTCATTAGAACTGATTCAAATGTATTCTTTTTAATGGCTGAGTAATACTCCATTGTGTATATGTACCACAGCTTTCTTATCCATTCGTCTGCTGATGGACATCTAGGTTGCTTCCATGTCCTGGCTATTATAAACAGTGCTGCAATGAACATTGGGGTACACATGTCTCTTTCAATTCTGGTTTCCTTGGTGTGTTATGCCCAGCAGTGGGATTGCTGGGTCATATTTTTAAACGCTTTTTGTAAAGATATGGTGGTAGGAACAGGTATTGAGTATGTCAGGCCCAAGAGAACTTATCAACATGGCTGAATAGAGGGGTTGATTAAGAGGCACTTGGCATTCTGAGTTGGGGCCATGTTTCCTAGAGTCTGCAATAGTGTTTAAGTAAGGGAATATGCTTCCCTGGTAAGTAAGGGAATGGGCTTCCCTGATAGCTCAGTTGGTAAAGAATCCTCCTCCAATGCTGGAAACCCCAGTTGGATTCCTGGGTGGGGAAGATCCACTGGAGAAAGGATAAGCTACCCACTCCAGTATTCTGGCCTGGAGAATTCCAGGGACTATATAGTCCATGGGGTTGCAAAGAGTTGGACAGCACTGAGTGACTTTCACTTTCAAGGGAATATGTATAATGAAGGTGTGCTTTTACAAAGTTTTCAAGGGTGTATCAGATAACCTTCCTCCTAATTGCATAAAGAATGTAGATAGAGAGGAGAAGGACATGGCAACCCACTCCAGCATTCTTGCCTGAGAAATCCCATGGACAGAGAAGTCTGGCAGGCTTCAGTCTGTGAGGTCACAAAAAGTCGTACATAACTTAGTGACTAAACAGCAACTACAACAATCATCTGTCTTACTAACCACAAGACCACATCTTTCTTTCTAAACAATAGCAAAACCAGCACAGGACTTCCCTGGTAGTACAGTGGATAAAAATCAGCCTGCCAATGCAGGGCACATGGGTTTGATCCCTGGGCCAGGAAGACCCCATCTGCAACAGAGCAGCTAAGCCAGTGTGCCACACCTCCTGAACCCACGTTCCACAGCACTGAAGCCTGTGAGCCCGGAGCCTGTGCTCTACAATAGAAGCCACTGCACCGAGAAGCAATGCACTGCACCTGGAGAGAAGCCCCCACTGGTCACAACTAGAGACAGCCCATGTGCAGCGATGGAGACCCAGTGCAACTAAAAGTAAATAAAATCAATACATTTTTAAGAGTAGCACCAGCACAGAATCTCCTAGTTACCCAACTCAATGAATTCCAGATCTTTCAATGCTATACCTGAAAATCTTCCCACATTTATTTCTCTTTAAAATATGGAAAATTGTAAGAGTGACTCATCACATGCAAAAATACCTCTGGTGTCAATACAGGTCACCTGTATCTGGCTGTAGCAGGTAATATTGAGGCAGAGGACAGTAACATTAAACACTTCATGAGTTTTTATTCATTCTTCATTCAAATATTTGGGTGTCTAGTATGTGACAGGAACTGGCTTAGGTGTTTGTTTTATTCATTCAGTTCAGTTCAGTTCAGTTCAGCTGTGTCTGACTCTTTGCAACTCTATGGACTGCAGCACACCGGGCCTCCTGTCCATCACCATTTTATTCATTGATATATTTCAAAGATCCAACCACCCACCACCCACTTACTCATCTATGAAACTAACTTTGGGGAGAAGGAGGGGTGAAGAGGTAGGAACAAAATGGGGACAGACATCTTTTTAGATCCAACTTCCCTCTTATATTAGCTGAAACATTAAAATTACAGTTAACTCATTCTGTCATAAGATTAACAAGCGCTGAAGAGGACCTGTTGCCTGAATTCCCTTTACAACAGCTACAGCAGTGGCCTTCTTACTTTTGCTTGATTTTTTTCCACCAACTGTCCTTAAGCCAAAAGCTAGTTCCTTATGCCTTCTCTATTTGGTCAAGCTGTGCCCCGTAGGACACCTCAAAAATAAGTCTACTTCCCACATGTAATAGTCTTTCAAATTTTTCTGTGTGTATATATTTATATGGGGTTAGTAAATATATATACATATATATATATATACCTGTTTTAAATCCATTTATCGGTCAGTGGACATTCAGGTTGATTTCACCTTTTGGCTCTTATTGTTTAATTTTGCATGTATACTTAAGAAGAATGTGTATTTTGTTGTTGTATATTTTATATTGGGGTATATTTGATTTGCCTGGAGAAGGAAATAGCAAACCAGAACACTCTACCTGGTTTGTGTTGTTAAAGTCCTCTAGTTCCTTACTTCTGTCTGGTTGTTCTATCCAGTATTGAGGATGGGATATTGACTTCTCCAACTCTTATTGTAGAGTTGTATTTCTCTTTTTAATATTACCAGTTTTTGCTTCATATATTTTCCCAGTTTTAACAGCATATAATTGACAAATGAAGTTGTATATATTTAAAAAAAAAAATGAGAATGTAGACAGAGGACCTGTTCCAGGAAGGGAGCTATCACCATAGATGAGTATAGTATACAGTAGGCATGGAGACAGGGAGGAACCCAGTAAAGTCTGTTTTCTAAAGTTCATCTCTGTTTCTCATTGTCTCTGCTTGGCCCAGCAAACATTTAAGTAACAAACTTGCTTTTCTATCTTCATGTGAAGTGCCTTTCTTCCCTTTGAAGTCCCAAACCACTACCTCTAATGTTCTTTTTGTCTTTAGCTGAAGATGGTATTTAAGGCGAGGGCTTCAGTCATTTGGGGAGTTAGTTTTCCTGGGCCTCTCTCATGTATGTGTGTGCTAAATTGCTTCACTCATGTCCAACTCTTTGCAACCCTATAGACTCTAGTCCACCAGGCTCTTCAGTCCATGACATTTTCCAGGCAAGAATACTGGAGTGGGTTGTCATGCCCTCCTCCAGGGGATCTTCCCAACCCAGGGATCGAACCCACATCTCTTTGGTCTCCTGCATTGACAGGCAGGTTCTTAACCACTAGGACCACCTGGGAAGCTCCCATATATACTTGTTACTAAACTTTGATTTTCTTTCTGTCTCATGTCAATTTAATTCTGAAACCAGCCAAAAGAATCTAGATGGGTACAGGACAATGTCTTTCTGCCCAACACCAACAAAAAGTTGACTGCAACAAAGGCTTGAAGTGAGGACAATTAGGCTTGAAGTTAGGGTGGTGGTAGAGAATGAGAAGGAAGAAGCAGAAGCAAGGAGCAAAGTCAGCGAGGGAAGGAGAGACTGGTGGGATGCAGACCATGGGAAGGAGCATGAAGTGTGACTCCAAGAGAAAGGATGTACAACCTTCAGAGACAGAATCCTGGAAAGAAAGCAGGCTGATATGAAAGAAGGAAGCTTGGTTTGTAATTATTTTGGGTCTAATTTAAAAGTACTAAAAAGAAGAACAGGGCTGCTGCTGTAGAGAGGAGACACACTAGAAATAGGGATTTCAGAATCATGTTCACAGAAATAATGGCTAAAGCTGTGAGAATGTTTGAGGTTTCCAAAAGAGGGCATAGTAAGAGAGGGGCTAGGAATGTCTGCAGTCAAAAGTAGGAACATAGAAGCGGCCAAAAAGAGCCTTAGAGTGTGAGCAAGATCACAAATGTAACATCGTTTGGACCAGGATGGAAAACCTTTCAAGGGTCAGATTGAATGCTGGATACAAATATGAAAAATATAGCATGGAAAAACTGATAGCATTTGATCATGGCATCGCAGATGATTTGAGAAAGTGTAGTTTCTGTAGATGTGGAGGTCAGAACAGAGGATGGCCACCATGGGGCTTAGTCATTGGAGAATCTTCCTGTGAAAATACAGATGAACAGTCCAAGCTGGACCAAAGCATATCAGGAAGCCTGAGCCTCTAGAGTTTGATGACAGAGAGCAGGAAATCTGTGCTGAACAGATGACAAGCTAGAAATAAGAGCAGCTCAGTAGAAGTGGGGAGTTACTTGGAAGCATGGAGAGAAGAGACCTCTGTCCTTAAGACAGAAGGAGGTAAAATCAACCTCCAATTAAAATAAATAAAATTAAATTAAAAAAAATCATGCTGCAATAGGCCAGAAATGCTGTGAGCAGGACTTCCCTGGAGAGCTGTCTAGAAATAAAAGGCTTAGCGTCTCCTCCTTGCTTTGCGGCCTGTGGCTGTAGGATGAGGGCGTCCTTTCACTCTACAGCCTCAGTTCTCTGCACACAGTGAGATGGGAGCAACCCTGCCCAGATCTCCACCCCAGGGTCCAGCATCACTACTGGCAAACGCACTCAGACGGCTGCTCATCAGGAGAGACGGCATCATCCCTTCTCAGGATGCTTTGACCCATGAGTCCCACGTGTTGCTTCTCCAGTCATTTCCACTGATGGCAAAGGAGGGATTTATAAGAATAAGGGACAAAATGAGTTTCAGAGGAATAAATATTTTATTTTCTTATAAATGTGGCCCAAGCTTCTTGAGCAAACAAAATTTTTCTATAGTGGGCACGCATCCTCATATTCCTCCGGGGAGGGGATGTGGCGTGCAGCACAGACAGACAGGCCAGGAGACAAACTCCTGGAGAGCAGGGGGAGAAAAGGTGAGGGGAGAGGGGTGACCCTCTGCCACAGGCTAGGACCCCGTGGCACTCACCACGTGTCCCTGCGGCTCGATTTCCTGAGACAGTGAGACAGTGCAAACCTCATAAGGCTGTCACAGGATTAAGTCAGTCACTGTACATGAAGTCTTCAAAACAAGATGCACTCTGTAGGTGCATCTTGTTTATGAGAGCGCAGCCTGGAGCAGCAGTGGCAGCAGGCAGGAATATCACAGTGCCTGCTGCAGAGCTCTGCAAGGGAGGTGTATCTGCACTGACCAGGAAGAGTTCTCGTGCTTTGGTCCCATCTGTACCCACCTGAGACGGTAAGCTCCGGAAGAAACGGAGCCATGTTGCTTTGACCAATGGCTGTATTCCCAGAACCTTTTCCCTGGAACATCATAGGCAATATAAAGATATTTTTTGAATGTATGCTAGTGGGTGGATGGATGGCTGGAAAAATAAATAGAAGTATGGAGGGAGGGAAGAAGAGAAGAAATGGGAGGGCTATCCAAAGACACACATGGAAGGAAGAACAGGGGGTGAAGAGAAGGAAGGGAGGATGGAGGAGGAAGGCTCTAACGCTCTATTTCTTAAAAAATGCGGCATGGTCTGGGGTCCATCACCTTCTATTGTAAAGGGTATTTTGCAGAAGGAAAAAAGAAGGAAGTGTTTTACAATTGGATTGCTCTGTAATCTGTCCTAATTTTCAGATGGAATATACCTGCTCTTTGCTTGTTATTTCTTTATGAAAATCCCTGTTGGCTCAGTGGAAAAGAATCTGCCTGCCAATGCAGGAGATGCGGGTTCAATTCCTGGGTCGGGAAGATTCCCTGAGGAAGGAAATGGCAACCCACTCCAGTATTCTTGCCTGGAGAATCCCATGGACAGAGGAGCCTGGCGAGCTAGAATCCATGGAGTTACAAAGACTCAGACACGACTGAGCAACTAAACAACAGACACCACCTGCTCTTTGCTGGTAAACAGCATGTTCTCTTGCCTCAGAGATTTAGAGTCCCCAGGCATCTCCCCTTCCTGCTTCTCTTGCTCTCTTGCTCTTGCCCACATTTCCACATATGATAAGCTACTTGATTGGCTGAGTGTGTATTTCAACTTGATTTCTCATTGGCCACTGGCATTTCCCAGGACTGCTCAACAGCACAGACTGAAACACAGCTTATCTTTCCTCTTCCTGTAATCGCTTGCTTAGTGGTTTCCAGCAACATTTCCCTCATGATTATTCTGTTGGTCTTTCCAGATGCAGTTTTCTACAAATGAGTTCAAGTTGTTTGCTTTTTCAGTTGACAAATTATAACAGACAAATGCCACCAATTACTGAGCAAATAATTAAGATTCAAGAAGGATTTGTCCAGCAGCATTCTTGATGTGGTTGACTTGGAAATTCTTGGACTCAAGTTTGCACACTGCTTGGAGCATAAGCACCCTCACAGTGTGTTTAAGAAGTCAGGTTTTACCTGCCTCTGCTGCCTTTCTCTTAATTATTTGCAAAAGCTGAAGCTGGCCTTGCATCTCGTAGGATTCCACACACACACACACACATACAAATTGCAAGGAATAGCTATGCTGTGTGGACCACCCAGTCAGAAGACATAATTGCCAGACCTGACCTTGGCAAGCTCTCTATCCTGTCCAAGTCTCAGACTTCACACATGAAAAATGTGTGCAGCAAACCCTGTACCACCAGAGTGCCATGGAGACTGGATCGGATGGTGTATTTGGGGGAAGCACCCATGCAGCAAGAAGAGTTGCATATGAATTTGATCTGCCCTATACTCACCTCAGAATTGTCCACAAAAAGCCCACTTTGCTAAGATAGCCATCAGAAAGTATAAGGCAGCATCTCTTTATTAAATCACTGATTTATCAGTCATTGCCCAGTGTTACAGTGGTTATTTTTAAAAACAGAAAGATTCGAGTTGCCAGTCCAGGTTTGATGCATGATACTGGATGCTTGGGGCTGGTGCACTGGGACGACCCAGAGGGATGGAATGGGGAGGGAGGAGGGAGGAGGGTTCAGGATAGGGAACACATGTATACCTGTGGCGGATTCATTTTGATATTTGGCAAAACTAATACAATTATGTAAAGTTTAAAAATAAAATTAAATTTAAAAAAAAAAAAAACAGAAAGATTCAGAAAAGCCAGCACTTGCCTCCAAGAACAGAGAGCAGGGAGGTGTTAGGACAGGAGCTCTGAGCTCCTGTGCAAAAGCAAGTGTGACTGTCGTGAGTGTGCCAGGCACTGGCACGGTGAGCCAGCGTGGCTGACAGCCAGTCTGGTGTCAATCAAATACCTGCTCAGTGATGCTGCCGTGTATCTCCCACAAGGATTATTAACTAAAAAATTTTGAAATCCAATAAAAGCACTTGGTATAACTACACTGGAACAACTGCTTTTATCCAGAAAGCATTGCTGCCTCTTGTGGTGCTTCCCTTGCTCATGCATCACAAAGCCTCAGGTCTGTCACTGTGAAGATCGATCACCTGTGGACTAAAGATGCCGTCATCATTGTCATCAGTAAACACACAGTTGGTGTAGACTGGACCCTGATAGCAGCCATCATATGTGGATGGGAGAAGGGGGTTTTAAAAATCTTAAAAATGTAATGCCAAATAGCATAATTGTTTTGTTTGGGGGGAATTTTTTTTATTAAATTGCTTTTGTTTTTGTTATTTATTTTTTTAAAATAATTGTTGGGTTTTGAGTCAAATTATTCTCAAAGACTGAGCTTGTTTTTGCCAATAATGTATTAAACACAGGTTCACTGCTAGATTATAACTTACAATAATATTTCACAAGCCAATAGCATACAGAATAATGGTTCTTAATAAGCCAATAAAGAAATAACACACTTCAAACCAATAATAGATTAATTACACTGTTGTTCCAGGCAGAAAGGAGGTGAAAGGAATAAGTCTGAAGTTAGCTGATGTGTATCTTTCTGCAAGTTTGTCCTTGTAAATTCAGCTTAGCCAACCAAGAGCTGACGTCCAGCTGCTTATGCAAAGACTAAGCCCCATTTACTTAGAGAAGGATGCTAGCAGAGAGGAGCTCATGACTTGCACCACTGCCTACAAGGAGTGTCCTCTCCAAGGCAGGAACAGACGTCCCTTCCTTCCTGAGACTGCTGCCCAGTTGAACCCCACTGTCACCAAGAAAGGCCTGGATGAAGCAGAAACAAGTGTCTCAAGACATTCGGAGAGACCTATTTAGGTCAGCAGGAAGCATAAACAAGTCGATTTGAAATTGTAACCAATGCACACCAGTAATGTTTGCTGCAAATGACTTCAAAACATTCTGTGTTACTGAAACTCGGGTACAGCTGTTTGCCACTTGAAAGCCAGTACTTAGGCAATATTCGTAGAAAGGAACGGTTGCTTTATTTTGGAGGCTGGCAACCAGGGGAGAGAGCGGATTCATGTCCAAAGGTGAACTAGCCCCTGCTGATCAGTGGGCAAGAGTTTTTATTAATAAAGGGGAGTTTCAGAGGTATATAGACGAGGAAGCAGCTACATGCACAATAACACAGTTAGTTCTGACAGACATGGTGGTCTGATCATAGTCATTTTCATTGTTTTAAGTAAAGTTGATCTTTAGTTCTAGGGTTGTTTTTTTTCCCATTTCCTTGGGACCAGTTCTTAGAATTGTGACAGCTTAGGTCCATAAGGTCACAGACTGAAGTGACTTAGCACACACGCATGTCATAGCTACAGTCTGGTTATAATGTAGATAACTTTTTCCAGCTGGTGGGGGTTTTAGTATCTAAAAAACAGCTCTAAGGATATGGCTGAGTATTATCTATAGCCCTTGAGAAAGAACTAAAGGTTTTTTACTTTATTTAATGACCAAACTATTATTATTTGGTCCTGTTTGACTGCTTTCTTTCCTTTGCGTCCACATTTTCTCACTTCTTTGATTAAATTCATTCTTTGGCTAAAGGTTTTCTGCAGACAAAAGGCAGACTGAGGACCTGGGGGAATCTGTCCAGGGAAGGCCCCATATGTTTTATCATGTGTGATTCCTTAAATATCGTCATTCTGTATTCCTCACCCTGGTACAGTTGATTTAAACAAATTATATATAATCAAGCAAGTTATGCCCAGGGACTTCCCAGGTGGTGCTAGCAGTAAAGAACCTGTCTGCTGAAGCAGGAGATGTAAAAGACACGAATTCAATTCCTGGCTCAGGAAGATCCCCTGGAGGAGGGTGTGGCAACCCTCCCCAGTATTCTTGCCTGGAGAATCCCATGGTCAGAGGAGCCTGGCAGGCTACAGTCCACAGGGTTTCAAAGAGGCAGACACAAATGAAGCAACTGAGTAGGCACACGTGCAGGGTATGCCCAGCACTCTCAGGTGCGGGGTGGGGCGGAGGAGCAGGGGTGCCCAAGGACACCATGTTGTGGTCCACTGGTTCTTTCATCTGATGCACTGGTTGTTTATGCAGACCTGCTGAGCCAGCAATTGTGAACAAAGACAGATGTGGCTCTTCCTCAAAGAGGCCTCAGACTAGTGAGGGGGCAGGAGTCATCTTGCGTGACATTATTGCAGTGATCCAGACAGTCCTTGAGGCTTGGGAAAGTTAGTGATTGCAGATGTGCCCTGGCCTGGTTGGTCACAGCTTAGGTAAGGTAACTAGTAAGAATTGACCACCTGGCCAGGGAGGCTGGGACCAAAGGGAACAGTAGGGCAGAGGGAGGGTGCACAGCACCTCAGAGCAGCCAAAGAGTGACTGGGGTATTTAGAGCTCAGAAGGAGATGGGGAGGGTGAAAGGCATGTGAGCAGGGTGCACAGGTCTAGGACAGGGAGGGGACGTGATCGGATTTGCCCTTCACAGGCCCTGTTGCCGTCCTTGCAGAGACTAGTCTGGGGAGACGGCCGCACTCTATCAATGCCAAGCTGGGGGTGTCAGTTGAGGTCCTGGAGCCCAGAGACTGCTGACTGGAGAACACTCAGACTTCCATAAAGCAAACAGAAGGACAAAAGAGGCATCAACTACATGGTACCAAAGTAATGAGGCGGGTCTTGAGTGCCAACAACTGGGCCACAGTGGCCTCTTCCCAAGCAGCAGTGAGAGATGCTTTCTAGCCAAACCTCCAAGGGCAGGACTGCTGACCTGGAGAACAGAGCCAAGGCCACAGGTGCGTTCTCCCTCAGTCTGTGGGTGTGAAGCCATGACAAGCGCCCAGGGATGACAAAGGAGAGGAATTGCTGGTCTCGGCCATGGTCTCCAGAGGTGGGGCTGCCAGCCATTCCAATCTTTCAGAGAGGAAGTGCCACTCTTTGTGATGCATCTGTAGAATCACAGTAAATAACACAGGGAACATGGGAATTCATTCCTCCAGGATGAGATCAAACCCCTGAAGGAGGTGGCACATCAGCTTTGCAGAGGCACAGAGACCTTTGCAGACCTACCCTGGACATTATCATTCTCCAGGAGGAAGAAACTGGCCCTGTTGCTCTCCTGGGCCCCTCACCAGATCCTTCTCCAGCTTCTCTTTGACAAACAGCCAGGCTCTCCAAACCTGGGACTGGACAAAATCCATGAGTGTCCTTAGCAGTTCCAGCAGGAATTGGGAACTTTCAATCCTTCCTCCAAATGACAGCCCACATTTCCCTTCTGCGTACCACTATGCTATTGCTTGGAAAGTGAAAGCATTTCTAAAGACAACAGCAGGATCAGGTCAGAAACAATATGTAAATAAAACATTATTTTACTTTGTCTAAGCTGATACATAATTCTATCTGACTATCAAAGTGGTACCAGGAATAATCTTCAGAGCTTTGTGGGTTTTTAAAACTCAAGTTCTGTGAGAGTCACAAAACTAAATAAGCATTAAGAAAACTTTTTTATCCTGGCTCCCACCGTCAGGCCAGCCTCAACCCAAATGTGACCTGCAATAATCACCAGAAGGCTTGTTGTTTCAGGAGAGCACAGAATGCTCAGAAACTCAGAGTTCCTTAGAACCATCTCTGGGAGCAGACCTGTCAGCTGAATCTCCTGCTCATGAGGAACACTGGGTGAATCACCTTTATTTCAAACCCAGGTCTATTTCAGTTAAGGTAGAAACTTTGCAATAGCTTCTTTTCTTTGCTTGGCCTAAATATCTCAACTCACTGTAGACCTTATCTTATATTTCTGAAATTGCTTTTCAAAGTGTAATTCATACAAATCATTTTAAAGTAATTTACTGAAGAATCTTATGGGAGTGCTGGGGCTCTGGGAAGGCTGCCCCAAGAGACGCTACTCTGACACGTGGATGATTTTGAGCTGAAAACAGTGAAGACTCAAAAGATTCAGGAAGAACTTTTGAACTTCCCCCTAATCACCCATAAAAATTTCATAAAGGAGACCTGTTCCAAGAAGGCGCCTTCACCCCAGTTAACTATAATGAAGTATTGGGTGTAATGAACAGGGAGAAACCCAGCAACACCAACTTGATCAGAGTCCTCTCTGAGTCCCACTGTGTTTGAATGGCCCAGAAACACTTGTTTACCAAACATTAACTCTTTTTATCTTCTGTGAGTTACCTTACTTCCCCCTGAAGCTCTGTATCCTCAGCTCTTCCTTGCTTTGCTGTCTTTGGAATTCTTCGTACTTACATGAATTCCAGTGTGCACATAATACATTTGATCTTCTCCTGCTAATCTCCTTTATTCCATTTTATTTGCTAATCAGAAGATCTGAGAGGGCCAAAGAGGGGAACTCACTTTTGGGAGCAGCTACTGTAGGCTCACACAAGATAGTGGAGTAGAAAGATGTGTTCATCATCTCTTGTGAGAACTCTGAAATTGCAACTAACCACTGAACAATCAAAAACAGAAGAATGTAGGATCCCCACAAAAAAGATACCCAACATCCAAGGGCAAAGGAGAAGCCCCAACAAGATAGCAAGAGGGGAGAAATTGTGTTTAGCATCAAACTCCATACCAGCCAGAAATGCTCGGAGGGCTCAAACAAAACCTTGTGCACTCCAGGACCCAGGGACCCCACAAGAGACCGAGTCAGACTGGCCTCTGACTGCTTGAGTGACACCTGAAGAGGCACCAGTCAGCAGTGGCCTGATGCAGAGACAGGGGCTCTGGGTGCAGCAGACCTGGGAGGTATGGCATGTGGCATCAGTCCTCTTGGAGGAAGTTGCCATTAGCCCCACCATAGAGCCACCAAGGAGACAACCCACAAACTGGAGAACAATTTTACCAAAGAAGTTGTCAAAATGTTGCAAAGCTTTTAGGGCACACAACAGACTTCCCAACCTAGGGATCTCGCAAAGGGACTGAGAACCCCCAGAGAATTTGACTTTGAAGGCCAGTGGGATTTGATTAAAGAAATTCCACATGACTGGGGAAACAGACTCTTTGAGAGCACAGACAAAATCTTGTGTGCACAAGGACCCAAGAGAAAAGAGAAGAGACCCCTCAAAAGACTGAGCCAGACTTGCATCAGTTCAGTTCAGTATCTGAGTAATGTGTGACTCTTTGAGACCCCATGAGCTGCAGCATGCCAGGCCTCCCTGTCCATCATCAACTCCTGGAGTTTACACAAACTCATGTCCATTGAGTCAGTGATGCCATCCAACCATCTCATCCTCTGTCATCCCATTCTCCTCCTGCCTTCAATCTTTCTCAGCAACAGGATCTTTTCAAATGAGTCAGTTCTTCGTGTCAGGTGGCCAAGTATTGGAGTTTCAGCTTCAGCATCAGTCCTTCCAATGAATATTCAAGACTGATTTCCTTTAGGATTGACTTCTTTGATCTCCTTGCTGTCCAAGGGACTATTAAGAGTCTTCTCCAACACCACAGTTCAAAAGCATCAATTCTTCAGTGCTCAGTTTTCTTTGCAGTCCAACTCTCACATCCATACATGATTATTGGAAAAACCATAGCTTTGACTAGATGGACGTTTGTTGGCAAAGTAATGTTTCAGCTTTTTAATATGCTGTCTAGGTTGGTCATAGCTTTTCTTCCAAGGTGCAAGTATCTTTTAATTTCATGGCTGCAGTTACCATCTGCAGTGATTTTGGAGCTCCCCAAAATAAAGTCTGATACTGTTTCCATTGTTGCCCATTTATTTGCCATGAAGTGATGGGACTGGATGCCATGGTCTTAGTTTTCTGAATGTTGAGTTTTAAGCCAACTTTTTCACTCTCCTCTTTCACTGTCATCAATAGACTCCTTAGATCGTCTTTGCTTCTTGCCGTAAGGGTGGTGTCATCTGCATATCTGAGGTTATTGATATTTCTCCCTGAAATCTTGATTCCAGCTTGTCCTTCATCCAGCCTGGCATTTCACATGATGTACTCTGCATATAAGTTAAATAAGCAGGGTGACAATATACAGCCTTGATGTACTCCTTTTCCTATTTGGAACCAGTCTGTTGTTCCGTGTGTGGTTCTAACTGTTGCTTCTTGACCTGAATACAGATTTCTCAGTAGGCAGATAAGGTTGTCCAGTATTCTTTTCTCTTGAAGAATTTTCAACAGTTTTTTGTGATCCACAGTCAAAGGCTTTGGTGTAGTGAATAAAGCAGAAGTAGCAGACTTGCCTGTGAGTGCCCAAAAGTCTCTGGCAGAGGTGTGGGTTGATGGTGGCCAGCCATGGGTTCAGGAACACTCCATACAACAGTCCTGGGAGCCATGCTGACATAAACCAATTTGAAAGAGGTCATCATTACTGCCTTTATCCCTACCATAGTTTGGCCTCAGGCCAAACTACAGGGAGGGAACACAACCCCCACCCATTAACAGAAAATTGGATTAAATATTTACTAAGCATACCCTGCCCTTCAGAGCAAGACCCAGATTCTGCCACAGCCAGTCCCTCCCAACAGGAAGCTTCCACAAGCCTCTTATCCTTACCCATCAGAGGGCAGACAGAATGACAACCACAATCACAGAAAAATAACCAAACTGATCACATAGATCAGAGCCTTATCTAGCTCAAGGAAACTATGAGCCATGCCCTGTAGGGCCACTGAAGATGGAAGGTCATGGTGGAGAGTTCTGACAAAATGTGGTCCACTGGAGAAGGGAATGCAAGCCACTTCAGTATTCTTGCCTTGAGAACCCCATGAACAGTATGAAAAGGCAAAAAGATAGGACAATGAAAGATGAACTCCCCAGGTCGGTAGGTGCCCAGTATGCTACTGGAGACCAGTGAAGAAATAGTTCCAGAAAGAATGAAGAGATGGAGCCAAAGCAAAGGCAATGCCCAGCTGTGAATGGGACTGGTGATGAAAGTAAAATCCGATGCTGTAAAGAGCAATATTGCATAGGAATCTGGAATGTTAGGTCCATGAATTAAGTTAAATTGGAAGTGGTCAAACAGGAGATGTCATGAGTAAAAATTGATATTTTAAGAATCAGTGAACTAAAATGGACTAAAATGGGGGAATTTAATTCAGATGAACATATATCTACTACTGTGGGCAAGAATCCCTTAGAAGAAATGGAGTAGCCCTCATAGTCAACAAAAGAGTCCAAAATGCAGTACTTGGGTGCAATCTCAGAAATGACAGAATGATCTCTGTTTGTTTCCAAGGCAAACCATTCTATATCACAGTAATCCAAGTCTATGCCCCAACCACAAATGCTGAATAAACAGAAATAAAATGGTTCTATGAAAGCCTACAAGACCTTCTAGAATTAATGCCAAAAAAAGATGTCCTTTTCAACATAGGGGACTGGAATGCAAAAGTAAGAATCAAGATATACCTGGAGTAACAGGCAAGTTTGGCCTTGGAGTACAAAATGAATCAGGCCAAAGGCTGACAGAGTTTTGCCAAGAAAATGCACTGGTTAAAGCAAGCATCCTCTTCCAACAACACAAGAGACAACTCTACACATGGACATCACCAGATGGTCAATACTGAAATCAGATTGATTCTATTCTTTGCAGCTGAAGATGGAGAGGCTCCATACAGTCAGCAAAAACATGACCAGGAGCTGACTATGGCTCAGATCATGAACTTGTTATTCCCAAATTCAGACTTAATTTGAAGAAAGTAGTGAAAGATTGTTGTTGAATCACGCAAAGACACCGGGATTCTTGGCCCCCTGAAGGGATGAATTCAATCCGGGGCCAGAAACGAGGCTTGATCTCTCAGAGCTTTTGTGTAATAAAGTTTTATTAAAGTATAAAGGAGATAGAGAAAGCTTCTGACATAGGCATCAGAAGGGGGCAGAAGAGTACCCCACTGCTAGTCTTCAGCTGGATGTCATATAGTCACTAGCAGTCTGTTAATGAAAGAAAGAAATGTCTTAAAATTCAGAACGGCACCAGGCCCTTCACCCATAAGATGCATTTTGGGATAATCTTGGCACCAAATGGTTTATCCTGGGCTATAAAATGATTAATTTGAATCTTGAAGAAGGGCAGACTACCATACAAATAATTTCATTTACATAGATTAGGGGAACAATATCTGAGTATAACATACTGGTTTGTCAAGTAGGTTCTGAGCCAAGAGACGGAACCGACTTGAAGACAGAGTTTGGAGTAAATGCATAGTACATTAGCATAGCTTAAGACAAACATTTCCATAAAAAAATGCATTGGTTATCTCTAGGTTTGAGAATAGTTAACTTCAGGCGAAACCAGGTGTCATTATGGCAACACAGTATTTTAAGAGAAACCTCCTTTTAAATTTGTATAGAGAAGGAAAAAATATCACTAGTTTGTTTCCTCCTGCCGCTTAAGAGAGATAAAAATGTCTGACACTTGCAGGCTGTTTCCTCCATTTGGAGACCCCTGGCCTTCCTGCCTGTTACCCTCTCAGTAGGGAAAACTAGATCATCTAGGTATGACCTAAATCTAATCCCTTACAATTATACAGTGGAAGTGAGAAATAGATTCAGAGATAAGATCTGATAGGCGGAGTGGCTAAAGCTCTATGGAGGTAGCTTCGGAATATTATCAGGAGGTGACGATGCAAACCATCCCTAGGAAGAAGAAATGCAAAATGGCAAAATGGCTGTCAGAGGAAACCTTACAAATAGCTGAGAAAAGAAGAGAAATGAAAGGCAGAGAAGAAAAGAAAGATATATTCATCTGAATGCAGAGTTACAAGAATAGCAAAGATAGATTAAAAAAAAAAAAAAAAAAAGCCTTCCTAAGTAATAAATGGGTTTCCCTGGTGGCTCAGAGGGTAATGTGTCTGCTTGCCATAGGGGAGACCCAGGTTCAATCCCTGGGTTGGGAAGATCCCCTGGAGAAGGAAATGGCAGCCCACTCCAATACTCTTGCCTGGAAAGTTCCATGGATGGAGCAGCCTGGTAGGCTACATGTCATGGAATGTCAAGGAGATTGCCCACAATCAAGCAACTTCATTTCTCATGAATCAGGCTGTTGGCCACTTCTTGATGTGAGGTCATATGATGGTACGTTTCACCTATTCAGGGTAAAAACAGGCTTGACCGTCCACAGGGAAGCCTGGTGTGCTGCAGTCCATGAGGTCTCAAAGAGCTGGACATGACTGAGACTGAACTGAAGTAATAAATTCAAAAAAATAGAGGAGAACAATTGAATGGGAAAGACTAGAGATCTCTTCAAGAGAATTAGAGACACCAAGGGAACATTTTATGCAAAGATGGACACAATAAAGGACACAAATGGTATGGACCTAATAGAAGCAGAAGATATTAAGAAGAGGTAGCAATAATACACAGAAGAACTGTGCAAAAAAGATCTTCATGATACAGATAACCATGATGGTATGATCAATAACATAGAGCCAGACATCCCAGAATGAAAAGTCAAGTGGGCCTTAGGAAGCATCACTATGAACAAAGCTAGTGGAGATGATGGAATTCCAGCTGAGCTATTTCAAATCCTAAAAGATGATGCTGTTAAAGTGCTGCACTTAATATGCTAGAAAATTTGGAAAACTCAGCAGAGGCCATAGGACTGGAAAAGGTCAGTTTTCATTACAATCCCCAAAAAAGGCAATACCAAAAAATGTTCAAACTACTGCACAATTGCATTCATCTTATAATCTAGCAAAGCAATGCTTAAAATTCTCCAGGCTAGGCTACAACATTATGTGAACTGATAATTTCCAGATGTTCAAGCTGGTTTTAGAAAATACAGAGGAACCAGAGATCAAACTGTCAACATCTGTTGGATCATAGAAAAAGCAATAGAATTTCAGAAAAACATCTACTTCTGCTTCTTTGACTATACTAAAGCCTTTGAATGTGTGGATACAAACTGGAAAATTCTTCAAGAGATGGGAATACCAGACCACCTTACCTGCCTCCTGAGAAATCTGTATGCAGGTCAAGAAGCAACAATTAGAACTGTTCATAGAACAATGGATTGGTTCCAAATTGGCAAAGGAGTACTTCAAGGCAGTATACTGTCACCCTGCTTGTTTAACGTCTATGCAGAGTACATCATGAGAAATGCTGGGCTGGATGAAGCACAAGCTGGAATCAAGATTTCAGGGAGAAATATCAATAACCTCAAAAATGCAGATGACACCACCCTTTTGGCAGAAAGTGAAGAGGAACTAAAGAGCCTCTTGATGAAGGTGAAAGAGAAGTGTGAAAAAGCTGGCTTCAAACTCAACATTCAAAAAATGTAGATCATGGTATCCAGTCCCATTTCTTCATGGAAAATAGATAGGGAAACAATGCAAACAGTGACAGACTATTTTTATTGGGCACTAAAATCACTGCAGATGGTGACTGCACTCATGAAATTAAAAGACACTTGATTCATGGAAGAAAACTATGACAAAGCTAGACAGCATATTAAAAAGCAGAGACATTACTTGGCCAACAAAGGTTCATCTAGTCAAAGCTATGGTTTTTCCAGTAGTCAGGTATGGATGTGAGAATTGCACCATAAAGAAAGCTGAGCATCGAAGAATTGACACTTTTGAACTGTGGTCTTAGAGAAGACTCTTGAGTCTCCCTTGAACTACAAGGAAATCAAATCAGTCAATCCTAAAGAAAATCAGTCCTGAATATTCATTGGAAGGACTGATGTTGAAGCTGAAGCTCCAATACTTTTCCCACCTGATGTGAAGAGCTGACTCTTTGGCAAAGACTCTAATGCTGGGGAAGATAGAAGGCAGGAGGAGAAGGAGACGACAGAGGATGAGATGGATGGATGGCATCACCGACTTGATCAACATGAGTTTGAACAAGCTCACAGAGTTGATGATGGACAGGGAAGCCTGGTGTGCTTCAGTCCATGGGGTCGCAAAGAGTCTGGCACGACTGAGTGACTGGACTGAACTGAACTGAAGAGGGGAAAGAGGAGAAACGTCTTATGTGCTTTGGTGACTGATCTAGCTTTGAAGTCTTAGAATGCCAATATATCTTCAGTTATTTACACAGCCTTTGCTTTGTGGAAATGAATGAATCATCTGACTCCATGCCCCAGGGCTGTAGCTCCGAATGATGAGGTGACAGGCCCTGCCCCATCACGTAATTGCATTTGTTGGCAGTAGTCTGCCTCTCCGTGGGCTGGCAGGAGGCTGCTATGGCTTTGGGGGGACCAGCTTAGCCAGCTCTGGACAAAAAGGTTTCAGATTCTTGGCTTTTAAGTTTTAGAAATAGTAAGCAACCCCAGAGGCATATACAGACAAAAAGGTTTCAGGAAAATACTTGCTCAAGACCTTATAAGTGAGATGGAGAGGAACTGGGAGGCAGCAAGACAGCTAGGTACTGATGGAGGGCTGGGGGGTGATCTTCTGCAATAAGACCCTTCATTCTTCTATGCAATCCCTACTCCAGCTCCACACTGGGCCTGTGGAGTTCCTCAGCTCTCTGGAGTATGGGCAAGATGGCAAACATTCCCTGCAGTTGCCTGGAGGAACTTAAGTGTAAGGTTGACTGCCAGGATCTGGAAGGCCCTAGTCAAGAACAGGGACACCTCCCAGAGAGGGGCCTTGACCAGACCCTATAGAAGATGCTCCATGAGCGCCCAAGCTGGGGAGGAGTCCTCCTAGCTAGGAGTGCAGGAAGCAGACTGTGTGAGAGGTCCCTGCCATTGCCCCTACCAACTCAGTCATCCTCCAAAGGAGGAGGGGCAGGGGGATTTTGAATTTACCAGAAAACTCTGAACGGATGAGTGATTATTCTTCTCATTATTATTGGAGTGGGGGTTTCATAAAATGTAAGGGACTTGAACTAGGGATTAAACTGAGTTATCAGATTTCTTCTTGGCACCAAATTTTGTGACTTGAAACATTGTGCCCACCAGAGAATATTATATGACAAGTTAGCAAGCTCTGTGGGTTTCCCAGGTAGCTCGTCGGTAAAGAATCTGCTTGCAATGCAGGAGACTCCGGTTCAGTTCCTGGGTTGGGAAAATCCTCTGGAGAAGGTATAGGCTACCCACTCCAGTATTCTTAGCACAGCACCGCAGACTAAAAGGTTGACAGAAAGAAGGGCTGCAGGGATGGGACATGTTCCTTGACATTCTCTCACTGTATCCCAGATAATACTGGCCATCAGAAAAATATTTGTACTATCATTTACTGTGGTAAAACCAGGTAGTATAGATTGTATCCTGCCTTTCCTCAACAAGTCACATGTAAATCTCAAGTCAGTTGGGGTTTTTGTTTTTTAAGCCAGTTGTAGGGCTTGTTTAAGGTAAATGGGAATTTGAGTTGGAGTGCCCCAGGCTCTGTGCCCCATCCAGGAAGACTTGACGTGCCTTGGGAATTACTGTGCAGGGTCATTGCTGAGATGAGAAGATGTCCTGACACGCGTGGCCCATGAATGCTGCAGAGGCAGCCCTTCTGAAGCCAGTAACCCAAAACTAGTTAACAATAACCCAAGTAATCCCAGGAGTGAATGGCCCTACCGCTTTTGCAGCCTACACTGAGATCAAATACACAGATAATTAAACATGATACAAATTTCTTATACGCAGTCTGCATTTGATATGGGTGTACATCTCCACTGAACTGCATGCTGGCCTCTCCACACAATGTGTGTCCTGAATGCGACCATTTGAAATGAAGATCCAACATAAGTGTGAGAATCACTCATCAAAGGGTGGGTACAAAAGATGCTTAAGATTATCTTATTAATAGTGCTTTATATTGATCACATGCTGAAATCATAGTTTGAATTTGCTTGTGTGCTCATTCTCTTAGTCATGTCCGACTTTTTGCGATTCCATGGACTGTAGCTCTCCAGGCTCCTCTGTCTGTGGGGTTTTCCAGGCAAAGCAAGAATTCTGGAGTGAGTTGCCACTTCCTCCTCCAGGGGATCTTCATCCTCAGGGATCGAACACACATCTCTGGTGCTTCCTGAATTGGCAGGCAAATTCTTTACCACTGAGCCACCTGGGAAGTCCAATATTTTGGATATATTGAACTAAATTAAATATATTATTATAATTAATTTTGCTTTTTTTCACTTTGTTAAAATGTGGCATTAGAAAATTTAAAACTACATATGTGGATTGCATTCCATTTCTATTGGATAGTACTGGTTGGTATGATTCATTTCCTTAGGAAAGAAATAAAAGGAACATTATTCTCATGTACCTTATGAATATCTTTGAGTTCCATGATATTAGTAGAAGAAACACACACACCACTAAGTTTAAAATCATTGGCAATTGCTTAAGAAGGAAATCAACATTTTTTTAATTAATTAATTTTTTTATTGAAGGATAATTGCTTTACAGAATTTTGTTGTTTTCTGTCAAACCTCAACATGAATCAGCCATAGATATACATATATCCCCTCCCTTTTGAAACTCCCTCCCACCTCCCTCCCCATTGCACCCCTCTAGGTTGATACAGAGACCTAGTTTGAGTTCCCTGAGTCATACAGCCAATTCCCATTGGCTATTTATTTAACACATGGCAATGTAAGTTTCCATGTTACTCTCTCCATACATCTCACCCTCTCCTCCCCTCTCCCCATGTCCACAAGTCTACATCTGTTTCTCCATTGCTGTGCTGTAAGTAAATTCTTCAGTACCGTTTTTCTAGATCCCATATATATGTGTTAGAATATATTTCTCTTTCTCTTTCTGACTTACTTTACTCTGTATAATAGGTTCTAGGTTCATCCACCTCATTAGAACTGACTCAAAGGTGTTCCTTTTTATGGCTGAGTAATAGTCCACTGTGTGTATGTACCACAACTTCTTTATCCATTCATCTGTTGATGGACATCTAGGTTGCTTCCATGTTCTAGCTATTGTAAATATGCTGCAATGAACAATGGAATAAGTGTCTTTTTCAATTTTGATTTCCTCAGGGTATATGCCTAGGAGTGGGATTGTTGGGTCATATGGTGGTCTTCTTCCTAGACTTTTAAGGAATCTCCATACCATCTTCCATAGTGGCTGTATCAATTGACATTCACACAAACAAGTGCAAGAATGTTCCCTTTTCTCCACACCCTCTCCAGCATTTATTGTTTGTAGACTTTTTGATGATAGCCATTCTGAGTGGTGTGAGATGACATCTCATTGTAGTTTTGATTTGCATTTCTATAATAATGAGCCATGTTGAGCATCTTTCCATGTGTTTGTTAGCCATCAGAAATCAACCTTTTTTTAATTGAAGTATTGGCTCACAGTGATTCAGGTGTGCAGCAAAGTAAAAAAAAAAAAAATGTTATGCATATGTAAATAAACACATGTAAACATTCTTTTTCAGATTTTCTCCACTATAAGTTATTCAAAATATTGAACATAGTTCCCAGCACTATGCAATAGGTCTTTATTGTTTATCTATTTTATATATAGTAATGTGTATCTGTTAATTCCAAATTCTTAATTTATCCCTCCCCCTCTTTCCCCTTTGGTAGCCATAAGTTTGTTTTCTATCTCTTTGAGTCTATGTCTATTTCTATTTTTGTAAATAATTACATTTGTATCATTTTAATTATATTCCACTAATAAGTGATATCATATGATATTTACCTTTATCTGACTTAGTATAATAATCTCTAGGTCTGTCCATGTTGCTTCAAATGGTATTATTTCATTCAACTTAATAACTGAGTAATATTCCATTGAGTATATATATATATATATATATATATATACATATATATATAGCACTTATATACACATCTACAGTACATGAACCAAGAACTTCCAGATGTTCAAGCTGGATTTAGAAAAGGCAGAGGAGCCAGAGATTAAATTGCCAGAATCTGTTGGATCATAGAAAAAGCAACAGAATTCCAGCAAAATATCTACTTCTGCTTTATTGACTATGCCAAAACCTTTGACTGTGTGGATCACAACAAACTGTGGAAAATTCCTAAAGAGATGGAAATACCAGACAACCTTACCTGCCTTCTAAAAAATTTGTATGCTGGTCAAGAAGCAACAGTTAGAACTGGACATAGAACAGTGGATTGGTTCCAAATTGGGAAAGGAGTATGTCAAGGTTGTATATTGTCACCTTGCTTATTTAACTTATATGCAGAGTACATCATGCAAAATGCTGGGCTGGATGGAGCACAAGCTGAAATCAAGACTGCAGAAAGAAAAATCAATAACTTCAGATATGCAGATGATGCCACCCTTATGGCAGAAAGCAAAGAGGAACTAAAAAGCCTCTTGATGAAGGTTAAAGAGGAGAGTGAAAAAGCTGGCTTAAAATTCAACATTCAAAAAACAAACATCATGGCATCCAGTACTATCTCTTTGTGGCAAATAGATGGGGAAACAATGGAAACAGTAACAGATTTTATTTTCTTGGGCTCCAAAATCACTGCAGATGGCTCCTAAAGCCATGAAATTAAAGATGCTTACTCATTGGAAGAAAAGCTATCACCAACCTAGATAGTGTGTTAAAAAGTGAAGACATTACTTTGCCAACAAAGGTCCATCTAAAGTCAAAGCTATGGTTTTTCCAGTAGTCACATATGGATGTGAGAGTTGGACTATAAAGAAATCTGAGTGCTGAAGAATTGATGCTTTTGAACTGTGGTGTTGGAAAAGACTCCTGAGAGTCCCTTGGAGATCCAACCAGTCCATCCTAAAGGAAATCAGTCCTGAATATTCATTGGAAGGACTGATGCTGAAGCTGAGGCTCCAATACCTTGGCCAAATGATGTGAAGAACTGACTTATTAGAAAAGACCCTGATGCTGGGAAAGACTGAAGGCAGGAGGAGAAGGGGACGACAGAGGATGAAATGGTTGGATGGCATCACTGACTGAATGGAGATGAGTTTGAGCAAGCTCTAGGAGTTGGTGATGGACATGGAAGCCTGGCATGATGCAGTCCATGGGGTTGCAAAGGTTCAGACATAACTGAGCAACTGAGGTGACTGACATACCTTATATATATGTATACGCATGTACCACTTGAGAAGTCAGCATTTTTTTAATGTCTCCTATGTACAGTTGCTATTTCTGGGTGTTTCACATAACTTATCTCAAACTTCTCATATTAGTTAAGGGTCTGTATTCAATCAGAGATGAGAGACTGTTAAGAATTATTCATGTACACATGTATATACAAGGATTGTTCTAGGAATTTGATTTTATGCAATTGTGAGAATTGGTTAAAGGTCTGTGAAAGGCTGATGTCTTCAGATAGGAAGGGAAGATGGATGTAGCGTGGAGAGAAGCTGGAGCTCACAGCATACATTGTAACTGACAGAAACAGACTGGCTGCCATCAGCAGCAGTGTGCCGGGGCCTGTGCATGTTAGGTCCTGAGAGTCACTTTCAGTGACACCACAGTGTCAGGGTGAAATCAGCTGCAAATAATGTATTTACACCATGTGAATTGGCAAATCCTGCAAATCAAGGCATTTTTTTTTAAGGAGAGCTAATTTTACAACATCAAAAGACCTCCAGTTTTGATGACGCAGATGACCTGCAGGAGAAGCTGATGCTCTTTGTTGTAGAGCTAAATACAATCCTGATTTGGGAGAGGGAGATGCTGAGGGAAGATCAGGGCAGGTGGAGCAGGTGCCAAGCTGGCAGCTGCTGGGGAACAACCGGGTAAGACATCACGTGCATCTCTGCTCAACATGCCAAGAGCAATAGCAACACAGCTGCTGCCTCACTTCTGCTGTGCAAAATGTCCTGTAACTGGAAACATACCTGGGGAAGGAAATTCTGGGAAACGTAGTTCAGCTTAGCCCAGTTGTCACATTAAAAGGTCATGAGTTTACAACCATCTGAGATGAGTTATTACACCCATGATAGAGTACATAGTGGTGCTAGTGGTAAAGAGCCCGCCTGCCAATGCAGGACATTGAAGAGATGTGGGTTCGATTCCTGGGTCAGGAAAATCCCCTGGAGGAGGAAATGGCAACCCCTTCCAGTATTCTTGCCTGGAAAATCCAATGGACAGAGGAGTCTGGAGGGCTATAGTCCATGGGGTCTCAAAGGGTTGAACACAATTGAAGCGACTTAGCACACACAGCACATTATACCCATTTTAAAGGTAATGACGTCAAGATCCAAAAAAGGTTAAATAGCATTTCTAGAGTTATAGAGCTGATGAGTCAGGGTTTGGCTAGATCTTGGGGATTCCGATTCCCATATACTTTCCACATTGGGCTCCAAAATGAAGACTTCCTTTGAAAGAGGGAATCTCACCTCATTAAATAATTGATCTGAAACTGGCCACATCCCAAATATTTCACATTCAGGATCTACTTGTTGAATTTTTGTATACTCCATAAGATGAGAAGGTGCTATTTACAAGTGAATTCAGTAAGATACAGGGAAGTTATCAGAACTTTGAGATGTCTCAGGAGGTAGTGGAATAAAGCAGACGCAGATTGACAGAAGGGTCAGGGTCCCTCCCAGCCCCATCCAAGTAACCAAAGAGAAAAGGATTGACTTGTGACGTGACTGTTGAAAATGCTTTTAATTTGCTACACAAATTGTGAGACAGAAATTTATTTGTTTCAATACAGTGTAAAAACAGCACATTTCCCTAAAGATAGGAAATTAAAACCTACAACTATCCATATCCAAGGAATCAGGGTCTCTCCTGGCCTTACTTCATGGAAGAAGATGTGTTTCAAACCCTATGTGCATAGGGAGAGGCCTGTCCTTGTCCACCAGCAATCTCCTTACATACCCTGTTCCCCCAGGTATGCTGGGAGAGGTCATAGGATTCAGCAAATTCCTCCCCTCTGCAGGTTCGTCATCTCTTCCCTTTTAAGGCCAGGCACAGCCACACCACCCAGGCAGGTGACAGATGTGTAAAGTAAGGGCAGGATGCCTGATGGAGGCAGAAAGGGCTACAAGGCCAGTGTAGTGGCTGGATGGGACTTTTTTATTTCAGAGATAGGGCATCATTTGCTTCTTCCCCCAAGCTCATCAATGATACCCTTGTAATATGTGTGTTTTGGGGAAAAGAGGGAAACAAATGTAACGCAAAAACACAAAGCAACCACAGGTACCTATTGTGATTTGGGGCATGTGTTGATTTAGTCTTCTTGTATTATTTTTCTAGCTTTTTTTGAGTTCATATAGGTAACTTTGTTGGTGCAAGAGAATAAAACATTAAAAAGAAGATAACACTATGTATAAAATAGAGAACCTACTGTATAGCTCAAGGAACTCTACTCAATGCTCTGTGGTGACCTTTCTTTGGAAAGAAATCCAGAACAGAGGGGATATGTGCATTCATGTAGCTGATTCACTTTGTTGTACAATAGAAACTACCACAAGATTATAAAACAACTATACGTATGCATACTCACGTTCAGTCCTGTCCCATTCTTTGTGAGCCCATGGATTGTAGCCCACCAGGCTTCTCTGTTCATGGGATTATTCAGGCATGAATACTGGAGTGAGTTATTTCCTCCTCCAGGGGCTTGTCCCAACCCAGGGATCAAGCCCACAGCTCTTGCATCTCCTGAATTGCAGGCAGATTGTTTACTGCTGAGCCATTGATGAAGCCTGCAAAGCAACTATACTCTAATAAAAATTAATTTAAAAAAATAAAAGAGTATAACAGTTCTGATAGCCCATAAGGAATGCATTTCTTAAAAATGGGCAGTGTTATACAGATGGCCAATAGGCACATGAAAAGATGCTCAACACTGCTAATTATTAGAAAAATGCAAATCAAAACTACAATGAAGTATCACCTTACATTAGTTAGAATAGCCATGATTTAAAGGTCTACAAATAACAAGTGCTGGAGAGAGTTTGGAGAAAAGGGACCCTCTTGTACTATTGGTGGGAATGTAAGTGCAGCCACTGTGCAAAACAGTATTAAGTTTCTCAGAAAACTAAAAGTAGAATTACTGTATGATCCAGAAATCCCATTCCTGGGCATATACCAGGGAAAAACTCTAATTCAAAAAGACACATGTATCCTACTGTTCATAGCAGTACTATTCCCAATAGTCAAGACATGGAAACAACCTAAATGTCTATTGACAGGTGAATGGATAAAGAAGGTGTTGAATAATAGCCATAAAAAAGAGAGGAAAAAATGTCATTTGCAGTAACATAGGTGGACTTAGAGATGATCATGCTAAGTGAACTCAGAGAAAAATGAATATCACATGATATCACTTATATGTGGAATCTAAAAAATAATCACACAAATAAGCTTATTTATAAAACTGAGACAGACAGACATAGACAACAAATTTACGGTTACCAAAGGGGAAAGAGAGAGGGAGGGATAAAGTAGGAGTTTGACATAAACACATACTCACTACTATATATAAAATAAACAAGAACACACTGTATAGCTCTTGAAAAAAATATAAATACACATATGTGTGTGAGTGCATGCTAAGTTGCTTCAGTTGTGTCTAACTCTGTGTGACCCTACAGACTGTAGCCTGCCAGGCTCCACTGTCCATGGGATTTTACAGGCAAGAATACTGGAGTGGGTTGCCATGTCCTCCTATAGGGGATACACATATACATGTGTATATAAATAAAGAAATCATTGTGCTGTAGACATGAATTAACATAACACTGTAGATCAACTTTACTTCAACTTTTTTAAGCCTTGTTTCTCAGAAATATGACATTTTCTCTCAATTTTTTAAGCTTATTTTTATTATGAAATTCTTAAATTTTTGAAAGATATTTGATAATTTCCTTTGTAAATACTTGATTAACAAATAGTTAATAGTTAGAAATAGCAATAACCTCAGATATGCAGATGACACCACCCTTATGGCAGAAAGTCAAGAGGAACTAAAAAGCCTCTTGATGAAGGTGAAAGAGGAGAGTGAAAAAGTTGGCTTAAAGCTCAACATTCAGAAAATGAAGATCATGGCATCTGGTCCCATCACTTCATGGGAAATAGATGGGGAAACAGTGGAAACAGTGTCAGACTTTATTTTTGGGTGGCTCCAAAATCACTGCAGATGGTGACTGCAGCCATGAAATTAAAAGACACTTACCCCTTGGAAGGAAAATTATGAACACCTAGATAGCATATTGAAAAGCAGAGACATCACTTTGCCAACAAAGGTCCATCTAGCCAAGGCTATGGTTTTTCCATTGGTCATGTATGGATGTGAGAGTTGGACTGTGAAGAAAGCTGAGCACCGAAGAATTGATGCTTTTGAACTGTGGTGTTGGAAAAGACTCTTGAGAGTCCCTTGGACTGCAAGGAGATCCAACCAGTCCATCCTAAAGGAGATCAGCCCTGGGATTTCTTTGGAAGGAATGATGCTAAAGCTGAAACTCCAGTACTTTGGCCACCTCATGCGAAGAGTTGACTCATTGGAAAAGACTCTGATGCTGGGAGGGATTGGGGGAAGAAGGAGAAGGGGACGACAGAGGATGAGATGGCTGGATGGCATCACTGACTCGATGGATGTGGGTCTGAGTGAACTCTGGGAGTGGGTGATGGACAGGGAGGCCTGGCGTGCTGCGATTCATGGGGTCGCAAGGAATTAGACACGACTGAGCAACTGAACTGAACTAAACTGAAGTTTATTATTATTTACAAATAGGGAAATAGCTAATTTTACCTATGTATATTTATTTTGATAAATGTACATTTACACACTCTTTTATACTTTAATAAAACTTTGCTACACAAAAAGCCCTGAGTGATCAAGCCTTGCCTCTCATCCCAGATCAAATTCCTCTCCTCAGGAGGCTCCGAATCCTGGTGGCGTTCATGGCTAGTAGCAGCAAACTTTCATCTTGGGGTCTCATCTGCGATCTTCAGGACAAAGTAAGGATGCTCGGAACTCTAGTTCTTTGTTCTCCTAGTAACATGTTTTCTGCTACTTTACTAACTCTATGTTGTGCCTGTGTGAGAGATTGATTGAAAGTTTGAGATGCACAAAAGCGCAAAGCAAGTGTTTTGTCTTAATCTGCGGTTCCGTGGTGACTTCACACAGCTTATGGCAGAAACCCTGTCGGGGGCTTACACCGATCTGTTAATGTCAAGAGGCACCCAACATCTCCTCTGGAGGAGCAGCCAGAGATGGACAAGGCATGTGGACCGAACTCTCCTTTCTTGGTCAAAATTTTCCTTGTCTCTTTTACCATTCTGTAACTGCCTGGGAATCGATTCCACAATTCTCAGCACAAGCTGGAATCAAGATTGCCCGGAAAAATATCAATAACCTCAGATAGGCAGATGACACCACCCTTATGGCAGAAAGTGAAGAGGAAATAAAAAGCCTCTTGATGAGCGTGAAAGAGGAGAGTGAAAAAGTTGGCTTAAAGCTCAACATTCAGAAAACTAAGATCATGGCATTGGGTCCCATCACTTCATGGGAAATAGTTGGGGAAACAGTGGAAACAGTGTCAGACTTTATTTATGGGGGGCTCCAAATTCACTGCAGATAGAGACTGTAGCCATGAAATTAAAAGACGCTTACTCCTTGGAAGGAAAGTTATGACCAACCTAGATAGCAAATTGAAAGCAGAAATATTACTTTGCCAACAAACGTCTGTCTAGTCAAGGCTATGGTTTTTTCAACGGTCATGTATCGATGTGAGAGTTGGACTGTGAAGAAAGCTGAGTGCCGAAGAATTGGTGCTTTTGAACTGTGGTGTTGGAGAAGACGCTTGAGAGTCCCTTGGACTGCAAGGAGATCCAACCAGTCCATCCTAAAGGAGATCAGTCCTGGGTGTTCATTGGAAGGACTGATGCTGAAGCTGAAACTCCAGTACTTTGGCCACCTTATGCGAAGAGTTGACTCATTGGAAAAGACCCTGATGCTGGGAGGGATTGGGGGCAGGAGGAGAAGGGAAGGACAGAGGATGAGATGGCTGGATGGCATCACCGACTCAATGGACATGAATTTGAGTGAACTCTGGGAATTGATGATGAACAGGGAGGTCTGGCATGCTGTGAATCATGGGGTCGCAAAGAGTCAGACATGACTGAGCGACTGAACTGAACTCAACTGAACTGAACCTAATCGGTCAGATCACAGACATTCAAGGGACTTCTGATCCATGATATTACTATGTACTTATACTTAGACCTCAAGTTTGGAAACCCCCTAACCTTGCTTCCCTGGTGGCTCAGACAGTGAAGAATCTGGAAGACCTGGATGAAAGAATGCGGAAGACCTGGGTTCGATCCCTGGGTTAGGAAGACGCTCTGGAGGAGGGCATGGCAACCCACTCCAGTATTCTTGCCTGAAGAATCCCCAAGGACAGAGGAGCCTGGCAGGCTATAGTCCATGGGGTTGCAGAGTTGGACATGACTCAGTGACTAAGCACACCTATACATACTCACATGTATATCTAAGATGTTTCTTATTATCAAGCACCTAATAATTGTCCATAACACCTTGGTACTTTTGAGTAACAGAGAATATTGGTCTTCCTTCTTGAAAAGAGCTTCTATTTTCATTAAAATAGTATTGCATTAAATTATTTTCATAAATTTTAGCAATGATATTGGTAACTCACTCATGGTGAATATTTTAAAGAAATTTCAGCCTGATTAATATTTGCTTGCAAAACAGTGTCACAAGAACACATCTGTCAATAAGTATTAACTCAAAAAAGGAACTGAAACCTTTCAGAGAGGGGAACCGTTTAATCACTCCTCAGACAAGATCACATTTATGAAGCTCTTTCAATCCTTCAGTCAACATGGGGCAGGTTTACTGAGTTGTAGCAGTAAAAATTTGTTTTGTTTTGTTTTTAAATGTGTAGTAACCTAGAAACTGGAATTCTACACCTCACTGCTGGATTTTCTGGTTTTTAAGATTATTTTTAAGCATGAGGAAGGAAAACTGAAACATCAAGTATTAATCGATTGAGAACATTGTCAATTGTTTGAATAGAGTCATCTGCTTTCTAATTCAAGCTACAGTAAATGAACACAAAGATCATTACAGAAACTAGCATTTTGAAGGCAGTGTGCCTAAATATGCAATTTCTGAAGGCATTTTTGCCCTGAGAATGTGTACTTTCATTGTATTTAGAAAATGAACATTTTTAAGTGAGGAGGAAGCTGATGAAATAAAAAAGAAATCTCTTTAAAAAAAAATAAAAAATAAAAAAAAAAAGAAATCTCTTTTTGTGACTTTATTTTAAAACCTGATATACTTGATATATTAACTTGCTTCCTCAGGGCCCTTCTTCAAATAGATTAATGTAGTAGAAACCCAACTGGTTGTGCCACAATTCAGTTTGGGCACTAACCATCAGGGTTAGCACAGACCCCACAAGTTAAAGGGTGTGCTCCCCAGCAAGGCGCTCCATACTTCAGATACCAGGCACACTTCAGGTATCTCCAGGCTACCTGTGCTTCTAGCTGACTAGCCATAAGTTTGGGAGTCACTGTGTAGTCCCCTAAGGCTTAATCATCTCCTATAATGACTCACAAAAATCTGGAAAATGCTATCCTTATGATTACAGTTTTATCATAAAGGATGCAAACCAGGAGGCCCAGTCAAATGAAGAGATGCATATGGAGAGATCAGGCAGGATAAAGAATCTCCTTACCTTCTCATTAAATCAGGCCACGTCACACTCCTATTACATCGGTGTGCTAACACTTTTTGTTCAGAGCTGTTACTGAAGTTGCATTATAGAAGCATGATTGATTAAATCACAGGTCACATGATTGACCTCAATCCCCAGCCCTACTCCATTTCCAGGAGGTTGGTTTGGCTCAAAGTTCCAACCCTCAAATCATGTGTTGAGTCTTCCATGTAGACAAGCCCCTATCCTGAAGTTACCTAGGGGCCAACCTGGACCTAATTTCATTAGCATCATGAAAGGAATAGCATAGTGATTCAATGCATTTCTGATTAACAAAGACTATTTTATAATTTTGGAAATCCCAAGGGTTTTAGAAGCTGTATGCTAGGAACTGGGACAAAGTTAATTCTTTATTATGCAACAAAACTAAAGCAAACTCAGTGTGATTTCTCCTTATTCTTTTTCCTTTTCTTCCTTCTTTCTTTCTTTCTTTTGCTTTATCATCTCTCCCCTTTATATAGGTCAGTTGAGTCACTCATTCATGTCTGACTCTTTGCGACCTCATGAGCTGCACACGCCAGGCCTCCCTGTCCAACACCAACTCCCAGAGCTTGCTCAAACTCATGTCCATTGACTCAGTGATGCCATCCTACCATCTCATCCTTTATCGTCCCCTTCTCCTCCTGCCCTCAATCTTTCCCAGCATCAGGGTCTTTTCAAATGACTCAGCTCTTCGCATCAAGTGGCCAAAGTATTGGGAGTTTCAGCTTCAACATCAGACCTTCCAATGAACACCCAGGACTGATCTCCTTTAGGATGGACTGGATGGATCTCCTTGCAGTCCAAGGGACTCTCAAGAGTCTTCTCCAACACCACAGTTCAAAAGCAGCAATTCTTCAGTGCTCAAATTTCTTTATAGTCCAACTCTCACATCCATACATGACTACTGGAAAAACCATAGCCTTGACTAAATGGACCTTTGCTGGCAAAGTAATGTCTCTGTTTTTTAATATGCTATCTAGGTTGGTCATAATTTTCCTTCCAAAGAGTAAACATCTTTTAATTTCATGGCTGCAATCAAGACCTTTAAAACACTGAAGTTACTTGTGCTTTATATTAAGTGGAAAAACTAATACAAAGAATTGTATAAACAATGATATACATCTCAACTGTGTGTGTGTATGTGTTTTCCAGGTTTTATTTAATTAATTAATTTATTTATACACTTTTTCCCATTTTTAAAACATTTTCAATTGGAGAATAATTGCTTTACAATGTTATGCCATACAACATGCATCAGTCATAACTATACATAAGTATACCTATGTGCCCTTCCTCTTGAATGGCCCATCCCACTCCTCTAGGTTGTTACAGAGCACTGGGTTGAGCTCCCTGTGCTATATGATTGAGATATAATTGACAAATAACATTATATTAGTTTCAGGTTTACAACACAATGATTTGATATATAACTATATGTATATATTGCAAAATGATCACAATAATCTGGTTAACATCCATCACTCTACATGGTTAGACTTTTTTCTTACAGATGAAATCTTTTAAGAACTACTGTCTTGTCAACTTATAAATATGCAATAGTGTTATTAACCATCATCACCTTACTGTACATTACATCCGCAGAACTTATTTTACAACCACAAATATCTACCTTCACCCATTTCACCAATTCACTATTCCCCAACTTTTTTGAAAATACCAAAAGGAAAACAAAAGAGAGAAAGAAAGAATATGCTAACATTTTAAGTGTGGGATTCAGAGAAATTTTATTTTTTCCTATTTCTAAACTGTTCTTTCCAAATTTGCTAGGATGAGCAAGTATATCTTTTATAAACAGAAAGCTGAAAAGAAGAAAAAGAAAGAAAATGTAAGTCTGGGCAATCAAGTCAGGCGGGATGCTGTTGTGCAGAGGGCATGTTTCTCTTTTACATTCTTTGAGCACTTAGGAGGCTGAGCTGCCTCATGTCAAGATGGACCACCACTTAACTTCACAGGGTGGCCTTCTGACTCCTATCCATTTCCCCATGAGCTCTAAGACCATCAGTGAATTCCAGTTCCCTATCATTTCCACTGGAATGTCCTGTAAAATCTACCCTTTTATCTGGTCCTGCGTGTGTATTTCTTGCAATCCCTGAAGTCAGCGAATACCATCACCCATCAGTTCTCCATGTCCACAATTTCAGATTCCCCTTTTAAATTTCTTCTTATCTCATAGTCCAAGACATTGGCCAGTGGTCAGTGCTATCAGTTCTGTGGTTTTTGCTTCTGTGCATGTCCTCCTGTCATGACTATTCCCACTAAGGCAGACCTTTTCCCCTTCTAACAGTAGCCTTCTGACTTGACTCCACTGTCCACCTTCTGTCCCTACAATCCCTGTCATCTCTTGTAGGCAGACTGCCCATCTTCAATCAGAGTTCTGATTGTGACAACCCTTACTAAGAAGGCTGGCTGTACTTTTTCCCTAAAGAATGGAGACCAGCTGTGGCTGAAGGCAACCTTCACTTCTGCACTGAAGCCCATTCCCTCCATTCCCTGCGTGATGCATCCCAGTGTCCAACAACTGTCTCTCCTCTGACAACACAGCTCTATTGACTAGGTCCATTGTTCTTACTGTTCATTCTCTTTACTGCCTGATTACTTTACTCGCAACTCATGTTGTTACATTTTTCTCGCATGCATACAGACTTAACAACTGCCAAGTAAACAGATGCAAAAAAAAATTAAAAAAGAAAAACAACCAAACAAATGCTGCATATACACAATGTCCTTTTTGCATTGCATTTTAGAAGGGGAGCCAGCAGCACCACCCCCCACCCCACCCAGTAAACCAAGAGCGGAATCCCACCTACAGCATCACCTCTGCTCCACTGGGTGGCTGCAGCACTGCCTCCCAGGGTCGCAGCTGCCAGCTGCTGGAAAGGAGTCCAGCAGAAGGTTCTGGTCAGATCGCTCCTTGTAAATAAATACCATTATTTTACAACTGACAGCCACTTTGTCTACTGGGAAATAATTTTTCAAGCTTGGGCATAAGAAACAATACGATTCACATACAGTTGAGAGTAAACACAATTATTTGGAATAAATACAGGTAACTCACTGTGGTCATGGCAGACCCAACAGCTACTGGAGATGTATTTTGGGGGTAAGAAGTTGAGTCAGTGTTTGCTATACAAGACGCTGGAAGGCACAAAACCACCTCTGTGAAGTTCAGTTTTTGAGTTTTCATGTGATTCTGTCATTCAGCCAAACACCAGAGGGATTTGTAGACACTTGAGCACTTAAGATGTAGATGCTCTAGAAATCGGTTTGCAGTATCTGAAAGTAAAAAATTTTAGTTAGCCGGGGACTAAAAAGAGAAGGAAAAGGTTTTTTGACAAAGTGCAGTTCTAAAGTATATGTTTAAATGAACAAACAAACAAAAGGAAAAAGAAAAAGTGAAATAATGCTAAGCTTGTTCCAATACTGCAGGCTTTGTTCCAATGTTGCAGCCTTTGTTGCAGTATTTGTTCCAATATGGTTTATTATTTATTTGAAAGTATCACACTTTAAATTCTGTGAATTGGTGCTTTTGAATTGTAGTGCTGGAGAAGACTCTTGGGAGCCCCTTGGACAGAAAGGAAATCAACTAGTCCATCATAAAGGAAATCAACCTTAAATATTCATTGGAAGGACTGATGCTGAAACTGGAGCTCCAATACTTTGGCCACCTGATTCGAAGAGCCAACTCATTGGGAAAAAAGACCGTCATTAAGACTGAGGGCAGGAGGAAAAGGGGAATACAGAGGATGAGATTGGTTAAATAGCATCACCAACTTAATGGGCATGAGTTTGAGCAAACTCCAAGAGATAGTGAAGGACGGGGAAGCCTGGTATACAGCAATCCATGGGATCACAAAGAGTCGGACATGACTCAGTGACTGAACAACAGTAAAGATATATTTTATTTGAGAAAAGAGATATACTGCTTATTATTCATTTGAAAACACATACTTTAAAATTTAAAACTATTAAAAAATTTCAATAGCACCTTTTCAATCTGGTGACTGTAAAAGAAGCCTACTACAGATATGTATTTTGAAAAGCATTTACAAAAATACAGCACACAAAATTCTATCTTGCATATTTAATAATAAATGAATATTTTTGTTCTAGTTCTGTGAAAAATGCCATTTATAATTTGATAGGAATTTCATTGAATCTTTATATTGCTATGGGTAGTATAGTCATTTTCACAATATTGATACACTGAATCCAAAATCATGATATATCTCTCCATTTGTTTGTGTTGTTTTTGATTTCTTTCATCACAGTCTTATAGTTTTCTGCATACAGGTCTTTTGTCTCTTTAGGTAGGTTTATTTCTAGGTATTTTATTCTTTTTGCTGCAGTGGTGAATGGGACTGATTCCTTAGTTTCTCTTTCTGGATTTTCATTGTTAGTGCATAGGAATACAAGGGATTACTGTGTATTAATTTTGTATCTGGAAACCTTATGATTAGCTCTAGTAGTGTTTTGGTGACATTTTTAGGATTTTCTATGTATACTATCATGCCATTTACAAACTGTAAGAATTTTGCTTCTTCTTTTCCAGTATGAATTCCTTTCATTTCTTTTTCATCTCTGACTGCTATGGCTAGGAATTCCAAAACTATACTGAATAATAGTGGTAAGTGTGGGCACCTTTGTCTTGTTCTTTATCTTAGAGGAAATGCTTTCAGTTTTTCACCATTGAAAACACAATATTTGCTGTAGTTTGTCATATATGACCTTCATTATGTTGAGGTGAGTTCCTTTTATGCCAATTTTCTGGAGAGTTTTTTATAATAAATGGGTATTGAATTTTGTTAAAAGTTTTCTCTGCATCTGTTGAGATGATCATGTGCTTTTTATCTTTCAGTTGTTATTAATATGATGTTTCACACTGATTGATTTGCATATATTAAGGAATCATTGCATCCCTGGGATAAATCACACTTGATCATGACATATAGTTCTTTTATGTGTTGTTGGATTCTGTTTGCTAGATCTTTGTTGTGGATTTTGAATCTATGTTCATCAGTGATATTGGCCTGTAATTTTCTTTTCTTGTGACATCTTTGTCCGGTTTTGGTATCAGGGTGATGGTGGCCTTGTAGAATGAGTTTGGGAGTTTTTCCTCTCTCTGAAATTTGAAATAGTTTGAGGAAAGGTGTTAGCTTTTCTCTAACCATTTGATAAAATTTGCCTGGTAGGGCATTTTCCACAGAACTATAACTAAAAATTCACAATTTGTACAGAAATAAAAAAGAGTTTGAATAGTCAAGGCAATCTTGAAAAGGAAAACTGGAGCTGGAGGAATCAACCTCCCTGATTGCAGGCTATACTACAAAGCTATAGTCATCAGAACAGTATGGTACTGACACAAAAACAGAAATATATACCAATGGAACAATATAGAAAGCCTGGAGACAAACCCATACATAGACAAGCACCTTATCTTTGACAAACAAGGAAAGAATATACAATTGAAAAGAGACAGCCTCTTCAATAAGTAGTGCTGGGAAAATTAATCAGCTACATGTAAAAGAATGAAATTAGAACACTTCCTTACACCATATGCAAAAATAAATTCAAAATGGATTAAAGACATGAAAGTAAGCGTAGATAGTGTAAAATTCTTAGAGGAAAACATAGGAAGTACACTCTTTGACATAAATCACAGCAAGATTCTCTTTTACCCACCTCCTAGATTAAGGAAATAAAAACAAAAATAAACAAATGTGACCTAATAAAACTTGTAGAGCAAAGAAAACTATAAACAAAATGAAAATAAAAACACTCAGAATGGATCACAACAAGCTGTAGAAAATTCTTAATGAGATGGGGACTACCAGACCATCTCACTTGCCTACTGGGAAACCTGTATGCAGGTCAAGAGGCAACAATAAGAACTGGACACAGAACAATGAACTGGTTCCAAATTGGGAAAGGAGTACGTCAAGGCTGTATACTGTCACCCTGCTTGTTTAACTTATATGCAGAGTACATCATGAGAAATGCCAGGCTGGATAAAGGACAAGCTGGAATCAAGATTGCTGGGAGAAATATTAATAACCTCAAATATGCAGATGACACCACCCTTATGGCAGAGAGCAAAGAGGAACGGAAGAGACTCTTGATGAAAGTGAAAGATGAGAGTGAAAAATCTGGCTTAAAATTCAACATTCAAAAAATTAAGATCATGGCAGCCAGTCCCATCACTTCATGGCAAATAGATGGAGACAAAATAGCAACAGTGACTGATTTTTATTTTCCTGGGCTCCAAATAACTGCAAATGGTGACTGCAGCCATGAAATTAAAAGACGTTTATTCATTGGAAGAGAAGCTATAACCATATAGACAGCATATTAAAAAGCAGAGACATTACTTTGACTCAGAGATCCATATAGTCAAAGCTATGGTTTTTCCAGTGGTCGTGTATGATGTGAAAGTTGGACCATAAAGAAAACTGAGTGCCAAAAAATTGATGTTTTTAAACTGTGGTGTTGGAGAAGACTCTTGAGAGTCCCTTAGACAGCAAATAGATCAAACCAGTCAATCCCAAGGAAATCAGTCCTGAATATTCATTGGAAGGACTGATGCTGAAGCTGAAGCTCCAATCTTTTGGCCACTTGATGTGAAGAGCTGACTCACTAGAAAAGATCCTGATGCTGGGAAAGATTGAAGTCAGAAGGAAAAGGGGGTGACAGAGGATGAGATGTTTGCATGACATCATCGACTTGATGGACATGAGTTTGAGCAAGCTCCAGGAGATGGTGAAGGACAAGGAAGCCTGGCATGCTGCAGTCCATGAGGTCACAAAGAGTTGGACACACTGAGCAACTGAACAACAACATGAGAATGGGAGAAAATAATTGCAAACAAAGCAACTGACAAAGGTTATATCCCCAAAATATAAGCAGCTCATACAGCTCAATATCAGAAAAACAAACAACCCAGTCAAAAAATTGGACTGAAGACCTAAAGAGACATTTCTGCAAAGAAAACATACAGATGGCCAATAAACACATGAAAAGATGCACAACATTGTTTATTATTCAGTTCAGTTCAGTCCCTCAGTCGTGTCCGACTCTTTGCGACCCCATGGACTATAGCACTCCAGGCCTCCCTGTCTATCACCAACTCCTGGAGTCTACCCAAACTCATCTCCATCAAGTCTGTGATGCCATCCAACCATCTCATTCTCTGTCATCCCCTTCTCCTTGCACCGTCAGTATTTCCCAGCATCAGGGTCTTTTCAAATGAGCCACCTCTTCACATCAGGTGGCCAAAGTATTGGAGATTCAACTTCAACATCAGTCCTTCCAAAGATCCCTCCTTTGGAAGGACTGATCTCCTTTAGGATGGACTGGTTGGATCTCCTTGCAGTCCAAGGGACTCTCAAGAGTCTTCTCCAATACCACAGCTCAAAACCATCAATTCTTCTGCCCTCAGCTTTCTTTATAGTTCAACTCTTACATCCATACATGACTACTGGAAAAACAACAGCCTTGACTAGATGGACCTTTGTTGGCAAAATAATGTCTTTGCTTTTTAATAAGATCAACCTAGAGGTTGATCATAGCTTTTTCCCCAAGGAGTAAGCATCTTTTAATTTCATGGCTACAGTCACCATCTGCAGTGATTTTGGAGCCCCCCAAAATAAAGTCTGACACTGTTTCCACTGTTTCCCCATCTATTTGCCATGAAGTGATGGGACTGATGCCATGATCTTAGTGTTCTGAGTATTGAGTTTTAAGCCAACATTTTCACTCTCCTCTTTCACTTTCATCAAGAGGCTTTTTAGTTCCTCTTCACTTTCTGCCATAAGGGTGGTGTCATCTGCATACCTAAGGTTATTGATATTTCTCCTGGCAATCTTGATTCCAGCTTGTGCTTCATTGAGCCCAGCATTTCACATGATGTACTCTACATATAAGTTAAATAAGCAGGGTGACAATATACAGCCTTGATGTACTCCTTTCTCAATTTGGAACCAGTCTGTTGTTCCATGTCCGGTTCTAACTGCTGCTTCTTAGCCTGCATATAGATTTCTCAGGAGGCAGGTAAGGTGTCCCGATATTCCCAAACTTTAAAAGTTTTCCACAGTTTTCTGTGATCTACACAGTCAAAGGCTTTGGCATAGTCAATAAAACAGAAGCAGATATTTTTCTGGAATTCTCTTGCTTTTTCTATGATCCAACGGATGTTGGCAATTTGATCTCTGATTCCTGTTCAAGCTGGTGCATGATTGCATTCATCCCACATGCTAGTAAAGTTGCTCAAAATTCTCCAAGTGAGGCTTCAACAGTATGTGAACTGATAACTTCAAGATGTTCAAGTTGGATTCATAAAGGCAGAGGAACCAAAGATCAAATATCTATATACATTTTATTTAGCTGCATAGGCATTGATTCCAGGTCTAAGAAGAGTGAAAAAATGCTGCTTTATGTAGTTTTTGTACATTTGAAGATTGTGTTGAAATATACATAAAACTCCAGAAAACCCATCAACATCACTTTTTGTGTTTTTTGAAAATGCAACATTTATGGTACACCAAAACTCTTAACCCAATAAAGCTTTCAATTTCATTTTTCTTCCAAGTAGTCAATGTGCCCAATACTCTTTTTTGATTTAGAAAATCCTTTCCATATTGAATTCTGAAACTCTCACTCAGAACTTAGTGCAAGATTCAGAGTTACATATTTTGTTCCATTGATTTGTACATTGACTTATGAGCCATTAGACAATGCTTTTTATGGGCCTCCGATTTCTTTAATTTTGATATAAAATTAACTTCTCTTTCTTCTAATGTCAAACATTCTCTTCCTCCAGAGAGTTATATATCTCTTCCTCTTGTCTTTCCAGCTTATCATTTGTATACTCAAATACTCACCAAGTAACTAATATGGGCATGGAGCTGGAGATAGATGTGCCAAAAGGACACAGTTGTTACACCAAAAGAATATATGACCTAGTGAGGAACACTGACACATAGATAAATTAGATAACACCTAAATCATAATATGAAAATCTAAACAGGTTCTCGAAGTAAATAGCCGTCAGTTGGGCAAGGGACAGGGAAGGGTGAGTGCTGCTTCCCAGGCAGGGGAACAGGACATGGTGCTAAGGTGACCAGAGAGCTGCAAGAAGCTTGTGGTGCTGCACTTTGACTTTGATCTCTTCTTTGCTTATCACTTTCTGTTCCTGTTTTACAGGGAAAATAATTTCTTGAATATAACTGAAGATGTCAAATACTGTCCCCAAACTTTATCTTGGTATAAGTATCCAGTTGACATATTCTTTTATTTTTCTGAAATACTAATATAAATTTCACAACTTTTTTGACTTTTGCTTTGTTTTCTTTTTTCTTTATGTAAATTCATTTAAGAATACTGCTTTCCAGCTAAATAATGAAGATTCCTCTCATTCTATTTAACGTGCTTGGGCTTCCAGTCCAACCTTATAGTTGGGGAAATTTGCCCCCAGGCTGATTTCCACTCTAATAATCTTGAATCTAGTGTGGCACTTGTAGAAAGAGATGAAATAAAAATACATTCCTTGGGTTATGTGAAAAATATAATCCTCAGAATACACTGCCATCAAGTTCTGTTTGCCTCCCTTCATTGCCACTGACTTCATTGCAACTTCATTTCATCTACTGGTGGGAATTACAGCTCTCACATATAACTTACTACTTGGAGTCTGCTTTCAATCACAGGGAAAAAAGGTACAAAAAATATTTTCTCCACACTAACAAACAGAAAAACTCCAGATAAGCTATGTTATCCTGGTTGTAGTTGTTTTGAAGTCCACCACGGTGCTGAATATTCAGAGACATATAAATACATTCTAAAAAGGAAAGAGCTCTTCCCAGGTGAGAAGAGATGCATGACAGTTTCCATCCCTGGGGACAATGTAAGAAGAGGAACAAACTTGCAGTAGATAGGGATATGGATAAAAACCAAAAATTTTAGCAAATGTCTCACATCCAGGCATAATTTACCATGATGCATTAGAAACCCAAGCAGTATTGGCATAAGAGTAGACATATATCAGTGGAACAAAATAGGGAATCCATAAATAGGTCTATATGTGTACAGTAAAGTGATTTGCAGTTAAAGCAAAAATACTAAGACAATTCAATGGGGAAAGAAGATTCATTTCTACCAGTAGTGCCAAACTATTTGCATATTCACATAATAAAAGTGGTTGAAGGTGAAATACAGGCCTGAAAAAAAGATAAAAACATGAAGTCTTAAGGAAAATAGAATATCTGTATGATCCAAGGGAAGATTTCCAAGATAGGATAAAAGTACAATAACCATTTAAAAAAGATTAATTGAGCCATCATCATGATTAAAAAATTATGTTCACTGGAGGAGATCATTAAAAGCTTAAAAGAGGACTTCCAACTCAAGATGGCAGAGTAGAAGGATGTGCACTCATCTCCCTCTGTGAGAGCACCAAAATTGCAAATAGTTGTTCATCAGCTAGCTGTTCATCAACAGGAGGATGCTGTAACCCACCAAAAAAGATACCCTATATCCAAAGACAAAGAAGAAGCCCCAGTGAGACAGTAGGAGGAACACAATCAAGATAAAATCAAATCCCCATACCTGCTGGATAGGTGACCCACAAACTTGGGAACAACAATATCATAGAAGTTCTCTCACTGTTGTGAAGGTTCTGAACCCCATGTTAGGTTTCTCAGCCTGGGGATCCAGCGAAGAGACTAGGGTCCCCAGGGAACTGGGCCTTGAAGGCCAGCTGGATTTGATTTTAGGACTTCCACAGGACTGGGAGAGACAGAGATTCCAGTCTTGGAGGACATAAACAAAATCTTGTGTGCACCAAGATCCAGAGGAAAGGAGCAGTGACCCCCAAAGAAGACTGAGCCAAAACGACTTGCTGATGTTGGAGGGATTCCTGTGGAGGTGTGAGTCATCAGGGGTTCACCACTGGGATGAGGGCACCAGTATCATCAGGCTGGGAGGGTCCCCCTTGCCATAAACCCTCTTGGAGTTCTCCATTAACTCTACCACAAAGCCCATAAACCTGAGGACTGGGTTACCTCAGGCCAAACAACTACCAGGGAGGGAGTGAAACTCCATCCATGGGCAGATAATTGGATTAAAATTTCAATGAGCAAAGCCCTGCTCATCAGTGCAGTGCAAGTCACTCAGTCATATGTCTGACTCTTTGTGACCCCATGAACTACACAGTCCATGGAATTCTCCAGGCCAGAATACTGGAGTGGTGGCCATTTCCTTCTCCAGGGGATCTTCCCAACCCAGGGATCAAACCCAGTTCTCCTGCATTGCAGGCTGATTCTTTACCAGCTGAGCCAAAAGGGAAGCCCAAGAATACTGGAGTGGGTAGCCTATCCCTTGTCCAGTGGAACTTCCTGACCCAGGAATCAAACTGGGGTCTCCTGCATTGCAGGGGGATTCTTTACCAACTGAGCTATCAGGGAAGACCCAATTTTTCCTATTGTCAGTCCGTCCAATAAGAAAGCTTACACAACATTCTTAGCCTCCACCATTAGAAAGCAAACAGAAGTACAGTCCCACAGCAGCTAAAACAAAAACCATGTTACAGAAAGTTAATCACAATGAAAAAGCAGAAAGTTATGTCCCAGATAAAGGGACAAGATAAAACCCCATAAAACAGCTAAATGAAGTGGAAATAGGCAACCATCCAGGAAAAGAATTCAGATTAATGATAGTGATGATCCAGGATCTTGAGAAAACAGTGGAGAAGATGCAAGAAATGTTTATCAAATATCTACAAGAACTAAGGAACAAATAGAGATGGCTAATACACTAGAAGGAATCAATAGAAGAATAATTGAGGCAGAAGAATAGATAAATGGATAAACACGAAGACATGTAGTAATCAAACTGACAAAAATTAAAGACAGAGATAAAATATTGAAAGCAATAAGGGGAAAATGTCAAATAACATACAAGAAAACTCCCATCAGGTTATTAGCTGTTTTCTCAACAGAAACTCAACAAGCCAGAAGGGAATGGCACGATATATTTAAAGTGATGAAAGGAAGGAAACTACAACCAAGAATACTCTACCCAACAAGACTCTCACTCAGATTTGATGGAGAAATCAAAAGCTTTCCATACAAGCAAAAGTTAGGAGAATTCAGCACAACCAAACCAGCTTTACAACAAATGCTAAAGGAACTTCTCCAGTCAGAAAACACAAGAGAAGAAAAAGACCTACAGAAAATCAATCCAAAACCATTAAGAAAACAGAAGGAAATGGCAACCCACTCCAGTAATCCTGCCTGGAGAATCCCATGGATGGAGGAGCCTGATAGGCTACAGTCCATAGGGTCCCAAAGAGTTGGACACGACTGAGCGACTTCACTTCACTTCAGTTAGATCATACATATTAATAATTACCTTAAATATAAATGGATTAAATGCACAACCAAAAGACAAAGATTGGTTGGGGAGATGAAAACATGTACAAGTATACACTTCCACTTACCACTCTGCTTGATTCCCCAAATTGTATGTAATTATTTTATACTCTTAATTTAATTGTTCCAATTATGGCTTGCTTTTGCAATTATTTTTTATTTTTTGTCTGGCTATTGATTGTGAAAGCTGATAAACATCTATTACTATTGTAATTATTTAACTATTACTCACTTAATACCATTGTACCATGGTTGGTCAACAGAAAAATAATAGGACTCTGTATATTACCAAAACTAACATTTAATAGAAAAACCAGTAATCAATTTTTAAAATGCAGATGCATATCAGAATTATCTTGAAATTTTTTGAAAAACACAAATGCCCAGGTATTGCTTTTTTTCCCTCCAGGGCTCCAGATATGTTTTTAATGAGTAGTCATGTTCTTGCCTGGAGAATCCCAAGGACGGGGGAGCCTGGTGGGCTGCCATCTATGGGGTCGAACAGAGTCGGACACGACTGAAGCGACGCAGCAGCAGCAGCAGCAGCATGTTTAAAAACAACTGGATTATATGAAGCTCTTTTACTTTTATCTAATTTGTTTCACTTTTTCTATTTCATGTTCTGTGCTCCCATTTCATTTATGTTTTCCAATTTCTCCATTTCTTCTTTTTTTTTAATGTCCTTTCTCAAGCTTTTATAAAATGTAGTAGAAAAGCTTTTGTATATGTATATACAAATAATATGTATGATATATATATTGTTTAGAAAACATGAATTTTTGCCTAACTAAACAATCATGACATCTTCATTCCACTGTTTGATTTAGTATGAATACAGTGCTAGATTTATAACTTAAAAAATAGATATGCAACCAGCTACAAAGGTTTACTCCATAACACAGGGAACTATAGTACATATCTTGTAATAACCTATAAGGGAAAATAACTTTTAAAATATTATATGTGTATATATATAACTGAATCACCTTATTGTGCACCTAAAATATTGTAATTCAATTATATTTCAATAATATAATATACATAAAGAAAAATTGAAAAGATAAGCCTTATACCTGGAGGAAATATTTGCAGTATATATATATATATATCTGATAGGAACTGATATGTAAATATTCCTTTAGACCAATAACAAGAGGACAAACTATCCAGTTTTAAAATACAAGCAAAAGACTTGACAAGAAATTGCACAAGAGAAGATATACAAGTGGCCAGAAGCACATAAGATGGAGCTTTATATCTTTTGTCTTCAGAGAAGTGAAATATAAACCACATTGGATATTATTTCAAACCAACTGGAATAAAATCAAGAAGAATGACAATACCAAATTTTGATAAGATGGAGTGAATTTGGAAATTGCTTTAACAGTTTTTTATTCAGTTAACCTTTGCTTATCCTGCTGCTGCTGCTGCCGCTAAGTCGCTTCAGTCGTGTCGGACCCTGTGCGACCCCATAGACGGCAGCCCACCAGGCTCCCCCGTCCCTGGGATTCTCCAGACAAGAACACTGGAGTGGGTTGCCATTTCCTTTTCCAATGCATGAAAGTGAAAAGTGAAAGTGAAGTTGTTCAGTCGTGTCCGACTCCTAGCGACCCCATGGACTGCAGCCTACCAGGCTCCTCCATCCATGGGATTTTCCAGGCAAGTGTACTGGAGTGGGGTGCCATTGCCTTCTCTGTATAGGCTGTTGCTGCTGCTGCTACTGCTGCTGCTGCTGCTGCTAAGTTGCCTCAGTCGTGTCCGACTCTGTGCGACCCCAGAGACAGAAGCCCACCAGGCTCCTCCGTCCCTGGGATTCTCCAGCAAGAACACTGGAGTGGAATGCCATTTCCTTCTCCAATGCAGGAAAGTGAAAAGTGAAAGTGAAGTTGCTCAGTCATGTCCGACTCTTCACTACCCCATGGACTGCAGCCTGCCAGGCTCCTCCGTCCATGGGATTTTCCAGGCAAAAGTACTGGAGTGGGGTGCCGTTAACTGTCAATTCCGTTCTTAGATTATTTACCCAATAGAAATGAAAACTGATGTTCACAAAAAGCTTGAACAATAATATTTATAGCAGATAGATGAGATCGTATCAAAAAGACACAAAAACCAACACTGTCTCCTATTGATGAAAGATTTTGTGGATAGTTAGAACATCAAAAGAATAAAAACTAAAATCAATTGGAATTCAATAAAATTCTTGGAGGCCAAAAATAATAGTAAAAAGGAAAAAAAGAAAAAAAAGCAACCATTTCTGCAATGTGTGTATAACCTTTGTAATAGTGTCTGTATAAGATAATATTCAGAAAACCAATATATATAGCAAAAGAATCAAGCCTTTATCTTTCCTTTCCTGTTCTGTTATTTCAACAGGACCAAATTAGTGATGAGGCTAATTCTTCTTTATGGAAGAATTCCAACTAATAAAGGCAGAAGAAACAAAATAGCATCATAAAAATGATTATTTTGTAACCCAGTGAAATCATGAGGCCAGGTTAAGATCATCATTTCATTTGATAACCATTATGTGAAAGTGGATATGGAATTTCACATGTCTAAACACACAAATGATACCAAAAGCCAGACAATCAGACATGTTCATCCTGTACCATCTATTGCACACTCCGATCATAAAATCAAACCACTAGATAGGAAGTCTGAGGAGAGAGAAACACATGAGTCTACACCTCAAGAGATCAATCAGCCCAAGTAAAGATGTGGGAAATATTACAGTAAAAAATAACACAAATTGTTTAATAAATAAATAGCATGAGAAAAAATTGAGGGGGAAAATAATGCAAATGTAAAGAAAATTGTGTTACTTCAATTCCAAGAAGAAAGAGATTTATTTAGGCAAAATACCTATAAAGTAGAAAGAGGAGAGGAAAGGAGGAATTGCAGAAAGCATTCTCTGTGTCTATCTCCCCCTTGTATTTTGATATCTTTGTGTCCTCACATGGTCTTTTGCAGACATCAGTCACAGGATTTAAGACCCACCCTAATCCAGCAGTGGTAAAGAATCCTCCTGCCAATGCAGGAAAAGTAAGAGATGCGGGTTTGATTCCTGTGTTGGGAAGATCCCCTGGAGGGGGAAATGGCACCCCACTCCAGTATTCTTGCCTGGAAAATCCCATGGGCAGAGGAGCTGGCGGGCTACAATCCATGGGTTTGCAAAGAGTCGGACATGACTGTCTGAGCACACATACAATGCAATATGGGAAAGGACTATGACGAGGCTGTATATTGTCACTCAGCTTATTATATGCAGAGTACATCATGAGAAATGCCAGGCTGGATGAATCACAAGCTGAAATCAAATTGGCTGATAGAAATATGAGCAACCTCAGATATGCAGATGATGCCATTCTAATGGCAGAAAGTGAAGAGGAACTAAAGAGCCTCTTGATGAGTGTGAAAAAGGAGAGTGAAAAAGCTGGCTTGAAGCTCAATGTTAACAAATTAAAATTAAGATCATGGCATCCAGTCCCATCACTTCATGGCAAATAAAAAGGGAAAAAGTGGAAGCAGTGACAGATTCTTTTCTTGGGCTAAAAAATCTCTACAGACAGTGACTGCAGCCACCAAATCAAAAGATGACAAACCTGGACAGCATATTGAAAAGCAGAGACATCACTTTGCTGACAAAGGTGTGTATAGTCAAAGCCATGGTTTTTCCAGTAGTCATGTACAAACGTGAAAACTGGACACAAAGAAGTCTGAAGAATTGATGCTATTGTATTGTGGTGCTGGAGAAGACTCTTGAGAGTTCCTTGGACTGTGAGAAGATCAAATCAGTCAGTCCTAAAGAAAATCATCCCTGAATATTCATTGGAAGGATTGACGCTAAAGCTGAAGCTCCAATGCTTTGGCCACCTATGTGAAGACCTGACTCATTGGAAAAGACTCTGATGCTGGGAAAAATTGAAGGCAGGGGGAGAAAGGAGGATGAGTTAGCTGGATGGCATCACTGACTCAACAAACATTAGTTTGAGCAAACTCTGGGAGACAGTAGAGGACAGAGGAGCCCAGCCTGCTGCAGCAGTCCGTGGGGTCATAAAAAGTCAGACATGACTTAGTGACTGAACAACAACAAAAAGTTCAATATGACTTCATCTTAATTAATTACATATGAACAGATCTTACTTTCAAATATGATTGTATTCTGAGGTTCTAGATGAATGTAAATTTGGGGGGAAGTATCAAGCCAGGACAGTATACAAGAGAAATGAAAATATGTTTGTACAATGTTTTCTACATGAATGTAACATTATTATTCATAATAGCCAAAAAGATGAAAACAACTCAAATGTCCATCAATCGATGAATGAGTGAAAGTGTGATATGTATATAAATGGGATATATTTTTGTAATAAAAAGGAATAAAATATTATTCAGGCTACCACATGGATGAATCTCAAATATGTTATGCTAAATGAAAGAAACCAAACATATATTGTACGATTTCATTCATGAAACGTCCAAAACAGGCAAGCCTATAGAGCTATAACATAGACTAGAGGTTTCCAGGGGCTGACAGTGGAGAGCTTGTAGGGCCTGACTGCTACTGAGTATAGTGGAATATGGGATATGTTCTAAAATTGTTATGATGGTTTCACATTTCTTAATATGCCAGAATCATTGAACTGTAGTTTTTATATATGTGAATTATGTGGTATATGAATTATATCTCTATAAATATTTTATAAAAGTATACATGTGACACAGACTGCAGGCTGTGTGTCAGAATCCACACATGCGTTCTCTCTTCATAGGGTTGTAGTCAAATGTCTGGTCATCCAGTTAGGTACACATCCCCCAGCCCATGCGGCTGAGATCAGGGTAGCCAAGAATTAAGTTCTTCTAGTGGAATGAGTGGTAATGACCAAGTGTGCCTCACGAGCCAAAGTCTTAAAACTCTGTTGTGTTTTTCTCCACAGTTTTCCCTTTTCTCAAGAGCTGGAATATCTGGATAAGAGCTGGAACTCAGGAATATCTGAAATCCTGCCTCAGCCAAACAAGGATCAAGTTCTAGATGGCATGCAAACAAGAGAGAAGAAACCTTCCTGCTTGAATAGCCATGTGGAGCCAAGAGTATATATATATATATATATATATATATATATATATATCTATCTCACACACACACACACACACACACACATTTCCTGATCTTTTCATTAAGAAGGAATAAACATCTTTGTAACATCTTTGTACTTAAGGCACTGAATTTTTAATGATTCTCTTTCTTACAGCCAGTTTTCCTTGTCCTTGACTTATGCAATACTATCCCCAGGTGTCTGATCCCTGTTCTTGTTATGACCAACTACAGAGATGGAACTTGAAAAATGGACAACCATGAGTCTCTCTATAGATCATCACATGAATTTCTCAAAGGGTATTTAATTAGAAGTCTTAGTTGATGACACCTGGGAGTAACTTTGCTGGTTAGAAAGTGATAAGGGTATAGAAAAAGGAAAAGACATGATCAAGGGAATTGAGTAGGATAATGACTATAGAAAGAGTTAAGGGAGCTAAAATAGGAGGGGAAAAGCATGAAAAACAGAAAGATGGACAGACCAAGCATGTTACAGAACATTATTTCATCAATCCCACAATGCCAATGTGTGACATAATTTTTTTGAGGGGAAGGGGTGCCAAAACTTTAATTTGAAAAGACTAAAGGTTGGATGTTTAGAGTAGCACCATAAGCAAGCAGTGCTCCTTGTGGTCCAAATATATTGTTTCCTCATGTCAGCAGAATTTTAAGATGGCTTCCAAGAACTTTGCTCCCTGGTGACACTCCTGAAATTATATTTTATATTCTAAAAGGGATATTATGGGGATGTGCTAATCTAATCATGCAAGCCCTTTAAAAGCAAAGTGTTTTTAGCATTAAAAAAAAAAAAAAAAAAAAACAGTAGCCTCCTAACTACACAGGATGACTAAAATGTCCTCAAATATTCTCTCCCTCCATGTTTTATAGAGACATAATTAACCTCTAGCATTGTATAAGTTTAAAGTCAGCAACCTGTTGATTTGATACATTTATATATTGCAAAATGACTACCACTATCATTAGCTAATACTTCTATCTCATCACATAAATACCACCCAGACTCTTTAGCTAAGATCCTGATACCTGGCTATTTTGGGTTAACTCTCTGGATTTATCTCCCTCTCTTCTGACTTTCTAGCTAGCGACTTACTCTGATTAATCAGTAGTGTGCATGAAGCTGAAAGCTGAGCTAGTAGACTCTCGAGCCCAGGTAGAATCTCTATGGAGGCCAGTTTCTAAGAGTACCATACTCACTTAAGTCTTGGTACTTTATTCAATAATATCAGTTCAAGCTAGCTGTAGAAAGAGGGCTAAGTTGTCAGAGTGGGGGAGGATATCTGTGACTATGGGCAACTTCCTTTATCAAATCTAATTTTACAAAGTTAGAAACTGGGATAGTAATCCCTACCTTGTTATGAATATGTGTGAAGGTTTTATAAGCCATTAGGAGAAAAAAACTGGTGTATAATACAAAATGTTCATCACCACCACCATCACCATCATCATCATTATCACTATTACTGCCCTTACCTTCACCATCATCATCACCATCTTCACCCTCATAATTATCATCACCATCATCACCACCGCCATCATCATCACCAACACCATCATTGCCAACAGCACAACCACTCTTCCACCATCTTTATCACAAAAAACATCATAACAAGTGAGTGATCTGATTTGATACTTTGAATGAGCCAAATCAGATCACAGCAAGCTGATATAGCATTTAATCTTCTTATTTGAGAGTGTTTTTACATTGGTCAAGGTGAGAAATTATCTGTTTTTACCATATCCCATAATCTAATATTTATTGGATATCTGCAAAATGCTGGTGTCAAGACAATGGAAGGATGTAGCAAAGACCACACACTTCCCTGGTGGCTGAGATCAACATTAAGAAAGGATAAAAATACTACTCTGTAATTTTTATCACTTTTCAAACTAGTAGGAATTTATATTTGGCTACAAAACAAAGCAATCACTGGGAGGTTTTCAGCCAGCCACCTGTGGAATTTAAGGTATTATGCATGATTAATTACCGAATTATTTCAGGCAGGAGTGATTTGTAAGGAGAGCATTTTAAGCCTTCCTGGCAGCAGACTGTGCTGCTAACAAGAAAAAGAGATACTTTAATATTGCTCAGTTTATAAATGCATTTCCTTTAAGAAAAACTTGTGCTGGCAAGAAAAATATGTGCTATCTAGATCTGGGATTTTTGATAGGGCCATTCTAAAATGATGGCTTCTTCCCATCCTGCCAAGAGAAGGAGTGTATCAAGGTGCACAAAAAATGCCATAAGGCAGACTGACCTTCTTTTCATCTTTTATCCCCAGAGGCTGTCTGTGCAACATATTAAAAATTGACCTTTACCTTGAAATGTTAAAATTCTTTCAGAGTTAATAGGTTAATTAAGAAGCAGATTTCATTTCAGAAAGATTTAATTCTAGAAACACAAGTGACTCAATATCCTTTTTTTACGGTTCTTTTCTTGATGTGGAACATTTTTTAAGTCTTGATTGAGTTTGTTACACCACTGCTTCTGTTGTTTATGTTCTGGTTTTCTGGCTACGAGCCATATGGAATCTTAGCTCCCCATGCAGGGATCGAACCCACATTCCCTGCATGAGAAAGCCAAGTCTTAGCCACTGGACCACCAGGGAAGTCCCCTGGTATCATTTTAGAGGGAAATGTCTTTTATAGCCAGTGTTATAGTAAACTGCCTCATGAAGAAATCAGAATTGCTGAATCATTGGTGGGATTGTTATGAACCAAACTGGGGTCTGTGTGCCCATGCACAATAAAGCCAATCTACTGGCGCCAGCTTGTAGTGAAGGAAGGTGCAGTGTTTATTGCAGGAACCAAGCAAGGAGCCCAGGCAGCTAGTGCTTAAAAGATCCAAACTCCTTGATGGCTTTCAGGGAAAGGTTTTGAAAGACCAGGTAAAGGAGTGGTGTTGTGGGGTGTGTGATCAGCTCATGAACAATCTTCTGACTGATTGGTGATGAGTCGGGAGTCAATATCATCAGCTTTCTGGTTCCAACCCGTCTGGGGTCTACACGCCTGTGGACAGCATACAGTTAACTTCTTCAACTTGGTGGGGGTTTTAGAATCTGCAAAACAGTTAAAAGGACATCACTCAGAGTATTATCTGTAGTTCTTGAGGAGGAAATAAATGTCTTTAACTTTGTTTAATTGCTGAATTTTGTCTTGCTTGACTGTTCTCCTTTCTTGCTGCATTTTCTCACTTCCCTGATTAAATTCATTCTTTGTCATTTGGGGAATGCCCAGGAGGCTAGTGTTTTTCTATAGATAAGAGGCAGGAAAGGGCATGGGTTAGGGGGAGGTCTGTTCTGAGAAGGTCCCATAGGGCCCTGCTCAACCCGAGGGTGGTGATACAGTTTGAGAAGCACAATCACAAACTGGCTGAGATTATCCTCCTCCTGCTCTCCTTGTCATGATGTCATAATGAGTGAGTTTGTGATCCTCTCAGAAAATTGATGAAAAACCTCTCATTCCACAGACAATGGTTAAAAGAAAAGTTATAAAATACAAGTGATCATGGTTACATGGTTGCAGCTTAAAACTCAACATTCAAAAAACTAAGATCTGGCATCTGGTCCCATCACTTAATGACAAACAGAAGGGGGAAAAGTGGAAACAGTGACATGTTTTATTTTCTTGGGCTCCAAAACCACTGTGGATGGTGACTGCAGCCATGAAATTAAAAGACACTTGCTCCTTGTAAGGAAAGCTATGATAAATCTAACCAACATATTAAAAAATACAGACATCACTTTGCCAACAAAGGTGTGTATAATCAAAGCTATAGTTTTTCCAATAGTCATGTACAAATATGAGAGTTGGACCATAAAGGAGATTGAGTGCTGAAGAATTGATGCTTTTGAATTGTGGTGCTGGAGAAAACTCTTGAGAGTCCTTTGACTTCAAAGAGATCCAACCAGTCAATCCTGAAGGAAATCATCCCTGAGTATTCGCTGGAGGGATTGATATTACAACTGAAGCTCCAGTACTTTGGCTGCCTGATGCTAAGAGCCAACTCACTGGAAAAGACCCTGATGCTGGTAAAGAGTGAGGGCAGGAGGAGAAAGGGCAACAGAGGTTAAGACAGTTATTCAGCATCATCAATTCAATGAACATGAGTTTGAGCAAACTCTGGAAGATAATGAAGGACAGGGAAGCCTGGTGTGCTGCAGTCCATGGAGTCGGCAGAGAGTCAGACAAAACTCAGTGACTAAACAACAACTCCAAATGGTTGCAGTGCCACTCAGTGGACTATCATGACACCATGAATATTCAGGTTATGAAAATAGCTTGGAAAATATGTTAGAAGGTTAGGTGAGAAAATTGTTTACACAGTACATCCTATCTTGTTTAACATTTTCAAAATTTTTTTAAAAAGCACTGAAGAGAAATAGGCCAGATGATTCTTACTTTACTTTTCCTGCATTTGCCAAATACCTTTATTGAACATGTGTTACTTTCATAGCAATAAAGGAAAAGACAGAAAATGAGTCAGAAGAGAGCCAGGCCCAGAGTGTGGGCATGGCTGAGCTCCTGATGGGCTGGGATTCTGAGTTCAGCCCCACACCCCCACCCCACACCTCCTTTTTCTCTCTAGAGAAGGTGGGTAAATACTGGGATGAATTATGACACATTCCCAGACCTGTCTCCTTATCCATTCTACTTTCCAGGGTGAAGGTGCTTGAGAGCAGAAACCTAAATTCATTGCCAGGACCATGAGTAAAGGCAGGTTTACTCAGATATTAGGTATATCTTTAAAGTAGGCTTTGGGCATTTTCAAATTATTCTCACTGAAGCATGGGAGATAATATTCTCAGAAGGACAACAATCTAGAGGTAGGATCTTATTTCCCTGTCCAGGTAGCTTCCAGTCCACCAGGCACTAGAGGTTGGAAGCAAATTTCTCTGGTTCTTTCAGTTCAGTTCAGTTTTTAGTCACTCAGTCGTGTCCAACTCTTTGCAACCCCATGAATTGCAGCATGCCAGGCCTCCCTGTCCATCACCAACTCCCAGAGTTCACACAAACTCATGTCCATTGAGTTGGTGATGCCGTCCAGCCAACTCATCCTCTGTCGTCCCCTTCTCCTCCTGCCCCCAATCCCTCCCAGCATCAGAGTCTTTTCCAATCAGTCAACTCTTCGCATGAGGTGGCCAAAGTACTGGAGTTTCAGCTTTAGCATCAGTCCTCCCAAAGAGCACCCAGGATCGATCTTGTTTAGAATGGACTGGTTGGATCTCCTTGCAGTCCAAGGGACTCTCCAGAGTCTTCTCCAACACCACAGTTCAAAAGCATCAATTCTTCGGCACTCAGCTTTCTTCACAGTCCAACTCTCACATCCATACATGACCACTGGAAAAACCATAGCATTGACTAGATGGACCTTTGTTGGCAAAGTAATGTCTCTGCTTTTCAATATGCTGTCTAGGTTGGTCATAACTTTCCTCCCAAGGAGTAAGTGTCTTTTAGTTTCATAGCTGCAATCACCATCTGCAGTGATGGTGCAGATTTTTTGGAGCCCAAAAAAATAAAGTCTGACACTGTTTCTACTGTTTTCCCATCTATTTGTCATGAAGTGATGGGAAAAGATGCCATGATCTTCATTTTCTGAATGTTGAGCTTTAAGCCAGCTTTTTCACTCTCCTCTTTCACTTTCATCAAGAGGCTTTTTAGTTCCTCTTCACTTTCTGCCATAAGGGTGGTGTCATCTGCATATCTGAGGTTATTGATATTTCTACCGGCAGTCTTGATTCCAGCTTGTGCTTTTTCCAGCCCAGGGTTTCTCATGATGTACTCTGCATATAAATTAAATAAGCAAGATGACAATATACAGCCTTGACGTACTCCTTTTCCTGTTTGGAACCAGTCTGTTGTTCCATGTCCAGTTCTAACTGTTGCTTCCTGACCTGCATATAGGTTTGTTTCCTGGTTCTTACCCTGTTTGAAACCAAACGTATTTCAAGGATGCAAAAACTACAAAAATGTTTACAGAGTTTATTAATAAAGATACAGCACAGTATGGGAGAGCACATCAAGAAACAGTTTATGTAAGTCAGAAGCTAGGCCAAAATACACTCCCAGAGAGGTGTTGGTGTCCTGAATGAGGAGCAGTGAAGAGGTGATGTAAATTCCTACATACAACATTTCCCTCCACGCCTTTGTTTACATTTGGTCAATTATCTTTTCTTTTTTTTTTTTTTTTTTCCTTTCACAGCTGCTGGGTCCTAAGACCCTCCCCAATATGTGTACACAAATTTTTGCTAAGACTGATCCCACCGCAGAAGCCCATGGGAACATGTCCACACTTTTTATGGGGTGGTGCTGCCTCCCCCTTTGACTCCCAAGAAGTCTTCCTGGGCTTGTGCAGACGGGGAAGTTTTCCTTGACCTCAGGAGTGGTCATCTTATCTCTTTACTTCAGCAGAGTTCAGCTTCTGCCACTAGGCTTGTCCTTGGAGTGTCTGAGTGAGGACAAAGCTTCAATTTTACTCCACTTGACAAATAGCAGTTGTCCAGTGCATGGGCCCCTCTGTCTCCTACCTCAGTAGGACACTGTTTATGTTGGTTTGATCTTCCCAACTGCAGTGGCCATCCTTTCATAGAAGAAAGCATTCCATGTCCAGATTTCAGGGCCCCCAACCCCAAAGCATGGCTAGAGGGCACTGCTGGTTGGAAAAAGAGACTGGCCTGCAGTGGGGCATCAGATGAGGGCAACCCACAAAATCAAAGTGCAGAGTCCTGTCCTGTGGCTGCCATTAATCCAGATGCTGCGTCCACCTTCCAGCAGCGAGAGCCCCTTGTACTCCACCCTAGCTTGTTCTCCCTCCAGACCCCTTCTCTGTCTGTTCTCTATAAAGACATTCTCTCATCTCAACATTCTTGCTGGTTGAAGCATCAAGTCCTTACAATTCCTCAGGAAAACCTTCGGATTCTCTGAAATCCTTCCCCAAATATTTAGTGCCTTTTTCTCACATGTTTGTAACTAGCATCCAGTCATGTGTCATCACTTCCTCAATGCTTGCTCTTCTTGTAACTCTATGAGCCTGCAGAAAGAGGAATCTCATCTGGTCCATGCAAGGCCTGGCACGGAGGCCATGCTGCACAAATGCTGCTGGCCTACTCGTGGACTGACTCCACCCTAATGTCATGCCCTGACAAACATTCTGCGGGGGTGTGCTGCCCAGCCCTCGGCTAGAGTGTGTGTGTGTGAGTGTGTGATCTGAGTATGCCATACATGTGGAACAGGAGGTACTGTGAGTGTGTGTGCACTCCATCATTGCACTTGTTTGAGCATAAGACCAAGGCTTTCAAAACCAGCAAAGGCCAACTCATGTTAATTCTGTTCAGATGCTTCTAAGTTCACATCTCTCTGTATTAAGGATCTAGCCCAACCCTGTTCCTTGTGTTTTCTAAAATGTGAATGTATTCAAATGTAAATAAAAATTGACATTTGGCTTTGAAAACGGCAGTGAGCTACCAGTCTAGCCTCTGAAAATATCCGTGATTGTCCTGACTGTTGTTCTCACTTGGTTCTGAAGAATATACATTTCACAGCGTCTTTTTCTGAATCATTTACTGTCTCTGTAAACCTCCCAGGCTAAATAAATACCCCCTTAATGGATGGATGCATCTGATTCAGTCCCTTTCAGGAGATCAGGAGCCAGTGCCCCCTGTTCCCAATCGTGTGCTTTAAAGTCATGCAGGCTGCATTGAACAAGCCTGCACTTATGAAAGCCCTGCATTTAGAGTATGTGAGGACCAGAGAAACAGAGCAGTGCCCAGCCTCAGAGAGCTTACAGTCTAGTTCAAGTCTAGAAACACTTCCTGCAACAGCAGATGCCAAGCCTCAGGATTTATTGTCTGCTGGGTATCCAGGGTGGCCCTGTCCTTATCATCCAGAGTCCAGCTGTGCAGCCTGGCAGGGGCAGATGGGGGCATTTTGTGATAGAGATCTTTTGAAAAACAGGATTCTTCTCTCCTGTGTTCCCTCAGAGAGTGTGCTGCAATGTGGGCCTTCCTCAGCATCCACATTCATCTCCCTCCAAAAGTTTTGGGGCTCGATCCAGTCCCCCTACATATTTTATTGACAGGAAGCTTAATGATCATCTGCTCTAAACTGAGAGTCTCAGAAGATAGCCAACATTCCATTAAACACCATTTCCTTATATTCCATTATTTGAATTTACCCTATTGTACTAACCAGCAAGACTCTTTAAAAACTGCTTGAGAGAAGCAACACTATTTCCTCTATTTTTTTTTATTTATTTTTTATTGACATATAGAAAAAGCACAGGAACCAGGGATCAAATTGCCAATATACTCTGGATTGTCAAAAAAGCAAGAGAGTTCCAGAAAAACATCTATTTCTGCTTTATTGACTATGCCAAAACCTTTGACTGTGTGGATCACAACAAACTGTGGAAAACTCTTCAAGAGATGGGAATATCAGACCACCTGACCTGCCTCTTGAGAAACCTGAATGCAGGTCAGGAAGCAACAGTTAGAACTGGACATGGAGCAATAGACTGGTTCCAAATAGGAAAAGGAGTACATCAAGGGTATATATTGTCACCATGCTTCTTTAACTTATATGCAGAGTACATCATGAGAAACAGTGGGCTTAATGAAGCACAAGGTGGAATCAAGATTGCCAGGAGAAATGTCAATAACCTCAGAATATGCAGAGGTTATGGCAGGCACCATCTTTATGGCAGAAAGCAAAGAGGAACTTGAGAGACTCTTGATGAAAGTGAAAGAGGAGAGTGAAAAAGTTGGCTTAAAATTCAACATTCAGAAAACGAAGATCATGGCATCCGGTCCTATCACTTCATGGCAAATAGACGGAGAAACAGTAGAAATAATGGAAGACTCTATTGTGGGGGGCTCCAAAATCACTGCAGATGGTGACTGCAGCCATGAAATTAAAAGATACTCCTTGGGAGAAAAGTTATGACCAACCTAGACAGCATATTAAAAAGCAGAGATGTTACTTTGTTGACAAAGTCCATCTAGTCAAGGCTATGGTTTTCCCAGTAGTCATGTATGGATGTCAGAGTTGGACTATAAAGAAAGCATATGAGAAGACTCTTGAGAGTCCCTTGGACTGCAAGGAAATCCAACCAGTCAATCCTAAAGGAAATCAGTCCTGAATATTCATTGGAAGGACTGATGCTGACGCTGAAACCCCAATACTTTGTCCACCTGATGCAAAGAGCTGACTCATTTGAAAAGACCCTGATGCTGGGAAAGATTGAAGGCAGGAGGAGAAGGGGATGACAGAGGATGAGATGGGTGGATGGTATCACTGACTCAGTGGACATGAGTTTGAGTAAACTCCAGGAGGTGGTGACGGACAGGGAGGCCAGTCCATGGGGTCGCAAAGAGTCGGACACGACTGAGCAACTGAACTGAACTGATAGTTTGAATTAGTGTTGTGTTAATTACTGCTATACAGCAAAGTGCTTCAGTTATATGTATATATAATATATATACATACCTTTTCTATATGTATTCTTTTCCACACAATATGATATTGAATATAGGACAAAGCAGTGTGTGCAACAATATTTTATTTTTTTAATTAATTTATTTTTTAATTGAAGGCCACCTGCTTTATGGAATTTCATTGTTTTCTGTCAAACTTCAACATGGATCAGCCATAAGTATACATATATCCCCTCCCTTTTGAACTCCCCTCCTGTCTCCCTCCCCATCCCATCCCTCTAGGTTGATACAGAGCCCCATTGAGTTTCCTGAGACATACAGCAAATTCCCATGGCTGTCCATTTTACATATGGTAATGTAAGTTTCCATGTTACTCTCTCCATACATCTCACCCTCTCCTATCCCCATGTCCATAAGTCTATTCTCTGTTTCCCCACTGATGCCCTACAAATAAATTCTTCAGTACCATTTTTCTAGATTCTGTATATATGCATTAGTATATGATATTTATCTTTCTCTTTCTGACTTACTTCACTCTGTATAATAGGCCCTAGGTTCATCCACCTCATTAGAACTGACTGAAATGCATTCCTTTTTATGGCTGTGTAATATTGCATTGTGTATATGTACCACAACTTCTTTATCCATTCATCTGTCAATGGACATCTAGGTTGCTTCCATGTTCTAGCTATTGTAAACAGTGCTGCAATGAACAATGGGATGCAAGTGTGTTTTTAAATTTTGATTTCCTCATAGTATATGCCTAGGAGTGGGATTGCTGGGTCATATGGTGGTTTTATTCCTAGTTTTTTAAGGAGTCTCCACACTGTCTTCCATAGTGGCTGTATCAATTTACATTCTCACCAACAATACAACAGTTCCCTTTTCTCCACACCCTCTCCAGCATCTATTGTTTGTAGACTTTTTGATAAGGGCCATTCTGACTGGTGTGAGGGGATACCTCATTGTAGTTTTGATTTGCATTTCTCTAATAATGAGCCATGTTGAGCATCTTTTCATGTCTTTGTTAGCCATCTGTATGTCTTCTTTGGGGAAATGTCTGTTTAGGTCCTTTTCCCACTTTTTTATTGGGTTGTTTGTCTTCCTTGCATTGAGTTGTTTGAGCTGCTTGTATATTTTGGAAATTAATCCTTTTTCAGTTGTTTCATTTGCTGTTATTGTCTCCCATTCTGAGGATTGTCTTTTCACCTTGCTGATAGTTTCCTTTGCTATGCAAAAGCTTTTAAGGTTAATCAGATCCCACTTGTTTACTTTTGTTTTTATTTCCATTACTCTAGAAGGTGGGTCATAGATGATCTTGCTTTGATTTATGTCATAGAGTGTTCTGCCTATGTTTTCCTCTAAGAGTTTTGTAGCTTCTGGTCTTACATTTAGGTCTTTAATCCATTTTGAGTTTATCTTTGTGTATGGTGTTAGGAAGAGCTCTAATTTCATTCTTTTACATGTAGCTGTCCAGTTTTCCCAGCACCACTTACCAAAGAGTCTGTCTTTGCCCCATTATATAGCCTTGCCTCCTTTGTCAAAAACAAGGTATCCATGGGTACATGGGATTATTTCTGGACTTTTTATCTTGTTCCATTGGTCTATCTGTTTTTGTGCAAGTACCATACTGTCTTAATGACTGTAGCTTTGTAGTATAATCTAAACTCAGGAAGATTGATTCCTTCAGCTCAATTATTCTTTCTCAAGTCTGCTTTGGTTATTCAAGGTCATTTGTGTTTCCATATGAATTTTGAAATTTTTTGTTCCAGTTCTGTGAAAAATGCCATTGATAATTTGATAGGGACTGCATTGAATATGTAGATTGCATTTGGTAATATAATCATTTTAACAATATTGATTCTTCCTACACAGGAATATGGAATATCTCTGCATCTGTTTATGTTGTCTTTTATTTCTTTCATTAGTGTCATAATTTTCTGTGTACAGTTCTTTTGTCTCCTGATTCCTAGATATTTAATTCTTTTTGTTGCAATGGTAAATGGGATTGATTCCTTAATTTCTCTTTCTGATTTTTCATTGTTAGTATATAGAAATGCAAGTGATTTCTGTATATTGATTTTGTATCCTTCAACTTTGCTAAATTCACTGATTAGCTTTAGTAATTTTCTTGTAGTATCTTTAGGATTCCCTAAAGATACCATTCCCTAAAGTATCATGTCATCTGCAAACATTGAGAGCTTTACTTCTTTTCCAATCTGGATTCCTTTTATTTCTTTTATGTCTCTGATTGCTATAGTTAAGACTTCCAAAACTATGATGAATAATAGTGATGAAAGTGGACACCCATGTCTTGTTCCTGATCTTAGGGGGAACGCTTTCAGTTTTTCACCAATGAGAATAAGGTTTGCTGTAGGCTTATCATATATGGCCTTTACTATGTTGAGGTAGTTTCCTTCTATGCCCATTTTTTGAAAAGTTTTCATCATAAATAGGTGCTGAATTCTGTCAAAGGCTTTTTCTGCATCTATTGAGATTATCATATTGTTTTTAATCTTTCAATTTGTTAATCTGTTGTATCACATTGATTAATTTATGTATATTGAAGAATCCTTGCATTCCTGGAATAAACCCTACTTGATTGTGGTGTATGAGCTTTTTAATGTTGTTGAATTCTGTTTGCTAAAATTGTATTGAGGATTTTTGAACCTATATTCATCAGTGATATTGGCCTGTAATTTTCTTTTTTGTGTTGTCTTTGCCTGGTTTTGATTTCAGGGTGATTGTGATTTCATAGAATGAGTTTGGATGTGTTCCTTCCTCTGTAATTTTTTTGGAAGAGTTTTAGAAGTATAGGCATTAGCTCTTCTCTAAATGTTTGATAGAAATCTCCTGTGAAGCCATCTGGTCCTGGGCTTTTGTTTTTTGGGAAGATTTTTGTTCACAGCTTCAATTTCAGTGCTTGTAATTGGGTTGTTCATAATTTCTGTTTCTTCCTGGTTCAGCTTTGGAAGATTGAACTTTTCTAAGAATCTATTTCTTCCAGATTATCCATTTTATTGCCATATAGTTGTTCATAACAGTCTCTCATAATTCTTGTATTTCTGCATTGTTTGTTGTAACCTCTCCTTTTTCATTTCTAATTGTGTTGATTTTATTGTTCTCTCTTTTTTGCCTGATAAGTCTGGCTAAACGTTTGTCAGTTTTGTTTATCTTCTCAAAGAATCAGCTTTTAGTTTTATTAATCTTTATTATTGTTTCTTTCCTTTCTTTTTCATTTATTTCTGCTCTGATCTTTATGATTTCTTTCCTTCTGCTAATTTTGGGGTTATTTTGTTCTTCTTTTTCCAATTGTTTTAGGTGTAAAGTTAGGTTGTCTATTCAAAGTTTTTCTTGTTTCTTGAGATAGGATTATATTGCTATAAACTTCACTCTTAGAACTGCTTTTGTTGCATCCCATAGGTTTTGCATTGTCATGTTTTCATTGTCATTTGTTTCTAGAAATTTTTTTTTATTTCCCTTTTGATTTCTTCAGTAACCTGTTGGCTATTTAGAAATGTATTGTTTAATCTCCATGTGTTTGTTTTTTTACACTTTTTTTCTTGCAGTCGATATATAGTCTCATAGCATTGTAGTCAGAAAAGATGCTTAATATGATTTCAATTTTCTTAAGTTTACTGAGGTTTGATTTGTGACCCAAGATGTGGTCTATCCTGGAGAATGTTCCATGAGTACTTGGGAAGAAGGTGTATTCTTCTGCATTTGGATGGAATGTCTGAAGATATCAATGAGATCCATCTCATTTAATGTATCATTTAAGACTTGTGTTTCCTTATTAATTTTATATTTTGATGATCTGTTCATTGATATGAGTGGAGTGTTAAAGCCTTCTACTAACATTGTGTTACTGTCAATTTGTCCCTTTATGTCTGTTAGTGTTTGTCTTATGTATTGAGGTGCTCCTATGTTGGGTACATAGATATTTACAATTGTTATGTCTTCCTCTTGGATTGATCTCTTGATCATTATGTAGTGTCCTTCATTATCTCTTATAATATTCTTTATTTTAAAGTCTACTCTATCTGATATGAGGATTGCTACTCCAGCTTTCTTTCGCTTCCCATTTGCATGGAATATATTTTTCCACCCTCTCTTTTTCAGTCTATATGTGTCTTGAGGTCTGAAGTGGGTTTCTTATGGACAGTGTTTATATGAGTCTTGTTTTTGTATCCATTCAGCCAGTCTGTGTCTTTTGGTTGGAACATTATTAATCCATTTACATTTAAAGTAATTATTGATATATATGTTCCTATTGCCATTTTTTTAATTGTTTAGGGTTTGATTTTGTAGATCTTTTTCTTCTCTTGTATTTCTTGACTATGTAAATCCCTTCAACATTTGCTGTAAAGCTGTTTTGTTGGTATTGTGTTCTCTTAACTTTTGCTTGTCTGAAAAGCTTTTTATTTCTCCATCAATTTTGGATGAGATTCTTGCCAGGTAGAGTAATCTTTGTTGTAAATTTTTCCCTTTCAATACTTTCAATATATCCTGACATTCTCTTCTGGCCTGCAGAGTTTGCTGAAAGATCAGCTGTTAAACGTGTAGGGTTTCCCTTTTATGTTCCTTGTTGCTTTCCCCTTGCTGCTTTTAATACTCTTTCTTTGTGCTTCATCTTTATTAGTTTGATTAGTATGTCTCTTGGCATGTTTATCCTTGGGTTTATCCTGTATGGGACTCTGTGAGCTTCTTGGACTTGATTGACTATTTCCTTTTCATGTTGGGGAAATTTTTAACTATACTCTCATCAAAATTTTGTCATAGTCTTTCTTTTTCTCTTCATCTTCTGGGAGCCCTATAATTTGAATGTTGGTGTTTTTGATATTGCCCCAGAGGTCTCTGAGACTATCCTCAGTTCTTTTCATTCTTTTTACTTTATTCTGCTCTTCAGAAGTTATTTCCACGATTTTAATCTTCCAGCTCACTGATTCGTTCTCTGCTTCAGTTATTCTGCTATTGATTCCCTGTAGAGTATTTTTAAATTCAGTAATTGTGTTGTTTATATGTTTATTGCTTAATTCTTCTAGGTCTTTGTCAATTAATTCTTGCATTTTCTGCATTCTGCTTTCAAGGTTTTTGATCATCTTTACTATCATTATTATTAATTCTTGTTCAGGTAGTTTGCCTATTTCCTTTTCTTTTATTTAAGCTTCTGTGTTTCTAGTTTGCTCCTTGATTTGTGCATTATTTCTCTGCCTTTTCATGATTTTTTTAAAACTTATTGTGTTTGAAGTCTCTTTTTCCCAGGCTTCAAGTTTGAATTCTTTCTTCTTTTTGTTTTCTGCCCTCCTAAATTTGGTGCAATGATGGTTTGTGTCAGCTTCATGTAGGGTGAGAATTTGCTGATTTTTTCTTTCTTTCTTTCTTTCTTTTTTTTTTCTTTTTTTTTTTTTTTTTTTTTTTTTGCTTTTCCACTGATGGGCAAGACTGAGTGAGGTGGTAATCCTGTCTGCTGATGATTGGGTTTGTATTTTTGTTTCGTTTGTTGTTTGGATGAGGCATCCTGCACAGGGTGCTACTGGTGGTTGGGTGATGCCAGGTTTTGTATCCAAGTTGTTTCCTTTGTGGGAGTTCTCACTATTTGATAATCCCTAGGGTTCAAGTGGGCCTTAGAAAGCATCACTACGAACAAAGCTAGTGGAGGTGATGGAATTCCAGATGAGCTATTTCAAATCCTGAAAGATGATGCTGTGAAAGTGCCGCACTCAATATGCCAGCCAATTTGGAAAACTCAGCAGTGGCCACAGTACTAGAAAAGATCAGTTTTCATTCCAATCCCAAAGAAAGGCAGTGCCAAAGAATGCTCAAACTACCACACAATTGCACTCATCTCACACGCTAGTAAAGTAATGCTCAAAATTCTCCAAGCCAGGCTTCAGCAGTACATGAACCGTGCACTTCCTGATGCTCAAGCTGGTTTTAGAAAAGGCAGAGGAACCACAGACCAAATTTCCAACGTCTGCTGGATCATGGAAAAAGCAAGAGAGTTCCAGAAAAACATCTATTTCTGCTTTATTGACTACGCCAAAGCCTTTAACTGTGTGGCTCACAATAAACTGCAGAAAATTCTGAAAGAGATGGGAATACCAGACCACCTCACCTGCCTCTTGAGAAACCTATATGCAGGTCAGGAAGCAACAGTTAGAACTGGACATGGAACAACAGACTGCTTCCAAATAGGAAAAGGAGTACGTAAAGGCTGTATATTTTCACCCTGCATATTTAACTTATATGCAGAGTACATCATGAGAAATGCTGGGCTGGAAGAAGCACAAGCTGGAATCAAGATTGGTGGGAGAAATATCAAAAACCTCGGATAACACCACCCTTATGGCAGAAAGTGAAGAGGAACTAAAAAGCTTCTTGATGACAGGGAAAGTGGAGAGTGAAAAAGTTGGCTTAAAGCTCAACATTCAGAGAACTAAGATCATGGCATCTGGTCCCATCACTTCATGACAAATAGATGGGGAAACAGGGGAAACAGTGTCAGACTTTATTTTTGGGGGGCTCTAAAATCACTGCAGATGGTGATTGCAGCCATGAAATTAAAAGATGCTTACTTCTTGGAAGGAACGTTATGACCAACTTAGATAGTATATTGAAAACCAGAGATATTACTTTGCCAACAAAGGTCCATCTAATCAAGGCTACGGTTTTCCCAGTGGTCATGTATGCATGTGAGAGTTGAACAGTGAAGAAAGCTGAGCACCAATGAATTGATGCTTTTGAACTGTGGTGTTGGAGAAGACTCTTGAGAGTCCCTTGGACTGCAAGGAGATCCAACCAGTCCATCCTAAAGTAGATCAGTCCTGGGTGTTCATTGGAAGGACTGATGCTGAAGCTGAAACTCCAATACTTTGGCCACCTCATGCGAAGAGTTGACTGATTGGAAAAGACTCTGATGCTGGGAGGGATTGGGAGCAGGAGGAGAAGGGAACAACAGAGGATGAGATGGCTGGATGGATCACCGACCCGATGGACATGAGTTTGAGTAAACTCCGGGAGTTGGTGATGGCCAGAGAGCCCTGGCATGCTGTGATTCATGGGGTCGCAAAGAGTTGGACACGACTGAGTGACTGAACTGAGCTGAACTGAACTGAGGGTTAATTCTCTGGTAGTCCAGGGTCTTGGAGTCAGTACTCCAACTCCAAAGACTCAGAACTTGGTCACTGGTCAGGAACAAAGATTCCACAAGTTTTTGGTTTTGCTTTTTTTTATGGCATTGAGTGAAATTAAAACAAATACCCAAAATTAGAAACCAAAGGTGAACCCCAGACAAATGGCAGTTACAAAATCAGGCAAATAATAATTAAAATAATGGAATATACATATATACCTATACAACCATAAGCAAAATCAAAACAGTCCAACAAAAATAAAGTACAATAGGTTGACCAGGCAAGTAAAGAAAACCAAAAATTATATCTGCCAGTTTAGAACAAAACTAACTAAAGCACAAACTGGAAAACAAAACTAAAGCAAGGTGCCAAGTGGGAAAAAAGCAATGAAAGCAAAATTAACGAATATGTTGAGAGGAAAGGAAAGAAAGCATAGATATGCAAAGTTAAATAGAGGTAGATTAAGAACATTTATATATATTAAAGATTAACTGCAGGGGAAAAGGACAGTAGGAAAAGCAAACAAATGTATAAATGTAGAAAAAACTCAAAATAGGTTTAAAAAATAAAACTAAAATTTAAACAAAAAAAAAAAAAAGGAAGAGGAAATGAAAGGAAAAAAAGGAGAGAGGGAGACTCCACAAAACTGCAACAGCCCAATGTAGAGGCAGAGGTTAATGAAAACAAAAAAGTGTGAGTGAAAAACAAAAGCTTAATTAGATTTCATATTGCCAGTAAAATCGACAATTACAACAGGAGTGGTGGAGGGGGGGTGTTGGGGGGGTGGAGAAGGAAAAGAAAAAAGCAGGGAGGATTTCAAAAGTAACTACAGAACAAGTCAAAACATAGAAAAAATAAACGTTTTTCTTGAGTCACTGCTGTCAGGGTCCTTTCCTTTGCTGACAGTCACAGTCCACCCCACCTCCCTAGGGTGCCCTGAAACACTGTGCTGGTCTGTGGACCTGCTGTCAGGGCAGCTCAGATTCTAATGTGGTCCTACTCCTATGTGTTCTTGCCTCCAATGTCCATAGCTATCAGAACTAGTACATTTTCTTTTGTGGGAGCTCTCAGTGTCCTTTTATGTATTCCATAGACATACAGTCTGCCTAGTTGATCGTGGATTTAATCTTTAATCTTGTACAGCTGGTGGGACTGTTTTGGGTCTTCTTCCTTAGCCATACTGCCCCTGGGTTTCAATTGTGGCTTTATTTCCACCTCTGCATGTGGGTTATCCACTGGGGTTTGCTCCTGAGGCTGCCCTGGGGTAATTGGGTTTGCCCCTGTGAAGGCCAGGTGTGGAAGTGGTGCAGCTGCTTGGGTCACAGGGGTTCTGGCAGCACCAGGTACTCAGGGGAGCTGATGGCTAGGGCAGCAGAAAATAAAGTGCTCTAGAAGGGTATGGCAAACAGTATTGACCAATACACTTCAATAGTCTTGCTTAGAGAACCCCCTGACAGAGAAGCATGGCAGGCCACAGTCGATAGAGTCACAAAGAGCTGGACACGACTGAAGTGACCCCGCGTGCCTAGATGCAAGACTTTCCTTGTCTGTTGAACTCTGCCTCAGTGAGGGGTGAGCATGAAAGTGGTGTAGTTGCTTGGATCGCAGGAACACTGTGGCACCAAGTGTGCACGGACACGGACTGCCTCAGCCACAGGAGATGTGGCCCTACAAGAGTCTCTGTTAGCTGATGATCAGAAGGCCAATTTGGCTGGTTTTTCTCCATACTTCCGACTGTTCAGGCACTTAGAGGGCTCTCTTGCCTGGGGTCCTTCTCTGTTGTTTGGTACATCAGGCACATAGAGGGGCACCCCACTGACCGGGGTCCTACTCTGAGTTCAATGAGTCAGGCATTTGATGGGCCAGCCTCTCTATTGCTCAGCTGCCAATGCTGGTGTGTGGGGAGTCAGAGGCTATGGTGATAGCTCCACCCACTACATGTGACTCAGCAGTGTCCCCTTGCTTCCATGGCTGCCCGGCTTTCCTGCACAGGCATTTCCCACCACAATCTCCTCCCTCACATCCCCTTGGTCCGTCTCTCTGCAGTCAACAGCAGCCCTTGCCCTGGGATTGCTTCACAATCCCTAAGCTCTAGCTCCCAGTCACTGCACCTTCTAGGGGGTACATATGGCTGCAGCAAGGACTGTCTGATTCTCATTCCATTTAAGTTGCCACAGTTCAGCTGTTTTACTCTCAGCCTTAAATGCTTCTCCTCTGACTCAGACAATTTCCCTGATATGGGGATCGGACCTCTGTTTTAGTTCCCCCACCTGCTGAGGGCAGGTCCAGTCCTAGTAACAGTCCTGTTTTTCCCCCTATTTTCTTCATCCTACTGAATTTTGCATGGTTCTATATATTCTTGTCCACCAGTCAGGTACTCCTGTCCATTCTCAGCTGGTGTTGTGCATGCACTTCTGTGTCTGAAGGTGTATTCCTGATGTATCCATGGAGAGAGAAGTACTCCACATCCACCTACTTCTCTGCCATCTTGTTCTCAGGACCTAATATTTTTACTAAATTTAATTTCCATTAAATTTAATAAGGTAGTTTTTACTATTCCCATTACAAAATGAAGTTAAAAGTGATTGTTATAGAGTGAATATTTGTACCCCAAATTCATATGTTGAAAACAAGCACCCAATGTGATGCATTAGGAGGTGGGGCCTTTCAGTTCAGTTCAGTCGCTCAGTCGTGTCCGACTCTTTGCGATCCCATGAATCGCAGCACACCAGGCCTCCCTGTCCATCACCAACTCCTGAGCTCACCCAGACTCACGTCCATCGAGTCAGTGATGCCATCCAGCCATCTCATCCTCTGTCGTCCCTTTCTCCTCCTGCCCCCAATCCCTCCCAGCATCAGAGTCTTTTCCAATGAGTCAGCTCTTCGCATGAGGTGGCCAAAGTACTGGAGTTTCAGCTTTAGCATCATTCCTTCCAAAGAAATCCCAGGGCTGATCTCCTTCAGAATGGACTGGTTGGATCTCCTTGCAGTCCAAGGGGCTCAAGAGTCTTCTCCAACACCACAGTTCAAAACCATCAATTCTTCAGTGCTCAGCCTTCTTCACAGTCCAACTCTCACACCCATACATGACCACAGGAAAAACCAGAGCCTTGATTAGATGGACCTTTGTTGGCAAAGTAATGTCTCTGCTTTTGAATATGCTATCTAGATTGGTCAAAACTTTCCTTCCAAGGAGTAAGTGTCTTTTAATTTCATGGCTGCAGTCACCATCTGCAGTGATTTTGGAGCCCAAAAAAATAAAGTCTGACACTGTTTCCACTGTTTCTCCATCTATTTCCCATGAAATGATGGGACCGGATGCCATGATCTTCATTTTCTGAATGTTGAGCTTTAAGCCAACTTTTTCACTCTGCACTTTCACGTTCATCAAGAGGCTTTTTAGTTCCTCTTCACTTTCTGCCATAAGGGTGGTGTCATCTGCATAGCTGAGGTTATTGATATTTCTCCTGGCAATCTTGATTCCAGCTTGTGCTTCTTCCAGTCCAGGGTTTCTCATGCTGTACTCTGCATAGAAGTTAAATAAACAGGGTGACAGTATACAGCCTTGACGTACTCCTTTTCCTATTTGGAACCAGTCTGTTGTTCCATGTCCAGTTATGTCATGAGGGTGGAGTACCCATGATAGAATTAATGCCCTGATGAGGAAAGAAACAGACCAGAGCCCTTCGTTTCTCGACCACATGAGGATACACTGAGAGGGCAAACTGTCTGCAATAAAGTCTTCACTGGGAACTGAATCAGCCAACACTTTGATCCTGGACTTCCAGGCTCCAGAATGCTGAGAAATTAATGTTATTTAAGCTACCCAGTCAATGGCATTCTGTTAAAGCAGCCTGAGCACACTAAGACATAATTAAATCAACATAAGCTCAGGCAGCTCTTGAGCCACAGAATTGGATTTGAACTCAGATAACTCAGATTCCAAGTCCCATATTTCCTTCAACGTCATTCTCTTCCTTATGAAATTAGTGACAGGTTCATAATCTTTGTTTAATCAGCACTTTCTCAGTTCAGTTCTGTTCAGTTACTCAGTTGTGTCCGACTCTTTGGGACCCCATGGACTGCAGCACTCCAGGCTTCGCTGTCCATCACCAACCCCTGGAGCTTGCTCAAACTCATGTCCATCGAGTCAATGATGACATCCAACCATCTCATCCTCTATCATCCCCTTCCCCTCCTGCCTTCAATCTTTCCCAGCATCAGGATCTTTTCCAATGAGTTCATTCTTCATATCTGGTGGCCAAAGTATTGGAGCTTCAGCTACAGCATTAGTCCTTTCAATGAATTACAGCACCCTCTTAGTTCAGTTCAGGTGCTCAGTCATGTCTGACTCTTTGTGAACACATGAATCACAGCACACCAGGCCTCCCTGTCCATCACCAAATCCCGGAGTTCACTCAGACTCACGTCCATTGAGTCAGTGATGCCATCAAGCCATCCCTCTGTCGTCCTCTTTTCCTGCTGTCCCCAATCCCTCCCAGCATCAGAGTCTTTTCCAATGAGTCAAATCTTCACATGAGGTGGTCAAAGTACTGGAGTTTCAGCTTTAGCATCAGTCCTTCCAAAGAAATCCCAGGGCTGATCTGCTTCAGAATGGACTGATAGGATCTCCTTGCAGTCCAAGGGACTCTCAAGAGTCTTCTCCAACACCACAGTTCAAAAGCATCAATTCTTCAGTGCTCAGCCTTCTTCACAGTCCAACTCTCACATCCATACGTGACCACTGGAAAAACCATAGCCTTGATTAGATGGACCTTTGTTGGCAAAGTAATGTCTCTGCTTTTCAACATACTATCTAGGTTGGTCATAACTTTCCTTCCAAGGAGTAAGTGTCTTTTAATTTCATGGCTGCAGTCACCATCTGCAGTGATTTTGGAGCCCCCCAAAATATAGTCTGACACTGTTTCCACTGTTTCCCCATCTATTTCCCACGAAGTGATGGGACCGGATGCCATGATCTTCGTTTTATGAATGTTGAGCTTTAAGCCAACTTTTTCACTCTCCACTTTCACTTCCATCAAGAGGCTCTTTAGTTCCTCTTCACTTTTTGCCATAAGGGTGGTGTTATCTGCATATCTGAGGTTACTGATATTTCTCCCAGCAATCTTGATTTCAGCTTGTGCTTCCTCCAGCCCAGGGTTTTTCATGATGTACTCTGCACATAAGTTAAATAAGCAGGGTGACAGTATACAGCCTTGACGTACTCCTTTTCCTATTTGGAAGCAGTCTGTTGTTCCATGTACAGTTCCAACTGTTGCTTCCTGACCTGCATACAGGTTTCTCAAGAGGCAGGTCAGGTGGTCTGGTATTCCCATCTCTTTCAGAATTGTCCACAGTTTATTGTGATCCACACAGTCAAAGGCTTTGGCATAATCGATAAAGCAGAAATAGATGTTTTTCTGGAACTCTCCTGCTTTTTCCATGATCCAGCGGATGTTGGCAATTTGATCTCTGGTTCCTCTGCCTTTTCTAAAACCAGCTTGAGCATCAGGAAGTTCACGGTTCACATACTGCTGAAGCCTGGCTTGGAGAATTTTGAGCATTACTTTACTAGCGTGTGAGATGAGTGCAATTGTGTGGTAGTTTGAGCATTCTTTGGCATTGGCTTTCTTTGGGATTGGAATGAAAACTGACTTTTTCCAGTCTGTGGCCATTGCTGAGTTTTCCAAATTTGCTGGCATATTGAGTGCAGCATTTACACAGCATCATCTTTCAGGATTTGAAATAACTCAACTGGAATGCCATCACCTCCACTAGCTTTGTTCATAGTGATGCTTTCCAAGGCTCACTTGACTTCACATTCCATGATGTCTGGCTCTAGGTGAGTGATCGCACCATCGTGATTATTTTGGTTGTGAAGATTTTTTTCGTCTTTTTTTTTCTGACAGAATGTGGTCCACTGGAGAAGGGAATGGGAAACCACTTCAGTATTCTTGCCTTGAGAACCCCATGAACAGTATTAAAAGGCAAAGTGATAGGATACTGAAAGAGGAACTCCCCAGGTCAGTAGGGGCCCAATATGCTACTGGAGATCAGTAGAGAAATAACTCCAGAAAGAATGAAGGGATGGAGCCAAAGCAAAAAAAATACCCAGTTGTGGATGTGACTGGTGATAGGAGCAAGGTCCAATGCTTTAAAGAGCAATATTGCATAGGAACCTGGAATGTCAGGTCCATGAATCAAGGCAAATTGGAAGTGGTCAAACAGGAGATGGCAAGAGTGAACGTCGGCATTCTAGGAATCAGTGAACTAAAATAGACTGGAATGGGTGAATTTAACTCAGATGACCATTATATCTACTATTCTGGGCAGGAACCCCTTAGAAGAAATGGAGTAGCCATCATGGTCAACAAAAGAGTCCGAAATGCAGTACTTGGATGCAATCTCAAAAATGACAGAATGATCTCTGTTTGTTTCCAAGACAAACCATTCAATATCACAGTAATCCAAGTCTATGCCCCAACCAGTAACACTGAAGAAGCTGAAGTTGAATGGTTCTGTGAAGACCTACAAGACCTTTTAGAACTAACACCCAATCTTTTCATTATAGGGGACTGGAATGCAAAAGTAGGAAGTCAAGAAACACCTGGAGTAACAGACAAATTTGGCCTTGGAATACGGAATGAAGCAGGGCAAAGACTAATAGAGTTTTGCCAAGCAAATGCACTTGTCTGGGAGCTGACTGTGGCTCAGATCATGAACTCCTTATCGCCAAATTCAGACTGAAATTGAAGAAAGTAGGGAAAACCACTAGACCATTTAGGTATGACCTAAATCAAATCCCTTATGATTATACAGTGGAAGTGAGAAATAGATTTAAGGGACTAGATCTGATAGAGTGCCTGATAAACTATGGATGGAGGTTCGTGACATTGTACAGGAGACAGGGATCAAGACCATCCCCATGGAAAAGAAATGCAAAAAAGCAAAATGGCTGTCTGAAGAGGCCTTACAAATAGCTGTGAAAAGAAGAGAAGTGAAAAGCAAAGGAGAAAAGGAAATCTATAAGCATCTGAATGCAGAGTTCCAAAGAATAACAAGAAGAGATAAGAAAGCCTTCCTCAGCGACCAATGCAAAGAAATAGAGGAAAACAACGGAATGGGAAAGACTAGAGATCTCTTCAAGAAAATTCGTGATACCAAGGGTACATTTCATGCAAAGATGGGCTCGATAAAGGACTGAAATGATATAGACCTAACAGAAGCAGTAGATATTAAGAAGAGGTGCAGGAATACACAGAAGGACTGTACAAAAAGATCTTCACGAACAGCACCCTCTAATTCCTGGTAAAAGTTGCTGGCTGCATTTATTGTCTGCTTGGACCCTGAGAGCAAACTTAAGCTAGGTTCCAGCCTATGGATGCACGACTATCTTGAAGGAACCTGACAGCCTTCCAATATTTCCCAGCAAGATGGCGGTTATGGTGGCAACATTAGCTGGCAAAGTAGTCTCATCAGACAATCCTATCTTGGTATTCCAAAGCACAGGGACAGATCCATAATATTAACTAAATTCACTAACTCTAAGAATACTCTTGAAACGAAATCATTCTTTCCCCTCTCATACTTCAGGAGACAGAACCAGAGATGCTTCAGACCATCACGTCCTCAAACAAAGCCATCCCTGAGTTGGCTGTTTCTAGGAATGCTGGTACCTACAGTAAAACAAGAGTTTTCCAATGTGCATTTGTGTTTTAAATTATAAACCCATCCAGAAGGGGGACCATTATGAAGACTTTTTCTTTTCTTTCCATTAAAGGAACTCAACTGTGTTCAGTCTTCTCCATTTTCCCACTTTTTGCTTTACTTCCAGTTTGACACTTTACACAATATCCTGTACATTTTGTACAGTGTATTTATAAACAGGTGCACCAATCCTCTCCCACATAATAGAAAACATGCAACTCTGAAAGACATCAAAACATTTACACTACAAGCCAAACAAACACCAATTTTCATCCTGAACTCTCTCGGTCAATACCATACTTTGAAAATTGTAGTGCACATCTAATGGCTGGCCAAAGTCCTTCAGCACAGCCGATTTCACCGTGCTTAGCTCCTAACTGAAATTTCACAGTACAATACTTAAGACACAACTCCAAATTACATCGCCATTTAAGCAAATGTGTTTTCCTAGCCATTTAATTGTATGTGATTTTCTCTTGGCTATATGCTTCTTATGATTTGCTGTTGGCAATATTTATTTGAGGATATTCTAGAACGTCCTATTCTCTGTGAACTGAATTCAACCTAGTAGTGTACTTTAATAGCCTTGTCCAAATTGAACGTTTCTGGAAGGAAAGAAAACATTTCCATTCTCAGGGGATATACTAGTTCTTGGCTTTTCCTATCCCAGACTTTTCAAATGTTTACCCCTTATTGAGTTCTCTCAGGCCTGATCCTAATATGAGATTATTTAGGAACTAGAGTCCAAAAATAAACAATTAAAAACATATTTCATTTGAAAATGTGGAGATCTGTTAATAGGACAGATAGCAATAATAACAATTCTTTTCTTTCTCTTCTAGATGGATTTTTTTTAATGATTTATTTGTTATTCAGTCACTCAGTTGTGTACAACTCTTTATGACCCCAGAAACTGCAGTATGCCAGGCATCCCTGTCCTTCCCATCTCCTGAAGTTTGCTCAAATTCATGTCCATTGAGTCAGTGATACCATCCAATCATCTCATCCTTTGCCATCCCCTTCTCCTCTTACCTTCAATCTTTCCCAGCATCAGGGAAAAAATTTTCTAAATGATATATATTTTATATATAAATTATATAATATAATTTATTCATTTATATAATAATTTTGTATATTTATAATATAACTTATAAATTTATAACATAATATATAAATTTATAATATAATGTTATATATTATATAAATATATGTATTTCAAGTAAACAAAAAGTTAGAATAGTTTAATAGGCTCCTTATGTACCCATGTTCCAGCTTCAGCAATTATCAATATTTTCTAATCTTGTTTCATCTATTACACTCAACCACAAACTTGATTTGAGGTGCTCAGTGTTAGTGTTTCTAAATCAGGGATAACTTCCCTGGTGGGTCAGATGGTAAAGCATCTGTCTACGATGTGGGCACCCAGGTTCAATCCCTGGGTCGGGAAGATCCCCTGGAGAAGGAAATGGCAATCCACTCCAGTACTATTGCCTGGAAAATCCCATGGACAGAGGCTACATTCCATGAGGTCGCCAAGAGTCGGACACGACTGAGCGACTGGATAAAAATGCTTAGAATAAGACTGAGCCCCAAAGCCAACCAATGGGACCTCTCAAGACAGATACTCATCCAATGACCATGACCCTGTGTCCACGACCCAGGGATATCATTATCAAACAGCAGCACATGTTTGTTATCCTGGCTTCCAATTGCCCTCTAGCTCTACTTTGTCTATAAGGATACCTGAAAATACTTTACAAAAAGATAAGTCATAGGTCCATACACTTTGGTAGTTGCTAATCTAGGAAATATTCTTATTAAAAAACAAAACAAAACAAAACTCAGTTCTCTGTGAACCTCAGTACATGATACTCAGTTTCTTTAGGTGCTTCTATTTTTCTCCTCTTCACTGAATTGGAATTAAAAAGTAGACTGCTTCTTTATTTCTAGTCAGCTTACTACCATGGATTGTGTCCCTCATTTCTCTGCACCCTTTGAAATATTTCCTCCTAGAGTCTCAGATGCATAAGTGACTTGGCCACATCAGTCTTTGCCGAGTCACTGGTAAAATATACTTTCAAAAAATCACTTTAAAATGGATAATATATCTAAATGTAAGTTATAAAACTCCTTGAAAAGAACAAATAGTCTCTTCAATAAGTGGTGTTGGAAAAACTGGACAGCTATATGTAAAAATACATGTAGAATACAGCCTAACACTATACACAAAATAAACTCAAAATGGATTAAAACCGTAAATCTAAGTTTAGATACTATAAAACTCTTAGGGGGAAACATAGGCAGAACAATCTCTGACATAAATTGCAACAAGATCTTTTTTGATCCACCTCCTATAGTAATGGAAATAAAAACAGAAATTAAAAAATGGGACCTAATTAAACTTGAAAGCTTTTGCACAGCAAAGGAAACCATAAATGAAATGAAAAGACCATGCTCAGAGTGGCAGAAAATATTTGCAAAATTGGCAACTGACAAAGGATTAATCTCCAAAGTATACAAACAACTCATGCAGCTCAATATTAAAAAAAAAAAAAAAAAAACAATCAAAAAATGGACATAAAATCTAAACAGACATTTCTCCAAAGAAGACATACAGATGGTTTAAAAGCACATGAAAAGATGTTCACATTACTAATTATTAGAGAAATGCAAATCAAAACTAGAGTGAGGTATGACTTCATATCAGTCAGAAGGGCCATCATCAAAAATTCTGCAGACAATAAATGGCAGAGAGGACATGGAGGAAAGGGAACCCTTTCTACACTGTTGGTGGGAATGTAAATTGGCACAACCACTATGGAGAGCAGTATGGAAGCTCTTTTAGTGACTAAAAATAAAGCTATCATATGATACAACAACCCCACTCCTGGGGATATATCCAGGGAAAACTGTTTGAAAAGATATATGTATGTCAAAATTCATTGCAGAATTATTTACAATAGCCAGTACATAAAAGCTATCTAAATGTCCATCAAGAGTGGAAAGGATAAAGGAGTTGTGGTGTGTGTGTGTATATATATATATATATATATATATATATATAGTGGAATATTCAGTTCGGTTCAGTCCCTCAGTCATGTCCGACTCTTTGAGACCCCATGAATTGCAGCACTCCAGGCCTCCCTGTCCATCACCAACTCCCGGAGTTCACTCAGACTCACGTCCATCAAGTCGGTGATGCCATCCAGCCATCTCATCCTCTGTCGTCCCTTTCTCCTCCTGCCCCCAATCCCTCCCAGCATCAGAGTCTTTTCCAATGAGTCAACTCTTCGCATGAGGTGGCCAAAGTACTGGAGTTTCAGCTTTAGCATCATTCCTTCCAAAGAACACCCAGGACTCATCTCCATTAGAATAGACTGGTCGGATCTCCTTGCAGGCCAAGGGACTCTCAAGTTTCTTCTCCAATGCCACAGTTCAAAAGCATCAATTCTTCAGCGCTCAGCTTTCTTCACCGTCCAACTCTCACATCCATACATGACTACTGGAAAAACCATAGCCTTGACTAGACAGACCTTTGTTGGCAAAGTAATATCTCCACTTTTGAATATGCTATCTAGGTTGGTCATAACCTTCCTTCCAAGGAGTAAGCGTCTTTTAATTTCATGGCTGCAGTCACCATCTGCAGTGATTTTGGAGCCCAGAAAAATAAAGTCTGACACTGTTTCCACTGTTTCCCCATCTATTTCCCATGAAGTGATGGGACCGGATGCCATGATCTTCGTTTTCTCAATGTTGAGCTGTAAGCCAACTTTTTCACTCTCCACTTCCACTTTCATCAAGAGGCTTTTTAGTTCCTTTTCACTTTCTGCCATAAGGGTGGTGTCATCTGCATATCTGAGGTTATTAGTATTTCTCCCGGCAATCTTGATTCCAGCTTGTTTCTTCCAGTCCAGCGTTTCTCATGATGTACTCTGCATAGAAGTTAAATAAGCAGGGTGACAGTATACAGCCTTGATGTACTCCTTTTCCTATTTGGAAGCAGTCTGTTGTTCCATGTCCAGTTCTAACTGTTGCTTCCTGACCTGTATACAGATCTCTCAAGAGGCAGGTCAGGTGGCCTGGTATTGATATTTCTCCCGGCAATCTTGATTCCAGCCTGTGCTTCTTCCAGCCAAATTTGGAAAATTCAGCAGTGGCCACAGGACTGGAAAAGGTCAGTTTTCATTCCAATCCCAAAGAAAGGCAGTTGCAAAGAATGCTCAAACTACAGCACAATTGCACTCATCTCACGTGCTAGTAAAGTAATGCTCAAAATTCTCCAAGCCATCCTTCAGCAATATGTGAAACATGAACTTTCAAATGTTCAAGCTGGTTTTAGAAAAGGCAGAGGAACCAGAGATCAAATTGCCAACATCCACTGGATCATCAAAAAAGCAAGAGAGTTCCAGAAAAAAACATCTATTTCTGTTTTATTGACTATGCCAAAGCCTTTGACTGTGTGGATCACAATAAACTGTGGACAATTCTGAAAGAGATGGGAATACCAGACCACCTGACCTGCCTCTTGAGAAACCTGTATGCAGGTCAGGAAGCAACAGTTGGAACTGGACATGGAACAACAGACTGCTTCCAAATAGGAAAAGGAGTACATCAAGGCTGTATATTGTCACCCTGATTATTTAAATGGAGTATTACTGGCCATAAAAATGAATGTAATAATACCATTTGTGGCAATATGGATGGACCTAGAGATTGTCATATTGAGTGAAGTTAAGTCAGACAGAGAAAGACAAATATCATATTTATATGTGACATCTAAAAAAAAGACTACAAATGAACTTACCTACAAAACAGAAATTGAGTTTCAGAGATAGAAAATAAACTTATGGCTATTGGAGGACAAGGGAGGAGGGATAAATTGGAAGGTTGGGATGGACATGTACACATTACTATATATAAAATAGATAACTAGTAAGAACCTACTGTATAGAACAGGGATTCTACTCAATACTCTGTAATGGCCTATATGGTGAAAGAATCTAAACAAGTGGGTATGTGTAGAACAGTTTCACTTTGCTGTACACCTGAAATTAACACATTGTAAGTTAACTATATCCCAACAAAAATTAAAGGGGAAAAAAAGCTGCTTTAAGATAACAGATTGTTACTGAACTCAGGTTCACCTGGTTATCACTCAAAAGCCAGTACTCACGAGACAAGTGTTGCTAGGAAAGGAAAGATTGATTTCTTTAGGAGCTGGCAACCAGGGAAGAATGAGGACTCTTGTCTCAAAGAACCAAATTCCCTACTGTTGATCAGTGGAGAAGAGCTCTTAAAAGGGAGTTTTAGGGGCATATAGGCAGAGGGATGGGTTATCACATAGTTAACGTCTTCTGGTCGGAGTTTCAGTATCTCCTAAACAGTTCAAAGGATATGGCTCAGAATATTATCTACAGCCCTTGAAAAGTATTTAAAAGTCCTTGACTTTGTTTAATGGCTAAATTAGTATTACTTTGTAATCTGACTATTTTTCCTTTGCTTCTTTTTTTTTTTTTCCTCATTTCTCTTATTAAATTTATACTTTGGCTAAATTTTTTCACAAACAAGAGACAGGCAGACAACTTGATAGGGGGAGGAGTTCTGTCCCAGGAAGGCCACGTGGGGTCCTGTTGCATTACAAGATGACCTTGGGTTTGGTGGTGACTTTTTAGGTAAAATACCAAATGGAAAATCCATGAAAACATAACTTGTCAGTTGAACTTTATTAAAATTAAAATCTACTCTTCTCTGAAAAGGGCTTCCTAGGTGGTGCTAGTGGTAAAGAACACACCTGCTAATGCAGGAGACATAAGAGATGCAGGTTTGATCCCAGGGTTGGAAAGATCCCCTGGAAAAAGGCATGGCAACCCACTCCAGTAGTCTTGCCTAGAAAATCCCATGGACAGAGGAGCCTGGAAATCTATGGTCCATAGGGTTGCAAAGAGTCAGGCAAAGACTGAAGTGAGTTAGCATGCATGCACACACACGTGCATGCACTTTCTGAAAGATACTGAAAAGAGAATGAGAAACCAAGCCATAGACTGGCTAAAATCATTTGCAAAAGACATATGATAAAGTACTGTTATCCAAAATGTACTAAAACTCAACAGTAAGAAGAACAATGTGATTCTAAAATGGGCAAACAATCTGAACAGACACCTCACCAAAGATATACAAATGGAAAATAAGCCAATAAATTAATTATGCCATTTGAAAGTTGCAAATTAAAAAAGAAACTACTACATAGCCATTAAAATGGATAAAATAAAAAACACTGCTGCTGCTAAGTCGCTTCAGTTGTGTCTGACTCTGTGCGACCCCAGAGACGGTAGCCCACCAGGCTCCCCCGTCCCTGGGATTCTCCAGGCAAGAACACTGGAGTGGGTTGCCATTTCCTTCTCCAATGCATGAAAGTGAAAAGTGAAAGTGAAGTCGTTCAGTCGTGTCCCACTCTTAGCGACCGCATGGACTGCAGCCTACCAGGCTCCTCCATCCATGGGATTTTCCAGGCAAGAGTACTGGAGTGGGGTGCCATCGCCTTCTCTGACAAAACACTGAGAACATCAAATGTTGGCAAGGATATCAAGCATAAACTATCACTCATTGTTGGTAGGAATGCAGAATGGATTTGAAATAGAGTTTTGCAGTTTCTTACAGAAATAAACACATTCTTCCCATATGATTCAGCAATCATATCCCTTTGTATTACTCAAATGAGTTGAAACCTTATGTTCACACAAAAACTTGCTCATGAATAACAACTTTATTCATAATTGCCAAAATTTTGAAGCAACAAAACCACGGAGGAAGCTTAAATGTGTATTATTAAATGAAATAAACTGATATGAAAAGGCTACATATGATTCCACCATATGACCTTCTGAAAGAAAGCAAAACTATGGAGACAGTGAAAAGATCACTGGTTGTTAGGGTTTGGGGAGAGGGAAGGATGAATAGGGGATTCTTAGGGCAGTAAAAATAGTCTATGTACTGTAATGGTGGATAAATGCTATTGTTTGTCAAGACATGTAGAATGTACAATATCAACTCCAATGTAAACTATGGACTTGAAGGTGTTGATGATATGCAGTGTAAGTTCATTAACTGTAACAAATATATCACTGTGGGGGGATATATCGGTGATCCTGTTTGTGACACCAACTGTCTTGCTGTTCATACCGCTTGCACTGTTTGCTGAACCCAGGATAGGCAAGGTGCAAGCTAAAAGGCTGGAAGAAGACACAAAGAGCTGTAGGAACCGCAGACACATTTATCCTCTCCTGGCTGGCACAGCAGCAATAACAGCTTCTCTCCTGGCTGACACAGCAGCCGTAGCAGGAGCCACAACATAACCATAATGTAGCCATAACAGCCATAGCATAACCTCATATAACATAAGCATGATGCTGCCCCATGTAGCCACAACGCAGCAGCAGCCAGGGCTTCCATGGCGAAGCTCATACAGGGGTACTGCACAAAGCAACCTGTAGCCAAGTGAGTACCTTGTGAAGTGCATGCACAGTGCTATAAGTCAGCACAGCTGTTACATAACCATTATGTACAAGACGTTGGGCAGGAGGGAGAGGCCATGGTGCAAGAAATTCTGACCAGGCCATCTTGGCTTATTTGGTCTTTCCCTGCACGGGGGCAGTGTTGATTGCCTGGGGTGTTGTGTATATGCATTGGGAAGCGATATACAGGAACTCTGTGTACTTTCCACTCAATTTTTCTGGGAACATATAAGTGCTCTAAAAAAATAAGTCCAATAAAAAGAACAGCAATAGACTAGATGTGGTAGAGGAAAACATTTAAAATTCAGAAGACTTTTTTTTTCTAGGTTGGGGGGTGGGGGGTGGATGCAGCATGTGGAGAATGTAGCTCCCTGACCAGGGATAAAACCCATGTCCCCAAAGTGGAAGATGAAGTATGAACCACTAGACCACCAGGGTAGTCCTGAAGAAAACATTCTTAGTCATCTAGAATGTTTGCTACCCCCACATATTTCAGAAAGATTTTGTCAACCCCAGCCCTCCTCCCTAAAGGAAGCAAGAGGTGAAAAAACACAATTTTCTTCTGTATGGCACATTTTTTGGTTTCTTAAGCTTGCTAGTTAGACAAGGCTGTGGTCCTAGTGTGATTAGATTGACTAGTTTTCTGTGAGTATGGTTTCAGTGTGTCTGCCCTCTGATGCCCTCTTGCAACACCTACTGTCTTACTTGGGTTTCTCTTACCTTGGGCGTAGGGTATCTCTTGACGGCTGCTCCAGTAAAGTGCAGCCGTTGCTCCTTATCTTGGACAAGGGGTATCTCCTCACCGCCAACCTTCCTGACCTTCAACGTGGGATGGCTCCTCTAGGCCCTCCTGCGCCCACGCAGCCACCACTCCTTGGACATGGGGTTGTTCCTCCCAGCTGCTGCCCCTGGCCTTGGGCTTAGGGGTATGGAGTAACTCTTCCCGGCTGTCACCTCTGACCTCGGACATGGGGTAGCTCCTCTCGGCCACCTCAACCGTTCCTGCGCCATAGGAGTCTGGCACTCTCGGCCGCTGCCCCTGACCTCGGATGTGGGGTAACTCCTCTTGGCCGCTGCCCTTCGGGCATGGGGTCCTCCCGGCTTCTTCCCCTGACCTCAGACATGGTGTAGCTCCTCTCAGCCACACTTAGTGCGCCGGTCACAGCCAGGGCAACCCAAGATGGGCGAGTCATGGTGGAGCGATCTGACAGAATGTAGTCCACTGGAGAAGGGAATGGGAAACCACTTAAGTATTCTTGCCTTCAGAACCCCATGAACAGTAAGAAAAGGCAAAATGATAGGATATTGAAAGAGGAATTCCCCAGGTCAGTAGGTGCCCAATATGCTACTGGAGATCAGTGGAGAAATAACTCCAGAAAGAATGAAGGGATGGAGCCAAAGCAAAAACAATACCCAGCTGTGGACGTGACTGGTGATAGAAGCAAGGTCCAATGCTGTAAAGAGCAATATTGCATAGGAACCTGCATGTCAGGTCCATGAATCAAGGCAAATTGGAAGTGGTCAAACAGGAGATGGCAAGAGTGAATGTCGACATTCTAGCAATCAGCAACCTGAAATGGACTGGAATGGGTGAATTTAACTCAGATGACCATTATATCTACTACTGCGGGCAGGAATCCCTCAGAAAAAAAATGGAGTAGCCATCATGGTCAACAAAAGACTCCGAAATGCAGTACTTGGATAAAATCTCAAAAATGACAGAATGATCTCTGCTCATTTCCAAGGCAAACCATTCAATATCATAGTAATCCAAGTCTATGCCCCAACCAGTAATGCTAAAGAAGGCGAAGTTGAACGGTTCTATGAAGACCTACAAGATCTTTTAGAACTAACACCCAAAAAAGATGTCCTTTTCATTATAGGGGACTGGAACGCAAAAGTTGGAAGTCAAGAAACACCTGGAGTAACAGGCAAATTTGGCCTTGGAATACGCAATGAAGCAGGGCAAAGACTAATAGAGTTTTGCCAAGAAAATGCACTGGTCATAACAAACACCCTCTTCCAACAACACAAGAGAAAACTCTATACATGGACATCACCAGATGGTCAACACCAAAATCAGATTGATTATATTCTTTGCAGCCAAAGATGGAGAAGCTCTATACAGTCAGCAAAAACAAGACCAGGAGCTGACTGTGGCTCAGATCATGAACTCCTTATTGCCAAATTCAGACTTAAATTAAAGAAAGTGGGGAAAACCACTAGACCATTCAGGTATGACCTAAATCAAATCCCTTATGATTACACAGTGGAAGTGAGAAATAGATTTAAGGGCCAAGATCTGATAGATAGAGTGCCTGATAAAATATGGAATGAGATTCGTGACACTGTACAGGAGATAGGGAACAAGACCATCCCCATGGAAAAGAAATGCAAAAAAGCAAAATGGCTGTCTGGGGAGTCCTTACAAATAGCTGGGAAAAGAAGAGAAGTGAAAAGCAAAGGAGAAAAGGAAAGATATAAACATCTGAATGCAGAGTTCCAAAGAATAGCAAGAAGAGATAAGAAACCCTTCTTCAGCAATCAATGCAAAGACATAGAGGAAAACAACAGAATGGGAAAGACTAGAGATCTCTTCAAGAAAATTAGAGATACCAAAGGAACATTTCATGCAAAGATGAGCTCGATAAAGGACAGAAATGGTATGGCCCTAACAGAAGCAGAAGATATTAAGAAGAGATGGCAAGAATACACAGAAGAACTGTACAAAAAAGATCTTCACGACCCAGATAATCATGATGGTGTGATCACTGACCTAGAGCCAGACATCCTGGAATGTGAAGTCAAGTGGGCCTTAGAAAGCATCACTATGAACAAAGTTAGTGGAGGTGATGGAATTCCAGTTGAGCTATTTCAAATCCTGAAAGATGATGCTGTGAAAGTGCTGCACTCAATATACCAGCAAATTTGGAAAATTCAACAGTGGCCACAGGACTGGAAAAAATCAGTTTTCATTCCAATCCCAAAGAAAGGCAATGCCAAAGAATGCTCAAACTACCTCACAATTGCACTCATCTCACACGCTAGTAAAGTAATGCTCAAAATTCTCCAAGCCAGGTTTCAGCAATATGTGAACCGTGAACTTCCTGATGTTCAAGCTGGTTTTAGAAAAGGCAGAGGAACCAGAGATCAAATTGCCAATATCCGCTGGATCATGGAAAAAGCAAGAGAGTTCCAGAAAAACATCTATTTCTGCTTTGTTGACTATGCCAAAGACTTTGACTGTGTGGATCACAATAAACTGTGGAAAATTCTGAAAGAGATGGGAATACCAGGCCACCTGATTTGCCTCTTGAGAAATTTGTATGCAGGTCAGGAAGAAACAGTTAGAACTGGACATGGAACAACAGACTGGTTCCAAATAGGAAAAGGAGTACGTAAAGGCTGTATATTGTCACCCTGCATATTTAACTTATATGCAGAGTACATCATGAGAAACACTGGACTGGAAGAAACACAAGCTGGAATCAAAATTGCCGAGAGAAATATCAATAACCTCAGATATGCAGATGACACCACCCTTATGGCAGAAAGTGAAGAGGAACTCAAAAGCCTCTTGATGAAATGAAAGAGGAGAGTGCAAAAGTTGGCTTAAAGCTCAACATTCAGAAAATGAAGATCATGGCATCCGGTCCCATCACTTCATGGGAAATAGATGGGGAAACAGTGGAAACAGCGTCAGACTTTATTTTTCTGGGCTCCAAAATCACTACAGATGGTGACTGCAGCCATGAAATTAAAAGACGCTTACTCCTTGGAAGGAAGGTTATGACCAACCTAGATAGCATATTCAAAAGCGGAGATATTACTTTGCCAACAAAGGTCTGTCTAGTCAAGGCTATGGTTTTTCCAGTAGTCATGTATGGATGTGAGAGTTGGACGGTGAAGAAAGCTGAGCGCTGAAGAATTGATGCTTTTGAACTGTGGCATTGGAGAAGAAACTTGAGAGTCCCTTGGCCTGCAAGGAGATCCGACCAGTCTATTCTAATGGAGATGAGTCCTGGGTGTTCTTTGGAAGGAATGATGCTGAAGCTGAAACTCCAGTACTTTGGTCATCTCATGTGAAGAGCTGACTCATTGGAAAAGACTCTGATGCTGGGAGGGATTGGGGGCAGAAGGAGAAGGGGACGACAGAGGATGAGATGGCTGGATGGTATCACTGACTCAATGGACGTGAGTCTGAGTGTATTCTGGGAGTTGGTGATGGACAGGGAGGCCTGGCGTGCTGCGATTCATGGGGTCACAAAGAGTCAGACACGACTGAATGACTGAACTGAACTGAACTGAATCTTGCTAGATAAAATAAATTGGCGCTATAGTTGGCTGTGACATGTAAATATATAAGTACTTTTAATTTTATAGACTTTATTTTTTAGAGAAGTTTTGGACATACAGAATTGAACAGATCATACAGAGAGCTCTCCTATACCCTATTATAGACACACAATTTCACCTATTCTTAACATTTTGTATTAGTGTTATATATGCATTACAATTAATAAATCAATGTCAATACATTGTTAGTAACTAAAGCCCATAGTTTAAGAATGTGAAGATGAAGTCAAGTGAGCCTTAGGAAGCATCTCTAAGAACAAAGCTAATGAAGGTGATGGAATTCCAGTTGAGCTATTTAAAATCCTAAAAGATGATGCTGTGAACATGCTGCACTTAATATGCCAGCATATTTGGAAAACTCAGCAGTGGCCACAGGACTGGAAAAGGTCAGTTTTCATTCCAGCCCCAAATAAAGGCTATGCCAAAGAATATTCCCACTACTGCACAATGGCACTCATCCCACAGACTACTAAAGTAATGCTGAAAATTCTCCAAGAGAGGCTTCAACAGTACGTGAACTGAGAACTTACAGATGTTCAAGCTGAATTTAGAAAAGGCAGAGGAACCAGAGATGAAATTGCCAACATCCATGGGATCATTGAAAAAGCAAGAGAGTTCCAGGAAAACATCTACTTCTGCTTTATTGACTATGCCAAAGCCTTTGACTGTGTGGATCACAATAAACTTGGAAAATTCTTCAAGAGATGGGAATACCAGACCACCTTACCTGCCTCCTGAAAAATCTGTATGCAGGCCAAGAAGCAACAGTTAGAACTGGACATGGAACAACAGGCTGGTTCCAAATTTGGAAAGGAGTACATCAAGGCTGTCTATTGTCACCCTGTTTATTTAACTTCTATGCAGAGTACATCAAGCAAAATGCTGGGCTGGATGAAACACAAACTGGAATTAAGATTTCAGGAAGAAATATCAATAAACTCAGATATGCATATAACACCATCCTTATGGCAGAAAGTGAGGAGAAATTAAAGGGCCAATTGATGAAAATGAATGAGGAGAGTTAAAAAGTTGGCTTAAAACTGAATATTCAAAAAACTAAGATCATGATGTCTGGTTCCATCACTTCATGGCAAATAGATGGGGAAACAACGGAAATAGTGACAGACTTTCTTTTCTTGGGCTCCAAAATTACTTCAGATGGTGACTGTAGCCATGAAATTAAGGCCTACTTCTTAAGTAAGGAGATGCTTACTCCTTGGAAGGAAAGTTATGATCAACCTAGATAGCATATTCAAAAGCAGAGACATTACTTCACCAACAAAGGTTCGTCTAGTCAAGGCTATGGTTTTTCCTGTGGTCATGTATGGATGTGAGAGTTGTACCATAAAGAAAGCTGAGCACTGAAGAACTGATGCTTTTGAACTGTGGTATTGGAGACGATTCTTGAGGTTCCCTTGGACTGCAAGGAAATCAAACCAGTCCATCCTAAAGGAGATCAGTCCTGAATATTCACTGGAAGGACCAATGCTGAAGCTGAAACCCCAATACTTTGGCCACCTGATGCGAAGAAATGAATCAATGGAAAAGACCTTGATATTGGGAAAGACTGAAGGCAGGAGGAGAAGGGGATGACAGAGGATGAGATGGTTGGATGGCATCACCAACTCGATGGACATGAGTTTGAGCAAGCTCCAGGAGTTGGTGATAGACAGGAAGTTTGGCGTGCTGCAGTGCATAGTCTCACAAAGAGTCGGACATGACTGAGTGACTGAACTGAACTGGTAGTATAAGATTCACTTCATGCTATAAAGTTTATGGGATTTGACAAATGCATAGTGTCTCATATTCATTACAATATTATACAGAATAGCTTCACCACACTAAAAATCCTCTGTAATTTACCTATTCATTTCCACCTTTCTGACTCCTGAGAGTCAGAGAAATCACTGATCTTTCAGTCAGTCATAGAGTTGCTCAGTCATGTCCAACTTGATCTTTAGTTTTATCTTTTTTTAAATATCATGTAGTTGGAATCATCTACTTGGCTTCTGTCTAGACTGACTTCTTTCACTTATCAATATGTGTTTAAGACAGAATTCACCATGTCTTTTTGTGGCTTGATAGCTTGTTTCTTCTTAGCACTGAATAATATTTCATTGTATGGATGCACCAAGTGTGTTTGTCTATTCACCTATAACAACAGGGATCAAGACCATTCCCATAGAAAAGAAATGCAAAAAAGCAAAATGGCTGTCTGGGGAGGCCTTACAAATAGCTGGGAAAAGAAGAGAAGTGAAAAGCAAGGAGAAAAGGAAAGATATAAACATTTGAATGCAGAGTTCCAAAGAATAGCAAGAAGAGATAAGAAAGCCTTTTTCAGCGATCAATGCAAAGAAATAGAGGAAAACAACAGAATGGAAAAGACTAGGGATATCTTCAAGAAAATCAGAGATACCAAAGGAACATTTCATGCAAAGATGAGCTCGATAAAGGACAGAAATGGTGTGGATCTAACAGAAGCAAAAGATATTAAGAAGAAATGGCAAGAATACACAGAAGAACTGTACAAAAAAAGATCTTCACGACCCAGATAATCATGATGGTGTGATCACTGACCTAGAGCCAGACATCCTGTAATGTGACGTCAAGTGGGCCTTAGAAAGCATCACTATGAACAAAGCTAGTGGAGGTGATGGAATTCCAGTTGAACTATTCCAAATCCTGAAAGATGATGCTGTGAAAGTGCTGCATTCAATATGCCAGCAAATTTGGAAAACTCAGCAGTGGCCACAGGACTGGAAAAAGTCAGTTTTCATTCCAATCCCAAAGAAAGGCAATGCCAAAGAATGCTCAAACTACCTCACAATTGCACTCATCTCACACGCTAGTAAAGTAATGCTCAAAATTCTCCAAGCCAGGTTTCAGCAATATGTGAACCGTGAACTTCTTGATGTTCAAGCTGCTTTTAGAAAAGGCAGAGGAACCAGAGATCAAATTGCCAATATCCGCTGGATCATGGAAAAAGCAAGAGAGTTCCAGAAAAACATCTATTTCTGCTTTGTTGACTATGCCAAAGACTTTGACTGTGTGGATCACAATAAACTGTGGAAAATTCTGAAAGAGATGGGAATACCAGACCACCTGATTTGCCTCTTGAGAAATTTGTATGCAGGTCAGGAAGAAACAGTTAGAACTGGACATGAAACAACAGACTGCTTCCAAATAGGAAAAGGAGTTCGTCAAGGCTGTATATTGTCACCCTGTTTATTTAACTTCTATGCAGAGTACATCATGAGAAACGCTGGACTGGAAGAAACACGGACTGAAATCAAGATTGCCGGGAGAAATATCAATAACCTCAGATATGCAGATGACACCACCCTTATGGTAGAAAGTGAAGAGGAACTCAAAGGCCTCTTGATGAAAGTGAAAGTGGGGAATGAAAAAAGTTGGCTTAAAGCTCAACATTCAGAAAATGAAGATCATGGCATCCGGTCCCACCACTTCGTGGGAAATAGATGGGGAAACAGTGGAAACAGTGTCAGACTTTATTTTTCTGGGCTCCAAAATCACTGCAGATGGTGACTGCAGCCATGAAATTAAAAGACGCTTACTCCTTGGAAGGAAAGTTATGACTAACCTTGATAGCATATTTAAAAGCAGAGACATTACCTTGCCAACAAAGGTTCGTCTAGTCAAGGCTATGGTTTTCCCTGTGGTCATGTATGGATGTGAGAGTTGGACTGTGAAGAAGGCTGAGCACTGAAGAATTGATGCTTTTGAACTGTGGTGTTGGAGAAGACTCTGGAGAGTCCCTTGGACTGCAAGGAGATCCAACCAGTCCATTCTGAAGGAGATCAGCCCTAGGATTTCTTTGGAAGGAATGATGCTAAAGCTGAAACTCCAGTACTTTGGCCACCTCATGCGAAGAGTTGACTCATTGGAAAAGACTCTGATGCTGGGAGGGATTGGGGGCAAGAGGAGAAGGGGACTACAGAGGATGAGATGGCTGGATGGCATCACTGACTCGATGGATGTGAGTCTGAGTTTACTCCAGGAGTTGGTGATGGACAGGGAGGCCTGGCATGCTGCAATTCATGGGGTCGCAAAGAGTCGGACACTACTGAGGGACTGATCTGATCTGAACTGAATATTATTCAGTCATGAGAAAAAAAGGATATCTTTCCAACTTGTTGGCCTTCCCAGGTGGCTCAGATGGTAAAGTGTCTGCCTGCAATGCGGGAGATCCAGGTTCAATCCCTGGGTAGGGAAGATCCCCTGGAGAAGGAAATGGCAATGCACTCCAGTATTCTTGCCTGGAGAATCCTATGGATGGAGGAGCCTAGTGAAAGAGTCATTTCCTAGACAGGTTGATAAGAAGTCTGCTGCTGCTGCTAAGTTGCTTCAGCGTGTCCAACTCTATGCAACCCCATAGATGGCAGCCCACCAGGCTCCCCCATCCCTGGGATTCTCCAGACAAGAACACTGGAATGGGTTGCCATTTCCCTCTCAGGGATCCCCAAGGAGAGAGGGGTTTGGAATGCTCAAGGAGGAAAAAAGGACAAACTATTTTTTCCTCTACATTCCTTAGGATTATGTATCCTGCCTGAGGACAGTCTCTGGATTAAACCTGGCTAATCATGTTATCTTAAAATGTAAATTATGGGAGTAGGTCTGGTGAGATCTTTACAACTTCCAGACATTCTTTGGATTCATTGGAGAGTATATAACTCCATTGCTAACACTAGCAAGTGGGTACTCTTTCTACCCACTTCTGACGTCTATGTCAGAAGCTTTCTCTATCTCCTTTATACTTTAATAAAACTTTATTACACAAAAGCTCTGAGCGAACAAGCCACGTCTCTGGGCCCGGATTGAATTCTTCTCCTCCGGAGGCCAAGGATCCTGGCATCTTTGCATGATTCAGCAACAACCTTTCACTAGTAGGCTGCATTCCATGGGATCGCAGAGTCGGACATGACTGAGTGGCTTCATTTCCACTTGTAACAACATGAATGAACCTTGAGGGAATTAGAAAAAGTGAGATGTCAGACAGAGAAAGAAAAATAATATAAATACTTATATGCAGAATCTAAAATACCTGAACTCACAGGAACAGAAGGTAGAGAGGTGGAATCCAATGGCTGGGGAGTAGAGGAAATGGGAAGATGTTTATCAAAGTGTATGTACTTCCAGATATAAGATGAGCAAGTCCTAAGTATCTACTTTAGACCATAGAAATTATAATCAATAATGCTATGTTAAAAGTTGCTAAAATAGTAGGTTTTAATCATTCTCACCACACCATAACAGAATGATACTTATTGTGACATGATGGAAGCCTTCGCCAATACTATGGTGCCAGTCATTTTGCACTATATAAGTGCATCAAATCAACACATTGTACACCTTAAATTGTGCAACCTTGCACAATGTCAATGTTATCTCAGTAAAGCTAGAAAAATAAATTTAAAAAGAAAGACATTTTTGCGGCTTCTAATTTTTGGCAATTATAAATAAAGCTGATATAAGGCAATGTCACCCCACTCCAATACTCTTGCCTGGAAAATCCCATGGACAGAGGAGCCTGGTAGGCGGCAGTCCATGAGGTTGCTAAGAGTCAGACATGACTGAGCAACTTCACTTTCACTTTTCACTTTCATGCATTGGAGAAGGAAACGGCAGCTCACTCCAGTGTTCTTGCCTGGAGAATCCCAGGGACAGAGGAGCCTGGTAGGAGGCCGTCTATGGGGTCACACAGAATCAGACACGACTGAAGTGACTTAGCAGCAGCAAGCACTTATGTGCAAGTTTTAGTGAGAGTTCCTGTTGCTCTACATCACTGTCACCATTAAGTATCAGTGTTTTGAGTTTAGCCGTTCTAATGAGTGTGTAGTGGTTGTTGTTTTAATTAGCAATTCCCTCATAATGCACTGCATTAAGCACATTTTCATATACTTATTTGCCACCTGTATATTGTATTACTTTGGCATGGCTTCCATAACAAAATATTGCAGACTGGTGGCTTACACAACAGAAATATATATATTCTCACAGCTCTGGAGGTGAAAGTCCAAAATCAAGCTTTTGGCAGGTTTAGTTTCCTCTGAAGCCTCTCTGATTAGATTGTAGATAACTACCTTCTCTCTATGTCCTCCCATGGTTTTCATCCATGCATATGCACAATATATCCAAATCTCTTCTTATAAAGATATCAGTCAGCTTGTTTTAGGGCCCACCTTAATGGTCTCATTTTAATTTATCACTTCCTTAAAGACCTTATCTACGAATCTGGTTACATTTTGAAGTGCTGGCATTAGGATTTCAATATATGAATTTGGTAGGAACATGACTCAGCTCATAACACATATATCATTTGGTGAGGTATCTGTTAAAATATTTTGCCCATTTTTTAATTATTTAATTTATTTTAATCGGAGGATAAATGTGGACAATTCTGAAAGAGATGGGAATACAAGACCACCTGACCTGCCTCTTGAGAAACCTATATGCAGGTCAGGAAGCAACAGTTAGAACTGGACATGGAACAACAGACTGGTTCCAAATAGGAAAAGGCGCACGTCAAGGCTGTATATTATCACCCTGCTTATTTAACTTCTATGCAGAGTACATCATGAGACACTCTGGGCTGGAAGAAGCACAAGCTGGAATCAAGATTGCCGGGAGAAATATCAATAACCTCAGGTATGCAGATGACACCACCCTTATGGCAGAAAGTGAAGAGGAACTGAAAAGCCTCTTGATGAAAGTGAAAGAGGAGAGTGAAAAAGTTGGCTTAAAGCTCAACATTCAGAAAACTAAGATGATGGCATCTGGTCCCATCACTTCATGGGAAATAGATGGGGAAAGAGTGGAAACAGTGTCAGACTTTATTTTGGGGGGCTCCAAAATCACTGCACATGAAATTAAAAGATGCTTATTCCTTGGAAGGAAAGTTATGACCAACCTGGATAGCATAATAAAAAGCAGAGACATTACTTTGCCAACAAAGGTCCATCTAGTCAAGGCTCTGGTTTTTCCAGTGGTCATGTATGGATGTGAGTTGGACTGTGAAGAAAGCTGAGCGCCGAAGAATTGATGCTTTTGAACTGTGGTGTTGGAGAAGACTCTTGAGAGTCCCTTGGACTGCAAGGAGATCCAACCAGTCCATTCTAAAGGAGATCAGTCCTGGGTGTTCTTTGGAAGGAATGATGCTGAGGGTGAAACTCCAGTACTTTGACTACCTCATGCGAAGAGTTGACTCATTGGAAAAGACTTTGATGCTGGGAGGGATTGGGGGCAGGAGGAGAAGGGGCCGACAGAGGATGAGATGGCTGGATGGCATCACTGACTCAATGGACGTGAGTTTGAGTGAACTCCGGGAGTTGGTGATGGACAGGGAGGCCTGGCGTGCTGCAATTCATGGGGTTGCAAAGAGTCAGACACGACTGAGCAACTGAACCTAACTGAATTGCTTTACAATATTGTGATGGTTTTGTCATACATCAACATAAATCGGCCACAGGTATACATGATTTTCCTCCATTCTGAACGCTCCTCCCGCCTCCCTTCTCACCCCATCCCTCTGGGTTGTCACAGAGGGTTTGGGGTGCTCTGCTTCATTCATCAAACTTGCACTGGGAATCTATTTCACATATGGTAATGTACATGTTTCAGTGCTATTCTCTCAAATCATCCCACCCTCACCTTCTCCCACTTAGTCCAAAAGTCTATTCTTTATGTCTATTTTAAATATAACTTTGTTTTTGTTAGTTTTAAGTTCTCGCTGGTATGTAAAAAGACAGGTGACTTTTGTATATTACTCTGGATCTTTCAGTCTTTCTATAATTGCTTATTAATTTCAGGAGATTTTAATCAATACTTGGGATTTTCTACATGTACAATCATGTCATTTGTGAACAAAAATGTGTGTATTTCTTCATTTCCAACCTGTATACCTTTTACTTTGTTTTCTTGTCTTATTGCATCAGCTAGAACTTCTAGTACAATGTTGAAGAGAAATGTTGAGAGGAGACATCCTTGCCTTGTTCCTGATCCTAAGGAGACTCTACTTTCTCACCATTAAGTATGATGTTAACTTTAGGGGTTTTTTGTTAAAGTTCTCTATTCCTGGCTTACTGAAATATGTGTGGATTTTATCAGATTTTTTTTTTAATTTTCTTTATTTTTTTTTACTTTTTTAAAAAATTTGTTTTCATAGATAGATAGATTGATATGATTATTTGATTTTTCTTTTAGCTTAATGGTATAATGGAATACATTAATTGATTCCTAAATGATGGAGCAGTCTTGTATACTTAGATAAATATCAGTAAGTCTTACTGCATAGTTATTTTTATAAATTATTGAATAAAATTTGTTAATTTTTAGGGAGCATTATATTTATATTCATAAGAATTAGTGGTCTGTAGTGCTGTTTACTTGTGATACCCTTAAAAGGTTTTGATATTAAGGTGGTGTTGACTTTATAAAATAATTAGGAATGTTTCCTCTGCTTTTATTTTCTGGATGAGATTGTAGTGAATTGGTACCATTTCTTCCTTAAATGTGTGTCAAATTTATGGAGAAACCACTTGAAACTGGTGCTTTCTCTTTTTTTAGACTATTAACTATTGAGTCAACTTCTTTAATCAATAGCATATAATGTATGTAATTATATTATAGACATAAAGATAGATAGATACAGATATAGAAATAATACAGATATAGATATAATTTTCTATAAGCCTATTCAGATTATTTCTCCTTGTGCACTTTAATGGCTAGTGGCTTTAAAGGTAATGGTCCATTTTATCTAAATTATCAAATTTGTGGGTATAGAGTTCTTCATAATCCTCTTTTGCTATTCATTTATTGTTGAAAAGATGAGTATTGATGATCTCCCCTTTATTTGAGATATGAGTAATTTGTGTCTACTCTATTTTTCTCTTACTCACCATAGTTAGATGTAAATCAATGTTACTGATCTTTTGAAAGAACCAGTTTTTACTAATGCAGACTTCTGCTGTTGTTTTCTTGCTTCAATTTCATTGATTCCTGCTGTAATTTTTATTTTTTTCATTTCTATTCTTCTACTTGCTTTGGGTTTATATTGCTTTTCTTCCTCTATTTTCCTGAGATGAAAGCTTAGATTACTGATTTTAGATTTTTTCTTTTTTCTAATACATACAATACATTGAATGCTATGACTTTGTTGCAGCCCATGAATTTTGATGTCATATTTTTATTTTCACTTAGTTGAAATATTTTAAAACTTTTTCTTCATATTAGACTTCCTCTATGACCCATGTGTTATTTAATCTTCAAATATTTGGGGATTTTCTAGCTATCCTTTTATTATCGATTTCTAGTTTAACTTAACTGCGGTCTGAGAGTGCACTGTATGATTTCTGCTTCTTTAAATGTGTTAAGGTGTGGGACTTCACTTGTGGTCAAGGCTAAAATCAGCCTTACAATTCACTAGGACATGGGCTCAATCCATGGTCAGGGAACTAAGATCCTACATCCTGCAGGGCAAGTAAGGCCACCTGCTGCAACTATTGAGCCCATACACTCCGGAGCCCAAGTGTCACAACTAGAAGTGCCCAAGTGACACAAATAGATAAATAAAAATCATTAATGTCTGCTAAGATGTGTTTTATGACCCAGAATACAGTCTATCTTGGTGAATATTCTATGTAAATTTGAGGAAAATGTATATTCTTCTATTGTTTGTTATAATATCAGTTGAATCCAGTTGAATGATGGTATTTTCCATTCTAACTATATGCTTGCTGATTTTATGCTCACTAGTTCTGTCAGTTAGTAAGAGAGGCAAGTTGATGTCTCCAATTATAATAGCAGACTTGTCTACTTCCCCTTGCAGTTCAATCAGTTTTTCTCTCAAGTGTTTTGATTCTGTGTTTTCATGTGCATGCATGTTAAGGATTGTCATGGTTTCTTGGAGGAACAGATCCATCAACCATTATGCAATACTCTATCTTTAATTTTTTGTCTTATTCTAAAGTCTGCTTTGTCTAAATTTAATACAGCTACTCCAACTTCCTTTTGATTGATGTTAACATTATATATCTTTCTCCACCTCTTAACTTCTAATCTATCTGTGCTTTTCTATTTAAAGTTGGACTATTATAGACAAGCTAGGGTGGGTCTTTTTTTAATCCACTCTGACAATTTCAGTGTTTTAATTGGTAATATATCACACCAACCCACTCACATTTAAAGTGATTACTTATATATGTGGATTAATATTTATCATTTGTAACTGTTGTCTGTTCATTACATTTTAGTCCAAGGGACTCTCAAGAGTCTTATCCAGCACCACAATTCAAGAGTATCAATTCTTTGGTGCACAGCCTTCTTTAAGGTCTAACTCTCACATCCATACATGACTACTAGAAAAACCATAGCTTTGACTATACAGAACTTTGTCCACAAATTGATGTTTCTGCTTGTCATAGCTTTTCTTCCAAGGAGCAAGTGTCTTTTAATTTCATTGCTGCAGTCATTGTCTCCAATGATTTTGGAGCCCAAGAAAATAAAATCTGTTACTGCTTCCATTTTTTCCCTGTGAAGTGATGGGAATAGATACCATGATCTTAGGTTTTGGGGGGCTTTTTTAATCTTGAGTTTCAAGGCAGCTCTTTTCACTCTTCTCTTTCACTTTCATCAAGAGTCTCTTTAGTTCCTCTTCACTTTCCACTATTATAATGGTATCATATGCATATCTGAGGTTGTTGATATTTCTCCCAGCAGTCTCAATTCCAGCTTGTGATTCATCCAGCTTGGCATTTCACATGATGTACTCTGCATATAAGTTAAATAAGCAAAGTGACAATATACATCCTTGCTGTACTCAGTTTCCAACTTTGAACCAGTCTGTTGTTCTATGTCTGGTTCCAATTGTTGCTTCTTGATCTGCATGCAGGTTTCTCAAGGAGACAGGTAAGGTGGTCTGGTACTCCCACCTCTCTAAGAATTTTCCAGTTTGTTGTGATCTGTGGTTTGGTGTCTGTCATTTATTTTGAAAAATACTTGGCCATTATTTTTCCAACTATTTCTTCTGTCCCTTTCTCTCTTCTAGAGTTTCCAGAATATGTATGTTACATCTTTCATAATTTTCCCATAGTTCTTGAATATTGTTCTACATTTTTCTTTCTTTTCCATCTTTTCATTTCATTTTGGGAAGTTTCTATCAACATATCTTCAAGATGACTGATATTTTTCCTCAGCTGTGTCCTTTCTGCTGCTGATCACATCAAAGGCATTATTCATTTCTTTGTAGTATTTTTAATTTTAAATATTTTCTTTCTAAACTTTTCTTGAGTTTTCATCTCTCTGCTTACATTACCTATCTGTTCTTACATGTTGTATACTTTTTCCATTAAAGACCTTAACATATTTTGCATATTCATTTTAAATTCCAAGTCTGATAATTTCCAAATTGCTTTCATATGGGAACTGGTTCTAATTCATGCTTTGTGTCTTCAGATTGTGCTACTCTTCTAGCATACTTTATAATTTCTTGTTGATCTGGACATGCTGTATCTAGTAATAGGAACTGAGGTAATCAGGTTTTCATTGTGAAGTTTTATGTTAACCTGACCAGATACCTAGTTATTTAATGTTAGCTGTAGCTATGGGTGCCAAAAGTTTAAATTTTCTTTAGTTTCCTTTGATTTTTTCCCCCTCCCATCTTATCTCTGTTTTGCCTAAGAAACTTTTCTCAAATGGTTTTATATTGCACCTCTTTTGCTCGTAATCCACTGTTATTATCCTGGAACCCTGCTGATGTGAGAGTAAGATGTTGTTGAGGGGAAGCTTTCTATAATTTTATAAGTAAATTTTATGTCTTTAGTGATTTTGAGTGGCTGAGCTCTGATATTCAGAAACATTTCTTAGCCATTTTTTCTTCCTTCCCTTAGGTGAGATAGGAAGGCTATAAGGGTCTGAATTATTTAACTCCTTTCCCCCAGATCAGATTATATTAAATATATACATTACATTAAATAACTCTGATAAAGTAGTTTCCCTTGAGAGCAATTCTTTGTTATGAGAATGCCCTATACTTATTTCAAAAGGCTACTTTTCCCCTCCTACAGCCTGAAGCATGAGATTTTCTTTGGTTTTCACTGCAAGAATCTTATAGGCCTCCTAAAGGTAGAACTGATGAAACTGTGGGGGTCCCCACAGATGACTCCCCCCCAGAGTTTCTAACTACGCAGCTGATGTGCACGAGTCCTCCAGTAATTTCCCTTCTCCTACTGACAACCAGCTGCCCTGGCTTCTGCTCCAGGTAGGCTGCTATCAGCTGTGATTCTCTGAATCAACTTGCCTCTCCAGTTTGGGGATAGTAGCTTGCCTTTGTGACCTCAGTGCAGTGATTTGTGTTTAAAAAAGTCTTGATTTCAGTTTTTTTAGCTTTTTTCTTTTTCTGAGGATGAGAGATAACTTTCAGGCCCTTCACATAGAGCTGAAGCCAGACATCCATAAATAATTTTAAACATAAACAAACTATAAAACATAAACCTCAGTTCAGTTCAGTTCAGTCACTCAGTCGTGTCCAAGTCTTTGAGACCCCATGGACTGCAGCAGGCCGGGCCTCCTTGTCCATCACCAACTCCCAGAGTTTACTCAAACTCATTGATGATGCCATCCAACCATCTCATCCTCTGTCATCCCCTTCTCCCACCTTCAATATTTCCAGCATCAGGGTCTTTTCAAATGAATCAGTTCTTCACATCAGGTGGCCAAAGTATTGGAGTTTCAGCTTCAGCATAAGTCATTCCAATGAACACCAAAGACTGATCTCCTTTAGGATGGATTGGTTGTATCTCCTTGCTTTCAAAAATAAAAGTCTTGGTAGGTATGGCATCTTAGGCCCCTGCTACCACCTTGCCATGATAGTCTGATCACTCAATTTGAGCCAGACATCCTGGAATGCAAAGTCAAATGGGCCTTAGGAAGCATCACTACGAACAAAGCTAGTGGAGGTGATGGAATTCGACTTCAGCTATTTAAAATCCTAAAAGATGGTGCTGTGAAAGTGCTGCATTCAATATGCCAGCAAATTTGGAAAAGCCAGCAGTGGCCTCAGGACTGGAAAAAGTCAGTTTTCATTCTAGCCCCAAAGAAAGGCTATGCCAAAGAATGTTCAAATTACCACACAATTGCACTCATCTCACATGCTAGCAAAGTAATGCTCAAAATTCTCCAAGCCAGGCTTCAACAGTATGTGAACTGAGAACTTCCAGATGTTCAAACTGGATTTAGAAAAAGCAGAGGAACCAGAGACCAAATTGCCAACATCCGTTGGATTATCAAAAAGGAAAGAGAGTTCCAGAAAAACATCTATTCTGCTTTATTGATTATGCCAAAGCCTTTGACTGTGTGGATCACCACAAACTGTGGAAAATTCTTAAAGACATGGGAATAACAGACCACCTGATCTGCCTCTTGAGAAATCTGTATGCAGGTCAGGAAGCAACAGTTAGAACTGGACATGGAACAACAGACTGGTTCCAAATAAGGAAAGGAATACGTTAAGACTGTGTATTGTCACCCTGCTTATTTAACTTATATGCAGAGTACATCATGAGATGCTCTAGGCTGGAGGAAGCACAAGTTGGAATCAAAATTGCCGGGAGAAATATCAATAACCTCAGATATGCAGATGACACCACCCTTATGGCAGAAAGTGAAGAATAACTAAACAGCCTCTTGATGAAAGTGAAAGAGGAGAGTGAAAAAGTTGGCTTAAAGCTCAACATTCAGAAAACGAAGATCATGGCATCCGGTCCCATCACTTCATGGCAAATAGATGGAGAAACAGTAGAAACAGTGACAGACTTTATTTTGGGGGCTCCAAAATCACTGCAGATGGTGATTGCAGTCATGAAATAAAAAGACACTTACTCCTTGGGAGAAAAGTTATGACCAACCTAGACAGCATATTAAAAAGCAGAGACATTATTTTGTCAACAAAGGTCCGTCTTGTCAAGGCTATGGTTTTTCCAGTAGCCATGTATGGGTGTGAGAGTTAGACTGTAAAGAAAGCTGACTGCAGAGGAATTGATGCTTTTGAACTGTGGTGTTGGAGAAGACTCTTGAGAGTCCCTTGGACTGCAAGGAGATCCAACCCATTCATCCTAAAGAAAATGAGTACTGAATATTCTTTGGAAGGACTGATGTTGAAGCTGAAACTCCAATACTTTGGCCACCTGATGTGAAGAACTGACTCATTTGAAAAGACCCTGATGCTGGGAAAGATTGAAGGTGGGAGGAGAAGGGGATGACAGAGGATGAGATGGTTGGATGGCATCACTGACTCAATGCACATGAGTTAGGGTGAACTCTGGGAGTTGGTGATAGACAGGGAGGCCTGGTGTGCTGCAGTCCATGGAGTCACAAAGAGTTGGACATGACTGAGCAACTGAAATGAACTGAGTCACCTTGCAAAGGCATGTGAGATTTTACCACTTTCTCAGTTCTGTGATGTTTCAGGACACATTCTGGAACTTACAATGGTCTTGAAGATGATTCATGCAGTATGTCACTCTTGCCAGCCCATTCTCCCTGACCAGATTCTCTCACTAGCAGACTCTGCCAGCTCAGCTCTTTTCTGCCCTTAATATAGTTTTCTTTTTTTTATTATTTTTTTTAAATTGAAGGATAAATGCTTTAGAGAATTGTGTTGGTTCCTGCCAAACTACTTTTCTTATTTTTTAAGTGGTAAGTCCAACAGCTCAGGAGATAATTGCCATTGAAAAGACAGTAACTATACTCAGAGATCCCAAGAACTACACTATGCCGTGGGAGGCTACGTGGGAAGTACCCAGATTGGTCATGAGGCAGAGGGAGCAGGTGAAAAAGCATAGGCAAGGGCCTTTATTGTGATTTCCTCAGGAAGATATGAGATGGAGAAGGAAATGGCAACCCACTCTAGTCTTCTTGCCTGGAGAATCCCAGGGACAGGGGAGCCTTGTGGGCTGCTGTCTATGGGGTCACACAGAGTCGGACATGACTGAAGCGACTTAGCAGCAGCAGGAAGATATGGATGAGGTGGAGCAAGCAGGCTTAGGGTTGGCTGGTTGGATAATTTCAGTGGGCTCACTGGTTCAATCCCTGGGTCAGGAAGATCCCCTGCAGGAGGGCATTGAAACCCATTCCAGTATTGCTGCCTGGAGAATCCCATGGACAAAGGAGCCTGGTGGGTTGCAATCCCCAGGGTCACAAAGAGTCAGACACGACTGAAGCAACTTATCACTCATGCATGCACTGAGACATAGGGATGGCCCCTACTTGTCTGGTACCTGGCTCTGGAGTGATGAGAGCAGGGGGATAGTGGCCTGGAGTGTGAATTCCTTAAAAGAGGTATTTGCTGTGTGGGCTCTGGACAGGTTAGTTTACATTTGAAAAATGAGCCTTAGGAGGAAAAGCCCTAAAGAGGGGTCAGAGGTGGGTGGCAGGAGGCAAGGCAGGAGGCAAGGCAGGAGGACTCAGCAGGGCCTGGGGCTTTCCAGAGCAAGATGTGTTCAGCAAATACATGCAAGGCAAACGTTAATGCATCAAGTTAACAGTAGCCGAAAACACAGTTAAAATACTTCTCCACACCCAAATGTGAGTGATGATGGCAAAAGAGACAAGGAATCATTTCCTATTTGCCTTATGTAGAAACACTAAATTTTATTAATAAAATAAGAAATCCATCCCATCTTACTTAGTCTTTAAACTCACTTATCTAAAAGTTCTTTGGCTCTCATCACAGATCATCTCTTATGTTGCCTTTGGGATAAATTTGTATTATAGAATTTAGTGGAAAATGCTTCTAACTGACTTGCCGAGTGGGGAGATGACCTTTGTACACATTTGTAGTTTGAGAGAAATCAGTTTATTCCTCAGGGAGAGAATCTTAGTAAGTTTAAAATATGATTATTAATGTGGTAATAATGGAATAATAATCCTGTTATTTTGTAATAGTATTAAAATGTCTTTAACCATAAAAGATTTGTAGAAAGGAAAGCAAATTGACAACCTAAGATAGAAACTAATTTGGGGTATAATTAATTTTGGTTCTCTTGACAAGCAATGTATTTCACTTTATGGCAAATGGTTACAAGTAATTACTATCTGAGGAATACTTGTAAGTTGCTTATTTGGTCTTCATTTAACATAGTTTCTATGATTGCTTGAATGCTTAATTATGGGAAGGTCTAGTTTTCAATTTAAAATAATTATGCAGAAAGAAAAGAAGGACACAATTTTGCCATGAAACAGTGGGTGTATACAAACAGAGGCAACCCTGGGCAGCAGCTGTAATTCGGCAGAGTCACCTTTGCTACCTCCACCTCCCCCCCCCCTTCTATGTCCACCCACACACACTGTACTTCTGTCACTTACACCCACTCGTCAGAGAGTCCTATGCCCTTCCTCCAACCAACCAGAGAGCAACAGAAGACAAGCATATAACGGAAGTATGGCTTTTGATGCACCCACATTCTGTTAAATGCTTTATTTTTATTATTGCACTAACTTTCAAACAATCCCATAAAGTAGAACTAGTTTCCCTTGAAAGATGAGGAAACAGAGGCACCGAGATGTTAGGGAACTTGGCTGAAGTCGCTGCAACAAGTAGGCTTTATTTATTATTTTTTTTAATGATTTTCTTTCTTCATTTATTTTATTTTTGGCTGTGCTGGGTCTTCCTTGCTGCCAAGGGCTTTCTCTAGTTGCAGCGAGCAGGGGCTACTCTCTAGCTATGGTGCATGGGCTTCTCACTGTGGCAGCTTCTTTCATGGCAGAGCCAGGCTTTAGGTGGCCGGAGTTCCACTGGCCGTGGCTCCCAGACTCTAAAGCACAGTCTCCATAGTTGTGGCAATGTGGCTTTGTTGCTCTGTGCCACATGGGATCTTCCTAGACCAGTGATCAAACCTGTATCTCCTGCACTGGCAGGTGGATTCTTTACCACTGAGCCACCAGGGAAGTCTGTTAGAAGGTTTTACAGCCAGAATTCAGAGGTGTTCTGACATCAGGAAAGACTGGCTCCCAATGTGCCTGCCTTCTGTTTCACTCTTGTCTAGCTGAGTCAGTGCATCGGTCTGTGGCAAGCAAGGGCCACGCTTCTTACGGCAGACACTGCCTCTCTAACAGTGGAATCTACTGGTTCTCTACAAGTCTGCCTTAACCAGGCCCATTCAGCAGTCTCATCCAGGACACTTTCAGGTAATAAGTCCACTAAGCATGATACAAAGATAAAAATAGGTGAGAAAAAGAGGCAGCAAATGACATCTGCCATTGTGGACTTTTTTCCTCTAAAAATGCAAACATTATTGAGGAAAAAAAAAAATCTGTCCTTGAATAGTATATACTTTATCCAACTTCAAAACTGACAGGGCTCAATAAGGAGACCATTGTAATGGCTCTCGTTTCCTTCCTTATAATCATCTTTGCCACAAGCATTTTCACCTCGTAACTAATTGGCCATAAGGCAATTTTTCTATAAAAGATGAAACTACAAAAAATAAAAGAGGGACTATAAAGGGATATAATGAAATGAGAAATGAAGAGAAAGTTTTAAAATACTTTAAATTTAAAATATTGTAAAAATATTAAATACATTTAAAAT